>NC_084794.1:160624857-162078607 GCF_963169125.1 Humulus lupulus | reverse complement strand
AGAAATAAAATACATAAAAGAACGGATATAAGCAGAGCTGCAACTTACAACGAGGATGTGATTTGAAAGATTGCTGAGCAATTAACCAAGCGATAGATCCCATACCACGGGAAGCACCTCTCTCAGCAAAAATGATTGTGATCCAAGACTTTCCACAATTGAAGCACTAACAACCAAAGGCAAAACACCTTGACTCGAGACCGGTACGGTCAGGGATGCAGAAACCTCAGTTCTAGATCCAACCACTACGGGATGATCGCAAGCTGAAGAATTAATCATCAATGGTCCAACACTATCTCCAATGTTGGCACCTGACACATTAATAACTATAGCATCAAGATCTTTTGATGTGACTATTGTGACTAATTCAACTTCGGAATTAGTAAAAACAGGGGGCAGAAGGGATTTGTCAGTGGATGCTGCAGATAATAAAGCACCCGTAGTGACAGTGGTAAAATCGGACAGAGAAGTAACTAGAGCAAGGCCAAAGTCAAAAGAGAACGTGGCAACACTTAATCGATGGGAACCAATAAACTCACCAACGGGGTCTTGTGAGAGAGATAGGTCGAATGGATTGAAAATAGCCTCTTCTATACTACCATTGCTAAGTTCACTGGGGCAGAATACTGGAACATCAATTGATGAAGTCATCAAATGTTGCAGTAGGGCTTCATATATCCTAGAAGACTTACATTCTATCTTGGGGCAAGGAAGTACAGAGGTATTGGCAAAAGAAGTGATCACTACAGTAGAACTAACGAATGATGAAAGGAACTCTGTAGACTTTCCTTCTGAGACACCAGTGCACTCACCAATAGAAACACCAACATCGAAGGCAAGTACACCGAGGCTAGCAAGAATCTGAGAATGGTCTGAAAAGCCAAAATCAATTGGAGGAGTTGGGCTAAGAAATACCCTATCAGAAAGAAAAGATGGAGCAAAAGACACTTTGTCCCTCTTGCTTGGAGAAAAATGAACGATTGTATCAAAAGAATCACCAGGGAGGGACGAAACATAACCCCTTTTGCGTGTGAGCAAGGAAATATCAGAACCTTGGCTCATAGTAGAAACATAAGTGGAACGAGAACCATCAAGGGAAACTGCATTTAAAGGGAGAGCATTTATGGCCTCATATTTGAGTGCCAAAGTGACCTCTGAAAGCATACTGGAAACTTCTAGAATATTAGAAGAAGGATCCATAGAAGGAGAATTGACATCCTCACTAGTACTCCTCGCCACAGAGCTTTGCCGGGAACCTCGCGAAGATGAAGAAACACATCGGGATACCACATTTTGTGAGCAAACCAGTGGAGCCACGGTAAAAAAGCCATAACCTCGAGATTAAGAACAACTCTGACTAGAACGACACCATCTTTACAATCGTGAAAAATGCCAAGGGATATGAATGTAGCAAGAACCTCATCACTTATATCCATATGGTCGGGCCAGTTTGCCTATGGAAAATTTACCACGGAAAAAAGTAAAGAAATACATAAATTAGACATCAAAAGAAGGTTACAGAAGAGAAAGAGAATCCACAAAAGAGCGAAGTGATGATGAGTTTACCTTCGGAAAAATACCGAGGAATGGAAAAAAAATCTCTGCAAACAACTTTAGGATACCAATTGCCCCCAACAATGGAGCAATACTCGTCCTAGTTCCGAGGAGACAATTATTGGCCAGTGATCATATCCCTACCCTACAAGGAAAAAGATACCACATTTTGTTGACTAAAGTACTTTTCTTCGACTTAGAAAAAGAGAAAAGAAGATCGAACACATGTAACCTCTAATTCTTAAGAACACCGAAAACATCACCAGCAATTATCAATTGAATCGCGTTCAGAGTAAGTTGCGTGATGTGAATATAAGCCACAGATAAGAAATAAACCAAAAAAGGGAGAAGTGGAAAGCGAATCATTTGCAGATGAGTAGAACAAATGACGATTTCATCCTCTTTTAATTTAGTAGTATACCGTCAATCCTTAGCCTCTTCTCTGGTCATCAAATAAACTGTAACGTCACTAGGGATTTTACAATCTGTGCGAGTATCTGCTAAGCTCTAACCATATCCTTTGTGCCACTCATCGTAGGAGATAAGCTTAGCTTCTGACTTCTTGGAGACACTCTTCATTTGAACTTTGCTGATTTTGGAGCCATGGCTCTCAAATTCTTGAATGCGATTTAGGGATTGGAGAGGAGAAGGAAAGTGATTGAAGTGTAAAAATCGAAAGAGGAAAATGTTATAAGATAATGTCCGTAGCAGTGAGTATTTATAAAATCGAATTTTCAAAATGAAAAGAAAAAAAAGAGAGGGAATTCCTCATTGAACTAAATCAAAGTAGCCATTGATGGGATGTCAAGTGGTAAAAATTGCGGACGATTCGATTAATGTGAAAGATGTATGAAAAGAAATGCAATTTGTTGAAAAAAATTTAGAATACAAGGGTCTGATTGGTTCGTCATTAGAAAAATGTATTTTTGAAAAGTGAGATTCCAAAATGAAAATCTGAATTTAGTGACTAAAATCATGTTTCTGAAAATGTGATTGGTTCAATGTCAGTAAACTGTTTTTGAGTTTTAAAAAAATGAATCTGTGATTGGTATTAAATTTAAAAATATAACATAAACTGAATATGTGATTGGAACAGCTGAATTTGAATATTATTTTAATTTTATATATTTTATATACATAGATTGTATAATATTAAATTTTGATTTATCAATAAATTTAATTATATTGATAAATTAAAATTTAATAATAATTATTGATTAAATTTATAACAATATTGTATTGTCATCTATAAAAATACCAGCACAACTTATTTTTGAATTGTGCATAAATGTCATAAAATGTTCCATAAACACCTTATTACTAGTGGGAACATACTCAAGTCATAAAAATTGGCAAAAAAAATAAATAAATACAAGCAATGATACAAAAGATAGGAATAGAGAGAACAAACAAATTCTGATTTTGATTTTGATTTACCTGAATCTAAAAAAATGTTTTAATTTATTATTTATATACATGATGGATATTGAATTTTAATTTATCAATAGATATATTAAAACATTTGATGAGCATATATAATATTCTATATTATAATTATACAAGTATTATAAACAAAAAAAAAAGTATTTAATCAATTCCTATGCAAGCAATATTCTATATAATAATCTTTAGTGTAAAAGCACTATAAACCCAAAAAGTTCATATCAAACACACACATAAAATATGTTCATATTCTAATCTTTTGGGGCTTCATAAACAGATGTTCCTAGAATGAATTTTTTCATCTACTTTTCTTGGTTTCACATGAAAGTAGATTAAACACACAAACCAAATATTTCACATATATCCATAGCATACGTATTACATAATATGGTACTTAATGAATACATAATACAGGGTACTGTGGGCTGGTTGACTCAAATGATTGGGTGTGAGTGTGTGTGGAAGACATTTTAATTCCTATTATATCCAATGTTTTGATTTCTGAACATAACTTTCCATTATGTTGATTTGTGTGGATTGTGTTATTTTAATGTTCCATTGTCTTAGAAAGAATTTATATGATAGTATATATTATTGTTATATTTATTTATTTATTTTTTCATTTTTAAAATTTTTATTAATTATCTATTTTTAAATTAGATTTTTGAAAATAAAATTATAAAAAATAAAATAAGTCATTATCCAAACAAATAAATAGTGATTCAACTGTTATAATCTTATAAATATTTTTATTTATTTATTATTATTATAAATTGTGATAAAAATAATTGGACAAAAATATTAATAAAAAATATTTAAGAATGACTCAAGAAATATGTATTTATAGTTACGTATATATAATAACAATACTAAGTTACAATAATTTTAATATACCAGAAGAAAAGAATTGAGACTTGATGATGTGTTAGCTTGGAGAGAGAAAATGAGTAGAAGAAAAACAAGTTTCAAAAAGAAAATTAGGATACTAAGAAAACGTCAATTATGCATTTTCAGTTTTGTAGGCAAAAGTTGGAATTTGTATTTGAATTTTATTTTCAGAAATGACTCACCAATCATGAATTATTGTAGGTCCCACATTTTTTTAGTTTTGAAAAATATAAAATTGTATTTAGATTGAATACCAATCAGACCCTAAAATTCTAAATTTTATATGGTAAAGAAGAAATTCACAGAGGAAGTGGAGAGATACACAAAATTTTATTTAATTGAGACTACAACAAGTTAACTATTAATAACAAGACTACACCATATACATATATAAGACTAATTGTTTTATTTCATTTACTTTCATCATATCAATTTAAGATGTAAAGAAATGGGTGTTTATAATAACCCAAATGAAATACAAACCATATATCTTAATTTAGTTAATTAATTATATCCACACATTATATATAAACTTAACTTATATATACTTAATATAGATTTAGTTTGTTTATTAGGAGCTAATATTGATTTTAACACTCCCCTTCAATGTTAGCTCCCATTCTTTGAACTATTCCAAGTTGATGGCGAAAGTTTTCAAACTTTCCGACACTCAAGCTTTTTGTGAACAAGTCTGCAACTTGCTCATCTGTCTTCACTTGTTTCATTAAAATCTCGTCTTGTAGAACTTTCTCTCGAAGAAAATGATAGTGCACTTCCACGTGTTTAGTCTTTGCATGAAAGACTGGATTTTTTGCCAGACGAATTGTTGATTGATTGTCACAGTCGCATAATCTATTGGTTGGTGCAAATCTTTCATTAGCTGTATCAACCAAGTGCTCTCTTGAGCTGCCATTGTTGCTGCTCGGTATTATGCTTCGGTTGTTGACAAAGACACTGTCGATTGTCTCTTACTACACCAAGAAATCATTCCAGATCCAAGCATAAACATATACCCCGTAGTTGATCTACGAGTATCGTGATCCCCTTCATAGTCAGCGTCACAATAACCAACTAGTTTGCAACTTTCACCCTTCTTGTACATAAGACCATAGTCTATTGTACCTTTTATATATCTGAGTATCCGCCGAACTACTTCTAAATGAGACTTCTTTGGATTTTGCATGTATCGACTCATGACTCCAACTGAATAAGAGATATCAGGACGAGTTAAGGTCAAGTAGATTAGACTACCTACTTGTTATACCCAAAAATTGGAGATCAATGGCATGGCAATAAAGATGACAAAATGCATCCTAGGAGGCTAAAGAGAGTGATCCTAGGAGAACCCAAGGATGAGGTCCGAGGAGAACTCAAGAAAGTGGTCTTAGGAGACCCCAAGGAGAAAGTGGTCCTAGGAGACCCCAAGGAGTATGTGGTCCTAGGAGACCCCAAGGGTGTGCCCGAGGTAAGCCTCCCAAGGTTTCCTAAGTGTTGGCTCGAAAGTGTCCAAGGTAAGTAGCTAAGGAGGAGGAGTCCCATGCAAGTCAAGAATGGAGACTTAGATTTTGACAAGGAGAGCCTACACAATGTCCGATCGGATATAGTTGGGAGATGCTAAAGGAGAGTGCCTCAGACTTGTCCAAGGTGAGATGCCAAGGAGGATGCCTCGGACCACCTTGGTCCGAGGAGAAGGCCACAAGGTCCGAAGGGACCTTGAATGGAGGAGGTATGCTCGGACTTGTCCGAGGAGAGAAACAAGAGAGAAGGATGCCTCGGACCACCTTGGTCCGAGGAGAAGGTCATCATGTCCGATCGGACATGTCATGGAGGAGGTTGCCTCAAAGTTGCCCGAGGTGAGGTGCCAAGGGAGTTGGCTCGGACCACCTTGGTCCGAGGAGAGCCAAGCTTGTATCACCTTGGTCCGAGGAAAGCTTGAAGGAGTAATCAACAATCATGTGAGACTACGTCAAAATCCACGGAACGACTTCAGCAAGAGTTGGTCTAATCATCCGGGAATCTCTCATTCCTCACTCAAATTGAGGAATCAGTTGTATTTTAAATATTTCTTGTAATATAAATATAAGATGAATAATAAAATATCTCTATCTAAAGGGGATATCAGTTGAGCATCTCAGGCCTATAAATAGAGGGCTTATGGATGAGAGAGGGGCTTCTTCTGCTTCTTCTTTCTAGAGAGAGAAATTTGGGTCTGAGTATTCTAGGGAGAGAAATTTGGGTCTGAGTATTCTAGAGAGAGAAAGTGCTGAAATAAGAGAGAATTCTTGTATTTTTGCAATCTGTACTGAAGAAACTCAGTTGGCTCAGTCCATCTGATGTTGAGTACGGATCTATAAATCACAACTCTAAGTGGATTAGGCTATTACCGACAATCGGGGCTGAACCACTATAAAATCTCTTGTGTTATTTACTTTTCTTGTTTATACCGTCTGTTGTCGTTTATATTCTCTTGAAGGCTTGTCGTATTTGACGTTCTCACGTCGTTGGCTAAAAACGCAGTCAACACTACTATTTGTCGATACATGGATGCATCCTCCAAATCTTTTCCTTCGTACGCACACAATTTTCCATTTGGTTCCATCGGTGTTGAGATTGGTTTACAATCCAACATCCCAAACCTCTCTAGCAGGTCTATCGCATACTTTTGTTCACAAAGAAGCAATCCTTCTTTTATTCGATCGACCTCTAATCCCAAAAAGTGTTTGAGCTCTCCAAGCTTTTTCATTTGGAAGCGGACTGATAAATTCTCTCTCGTTTGACGAATTTCTCCTTCGTCATCTCCAGTGATGATCAGATCATCTACGTATACCAACACCACTACCAACTTTCCTTCTCTAGCTTTAACAAATAAGCTAGAGTCTGCATGTGCCATCATGTAACCACTGCGGCTTAAGAATTCAGCTATTTTACCATACCATGCTCATGGTGCTTGCTTCAATCCATAAAGAGCTTTTCTCAGCTTGCAGACAAAGCTAGGATAAGCTGCACTTTCAAAACCTCTTGGTTGAATCATGTAAATCTCACGATCCAACTCTCCATGCAAGAATGCATTCTTCACATCCATCTGCCACAAGTTCCAATTTTTTTTGGCCGCAGTTGCAAGTATAACTCATACAGTTGTAAGTTTTGCCACTGGACTAAACGTTTCATCATAGTCTAGTCCATATTCTTGAGAGAAGCCGCGGGCTACCAATCGAGCCTTATATCTCTCGATTGACCCATCTGGACGACGCTTTATTTTATAAACCCATTTACAAGATATGGGTTTCACATCTCTTAGTTTTGGCACTAGATCCCAAGTCTTGTTTTGCTCAAGTGCTTCAATCACTTCTTTCATCACTGTCATCCACTCAACACTTTGTGATGCTTCTTCAAATGTCCCAGGCTCTTTTATAGATCTTTCTTCAACTATGGCTGCACTGGCATATTTTGGATTTGGTTTTCTTGTTCTTGTTGACCTTCGAAGTTGAGATTGCGAGTTTGAATCTTCTATTTCACTAGGTCTACCTTCTTCTCTTGGTTGTTGATATATACCAATTTGCCAAGGGTTCTGTGTCACTGTTCGATCAACTTCACTTCCATTTGAATCTTCTGATTCATCTGAACCTGGTTGAAGCTGAGCAATATGCTCCTCCATCTTCTATTCTAACTTTTCTTCAAAATCTCTCGAGTCAGGTAACACCTTCTTCTCTAAGGACCACCAAGATGATGCTTCATCAAATACCACATTTCGTGAAGTGTAGCATTTATTACTTGTTGGATCACAACATTTCCATCCCTTTCTTTGGCTATCATATCCCACAAAGATAGCTTTCTTCTCAAACTTATTTCGTAAATGGTCTGGAACAAATACATAGCACACACAGCCAAATACTCGAAAGTAACTAACTGTAGGTTTCGTGTTCCATAGTTTCTCAAAGGGTGAAATAAATTATAACCTCTGTTGAGGAAGTTTGTTGATCATAACAGCTGCAGTTCTCATCGCTTCTGCCCAAAACCTTCCCGGTACATTCTTTCCATGTAGCATACTACGAAAAATTTCTGCAAGATGCCTATTCTTTCTTTCAGCTACACCATTTTGTTGTAGTGTATTGGCACAAGTATATTGATGACGTATTTGACACTCCTTTAGGTATCGAAAGAACTCATTTGAACTATATTCTCCCCCATTATCTGTGCGCAAGCAACGAATCTTCTTCCGCACTTCTCCTTCAACTATTTCTTTGAATTCTTTAAACTTTGAGAATGTGTCAGATTTTTCTTTCATAAAGAAGACCCACACATATCTAGAGAAGTCATCAATGAAAGTCACCATATAACGCATACCACCAATTGATGATTGCTTAACTGGTCCAAACGCATCAGAATGAACTAATTCTAATGGTTCCGTTGCTTTAAATTTTGATTCCACATATGGCAGTTGGTGTGCTTTACCATATTGACACCAGCACATATCGTGTATGTTCACACATCAAGCTGAGGTAGCCCCCTCAACATCAACTTCTTTACCATCACATTTAACTTCGAGTAGCTAATGTGACCTAACCGCATGTGCCATAGATCTGCTGTCTCATTTTTCCTTGCTTTGTCCACATATGCAGACTCTGCTGACAACACATAGACTGACTCCACTCGCCGCCCTTCCATTGCTGGTTTTTCTGAGATTTTGATGTCACGATACACCTTTACATCTCGGGGACCAAACATAACATAGTGGCCTAATGATGTTAATTAAGCTACAAATAACAAATTTTTCTTCATTCCTGGAACATAATAAACATCTTGAAGTGGCACCTAGTTAGAATTATATCGAGGCGTAACTGTAGTCTTACCAATATGGGCTATCGGTAATCTTGAGTTATCAGCCGTCACCACTGCACGACTTCCTTTATACTCACACAAATTTTGCAACATATTTTTATCACCTGTCATGTAACGCCCTGGATAGCCAATACCGCTACACTGCGTATTTATAAAGGTGCAGGACTTGCTAATCAAGTCATTTAGTTAAAACGTGTCACTAACCATGAATGTGCTAGGGTTAAAAAAGGGTTTTGGTCTCAAAAGATACATTTTATATAGTTAACACAGTTTTACACATGGGATCCCAAAAAGAAACAGTCTTTAAAAGTCGGTTTACAGAATTTCCAAAATACAGACAACCATCAGCCATTCTAAGACAAAACAGACATTTCTAGTTCCCCTGTTCCTGCCTTCCCCTCAACCGTGGTAGCTAGTCATGTACAATCAGCTCACAGAGCTCTCCACGTCAGGGCTGATCAAGTTTTCCCTTGCCTTTACCTACACCACGTAGCACCCGTGAGCCAAGGCCCAGCAAGAAAACATAATATGCATCACAAACAACAATAACAGATAATTAACCCTTTAGGCATGATCAAACACTTAACACTCATATTAACCACATAACATGTACTCAGAATCAAAGATGCAATTAAACATTAATAACAATCTGTACGCCCTGGTTTTCCCACAGGCTGTTAGCAGGCTGAGGTATGGCCTAATCATGAGATACGGCCTAATCATGTCTACCACGTGAACATCCCCAAGACCGGAGCTTCCGTAGAAGGTTCCTACCTCCTCAGCTCGAGGTAGCCTAAGGGTTCGCCAAGATTAGACTGAGTTTGGACTCTAACGGCCACAGGTCGAGGGAAGCATCCAGCTCGTGGCGCGAGCTAGGGTTGGAGGTTGTGACCCTTTATAAAGTCAACCACGCAAGGTAAACGTGCATATATCAGACATCACATGTCTGATATATCCCTGACTTCTCGGACACGCAGCATGAATGTGCGCATTCAGACACCCACGACTGGGTTGGGCCGTGCGGCCCATTATCCCCCTTACCTATTGATTAGACCACACTTCATGTGTCAGGTTCTAGGAATTAATCATGAATGTCACAGAGTTGACATGATAGGTAAGAAGGTCACGGGATGACCTTCTTACCAACTCCCAGGTGCCCTCTCCTATAAATATGGAGACCCTGGGAGTTACAAATGGTTGGATTCTATTATGTAAGAAATACCCTGTAAAAGAATACCAAGCATATAACAATAATATTGACTGGTGGAGTAAAAGGATTTTAACCTTTGAACCACCTAAAAACGTACTTGTGTCACCATTCCATAAAATAGATCATTCATCTATTTCGGTTCAACATAAGCACTAATCCCTTCCTCTTATTTTCTTAATTACCCGTTAGCGAAGAACCGCGTCAACAGTTTGGTGCTTTCATTGAGAGCAAGTTAGATTGGTGCTGTCGCAAACATCCACTATGGTGACCACTCGATCCAGACACGGTAACGAGACGGAACAACATGATGGGCAGGAGGCTCATCATATTGCCATCCCCGGCGAACAAATTCCTGAGGTTCAACAGCGGCCGGGCAAGCAGCCGGTGGGCTAAGATGACACTGGAAGTTCGGCGCCCCGACCACCTAATCCAAACCCAGATTATTACACTGCGGTGGAGATGGAGAATGCTAAGCTGAGGAGCCAGCTAGCAACAGCTAATCAGCAGATCAAGGATGTGTTGCCCCTACTACCCCCTCTTACAACCGACGCTAACGTCGGAAAGAGGCAAGGCGAGACTCATAAGTCCCGTCGGGGTAATCAGTCCAGGCATAGCCGCTCGGACAGACCTCTGACAGCCAACTCTATTCCCTCATCGCATCGTCGAGAGGCAAACTTCGAAGAAATCCCTAGAGCTGAACAACAGCAGTACAGCCGTTCGGTTCGAACTTCAACTCCCAGCTCCCAACCAGCCTCGAGCGCGCCCAGGAGAGCTCGAGGAAATTCCAGAAGGAGATCCGGGGAGGGCTCACAGCATCAGCCCATCCCCACCAGCCGTCCTGCGCCACATCCAGATCGCCAGGCGTGGGACCCGCAGGTTGGCAGGGCCGAAAGGCCCCCACCTAACTTGATCCACCCTGATGGAACCAGGATCGCATCCCCGGTCAGGCATCCTCCTTCTCCAATAAGATATCCATCTCCTCCTTGGCCCATCCGAGATATTCCAGCCTACGGAAGTAGCAGGAGAAACCTGCCATCCGCAGGGCCTTCCAGACGTAGCAGGGCGCCGAGAGAAAGCACGGATCCTCACCACCAAAGGCGAACTCCGAGCTTTTCTAATGGGAGCTACTGGACCGGCAGCCGCCAGAGCGACCTTTTTGGCAGAGACCTGCGCCAGCGTTTAAGCTCGGCACAAAGTCCTCAAACCACCTAGGGGGGCGGCCTGCGAGATCGCCTTAACTCTCACAGAGGAGAGCCAGTAGGAGGCGGCAGCCATGCCCACTCAGGGGGAGACCTGTCTGAAGTGCGTAACGGCGGGAATGCCCCAAATAACCTATCTCAAGATAGGAGGGGCAATAACCCACCAAATATGTACAATGGATCCGGAGCTGTTGAACAGTCCCGGAATAACCAAGGAAATCAGGACAAAACCCTCGAGCGCCTGGCTCAGATGGAGGAGCTGATGAGGAAGCTCCTGTCAAAGAAAGAGAAAGATGAATACGATTTGGGGGACGAGATGGAGCTCTTCGCCCCCAGCATAGCAGCAGCAACAACTTACCCACCCGGTTTCCGTATGCCGCACCTGTCCAAATTCAATGGAGACGGAGATCCGTCGGACCACCTGGGGATGATCAACACCCTGATGATGGCTCACAACATCGGCCCCGAGCTGAGGTGTCTGATATTTCCCTCCACACTGACTGGGCCAACCAGGCAGTGGTTCAAGCAAAGCAAAAGACAATCAATCAGTTCCTGGAAGACTTTTTCTGCTGACTTCAAAAGGGCATTCCGAGCCTCCCAGGCTGCCCGCGTCAAGGCCGATTCTCTGGCTAACGTGAGGCAGCAGCCCGACGAAACTCTGAAGGCTTACCTGAGCAGGTTCGCGAACGTTGCTGCTCGAGCTAGAGACGCGGATGACAGCTCCAAGCTCATGGCCCTGAGAACTGGAATCCTCGTCGGAGGGGAACTCTGGAAAGATATACAAAGGAAGGGAGTTAGCTCAGTGAACGAATTCCTTAACAGGGCCTAGGAATGGATCAACTTGGAGGAGGTCGAAGCCTCAGCTGCAGGGACCAGCCAGGTCCCTGAGCAGCCCACTGGAGTGGGGACGGATATCGTGACAGCGACCCAAAACTTCACACATAATAACCAGCTCGGTGGAAGCAAAAGAAAGGGGAACGGCCAGCACGGCCCAAAGAAGAATAAGCTCGTAGACAAGTTTAAGCCCATCTACGCGACTTATACAGAGCTCGCCCACTCTAGGGAGAATATCTTCTTGGAAAATTCTACTTGTCTCCCCTGGAAGAGGCCGGAGCCGTTGAAGCACTAGAAGGGGAAGAGAGACACCTCCAATTTTTACCGTTTTCACAACGATGTTGGCCACAATACCGATGATTGTAGGAATTTAAAAGATGAGATCGAGACTCTCATCCGAGCCGGCCCCTTGGCCCAGTACGCATGGAACAGGGTTCCAGCAAGTCGACCTGCTCCGGAAGTCCCAGTCAGTTAGCCTGGGTCTCGGGTAGATCAGGACGTCCCTCCCGTGATAGGATGAGAGATATCCACAATATCTAGAGGTCCGCATATGGCTGGCACGAGCAGGGGTGCCCAGAAGAGGTATGTAAACGAACTCAAGGCGCATAATGGAGTAGAGTTCATCCCGGAACAGCGTCTGCCGAAGCAGCAGCGATTGGAGAGGCAACCGATCGTTTTTACAGAAGAAGATGCGGGCCATGTCCAGTTCCCTCATAACGACCCTTTGGTCGTAGCAGTTCAGCTCGCTAATCGGAAGGTTAGGAGGGTGCTGATCGATAATGGGAGCTCGGTAAACCTTCTATTCTGGTCCACATTGGAAAAGATGGGTCTGACTGTCGCCAAGCTGAAGGCGACCTCCATGATGCTATATGGTTTTTCGGGAGAAGGATCAGCGGCTATATGGACTATCAAGCTGGTGATCACCCTAGGAGAAGGACCTCAGATAGTCTCCAAACTCTTTGAGTTCGTGGTCATCGACTGCTCCGCTGCATACAACGCAATTTTGGGACGACCCACGCTCATAGCCTTTGCGGCCGTCACTTCCATTCGCCACCTCGCGATGAAATTCCCTACTTCCACAGGAATATGCACTGTCCATGGCGATCAGCTCGCTGCCAGGGAATGCTACAGCATTTCCATGAAGGGAAAATCAAAACCCGGGCAGCTAGCAATGGCCATCCAAGGTGGTGGAGAGGAATCTCAGGAACCCTTAGCTGATCCTGAGATTGAAAAACCTTAGAGCGCCGAAGGGGAAAATATCGTCTTAAGTGAGGATATTGACCCCCGAATAGGCGAGGATAGGTCCGAGCTCTAGGCTATTAAGGAGCTCGAGGAAATAAACATCGATCCGCAAAATCCTTCACAGATGGTCAAGCTCGGGAAAAACCTCTGTAGCAAGAGGAAGGCGAAGCTGACTAAATTTCTGCAGAACAACCTGGATGTGTTTGCGTGGTCACACGAGGACATGGTGGGAATCAGCCCGAATGTCATCATGCACACCCTACATCTGGATAAAAGCGTTCCTGCGAAGTCCCAGAAGTAGAGGCGCCTCAGAACAACCCGGGCTGAAGCCTTAGAGGAAGAAGTAGCCCGGCTCAAGAAATGTGGTTTTATCCGTGAAGCCAAGTTTCCAATTTGGGTCGCCAACCCCGTGCTGGTCTCGAAGCCCAACGGGAAGTGGCGGACCTACATCGACTTCTCCAACCTGAATAAAGCCTGCCCCAAGGATTGTTTTCCATTGCCAAGGATTGACCAACTGGTGGATGCCATGGCAGGGCACGAGCTCATGTCCTTTATGGACGCGTACTCAGGCTACAATCAGATCGCCATGAATTCGGCGGACCAGGAGCACACCAGCTTCATGACCCCGACTAACGTTTATTGTTACAAGGTCATGCCATTCGGGCTGAAGAACGCCGGTGCTACATACCAAAGGTTAGTAAATTGAATGTTCACAAACCAGATCGGGAAGAACATGGAAGTGTACGTTGATGACATGCTAATCAAGTCAAAGACTGCCAATAACCATGTTTTCGACCTGGAAGAATGCTTCAAGATACTACGGGAGTATGGCATGAGGCTTAATCCACAAAAGTGCACTTTTGGAGTCGCATCGGGAAAATTCCTGGGTTTCATTGTCAATACCCGAGGAATCGAGGCAAATCCTGACAAGATCAGATCATTGCTCGAACTTCCCTCCCCCAGGTCGCGTAAAGATGTCCAAGGCCTGACAGGAAGGGTGGCAGCCCTCAACCGGTTTATTTCAAAATCCATCGTTAAGTGCTTGCCATTCTACAACCTGCTCCGAGGAAATAAGAAGTTCGAATGGACAGAAGAGTGCGAAAGCGCTTTCCTCGACCTGAAGGCACATCTGGCCGAACTGCCCGTATTATCCAAACCAAAGGCAGGAGAGCCTCTTTTTCTCTACCTAGCTGTCACAGAGGATGCAGCTAGTACCGTATTAGTCCGAGAAGAAGACCGGGTTCAGAGACCAGTTTACTACATCAGCAAGAGACTTCTCGGAGCTGAATCCCGGTACCCGTTGATGGAGAAATTGGCGTTCTGCCTTATCACTGCCTCTCGAAAGCTCAGGCCGTACTTCCAGTCCCACTTAATACACGTCATAACCGATCAGCCTTTAAGGCAGGTTTTGCAAAAACCTGAAGCATCGGGACGTCTGTTAAAGTGGGCTATCGAACTCAGTCAGTTCGAGATCTTATACACCCCACGAACTGCTATAAAAAGTCAGGCCCTGGCCGATTTTGTAGCGGAGTGCACAGGATTCCGGGAGGATCTTGCAGAAGACTCACCCCAGGTCACCTCGGCCCAGGCGTCGTGGAGGATCTTCGTGGATGGTTCATCCAATGAGAACGGCTCCGGGGCTGGAATCATTTTAATATCCCCTGAGGGACATAGATTCCACTCGGCGCTGAGATTCAGATTTAAGGCCTCCAATAACGAGGCTGAATACGAAGCTTTGCTGGCCGGGCTAAGAATAGCCCAGGAGCTGAAGGCGAGCTCCGTCCAGTGCTTCAGTGACTCCCAGCTTGTGGTAAACTAGGTTCTGGGTGAATATCAAGCACGAGGACCCAAGATGGCTGCCTACCTAGCAAAGGTAAAAGTTGAACTGTCCGCGTTTAGGCGAGGCTCGATCGAGCAGATACCTCGGGAGCAGAACACTAACGCAGACGCTCTTGCCAAGCTCGCCACCTCCAGGGAGACGGAGGCTCTGGGGTTAGTTCCGGTAGAGTTCTTGGATAAACCAAGTATAGAAGAAGCCCGGGCGGAGGTCAAGATGATCGACGCTAGGCCGACTTGGATGACCCCCATCCTTGAGTATCTCACCGAGGGGAAGCTACCTGAAGGGCGTAATGATGTGCGGCGAGTGCTGTATCAAGCTCCCAGATATACGATAATAGACGGGGTGCTATACCGACGAGGGCACTCCCTACCTCTCCTACGATGTGTTCTTCCAAGCGAAGCAAAGTCCATCCTGCAAGAAGTACATGAGGGTTTTTGCGGAGATCACACTGGGGGACAAAGCTTGGCCCTAAAGGTCCTGAGGCAAGGATATTACTGGCCCACTCTGTCTAAGGATTCAAGCTCGTATGTCAAGAAGTGCGACAAGTGCTAGCGGTTCACCACAGTTGCCCGAGCTCCCCCAGTTGAGCTGAGGATGATCTCTTCCCCATGGCCGTTTGCAGTTTGGGGAATCGACTTGGTTGGCGCCCTCCCTACTGGAAAAGGCGAGGTCCGCTACGCCGTGGTGGCCATTGACTACTTTACGAAATGGGCTGAGGCAGAACCTTTGGCAACGATAACTTCCAAAAAAGTCCTCGACTTCGTGGTTAAGAGCATTATTTGCCGATTCGGGCTGCCCAAGAAAATTGTCTCCGACAATGGGACTCAGTTCAACAGCGACCTATTCACTGAATTTTGCGAAAGGTACGGAATTGTGAAAAGTTTCTCCTCCGTGGCCTATCCTCAGGCGAATGGCCAGGTCGAGGCCGTCAACAAGACGTTAAAGGCGAGCCTCAAGAAGAGACTAGACGAAGCGAAGGGGGTCTGGCCAGAACAGCTCCCCCAGGTTCTGTGGGCATACCGGACCTCGCATCGGACTCCTACGGGTCATACTCCTTTCTCACTGACATTTGGGAGTGAGGCAGCCCTCCCTATGGAGATTAAGGTACTTTCGCATAGGGTCCAAGCATACGACCAGGATCGCAACCACAAGCTACTCTGCACTTCCCTTGACTTGGTTGATGAAAGACGAGAAGATTCACAGCTCCAGCTCGCACATTATCAGCAAAAAATCACTCGTTATTTCAACTCAAAAGTCAAAAAGCGCGCCTTTAGCATGGGCGACCTAGTCCTCAGGAGGGTTTTCTTAGCCGGTAAGGATCCCAAAGACGGAGTATTAGGACCGAACTGGGAAGGGCCATATCAAATTATCGAGGTCATTAAAGAAGGAACTTACAAATTAGCTCGGCTCGATGGAGGCTCAGTCCCACGAACTTGGAACGCCATCCATTTAAAGAGATATTATCGATGATTTCCTTGTAAGGCCTAAAAGGCCATTTTTTATGTATTACGCAATGAGAATTAACTTTTTCGTTTATGATTGTACATGTTTACAAGTATAATCTAAAGTAACCATGAAAGAGCCTTTCCCAGTTACTTGGGGGGCATATGGTGCCTGGATATAACCAGGTCGCCTTAAAAGGCTTAGAAGTTAATTCAAATCGATTGATCGTTGTTCTTCTTAAAGAGCACGAGATATTGATAAAAATTAACGCGAACTAAGCTGTATCCTGGATATAACCAGGTCATAAAACTTAGAAGTTAACTTAAATCGATTGATCGTTGTTTTTCTTAAAGAGCACGAGATATTGATAAAAGTTAACACGAACTAAGTTTTCAAATTAAGTTCCTGGAAATAACCAAGTCATAAAACTTAGAAGTTAACTTAAATCAATTGATCGTTGTTTTTCTTAAACAGCACGAGATATTGATAAAAGTTAACACAAACTAAGTTTTCAAATTAAGTTCCTGGAAATAACCAGGTCATAAAACTTAGAAGTTAACTTAAATCGATTGATCGTTGTTTTTCTTAAAGAGCACGAGATATTGATAAAAGATAACACGAACTAAGTTTTCAAATTAAGTTCCTGGAAATAACAAGGTCATAAAACTTAGAAGTTAATTTAGATCGATTGATCATTGCTTTTCTTAAAGAGATTAACGCGAACTAAGTTTTTTCGAAATAGTAACTAAAGTGCGTAAAGACAAGGAAATAAGTCAATTAAAAATAAAATTGATCATTAGATTGTCTCGAGGTGGAAACACCCCATGCAAAAGTTACACAAAATTTGAGAATATTAAAGGAAAGGGTACGAAAGAGGAAGGCCCTAAGCTCCGCCGGGCTGCCCCGTGGAGGTCGCCGTCTCGTCCTCCTGCTCAGCTGCGTTGGAGGCTTCTCCGGTCTCGGAAGATGCTTCTTTCTCGAGGCGAGCTTTAAACCCCTCCAGCAAGAGCTCCCAGACGTCCGCTCCCACGAAGGAGAAGTCATTGTCCGGGTTGTAGACCCAGCAGTGATAGAGCATGTCCTCCATGGCGGTGCTGGAGGCTGCCTGCTCTGCTTCCAGGGCGGCCTAGGCCTCCTCGGCCCTGGCCTTCACGGTGTCTAGCTCTGCCCGCGCAGCGGCGAGGGCGGCTTTGGTTGCCTCGGCCTCCTGAAGCTTGGGACAGGCTTCTTCCAGCTTGGCCCGTGCGGCCGCCAGGGCATCCCTAGCCTCCTGCAAGGAAGTCTGGTGGGTGGCCACAACCGACTGGTACTCGCCCCTCATATCCTCGAGCTGGGCCTTGGTCCTGGCTATGCTTCTGTGAAGGGCCAAGGCGCTCTGCAAAAATGGAGAAGCAACTGCCTTAAGAGAAAGAGAAGGGAGAAAGGAAAAACAAGGCAAGGCATGCTAATCAAAGATCACAAAAGGATAAGGTCAGCTTACCGTAAGGGCCATGCCCAATGAAGATTCCAGCACGCCCACCGGGCTCATTATTTCGATGGCCCATAGCTTCGTCTCTTTGAAGCGGTAGAAGTGGCTGACGGCATAGTTCGCCATCTCGTACACCGTCCCCCTAAAGACATCTGGGATCTTCTCCAGATCCCGGGGGTCCACCGGGATGCGTACCTCGGAAGGCACGATCGCCGAAGTCCCGGGCTTCGCCCCTGTGTCCCGGACGAAGGCCGGAGCTCGGGGAGGGGGTGGAGGCATGCTTCCTTCTACAGCAGGAGGTACGGTTTTCTCGACCTGGGCAGCTGGGGGCTGCTCTTTCTCCTTTGTAGGAGATTTAGTTGGGGTCTCGGCGGCTTTCTTCGCCATCCGGAGCTTCTTCATTTTGGGCCCAGAGGCCCCAGCTGAGGGGTTCCCCCCGGCGAACACAGCCCGTAGATTTTTTCCCCCGGACTGAGACATCTCCTCTGGCAAAACAAATATACGGTTAGTACACAAGTCAGCAGTCATGCAAAAACAGAAACAAAGGGAAAAAATGCGAAATTCAAGTATACATATGTACAAAGGCGAATCCTACCCCCCGAGCTAGAAGAAGAGTCTATGGTTACGACCATCGGCCTCGGAGCTTCCGCGGGGGAATCTAAGGAAATTATTTCTCGAGCTGGCACAGGTTCTGGATCCGAGGCTGCCTCAGGACTAGACTCTTCTACATACTGCCTAAGACCTGGAGCTACGGCACCCTCCCAGAGTGATGGCCATGACCGAAGGTTAGTCCCATACTCCTCGAATAGGATAGACCTAAAAGCTAGGGTGTTGTCTACAACTATGGTACCCCTAGGACGACTACTTTCGTAATCCAGCACGAGCTGGTCGACGCAGTGGAGCAGGCTTTCATCTAAGTCTGGGTCACTTCAATGGCGTTGGACGATCTGTTTAGGATTGAACCTAGCTAGCCGGGGGTCTGCAGTGGCCCTATCTAAGTTCCTAAACGTGTAAGGGTTACCTTGGCCGGAGGGAACCACAGCTGCTCCAGACCGGATCCTCTCCTAGTCCGTTCTTTGGGCGACCTCCAACGCCCGTTTCCTCGTCCTCACGAGGGGCACCTCGTCCTCCTCATCTTCATCCCCTGCGACCTCCTCCACGATGATAGACCTCATATCGCGAGCTAGGGGAGGCACTTAGGGCCTCCTCAGGTTCAGAGTCTGGCCTGGGGAGATCAGCTTACAGCCCAGCATCATCTCGTCTGTCACGAGCTGACGATAGTCCTTTTCACTGGGGGCAAGCCCGCCAGTGTCTCGTACTAGCTCCCGAGAATCACAGACTTCTCTGTCCTCGCGAAGATAGCTGCAGAATTAATCTAAGTCAGAAATGGAAACAGGAGGAGCTAACTGGTACTTAACTTACGAGCTAAGGTTGAGAAGGCACTTACGAGGACGGTTGAAGTAGTGCAGCTCATAGTTTCGGAACCCCGTCGACATAAAGAATTGATCTTTAAAGTCATTGGGGTGGCTGGGCAGCTCGATGACCGCGGCCGTGTTGAGGAACCGGGTTAAGTAATAAAACCCGTCACCTCGCCCCCGCTGCTCTAGGCTGGCCTTGAGGCAGAAGAAATACAGAATGTCTGCAGGAGTGGGGACCTCCCACTCCTATTTCAAGAACAAGTACCTTAACCCCGCCAACAAACGGTAAGAGTTAGGGGGGAGTTGGAATGGGGCCAACCTCACGTAGTTGAGGAAATCAGCGAATTACTGATCCAACGGAAGGAAGGCCCCCGCCTTGAAATGTTCGTCGCTCAAGGCCGAGAACACCTCGTCAAGCAGCGCGCAGCTCCGCTCGCCTTCTAAGGGAGGTCGGGCAACCACGTTTCCTCTCCCCAGCTCGATGTTATGGGAGAGGAATATTTTGTTCACCCTCGCCTCGTCGGTGATCTTCGAGACGATCCTCTCCGCCTCAAAGAATGCGTCGGGGGCCACCTCGAGCTCCCGTTCCACTGCTGGCCCGAAGTGGGGGATTGGGGATTCAGCCATCACCTCATTTCCCTTGTTTTGTTGGGAAGACGAGCTGCCTACGGACTTCTTGGGAGTGTTCTTCTTGGGTCCCATCTGGTCGCCTAGCGAACAAAAAGAAGAAATTTTAGAAGAAGGCGACCTAAAAATGGAGAAGAATCTGAATGTGTTTCCTTAACACGAGCTGAGGTAAGCCCAACCCATGGAGAGTGAGACCACGCGGTTCTATGAACATGCGCCTAAGCTCCCAACAGATACCCGATTACTCGGAATTCGTGTGTCAGGAGGGTCAGGATAGAATTTGCCTTGGGGGGAAAGTTTCAGTAGGCTAGCAAGGCAAAACCGCCTGTGAAGCGTGCCCCCTAAGCTACCCGATTTTGCACCCAAAATACTAGGTACTTTAAACAAGCATACCCAAAATCCTACCCAGAAAACACACCAATGCTCCTAAATGGTTTTCTACTGTAAAGATACCCTAACCTAAAAGGATTTTACCCTTCATGCCCACATTACCAGCAAAACCTTGCATGTGGCTACAGTAAATATTTACCTAAGCTACAGTGAAAATTAATTTCAAAACATGCACAGTCAGGAGACTTACTGAGTGTTCTGGTTGAGTGGAGGGTGAAGGGGTCGTCTGGGTTGGGGCTTCGCTGGAGTGGTTGATTCCAAAGCTTCGAAGGGGCCCTTACACCTGAACTTCTTGAGTGCTGGGAATGACAACCGGAAAGAAGAGGGTTTTCTCGTTTGAAAATGAAGAGAGAAGAAGAAGAAAATTTCTGAAAAATTTCAAATGAACGGGTGGCCCATGCGTAAGGTGGCCACCCCTTTTGTATACGTGAAGGGCTGCGTGAAGAGGGTCATAGGATTGCCCTGATGTGGAATCCAAGGCCCTCCACTCGAAAGACGAAACGGCGGCTGAGCATAGGCTAGGCCATTAAATGCGGTTCTCGGAAGACGTACCGTCACCAACCACGATGTTCCATGTATTCGGCGCCTGCGTAAAATGTGGAATATGAAGAGTTCATGAGGAAGCCTAAAAGCCCCTACTATGGCCCTATACAACGTCGTGTACCACGAGCAGGGACTTGGGGGGGGGGGGGAAATGTACGCCCTGGTTTTCCAACGGGCTGTTAGCAGGCTGAGGTATGGCCTAATCATGAGATACGGCCTAATCATGTCTACTACGTGAACATCCCCAAGACCAGAGCTGCCGTAGAAGGTTCCTACCTCCTCAGCTCGAGGTAGCCTAAGGGTTCGCCAAGATTAGACTGAGTTTGGACTCTGATGGCCATAAGTCGAGGGAAGCATCCAGCTCGTGGCACAAGCTAGGGTTGGAGGCTGTGACCCTTTATAAAGTCAACCACGCAAGGTAAACGTGCATATATCAGACATCACGTGTCTGATATATCCCTGACTTCTCGGACACGCAGCATGAACGTGTGCATTCAGACACCCACGACTGGGTTGGGCCGTGCGGCCCATTATCCCCCTTACCTATTGATTAGACCACACTTCATGTGTCAGGTTCTAGGAATTAATCATGAATGTCACAAAGTTAACATGATAGGTAAGAAGGTCACGGGATGACCTTCTTACCAACGCCCAAGTGCCCTCTCCTATAAATATGGAGACCTTGGGAGTTACAAATGGTTGGATTCTATTATGTAAGAAATACCCTGTCAAAGAATACCAATCATATAGCAATAATATTGACTGGTGGAGTAGAAGGATTTTAACCTTTGAACCACCCAAAAACATATTTGTGTCACCATTCCATAAAATAGATCATTCATCTATTTTGGTTCAACATAAGCACTAATCCCTTCCTCTTATTTTCTTAATTATCTGTTGGCGAAGAACCGCGTCAACACAATCAAGTTACATGATTATCAGGGCCGACAACTTAGGCCGCACCCTTTGTTTTCCCCACTGACTCTGGCCCGCTTAAACCGAGCTCAGTGCATAATAAGCTGTCCTCGGCTACCAGTGGTCGAGCCGCGCCCTGTACGCTAGTGTAACATTGGCGCTCTTAGGCCATTGGTTTACTGTTTACATGTCATAATACCATCCTTTCAAAGCATACATATTAGGGAACCCTTAGTCCCTTTAAAATTACACAACCGACTGCAGTTTTCTTACCTTTAATTTCCACGTTCACTGACTATGAGCGACGTCCCTCGAGCACGATCCGTTTCCCGAGCCCTAGCTTAACACCTAGTCACAACCAAGGTAATAAATTCCATTAATATTCTAATAAAGGTTTCCGGGTATAGTTCTAGCATCCTGGACATCAAATTCTGCCAAGCACGGTGGTGGAATCGATCCCGAGCACCCTAAGTTAGATTCCCGCGCTTAAAATCCCCAAAAGATCAAGAATATACCTAAGGGTTGCGGCCCTTGAAACCTAGCCGCGACCCGCCCCTAAAACAGAACCCAAGCCCCTCAGTAGGCAGACACGCGCCGCGACCCTGCCCTGTGGCGCCGCGGCGCTCCCCTTTGGCCGAGCCTCCCTGGCCTCTTTGCTTCGTAGGGCCGCAACGCTCTAGAACAGAGCCGCGACCCAACCCTTCGTGCCCAGAAAATCCACCATATCTAACATCCTAACCTTATTCAAAACCACCCCAAAGCACCCTAATTCAAAACCCATTAATCACAAAACTTTTAACATGATTCTAACAGCATAATCCAACAGAAATCCCGCTTAAAAACCTACTAAAATCCCATTTTGATTCCTGAAACCCAGCAACTCAAAACACCAAAAACCAGTCATGCAAACTCAGATTTTAACCTCTAAATTACGAATTGAAGCTTACCTTCTTTGTTGAACCACTTCCTTAACAGATTCTTGAGCTAGAATCCAAGCTTCTCAACTTTAATTCAACCCTTAAACATCAAAACCATAAACACCCTTATTACTCAGCCAAAACTCAGAATTCTAATGCTCAAAAATATGATTCAGCCCTTACCTTAATCTTGGTTGAGTTTCCTTAGCTGAGCGCTAGATTAAACTTCAAGATTCCAGCCCAAACCACTGAATTCCCAGTTGATTTCCCTTAAATTTCAGTGGTTTTTCTTGAGAGAGAGAGAAGAGAAGGGAGAGAAGAGCAAAATAGGTCGGTTTGTGTTTTATTCTACCAGTTTCTCTTTTGTTCAGTCTAACCCTTGGTTAATTAAGTCAATCCCGAGGCTCGGGGTGCCGGAAACGTCCCCGAGGGCAAAACAGTAAATTTCCCCAATATTCCCGCCTAAGCTTCCTAACCTCAAATATATCTCCATATATTTATTTCCATAACCCGATAACCCAAATAATCATCTAGTACTCGGATTACCCCTTGACTTGCCCCAAGTCAAGTATTAAGCCCCGTTGTGACTTCCTGCTAACTGGCTCCCTAGGATCGCCTCAAGTCGTACGCTGCAGATCTACCCACATAATAATGTGGTTCTCACAGATATAACAGATCTATCCACATAATAATGTGGTTCTCACAGATATAACATTTAACCACATTTACATTCATATAATCACACAAGCATGCTTATCATGTAATCATGCATTAAATCAATAAACTCGCACATAAACAAATTATTCCCTCCCAGCACACTAATCAGGGCCCTTAAGCCATAACAGTAATTTTGGGTCGTTACATGTCATATGATTTGAGCACCCTGAATCTACAATCCAATCATTTTTGTAGTCAATCTTTTCTGATGTCGTTGCCATGAAAGCTAATTCTTCTTCCTCCATAGCAAGATACGCTTCAGCATCCCAATCATCTTCATGCTCTTTAGAAGTAGAGGTCGCAGTATTACTTTCAGCAAACTTTTTCTTGAACCAACAGTCTTTTGCCATGTGGCCTATTTTCCCGCAATTGTAACACTTGCCATCAAGCTTTTTACCATGAGTGCGATTCTTCGAAGCTTCCCATCGATGAGAGTCTTCCTTTCCTTGGTGATGCTTCCTATCACCATCCTTTTTAGATCCACCATTATTGTGCCGCTTTTCGTTGCTTTTGTTGGTGTAGAGCGCTTCCTCTTCACTCTTCAATGCAACTCCTCTCATTTGCTTAGCCATAGCTTCTTGACCAACAAGAAAATTTTCGAACTCAACAAGTGATGGTTGTGTCGGCCATCCTTGTATAGCGGCAACAAACCCTCGGTATTTGGGTTTCAAACCATGGATAATTAATCTCTTTATCCTAGCATCGTCTATAGATGCTGTTGGATCTAAAACAGATATTTCACGACATATCAATTTCATCTTATGAAAATATTGGGGAATTGTCATGTCTCGTTGCGCCATTGATATCAACTCATTCTCGAGAATGTGTAGTCTCGTATCATTCTTCTTTGAAAAAAGTGTAACTAAAGTGTCCCATGCTTCCTTCGATGTTTTAGCATCGCGTATGTGCTCCAACATTTCTTCTTCAATTGTGGTCTTTAAAGCAAACATTGATTTGCCTGCTTTAATTTTCCACTTTCACAAGATGTCATTGGCATCTTCTGCTGTCGGTTGTGTAACTTCACCACCACCGACAATCTCCCGAAGATCTTGTCCTTGTAGGTAAGACTCCATACATGTTACCCATGTGGTGTAATTTGTACTATTAAGCTTTTTGATTCCTCCAACTACTTGAAGATCACCCATTATGCTGACAAGAGTTCAACTATATGAAACAAGCTTACTTTAACAAATTTAACACCGTGGCTCTAATACTAATTGTTGAAGAAAATTTAGAATATAAAATTCTAAATTTTATATCACAAAGAAGAAATTCACAGAGAAGTGGAGACACACCACAAAACTTTATTTAATTGAGACTACAATAAGATAACTCTCAATAACAAGACTACAACATATATATAAGACTAATTGTCTTATTTCATTTCCTTTCTCGATATCAATTTAAGACGTAAAGAAATGGGTATTTATAATAACCCAAATGAAATACAAATTATGTATCTTAATTTAGTTAATTAATTATATCCATACATTATATATAAACTTAACTTATATATACTTAATATAGATTTAGTTTGTTTATTAGGAGTTAATATTGATTTTAACACAATCAAGTGCAGTTTCGGCGGTTAGACTTCGTTCTTAAAAAAACTGAGCCCAATTTACAGTTAAGAACCAGGGGAAATTATGAGGGCATTTAGCTTACGTGGTGAAATATTTTCCTTTTTTTAGTTCAATTCAAGAATTATGATAATATATAATTCAAGATTTATTAAAATATTGAGAAAGAATAATGCCACATAGATTACACTATGTTTGTTCAGTGTAAGAACATTTTCAGGTGTAAATGCAAAACGTGTGCTTTAACTAAATGAAGAGGCGAATATGTCGAAGAGTAAAGGAACAGAAGAGGAAGCTGAGGCTTCTGATTAGGGGACAAAGCCTCAGAAAAGCAAAGGGAAACCCTGCGAAGCGGGATTAAGTGGAAGGCTAGAAATGAGTTGTAAATAAGACACGTGGACGAGTGAGAATGAGTATTTCTAACTCTTTTATCTTATATTTTCTATAAATAGCATGATTTATTAATTCAAAATAGACTTTTGGTCTTTTCTTTACTACATGGTTACTCTGTAGAAATTGTGAGAAGAAGATCACACTCAGTTAAGTAGCAGAGAGTTTTCTTGCCAAAAACACACCCCACAGTCGACTTAGACAATCGGGCGTGTATAATTAAAGTATGGTTAAAGTCAAGAAAGATCAAGATTAATTGTTCTGATATAGAAAGTTAATTGTTCTGAATATAGAAAGTATGTTCTTCGGGAGATTTTGACCAGAACACATGCATAGACAAAAATAGATCTAAGGTACATATGGTAGAAAAGTAACTGGAAACAATGCGGGAGCTAATCCAAATACGGTATTTCTATAAATATATATATATGTGTGTATAACAGAATAGGGATATACATATATATACTATGCAAATCTATAGAAAATTGCGGGTGCTATGCTCTTCCTTTTTTGTTCCAAATCGTCCAGTTGCTGAGAATGTTATATATCCTAAATTACAGACTAAATCATCTATGAATAATATAAATGATAGAATGGAAAAATTCAAGAGGGATCCTATAAGCAGAGCTGTATCCTATTTTCTTGCCTCTCTTGGCTTTTCATCGTTAATGATTGTCTGTCTGTCTCAACCCTGCTTCTTTTGTAGGGAACAAATCCTCTTTTATACTTTTCAGAGCTTATTTTATGTTGAGAGAAGGCTGATCTTGAACTTGGTTTCCACTCCAAAATGGATACTTCTTTCTCTTCCTTTTCTAAGGAAGTGTAACGACTCTGAGAATCAGCATCTAAGCACTTATCACAATTCAAAGAACCAGTGTTTGAACCAGACCAGGATCCTTCTTCATTTACTTCTTGGACTTCGCTAAGATTAGAATCTAAAGATCCTTTTACTTGATCCTGATTATTTGAAGGAAATGGTAAACCCCCATAATAGGGCCATAAGGGCATAGGAGTTACAGAACCAGATCCTACAAGATTGGGAAATCCATTTTGGAAATGCATGAGATAAAGAGCTTGCACTGCACGAGGCAAATGACCCCAAACACAATGTGCAGTCTCAGTCGAAGACTCTGTCTCTGTGACAGGTGATGGTAATGGTTGTGCCAATTTCTCCTCCTGCTCACAAGAAGGCAGTGGTTTGCAAGTCCCCATGGTTGGAGAAGATGGTCTGTGGGAATCAGCAACAAATACAATTGTTCCAAAGAGTGTAAGGCTTCGGGCTGATACTATTTCAGCTGAAGTACCTTTAGCACATGCATTGTCTTGGGAAAACAACTCAAGTTTCTGCACATTAAAATCATAACCATAAGAATTATAAATATAATCATGCAGGATGAAGATGAGAATGTTTGAAACCATCAATTATGATAAGAAATTAGTAAACGCCAAAGAGAAAAGCAAGTACCACAGGAAGTTGACTGGGAGATGAAACTGAAGCTTTTACAGCCGCTGGTGGAGATCCAATGTCCTCGGTGGATGAGTTGGGCTCTGAAAATAAAATGCTTCCAACATGGATGCCCGTAGAAGATGAAACTGGAGACAAGCTTTCATCTTGTGTATTTGACCCACTTAAACCAATTGTATCTGAGCCCATTGCAGATAACACTGATTTTGGAGATTGGTTATCCTGCTCTGAAAGCGATAAATAAGATTTTGTTGAATGCTCTGGAATGGATAGTTCTTCCTTTGTTGAATGAGCAAGTTTACGGGGATAAGGGTGCATAGGTTTTCGTTTGGGTCGAGGTGGAGGTATCTCAATGGATTCCTCTGTATTGACATTGCTGCCATTAGGATCTTGAGCAATCTGCCACAAATAGAGGAAAAGTAAGAACAAAGTTGACTATTCCTTCAGGAAGGTTTATGAGCATTTAATCATCAAAATTTTACTTACTCAAAAATAAGGGATTATAGATATTATGGTAGAGAATGGATAGTACTGGAATTGGAATAAGAGCAGTAAACCTTATAGAAGAATTTTTGAGCATGACTTCGAATTTGAACCGCAGTCTTTGTTCCAACATGTTCTATTATGAAAGGGGAACGTTTAACTAAGAGGACAACACTTGTAAATGCACACCATGATATAGCAAAACTACTGTGGTTGGGTATATGTTTTTGAATGTCTGATTATCTGATTTAAAATCTGACAATTCAAAAACGCCCACTACTTATGAGTAGTTTTTGGTACCCTACCACAGAACATGGCCAAAAGAAAATAGAAATCTACCTTCGATCTTTCGCCAAGCTCGGCCATACAGCTTTAAGGCTTCGAGGAACTTCCTATGCTCTTCTTCTGTCCATCTTTCTCTTTGTTTTGTGATTGTGTATGGTTTCCTAACCTATATTGGAGCATGAAACTTGCTAAGATAATAATCAAATTACTTGTAAAGAAAAACAGGCAGTATACAACACACATGTGAGGCAAAAAGAAAAAAGAGAAAAGGGATTCAATTGCAAACCTTTGGACAAAAGTCATTTCCACAAGAGAACTGATCTTTCAATTTGACACACAATGAAATTGCATTCTCTGACGAGAAAACACCAGCTGAAGGACTTGCATCATTTTCATCCTATATTCAACAAACCAAGTAGATTTATTCAGAATAAATCCCAACTTACACCGAATTTTCTCCATTTTTATAAGAAAAGAGACACTTTTATTATTATTCTATCAATAGTACTAGTAGCATCATTTTTCTCCATTTTATATTTTAAAAAATAAAGTTAAAAAAACATTTCTTAATCACCTGTAAGGGGAAAAATAAGAAAAACAAGGGAAAAAATAAAATGAAACTTTAGCAAATACAAAATTCTATTTTGGTCTAAAAGTTTCAAAATAAATAATTCAGCCTATTTCAAATAAATATAAAAAAAATCAAAGAAATTTAAAAACAAAAAATTTGCCCAAAAATACTTAAATCCATAAAAAAATAAAAAGCTAGAGCTGACAATCATCTATATTAAATAGAATATTGTCAAAAGTAAACACAGTTCCACGAAAGAAATATTTATTCAAAATATAAAACTGAAATATATATTATATACATACATGGATAGCCATAGCCGTGAAGACTATCGATCTACTCAGTTTAAAAGATTTGTTTTTCCTTCAACAAAAGCCAAACACCGTTTGCGAAGCACTATCAATTTCACAAAATTCTAAAACTCGCAGCAGTCCCAATAACAGACAATCAGATGTTGAGAAAAATCAACTAGGCCTTGGCACTTGATGAACAAAATCAAATTCGTTCGATGGGACGAAAAATGAAGAAGAAGAGAGAAAATTGTAAAAGGAAAAGAGAAACTTGGTGGTGTTTGGGTTGTGAGTAAGAAAGCGAAAAAGCGAAAGAAAAAGGCGAAGGCAGATGTTGCCACATCAGACTCCGAATTTTTTTTATATTTAATTTAATTAATTTGAAATAAAGATAAAATTTGAAAGCTGGAATCTTGTGGCTGAGGTTGAAAGAGTTAATCTACACCTGGCGTGTCCTTGTCTCCGTTCACTTTTTTTCATTTTTTGTTAGGTACGTGTTTTTCTTTCCTTCCAACCAAATTCAAGCAGCTCTTGGATAATTCTCTCTTTCCTTACCCTACTCGCATCTTCTACTTGCTCTCTCTTCGCTTCACATGTGTTCACTTAAAAAACTCACAACAGCTAATTAATTAATCGAATCATTTTCTTAAAATATATCAATGATATTTTGAATAGTACTAATTCAACTGTTTATTTACCTGATACCAAATACCAATGAGCTGTAATTACCCGATCAAAAAAAAAAAGAGATGTAACTACATTATTTAAAAATAGAAAGAAAAAAGTTGTAATCACTTAGTTTCCTTTGCTAATTCACATAAATTTTAAAAAATATATCATAACATTTTTATTAACTTTTTATAAAGAGAAATGCCTAAGAGTATCCTAAGGTTTTCAACACCTTATACACTATTAGTGTAAATGAATATTAAATTTTACATATTTGAATTTAAGAGTGCAATTGAAAAGTCACCCTATAATTGAAATTGGGTGTAATTCAGAGTAATTACTCGATTTATCGTGTTTGTCTGACCGTGTAATTTGAGATAATTGAGGGGTCTCAATTACATTCTCTAATTCTCATAGCCCCTCATGCGAGTTGAGTATAATTATATTGTGTAATTACTACCAATTTTAAATAATATTTATTACATAATATTATTATTTTTAAGTAATTACTAACTGCTTTGCTACACATAACAATAGTAATTCATAATTAATTAAAATTTAATATCCAAACACACATTGTATTTTAAAATATATTGTAATTACTCAAATATGTAATTACTGCACTAGTAATTACACAATTGTTTCCAAACACACCCTATCTTAATTTTAAATTAAAATATGTGAGACTCACTACTAAATTATACCAATAGTGATATATCACGTCATAAGATATTAAGTACCCTAGGGTGCCTTATAGCAGTGTTCTTTATAAAACATTTTAATAAGTCATCAATTATAAATTTCCATTTTTAGATCATAAATTTTGAAATTAAAAAAAAAATTTGATTATAAATATTAAATTAATTATTTATGAAATTAGTCATTTACACTTGTTTTTTTTCAAAACCTATCACGTAAGGTGTCCTCGGAGACACATACATGTTCAGTGACATGTGTCATCTTAGGAATGAGAAACCCAACCCTAAGCGAATAACCAATTACAAAATCATATGCATTATACGTGGATGCTCAAAATTCCACGCTTGTGACAGGTACAAAACACGCACATTTGGGTCTCTACCGCGGAAAGGGCCTCGCGCAGTTGGACGCACCTCACCCAGGCCAGCGCCTCGCGTGCCCATGGCATCCTAGATGGCCTTGCTTCGCCTCGGCGCACCCAGCAAGGGCCTCGCCTCGCCTCGGCCACATTCATGCACCAGCATCCGCGAGGCCCCTCCCACGAGGACATCTCGCGAGGCCACCTGCAGGGCACGCCTCGGCCGCGCCCACGCACAAGCATTCGCGAGGCCATCAGCAGGGCATGCCTCAGCCGTGCCCACGCACAAGCATTCGCGAGGCCATCCGCAGGGCATGCCTCGGCCGCGTCCATGCACTAGCAGGGCACACCTTGGCTGCGCCCACGCACATGCATCCGTGAGGCCCCTCTCGCGAGGCCATCTGCAGGGCACGCCTCGGCCGCGCCCACGCACATGCATTCGCAAGGCCCCTCTCGTGAGGCCCTCGTGCGAGGCCATTCGCAGGGCACGCCTCGGCCGCGCCCACGCACATGCATCCGTGAGGCCCCTCTCGCGAGGCCATCCGCAGGGCACACCTCGACCGTGTCCATGCACCAGCATCCACGAGGCCCCTCCCACGAGGCCATCTGTAGGGCACGCCTCGGCCGCGCCCACGCACATGCATCCGCAAGGCCCCTCTCGCGAGGCCATTGTGCGAGGCCATCCGTAGGGCACGCCTCGGCCGCGTCCATGCACCAGCATCCGCGAGGCCCATCTCGCGAGGCCATCGACAAGGCACGCCTCGGCTGCGCCCACGCACATGCATCCGCGAGGCCATCCGCAAGGCACGCCTCGACCGCGCCCACGCACCTGCATCCTTTATGGTATAAGTATATGCCCCGCTAATGAGGCCCTTCTTTACTTTATAAGGAAGGTGTTACCAGCGAGGCGCGACACCCACCTGCTTAGCGTACTCGAGGCTGCAAGTACACTTATACTTCACAAAATAAAAAGGGGTTTGGAGCAAGGGTGTATCTTGGATACACGAAAGCGACCTTCGAATACAAGGCACGTGTATGGGAACAGGTTGTATGACCAGGAGGAGCACAGAGGCGTGACTCTGAGGTCCGTACTAGATAGGCAGTGGTGGTACAAGTTAGTACCAGTGGTGAAGGCACTACTTGTACATCATCGACCATGTGTCAGGGTAGACACCATAGCCACCTGTGCCACTACGTCTGGTGCCACTTCTCTAACACTCATACTCAATAAGTAGTGGAGGCATCCCCACAAACTCTGACCATGTACTGGAGTCGACGCCATGACCCTTTGCACCACTACCACCCGTGCCACTACACTGACGACGTATTTGTGAACAATCTGGTCTCCTGGGACCACAATGTATTAGGGGCCATTAGAGCCCACTATAAAAGGAACCTCACTTCATCATTGAAGGGGGTTGGAAAAAATACTGTAGCATCATACCATAAGAAATACAAGTTCATTTCACCATTTTCTTTCTATAACTATTCTTTAAGTTTCTGTTTAGATTTTGAAGTTTTTCATTGATAAGCACCATATTTTGATTTTTCTAACTTAACTTCGTTGACGAGTTCTCACCGTCAACAGTTTGGCGCCGTTTGTGGGAAGAACAGGTATCAAGCCACTGTTCTTCTGTCGATTCCGATAAGAAAAAGATGCCACGGTGTTCGAAACGATTAAGAGAGCTGCGAGAGGTGGAGGTCCATCTTGACGGAGATCAGCTAAAAGCCTTTATGAAGGATCCTCCTCCACCTGCAAACGTGGAGGCCCCAAAGGAGCTTGAGGTCCACGGAGATGAAAGGGAGGCCTCATCCCCAGCGGTCCCACCTGAGGAGGATCTTCCAAGGCCAGCGGCTGCCCCAGCAAGGGGTGCCGGTAAGTTCCTGCCTCCAAGGCCGCCGCAGGTGCCAAACTCCGATCGGCAGGATCCAGGCCCATCGACGCGCAGGCCTAACAAGCACCCTCGGGTCCACTTCGTGAGCTCGAGTTCTAAGTCTCGATTCTACGAAGACGAGATACGGGAACTTCAGCGTAAGAATCAGAGGCTAGAAACCACCCTGGAAAACATGTAAGAGGTGCTAAATGGCTTGTTGCAAGGGAGATCAAACGTGACACTCCCTAAGCGGAAAGAGAGAGGTTAGGAGGGGGTAGAAACCACTGTCCCAGTAGACGACAGAAGGACCCGACTCTCCACTAGTAACACCCCTTGAACGAAGCAGCACGAATGTCCCAGACCACCGAAGTAGCCCCAGGGGCCAGAGCCGAAGACCAACGCTGCCCCTTGTAACGATGTCGAGGTCACCTCAAGGAGAACACCCTCAGATTTACAAGAAGAACTCAACAAAAAGAGGGCGGGTAAAAGGACCACGCCTCCTATGGCACCCCGGGAAGGCAAAGGAAAGGGGGATCCTAACCCATCCATGCTGAGAGACTTCTTGAACAAGAGGAGGCAAGACCTGGACACGGAAATGAGGAGCCTACGAAGCAAAATCATCATTGCCTCTGGAGGACAAACCTTTAAGGATGAGTTCGACCATGAGTTGCCATTCATCAAGGAGATCTAAGCCATCCGGCTCCGGCCAACTTCAAAGAGCCCCATATGACCCCATATGAAGGAAGCACAGATCCGAAATATCATCTGGATGCATTTAATGACCTGATGAAGCTAAGGGGGATTAGTAGTGGGGCCAGATGTCATTGCTTCGCTGTCACATTGAAAGGACCTGTGTACAAATGGTTCAAAAGACTTAGACCGGGGTCCATCAGATATTGGCAACAATTTTTTGATGTATTCCTCCAGTAGCACCACGCCGTGCGGAACAACACGATTCCAGGCACCAGCCTCGCCAACGTGAAGCAAGGAGAAAATGAGATTCTAAAGAGCTACATTCACATGTTTAATATGGAGGCAGCCAAAGTAGGGAGTTTGACCCGTAGTGAGCTGAAAATGGCCATCACAACCGGAGTGCGCCCGTGAAGCAAGTTATGGGATAACATGCTCAAGAGGGAGGTCACAGACTTGGATGACTTCTACGAGCGAGCGTAGAAATATATTCGCGTCGAAGATGGTCACGAAAGCCTCAAGGCCGGAAAAGGCCAGTCGCCACCAAAACCCTCAATCTGAGAAAGCCAAAGTGGTACAAAGAAGAAGAGGGTCTATGAAGGAACGAGAGATGATCGACCTCGGAAGCATCAACACTCTGATGAGCGTAGACAGGGCCCCTACACCTTTTATATTGACCTTACCCATGCGAGGGAGCATATTATCATTACGAACGAAAACCAGGTCCCTTTCAGAAGGCCCCCACCAATGAAAAAAGATCGGTCTAATAGAGACCCCAGAAAATATTGCTAGTATCACAAAGATATCGGGCACACCACCACGGAATGCAACCATTTGAAGGTGGAAATCGAGGAGCTCATCCGCAGGGGACATTTGGGCAGATATGTCCGCAAGGAGAACTAAAGGCCAGAAGAAGGAGCATCGTCGCCGTGGGCGCGAGAGGTGTCCCCAGAAGTACAAGGAGAGGTCAAGTGTTAGGAACGAGTTTCCTAATACGCAGCGGAATGGTGGTGTGGTTGGCCCAGTGTACAACAAAAATTTTGTAACATATTTAAACTACCTTTAAATATGCGGATCCAATAATATACATACATTAATCATAAGCAAGATAATAATAGAAATCATACATTTTGAATCCTATCAAGTGTCCTTGCTATCTTTTCGTATTTAGAACGATCTTCCTATCCAAGCCACTCCCACATACTCACACCAAGATCTTCCAAAGCGTTCTCTACACCTCAAGAAATGTGTGGGCACTTAGAGAATGAAGGATAGTTTATTTGTGATTCTACTTGATGTACTCAATTCATGAGATCAAGAGAATAAGCCTGAGAATTGGTTCTTTATTTTCAGGGAGAGAAAACTATCGTTCTATTTTTCACAGAGCGAATATTCAGAGTTGTCTCACATCTCATCTTATCTGAATAATTTTCTGATTAGTCATACTTAAAAGAAAATATTCAAATTTTAAAAAAAATAAATCTGTAACCATTTTACAATTTACTTTTTAATTAATTAATCATTCTATTAATGAAAAAATTCAAAAACTAATTTTTGAATTATCTATTAATTAATTAATTAAATAAATAAAAATAAAAAAAACCCATCCCTGAAAATGCCTTACACGCCACACACAGTCCATGGACTGTGTGTGAACGTGTAGCTTCCTAATTTCTAGGGATATTGAATTTTTAATTTTTATTTAATTATTTATTCAAATTACTTTGTCAGATAAGATCTAACAACCTGATAGCTAATTCAAATTTGAATTCAAATTAACTATCTTTTTAATTAATTATCAAATATAATTAATTATTTGAATAAATATCAATCTTTTAAATTCAAATCCAATTTGAACTTATCAGATTATTTTCTCCCACTCAAATAAAGATATTTAATTAATTCTACTAATTAATTAAACCCAAAATTTTCGAAAATAAATATTTAATTAATCATAATTTCGAAAATTACAATTAATTAATTATTTAATTAAAATTCGAAATTAATTTAATTATTTAATATAATTTCGAAAATTATACAATAATTAAATATTAATTAATTTTGTTAACTACAACTAATTTTTAATTAATTAATTAATCACTATTATCATATAATTGCATATTTGGCCTTAAGAACAAATTTCTTCCTAAATATGTCTTTAAACTATTTTCCCTTCATATCAACTCTTACCTTGAACAATGTTGATAGAGCCGCTATGGGGATCTATGGACCTATAATTCCAAGCTCCAATAATTTGAGATTATTAATTAAACTCTATAATTAAATAATCTTAATTTATTAATCTCATGACTATTCCACTATAAATATGAGATTGAACTCTTGTAATTATAGACATTTCATTTACTGAGTACTTTATAATCATAAAGCGTCCATTGATTTAATCATTGCATACAACTTGACCCTCTAATAATGGTTCATAATTAATCGGGAATAAAATTACCGGTTTACCCTTTTAATTATCTCTTGTTTCCTTAAGTACCATTGACTCTACTAGTGAAGGTTAATTCATAACTAAATTATGAATTTGAGCTCAATAACCTTTCAGTCCCAAAAGTCAACCCTTAAGAGAACCATCATTCAATCTCTTGCGAGAAGGTATAGATTCCATATCTGTATACTATGTCCCCAGCCATCTATATTAATGAGTTCCCAAAACAAAAGTTTATAGCCTGATCATTCTGACAGACCCTAACAAGTGAATCAAAGAACTCATATAATATAAACAGGAGTTCATAGTAACTTCAGGATTAAGATCAATTTGTATATGATCATCAGTTGATACATTTAATTAATACTTCGAAACGGTATTTAACTAAGTATTAATAAACATATCTGGTCCAGTTCTATATATTCTCAATATATAAAGCACCTCCACTAAAGTGTCCTACCACACTGGTGATCCGGATCTAGATCACATGTATTCATAATACTAGTGGACCGTACTTGCAGTAATTAATCTAAAGATTCCATAACTTTATTTTACTGCAAACTATTCAAGTTCATTTATCTCAAACACAATTCTCCTGTACCAATACGTGTTTGAGATCACATATATGAACTTAGGAATTTTCCTGATATTTACTTAATATTATCACAGAATAATATAGTCCATAAAATATATGCATAACAAATTCAATTCATTTATTTATTTCATAAAAACAATGTCTACTACATATGCTTTCAGGGCACATTTCCAACATCAGGACCATCTTTGGAGGACCAGGATTTGGGGGTGAATCAAGGAAGGGACTAGATAGATATGCCAGGGAGGCCAGACGAAGTCCACCACTGTGCGTCTTAAGTCTGGAGAAACGCCCCTCAAAGAGTTTTAAGGGTGAAAATGACTCAATAACCTTCACTGAGGAAGACGCCCGGGGTGTACATTTCCCCCATAATGACCCCCTAGTGTTGACTGTCCAGCTTGCTGACATGAGGGTGCATCGGGTCTTGGTGGATAACGGAAGCTCTGTGGACATCTTATATCGCCCAGCTCTGGAGAAGATGGGACTAAACATCTGACACCTAAAGCCTTGCAGTACCTCTTTGTATGGATTCACGGGAGATTCAATACAGCCCCGAGGGGCAATCGAGTTAGCCCTCACTATGGGAGAACAGCCCAGAAAAACCACCATAATGGCAAACTTTTTTGTGGTAGATTGCGCCTCAGCCTTCAATGTGGTATTAGGGAGACCTTCCCTAAGAGAATTGAAGGCGATAACTTCTGTATACCACTTAGCTATGAAATTCCCAAATCCCCGGGGAATAACATGCATGAAAGGAGAGCAAAAGGAAGTGAGAGAATGCTATAACACATCCCTCCGCACGGCCACAAAGCCATCAACGCCTATGGCAATGGTTGTGCATGAAGGCGCGAACCCGCACGAATTAGACCCACGAGTCACAGTAGAGCCCAGAGCTGAAACGGTAGAGGAGTTGGAGGAAGTAACGGTCATGAATGAGCCATTGAGAAAGTTGAAGGTAGGAAAAAACCTTGTGGGTGACGTGAAGGAGAAGCTAGTAGAGTTCTTGAAAGCCAACCTTGACGTATTTGCCTGGAGTCACGAGGATATGGTAGGGATAGACCCAGCGGTCATGTGCCACCATCTGAACATCGACCCAAAAGCAAGGCCGGTGAGGCAGAAAAGAAGAGCGCTGGACCCAGAAAGATACGCGACCCTAAAAGAGGAGGTTGACAAGTTGAAGGAAAATGGGTTCATCCGAGAGGAATTTTACCCACTATGGGTATTGTTATCCAAAAAATTAGCATTGATGACGTGGCAAGTGATCCCTGGACACGTGGCTGACACCTGGGAAAGCTCTGCTAGAGTATCGACCAGAAGATGCATTAGAAGCAGTAAGCGGCCCAGTCTTACCTGCGACCAGTCTGGTCGATGGTTCCGCATACAAAGCAACATTACTGTGAAGATCTTTGTGAATCCCGAATTTAACTCACACAATCTCCTGAGTATCCGATATTTCAGGAGAGAATATCTGTAACAATCTTTTGTAATCCCCCTTGAGCCTATAAATAGCAAAAGATAGCTCAAGGAAGGGACTTTTTGTTTTGGAATTATTTGAGACTAGAGTAATTCTCCTAGTAATATTGTATTGTTCTTCAGAGTTTAGTGAAACTCATTGAACCCTAGTTCTTTGATCACTCCTTTGATTCTATATCAATAACAGTCTAAGTGGACGTAGGTTATTACCAAATCTTGGGGCCGAACCACTATAAAAATATCGTGTTGTCATTTATTTTTGTCATTACGTTTTTCTCTACACATTCATTTATATCAAGCATATTCTGACTCCGTGTCAGTTGGCCAAAATCTGGGTCAACATTCTGGTGCTTTCATTGAGAGCTTGATTTATCATTGCTGAAAAAACTAATGGCGAAAACTGGAAGGAAAGCTGGACAGGCGGCCGCTGCTGCGCCATCAAATCCACCTCCTCCTCCCCCTGCAAGCGTGGCGGAGGATGAGCCACATCTGGACTTTGAGGAGGAAGAAATGGATGATGCAATGCTGAAGAGCACCCTGGGCGCGTTGTAGGAAGAGCTGGCTAATCTGAGAGCCAGTCAGGAGACTGCCGCTGAAGTTATGGGGCGGCAGCAGCAAGAGATTGAACGGCAGTGGGCGGAGTTAAGTGAAAGACAGGCGGAGGTGGACCACCGCCAGAGCGAGGCCATGGCAGCCCTCGAGGCAGCCTTGCAACTGGCTAGAAATCAGGCCGCTCCTGCCTCGCAGCCTGACCAACCTGCGAATGGGCCACCTCAGAGGGGTCCCAATCCTAGCCCGCCGATCCAGCCTTCAAGTCCGCAAAGGCCTGAGCAGCCTCAGGTACCCCATGACGATGTCCCACTGGACCCTGAGGCACAACCACCATCCCAAGCTGCTCAGGGCAATCCCCCGCAACAGAGGCAGAATAGGACCGAGCATCAGCCTCGCAGTCCTAGACACCGTAGGGATGATGGGACAAACCTACCGAACAGAGGTCAGTACCCTCCTGGTAACAGGAGGGACTCAGAGTTAGGCTCTGCGGTCCGGGGTCCCCTACGGCATGATAATGCACGGGGACACCACGACCAGCGCAGGCCGCCCTCTAATGCTCGGGATGTTTCGGTCAGAGACGGGAATAGAGGGAACAGTCGATCCCACCACAGCCAGTCGAGGTTCAGAGATGGCCACAGGTATAATGAGGCTGACTCAGGCAAGGGAAATGCTGGTGGGAGGAACGAAGAAAGAGGTAAAGGCGGGAGCCAGGCACCTCAAGACGAGCAACCCAACAGACGGGATGCTGGGGGGCAGCCCAAACAAAATAATGTCTTCAACTGGCTCGGGGGTAGCGAGCAGCGGAGAAGAGAAGAGGACTTGAGAGATGTACTCAACGATCGCCAGGAGCGGCACGGTGAGAACGTCCCCCCAGCGACAGAGCCCGCAGCAGTCCCTGCCGCTGTACAGGCCCAGATAGACGCCCTCAACCAGGCAGTGCAACAGCTGGTCGGGGGAAGAACTTCTTATATCGACCATGATAGGAGGAAAGGCACTCCTTTCGTACAGAGGATAGCTAATGCCGAAACTCCAAGCAAGTTCAAAATGCCTACACTCCCAAACTTTGATGGGTATGGAGACCCAGTGTCTCATGTCAACAAGTTTGAAATTCAAATGGACATTCAGAAAGTGTCCGAAGACGCTTGGTGCAGGATCTTCCTTGCAACACTTTCTGAAGCTGCGCAGGAATGGTTTTTTAAGTTTCCACCCGCGAGCATAGTTTCCTGGGAGATGTTCGTAAGGGAGTTCTACAGACAGTTCTATGCAGGTCGTGTGCACCCGACCGAAGCAAACCAGTTGGTTGAAATTCGCCAGCAGGATGGGGAGTCAGTGAAGGACTACATCCAGCGCTTTATGCGAGCGGCAGATGGAGCGAAAACGGTGGGAGATGAAGGCAAAATGATGGCAATAACTGCAGGAGTTAAACGCCGTTCTCCCTTCTGGAAAAGTCTTCGAAAGGAAGGGGTGAGAACTACCCAAGAATTTTTGGGCCGGGTTGATCGCTACATCAAGCTCGAAGAAGCCATTGCCGACGATGGAAAGCCCTCAGGCAAGGATAAGAAGGCTTCCAAACCCGCCAAAGCCGCCAATGGGTCCAAACCTAATGGCAACGGCAAAGGCAATGGGAACGGTAACGGCAATGGCAAGAATGGTGGAAAACGGCCGTATAACGAGCCTTCCACCTCCGACAACAAACGAACCAAGGGTAATCGTTATGAACCTCGGTTCACTAACTACACTGCCCTCGTTGAGTCTCGGGGAGAGGTTTATCAGGCCACAAGTTCTAGTGTGCCTTACAAAAAACCTGGCCCCATTCGAAAGGACATTTGGAAAAGAGACACTACCAAGTTCTGTCGTTATCATAACGACTACGGACACAACACCAATGAATGCAACCAGTTAAAAGACAAAATCGAGTTCCTTATTAGACAAGGGCACTTCAGAAGATACGTACGGGCCTCGAGAAAATCCCAACGAGAAGCTCCGGGCGGCAACGAGCAAGCGTCCACGCGCCAACGCTCGCCACCCTTACAGCCTGCCCCCGTGACTGGAACACTCTTAACCATCTGTGGAGGCCCGTACCTCGCGGGAAATAGTGGAAAGGCCAGGGAACGATATGCTCGGACTCTGCGCCACGACCAGGACATCGAGATGATGACTGTGGAGGGCCGTGCACCAAAAAAGGCTCGGTCAGAAGAAGGTGAGATAATCTTCTCTGATGGCGACGCCCAACACGTCAGGTTCCCACTTTCCGATCCGCTGGTCGTGGACATCCAAATGGCCAACGTGATGGTGAAGAGGGTACTGGTCGATATAGGAAGTTAAGTGAATATCCTATATAAATCAACACTGGAACGCATGAAATTGTTCGTTAAGGACTTGGAGCCCTACAACCAAATGATATACAGCTTCTCTGGAGAAGGACTCGCCCCCGCCGGATTGATCAAACTCCTAGTAACGACGGGTACAACGCCTACAACAAGGACATTACTCGCCACTTTTGTAGTGGTCGATTGTCCCTCGGCGTACAATGCCGTTATTGGAAGGCCCATAATGGTTGATCTACGGGCCGTCATCTCAATGTGGAACTTGGCCATGAAGTTCCCAACAGACGCGGGGTTAGGACGCGTGTTGGGAAACCAGAGGGAAGCCAGGGAGTGCTACAACGCCTCAATCACAAAGGCGAAGAGTGGAACGTCGAAAAGCACTACCTCAGATAGGTTGCAGATGGAAGTTGATACACAAGCCCAATCCGGTGAAGAAGTCACCAAATAGGGTGTTGCCCAAAGTGAGGATAGAGATCTAGATCCTCGCTTTGGGGATTTTGAAGAAAATGTTGGACCCGTCGAGGACCTGGAGGAGGTCCAACTCGACAAAGAAGACCCAACCAGAGTCATAAAGGTTGGGAAAAACTTAGAGCCTACCACGAAGCACGCACTGGTGGAATTTTTGCAAAAGAACCAGGAAGTTTTTGCCTGGTCGCATAAAGACATGGCTGGGATAGATCCTGCAGTTATCAGCCATGTCCTGAATATAGACAAGACCTTTCCACCCGTGCAACAAAAGAGAAGGCTGCTCGATAAGGATAGATCGAGAGCCTTAAAAGAAGAAGTCGAAAGACTAAAGGAGAATGGGTTCATCAAGGTGGCATTTTATCCATCGTGGGTCTCCAATCCAGTGCTGGTTCCCAAGCCTAACGGCAAGTGGCGGACCTGTGTGAATTTTACAGACCTCAATAAAGCCTGCCCAAAAGACTACTTCCCACTCTCGAGGATCGACCAGCTGGTCGATGCACCTGCAGGACACGAGATCCTCTCTTTCATGGATGCATATTCAGGCTACAACCAGATTAGCATGCACCCCCCTGATGAGGATCACACCAGCTTTCGGACCGATACGGGCTTATACTGTTACAAAGTAATGCCCTTCGGACTGAAAAACACAGGTGCGACTTACCAACGGCTAGTCAACCACATGTTTAAGGAGCTAATCGGAGTAAACATGGAAGTATACGTGGACGACATGCTGGTAAAGTCTAAGAAGGCAGATGGACATGTGAGGGATTTACAAGAGTGCTTTAGCGTCTTGAACAAGTACCAGATGAAGTTAAATCCCCTCAAATGTTCCTTTGGAGTTGGATCAGGGAAGTTTTTGGGGTTCATTGTAAATTCAAGAGGAATCGAGGCCAACCCCGACAAGATAAAAGCCCTGATCGACATGAAATCGCCAGAAAGGATCAAAGATGTACAAAGTTTAACCGGGAGAATCGCAGCCCTAAGTAGATTCATTTCGAAATCAACAGACAAGTGTGTCCCTTTTTTCAATCTACTTAGGGGGAATAAGAAGTTTGAATGGACAGGAGACTGCGAGCAAGCATTCCAGGCCTTGAAAGCTCATATGGCGCAGCCTCCCATCTTATCAAAGCCAATTGAAGGAGAAACTTTGTTTATTTACCTGGCGATTACTGAAGTTGCTGCTAGCGCGGTACTACTGCGAGAGGAGGAAGGCGTACAAAAAGCAGTCTACTATGTCAGCAAGAGGCTGATCGGGGCAGAATTGAGATATCCACCAATCGAGAGGTTAGCATATTGCTTAATCCTGGCCTCTAGAAAGTTACGCCCCTACTTTCAATCCCATCCTATTACAGTTCTAACTGACCAGCCCCTTCGGCAAGTCCTCCAAAAACCAGAGGCGGCTGGACGATTATTAAAATGGGCTGTCGAACTAGGGCAGTTCGATATAACTTATTCACCACGAGCAGCAGTTAAAGGACAAGTCTTGGCCCACCTTATTGCAGAGTTCACCGAACTCCCAGACAGCGAGCAGTGCGAACAGCCTGAAGCGCCCGAGCCTCAAGACAAAGCTCCTTCGTGGAAGCTATTCACGGATGGTTCATCCAACGAATCCCACGCTGGAGCGGGAGTGATATTGATAACGCTGGAAGGGCATCGATTTCACTGCGCCATCAGGTTCGACTTCACCACGTCAAATAATGAAGCGGAATACGAAGCACTCCTCGCTGGATTGAGAATGGCAAAGGATATGAGCATAAAGACGCTTGATATCTACAGTGATTCACAGCTGGTGGTGAATCAGGTCCTAGGAGAATATCAAGCGCGAGGCTTGAAAATGGTGGCCTACTTAAATAAAACAAAGGACCTGCTAGCCCAGTTCACGAAGTACACCCTCCAGTAAATCCCGCGAGATCAGAATTCGAACGCAGATGCCTTAGCCAAACTCGTGAGCGCGAAGGATGCTGACACTTTGAACATTGTGCCAGTAGAAAGACTGAGTAAGCCGAGCATACAAGCAGCTGAATCAGGTATGGAGATTCGAATGGAGGATACATGGATGGCGCCTTACTTGGAGTATCTGACAAATGGTACGCTACCAACAGATAGAAACAAAGCCAGAACTCTACAAAGGCGAGCTGCTAGGTACATACTGGTCGATGGCGTTATGTACCGAAGAGGATATTCAATTCCATTACTCAGGTGCGTTACACCAGAAAAAGCTAAGGAACTCATGAAGGAGGTGCATGAAGGCTTCTGCGGAGATCACGCTGGGGGGCAGAGTTTGGCAAAGAAGATTCTAAGGCAAGGCTACTTCTGGCCAACCATGAACGAGGATTCAATGGAGTTTGTACGAAGATGCGATAAATGTCAAAGGTTCTCCAAGATTCCGTGAGCAGCTCCAAACGAATTGAAACAGATGGAAAGTCCGTGGCCTTTTGCAGTATGGGGGATAGATTTGATTGGATCCCTACCTACAGGGAAAGGCGGAGTAAAATACGCAGTCGTGGCAGTCGATTACTTCACCAAATGGGCCGAAGCTGAACCGCTCGCAACTATTACAACCAAGAAAGTTCTCGACTTTGTTATCAAGAACATTGTCTGTCGATATGGTTTTCCTAGAAAGATAGTTTCAGACAACGGAACCCAATTTGACAGCGACTTATTCACCGATTTCTGTGAAAGACATGGAGTCATTAAGAGCTTTTCTTCAGTTGCACACCCCCAGGTGAATGGGCAGGTCGAAGCCCTGAATAAGACTCTTAAAGACACCTTGAAGAAGAGGCTTGAAGAAGCTAAGGGAGCGTGGCCAGAACAACTGCCTGAAGTCCTCTGGTCGTATAGAACGTCTCACCGAATGGCGACAGGACATACCCCATTTTCCTTATCCTATGGATATGAGGCAATGTTGCCTGTCGAATTAGATCCCCCCTCACATCGACGTCTAACATACGACCAGGACCAGAACAGCCAACTGATGATGGAATCCCTAGACTCGATTGACGAAATACGGGAGAAGGCCCAACTTCGAGTTGCTGCATACCAACAAAAAGTCGCCCGGTACTTTAACTCCAAAGTTAAAGAAAGAAAATTCAACGTCGGAGACTTGGTGCTACGACGAGTTTTCTTAAATACCCGCGACCCTACTGCTGGAGTGCTCGGACCTAATTGGGAAGGACCTTACCAGATTGAAGAAGTCCTTCATCCGGGCACCTACAAACTTGCACGCTTAAACGGAGATCTCGTTCCACGCTATTGGAATGGAGAACACCTGCGCAAGTATTATCAATAAACAGTCCTTTATAAAGGACTGGCTTGTATTAATTCTTTCTTTTTACAAGTTTAGCAAAGAGGATTAGCGACACTGTATGGATAATCGCTCGTATATGTAAGATTCTGTTTCAGAATCACTCGTAAAGACATGTTTAGTCCATTTTTAATACGAGATTATAAGGGACTGTGCGCAGCCAGTCATTCTTGCCAACCTTCGTGAATTTACATTTACAAGTATTTGTTCATTACGTGTGTTGTTTTGCTGTATTACAAGTATCATTTTTCACACGAACAGGAATGTTCGAACAGGTCATGGTCAAGGCAAGTGACCAAGGACCTAAAGCTCCTCGATCACTTGGGGGGCATATAAGGCACATCGATAGCAAAGCGTACCATGAGGTATGTAAACACATGAACAAAATGAGTGAAAGCATGCTAGGGTACTTAGAGTATTTTTCAAAAGTTATATTTTGTTAAATCATGCCAAAGTACTATGCTGAGTTCGGTCATACGGAAAAATGTTATAATAAATGAAAATATTATAGCATCATGCAATCTTTTACACCGCAAGCATCACTGCTTGGATGTAACTGTTCAAGTAAAAGAAAATATTTACTGCCAGTGCAGCAAAGTTTAAAACGAAAATATTATCTTTACATCACGACCCGTGGGTCGTGTAGTCAAAAAGAAAGAAAAAATAATGGAAAAGTTCAAGAGGCATTTGGGGTCAGAGGGTCCTTAGCGGCATTCTGGGTGACAGCATCCTCGGCATCAACTTCTTCCTCTGTGCTAGCCGGGCTTGGGGAAGCTGGGATCCTCGCTCTTGCCTCCTCTTCAGCCAGTTGGGCAGCACAGCGAGCCAGTTCGGCAGCCCTGATATCCTCCGAAAGATAACTGAAATCGGCACCCTGATTGTGTTTCCAGAAGTTGTAGAAACACCGGAGCGTTGTCCTCTTGTACCTTTCCAGATTTCTTGAGTTGTCAAGTTCCAGCTGCTTTACTTTGCCTTCAAGAGTAGTAAGGCCTTGTCCTTGGACTTGTGCAGCTCTTCCAACCTTTTGATTTCGCGAAGATGGGTTTGGCTGGAATCTCGATACTCCTGCCTCAACTTTATCGCAGCTGCCTTTGCAGCTTCAGCCTCTGACAACTTCGTCACCGCAGCATCCCTCTGCTGGACCATCGCCTCCAACTCCTTTGTATGCCTGGCCTCTGCAGCCGAAAGCTCTTCGGCTGCCTTCACCTGATACCTCTCAATGGCCTTTGCCCGAGCCTGGTCGATAGAGGCTTGGGCACGAGTGCGAACAGTGGTAGCAGACAGCAAGGCCTGTGAACAAAGGAAAAATTTAGAGCCTATTGCGAAGAATAAAGGACTAAGGCTTGAGAAATAAGGAAGTACTTACGCTGGAAATCTCATTCAGGGTCCTGTTCAGAATCTGGTCGACCCCCATGTTTTCAGCCTCAACCATTGCATCCTTGACATGGTCGTTCTTACTGATGTGTACAAGGCGCTCCTTGGCTGATCGTAGAGTGCGGCTCAAGATTTTGGCCCCGAGAGCTTCTTCCCGAGTAAGCTGCTCTCTGGTGGGCACAGCCGGAGGTTTTGGCGTGGCAGAAGGAGTCTACTTCTCTGTAGGAGTCGAAGGATGAGTAGAAGTTTGCCCAGTGGGTGCGTCCCTTGGAGGGTCTTCTGTTTGACTATTTTTGGCGGGCCCCTGGCTGGTCTCGCCGGTGTGCCTCCTTGATGACTTTCGCTGGAGTTGGGGAACTTCTTCTTCCTCCTCAGCATTGTATAGATCAAAGACGTTGGGAGTGGCCATATCTGCACACAAGAAAAAGCATGCGTAAGAATAAAGATAAAGGCAGATGAAAATTCTTTATACAACAGAAAAGAGGTAACAAAGTGAATACCCGAGCTACAACTACTGGTCGCTATACTATTGACTCTATTAGTCATACACTCACTATCTGGCATGAAGAAGTCTGGCCCTAATTTTGGAGTATATGTAAAGTTGCCTTCCCTGTCAAACAAGTGACAGGGAATTGGCAAACTATTCAAAAGTAAAATAGTTTTACCGTTATCATCAGAAGATTCCCCCAAGTCCACAACTGGCTCTTTGGCCTTTTGTTTCCCCTTGCCTTGAGGAGCAGAAGGTCTTTCTGCGGAAGGATTGCCCGTGGGCTCCCTGATTGTAACCCCCGTTGGCCTCCTCCTCCGAGGAGATGCAGGAGGTTGCTGCTCAGGAACCCCCTCGGCAGTGGCATCGTCTACCACGGACCCTCTAGTTTCATGGCGAGGAGCCAGGAGGCCAGACAACCTCAAGTTTTCTTCAGTAACCAGGGACTTGACGCTTTTTGCTGCGTCTGTCATCCTGGCCAGTGTGTTGGACCTCAACACCATGTCTGGTGTTGGGGTCGGACGTAACCATGGGCCTGAAAGACAGATTACAGTTTGAGAAAAATGAAAGGAGACACCTTGATTAAAAATATCAACCAGTCAAATACAAGCACTTACCTCCACGAGCAAAGGCCAGGTTGTTGCTGGTTATGTCTGGTGTAAGGAAGTACTCCTTACTGTATTGCCCCACGTTCGATATATGCGTGGTGTCACTCAGGAACATCCGGTTGGTCTCCTGGTGACAGAAGTGGAAGAAACCCGTTCCATATTGTTGCGGGTTGGATTTGAGGTCAAAAAGATAGTTGACCTCATGAGGTGAAGGTTTTGACCATTTCTTAAGTTTATACAGGATATAGAGTGCGGCCAGCATTCTATATCCATTTGGAGTAATTTGGAAGGGGGCGACACCGAAATAATTGGCCACCCCCTCATAAAAAGGATGTAGAGGGAGGTAAGCTCCCGCCTCTAAGTGATACCGAGACCAGGCACTGTATATGCCCCCAGGGGGGTTAGCCCTTTGGTCTGCGGCAGGGATTTTAATGGAAACCCCTGTAAGAGGGTATTTCCTGAAGTAGTTAGCAACCATCTGCATGGTCACTGAGCTGGTCGGGGAAGTGTACCACTCGACATCAGGCAGATTCTGATGGTGAGGGTGGGCCCTGGTTTGGATATTAGGGTCAGGAATAGGATTTTCTTGACCACTGGTCGAGGGAACCCTAGCCTGCGAATCAGGCTGGGCAGGAAGGTTTGGACTGTTTTCAGACTCAGGTCTTTTCTTGCCTGAGGACTTAGAGCGGGCCATTTTAGAAGGAGAAGGATGGGATCTAGAAGGGGATCGCAAAAAGGGAATTTCAAGGACTCAGTCAGCTGGTTGTTCTTCACCCTCGAGCAGCTGGGCGAGAAGGTCATCGTCAATGGGCCGTTCGCCTCCCCACAAATCTGGCATTAAAGTCTGCAAACAGAAGAATGGGGAGGTGAGGATAGAAAACTTTTAAAAGCTTTTTAGAATAACGCTGGTCGAGTATAAAAGTTAAGCTTTTATACAACAACATTCTAACAAAAAGCTAAATTTTTCTACACGAACAGTTTGAAAAACGGATCAAATGGTGAAAGTAAAAAGTTTTTCTAAGAAAGCTTTTTCAACTCCCCTTAGGGCGGGAAAAACTTATTTTCCAACTAGCCTAAAGATCGAACTTTTACTTCGATTTTACGTCCTAAAAAGCATGATCCTGACTATTAAACTAACTCGTAACCCTATGTTGCCTACAAAACATTCTGTGTACAAGCGTCTCAAACCAGAAACAGATAAACTCAAACAGTCCACATACAGAAGCATGCACCACGAAAAGTTGAAGCATGAGAATTCGGAAACTTACCAAGAAAATGATCGTGGAGATGGAAAAAGGGTCTTCGGAGATCAGGGAACTCTCAGACTAAGTCTTGGAAGTGCAGAAGAACGGTCTCCGGAGAAGTTTAAAACTCTGGTTTTAGGGTTTCTTGTGAAGACAATGGCGTGCGTAAAAAGAAATGGAAGATTTCGAAGGTATTATATAAGTTTGTTTGTGGCATTAAAAAGGTGTAATCATTAGTTTCCCTTTTTCAAAGTATGGGGAAGTGGAATAGCCGTCGAATTATTTCTGGGGAACCGAAAAGACGTGATTAGACAGAAGTGGGTTACTTTTTCTAAGAACACACGAAGGGTTCTGACACGTAAGGCGGGGTTACCGAAGAGTCATCTGTCCAAAAGTTTATTTATTGCTCGTGATAAATAAACTTGGGGGGCAAATGTTATCCAAAAAATTAGCATTGATGACGTGGCAAGTGATCCCTGCACACGTGGCTGACACCTAGGAAAGCTCTGCTAGAGTATCGACCAGAAGATGCATTAGAAGCAGTAAGCGGCCCAGTCTTACCTGCGACCAGTCTGGTCGATGGTTCCACATGCAAAGCAACATTACTGTGAAGATCTTTGTGAATCCTAAATTTAACTCACACAATCTCCCGAGTATCCGATATTTCAGGAGAGAATATCTGTAACAATATTTTGTAATCCCCCTTTAGCCTATAAATAGCAAAAGATAGCTCAAGGAAGGGACTTTTGCTTTGGAATTATTTGAGACTAGAGTAATTCTCCTAGTAATATTGTATTGTTCTTCAAAGGTTAGTGAAACTCATTGAACCCTAGTTCTTTGATCACTCCTTTGATTCTATATCAATAACAGTCTAAGTGGACGTAGGTTATTACCAGATCCTGAGGCCGAACCACTATAAAAATATCGTGTTGTCATTTATTTTTGTCATTACGTTTTTCTCTACACATTCATTTATATCAAGCATATTCTGACTCCATGTCAGTTGGCCAAAATCTGGGTCAACAGGTATCAAACCCAGTGCTAGTCCTGAAGCCCAACGGAAAATTGAGGACTTGTATGGATTTTACCAGCCTCAATAAGGCCTGCCCTAAGGACAACTTCCTGCTTCCTAGGATAGAACAGTTAGTAGACTCCACAGCACGACATGAGCTACTTAGCTTCATGGACGCATATTTCGGGTACAACCAAATACCCATGAACCCGGCTGATGAAGAGCACACTTCGTTCATAACAGACAAAGGGCTGTATTGCTATAAAGTGATGCCCTTTGGTTTAAAAAACGTAGGTGCCACTTATCAAAGGTTGGTGAACAAAATGTTTGCAAATCAAATAGGAAGGAACATGGAAGTATACGTGGACGATATGTTGGCAAAGACAAAGAAGGCGGGGGAGCTCACCAACGATCTCATGGAAATGTTCGACACCCTTTGAAAGTTTAGAATGAAGCTGAATCCACTCAAATACACCTTCAGAGTTTTGTCAGGAAAGTTCCTGGGTTTTATGGTGAATTCCCGAGGTATCGAGGCTAATCCTGAAAAAATCAAGGCCTTACTGGAAATGAGCCCACCACGAAGCAAAAAGGAGGTGCAATGCTTAACGGGGAGAGTAGCAGCCCTTAATAGGTTCATCTCCAGGTCTACTGACAAATGCCTCCCTTTCTTCAACATCCTAAAAGGGAACAAAAAGTTTGCTTGGGATGATGAATGCCAGGATGCCTTCACCAAACTAAAGGAACCCCTTGGAAAACCACCCCTTTTGGCCAAGCCAGAAAAAGGGGAAAAGTTGTATTTGTATCTAGCTGTATCAGAGCATGCCATAAGCGCTGCCTTGGTTAAGGGGGAAAAGAAGCACCAGCAGCCTGTGTACTATGTGAGCAAACGGTTGTTAGATGCAGAAGCTCGGTACCCAGAAATAGAGAAGTTAGCATATGCCTTGATAGTGGCTTCTCAAAAGTTGAGGCCCTATTTTCATGCTCATGCTATTGAGGTGCTCACAAACACCCCCTTGCGTCAAGTCTTGCACAAGCCGGAGACTTCGGGAAGGTTGTTAAAATGGTCGATTGAATTGAGTCAGTTCGACAACACTTACACCCCAAGGACCTTAATCAACGGGCAGGTACTTGCAAATTTTATAGATGAATTTGCATACCGATCCCAAGAGGAGGGGGAAATAGAAGAGAATGAACTAATGCATGAAGAGGAAAAGCACCCTGAAGAATGGAGCCTCCACGTAGATGGGGCATCTAACGAAGGGGGAGCCGATGCTGGCATAGTGATGACGGGACTTGAAGGGCACAAGATGTATTGTGCCTTGAGATTTGGATTTGAAGCTTCAACTAATGAGGCAGAATATGAGGCGCTGTTGGCCAGCCTGCGGCTAGCTAAGGAATTAAGGTAACCTGCTTGCATGTCTTTAGTGACTCACAACTGGTAGTGTTTCAGGTGAATGGTGAAAACCAAGCTAGGGGTCCAAAAATGGCTGCATATCTCACCAAGGTGAAGGAGTATTTGGATCAGTTCAAAAAATACACTATAGAACAGATCCCAAGGGAGCGGAACACAAATGCCGATGCACTCGCGAAACTCGCCTCCACACGAGACGAAGACGCGCTTGAGTCCAACCGGTCAAATATCTCCCCAAGCCAAGCATAGCAGAAGAAAGGATCAACATGGTCAATAGCACTGAGGTGTCATGGTTTGCACCCATTATGAGATACTTAAATGACGGGACCTTGCCTTTGGACAAAAAAGAGGCCCGCAAACTGACTTACAAAGCTGCTCAGTACACCCTGATAGATGGAACCTTGTATAAGAGAGGCTTCTCCATCCCGCTCCTGCGGTGCGTAGATAAGGGAGAGGAATTAATTTTTTTACAAGAGATACACGAAGGGGAATGTGGAAATCATGCTGGGGGGGCAGTCCATGGCAAAAAAGGCCATCCGCCAGGGGTATTATTGGCCTAGCATGGAGAAGGATGCGAGTGACTTCGCGAGAAGGTGTGACAAGTGCCAGAGACATGCGAATTACTCCCGACAGTCACCAAATGAGCTGGTGAGCATGACCAGTACGTGGCCCTTTGCTGTGTGGGGATTGACTTAATTGGGGCACTGCCAACAGGAAGAGGAGGAGCTAAATACGCGGTGGTAGTAGTCGACTATTTCACTAAGTGGGTGGAAGTGGAGTCTTTAGTCAACATAACGGCTAAGCAGATCACCACCTTTGTCAACAAGTATATTATCTGCAGATTTGGAGTACCTTACAAGATTATCTTCGAAAATGGAATGCAATTTGAAGGAGGAATGTTTAAGGAATACTGCAAGGCAAAAGGAATCAAGAGGAGTTTCTCCACAGTAGTACATCCATAAGCCAATGGACAAGTAGAGTCCATCAACAAGATCCTGAAAAGGAACTTGAAAACTAAGTTGGAAAAGTTGAAAGGGGCCTGGGTCGAGGAACTCCCAAATGTACTCTGGGCCTACAGGACCACCCCTCGTTTCACCACTGAGGAGACACCTTTCGCCTTGGCCTACGGCTGCGAGGCTGTCCTTCCAATAGAAATGAAGATTAACTCCATTCGCACGCAAGCATATGATGACCAGGCTAACATCACAGCATTGATCCGGAACTTGGACCTGCTGGAAGCCAAGAGAGAAAGGGCACAACTGAGGTTAGCCACATATCAGAAACGAGCAGCGAGGTACTACAATTCAAGGGTGCGAGAGAGAATGTTCAGGGTAGGAGACTTGGTACTGAGGAAGGTACTCCCCAACATGCGAGACCCGGGGGCGGGGGTACTAGGGGCGAACTGGGAAGGACCCTACCAGGTCGCTCAGTACATACCACCAAACACCTACAAACTGGCCCGCATGGATGACACTGTTATACCTCGGGCATGGAATGCGGAACACCTCAAGAAATACTACCAGTAAGACTTCTGCACCCGGTGCAAAGAAGACCTATGTTTAGTTTGTACCTTGTTATGTTAACTTAGTGAGTAAGAATCAAAGAGGCTACCTGAGTAACCTCCCAATTAGATGTAACCCCTTCATGTATGTCATTGTACCCCGCACGCTATGAATGAAATTGTTCGCAACTTCACGTGTTATTCTTCTTCTCTATAGCATCCACCAAAGTGCCTGCTGAAATAAATTTCACCAAGCACTTGGGGGGGTAGGACAGGAGGAAAAATATACAGCAAAGAAGAGGATCCTAAAAAGGACCCCCTATAAGGAGGATCCTAAAAGGACCCCTGATATTAAAAAGATCCTAAAAGGACCCCTTATATCAGACGGGACCTAGAAAGGACTCCCTATCAGGAGGATCCTACAAGGACCCCCTTATCAGGAGGATCCTAAAAGGACCCCTTATATCGGGACCCTAAACGAGGCCCTTATATATATAAAAAAAAATGTGTGATGAACCCTTATAAACAGGAAGAAGACCTTGTAAGGCGTCACTTGAGAACATCAAGGAGGCCAAAAGGTCCTACCAATAAGAGCACCCACCAATAAGCCTAGAGCGGCCACCAAGCCGTCTAGCCAAAAAGGGTCCTAAAAGAAATTCTTGCAAAAATAGTACTATGAATAATGACGAGAAGGATGCTTCTCGCAAGAAATAATAAGCGTGCGCAAAGATATATAAAAGGATAACTAGAACCCAAGGGGTCAATATATCCTTATAAGAACAATCAAGAGGAACCAAAGGAGAACCTATCGAACCCCATCATGCGGGCTCAAAAGGACACAGAGGAATAAAAGATGAATGATCGCATATATATATATATAATAGAGTTTTGATAACATAGCAAGACTCGGAGAAATTACAAGAAAAATAGGGCTCGAACGAGCATACACCCACAGTGGACTAACTAGCAAAAATCACAAAATGATAATCTCAAGGCCTCTTGCCACGGGCGTTCCACTCAGCTGCCTGGGCAATGGCGTGCTCGCCAAAGGACGAGAAATCGAAGTTAGGATTCTGCCTCCATACTCCATAAAGGACGCGCTCTATGGATCTATACTCAATAGTCGCCTTGTCCGCCTCCATAGCCGCCTTGTCCGCCTCTAAGGAAGAGACCCTCCCTTGGAACGCTGCGATAGTAGCCTTGGCACCCTTAAGTTCAGTCTCTAAGCTGGTGACCCTTTCCTGCAACATCGTGGCCTTGGAAATCGCCCTCTTCTTCTTTTTTGATGAGGAAGAAGCCTTCGCCAAGGCCTTCTCTAGCTTAAGCCTGGTTTCAACAAGTTCCCTCTCGAGCTCTTGGACCTAGACCGTAAGACGGTCCCTCTCAGCATTCGACGTGGAGAGGTCTTGAGTCGAGTCGGCAAATCGTTGAGCCACTGTATAGGTTTGCACAAGAAAATAACAATAACAATAACAATGATAAGCAACAAAAAAAAAGAGAAAAAAGGGATAAGGCTGACATAAGATGCATGAACTCACCCAAGTGGCGGAGCACACAAGAGTCTCCCCGAGCTCTGACATAGAAAAACTCCCAAGACCACTCCAATCAGCTTCAGGAAGGTCCGTGGCGATCTAGACATACCGCCGCCCATAAGAGGTCACCATGCGGCCCATCCAGGGCACCCCTTCTGAGCCAAGGGTGCTTGGTTGAGTAAGGACAGACGACTCCTTCGCCGAAGGAGGAGGGGGCGCAGGAAGATTGGAAAAATGAGCTCCAGATGGACCAGGAGGGGGCACAGGAAGATCGGAAAAATGAGCCCCCAATGGACCAGGAGGGGGCATAGGAAGATTGGAAAAGTGAGCCACCGATGGACCAGGGTCAAGGGAAGCCTGAGGAAAAGCATCGAAGTCCTCAGAATAAGGACAGACGAAATACCCTGGCATGGCCTGTTGATCCTGGGAGTGGGAGGCCATGTCAGGGTCTGTAGGGGCTAAAGGAGGGCATCCCCCGAGAGACGAAGACGGTTGGTAGGGTTGCCCATGTCCAAGGGAGACACCCTCTGGCACACGCTCAGCCTCACCCTCGTCTGAGCGATGTTCAGCCGAAGCAGCCTTCTTCTTCTTTGATCCAGAAATACTCCACAACAACCCGGGATCCGAAACCGGGGATAGCTTGTGAAAGTTGAGTTTGTCCATAGTGAAGAGGTATGTAGCCATTTTCTCGGTAGGGTTAGCCTTGAGGAATGCATCCACTGCATCCGCCTCCGAGCCAACAACTTCAGGCATGGCGAAATGCTCTGCACAATCCACACAGTTGCTGACACAAACATAAGTTCCAAAATAGTAAGCTTAAAAAAAAAAGGGGGCTTGAAGTACTTACTAGGAGCAGAGCGAAAGTGCTCACGAACGGAGAGGGGACCCTTCACAAAGAAAAAGTCCTGCTTCCAGGACTCTGGGTTGGACACAGCACCATCTATCATGGGGACCGAAGTGTTAGCTTTTTGCAGGAAATAAAAGCCCTTGGGCTTAGGAGAGGGCATGAGATTGTACATGAAATGCACCTCTTGGGCTGTAGGAGCACGCTAGACACGATCTATAAATGAGATGAAGAGGCAACTCAAGGTCAGCCAGCTGTTGGGTGCCAGCTGGAGTGGAGCAAGGTCAAAATAATTGAGAACCGTGATGAAGAACGGGTGTAACGGGATTGTACCACCCGCTTTCAAGATATGCTCGCTCATAGCCACGTAAGCCAGATTTGGGCAGTCAGCCCGACATGTGCTCGAAGGGACATATAATGTGTAGCCTGGGGGAACACGGTAGTTCTCCGGTATTTCCAACAGTTTATTTTCAGACACATGGGACACTAGAGTGGATGCCAACAGGGGGTCAGTGCCCTGATCATCAACAGTCACCTGTTGTTGCCCTCTCTTCGGCATATCTGCAAAACCAAAAGAAAAAGGTGAGGTGGAAACAGAGCACTTTACCCTCCATTTTTTCTTCCTAGCAAGAGTCTTCCACCGAGGCACCGGCTGTCAAAGCGCTAAACTAGGGTAGATCGAGAATAAGGGTTGAGGAGAAGACGAGACGACCCCATGACAGTCATTAGGGGAGAACGGGTTAGGAGGCTCAGGCGGGAGATTTCCCTCCATAAACTCCAACTCCATCTGCAAATCTAAAAGGGTCACCCTAAGGTTTGCTACATGGTCGTTTAGGTCAAGGGGGAAAAGTACTCCGTCTCCCCTCAACATCGAATATATTTCGCTCTCTACCACCCAAATTTTACGCCTAAGTTCAGCCATATGCTCAAGATGACGAATGCAGGCCTGCCTTAAGGTGTCGTAGTCATGGTGAGGATTGTCCTCAGGGGACTCTGAGTCTGAAGACAAGACAACAAACTCAACCCCCAGAGGAGCGACGAATGAACCTTCACATGCCATGAGACCCTGTCCCTAAAACAAAAAGGGTTCACATATAAATTAGAGGATTGCTACAAAACATAAAGGAATGGGCTTAAAACCTCTAGGCACAAGCGCTCTAAATAACCAACTACGGAGTATGAATGAGGGCATGCAACTGGGTTAATTCACGACAAGCTCAGGCCAAAGAACCCTATCCCGAGTGGTGCTAATTTGGACCCAATAAACATAAGGGAGAAATAAAATATACCTCAACCAGGGAAAATGGGGCGCTGTCATGGTCAAAAGGAGGTTGAGGGCCGAAAGCATTGTCACGTTCAAACCGAGGCAAGTGGCCGAAAGTACACGTATGCAAAAATAAAGGAAAAGGGTGTTTTAGTCCTCAAATGCCTGCATGGATATAGACATACAAAAAATGAACTCAAATATATAAAAAAAGGGGAAAAGATAGCAAAAGTGAGGTTGTGGGGATTTGAACTCCTCACCTCTTGAAAAGAGTAAGGATCCCAAAACCACTAAGTTGAAGAAATAAAGTGTAAATAATAGGCTAGGAATGAAGGCCTATTTTTAAGAATCAAAGAGGAGAGTCTACAAGAGCACCTAAAGGTCATCTCCTAGATTGGGGGGAAAGTGTGGATGCTCAAAATTCCACGCTTGAGATAGGTCCAAAATACACACATTTGGGTCTCTACCGCGGAAAGGGCCTCGCGCAGCTGGACGCACCTCGCCCAGGCCAGTGCCTCGCACGCTCATGGCATTCTAGACGGCCTTGCCTCACCTTGGCGCATCCAGCAAGGGCCTCGCCTCGCCTTGGCCGCGTCCATGCACCAGCATCCGTGAGGTCCCTCCCACGATGCCTTCTCGTGAATCCATCCGCAGGGCACGCCTTGGCCATGTCCAATCACCAGCATCCGTGAGGCCCCTCCCACGAGAACATCCCACAAGGTCATCCACAGGTCACGCCTCGGCCGCCCATGCACATGCATTCGTTAGGCCATTCTTAGGGCACACCTTGGCCGCGTCCATGCACCAGCATCCGCGAGGCCTCTCCCACGAGGCCATCTTGCAAGGCCATCCGCAGGACACGCCTCGGTCACGCCCACGTGCATGCATCCGCGAGGCCCCTCTCGCGAGGCCATTGTGCGAGGCCATCCGCATGACACACCTCAGTCGCGCCCACGGACATGCATCCATGAGGCCCCACTCACGAGGCCATCTTGCGAGGCCATCCGCAGGGCACGCCTCGGCCGCATCCATACACCAGCATCCGCAAGGCCCCTCCCACGAGGTCATCTCACCAGGCCATCCGCAGTGAACGCCTCGGCCGCACCCATGCACATGCATCCGGGAGACCCCTCTCGCGAGGCCATCGTGTGAGGCCATCCGCAAGGCACGCCTCGGCCGCGTCCATTCACCAGCATCCGCGAGGCCCCTCCCACGAGGCCATATCGCGAGGCCATTCGCAGGGAACGCCTTGGCCGCGCCCACGCACATGCATCCGCGAGGCCCCTCTCGCGATGCCATCTTGAAAGGCCATCCGCAGGGCACGCCTCGGCCGCGCCCACGCACCTGCATCCTTTATGGTATAAGTATAAGCCCCAATGATGAGGCCCTTCTTTACTTTCTAAGGAAGGTGTCACTAGCGAGGCGCGACACCCACCAGCTTAGCATACTCGAGCCTGCAAGTACACTTATACTTAACAAAATAAAAAGGGATTTGGAGCAAGGGTGTATATTGGATACACAAAAGCAACCTTCGAATACAAGGCACTTGTATGGGAACGGGTTGTACGACCAGGAGGAGCACAGAGGTGTGACTCCGAGGTCCGTACTAGACAGGTAGTGGTGGTACAAGTTAGTACCAGTGGTGAAGGCACTACCTGTACGTCATTGACCATGTGTCAGGGTCGACACCACAGCCACCTGTGCCACTACGTTTGGTGCCACTTCTCTGACACTCGTACTTAATAAGTAGTGGAGGCATCCCCACGGACTCTGACCATGTACTGGAGCCGACACCATGACCCTTTGCACCACTACCATTTGTGCCACTACACTGACGACGTATTTGTGAACAATCTGGTCTCCTGGGACCACAATGTATTAGGGGCCATTAGAGCCCACTATAAAAGGAACCTCACTTCATCATTGAAGGGGGTTGGAAAAAACACTGTAGCATCATACCATAAGAAATACAAGTTGTTGACGGTAAGAACTCGTCAACGAAGTTAAGTTGGAAAAATTATCGAATCAAGATCGCTAATTGAAAAGCTGTAAAAACTTGAACAAAAACTCAAGAACAATGATAAATCAACAATGGAGAATTTAGTCTTTCATTCACACTTAAGCTTCTGCTACAGTAAAATTCCCCAACCCCCCTCCTGGTGGTCTTAGAATCCCTTTTATAGTTGGCTCTAATGGCCTCAGGTACATAGTGGTCCAGGGGACCAGGAGGTACATACGTATTGCATTAGGGGAGTGGCTCCAGAGGTGGTGATCGTACATCCCGTACTGGAGCAGGTGTCAGTACGATATCTCCACTACTTGTCTGTACCCATTTCTGATGCGTGGTGGCAGGCGTAGTGGCGCAGGAGGTCGTGGTGTCGGCTCTGTCCTATGACCGTAGACGTACGGACCATGGCTCTTCCCCCAGCAATCTTACTGGTACTGATATCCGTACTCAACACTAGGTCGTACAAATATGTCTTCATTCGACCCGTACGGGACCTCCTAAGCATAAGGGTCCTAAGGTGCAAGGAATGGGACCCTCGGCGCGAGGCGGAGATTTTGGGTCCTTGGCGCGAGATGCCTGAAGTCTCCCAAGATCACTCACAAATCTTGGCCATAGGTATGTCCCCCATGTCTGACGTCTAAGGACGCATGACGAGACGCCCTGTTTGTGGCTCCCTTGACGGCGCTGCTCCCTAGCTGCTCAGGAGGCCCTCTATCCCCTTGTACAGCCAAACAAGGCCATGCCTGGGCAAGGCCACTTGGTTACCTCGGCCTATGGCGAGGCCCTTAGACGTGAGGCGGCTAATGCGAGACGGTGGCACGGGCTTAGCATCCAAGAGAAGCCAGGGGGTGCTCCGTACGCGGGGGCCGAGCGAGGCGACGGGGCTCCATGCACGGGGGCCGAGGGAGGTGATGGGGCTCCATGTGCGGGGGCCGAGCGAGGTGACGGGGCTCCATGCACGGGGGCCGAGCGAGGCCATGGGGCCATGCGCGGGAGCCGAGCGAGGCCATGGGGCCATGCGCGGAGGCCGAGTGAGGCGACGGGGCTCCATGCGAGGGGGCCGAGCGAGGCCATGGGGCCATGCGCGGGAGCCGAGCGAGGCCATGGGACCATGCGCGGGGGCCGAGCGAGGCGACGAGGCTCCATGCGCGGGGGCCGAGCGAGGTGACGGGGCTCCATGCGCGGGGGCCGAGCGAGGCGACGGGTCTCCATGCGCGGGGGCCGAGCGAGGTGACGGGGCTCCATGCGCGGGGGCCGAGCGAGGTGACGGGGCTCCATGCTCGGGGGCCGGGGACCTCTTGTAATTCTCATATTTTGGCTTGGTGGAATTTTGGCGTCCACACTTGCCCCCCAGTCTAGAAGAGGACCTTTAGGTGCTCTTGTAGACTATTCACCTTGATCCTTATAAATAGGCCTTCATGCATGTCCTAATATTTTCCATTTACTTCCTTGGCTTAGTGGTTTGGAGAACTCTTCATTTTTCAAGAGGTAAGAGGTTCAATCCTCCATAACCCCATTTTTTCTATAGTTTCATCTTAATTTTTTTTTTTTGTTTACTCTTGCAGACGTCCATTTTCACCCTCGCGGTGCTTTTCGCTCCCGGACTTTCTTTGGACTCCAGCTTCGCCCTCTCATTTGCTTGAGGTAAAATTTCTTTCCTTCTCCCTTTTAAATATATATACATATATATATTTTTTGTGCCGGGTTCAAACTAGCAGTACTTGGGACGGGGTACTTTAGCCTGGGCTTGTAGTGAGTTTGATCATATGCACACCCCTCCTCTTTTTTTTTTACATCCTTTAGTGGGTCATTTAGGGCGTTTGCATCTAGAGATCTTAAGCTTATTCCTTTGTGTTTTGTAGCCTTTCTCTCGTTTATACGCGAACCCTTTTTGTTGTTGGGACGTGGTTTCATGGCCAATGACGGCCCGTCCGACATGCCTCCCGAGCCTGAGTTTATTGACCTGTCCTCGGACTCAGAGTCCCTTGAGGGGGACCCTCACCAGGACTATGACTCCTTAAGGCAAGCCCGCATTCGCCACCTTGAGCACATGGCCGAACTTAGGCGTAAAATTTGGGTAGTGGAGAGTTAAATTGACTTGGTATCAAGAGGAGATGGAGGATCTTCCCCCCCAGACTTTAGTGATCACGTAGCGAGCGTTAGGATGACCCTCTTTGAATTGCAGTGGGAGTTAGAGTTTATGGAGGGACACCTTCCGCCTGAACCTTCCAGCCCATCCTCGCTTGGTGTCCGTCAGGGGGCTGTTTCTGTTTCTCCTCAGCCCTTAGTCTCAGTTTGTCCCAGCTTAGCGCTTCCGCAGTCGCTTCCTCGATGGAAGACTCTTGCTAGGAAGAAAAAATGGAGGGTCAAGTGCTCTGTCTCTTCCTCACCTTTTTCTTTTGATTTTGCAGATATGCCGAAGGTGCGCCGACAGATATCTACCCAAGAGGATGTCGACGCCCCTTTACTAGCGTCTGAGCTGGTGTCGCGCGTGTCCGACAACAAACTGATGGACATCGTGAACGACTATCGTGTCCCTCCAGATTATGCTCTGTACGCCCCTTTGGAGGCATGCTGGGCCGACCGCCCTAGACTCGGTTTCGTGGCCCTCAGCGAGCAAATCTTAAAGGCGGGTGGTACCATTCCGCTACACCCGTTCTTCGTCGCAGTCCTCAACTACTTCGACATTGCTCCGCTTCAGTTGGCACCCAATGGCTGGCTGACTTTGAGCTGTCTTTTCCTTGCGTATATGAAATTGTTGAAACGCGCTCCCACGGCCGTCGAGGTACACTTCCTCTACAACCTTATGCCCCTCCACAATTCAAAAGGCTTTTACTATCTACAAAAAGCCAACAACAGGGCCTCTTTGATAGAAGGTTCGGTGTCTAACCCGGGGGCTTGGAAGCGGGACTTTTTCTTCGTGGAAGGTCCACTCTCTGTTCGCGAGGTTTTCCGGAGCACTCCCAGTAAGTATTCTGACCGTTGTTTCCTTTCCCTTTTTTCTTTTGTGTAACTTATGGTTTCGTGCCTTATGCTCACACCGACTGTGGCCCGTATTGCGCAGAGCGATTCGCCGAACCCTCCGTCGTCGGGTTTGAAGCAAAAGACATGAGACGGTTCCTCAAAGCTGATCCCGCCAGGAAAGAGGCGGCGCGCCTTTTCACTGTAAAGAATTTGAACCGCTACAAGCTAACTCCCGTCTCTGACCCCAAGTTGCTGTGGACCATCTCCGGGTCTACGAAGATGAAGGAGACCTTGGGTGAGCCTTGCCCAGATGACGATGAAGATGAGGAAGGGCCGGATGAAGCCCCCCTTGACCGCGGGGGATTCCACCAGCTGCCTCCATCTCCTAGGGGGTGTCCTCCATGTGCTCCTTATGGTCCGGACATAGCCCCTCCTTCACAAAACCAGCAGGAAATTCCGGGGTGCAGTATTTACCCTGACCCTGAGGGCTGTGACGCCTCCCCTCAGGCTCATCCCGACCTCGGATCGCCGGGGGTTGATTACGTCGGTCTTTCGGACCCCCCTTTCAATGTATTAGAGCCTCTGCCGTCCACTTTCACCGCGCCCCCTCCCACTTCGGCGAGTGGGTCGTCTATCCCCACCCAGCCAGATGCCCCTGGTACGGATGGGACGCCCTGGGTGACGCGGATGGCGGCGTCATTCGGACGGCGATACATCGAGCTTGCCTCGGGCCTTCCCGTGTCCGACTGGAGTGGCCTTGGGAATTCGGCTCAGGCGGACCTTGGGGAGGACTTAAGGCGCTCCATGGCTTGGGTGAGTCTTTGCTCCTCGTGCTGATCATATTATGTATAGGCGTTTACTCATATACTCTTTCTCTTTCTTCTTTTTTTGTGTGCAGACCTATACGTTGGGTATGCGGTTTGTCGACTCGTCTAACAACCTCTCTTTGTCTGCTGCTGAGAGGAACTACCTTACAGCTCGGGTGCGGGAGCTTGAGGGAGAGCTTAGCGAAACCAATGCTAAATTGTCAGAGGTCCAGACAAAACTTTCCAACTTGTCATCGAAGAGGAAGGAAATAAGGGCTAAGACCAAGAGACTAGAAGGCAAGGTTACTTGCTTGGAGCATGAGCTCCGGGAGGCCAAGGACACTGCCGCTGCCTCGCAGCAGAGGGTTACCCTGTTGGAGGCCGAAGTCGAGGTCCTCAGGGCTGACCTTCAGTCAGCGCAGGAGAGGTGTGCTTCCTTGGAGGCGGAGAAGGTTAGCACCGAGCGCAGGTCCATAGACTGCGCCCTCTATAGTGTGTGGAAGCAGGATCCCAGCTTCAACTTCTCCTCCTTTGGTGAACAAGCCGTTGCTCGAGCGGCCCTATGGAGTGCCCATATTAAGAAGCCTTGAAGTAGTCTTGCTTTGCCTCTGTTTTCTTTTTATTATGTAACATCATTATCAGTATTACTTCTCTTTTGGTAACTCTTGTATTGCTTTAAGAACTCCTTTTTTTTTTTTCTAATGTATAAATACATATGTTGCTTATTTATTTCTTGTTCTATTGCATTGGAGGCCCTTTCAAGCCTGTGTGAAGGGGTTTAGTTGATTCCCCTCTTTTATCTATCAGGCTAGAAGTCCTTTGGAGCCCATGTGCAAGGGTTCACTGGGACCCCTTTTGGTGCCTCTTGGTTGCTTTCATAAGGATATTTTGACCCCTTGGGTCTTAGTTATCCTTTCATGTTTTTCTTGCGCGCGCTTATTATTTCTTTGCGAGAAGCGTCCCTCTCGTCATTATGTATAGTACTATTTCTGCAAGGGTCGCTTTTAGGACCCTTTTTGGCTAGACGGCTTGGCGGCCGCTCTAGACTTATTAGTGTTGTCACTATATATATATTTTTCTTTTGTGAGGCCTTTTGGCCTCCTTGATGCTTACAAGGGTAGCTAATCCTTGTAAACTCAGGGGAGGCCTTGCAAGGTCTTTTTACTATTTTCTGTGTTTAGGGACTTCGCCTAGGGCCCCGATATAAGGGGTCCTTCTAGGATCTCCCATTAAACGGTCCTTTTCGGGGTCATGATCCCTCTCGGGTCCTCCTGACGCATAGGGGGTCATTTTTAGGCTACTCCTAATTGAGGGCCTTTTTTAAGATCCCTTATTAGAGGGTCTTTTTTGGGAGCCTCTTTTTTAGGAGGGCGAGGGGTCCTTTCTAAGATCCTCCGTTAGAGGGCCCTTTTTAGGTTCCCCTTGCTGGCTGTGTTGTTGCCCCTTGTCCTGCCCCCCAAGTGTTTGGTGAAATTTATTTCGGCGAACACTTTGGTTGATGCCCGAGTATTGAAGAAAAATAACACACGAAGTTGCTAACAGTTTTTCTTAAAACATGCCGTTCCATTCATCATATTCATAATAAATAGTCTCGTACACATAGTTGCAACGGTACATAGGGGGTTTTCATATGAAACAAAATAAAAAGACTCACACCTACTTAGGAGGTTATCTAGGTAACCTCTTTGATTTCTTCCTACCATACCAAGGCGGCGTGCCACACTTGTTCTTTTACCATCAGGCATGGGCGCTTTATTGGTAATACTTCCTCAAGTGCTCTGCGTTCCATGCCCGGGGTATGATGGTGTCGTCCATGCGAGCCAGCTTGTAAGTGTTCGGGGGGATGCACTGAGCAACTTGGTAGGGCCCCTCCCAATTTGCCCCTAGCACTCCTGCACCTGGGTCTCGTGTGTTTGGGAGCACCTTCCTTAGCACCAGGTTGCCGACCCTGAAAGTTCTCTCTCGCACCCTCGAATTGTAGTATCTTGCGGCGCGTTGCTGGTATACCGCCACCCTCATTTGGGCTTTTTCTCTCTTTTCCTCCAGCATATCTAAGCTTTCGGTCAGGGCTACGTGGTTGGCTTCGTCTCCATATGCCTGTACCCTATGGGACGTGACTCGCATTTCGACCGGGAGCACAGCCTCGCACCCATAGGCCAAGGAGAATGGGGACTCCCCAGTAGTCATGCATGGGGTGGTTCTGTAAGCCCACAGCACATTTGGTAGCTCATCTGCCCAGGCTCCCTTCATCTTCTCCAGCTTTGTCTTTAGGTTCTTCTTTAGGACCCTGTTGATGGCCTTCACTTGCCCATTGGCCTGGGGGTGTACCACCGCGGAGAAGCTCCTCCTTATACCTCTTTCCTTACAGTATTCATCGAAGGCTCCTCCTTCGAATTGGGTACCATTGTCGGAAATAATCTTGTAGGGTACCCCATACCGGCACACAATGAATTTGTTGACAAAAAAGGTGATGTGCTTAGCGGTTATCTTCACAAGGGGTTCCGCTTCTACCCACTTGGTGAAATAATCTACTGCCACCACCGCGTACTTCGCTCCACCTCTGCCTGTAGGAAGAGCGCCGATTAAGTCTATCCCCCAGATAGCGAAGGGCCAGGGGCTGGGCATGCTGGTCAGTTCGCTTGGGGGTCTTCGAGGGTAATTGGAGTGCCTCTGGCACTTGTCGCATTTTGTGGCAAAGTCTTGCGCGTCTTTCTCCATGGAAGGCCAGTAGTATCCTTGTCTTATGGCCTTCCTAGCCGTGGAGGGTCCACTTTCGTGGTTGCCGCACTCTCCCTCATGGATCTCCTGTAACACCTTCAATGCCTCCTCTTCTTCTACACACCCCAGGAGAGGCATGGAGAATCCTCTTTTGTAAAGGACCCCATCTATCAAGGCGTACCTTGCGGCCTTGTACACCAACCTCCGAGATTCGTTTTTATCCGCGGGCAAGACTCCTTCCTCCAGGTACCTCTTGATTGGCTCGGTCCATGATTTCTTTGGAACGCTGATCATGTGCACATCTGCGCCTTCGATGCTGGGCTTTGGTAAGTACTCCACGGGTATCGATTCCAAGACATCACCATCCTTGGTAGATGCCAGCTTTGCGAGTGCATCAGCATGGGTGTTCTTTTCTCTGGGGATTTGCTCTATAGTATACGCCTCCATTCGTCCCAGATAACCCTTCACCTTCTCTAAATATGCTGCCATCTTAGGCCCCCTTGCCTGGGTACTCCCCCTTAATTTGGCATACCACCAATTGCGAGTCACTGAAAATATGAAGGCGCGTTACTTTCAACTCCTGGGCTAGACGCAGGCCACCTAAGAGCGCCTCGTACTCCGCCTCATTATTGGAGGCCTCAAACCCAAATCGGATCGCGCAGTACATTCTGTGTCCTTCAGGTCCGGTCATCATGATGCCCGCTCCCGATCCTCCTTCATTCGACGCCCCATCAACATGCAAACTCCACTCCTCTACACCTCCTAGTTCATCCTCCATAACAGGCTGCTCCCCTCCTTCACTCTGTCCTTCATTCGACTGATGGGTGAACTCTACTATAAAATCCGCCAGCACCTGTCCATTGATGGAGGCCCTTGGGGTGTAGACAATATCAAACTGACTTAGCTCAATCGACCATTTCATTAGTCTCCCTGAAGTCTCTGGCTTATGTAAGACTTGCCTCAAAGGACTATCTGTTAAGACATTAATTGTATGCGCATGGAAGTAAGGCTTCAACTTCCTCGACGCCACTACTAGCGCGTAGGCCAGTTTTTCGATCTCTGGATACTGGCTCTCCGCGTCCACCAGACGCTTGCTGATATAGTATACGGGCTATTGTTGCTTCTTCTCTCCCTTAACCAGGGCTGCGCTGATGGCGTGCTCAGACACCGCCAAGTACAGGTACAACTTCTCGCCCTTCTCTGGCTTGGCTAACAGGGGCGGCCTCCCCAGGTGCTCTTTCAATCTGACAAACGCTTCCTCACATCTTTCATCCCAAGCGAACTTTTTGCTCCCTTTGAGGATGTCAAAGAATGGGAGGCATTTGTCGGTGGACCTCGAGATGAACCTATTAAGGGCCGCCACCCTTCCTGTGAGGCATTGCTCCTCCTTTTTGTTCTTTGGCGGGCTCATTTCTATGAGTGCCTTTATCTTGTCAGGATTGGCTTCGATGCCTCTGGAATTGACCATGAAACCCAAGAATTTTCCTGAGGACACCCCGAAAGTGCACTTGGCTGGGTTCAACTTCATCCGGTATTTTCTGAGCGTGTCGAACATCTCACTAAGGTCTTTGTTGAGCTCCGCTGCTACTTTGGTTTTCACAAGCATGTCATCCACATATACCTCCATATTCCTTCCTATCTGATTGGCGAACATTTTATTCACCAGCCTTTGATAGGTGGCTCCCGCGTTCTTGAGCCCGAAGGGCATCACTTTGTAACAGTATAGCCCTTTGTCTGTAATGAATGACGTGTGCTCTTCATCTGACGGGTTCATCGGGATTTGGTTGTATCCTGAGTAGGCGTCCATAAAACTTAGTAACTCATGCCCCGCTGTTGCATCCACTAACTGATCTATCTTGGGAAGTGGGAAGCTGTCTTTAGGACAAGCTTTATTCAAATTCGTGAAATCAACGCAAGTCCTCCACTTCCCATTCGGCTTCGGCACGAGTACTGGGTTCGATACCCACACGGGGTAGAAGGACTCACGGATGAAATCGTTGGCCTTCAACTTATCAACCTCTTCCTTTAACGCTGCGTATCTTGTTGGATCTAGCGCCCGCCTTTTCTGCCTGACGGGCCTTGCTCCTGGGGAGATGTTCAGGTGGTGGCACATTACGCTGGGGTCTATGCCCACCATGTCCTCATGACTCCATGCAAATACGTCCAGATTATCCTTCAAAAATCTTATCAATGCTTCCTTCACGTCACCTTGTAGGCTTCTCCCTATCTTCAATTTCCTTAAGGGTTCTTCCGTCACCGTAGCCTCCTCTACTTCTTCTACCGGTTCTGCTCTTGCCTCATCTACGACCCGAGGGTCCAGCTCCTGCGGACCCCCTGTGGGCATGCTTATCGCCTCATGTACCACCATGGCCATTGGCTCACGCGGCTTTGTAGGTGCGCGGAGTGAGGTGTTGTAGCACTCCCTCGCTTCTTTCTGTTCTCCTTTCATACTTGCGACTCCTCCTGGAGTCGGGAACTTGACAACCAAGTGGTATATTGAAGTTATGGCTTTCAATTCTCTCAGGGAGGGCCTCCCCAATACCGCGTTGAAAGCTGATGCACAATCCACTACGACAAAGTTAGACATGACTGTAGTCTGGCGGGGTTGCTCCCCCATGGTAAGCGTCAGTTCGATCATCCCAAGGGGTTGTACTGAATCCCCTGTGAATCCGTATAGGGACGACTGGCAGGGCTTCAGGTGACGCGTACCCAATCCCATCTTTTCCAAAGCAGGGCGGTATAGGATATCCACTGAGCTCCCATTATCCACCAAGACTCGATGCACACGCATATTTGCCAACTGGACTGTCAGCACCAGCGGATCATTATGGGGGAAGTGCACTCCTCGTGCATCTTCCTCGGTGAATGTTATCGAGTCGTTTTCCCCTTTGAAACTCTTCGGGGGTCGTTGCTCTAAACTCATGACACAGGGAGGCGGACTTCGCCGAGCCTCTCTCGCATATCTATCTCGTCCCTTCCTAGAATCTCCCCCAAATCCTGGGCCTCCAAATATGGTGCGGACCTCCCCCTGTATTTCTGGGGCTCACTCCTGTGCCTGGGGCGCTGTGGGCTCGTTTTCTGGCCTTTGCCTTTCTCTTTTGACATAGCGGCCTAAGTGCCCCCGGCGGATAAGCTCCTCAATTTCCTCCTTCAAGTGGATACACTCTGCTGTGGTGTGTCCAATGTCCTTGTGGTATTGGCAGTATTTACTGGGGTCCCTCTTGGACCGATCCTTCCTCATTGGTGGGGGCTTCTTGAAGGGTACCCGATCTTCGTTGGTGACGTAAATATGCTCCCTGGTGTTAGTGAGGTTCGTATAATAAGTGTAGGCCGCTGGCCTGTGATCACCCCCTCGCTTGTTCTTCCTCTGCTGGTCATCTCTTGGCCCCTCATACGTCCTCTTCTTCTTAGCTACATTCGGCCCGTCGTTAATTGGGGGCTTTGTGTGGGGCTCCTCCTTTCCGGCCTTCAGGTTTGCGTGGCCATCCTCCACACGGATGTACTTCTGTGCTCTTTCATAGAAGTCATCCAAGTCGGTGACTTCCTTCTTTAGCATGTTGTCCCACAACTTGCTCCCTGAGAGTACCCCAGCAGTAATGGCCATTTTTAACTCCCAGCGCGTCAGGCTCCCCACTTTTGCGGCCTCCATATTGAACCGATGAATGTAGCTTTTTAGGCTCTCCTTCTCCCCTTGCTTCACGTTGGCCAGACTGGTACCTGGCATTGTGTAGTCCCGCACGGCATGGTGCTGTTGGAGGAACTCGTCAGAGAACTGTTGCCAGGACCTGATGGACCCTGGCCTTAGTCTTTTGAACCATTTATAGGCGGGTCCTTTCAGGGTAACAGCGAAGCAATGGCACCTGGCTCCACTCCCGATTCCCCTTAGTTTCATCAGATCATTAAATGCATCCAGGTGATATTTTGGATCGGTGCTCCCTTCGTAAGGGGTCATATTGGGCTCCTTAAAATTGGTGGGGAGTCGGATTGCCTGAATCTCTCGCACGAAGGGCGACTCATGATCGAAGTCTTCCTCAAAAGCCTGGCCACCCGATGCAGTGACAATCTTGCTCCGCAAGCTCCGCATCTCCGTGTCTAGGTCCTGCCTCCTTTTGCTGAGGGTGTCTCTCAGAGCGGATGGGCTAAGGTCTGCCTTTCCCTTGCCTTCGCGAGGCGCCACAGGGGGTGTGGTCCCTTTGCCTGCCCTCTTCTTATTGAGCTCCTCCCGCAAGTCTGGGGGTGTTCTTTTGGAGGTGACTTCGTCCTCGTGGCGAGGGGCAGCGTTGGTTCTCGCTGCTGGCTTCTGGGCCTGCTTAGGCGGTTCAGGGTGATCTTTTGGCTTTGTGCGAGGGGTGTTGCTAGTTGAATGTCGGGTTCTCCCATCATCTACCGGCACTGTGGTCTCCACTCTATCCTTGCCCTTCTCCTTCTCCTTAGGCAAGGTCATGCTAGACTTACCCTGCAATAGGCCGTTAAGGACCTTTTGCATGTTTTCTAGGGTGGTTTCTAATCTTTGGTTTTTGCGGTGGAGCTCACGTATCTCCTCTTCGTAAAACTGGGATTTCGAACTTGAGCTCATGGAGTGGACCCGGGGGTGTTTGCCATGCCTATGGGTAGAAGGACCCGGGTCTCGCCGGCCGGAGTTCGGTGCCTGCAGCGGTTTTGGAGGAGGGAACGCATCAGTGTTTGCCGATGGTGCTCTTGGAGGACTCCCTCCGAGTGGGGCGGCTGGCGATGAGGCCACTCTATCACCCCCGTGAGCCTCAGGGTCTTGCGGGGGTTCTGCGTCTCTGGGCGGAGGAGCGTCCTTCATGGAGGCCTTCAGCTGGACTCCGTTCAGGTGAACTTCGACCTCCTGCGTCTCCCTCAGCCGCTTCGAGCGTCTCGGCATCTTCTTCTTGTCAGAAATAATGGTGGAACAGTAGCTTAAAACTAACGTTCCCACAGACGGCGCCAAACTGTTGACGGTAAGAACTCGTCAACGAAGTTACGTTGGAAAAATTATCGAATCAAGATCGCTAATTGAAAAGCTGTAAAAACTTCAACAAAAACTCAAGAACAATGATAAATCAACAATGGAGAATTTAGTCTTTCATTCACACTTAAGCTTCTGCTACAGTAAAATTCCCCAACCCCCCTCCTGGTGGTCTTAGAATCCCTTTTATAGTTGGCTCTAATGGCCTCAGGTACATAGTGGTCCAGGGGACCAGGAAGTACATACGTATTGCATTAGGGGAGTGGCTCCAGAGGTGGTGATCGTACATCCCGTACTGGAGCAGGTGTCAGTACGATATCTCCACTACTTGTCTGTACCCATTTCTGATGCGTGGTGGCAGGCGTAGTGGCGCAGGAGGTCGTGGTGTCGGCTCTGTCCTATGACCGTAGACGTACGGACCATGGCTCTTCCCCCAGCAATCTTACTGGTACTGATATCCGTACTCAACACTAGGTCGTACAAATATGTCTTCATTCGACCCGTACGGGACCTCCTAAGCATAGGGGTCCTAAGGTGCAAGGAATGGGACCCTCGGCGCGAGGCGAAGATTTTGGGTCCTTGGCGCGAGATGCCTGAAGTCTCCCAAGATCACTCACAAATCTTGGCCATAGGTATGTCCCCCATGTCTAACGTCTAAGGACGCATGACGAGACGCCCTGTTTGTGGCTCCCTTGACGGCGCTGTTCCCTAGCTGCTCAGGAGGCCCCCTATCCCCTCGTACGGCCAAACAAGGCCATGCCTGGGCAAGGCCACTTGGTTACCTCGGCCTATGGCGAGGCCCTTAGACGTGAGGTGGCTAATGCGAGACGGTGGCACGGGCTTAGCATCCAAGCGAAGCCAGGGGGTGCTCCGTACGCGAAGGCCGAGCGAGGCGACGGGGCTCCATGCGCGGGGGCCGAGCGAGGCGACGGGGCTCCATGCGCGGGGGCCGAGCGAGGTGACGGGGCTCCATGTGCGGGGGCCGAGCGAGGTGACGGGGCTCCATGCGCGGGGGCCGAGCGAGGCCATGGGGCCATGCGCGGGAGCCGAGCGAGGCCATGGGGCCATGCGCGGGGGCCGAGCGAGGCGACGGGGCTCCATGCGCGGGGGCCGAGCGAGGCGACGGGGCTCCATGCGCAGGGGCCGAGCGAGGTGACGGGGCTCCATGCGCGGGGGCCGAGCGAGGCGACGGGGCTCCATGCGCGGGGGCCGAGCGAGGTGACGGGGCTCCATGCGCGGGGGCTGAGCGAGGTGACGGGGCTCCATGCGCGGGGGCCGAGGACCTCTTGTAATTCTCATATTTTGGCTTGGTGGAATTTTGGCGTCCACACAAGTTCCTTTCACCATTTTCTTTCTGCAACTATTCTTTAAGTTTCTGTTTAGATTTTTGAAGTTTTTCATTGATAAGCTCCATATTTTGATTTTTCTAACTTAACTTCGTTGACGAGTTCTCACCGTCAACATTATCCAAGTGCGCCCTACTTCCTTAGAGTCGTTACTATGTGAGTTAAAAATGTGTCATTAGCTCGCTAATCGAGGTTTTAGGTTAAAAGTGTGACTAAACTGAAGTAAAACTTGTTTAATGACATTAGTTATAAAAATTTGGACATTCATTGAAGTCATAAAAAGTTATACAGTTGGGATCCCAAAATAATGTTTAGAAAATACATTACAACTCAAAAAAATCAATTAAGGTCGACCTAAGCGACAAAAATAAGCCATCACAGTACTCTTCCCAAAATAACCCTGGTCGTGGCGGCTAGGTAGGTCGAACATGTAACCGTCGCTCCACGCTCTCTGTACTCATGGTTGGTCGACTTTTCCTTTGCCCTTACTGCACCATAGAGCACCTGTGAGCCGAAGCCCAGCAAGAAAACTCAACATATAACATATACCATAACAATCCACAGTGTAGTATCCCAAATTTGCTCATAGGGCTTAGGGCCTTGATTAGCGTGCATGGAGGGCAATAAGTGATTTATTATTTAAATATGTGAATTTGATGAGTATGTGATTAGAAATGCATGTTTAGGTGAATTAAATATGCATATGGGCCCCATTTGGTTATTAGGGGCATGTTTGTAATTTTAGCCCATTGAGGGCATAAATGCAATATTTGTGATTATTGTGATCTTTACCACGTGCGAGTGGTGATATATTTGAGATGCACGATCCGAGACAGTCCTAGGGAGTGGTTTAGCTAGGAAGTCACAACGGGACCCGAAACCCAACTCGGGGCGAGTCGGGGGGTATTATTGGCATTATACATTTTATTGGGTTATCAGGTTATGAAAATAAATATTTTGAGATATATTTGAAGTTAGAACGTATAGGAGAGAATATCAGGGAAATTTACCATTTTGCCTTCGGGGACGGTTTTGGTACCCCAAGCCTTGGAGGTAACTTAAGTGACTTAGGATAAGTAAGACAAACATAAGAAACACTGAGAAGCTTGGCATAAACCTATCACTTGGTGTTTCTCTCTCTTTGGATGCTTGAAGGCTGAAGGAAGTTTTAGAGGAAATTGAGCTGGGAATTCAGAAATCTAAGGCTTGAATTGTGGGAGGAGTAAGCTTGGGAAATTGAAGAGCAAGTGTGGCCTGAATTCATCCTTGAGGTAAGAAGCCTAATATTAAATTAACTGAGTTTAAGCTGAGTTTTGTTAGAGTTGTAAGTTTATCCATGTAAGCTGAATGATGGATCACTCTTGGTTATCTAGATGAGTTTTTGGGATTGGTTTTGTTAGGTTTTGCTGCTGGGACCATTTTGGGATTACTGTAATGATTAAATTGAGTTTTGGGATTGATTTTGAGGTAAATTAGCTAGGTTTTGGGTTGTGAAAATGGGGGATTTTTCTGGTTTCGAAGGGTCGGGCTGCGACATTATTCTTGGTGAGCCGCAACCCTCTAGAGCAGAAAGTAGGCCAGGAAGAAGGGCGGGCCGCGGCGCCCTATAGGTTGGGCCGTGGTGCGCATAGGGAGAAAAGGGAGACTGAGCCTCTGGTTGAGGCGGGCCGCATCATAGGGCCTTGGGGCTACGACACTTAGTGGGTTTTTGGACCCTAAGAAGGTTTTAGGCTCAGGAATCCAAAAGTTAAGGCTCGGGATGGATTTTATCACCCGAATTGATAAAATTCAAAGTCCCAGAGACTAGAATTATAACCCAAAGTTATTTAATGGATTAGAACTTGGTGGATGGATGTTGTTGATACGTTGTGACTAGGTTTTCAGCGAGGCTCAGACTAGAGGATTGTGCTCGAGATATCAGAACTCAGGAAGCTTGGGACACAGGTAAGAAAATAGTTGTACCCGTAGAGTAGGGCATGGCCCTATATTTTGTATTGCAGGGCATGACCCTATGTGATTGTGTTGCAGGGCATAGCCCTATTAATTATGTTTGTATTTGATTAAGTATTTGTTAAGTTTATGCTATGTGTTGCATATCTGTAAATGTACGACAAGGGCAGGAACGGTGAAGGCCGAGAACGGCAAGGGCCGAGAATGGCGAAGGCCGAGAACGACAAGGGCTGAGAACAGCAAGGCCGAGTACGGCAAAGGGCTGGGAGCAGCGTTAAGCACGCGGAGTGCAAGTTGCCAGGGTGAGACCCCTATTGGATACCTGGGATATCCTCATGGTGTAGACCGCGAACCCAGGGCCTGGTAAAGCACCTGGGACAACATGGCCGTTATGTGTTTAGCCTATTGGCGGTTTTGTTATGTGTTGATTGATAGTTATGCATATGTTGATTGCTTGTGTGGAGTTTTCTTGCTGGGCTTTGGCTTACGGGTGCTCTATGGTGTAGGTAAGGGCAAGGGAAAGGTCGATCAACCATGAGTACGAAGAGCGTGAAGCGGCGTGTACATCTTCAGCCTGCCTGGCTGCCACGGCCAGGGGTATTTTGCGAGATGATGTGTATTAAACCTAATTTTGTCGTCTAGTCGACTTTAATTATATTTTGAGTTGTAAATATTTCTAAACAGTATTTTGGGATCCCAAATGTATAACGCTTTATAATTGCAATGAATGATTACATTTTCAAATTATATGAATTTTATTACTGTTTAGCTACACTTTTAACCTAAAACCTCGATTAGCAAGTTAATTGCACATTTTAAACTCACTTAGTAGCGGCTTTAAGGAGGTAGGGTGTTACAAACAGCATACAACAAAACAACCAATGGGCTAAACGCATAGCGGCCTACGCCGTCCCAAGCGCTTTACCAGGCCCTAGGTTCGCGGTCTTCACCGAGCAGGTGGACTCAGCACCCTATGAGGGTCTTGCCCTAGCGACCTGCACTCAGCGTGCTCAACGCCGATCCTGACCCCTTGCCGTACCTGGCTTATTTTCATTATCGGCCTTCGCCGTCCCGACCCTCGTCATTCTCGGCCATCGTCGTTCTCGGCCTTCGCCGTTCTCGGCCCTCGCCGTTCATTCATAAACATACATAACATTCACAGATATTTACATGCATAATTAAACATAAACATTAGGGTTGCGCCCTGCAATACAAACAATAGGGCCATGCCTTGCTCTACGGGTTGTAACGACCCAAAATTGCTAATAAGGCTTAAGGGCCTTGATTAGTGTGCCGGGAGGGCATAGCTGGTATTTATATGAATAAATGATTAAATGCATGATTATGTGGCATGTATGATTATATGAGTATATGGATATGATTAGATGCATGTTTATGAGTATTAAATATGCATGTGGATCCTGTTTTGTTTATAAGGGCATGTTTGTAATTTTGGCCCGTTGAGGGCATAAATGTAATTATGTGTGATAAATTGTTGAGACCACATTATTATGTGGATATATTTACAGCCTGTGGCTCGAGACGATCCTAGTGAGCAGTTTAGCGAAATAGTCATGGTGGGGATTTATACCCGGCTCGGGGAGCCTGGGAGTATTTCTGGGAACTTGGGAAATATATTGGAGATTATTAGGCATTTGGGGAAATAATTGGCGAATAATTAGATGGCGGGAATTAAGTGGTAAATATTAGGGACACTCAAGGAGTTAGCTGGAATTGGGAACAAATGACCAAAATGCACTTAGAGTGTTTTAAAAGGCTTGATTTAAATGGGAGGGTAAAAGAGTCTTTTGCCTATTAAGAGATATACTTGTTATATCTGATTATTTGGAGTTAGTGGAATGTTTAGAAACAAGTAGAAGCTGAAAGAAAAGGGAAAAAAGGAAGGAAAGATAGAAGAAAAAACAAGGGCTCTTTCTCTCTCACGGTTTAGGTCATTCTTCACCATTTCTTGTGAGTTTTGGAGCTGGAATTCCAGGGAAGGTCTAGGCAAAGTCTTGAGTCTATGATCCTTGAGGAGGCTAGAGGATTCAACAGGAGTTAGTCACCCAATTAAGGTACAATTTAAAGTTTGTTCTTAAGCTTCTGAGTTTTGTTGGGATGGATTTCTAAACTTGGTTTTTGGTGGAAGTTAAGGGAATTAAGCTTTAAGAATTGAGGAGTTGAAAGCTGGGAAGGTTTGGAGGATAACCTAGGGTCGGTTTCCCCATCAAAGTTAAGAAATTCTGAGCTTGATCATCTAAGTTGCTGGGTTAGTTCTGAGTTTCTGGTTGAGTTCTTGAGTTTTGAGTTCAAGTCTTGTTTTCTTTATTTGGTGATGCATGTGGCTAGGTTTTGTGTTGTTGGGTTATGTGGGATGAGATGTAAGGGATGGTAGGCTCAATTTGGAGTGTGGTTGAGCTTTGGAGGAGTTTTGGTGAGTTTTGGTTCGGGGAAATTCGGAGGAAAACTCAGGGGAAGTTTTGGTGCTGTAACTAGCGCTGTAGCACTAGCCTTTGGGCGCTACAACGCTAGGCTTAGGTTGTCAGGGCACTTTTGGCTCTGTTTGTAGCGCTGTAGCGCCCTCCTTAGGGTGCTGTAGCGCTACCCTGCCTCCATAAATGGGTTTTGGGTATTTTTCTTAGGGTTTTTGCTTGGGGGCTCGGGGGTCGATTCCCCCACCCCGTTTGGTGGAATTGGGCTTCCCAAGGGCTTGGGATTGGTCCCGAAGTTGGGTCACGAAATTGAGTTAATGATGGTTCTAATTTAAGGTTGTGACTAGGTTTTCACTAGGGCTCGGATGGGATCGTGTTCGAGGGTCATCTCATTTAGCCGAGGCACTCGGAATTAAAGGTAAGAAAACTGCACCCGGCTTTGTGGTTATGTTGGGACTAAGAGTTCCCTATATCTATATGTGATCTCATGAGATGGTATTATGCCATGGGATATGTGATAAATGACCTAAGAGTGCCAGAATCAATATTTGCGCACAAGACGCGGCTCGGCCACTGGTAGCTGAGGTTAATCAAATAATCACTGAGCTTGCCTAAGTGAGCCAGAGTCAGTGGGTTGAACACTGGGCTCGGCCTAAGCGAGTCGATGACAGTGACTTAAACAATGAAATAATTATTGATGTTAATTTGATGATTGTGGCATGCTCATTGTCTGGGTGGCTATTTACTGGTTTGTTGATTGATAACATTGATTATGTGTATGATGCCGTCTATTAAGTATTAAATTATTGCTCCGTGAATTACCTGATTACAGTTATTGATTATGTTATGCATTATAGTTTTTTTGCTGGGCCTCGGCTCACGGGTGCTTCGTGGTGTAGGTAGAGGCAAGGGTTTGGTGGTTCGGCCATGAGTTGGAGAGATCTAGGGGCGAGGTGTACATTGTCAGCTGCTCAGCCGCCACGGTCGAGGGTTTGTACAGGGACGAAAACCTAAAATTGTATAATTTGCCATTAGAGTGACCATGGTCATTTATAACTTTTGGAATTTTTGTAAACATGTCTTTTAAACCCTATTTTGGGATCCCATGTACTAAATGATTATTTTAATAAAGATTATCTATTTATGACCAAAATCTTTTAAACTTAACATGTTTATGATTATAGGATCACGTTTTCAACTATATGACTTGATTAGCAAGTCTTGCACCTTTATAAACACACAGTGTAACGATCTTGGCTACCCAAGGCGTTACACGGGTACAACAGTTTTCTTACCTGTGTCCCGAGATATTTGAGTACCGCGATCCCGAGCACAGTCCACTAACTCAAGCCTCATTGAAAACCTATTCTCAACGCATTTATAATAACCATCCATCAAACCTTAAACTAATAAATAACTTCAGAATATTAATCTAGCCTCGGAGACCTTGCATTCTACTAAATCGGGTAGTAGAACCCTTCTCGAGCCTTAACATTTGGGTTCCAGAGCTTAAAACCCTCAAATAGCCAACATTTCACATTTGAGCCACGACCTAGCTCCTTAAGGTTTGCGGCGGGCTCAAATCACAGGCAAGTCCCTCTCTACTTAAGATCACGGGCTGCGGCGCTCCAGACCCTACGCCTTGGTGCCTGGGAAAATTTCCGAGGCCCTTAGGCCCCTTCATTCAAGCGGGCCGCAGTGCCTGAAAAACAAGTCCGCGACTCAAGCCTCTAAACCAAGAATTCCCCATGCATTTCACAAGCCAACCTCCCTGAAACTCACAAATTTTGAGCCCTAATCCTAGGATTCATATCCAAACAACAGAATAGTATAAGCATCCAAAAATCCAACAAAAAACCTCATCATAACCTAAATTCAATCACTCAAGTTCCTACTCCCAAAACTCTAACAAAAACAGAGAAAGTTATACAAAGACTTGCTTTAATTCTTACCTTTGTTATGATCTCGCCCTGAGCTAACTTCAATTGCCACAAACTTTGAATCTCCCCAAGCTCAGCAAGCCTCTAGCCTTAAATTCCTAAGCTTGAATTCTCCACAATTTATCTGCTTCCAAAATGTCTAAGAGAGGGAGAGAGAACCGAGTAAGACAAAGAGGACTGAGAATTTTTCCTTCTAACTAATTCTGGAGTCTCAGTAGCCTAAGCCAAGCTTATCCCTGTACCAAAAAGTCCAAAATATCCTTTAAGTCATTCTTAATCCCATAGTGCCACCAAGGGAAATTTCGTCAATTGCCACATTCCGCTAAATCCTCGAGTATTCTTATAAATCCTCATTTAATCCCGACATGTCCAAATAATTGCTAAATTACTACCCGTTACCCGATAATTCCCGAACACACACCATATTCCCAAAATATTCTTAGGCTCCTCCCGAGCCGGGTATTCGACCCCGTCGTGACTATTTAACTAATCTGTTCCTTAGGACCGTCTCGGATCGTACATCACAGATATATCACCACAATCTCGTGGTCTCAATCACAACACACACATATATCACATTTATGTCGTCAACGAGCTAAAATTACAAATATTCCCCTAATAACCAAATGGGGCCCACATGCATATTTAATTCGCCTAAACATGCATTTCTAATTACATAATCATTTAATTCACATATTAGAATAATTAAATCAATTATTGCCCTCCCGGCACGCTAATCAAGGCCCTGAGCCTTATTAGCAAATTTGGGATGCTACAACTATCCCCTCTTTATAGAAATTTCGTCCTCAAAATTTACCTGAATAGCTCGGGACACTGATCCTGCATATCAGTCTCAAGTTCCCAAGTCGCCTCTTCCACTCTGTTGTTCCTCCACAACACTTTCACTAAGGCGATGGTCTTGCTCCGCAAGAATTTATCTTTTTGGTCTAGAATCTGAACTGGCTTCTCTTCATACGATAAATCTTGATCCATTTCTAGGTTCTCATAACTCAACACATGCGTAGAATCTGATACATACTTTCGGATCATGGATATTGTACACCCTAAATATCCACATGCTATTAGCAAGCCGAGAAAGGGCATAGTTATATCAGCCAAGTGGAAGCCACGTACCCGAAGCTGCTGTTACAAGGTCATGTCTCTTTAGCTAGAGGTAACCAAAGGCTTAATGAGATTACTAAGGAGACGGGTCAGAAGTATGGACACCACGAGCTGAGATTACATCAAGCTCGAGACACGAGCTTGAGTTGGCACCTCTGACCTTTTATAAATTCAACCACACAATGTAAACGTGCATATATCAGACAACACGTGTCTGATCCATCCCTGAATTCTCGGACACGCAGCATAAATGTGCGTGTTCAGGCACCCACGGCTGGGTTGGGCCGTGTGGCCCATTATCCCCCTTACCTATTGATTAGACCACACTTCAATGTCAGGTTTTAGGAATTAATCATGAATGTCACAGAAGTGACATGATGGGTAAGAAGGTCACAGGATGACCTCCCTTACCAACACCCAGGTGCCCTCTCCGTATAACTATGGAGACCCTGGGAGTTGCAAGGGATGGTTAGAGAGATATCAATAATATTGGCTGGTGGACTAGAAGGATTTTAACCTTTGAACCACCTAAAAAAGTATTCGTGTTGTCATTTTACTAAGAGATCATTCATCTATTACGGTTCATTATTTAGCACTAATCCCTCTCCTCATTCTATTAATTATCTGTTGCCGAAGAACCGCATCAACAGATACGTAAAACACATTGTGAACCCGTATAGAGCTAGAGGCATCGCCAATCTGTCAGCTACCTCTCCAGCCCATTCCATAATCTCAAAGGGGCCAACAAACATAGGGCTCCTCTTGCTCGTTACTCCAAACCGTTTCACCCCTCTCAAGGGAGAAACTCCAAGAAACACATGGTCACCTACTTAAAACTCTACGCTCCTGCGTCTCAAGTCAGAATAACTCTTTTGCCAACTCTGGGAGGCGAGCATTTGGGATCTAATTTTCTTAATCGCCTCATTGGTCCTCTCAATCACCTTAGGATCTAAATACCTCCTCTCACTCGTCTCATCCCAATGGATGGGTGATCTACACTTCTTCCCATAAGGCATCTCATACGAAGCCACTTCGATAGTCGCCTGATAACTATTATTGTATGAAAACTCAATCAAGGGGAGATACTTACTCCAAGATCCCCCAAAATCCAGCACGCAGGCTCGCAACATATCCTCCAGTATCCAAATCGTCCTCTCAGACTGTCCATCCATCTAAGGATGCTAAGCGGTACTAAACCGCAACTGTGTACCCATAGCCTTCTGCAGGCTCTCCAAAAACTTGGAGTTGAAGGTGGGGTCCTTGTCGGATACTACCGACCTCAGAGCCCCATGTAGTCGCACAATTTGCTTCACATACAGTTTAGCATACTGCTCTGGTATAAGTTGTCTTAATAGGAAAAAAAGTGGGCAGACTTGATGTACCTATCCACAATCACCCATGCTGAATCATGTTGTCCCACAATCTTTGGTAATCCAACCACAAAGTCCATGGTGATATCCTTTCATTTCCACTTTGAAATCCCTAGAGGCTGCAGCAACCCTGCTGGCCTCTGATGTTCAATCTTTACTTGCTGACAAGTCAAACACTTGGCCACATAATCCGCCACATTCCTCTTCATTCCTAGCCACCAATATAAAGTTCTCAAATCTTGGTACATCTTCGTTGTACCAGGAGATAAAGAATAGGGAGTGGTATGAGACTCATCTAAAATCTCCCGCCAAATATCAAAATCCATCGGAACGCAAATTCGACCTTTGTACCTCAACAAACCCATCTCTGAAATAGAAAAGCCCTTAGCCGCTCCGGCTAAGACGCCCTCTGTGTGTTCTTTCAATTGGGGATCCTCCCCCTGTGCTTCCTTGATCCTCTCAAGTAACATGGACTGAAGAGTGATGTTGGCTAGTTATCCAACTACCAACTCAATACCTGTTCTAATTATCTCTTCTGCTAACCTATCTGATATTTGCCTTGAACTGAATAACTGTCTTGGGCCCATTCGACTTAACGCGTCGGCCACCACATTGGCCTCCCTAGGATGGTATAGAATATAACTGTCGTAATCCTTTACTAATTCCAGCCAATGCCTCTGACGCATATTCATATCCGTTTGAGTAAAAAAATACTTCAAACTCTTATGGTCGGTGTATATTTCGCACTTCTCTCCATACAAATAATGTCTCTAAACCTTCAGTGAAAATACCACCGCTGCCAATTCCAAATCATGTGTGGGATACCTCTGCTCATACTCCTTCAGCTATGTCAACACGTAGGCTATTACCTTTCCAGCTTGCATTAATACACACCCAAAACCCTGTCTGGAAGCATCACAATAGATTACAATTTTTTCATTGTCTAATGGCAGACTTAATGCTGGAGCGGTGATCAGTCGCCGCTTCAACTCCTTAAAATTGTTCTCACACTTGTTTGTCCACACATACTTAGTCTTCTTACGTGTCAGTTCAGTCAGTGGTGTAGCTATTCTGGAGAATCCCTCGATGAACCGCCGATAGTACCCTGCCAATCCTGAAAAGCTCTTAACCTCAGGTACATTGCTCGGCCTGGGCCAATCTCTCACTACCTCAATCCCCTCCTTACTGACAATATGACCCAGAAATGTTACTTGGGGGTAGCCAAAACTCATACTTGCTAAACTTAGCATATAACTTATGCTCTCTCAAACGTTGTAATACCAGGCGTAGATGCTGCTAGTGCTCTATCTCTGACTGAGAGTACACCAACATGTCGTCAATGAATACGATCACAAACTTGTCTAGATAATCCTTGAAGACCTTATTCATCAAGTTCATAAAGTCTGCTGGGGCATTGGTTAATCCAAAGGACATGACCAGGAATTCATAGTGTCCATACCTTGTGCGGAAAGCGGTCTCTGGTATGTCCTCCTCTTTAATCCTTAACTGGTGGTAACATGACCGAAGGTCAATCTTGGAGAACACTATCTTCCCTTGCAGTTAGTCAAACAAGTCATCAATCCTAGGCAGTGGGTACTTTTTCTTAATGGTCAACTTGTTCAACTCTCTATAGTCATTACACATCCTTAAGGATCTATCCTTCTTCTTGACGATCAACACTAGAGCACCCTTTGGCGAAAAAATCGGCCTGATGAATCCCAAGTCCAGTAACTCCTGCAACTGAATCTTCAGTTCCTTCAACTCTGCTCTAGCCATTCTATAAGGTGTCCTAGATACTGGCTCCACCCCTGGAGCCAATTCAATGGTGAACTCGATCTCTCGGTGTTGTGGCAACCCTGGCAAGTCTACGTGGAACAAATCAGGAAACTCACATACTAATGTGGTCTCATCTGGTCCAACCCAAAACAACTCTAGAAGTATCCACAATGTTCACTAGGAATCCTATGAAACCCCTCTTGCATTAGGTCTCTAGCCTTCAATGCCGAAATCATAGGTACTTGTGGTCCATTCACTGTCCCCACGAATACAAAGGGTACCTCCCTTTCCAGTTCAAAGGTCACCATCCCGCGCTTGCAGTCAATTGTCGCCTCGTACTTCAATAACCAATCCATCCCTAGGATCATATCAAAGTCATCCATCGCTAACTCAATCAGGTCCACAGACAACTCCCTACTGTCTATCTCTACTGGCAGTGCTCTAACCCATCTTCTAGAGACTACCAGTTCCCCAATTGGCAATAAAGTCCTAAATCCCCTAGGATACAAATCACTAGGTCTACACAAATGATCTATCACTCCAGCAGAAACAAATGAATGAGTAGCCCTCGAGTCAATCAATGCAGTAAAAGAAGAATCAGCACTAGAAATCCGATCTGTCATGACTGAGGGACTAGCCTCAGCCTCGGTCTGGGTCAAGGTAAATACTCTGGCAGGAGTGATGCTGTCGCTCTGTTTTGGCTCTTCTTTCCTGACTTGTGGGCAGTCCTTCCTCAGGTGACTAATGCTCCCACAAGTAAAGCAGGCCCTGATCCTGCACTTTCCCTGATGTCATCTTCTTCACTGAGGACACACTGGGAAACTCCTCCAGTTGTCTCCTTCGCCTTGACGGCCATTGAAAGCACCCCATGCCCTCGTATCTGGACCAGGAGGAACAAAAGAATATGGGGCCTTTCTCTTTTGTTCACTGGGGCCACTACCCCAGCTAGACCCTATAAAAGGAAGCACCGTCCTCCAAGCATCGTGCCTTGTGGCTCCCTCTCACCAAAACTGATCCTCGGCTCCCTCAGTTGTAAGGGCCTTCTCTACTACCTATGCATAAGTGGTAGTTCCAAGATCCAGAGTTATCTTGACGTCACGGGCAATCATAACATTCAACCCCCGCACAAATTGATCTCTCTGTGCCATGTTAGTAGGCACCAAATCCGACGCAAACTTCGCTAACTGGTCAAACTTCAAGGCATACTCAATAAACTCATCAACCTTCGCAGCTTGAACTGCGACACTGTAATACTTCTCATTGAATATCTTTATGAATTCTTCCCAAGTCATGACTGCCACATTCCATCTCTAAGACACAACATCCCACCCGATGCGGGCATCTTCTCTCAACATGTAGCTCGCACAGGCTACTCTCTCATTCCCTTCCACCCTTATGAAATCTAGGATGGAGGAAATTATGTTCATCCATTGCTCTGCCCGCAGTGGGTTTGGGCCATCCTCAAAGGTGGGAGGATGATGCTTCCTTAACCTCTCATACAATGGTTCCCACCTATTCTCCATAACAGGCAGGGCTGGCACTGGTGCCACAACCTAGGGAACCTGTAACCCAATGTCCCAAGGAGGGGCCTGCTGCCTCCACTGTCGAAGCTCTTCTTTGTTCGATGAAGTCTAGCTTCCATCTTGACAAATAACTGTTACCAATTCGATGGGGTAGGTGGAAGGTCCCGACCCTAGTTGTCATCCTTGGCCCTATTACCGCGAAGTCTGATTGATCGCTGAGGCATTACTGTAATATACTTGCAATGAATGACGCCGCACATCAGGCATGATAACATCCAAAAACACCTCCCAATCTCATTAATCAACCACAACCAGCAAGTCCACAAATCACACATATCATATAACAATCAGGGGGCCCATGCCCTAACACATGCATATAACAACACATTCATCATGCTCTATCTATATATATTCAAGCAAATAGGGCAACTTAAACAAGTAGTTAAGCATATAATTCATTAAATACCAACCAACCCTGAGTCAAGCTTGTCATTGGAACCGAGCGTACATGTTTGGTAAATCTCTAGGAACCATAAACCATGGCATACTCTGATACCAAGTTGTAACACCCTACTTCCTTAGAGTCGTTACTATGTGAGTTAAAAATTTGCCATTAGATCGCTAATCAAGGTTTTAGGTTGAAAGTGTGACTAAACCGAAGTAAAACTTGTTTAATGACATCAATTATAAAAATTTGGACATTCATTGAAGTCATAAAAAGTTATACAGTTGGGATCCCAAAATACTGTTTAGAAAAAACATTACAACTCAAAAAAAAAAAAAAACAATGAAGGTCGACCTAAGCGACAAAAACAAGCCATCACAAGAATCTTCCCAAAATAACCTTGGTTGTGGCAGCCAGGTAGGCCGAACATGTACCCGTCGCTCCACGCTCTCTGTACTCATGGTTGGTCGACCTTTCCTTTGCCTTTACCTGCACCATAGAGCGCCCGTGAGCCAAAGCCCAGCAAGAAAACTCAACATATAACATATAAAATAACAATCCACAACATACAACAAAACAACCAATGGGCTAAACACATAGCGACCTACGCCATCCCAGGTGCTTTACCAGGCCTTGGGTTCGTAGTCTTCACCGAGTGGGTGGACTCAGCACCCTAGGAGGGTCTCGCCCTAGTGGCCTGCACTCAGCAGGCTCCATGCCGATCTTGGCCCCTTGTTGTACCCAGCTTCTTTCCGTTCTCGGCCCTCGCCGTTCTCAGCCTCGTCGTTCATTCATAAACATACATAACATTCACAGATATTTACACACATAATTAAACATAAACATAAACATTATGGTCGCGCCCTGCAATACAAACAATAGGGCCATGCCCTACTCTACGAGTACAACCGTTTTCTTACCTGTGTCCCAAGCTATCTGAGTACCACGATCCCGAGCACAGTCCTCTAACTCGAGCCTTGTTGAAAACATAGTCACAAAGTATTCATAATAACCATCCATCAAACATTAAACCAATATATAACTTCAAAATATTAATCAAGCCACTGGACCTTGGATTCTACTAAACCTTGTAGTAGTATCCTTCCTAAGCCTTAACTTTGGGTTCCCAAGCTTAAAACCCTCAAATAGCCAACATTTAACATTTGAGTCGCGGCCCAGCCCCTTAAGGGCTGTGGCGCGCTCAAGTCAGAGGAAAGTCCCTCTCTGCTGAAGGACACGGGTTTCGACACTCTAGAACCTGCGTCGCGACTCCTGGGAAAATTTGTGAGGCCCTCAGGCCCCTTCATTCAAGCGGGCTGCGGCGCCTGAAGTTCAGGGCCGCGGCTTGAGCCTCTAAACCCAGAATTCCCCATGCATTTAATGAGCCAGCCTCCCTGAAATTAACCAATTTCGAGCCCTAATCCTAGAATTCAGCCTAGGATTCATATCCAAACAACAGAACTAGTATAAGCATCCAAAAATCCAACATAAACCTCATCATAAACTAAATTTAATCACCCAAGTTCCTACTCCCAAAACTCTAACAAAAACAGAGAAAGATATACAAAGACTTGCTTTAATCCTTACCTTTGTTATGATCTCGACCTAAGCTAACTTTAATTGCCACAAACTTTGAATCTCCCCAAGCTCAGCAAGCCTCTAGCCTCAAATTCCTAAGCTTGAATTCTCCACAATTTCTCTGCTTCCAAAATGTCTAAGAGAGGGAAAGAGAACCGAGTAAGACAGAGAGGGCTGAGAATTTTTCCTTATGTTTCCTTCTAACTCATTCTGGAGTCTCAGCAGCCTAAGCCAAGTTTATCCCCTGCCAAAAAGTCCAAAATTGTAACGCCCTGGTTACCCCAAGGTCGTTACTATGGACTTTAAACAGTGCTTAACTCGCTAAACGAGTCATTTGGTTATAAACGTGCATCTAGGTGTTATTAATAGGCTAAGGTGAAAATCTTGATTAAAAGGAATGGATATATTTTATTTAAAACATTAAACTGTACATGGGCTTATAAAAGTGTTTACAAAGTTATTTACAATCCAAAATGGTCATTACAGTGTAAAAATTACAACACGCCGACCTAAGCAAAAAAATAACCCCTAGTTCCTTTGAGAAACACCTTGGCCGTGGTGGTAAAGCGACTGCATATGTACACATCGCCACCTAAGCTCTCCACTCAAGGTTGGGTGAGCTTTTCTTTCCCTTTAGCTGCACCACATAGCACCTGTGAGCCAAGGTTCAACAAGAAAGCTTAATATTGCATGTATGTAATATCAATAAATGATTATGGTAATCATTCTGGGGCTTGCAGCCCTAATCAGATAGTGAGTCACATTTTGGGCTCCACACCCTAATAAGATAGGTGACTAATAAGTCCTTTCTCTGAATAGATGACTAATAAGTCTATCTCTAGATAGATGACTAATAAGTCTATCTCTAGGTAGATGATTAATAAGTCTATCTCTAGGGCTCTGCACCCTAAGCCATGTGACGTTTAGTCATCTGAGCCTTTTGGCCTTGGCTCTACGTAACTAGCCTTTAGACTAGACAAGCGCTTTTAGTTTTCATCGAACTTGGGGTCGGTCAAGCATTTCATGCTCACGTTGATTAGATCTAATCATTTCGGCCTATGTTAAACACAACAATGTCGTTCTTGACTCTTAAGCCAATACCATACGATCAATGCTCAGTATCATCGCTGAACTTGACTGATAAGTCATAACTTTAGGGTCAATACTAAACACCATTGTCGTTCTCTGACTAATAAGTCAATACCATACACAGATAAGCAAAGATGCTATGCATTTACAATGTAATCAATGTCCATATATAGAGCACTCAACATGCTTCATCAATAACCATGTATGTCACATATTGGGTGCAGTTTTCTTACCTCTGGTTCAAGCATGAAATAATAAAAGAACGACATTTGAGAAAGATCGGTCCTTAAGTCCCTTAGTGGTCACCTAGTCATAACCAATATGAAATCCCGTTATGACCAAACTGCTAACTTACGTTCTAGGATCGTCTCATGCCGAATAGCTCAAACATATCCACATTATAATGTGGTCTCTTCCATAAATCATAAACATGCACATAAATATACATATATGCAATTATCATCATATAATCATGCATTTAATCACATAGTTGCATAATAAATCAATTATGGCCCTCCTGGCCTCCATAATCCAAGCATTAAACCTCATTAGGGAATTTGGGACATTACAAAAATACCCTTAACTCATTCTTAATCCCATAGGGCCACCAAGGGAAATTCTTTCAATTGCCACATTCCGCTAAATCCTCGAGTATTCTTATAAATCCTCATTTAATCCCGACATGTCCAAATTATTTCTAAATTACTACCCGTTACCCGGTAATTCCCGAACACACACCATATTCCAAAAATACCCCTAGGCTCCTCCCGAGCTGGGTATTCGACCCCGTTGTGACTATTTAACTAATTTGTTCCTTAGGACCGTCTCGGATCGTACATCACAGATATATCACCACAATCTCGTGGTCTCAATCACAACACACACATATATCACATTTATGCCCTCAACGAGCTAAATTACAAATATGCCCCTAATAACCAAATTGGGCCCACATGCATATTTAATTCACTTAAACATGCCTTTCTAATCACATAATCATTTAATTCATATATTAGCATAACTAAATCAATTATTTCCCTTCCGGCACGTTAATCAAGGACGTGAGCCTTATTAGCAAATTTGAGACGCTACAGTAGTCAATTTTTAAATCTCAACATTTTAAGCTCCTTTTCGACCCTGGACAACTTCTCAAGCGTCCCAACATGACCAAACACCATTTAATGCATGAAATCATCATTTTATCCCCAAATTAGCGCCTCTTACACCACATCCACTCTAACCCTTGAGTAATTGTTAAGACCTAAGAACACACAAACACAAGCATAATACTACACAAAACAATTTAAAAGATAAAAAATACTACCTAAAACACACTCTAAAATAAAATAAAAATAGACTTAACAAAACCCAACCACTTTCTCTAGTCCCAAAATTTGACTATTCAGAAGTAGCTGGATTATAGACTCTATAGGGACATAGTTACTTGGGACATGGCCAAGGCAATAAGTCATCGATATAGAAAGTTCTATTTTTAGATCTTAATTTTGAAATCAAACAAATTTTCAAATATAAAAATTAAATTAACTATTTATTTATTAATATATTCATTGCTACTCATGTTTTTTCAAAATCTCTCACATGAGATGTCCTCGGAGGCACGTCCCTATTCAGCAACACATGTCATCTTCCAAATAAGAAGTCCAAACCTCAGCAAGTAACCAATTGCGAAATCCTCAGTATTATCTAAGTACAACCCCAATGGTAATCGGGACTTGACCATAATGGAACCCGACCATTTTTCTCTTCTCGAGTTCCAGAAGTTGATGATTCCGGACATGGCCCAGGTAGCTGGATCCTGAATTCCACAACAACAAGGTGGGGCCTACAATTTGACCTTGAGGCAATCATGCCCACCTATCACTAACAACATGGTGGTTGCATAGTGTTGTACCAAAAAAACATCAGAATGAAAAAAAAAATGTCCATTAGGTTCTACTAACAAAAACAAGCTCTGAAGCCTTGACTCCCCCACAAGGAATCATAGAGTCCCCAAATGGGATCAAGGACGAGAATCATCTTCCTGGACGTACATCATTAGGCCTCGAGGCACACACAAGCTAGTTGTCGTAACAAGTTAGTAGCTAGTTCCCACATGCTCTCAAAAGAAGACTTTGGATCATCACTAGGATGCAAACGAGAAAGGTAGAGCTAGGGATTGCTCCTCCACCACCATACCCGCCCCTGAATTCAACCCCCTCCCCACCACTAGGTCTAAATAAATGATGAACCACATAAAAAATTTCTTATTTTGTATATTCTTAGCTTTTTAAATCTCTCCTAATTATAGTTAACAAAAACCTGTGTCATCAATTATTATGTGATCATAACTTGAAAAATAAATAATTAATTTATTAATATTTTGATAAGTGAAATTTCTAAATTATTTTACTTTTTGACACTTTAGTTCTAATTAAAATATTGAAAATATTAAGTTTTTTTAATTATGTCTGTGTATGCCCATTTTCATGTCTCTCTATAATGTGCATGAGAAAGAAAAATCTGTTGATGCTCTCTATTATTATTATTATTATTATTATTATTATTATAAATTCAAAAATATCTTATTATTAAGTATTAATATATTTCAAAATATTAAAAATTAAAACAAATTATAAAAATGTAAATAAAAATTTTGTTATGGATTTATATGTTAAAATTTTTAGATTAATAACTTAAAGCATAAGAACATAAACAATTATGATTTGTAATTGCAAAAAAAAAAAAATCTTATTTGATACTTTGATTAAAAAAATTTAATTTTTAGAAACTAATTAATAATTATAATAATATAAATTTAAAAAAAATAACTTTTAATTAACATTTTTTAAAAAATAATATATTTTGAATAAATACTATCTAATCAGATAGCACAAGGCACTGGTAATCAATTAACGTCTAATATTTTTAGCGAATTATTAAATCAATCATAATCATTCAATAATTATCCAACAATAAAAAATAATGTAACCATCAATGAATATAAATTGATGAAACCATTAAATACCAACCCCTATAAATTTAATTATATATTATTAGTATAGACTTCATCCATCCCAGAATTGTGTTAATTAGATATTGGGCAGATTTAATAGCACACTTTTTTCTCACCCTATTGTCCATATTTTCCACCAAGAACACGTGACATTGTCAAATGGGCTTCATGAACTCTCAAGAGAGGCCCAGGCCCAACCAGGGCCCAGGAACAATGAGCAACCAAAGCCCTGAAGGCTCAGACCCATCCTAGGTCTAATAAATGGTGAATAACCCAAGTTTAACGAGAACCCAGACTTGAGATGAAGGCTTGGACCAATGTAATGCTCCAAAATCCCTAATGTGGTTTAATGGTTGGATTAGTAGGCCGGGAAAGCCATAATTGATTTACTATGCCATTAAACTATTATAAGCATGTTTATGTGAATTATATTATAATATGATGTTAAATGCATGCATGTGGGTCCACATTTCATCACAGGGGTATTTTGGTAATTTGGCCTGTTGAGGGCGTAATTGTATATTTGTATGCATGTCGGTGATATATTGTTGAGGTGACATTATAATGTGGATTTGTTCGAGCTATTCGACATGAGACGATCTTTGAGTACAAATTAGTGGTTTAGTCATAACAGGATTAAGTTCGAGGCTCGGGTGTGTCTCGGGATATTTATGTGATTAGAGCATTGCCGGGAATTGAAGGGTAACGGGATATGACTTTTTGGTATTTAAGAATATCGAGAATAACGGGAATTGGAAGGTGTTAGTTGTGATTAACAAAATAGGCGGGAAAGAGATTTTACCCTTGGGAGTCTTTAGAAACCTTTAAATGACCTAGGGGCAAAGTAGTCATTTCACCCATAAGTTATATATATATATATATTAATCCTTTAGACTGTAGAAGCTTACCAAAACAGAGCTACTGGTTTTCCTTCTCTCGATCATCATCCTCCTCCTTTCTTCTTTTCAATTTTTGAAGCCCAATTTGAAGAAACAAGCTAGGAAATCAAAGGTTGGAGCTTAGAAACATAGTTCATCCATTGAAGAGGACTCAAGTCTAGCTTGAGGTAAGAGTTCATCCATGAACCTTAGCTATACTCTATTTTTTTTTCTCTTGGTTTTTAGTCAAGAGAATTTGAAGTGGTTAGTTGGGAATTAATGGAAGTTTTTGAGTAAGTTTTCTTGGGTTTTGATGAGGATGTGATATGGATGAAGTTTTGGGGTTGAATTTGATGTTTGGATGATGTTTGGGATTGATTTGGAAGCTTAGATTTCAAGGGATGTCGAAAGGGAGAAGACCAGAAAAATTTATGGTCTGGCAGTGGCGCCCCAGCGCTGGGCAGGGCAGGGAGCTGAGACTCTCTGACTTGGGGCAGCGCCCCAGTGCTAGTCCACTTTCCAGCAAGCCTATTTTTGGGGTTTTCGATGACTTTTGGGGCTCGGGGGATTGTTCCTTTACCCTGTTTGGGTGATTGGGAGTCCCGAGAGTGCGAGATTAATCACGGAAGTGAGGTTTTAAATTGTGAACCCTTTATTGATTTACTTTATTGATGGATTCCAATTGGTTATGACTAGGTGACCGCTAAGGAACTAAAAGTTAGATCATCTCAAGGGTCGTTCCTTTACTAATTCTCGCTCGAACTAGAGGTAAGAAAACTGCACCCTATGTATATGACATGCGTGGTTATTATAGAGGCATGTTGATCGTTATATGTGGACATTGATTGCATATTAAATGCTTAGCAAATCTTGCGTACTTGTGTACGGAATTGACTAGTCAGAATCGACATTGGTCGCGTGATACTGACCTAAGAGTCAGAAACGACTTAAGCGTCATGAACGCAGAGCTGATAAAAGATTAGATCTAATCGATATCTACATTGAATGACTCATATGGAGCATTAATACTGCACCGACCCAAAGTTTGATGAAAATTATAAGCGCTTGTCTAGTCTATGACTAGTTACTTAGAGCCAGGGCCAAAAGGCCTAGGTGAGTGTTTTGTCATATGGCTAAGGGAGCGGTACCCACAGTAGTGACTCTATGGTCACTCGGTAGGTTTATGCTGGTGACTGTTTCACCAGATACCTACCACGTTTAAGCTAGTGAAATGATCACTTATCTGTAAAGGGAATGGAACCCACCTTAGTGACTTTTACAACTGTCACTCCTCTATTTTGGACAAAAAGTCCTAGATGGTTATTATGATCATCGTTTGATATTATATTCATGCAGCATTAAGTTTTCTTGCTGGGCTTTGGCTCATGGGTGCTATGTGGTGCAGGTAAAGGGAAAGAAAAGATCACCCAGCCTTGAGTGGAGAGCTTAGGTGGTGATGTGTACATATGCGGCCACTTGACCACCACGGCCAAGGATTTCTCAGGGGAACTAGGGGGTTTACCCTATTTTTACCGCTTAGATCGGCGGGTTGTAAATTTTATATTGTAATGACCATTTTGCATTGTAAATAACTTGTAAATGTTTTTATGGGCCCATGGACAGTTTTATGTTTTAAATAAAATATATCATTTCCTTTTGATTGGTTTTCCACCTTAACCTATTAATAACACCTAGATGCACGTTTTTAACCAAAGAACTCAGTTAGCGAGTTAAATCACAGTTCAAAGTTCACCATAACTGTCTTGGGGTAACTAGGGCATTACAACCAACATCATGAGTGCACACAATCTCCATCCTGTGGAATGTAGATCATTATGGTGGACGGTCTAGTCCAAGGGACGACTCCCACCATGCGGGATCCGAATGGAGTTTCTAGGTCCATCCTCACATTTCAACTCGCTTCCAGGATATACCCTTCGATCTGTCATCATTAATTGATGTCCGCCTTGATAAATGAACCCGGACCATAGGTATTGGTAGAATAAGACCAATGCGTCATCCAACTGACGTGTCCCCAAGAAATCCAGTAGTTGGTCTCCTCAACTAACTTGCAAAAAGGATACGCATGAAACATGCAATGTTCCTAGGGGTCGGTACTGCCACTACTTTGACAGATCCTGTCCCCAAAATCCCCCTGACGGCTCACACGCACCAGTCCGTATCAACGTACAAGGGACAGCTGTAGTGTTCAGCCACGCTTAAGCTGGCTCTGTAATCAAATTCTCCACTTGTATTATAGCTCCATTAGTGGGTAATTATGTTTCTATCTTCATTGGGCCCAAATTAGTTTGGACCAAACTACATGGCCACCTATAAATAGGGCCGTTAGTGCACTGTAGTAAGGATCCGACTTTTTCATGCATGCAAAAATGCTGCTGAACTTGCTGAAAACCTTCATTGTTAAACTCTCTAAAGCTCCATACAATTGAATTGTGGACTAAGGCTCATTAATGCCCTAACCACGTAAAAGCTTTGGCCTTGTTTATTTCTTTCCTTTCTTATTAGCTCTGATTTCTTAATATATTTATAGTTTCCGAAAAAACTCGGTAAACATTTTGGTGCTTTCGTTGAGAGCTAGAAGAAAGCTTGAACCAGTCCTTTTCATCCACGAAGATGGTGAATAGCAGACACACTGTGTTTGATCTCACTCAACAATAATAACAACAAAAGAATGGAGAACCACTGCAAGACCAACAACTTCCTAAAGACCAACCAGAGGATATACCTTATAACGACCCCCTGCTTGATGACTCCCAAAACTTCGAAGAAGGGGGTGAATACGATGAAGAATATTATGAAGAAGACAAAGAGGGGTATGAAGACCATGAGGCTGAAAAACCCATCGACCTCGATGAGAAAGATGTTGAACCTAAACTAAAGGACCCGGAAGTGGTTCGTTTAAGACGATAGGTCCTCAATCAAGAGGCAAAGATGGCAGAACAACAAGAGACCACCTGCCAGATGCAAGAATCCCTTTTGGCTCTTCAAGCATTTAATGCTGCTCAGAGCCTTACAGTTGGTCCTGCAGTAGTTCTTCCCATAGGAATTCAACCAGCTGTCCCACCTACAGGGACTGTTGCTCCCAACAATACAACCCCTATTTTTCCTTTGGTTTGATCCAATCATCCTGGAGCCGGTCTTTCTAACCCAATTCAAGACAAAGAGAAGGCCAAGGCGACCGATCCCATAGAAAATGGAAACCCCCAAAAGAAGATTCCTCTAGGTCCTCCCGCTCTAAAGACTAGGGTGGACCCCAGGTGTGTCCCTAAGAAAGAACATGTGAATCTTGTCCCAGGACGGAATCACCTGAACAATCTGCAGAGGAAACGCCCACAGGGTACTAGGCCTCGAAATTCTCCAGGACACAATGCCTAGGGAAGACGGTTTTGTCCCAGTGCATTCGTGAATAAGGATCACGGGGGACAAGCATAGGGAGGAGTCGGAAGCCGTTAGTTCAGGAGATGACACATCCCGCGTAGATTTGCGAGACGACCTCAACGCCCAAAAGGAGCAGGCCCATAGAGAGAAGATTCACCCTTGGCGAGGCGACTTGAGGAATAACATAAACGATAGAAGAAATAAGAAATTTCCCTTCGATGATAGAATGGCCAAGAAATTCATGGAGCAGCTGGCCGATCTAAAAAAGGACACGGACCACTTGGTCCTAAAACAAGAAGGTGGAGGTTCCGATTCAGAAGACGAAGAAAAGGAATCGTGTGCAAAACACATCTTGGATGTCATATTACCCAAGGGGTTCAAGATATAGGATATACCCGCCTACACCGAGACCACTGAACCTAGAGACCATCGATCCTGCTATGATCGCCTGATAACAGTAGACCATGTCCGCGATAACGACAAATGTCTATGCTTTTTGATCACCTTGGCTGAATTCGATGAAGAATGGTGGAAAAGGCTCAAGACAGGATCAATCCAGTCTTGGTTTGATTTGTAGTCGACCTTCCTAAACAATTTGTGGCTGCCAGGAAAATTGACATGGAGGTCAGTGCACTGGCTAACATCAAGAAACATCCCACTGAGACCCTTAGGGCTTACATCCAACGCTTGACAGAGGAAGCTTCAAAGACTAAGGTGGATGGTGGGCAACATTTAGTAACCCTCCAATACAGAATCAAAATTGGATCCCCTCTCTGGGATGACATGCAACACAATAAGGAGGACACTCTAGAAGAGTTTATAAGAAGAGCTCAAGGCTTCATCAATTGGGAAAAAGCTCGAATCCAAGCTTTTGGATGGCCTTCGACACCACAGATGACAACACAGACATTTCATGGATACAAGATGCAATATCCATCAAACACTTATCCAACACCACCAGTAATGTGTGGAACTATTGGAACTCCCGGGATACAGTTCATGACCCCGACCGTCTATGCGCCCGCTTCATCAGGTATGCTCCAACATCTTCAGCCTCTTTTTCTGGGTAAGGAGTGGCACCAATAGGATATAGTGTCGCTCCTAAAGAAGTTCAACCATTTCAGACGGAAGCAGCAGAAGAAAGCATAAATCATTCTTGGGGAAAACGCTCCAGTAAAAATCAAAGCCGGATCGAGCCGCATAGAAGGGAAATAGGGGGTACGAGCCCCAATACATAGTATACACTAACTTGGTGGATACCCGGGAAAATATCTACCTCGCAACAAGCAACGTAATTCATTACCAGAAACCAAGGCCCATATTTAAAGGGGGAAAAAACCCAAGGGAGGCAAGTAAAAGATGTGCCTATGACAAGGAAATAGCCCATACAACTGAAGAATGTCGTCAGTTAAAGGACGAGATTGAGAATTTGATTAAGCGGGGGCACCTCCACCAATGGGTCAAGATGCTAGCTAGAGTTTCGGGACAACCGATAGCTCCTGGACAACCTTTTGTCCAGGGAGCACTAGACAGTTCAGACCTCCTCAGGGAGGAAATTCTCCAGAACCAGGAGCACATGCCCCTCAGGGGGCCCCAATAGTGTGACCTCCTGGAGGCCCTGTGGCTCCTAGACCCAAAATGCCATATCCACCTGGAACTGAGCCACCTCGAGTAGATGGTCACGTAGCCACCATATCTGGAGGCCTACATCTGGGAGGACCATCCTGGAATGACCAAAAGAGGTATCTTAGTGAACTTGACCACGATGATGAGATGTGTGCATTGGTCCAAAATCCGGCCAAGCGCCTGTTGACCCTCAATTTAGCCAACGACACGGAGTTAAATATACGACATGATATAGAACGACGCTTGAAAAGATAATCTAATGGAAAGGAAAAAACACCAAAAATTATAGTGGTTCGACCCCAGTGATTGGTAATGATCTACGTCCACTCATTGTATTGTTTTTGTTGAACTTCAATGCTGTGATAAAAAATACTAGGGTTCTTTGAGTTTCACAAACCTTGGAAGATTACAATAGAATGATGAACAATCACTATAACTCTTCCTCTCTTAATATCAAGCAAAAAAGCTAATGAATCCAAAAGTCCCTTCCTTGAGCTATTTCATGCATATTTATAGGCTCAAGGAAGGTTACACATTCTAACGTGTCCTATCTGTCCTTAATAATCGCGTATCAAGGATCATTATGAAGAAATATTCAAATGTAGTTAATATTAGATTACCACTTAAGAAGGAAATAAATTGGGCTTCACGATCAGCCTGGTTGTATCAAAAATTTAATGCTGGCGATGAGGTGTGCTCCTGGTCGATGGCCGAACAACACCTTTGTCATTCAATTCCGCCACGTGTCAATCCACGTGTAAGAATTCTTTGCCACGTCATCAAAAACCATTTTTGGGTAAACATTTGCCCCCCAAGTTTACTTATCGCCACCAGCAATAAGTAAACTTAGGAAATCGACTCTTCGAATACCCCATGAAATATGTCAGAAGCGCCCATGTTTTCTCGAAAAAGCTGACCAATCATGTCTAATCAGGTCCTTTTAGTTTCCCAAGAGTGTGTCCAACGGCCATTCCACTTCCCCATACTTAGAAAAAAGTAACTCATGATTGCCTCTTTTAACGTGCCTTGGTCTCCATAAATAACCCTCAAGTTATCATTTTTACCTTTTACTTGCCTTTGCCTTCTTGAAGAACGCCGAAGAACTCGCGCCCTAGAGCCCAGAAATTTTCAAACACCTATACTCGGAAGTTCGACAGCTCTCACCTTCGGACTTCAATCTTTATCTGTGTAAGTTTCACAAATTTTCTTGTCCTTTGAATTGCTATTCGAAACTGCCTTATGCGTGTTTTTATCTCTGAACCCCTTTGTGTTCATGGTTGAAAATATATGGGGATTGTTTGCATGTTGACAGATGATTGATAGGGTAGTGAAATATTGTTTCGTAGGAGTTAGGAGCCAGTTTGGTATTCGAGATTGTAGATTTAGGGTGTAAAATCAAAGTAAAAATTCAATTTTTAAGCTAGGTGAAAAACTGGGATTTTCCTGCCCCTTCGGAGTCGAAAAAGCTTTTTCCCAAAAAATTTTTACTTCCGCTTTTCAATTCGTTTTTCAAACTGCTTGTATAGAACTTAGTGTTTCTGTTAGAATGCTACTGGTCATATACGCGAGCAACGTTATTCCAACTTTCAACAGAAGCTTTTAAGCTTTGCGTCTTATCTCCTCCTTTCTCTGTTCGCAACTTTAATGCAAGATCCGTGGGGAGGAGAAAGACCCATCAACAATGACTTATTTGCTCAGCTGCTTAAGAATGAGGAGTAACCGTCATCGCTAATACCTGACATTCCCTTTTCTCATGCCACTTCAAACACTCCATCCATCCTTATCCAAAATATGGCTCGAGCAAAAACTACAGCCCTGAAAAAGAAAACTCCCAATCCTTCAAATCAGCCTGCTCCTCGGGTTGAAATTCCCTCGACCAGTGGTTGAGCAGAAAATATCCCTGACCCCAATATCCAAACTCATGCTCAGCCCCGAAATGCCATTCAACTAGATGTTGAGTGGTATGTTGTACCTGAGAGCCGGGTGACGATCAGGATGATCGCCAACTACATCAAAAAATATGGACTCCCGGGGGTGACATTAGTTCGACCCAATCAAGACCAAAGGGCGAATTTTCCTGGAGGCGCCTTCAACGCCTAGTGGAGATACCATATTGAGGTAGGGGCTACCTTGCCTCTTCATTAATTCTTCCAAGGGGTGGCCAACTACTTTGGGGTCGCCCCTTTCCAAATAACTCCCAATGGGTATAGAATGCTTGCAGCACTCTATATCCTTTACAGTCACAAAAAATGGCCCGTGCCAACTCCTTGTGAGGTTAATTATTTGTTCGACCTCAAATCCAACCCCAAACAAGAAGATACGGGGTTCTTTCACTTTTGTCACTAGGAAACTGGGCGCACCTTCTTGACCGACACCACTCACATATCGAACGTGGGGACGTACTACCAGGAGTATTTCCTTACGACTGACATGATCGCAAACAATCTGTCCTTTACTCAAGGAGGTAAAACCTTTGTACCACTGGTCGTTAGTCTTTATTTAGTGTTTCCTCTACACTTTCTTAGACTTTTAATGCCTTTTAGGCCCATGGCTGCGACTAGACCCCACTCCAGACATGGAGTTGAGATCGGCCCTCTTGGCCAGTATGACTGACATGGAGAAAAGCGTCAAAGATCTGGTTACAGAGGCTAACCTTAGGCTGGTCGGCCTTTTGGCTCCTCATCAGGACATGAGGGAGTCAATAGCGGGGAGTGCTACTGGCGGAGAAGTTCCCGAGCAGCACCCGGACATGGAACAGACTCCTTCGAGGAGGGCCACCAGAGTAACAATTAGGGAACCTTCCAGCACCCTGCGGGCTGCTGCTCCCCCTGCCTCAAAGGGAAAAGGGAAAAGAAAGCCACCAAACCTCTCGAGCCCCTCCATGAATCTTCGGACGAGAACGGTACTGATCTCTCGCTCTTAGATAGCTTTCCAATTCCTTGTTACTTATTTGACGGGATGGCAATTTTAAGTACGCTCCAAATTTAGATTCATCCTTCTTCATGCCAAAGAGTGAGTGTAAGACTAGTAGAGTATATAATATAGCGACCAGTAATAGCTCGGGTATCTCACTTACAATTCTCTATGTTTCTTTTCTTGACATAACATACTTAATTGTTTGTACTATCTCACTGTTTCAATATTTTCTTCTTTTCCAGATATGGACTCTGAATGCATCTTTGACTTATACAACGCCCCCGAGGTTCTCGAAGCTCCCTTGAGCAAAACGAAAGCGAGCAAGAGGCATCCTGGGGAAAGCAGTAAGATGGCTCAGGCTAAGAAATCTCGCACTGCAGGCCTCCCGGAGGATGGACCCTCAGCCAATGCAACTCCTCCACCTTCTCCTCATGAGCAGCAGACTCCCCCTGCTCCTGCCAGGTTGACACCATCTCCAGTGGTCCCAACAAACTAGACTTAGCAGGTTGGTCCTGCTTCCACTGGGGGTGACTTAACAAGTCGTGCCTTCAGATCGGTTAAGGAGAGAGTCACAAAAATTGTAAAGCACGATTGCTGTCGAGAGGTGATGGTTGCGACTGAGACAATGGATGTTGACAAGATCCTAACCCGCGCCATGAATGAATTTTCCAGTGTAAGTTATCTTTTTCTGTTGAGACAGCTTCCTATATATTCTACAGTCACCTAATTTTGGCTCTGATCACAGGCATTTCTAACCCTTACTGTCAGTCGGCTTTGCTTGGGTGTCGTCACCGAGCAGTCCAAGTCTTTGGAGCAATGGCACGCTGACGAACTCAAAGCTACCGAAGCAAAATACGATGAACATCTTGAGGCGGTGCTCGAGGAGAAGAAAAAACTGGCTGAGGAGTTGAAGGAGAAGAAAAATGCTCTGGATAAGGCCATCGTGCAGAGGGACAACTTCAAGGAGTCTAACTGTAACGACCCAAAAACACTGATGTGGTTAAGGGCCTTGATTAGGGTGCTGGGAGGGCATAATTGGTTTATGTGTGAATTTATTGATTTAATGCATGATTACATGATAAGAATGCTTGTATGATTATATGAATATAAATGTGGTTAAATGTTATACTTGTGAGAACCACATTATTATGTGGGTAAATCTGCAGCGGGCAACTTGGGGCGATCCTAGGAAGTTAGATAGCGGGAAAGTCACAACGGGGTTAATATTTGACTTTGGTCAAGTCAAGGGGTATTTCAAGTGTCTGGTGGATATTTAGACTATCGGGTTATGGAAATAAATAATTGGAGATATATTTGAGGTTAGGAAGTCTAGGTGGGAATATTGGGGAATTTTACTATTTTGCCCTCGGGGACGTTTTTGGTACCCCGAGCTTTGGGATCAGCTTAATTGCCTAAGGATAGACTTAGGAAGCTTTAGAAAACAGTAGAACATAAAATAGACCGACCTTCTCTTTCTTCTCTCTCTCTCTCAAGGGAAAATCACAGAAAATTTAGAGATTTTGGCTGGAATTATGAGAATTGAAGCTGGGATTTAGAAGATTAGCTCAAGGATTAACTAAGGGTTCAATCAAGGACTAAGGTAAGGATTGATTTCCACTTTCTGTTAATGAAATTCTGTGATTTTGAGTGTGTTCTAAGTGGTTTTTGGGTTTTAGATTTGAAGATTAAATTGAGGCTAGAACCTTGGAAGTTAGCCCAGAAAGCTCTTGGAGGATTGGTTCTACAGTTGAGGTAAGCTCGAATTCAAGGTTTAATGGCTGAATTATAGTGTTTCCATGGCTGGGTTTTGTGTTCTTGAGTTAGATAATTTCAGTGATTGAAATAGGTTTTCTATGGGTTTCTAGTAAAGGTTTCAGCTGGGTTATGTTGCTGGAATCTTGTGGGAAGTTTTTGGATAGTTGAGTTGTGGAATTAGGGTAGTTTTGGTTGAGTTTGCATGAGGTTTGAGAGTAAAAAATGGAGGTTTTTTTGGGTTCGAAGGGGTCGGGCCGCGACATAGTTCTTGGTGAGCAGCGGCCCTTCGAAGCTGATGTGTGCTGAGGAAGGAGGGCGGGCCGCGGCATGGCTTGAGTAGGGCCGCAACCCGTGTCTGTTTTTGGGCAATGGGAGGCCTCTGGTTGGGGCCATGCCACATCATGGGTGGCTAATGCCATGGCCCTTAAGGGATTTTGGGATTTTGAGATTCTAGGCTTGGGAATTTAACCTAGGGTGCTAGAGATTGAATCTTTTACCATGTTTGGTGAAGTTCAATGTTCCGGAGACTAGGACTTTGTCTAGAAGTTCTTTTAAGATTTTTGATGGTATCCTTTATCTTGGTTGTGTCTAGGTGTTAAGCTAGGGCTCGGGGATCGGATCGCGCTTAAGGAGCATCGCTCGTAGCTAGTACACTTGGAAGCCAAAGGTAAGAAAATTGCACCTGGTTGTGTATTTGTAATGGGACTAAGGGTTCCCTAATATGTATGCTTTGAAAAGGATGGTGTTATGCCATGTAAATAGTAAACCAATGGCCTAAGAGTGCCAAAGGTTAAACTTGCGCATAGGGCGCGGCTTGGCCACTGGTAGTCGAGGACAACTTATTATGCACTGAGCTCAGTTTAAGCGGGCTGGAGTCAGTGGGGTAAATAGAGGGTGTGGCCTAAGTTGTCAGCCCTAGTTATTATGTGATTTGACTGTTATTAATGATTGGTAGCATCTTTGATTCCGATTACATGCTATGTGATTAACGTGGAGTGTTAAGTGTTCGATCATGCTTAAAGGATTATACTCCTGTTATGATTGTTGAGATGTGTATTATGTTTTCTTGCTGGGCCTTGGCTCACGGGTGCTACGTGGTGCAGGGAAAGGCAAGGGCAAACTTGATCAGCCCTAACTTGGAGAGCTCTATGAGCAGAATGTACATGACCAGCTTCTCAGCCGCCACGGTTAAGAGGATAGCAGGAACATAAGAGCTATAAATGTCTGTTTTGCCTTAGAGTGGCTGACGGTAGTCTGTATTGTGGAAATTTTGTAAACCAACTTTTAAACACTGTTCCTTTGTGGGATCCCATATGAAAATATGTTTGAATATATGAAATGTATCTTTTGAGACCAAAACCATTTTAACCCTAGCACATTTATGGTTTAGTGACACGTTTTGACTAAATGACTTGATTAGCAAGTCTCGTACCTTTATAAGTACACAATGTAGTGGTCCTGGCTATCCAGGGAGTTACAACTTAGTATCAGAGCGTCCTAGGTTTAAGGGTTCCTGAAGACCGGCTAGACATGTACATTCGCTGTTAGAGACAAGCTCGGTTCAAGGTTTGGTAATGTGTATATGTGTTTATATGCTTATATGCTTGGAATGAAATGTGATTGTTGTTATTTGTTGGATTAATAGGGAGCATGAGATACTGATAGGGCCTGGCCCTTGACTGTTGTGTGAGAATATTGAGGCATGTTTATTAGCATCGTCGTGCATGTAAATGAATATTTGGATGATTAATTGCATATTGTGTATGGATGAATGCTTGTTTCATAGCTATTGTGTGATGAGATTGGGGCATGCTTATTAGCAGCTGGTGCATGTGGATAAATGCCTATATGTTGATTGTTTGTGATTGGTTATGTTCCATTGGTGGATTTTGGAGAAGCTTTTACCCTGTCATCATGGTCTGATTTTCGAGTCGTTGATTACAAATTGACTTGGATAGCTATGCGTCCAAGAAAATCTACGCGGCTAGCAGGCACTAGGTCTGGGACCGGGGTGATGACTAGGGCCAGATTCCTTTGCCAGTCCCTGAGAACTGGCAACAACTCATGGCAGATATGCAGGCTCAGTTGCAGAGTCAAGATGAGAAGATCTGTATTCTGCGACAGCAGGCACCATCATGGAGTGCTGCCCTTATTGTACCACCTACAGTGGTACCGATTGTACAGCCAGGAGAGGTTGAAAACAGGAGGGAACCGTTATATGAGCGGTTCAGGAAGCAGCAACCCCCAATCTTTGAGGGTGGACTAGACCCATTGAAAGTTGAGTAATGGCTGACCATGATTACGACTATTCTGGATTTCATGAGAGTAAAGGGGCATGATAGAGTGGTCTGTGCCACTTATATGTTGAGAGATGATGCCCGCATCTGGTGGGAAGTGGCATCGCAGACCAGGGATGTTACCGCTTTGAGTTGGGAAGGCTTCAGAGACTTGTTCAATCAGAAATACTACAATGTTGCCGTCAGGGCAGCAAAAGTTAATAACTTCGTGGGTTTGGTGCAGGGAAATATGACCGTTACTGAATATGCCCTAAAATTTGATAAGCTTGCAAAATTTGCACCAGATCTTGTGCCTACTGATGCTGCTAGGCAAGATAGATTTATCAGGGGGCTTAATGCTATGATAGCCCGGGATGTTAGAATTACAACGGTACCTTGAGGAACAACTTATGCCCAGGCCGTTGAGAGGGCTCTTACCACTGAGGAAGCGGTGAACAAGATTTGGAAAGAAAGTGAGGTGAGACGCGAGGGCCGTAGAGTGGTGCCTCCTTATTCAGGGACAAGTAGGGGCGGCGGCCCCAGTGACTTCAAGAGAAAGACTCCTGACACTTCGATCGCTGCTGGTCCTGATAGGAGGGGTCGGGGTGGACAGGGTGGCTGTCAGGGTGGCGACGAGGCATGGCGGACCTATCCGAAGTGCCTGAGGTGTAGAAGACGCCATCTGGGTGAGTGTCGGTCCAAGCCTTGCTTTGTGTACGGAGTAGTGGGGCATCTCAGGAAAGATTGCCCAACAGTGAAGAAAGGTGAAGCAGGAAAAGTGGATAGCTTGACCCCAGCTCGAGTATTCACCTTGACTCAGGCAGAGGCCGAGGCTAGTCCCTCGGTAGTGACAGGTCAGATTTCTAGCGCTCGCACTCCTTTTACTGTATTGATTGATTCTGGTGCTACACATTCCTTTGTTTCTAGTAAAGTGATTGATAGATTGTGTAGACTTAGTGAATATTGGAACGTAGGGTTTGGGACTTTATTGCCTATAGGGGAACTGGTAGTTTCTAGGAGATGGATTAGGGCACAGCCAGTGATGGTTGATAGTAGAGAACTTTCGGTGGATCTGATTGAGTTAGATATGGAGGATTTTGATATGATCTTAGGGATGGATTGGTTGGTCAGGTATGGGGCTACTATTGACTGCAGGAAGAAGATGGTGACTTTTGAGCCTAAGGGTGAGGATCCTTTTATCTTTTTGGGTGTGGTGTCTGGACCTCGCGTACCCATGATTTTAGCAATGAGAGCCAGAGACTTGTTACAGGGTGGATGTATAGGTTTTCTGGCTAGTATAGTGGATACTACCAGGGTTATGCCAGGAGGACCGGGAGAGACCAGATTGGTGTGTGAGTTCTTAGACGTATTTCCTGAGGATCTACCGGGGTTGCCGCCGCGCAGGGGGATTCAGTTTGAGATTGAGTTGGCACTGGGGACAGAACCAGTATCACGGGCACCCTATAGGATGGGACCAGCAGAGTTGAAGGAATTGAAGATATAGTTGCAAGAACTTCTAGATTTGGGATTCATCAGGCCTAGTTATTCTCCATGGGGCGCTCCAGTGTTGTTTGTTAAGAAGAAGGGCGGGACTCTGAGGATGTGTATAGACTATAGAGAATTGAACAAGTTGGCTATCAAGAATAAGTACCCTCTACCAACGATTGATGACTTATTCAATCAGCTGCAGGGAAAGACGGTGTTCTCAAAGATTGATCTTCGATCTGGTTATCACTAGCTGAGGATCAAAGATGAGGATATACCGAAGACGGCCTTTCGAACACGGTATGGGCACTATGAGTTTTTGGTCATGTCTTTTGGTTTGACCAACGCCCCGACAACTTTTATGGATTTAATGAACAGGGTGTTCATGGACTTCTTGGATCAGTTCGTCATTGTCTTCATTGACGACATCTTGGTTTACTCCAGTTCAGAGGCAGAGCATGAGTAGCATCTTCGACAGGTTTTACACAGGTTAAGGGAGCATCAGTTATACGCCAAGTTTAAGAAGTGTGAGTTTTCGTTGCCAGAGGTGACTTTTCTTGGGCATATAGTTGGAGTAGAAGGGATTAAGGTGAATTCGTCCGAGGTAGAAGCAATAAGAGATTGGCCGAGGCCAAGGAACGCCTCAGAAGTACGGAGTTTCCTTGGGTTGGCAGGCTATTACAGGCGGTTTGTAGAGGGATTTTCAAAGATTTCTTCACCTATGACAGAGTTGACAAGGAAGAATTAGAAGTTTGTTTGGTCAGAGAAGTGTGAGAACAGTTTCTAAGAGTTGAAGCGACAACTTATTTCTGCACCTGTGTTGAGTCTTCCTTCGGAGGAAGGAAAGTTTCTAGTCTACTGTGATGCATCAAGGATGGGTTTAGGCTGTGTGTTGATGCAGAATGAGAAAGTTATAGCTTATGCATTGTGGCAGCTGAAGGAGTATGAGCAGTGGTATCCTACTCATGATTTGGAATTAGCAGCAGTGGTATTCGCACTGAAGGTGTGGCGTCATTACCTGTATGGGGAAAAGTGCGAGATATACACTGACCATAAGAGTTTGAAGTATTTCTTTACTCAGAAGGATCTGAACATGAGACAAAGGCGTTGGTTGGAGCTAGTTAAGGATTATGATTATGATATCCTTTACCAACCTGGGAAGGCCAATGTGGTGGCAGATGCATTGAGTAGGAAGGGCCCAGGACAATTGTATAGTTCCACCCAGATCTCGAGGGAATTAGCTGATGAGATGGCCAGGGCAAAGATAGAATTGGTAGTAGGCCAATTAGCTAATATTACCTTGCAGTCGACCCTGTTAGAGCGGATCAAGGAGGGTCAGTTGGCGGATGCCCAGTTGCAGGAGGTTAGACAACATGTCTTAGCGGAGACAGCTAAGAATTATTCTATTTCTGAGACTGGTATGCTTCGATATCAGGGACGGATTTGTGTTCTAGCAGATGAGGGGATCAGACGAGAGATACTGGATGAGTCTCACACTACGCCATACTCGCTTCCTCCGGGTACCACAAAGATGTATCAGGATCTACAGACATTATATTGGTGGCCCGGGATGAAGAAGGATGTGGTAGAGTATGTGGCTAGATGTTTGACATGTCAGTAGGTAATGGCTGAGCATCAACGATCAGTGGGATTGCTTCAACCTTTGGGTATCCCAGAGTGGAGGTGGGATGACATTACTATGGATTTCGTGGGAGGAGTACCCAGGACAGTGGGACTTTGTGACTCGATGTGGGTGATAGTGGACAGATACACCAAGTCAGCTCATTTTCTACCAGTGAAGTCGATGTACTCAGTGGAACAATATGCAGAGTTGTATGTGAGGGAGATAGTTCGTCTCCATGGGGTTCCAAAGTCTATTGTATCTGATCGAGACCCTATCTTTACCTCCAAGTTTTGGGGAGCTCTGCAGAGAGCCATGGGAACTTAGTTGAAGTTTAGCACAACTTTTCATCCTCAGACTGATGGACAGTCTGAGAGGACGATTCAGGTATTGGAGGACATGCTTAGGGCATGTGTGATTGATTTCGAGGGATCTTGGAGTAGGTATCTTCCATTCATCGAATTCTCATATAATAACAGTTATCAGTCTACAATTGGAGTGGCTCCTTACGAGATGTTATATGGAAGGAAGTGTAGATCACCCATTCATTGGGATGATATGGGTGAGAGAAGGTATTTGGGGCCAGACATGGTTCAGAAGACCAATGAGGCTATTGAGAAGGTTTGAGCCAGAATGCTTGCTTTGCCGAGTAAACAGAAAAGCTACGCTGATCCTAAGTGTAGGAACGTGGAGTTCCAGGTTGGGGACCACGTATTTTTGCGAGTTTCACCACTGAGAGGAGTGAGGAGATTTGGAGTAAAGGGAAAGCTGAGCCCTCAGTTTGTTGGACCTTTCGAGATTTTAGAAAGGATTGGACAGGTGGCTTACAGGTTGGCCTTACCATCGTCGCTGTTAGGAGTTCATGATGTATTCCATGTCTCCATGTTACGGAAGTATGTTTCAGATACGGCACATGTGTTGAAGTATGAGGACTTAGAGTTGTAGACAGATTTTTCCTATGAAGAGCGACCAGTTCAGATTTTGGATCGGAAGGAAAAAGTCTTACGAAATAAGACAAATCTGTTAGTTAAAGTGTTGTGGAGAAATAACAAGTTCGAGGAAGCGATCTGGGAGTTAGAGACAGCGATGCGGGATCAGTATCCCGAGCTATTCAGGTAAATTTCGAGAACGAAATTCTCAGTAGGAGGTGATAGTTGTAACGACCCAAAATCACTGATGTGGCTTAAGGGCCTTGATTAGTGTGCCGGGAGGGCATAATTGGTTTATGTGCGAATTTATTGATTTAATGCATGATTACATGATAAGCATCCTTGTATGATTATATGAATATAAATGTGGTTAAATGTTATACTTGTGAGAACCACATTATTATGTGGGTAAATCTGCAGCGGGCAACTTGGGGCGATCCTAGGAAGTTAGATAGCGGGAAAGTCACAACGGGGTTAATATTTGACTTTGGTCAAGTCAAGGGGTATTTCAAGTGTTTGGTGGATATTTAGACTATCGGGTTATGGAAATAAATAATTGGAGATATATTTGAGGTTAGGAAGTCTAGGTGGGAATGTTGGGGAATTTTACTATTTTGCCCTCGAGGACGTTTTTGGTACCCCGAGCTTTGGGATCAGCTTAATTGCCTAAGGATAGACTTAGGAAGCTTTAGAAAACAGTAGAACATAAAATAGACCGACCTTCTCTTTCTTCTCTCTCTCTCTCTCAAGGGAAAATCACAGAAAATTTAGAGGTTTTGGCTGGAATTATGAAAATTGAAGCTGGGATTTAGAAGATTAGCTCAAGGATTAACTAAGGGTTCAATCAAGGACTAAGGTAAGGATTGATTTCCACTTCCTGTTAATGCAATTCTGTGATTTTGAGTGTGTTCTAAGTGGTTTTTGGGTTTTAGATTCGAAGATTAAATTGAGGCTAGAACCTTGGAAGTTAGCCCAGAAAGCTATTGCAGGATTGGTTCTGCAGTTGAGGTAAGCTCGAATTCAATGTTTAATGGATGAATTATAGTGTTTCCATGGCTGAGTTTTGTGTTATTGAGTTAGATAATTTCAGTGATTGAAATAGGTTTTTGATGGGTTTCTAGTAAAGGTTTCTGCTGGGTTATGTTGCTGGAATCTTGTGGGAAGTTTTTGGATAGTTGAGTTATGGAATTGGGGTAGTTTTGGTTGAGTTTGCATGAGGTTTGAGAGTAAAAAATGGAGGTTTTTTTGGGTTCGAAGGGGTCGGGCCGCGACATAGTTCTTGGTGAGCCGCGGCCCTTCGAAGTTGATGTGTGCTGAGGAAGGAGGGTGTGCCGCGGCATGGCTTGAGTAGGGCCACGGCCCGTGTCTGTTTTTGGGCAATGGGAGGCCTCTGGTTGGGGCCATGCCGCGACATGGGTGGCTAATACCGCGACCCTTAAGGGATTTTGGGATTTTGAGATTCTAGGCTTGGGAATTTAACCTAGGGTGCTCGGGATTGAATCTTTTACCATGTTTGGTGAAGTTCAATGTTCCGGAGACTAGAACTTTATCTAGAAGTTCTATTAAGATTGTTGATGGTATCCCTTATCTTGGTTGTGATTAGGTGCTAAGCTAGGGCTCGGGGATCCAATCGCGCTCAAGGAGCATTGCTCATAGCTAGTACACTTGGAAGCCAAAGGTAAGAAAACTGCACCCGATTGTGTATTTGTAATGGGACTAAGGGTTCTCTAATATGTATTCTTTGAAAAGGATGGTATTATGCCATGTAAATAGTAAACCAACGGCCTAAGAGTGGAAAGGTTACACTTGCGCACAGGGCGCGGCTCGGCCACTGGTAGCCGAGGACAACTTATTATGCACTGAGCTCGGTTTAAGCGGGCCGGAGTCAGTGGGGTAAACAGAGGGTGCGGCCTAAGTTGTCGGCCCTAGTTATTATGTGATTTGACTATTATTAATGATTGGCAGCATCTTTGATTCCGATTACATGCTATGTGATTAACGTGGAGTGTTAAGTGTTCGATCATGCTTAAAGGATTATACTCCTTTTATGATTGTTGAGATGTGTATTATGTTTTCTTGCTGGGCCTTGGCTCACGGGTGCTACGTGGTGCAGGTAAAGGCAAGGGCAAACTTGATCAGCCCTGACTTAGAGAGCTCTATGAGCAGAATGTACATGACCAGCTGCTCAGCCGCCACGGTTGAGAGGATAGCAGGAACAGAAGAGCTATAAATGTCTATTTTACCTTAGAGTGGCTGACGGTAGTCTGTATTGTGGAAATTTTGTAAACCATCTTTTAAACACTATTCCGTTTTGGGATCCAATATGAAAATCTGTTTAAATATATGAAATGTATCTTTTGAGACCAAAACCATTTTAACCCTAGCACATTTATGGTTTAGTGACACGTTTTGACTAAATGACTTGATTAGCAAGTCCCGTACCTTTATAAGTACACAGTGTAGCAGTCCTAGCTATCCAGGGCGTTACACTAACCGCGTCAATTACCGCGCGGCTAAAAAGCTCGAGGAGGACTTGACTGCGAGTAGACAAGAGACTACAACCTTGGAAGGCCGGATCGAGGAGCTTGAGAAAGCCAATGCCAGCAATTTAGAAAGGTACAAGAACGCCACAAGTAAGTGTTTTTATGACTTTTGGAAACACAACGAGGGGGCGGACTTCAGCTACCTTCCCGAACGTGCAAGGCAAGTCGAGATAGCTCGCTACGTGGCTCGACTGGCAGAAGAGGAGAGGGCAAGGGTACAATGACGCTACAAATGTCGTCGACCAAGACGCCCCTCAAGATCCTCCAGCCTCTTTGTCTCTTCCCTTGTTTATCTTTGAATCTTTTAATTACATGACTTACTGGTCGTGATGTAAAGACTAGTTTTTTATTGCTGCATGGGCAGCTATTTTCCTTTTAACCAGACAATTACATCCGAGCAGTATTGCTTGCGGTGTAAAGTAAATTTGTTTTTGATATTATAACACATTTTTATTTTATTATAATATCTGTTCGCATGACCGAACTTAGCATAACACTTTGGTTTGATTTAACAAAATACAAAATTTTGAAAAATAATCTAAGTACCCTAGCATGCTTTCACTTATTTTGCTCATGTGTTTACATACCTTTTAATGATATGCTTTGCTTACTTGTACCTTATATGCCCCCCCAAGTGATCGAGGAGCTTTAGGTCCTTGGTCACTTTCCTTGACCAAAACCTGTTTGAAAAATGCTGCTTGGAGCAAAATAATTGAAATTGTAATATAGCAAAACAACACACGTAATGAGCAAATACTTGTAATAAACACAATAATTGGCAAGAAATGACTGGCTACGCACAGTCCCTTATATTTCTCGTAATAAATGGACAAAACAAGTCTGCAGGAGTAATCAATAAGATCTTACACTTATAAGTGATCGGTCACATAAAATGACCAACCCTTTTTCAAAACTTGTAAAAAGTAAAATTAATACAAGCCAATTCTTTAAGAAGAATTGTTTATTGGTAATACTTGTGTAGGTGTTCTCCATTCCAATAGCGAGGAACGAGATCTCCGTTTAAGCGAGCAAGTTTATAGGTGCCTGGGTGAAGGACTTCTTCAATCTGGTATGGCCCTTCCCAATTAGGTCCGAGTACTCCAGCAGCTTGGTCGCGAGTGTTTTGAAAAACTCTTTGAAGTACAAGGTCTCTAATGCAGAACTTTCTTTCTCGTACTTTAGAGTTGAAATACCGGGCTACCTTCTGCTGGTACGCAGCTACTCGGAGTTGGGCTTGTTCACGTTTCTCATCGATTGAGTCCAGGGATTCCATCAATAGCTGGGTGTTCGAGTCTTGATCGTACGTTATTCTACGATGCGAAGGCGGATCTAACTCAATAGGCAACATAGCTTCATATCCAGAAGCCAAAGAGAATGGAGTACGACCCGTTGCTGTTCGGTGGGAAGTTCTGTACGACCAAAGTACTTCAGGCAATTGTTCTGGCCACGCCCCCTTAGCTTCTTCTAGCCTTTTTTTCATTGTATCCTTCAGCATTTCTTTGACTGCTTCAACTTGTCCATTTTCTTGGGGATGAGCGAGTGAAGAGAAGCTCTTAATAATACCATGCTGCTCGCAGAAGTCCGTGAATAAATCACTATCAAACTAGGTGCCATTATCCGAGACAATCTTCCTTGGCAATCCATAGCGACAAATGATGTTTTTTTATCACAAAATCCAGCACCTTTTTGGTCATTATGGTTGCAAGTGGTTTAGCTTCGGCCCATTTGGTGAAGTAGTCGATGGCAACCACAACATATTTGACACCGCCCTTTCCCGTGGGCAAAGATCCGACTAGGTCGATACCCCAAACTGCAAACGGCCACAGGCTTTGCATCTATTTAAGCTCATTAGGGGCTGTCTGTGGGATTTTGGAGAATCTCTGACATTTGTCACACTTTCGTACAAACTCCATCGAATCTTCATTCATTGTGGGCCAGAAATATCCTTGCCTCAGGATCTTTTTTGACAAACTCTGCCCCCCAGCGTGGTCTCCACAAAAGCCTTCGTGCACCTCTTTCATCAATTCTCTGGCTTTCTCCTTTGTAACACATCTGAGGAGTGGCATTGAGTATCCCCTTCGATACAAAATTCCATCGACCAGGATATACCTAGCAGCTTGCCGCTGAAGGGTCCTGGCTTTGTTCCTGTCCGTTGGTAACATGCCCTACGTCAGATACTCAACATATGGTGCCATCCACGTATCCGCCATCTGGATTACCAGAGTGGTCTCCTCTGCTTGGATGCTTGGATCAGATAGTCGTTCGACTGGCACTATGTTCAGAGTGTTAGCATCCTTCACACTTGCCAATTTGGCCAAAGCGTCCGCATTGGAATTCTGATCGCGAGGTACCTGCTGGAGACTGTATTTGTCGAACTGAGCCAATAGATCCTTTGTTTTGTTCAGATAGGAAACCATCTTTAAACCTCGCACCTGGTATTCTCCCAGGACCTAATTCACCATAAACTGAGAATCACTATAGATGTCAAGCACTTTTATATTCATGTCCCTAGCTAACAGCAATCCAGCGAGTAGTGCTTCATACTCGGCCTCATTGTTAGAAGTAGTGAAGTCAAATATGATTGCGCAGTGAAATCGATGCCCCTCCGGCGTTATCAATATCACTCCTACCCCAGCGTGGCACTCGTTAGAAGAACCGTCTGTAAATATTTTCCACGTGGGGGCTTGGCTTTAACATTCAGGCTTGTTAGGCTCTTCAATCTGCTCACTTTACGTAAGTTCAGTGAATTCTGCAATGAAGTCAGCCAGGGCTTGTACTTTTATTGCTGCTTGCGGTAAGCAAGATATGTCGAACTGCCCGAGTTCGACTGCCCATTTTAGCAATCTACCTACAGCCTTTGGTTTTTTTAGGACTTGTCGAAGAGGCTGGTCAGTCAAGACCGTAATTGGATGAGCTTGGAAGTAAGGCCGCAGTTTCCTGGAGGCCAAAATTAAGCAATAGCCTAGCTATTCAATGGGTGGGTAACGTTGTTCTTCTCCAATCAGCCTTTTGCTTACATAGTAGACAACCTTTTGTACACCTTCTTCTTCCCTTACTAGGACGGCACTAGCAGCGTATTCTGTGATCGCCAGGTAGATGAATAAAGTTTCTTTATCAACCGACTTTGACAGGATGGGTGGTTGTGCCATATGTGTTTTTAGTGCTTGAAAAGCCTATTCGCACTCTTCCGTCCATTCAAACTTTTTATTGCCCCTGAGTAGATTAAAGAATGGGATGCACTTATCTGTTGACTTTGAAATGAATCTACTTAGAGCGGCAATTCTTCCGGTTAAGCTTTGAACATCCTTAATCTTTACTGGCGATTTCATGTCGATCAGGGCATTAATTTTCTTGGGATTGGCTTCAATTCCTCTCGAGTTAACTATAAATCCCAAGAACTTCTCTAATCCTACTCTGAAGGAGAATTTAAGGGGATTTAACTTCATCCGATATTTATTGAAGAAGCTGAAGCACTCCTGCAAATCCCTTACATGCCTTCTACTTTCTTTGACTTGACCAGCATGTCGTCGACATATACCTCCATGTTTGTGTCGATCAGCTCCTTAAACATGTGGTTGATGAGTCTCTGGTAAGTCGCACCAGCGTTTTTCAAACCAAAGGGCATCACTTTGTAACAGTAGAGCCCTGTATCAGTCCAAAAGCTAGTGTGATATTCATCAGGGGGATGCATACTAATTTGGTTATACTCGGAGTATGCATCCATGAATGAGAGGATCTCATGTCCTGCAGTGGCATCGACCAGCTGGTCGATCCTTGGGAGTGGGAAACAATATTTGGGGCAGGCTTTATTTAGGTCTGTAAAATCCACGCACGTACGCCACTTGCCATTCGTCTTGGGCACTAGTACGGGATTAGAGACCCACGATGGATAAAACGCCACCCTGATGAACCCATTCTCCTTCAGCTTCTCGACTTCTTCTTTTTAGGCCTTTGATCTATCTTTGTCGAGCAGCCTTCTTTTTTGTTGCACTGGTGGAAAACTCTTGTCGATGTTTAGGACATGGCTGATGACTGCAAGATCTATCCCGACCATGTCTTTGTGGGACCAGGCAAAGACCTCCTGGTTCCTCCTTAAAAACTCCACCAGTGCTTATTTTGTTGTTGTCTCTAAGTTTTTACCAACTTTCACAACTCTGGTCAGATTTTCTTCATCGAGTTTTCAAGGTCCTCGATGGGTCCCACTTCTTCTTCAAAATCCCCAAAGCGAGGATCCAAATCCCTATCCTCACTTTGGGCAACGCCCTATTTGGTGACATTATCACCTGAGTGGGCCTGGACATCAATCGCCATTTGAAACTCCTTTCCGGTAGCGTCTCTCGATACACCCTTATTTGCTTTGGTGATCGAGGCGTTGTAGCACTCCCTCGCCTTCCTCTGGTTTCCCAATACGCAACCTATCCCGACGTCTGTTGGGAATTTCATGGAGAGGTGCCATATCGAGGTGACGGCTCGCAGATCGACTAAAATTGGTCTCCCAATTACAGCATTGTATGCCGAAGGACAATTAACTACTATAGTGAGTAATGTCCTATTAGAAAGTGCAATGCCTGCTGTAATTGGGAGTCTAATTGACTCTGTTGCGGCGAGCCCTTCTCCGGAAAAACCATAAATGGTTTGGTTGCATGGCTCCAGGTCCTTTACGGACTACTTCATTCTTTCCAGCGAAGACTTGTATAGGATATTGATTGAACTTCTTATATTGACCAATACCCTCTTCACCATCATGTTTGCAATCTGCACGTCCACAACCAGCGGATCGCAGTGTGGGAATCGCACATGATGGGCATCGTCATCAGAGAAGGTTATCAGTTCCTCCTTTGTTTAAGCCTTTTTTGGTGCTCGATCCTCGACACTCATCATCTCAATGTCCTGGTCGTGGCACAGGGTTCAAGCATATCATTCCCTTGCCTTCCCACTATCTCCTGAAAGATGCGGGCCTCCACAGATGGTGAGCAGAGTGCCTGCCACAGGAGCTGGCTGTAAAGGTGGCGAGCGTTGGTGTGCAAGCACCTGCTCGTTGCCACCTTGAGCCTCTCATTGAGAACCTCCTGCGGCTCGCACATATCTTCTTAAATGTCCCTGCCTTATCAGGAACTCAATCTCGTCCTTCAGCTGGTTACACTTAGTCGTTGTGAATACGACAGAACTTTGATGTATCTCTCTTGGGGATATATTTCCTTATGGGTGCAGGTTGTTTGTAGGGCACATTTGAGTTGGTCGCTCGATAGACCTCAGCTCAGCTCTCGACAAGGGCAGTGTAGTTGGTGAATCTCGGTTCATACCGACTGCCTTTGGGGTGCTTACTCTCAGAGGTCGAGGGTTCATTGTTCGCCCGCTTTCCACCATTTCTACCATTGATATTCCCTTTGCCTTTGTCGTTGCCATTGGGTTTTTCCGACCCATTGGCGGCTTTGGCGGGATCTTCCTTGGTCCCCTTGTCTTCTGTTGGCAATTTCCCTTCGTTGGCAATCGAGTCTTCAAGCTTGATGTACCGATCAGCTCGATCTAAGAACTCTTGGGTGCTCCTTACCCCATTCTTTCTGAGGCTACTCCAGAGGGGTGAATGGTGTTTAACCCCAGCAATTAGGGCCATCATCGTACCTTCATTTCCCACAGTCTTGGCTCCAGTTGCAGCTCGCATGAAGCACTGAACATACTCCTTCAAGGGCTCTCCCTTTTTCTGGCGTATTTCGACCAGCTGGTTGGCCTCAGTGGGGTGCACGCGACTTGCATAGAACTGTCCGTAAAACTCCTTTACGAACATTTCCCATGATACTATATTAGCAGGCGGGAACTGAAAGAACCACTACTGGGCAGTGTCAGACAGCGTTGCGGGGAAGATGCGGTAGCGGGCATCTTCTGACACCTTTTATATATCTATTTGTATCTCAAACTTATTAACTTGAGATACTAGGTCTCCATACCTGTCAAAATTTGGCAGTGTTGGCATCTTGAATTTACTGGGGGTTTCAGCCATAGCAATCCTCTGTACGAAAGGGGTGCCTCTCCTCCAATCGTACTCGAAGTGGGATTTCCGCCCCCCGACCAGCTGCTGCACCGCCTGGCTCAAGGCATCGATCTGGGCCTGAACAACTTCTGGGATTGCTGGGGCCACTGGTGCCAGGGGAACGTACTCATCGTGCCTTTCCCGGTGGTCGTTAAGTGCGTCCCTCATATCATCGTCTCTTCGTCGTTGCTCGCTGGCTCCCAGCCAACTAAAGACGTTCTGCTGCCTGGGCTGTTCCCCAGTGTTATGGCCCGCTAGTCGATCCTCTTGAGGTGGTAGGCTTCTGCCTCCACCTCTTTCTTCGTTCCTCCAACCAGCATTCTTTTGCCGGAAGCGGTTTCATTGTAGTCGTGGCCATCTCTGAATCGTGGCTAACTATGGTGTGATCGGCTATTGACTTTGTTGCCTCCTTGGGCTGGCATTTCCCGAGCGTTAGGGGGAGGCCTGCACTGGTCGGTGGGTCCCTTTGCATTGTTATGCCGTGGGGGGCCCCTAAGCGCAGAGCCTGTCTCGGAGTTCCTCCTGTTGGCAGAAGGACGCTGCCCCCTGCTCGGTATATTCAGCTCTTCATCCCCTGGGCGTCTAGGGCTGCAGGGCGGTTGCCCAACCCTATTCTGCCTCGGGTGTGGGGGATTGCCTTGACCAGCCTGAGATGGAGGCTGCTGCTCAAGACCCCTAGGTGGGGCATCATCCTGAGCCACATGCGGCTGCTCCGGCCTTTGAGGGCTTACTGGCTGGAGTGGAGGACTAGGATTGGGACCCCTTTGAGGTGGCCCATTTGGTGGCTGGTCTGGCTGGGAGGCTGCTTCAAGGGCGGCCATGGTATCCCTTTATCGACGATCCATCTCAGCCTGCCGCTTGCTCAGCTCCTGACGCTGGCGTTCTATTTCTCTTTGCTACGACGCCATTATCTCTACAGAATTCTCTTGATTAGCCCTCAGATTGGCCAGCTCATCCTGCGACACCCCCAGTGTTGCCTTCAAGGTTTCAGAATCTAACTCCTCCTCATCAAACTCCAAATGTGGTTCGTCCTCAGCCACATTTGGGGGAGGAGGCTGGGATGATGCAGCGCCAGCGGCTTGTCCGGTCTTCTTGGATGTTTTTGCCATTAGATTCTTTCACAAGCTCTCAATGAAAGCACCACAATGTTGACCCTCGATTTAGCCAACGACACAGAGTCAAATATACGACAAGATATAGAACGACGCTTGAAAAGATAATCTAATGGAAAGGAAAAAGTGGTTCGGCCCCAGTGATTGGTAATGACCTACGTCCACTCAGTGTATTGTTATTATTGAACTTCAAAGCTGTGATAAAAAAACTAGGGTTCTTTGAGTTTCACAAACCTTGGAAGGATTACAATAGAAGGATGAACAATCACTATAGATCTTCCTCTCTTAATATCAAGAAAAAAAGCTAATGAATCCAAAAGTCCCTCCCTTGAGCTATTTCATGCATATTTATAGGCTCAAGGAAGGTTACACATTCTAACGTGTCCTATCTTTCCTTAATAATCGCGTATCAAGGATCATTATGAAGAAATATTCAAATGCAGTTAATATTAGATTGCAACTTAAGAAGGAAATAAATCGGGCTTCATGATCAGCCTGGTCGTATCAAACATTTAATGCTGGCAATGAGGTGTGCTTCTGGTCGATGGCCGAACAACACCTTTGTCATTCAATTCCACCACGTGTCAATCCACGCGTAAGAATTCTTTGCCACGTCATCAAAAACCATTTTTGGGTAAACAGCACCCAAAGCTGAAGAATTTACCAATAACATTCACGGAGGAAGATGCTTAAAATGCCCACTTCCCACATCATGATCCCTTGGTCATTGGCCCACATCACCAACAAAAGAGTATCACAAGTGCTGATATACAATGGAAGTTCTGTCAACATCTTGTTCAAGTCCGCCTTCATAGCAATCAGCTTAACGGAGGCGGACCTAGCCTCGTGTCCAACGCAGATATACGACTTCAATGGGGACTCATTGCTCTCGATGGGCAAGATACAACTCCTAGTTACTTTGGGAAATGATGCTCAAAACACTTTCAAATACTGCACATTCGTGGTGGTGGATTGTCTCACTGCGCATAATGTGATTTTTGGGGGTCTCGCTCTAGTCGATTGTGGTGCCGTTACCTCCATCCACCACCTGTGCTTAAAGTTCCCGTGTGATAACGACGGAGTGGGGACAATACGGGGAGATCAGAAGAGTGCCCAAAAGTGTTATCACGTGTCCGCCAAACCAATCTTCATGGTCCATGAAGAGCCTTTGGAAGAGGAGGATGTCGCTCCAGTCCCACAACCACAGCCAGCATAGGGGGTGGTCCGGCAAGACAACGAATTAGATCCCCAAATAGAGGAAAACAGAGCATTAGAACCAATGGAGGATATAGAAGAGGTGTGCATTAGTGACACTGATTCAACCAGAGTAATCCAAGTAGGAAGAAATTTGAATTTGGAGGTCAGGGCTGCCATAGTCACCTGAGTAAAAGAAAACCAGGATGTCTTGGCCTGTTCCCACGCAGATATGACCGGGATTGACCGTAACATTATATGTCACACCTTGAACATCGATGAGAACGCAATTCCAGTCCAACAGAAGCGAAGGCCATTGGGCACGGAACGGGCAGAGGCCCTTAAATTAGAAATCGAAAAGTTATCCTCAATCAACTTCATCCGGGAAGAACTATATCCCGTATGGCTGGCAAACCCGATGTTGGTGCTAAAGCCAAACGGGACATGGAGAACTTGTATAGATTTCACGGACCTCAACAAAGTGTGTCCAAAGGATTGCTTCCCACTGTCCCAGATAGACCAGATGGTGGATGCTAATTCTGGATATGAGTTGCTAAGCTTCATGGATGCCTACTCTGGCTACATTCAAATTTCAATGCATGTAGCAAACCAGGAACACATCAGTTTCCAGAGAGACAAGGGTGTATACTGCTATATTGTCATGCCTTTCGGGCTAAAGAATGTCGAAGCCACGTATCAAAGGCCTATTAAAAGAATGTTTAGGGACCTACTCAGAAAGAACATGGAAGTCTACATAGACAACATGTTGGTCAAGTCCTCGACATCGGCCCAACATGAAGACAACCTGGCAGAAGCATTCGCCAATATCCGAAAGTACGGGATGAAGCTAAATCCAAAAAATTGCACTTTTGGCATGGCATTCGTGAAGTTTCTAGGCTTTATAGTAAGCTCGAGAGGGATAGAAGCCAACCCGGATAAGATCAGACTTTTGATCGACATGCCATCGCCACAGAAACACAAAGACTTTCAAAGCTTGATGGGAAAAACAGCTGCTTTGAACCGCTTTGTGTCAAAGTGCACGAACAAGTGCATCCTATTTTTCAACATACTTCACGGAAACCAGGGGTTCAAATGGACAACCGAGTGTGAAGAGGCTTTCCAAAAACTGAAAGAGCATTTGGCTCAAGCACTAATCTTGTCAAAGCCGATGGATGGGGAACCACTGTACCTATATTTGGTCGTGTCAGAACATGCCATAAGCGCCCCCTTAGTGCGAGAAGAAGGAAAGGTCCAACTCACGGTCTATTACATAAGCAAAAGGTTGCTGGACGCGGAGTCCAGATACCCCTTGATAGAGAAACTGACATTTTGCTTACTGACTGCTTCCAAGAAGTTAAGACCTTACTTTTAGGCTCATGCCATCAAGGTACTAACAAACCATCTTCTACGACAAGTATTGTAGAAACCAGAATCATTAGGAAGACTTTTAAAGTGGCATGATTGCTGAAATAAATAAGGGTATGTTTGGGAGATGGCATGATTGCTGAAATAAATAAATAATATCACAAAATTAATTCAGCATATATTATGAATATCAACAATTTTTGGAATAGTAAATATTATGCACGAATGCAACAAATTTAAATAACACATAAAAAATTATTATTGTTAATTCCGCGATAAATTAATATAAAATTCAATGGACCAGCCTTAGGTTAGGTCACACTAATCATTAATTAATTTTGAGACACTTCTCAAATTTATAAGTGAAAACTAAAAATAAACTATTTTCTCTTTTGACTTATAACAACCGCTTGTTTAGTCAATATTAACTAGTCTGATCGAAATCCTAGTTAAATACACCATCAATCCTATTATATATAGAAGTTAACCTTGAATAATAACACAGTCAGAAACCTTCCTTATAGGTACACAAACAAAGGCGCCTTGAGGCCCATTCCATGAAACATCGGTGTTAACTAATAATGGAGGTCATAGGAGTTATTGTTATTACCCCTTCTCCCACTCACTGTTTCATAATATGTGTTTTCTCAAAACATCCTATGTTTTTTAATTAATTAAATTAATCAAATTAATTTACCAAATGATATTCTAATAATTACTAATCTCATTAAGCATTTAAATCATTAAACAAGATTTAATCATCTTACTAAATGGGCCATTAAACTATCTAGTCAATAAATACTCTAATTATTAAGAATATCATTTTCCTATCTAATAAAAGTAATCATCAAAAAGGTCTTGAAATTAACACTTAAAATCAATTTACCACTTTGTTCTAGATTAATTATATGATTCGTTCAATCATATAATCAAAGAGGATGTTCCTAATTCAAACATACTTCTAATCGATATGAGATGTATGCTTGAATTAGATATACTATGTGGATAATATGAATGGCGTGTTATAATGCATGACAATGTTATTAACCACTTTTAATACATTCAAACATTTAAATAAATAAATAAAAATAATAAATAAGTAAATAAATGCGAGTCGGGTGTTTTGGGTATTTCTAGAAAAATTACAATAGTTGCAATAATTTACAAAATAAATAAAATTAAAACCAAGACATCATGTAGATTCTCCATATCCATCTTTTGGGCCTTCTATTATTTTTATGTAATCCAGCCCATTTTGAATTATAAATGACTTTAGTAATTTTAAACTGTAACGACCCAAAATTACTAATAAGGTTTAAGGGCCATGATTAGTGTGCCGGGAGGGCACAATTGGAAGTTATGTGAATTAATGGTGAAAATGCATGATTATGTGAAAAACATGCTTACATGATTATTTGGATAAATGTGATGCATGACTATGTGTATTAGTATGCATGTAGGCCCTGATTGGGTTATAAGGGTATATTTGTAATTTTGGCCCGTTGAGGGCATAAATGTAAATATTTGTGATAAAATATTGAGACCACATTATTATGTGGATATATTTGTAGCTTGTGACTCAAGGCGATCCTAGTGAGCGGTTTAGTGTAAAAGTCACGGCGGGGATTTATAACCAGCTCGTGGGAGTCCGTGGGTATTTCTGGGAATTTGAGAAGTATATTGGAGATTATTTGATACTGAGGAAAATAATTAGTGATTTGTTAGGTGTTGGGATGTACGCGGTAATTATTAGGGACACTCGAGGAATTAGCGGGAATTGGGAGCAAATGACTAAACTGCCCTTGGTATGCTTTAAGGCTTAGGATATAATGGGAGGGAAAAATGGTCATTTGACTGAAAAGAGATAAGTGTTATATTGCTTTTTAGTTTTAGTGGATGCTGTAGAAAGTTTCAGAAGTTAAAGGAAAGACAAGAGAAGGAAAGAAAGAAGGAAGAAAAACAAGGACTCTCTTTCTTCTCCATTCGGTTTTCTATACTCCTCACCATTTTTTGTGAGTTTTGGGGCTGGAATCTCAGAGTAAGCTCAGGCTAGAACTTAGGGCTAAAGACCTTGGTGAAGCTAAAAGAGTTAGCAGGGTTTAGCTACTCAATTGAGGTAAGTTTCAAGATTTCTGATGAGTTTTTTCTGAGTTTTATTGAGGTGATTTCTTAGCTTGAGTTTTGGATGGAATTAAAGGAAATAAGCTTGAGGAATTTAAGGGCTTGAGGCTGGAAGGATACTAGAGATAATCTAGGGTCGAAATTCTCCATGGAAGGTAACAAATTTTGGCCTTGAAGTTCTAAGTTTCTAAGTTTCTGGTTGAATTGTTTAATTCTTGAGTTCAATGTTTGTTTTCTTAGTTTGATGACGCATGTTGTTAAATCTTATGTTATTGGGTTGTGTGGGGTGAGATATAGGTGATGGTAGACTAAATTTGGTGTGTAGTTGAGGTTTGGAAGGGTTCCAAGGGGTTTTGGTTCGAGGAAAATCGAAGGAAGAAAAACAGGGTGTTGTTGGTCTGTGACTAGCGCTGTAGCGCTAGGCTTGGGTTTCCTAGTGCTTTTGGCACTGCTTGTAGCGCTACAGCGCCCACTTTGTGGCTCTGTAGCGCTACCCTGTTTCCAGAAGAGGGTTTTTGGGTTGTTTCTTAGGGTTTTTGCCCGGGGGCTTGGGGTTTGATTCCACCACCCCGTTTGTTGGAATTAGGGCTTCCCGAGGGCTTGGGATTGGTCCCGAGGTTAGATTTTGAAATTGAAGTTTGGTGATGATTCTAATTTGTGGCTATGACTAGGTGTACGCAAGAGCTCGAAAGGGATCGTGGTTGAGGGTGATTTCATTGAACAAAGCTATCAGAATCAAAGGTAAGAAACTACACTCGGTTATGTGTTAATGATGGGACTAAGAACTCCCTATATCTGTATAATATCATAGATGGTATTATGCCATGGGACATGTGATAAATGACCTAAGAGTGCCGGAGTCAATATTTGCGCACAGGGCGCGGCTCGGCCACTGGTAGCTGAGGACAACTTAATATTCACTGAGCTCGGTTTAAGCAGGTCGGAGTCAGTGGAATAAATAGGGGGTGCGACCTAAGGGTGTCAACCCTGGTTAATATGTGATTTGATTATTAATGTTAATTGATGAACTTGGTATGCTGAATGCCTGATTGTATAACTGTTGTGGATTGTTGAGCATGTGGTTATGCTTATGAGTTATTTGATTGTTGATTGTAAATTGACTGCTTAATGGTTATGCTCTGTTATCTGGGTTCTTGTTGGGTCTTGGCTCGCGGGTGCTACGTGGTGCAGGTAAAGGCAAGGGCAAGGTGGACCAGTCCTGAGTTGGAGAGCTTTGGGGTTGAATGTACATAGTCAGCTGATTGGCCGCCACGGCTGAGGAGTGATGCAGGACGGGAAAAGCCTAAATGTCTGTTTTGCCCTTAGAGTGGCTAGTAGCTGTACTTTTGTTCTGAATTTTTGTAAACTGTCTTTTAAATGTTATTACTTTTGGGATCCCATGTACTAAAATGTTTAAATATATGGAAAGCAATTTTTGTGACCAAAATCTTTTAACCCTAACTCAATTATAGTTTCAGTAACACATTTTTAAATAAATGACTTGATTAGCAAGCCTTGCACCTTTATAAATACACAGTGTAACGGTCTTGGCTATCCAGGGCGTTACATAAACAATCTTTTAAAATATTGAACAAAGCTAATAAAAGCCCAATAGGTCAATAATGTCCAATTTGAACTTGGGCCACTTAATTTAAAATTTAATTAGAATTTTAAAATTCTAATTAACAATTTGGACCAAGCCCACAAATTCATAGAAACCAATTAATCACTCTAGGGCTCGAGTTAGGAGCCAAGTGATAATTAGGTTTGCAATTTTAGGGCTTAGTTTGGTGGGGCGACTCAAAGAGCCACTAGCCACCAACACACAAAGGCAAGGAAGTAGGGGCACGACTGGGTAAGCAGGGGCGTGGCTGGGTAAGCAAGCGCGCAGGTGCGTCTGGGCGGGAGGCACGCAGGGACGCGGCTAGACAAGAAGGCGTGCAGGTGCATCTAGGCAGGAGGTGCACAAGGGTGCAACTAAGGAGCAGGCACACAGGTGCGTTTGGGTAGGAGGCGTAGGGGCACAACTGGGGAGCAAGTGTTCGAATGGGCCTGTGCGCCTGGGCAGCAAGTGCTAAGAAGGCTCCTAGGGACTCGGAGCTAGATTTACATTTTTGCGAATAATTTTAAATGTACAAAATAAAATTACAGAAAATCCCATGCTCCATATTGCTTACAATTTTGTAGATCTAGAAAAAATAAGAACAATTCCTAAACCCAAAACATCATATAATTAATGACTTTTAAGAATATACATTCACCAAAATAAACATCCATCCATTCATCACATATTACGATAATATAAGAATGCATATTATACACACATAGTAATTAATGCATGCAAAGATTAATGACTGCTCTGATACCAATTTTTAATAACTGGTTTTCCATGTGCGTAGCGGAAAGCATGGGGTATTGGGCTCAGAAATTAAAAAAAAAAAACAATTATTTAAACAAAGATCCATTAACATGCAATACATTAATCATAAAGAAACAAAATATGAGGATTTACCAGTTGAAGAACTATCAAGAATCATCGCTACCTTTTTATATCTCCAACTAACATCCAATCCAAAGCAGTTGTTCAAAATACTTAGACCAAAATCTTTCAAGATGTATCTCTAAACCTCAAGACGTGTGTGGGGACGTAGAGTAATGGTAGGAGAAAAATTATGATTCGCAAGATATTCTCAACACATTATATCTTGGAATATTAGGTCTGAGACAGTTTTCAGGGATAGAGAAAACAATACGATCTATTTTCTTTCTTTCAAAAGTCTTATAAAACTATTTCCATCTGATAGATTTATAAATGAATTAATTAAAATTTTGAAATTCAAAAATTCAAAATTCAAATTATAAATCAATTATTAAATAATTAAATAAAGAAATATCCAAGACCCTTTCTTGGACCTTGTTACACGCCAACTATAGTGCATGCACTGTAGTTGGTGTGTAACACATCCCTGATTTTAGGGATGTGTTCCAATCATTTTCTTTTAATAATTATTTATTAAAAAATATCTAAACCTCATAACTTATTTATCAGATTAATTAAAGAATAAATATCATTTCAAATTCAAATCTAATTTGAATTATCATAAATATTTTTTTCACATCATTTAAACAAATTAAGTTAATTAATTCAAAATTAATTATCTTAATTATTTAAATGTTATTTTAAAAAAAATACCAAAATTGTTTTCGAAAAATATAATAAATTGATTTATTAATTTCAAAAATTAATTTATCTCAATTACATATTTGACCATGAAGAACAAATTTCTTCCAAATATGCAATTTTCTTGATACTTCCCAATTTTGAACTCTTACCTTGAATAGTGTTGATAAAGCCATCTCGGGGACCTATGGTCCTATATTTTTATGCTCCAATAAATTTAGATTATTAATTAAAAATCTTTAATATAATAACCTTAATTTATTAATCTCAATATTATTCTACTAAAAATATGAGATTACACTCTTGTAATTATAGATATTTATTTATTGAGTACTTTTAAATATATAAAAAAATGTTCATCGATTTAATAACTACATACAATTCATTCCTCTATTAATGGTTCCTAATTATAGTAGGAATTAATCACCATTTAACCTCTTTAATTATATCGTGTTTCCTTAAGTATCATTAACTTTACTAGTGAAGGTTAATTCATAAACTGATTTATGAACTTGAACTCAATAATCTTTTAGTTCCAAAAGCCAACCCTTAAGAGAACCATTATTCAATTCCTCTCGGAAAAATATAGATTCCACATCAATGAGTTCTCAAAACAAAAGTTTTCAGACTGATCATTATGTCAAACCATAACGAGTGAATCAAAGAACTCATATGACATAAACAAAAGTTCATAATAACTTCAAGATTTAGATCAATTTGTATATGATCATCTTATTGATATGTTTATTTTATACTTATAAATTAAACGATATTAATAAGTATTAATAACATATCGGGTCTTGTTCATGTATAACCACTTTAGACAAAGTACATCCACTAAGATGTCCTACTACATAAGTAATCCAGATCTAGTTTACAAGTATTCATAATTCTAGTGAACCGTACTTACAATATTTAATCAAAAGATTCCACATAACTTTGTTTTACTGCGAACTGTTTAAATTTTTTCCCTACAATTTTAATCCTCTCGTACCAATACAAGATTGTAGTCACAATAACCAATTTGAGAAATTTCGGGTATTCATATAATATTGTTCTAATAATAATAATAAACAAACAATATTTGCAAATTTTCATTTCAATTATTTATTTCATAAAACATTGTTCTAAACATATGCATTATAGGGCATTAATCCCAACAACTATAACACCAGGGTGCAGGAGCGAGCTTCCAGAGTAGGAGAGATGGTGCTGATGAAAGTTGTCTCCAACACTTGAGATCCAAGGGTGGGTATACTGGGGGAAAACTGGGAAGGACCCACCAGGTCGCCCATGTGATTTTTCCTATCACCTACAAGCTAGCATGCCTAGACAACAATATTGTACCTCGCTCATGGAATGCAGAACATCTCAAGAAATATTATCAGTATGACTCTTGCACTTAGTGTAAGAAATGAAAAGGTTGTTTTGTTGTTACCCTCGTCAGGTAGTAGTAGAGTATCTATGGTTAGTCCATTTGATTAAATAGAGGAGGTTCCACAGTTTTCCTTCTAATGTAGTAGTAAGTCATCTCTACCTAGCTAGTCATGAATCAAAGAGGTCACCCCATTGCCCTCGTAATGTAGTAGAAGCATCATTGCCATACATGCCCATGCATTCCTACTCATCGTCAATGAAATATGTTTCTCAATTGCATACTATATTTTTCATTTATACAAGTGCTTATCTAACTCACGTACACCCATTGTCAATTAAATTTGTTAAAGTGTATATAAGAGCAAGATGATCAAAGTGCCCAATAAGATAAATCCCGCTAGCCACTTGCGGGTAGGATACATAGCAAAAGCAAACAAAAAAAAAACAAAAACAAAAACAAAAATAAAAAGAAAGAATGATGATGAAAAAAACCTTGTAAAGCATCTCTTGGATCTATAAGGATTAGCTACCCTTATGGATATCGAGGGAGTCAAAAAGTTCCACAAGGGTGACCTCTCAACAAAAGCTCATACCTTAGGACAAAACCCCTCAACAAGGAGTGAGGCCGGCCACCAAACCGTCTAGCCAAAAAGGTCTCAAAATGGACGCTTGCAAAAATAGTACTAACAACGAGAAGGATGCTTCTTGAACAAAAACAAAAAGCTCGCGCGAAAATTATAAAAGGATGGCAAAGACCCTAAAGGTCAACATATCCTTATAAAAAATAGTCAAGTTGCACCAAAAACACTATTGTCATCATGTTAAAGAAAAATTGCAAAAAATTCCTCATGACAAAAGAAAAAAGTTCCAGACTTAAATGTTCCATACATAATAGCGAACTTCAAAAGTTCCATACATAATAGTGGATTTCAAAAGTTCCACACATAAACAAAAGAGCTTATGATAGAAGGGGAAAAGGATCATGCGACACCTCTCCCAAGAGGATGGGAAATAAACCTTGAGGATGAACCTACGGGTTCCCACCTCAACCACTCCACTCAGCAACTTTCTCAGTGGCATATTCACCAACAAAAGACAAGTTAATGTTAGGGTTGAGTCTCCAAACAACATGTAGTGTACGCTCAACTATACTATTCTTGGTGTCCACTAGTTCGGCTTCGAGAGCACATATTCTATCATTAAGAGACTTGATAATTACCTCAAGTCTACCACTAGATTGGGAAGTCGAGGCAACCTTATTCATCTCAACATCTCTATTGCGAACAACTTCAACAAGTTGACTCTCCAAGTCGTCGACCCACATAGTCCACTCCTCATTCTTCATCTTAACCAAGGAAAGATCCCTCGTAGCCACCTCAATCTAAGATTGCAAGCGTTGTGTCGAGGAAGAGCCAGAGGAAACAAAGCAGAGTCCCAAGATAGAAGCCTAAGTAAAACATAGAAAAATGAATGTCAACATCTAGGTGCTAGTAAAAGCAAAAATCATATAATAGTGGGCAGCCAAAGGATGCCCTTAAGGGGAGAAGGTAGAGTCATGGAAAATATAAGTACGCATACCTATAGAAGCAATCCTAGAGTGATAGGGAGAACAGGAGGTCCCTGATCTGTCAACAGAAGCGCGGGCGGCATAGGTGTGAGGTGTAACGTCCCAAATTACCTAATAAGGCTTAGGGCCTTGATTAAGGGGCCAAGATGAAAAATTATGGAAAATTATGTGGTTATGTGATATATATATACATATGTGTGTATCATTATATGATTATATGAGTTATATTATAATATGACTTGATATGCATGTTTAGGTGTATTAAATATGCATGTGGGTCTGTTACTGATTATAAGGGCAATTTTTGTAATTTGGCCTGTTACGTGTATATTTGGAGTATATGTATGTAATATATGTGCGAGACCGTATCATTATGTGGATATATTTGTGATACTCGGCACGAGGCGATCCTATGAAGCAAGTAGCGGGAAAATCACAACAGGGTCAAATACCGAGCTCGGGGTGAGCCTAGAAGTTATTTGGTAATTTAGTACATTACTGGGATTGATCAGGTAATGGGAAATTATTTGTTAATTATTTGAGAATATTGGAAGTAATGGGAATTATAAGGCGTTAATTATGATTAACGGGGTATGAGAAAAACGACCACTTTTCCCTTGAGGGCATTAAAGAACCTAAGCTTGACTAATGGGTATATTGGTCATTTCCTAGCCTAAGGGGATATACTCAGAACCTAGTAGAAACAAAGCACTCAGAAACTCTCAACCCTCTTCCCTCTCTCTCTCTCTCTCTCTCTATCATGTTTTCTCTCCCTCTCTTTTAAAGTCTTGGAGGTCTGTTCTTGGTTTTGAGGAAAAGGCTAGGGAATTGAAGATTCAAGTTGGGGATTCAAGTAGGAGGAAGTTAAGGGACATAATCCCTCACTGAGGTAAGCCCTAACCTCTGATTTGATTCAAGATTTATTTGATTTAAGGGTGCTCTTGAGATGTTCTTGAGCTTCAAAGCTCAAGTATGGATTTTTGTGTTTTGGTGGGTTTTTGATCAAGTTTAAGCTTGGGTTTTGTTGATGTTAATGTATTGATGAGGTTCTGAGGTTGAATTATGAGTTTGGGTTGTGTTTAGATGAGATTTTCGTGGCTTCAATTTAGGGCAAAACGCAGGGGAAAACCCAGGGATTCTGGGTTCGCAGGGGAGCACCCTAGGGCTGGAATTGGGCACCCCAACGCTATGCAGGGGAAGCCCTAAGGGAGGCTCTCTGACTTGGTTGGCGCCCCAGCGCTACCGTTGACCGTCCCATCACTACACCAGCTTAACCAAAACCCATTTTTAGAGCTTGGGAGGACTTGGGGGCTCAAGGGATCGTTCCACCACCTCATTGGGTGGGATTGGAAGTGTCGAGAGCACGGGAGTGGTCCCGAAGTTTGTTTTTAGGGATGTAATCTTAATGAGGTTATTATTTATGGTTGTGACTAGGCTATCACTAGGGGCTCAAAACTAGGATCGTGCTCGAGGGTCGTTCATTCTTAGGTTTTGCTTGGACCAAAGGTAAGAAAGCTGCACCCTGCATATGATACATGTGACTATGGCTTGGCCCGGAATGCTAAGCATGGATATGAACAGGGCTCGGGCACCTTAGAATGTGCATGATTATGATTATGCTTGTGATTGTTGATTAAGCATGTTGACTGCTATGTATCTGAATATTTGATATTTGATATATGCTTGTCTACATTATCTGATTGAAAAGAATTGACTTATGAGCAAGGATGACAATAGCGTTGAGCACTGGTTGAAAAGCATTGACTTATAAGTCAAGGGTTGCAATAGCGCACTGAGCACTGGTCGATATGGTTACGTCCAATTAGGAGTGCATCATACGCTTGTCCGACCCAATGGTCGTGGAAAATTCAGAGCCAGGTATGTTGGGCCAGGTCCAAGGCTGGTTATACAAAAGATAGGGCAGTGGGCCCCAGGGTGACTTATCAATCCCATATCCTAGGGCTGGGCCCCAAACTTGACTTATAAGTCAAGAACCACATTAGCATGCTGAGTGTTGGTCGAAAACATTGACTTATAAGTCAAGGGCAGCAATAGCGTGCTAAACATATGCTTGTTCAACCTAATGGTCGTTGACAATTCAGCGCCAGGTACGTTGGGCCAGCTCGAAGGTTGGTTATACAGAATATAGGGAAGTGGGCCCCAGGGTGACTTATTAGTCCCATTTCCTAGGGTTGGGCCCCCAGACTTGACTTATAAGTCAAGAATGACATTAGCACGTTGAGTGTTGGTCGATAGCATTGACTTATAAGTCAAGGGCGGCAATAGCGCGGTGAGCACTGGTCGATATGGTTAAGCCTAATCAAGAGCGCATCATACGCTTGTCTGACCTATTGGTCGTGGAAAACTAAAGCTTTAGGTACGCTGGGTAAGCTCCAAGGCTGGTTATACAGAGGGTAGGGAAATGGGCCCCGGGGTGACTTATTAGTCCCATATCCTAGGGCACTGAGACCCAGTATGAATCATTAATCATGTATTTTGGGCAATGGGCCCCAGTATGATTCATTGATCATTTATCTAGGACAACTGGCCCCATATGACGTTGTAGTCATTTATATGAATGGTATACGTGCATGAGTAGGGTTATTGCTGTTAGGCATGCTTATTATAATTTGGTAGCATGTTATTAACTTCTTATGAGCATGTTTAAGTTTTCTTATTGAGCCTTGACTCACGGGTGTTATGTGGTGTAGGTAAGGGGAAAAGGAAGCTGGACCATCCATGAGTTGGAGAGCTTCGCTGGCGATATGTACACATGCAGCTGCTCTGTGCAGACTCAGAAAAATAAATAAATAAAATAATATTATTTAAGTTTTTATTTTAAGTGGTGGGACCCACTTATTTTAAAATTAGTCAGACCTTTTTTTTCCCTTACTTTTTCTTCTCCCTCCCTACCATTCTTCTTTCTCCTTCTTCTTCTTCTTCTTCTTCTTCTTCTTCTTCTTCTTCTTCTTCTTCTTCTTCTCTCTGCAAGAACCCACGACTGGGTACCAGGAATCCATTGCTAGAGTTTCCTTTGCCGCCACGCATCGGAGCTGGAGCACTAGTGGCCGGCGATGACCCCATCCCCAAAATCTCAGGTCCATCGGAGTTAAGACGCACACGAACGGAGGAGTCAAAGTTTCGTCGTCAAAACTTTGACTGTGTTTTCCAGCGAACCCAGACCTCCGTTCGGTGAGTGGGTGGCATCGTTGGAACTAGCTTGAAGGGAGGAACGTCGCCCACTAAGTCATTTCGGTCAACTCACCATTTTTCTCCGGCAAGATTTTGGGTATCTCCACCACTTTGGAAGCATTTTCCGGCGACATCGTAGGTCATTTGGGCAAAGGACTTGTACTTCTGCGATGTACTAATCGAGAGGATTGTTTTGATATATTCCATGCATATATTCATCGACTTTTCTGGTATCGCCACTAACCGCTATTGTGCACCGCTTAGGTGAGGTTCTAGAACTTGAAATTTTAAATATGGTTATATTATATGTCTTTGGACACGATTTTGAATAAGGAATACAATGATGATAATCGTTTGCTCATTTGGTGCACCTAGGAAAAACGTGATATTAAGATCGGACTAAATCACTCTAAGATCATCATTAAGCTTAGGAGCGTCACTTTGGCCTCGTATTGAAAATTCTAAGGAGGTAGGGACTCAACTTGACTATTGGACTTATTTTACTCTTATTGAATTGCCTTAGACATATTCCAATTTTAATATTTATAAAATGTTTGAAAAATAGAAAACTTAATCTGAATGTTTTATGTTCTGTTCTGAGGGCACTGAGTGCCAAATATACTTTTGTTCACTTATTTATGCAGGTTATGATTTTTGGGTTTTATTCAAATGCAGCTGTTATGCTGCCCAATTTTCTAAAATATAAAAGGGAATATGTTTCTTTCTTTTCATATGTACCTGCATTTGGTTATACCGATGAGAGCCATAGTGATCATGATTTGTGCATGTTGTTGTTTCACGACCTAGTCTCTGTGTCATCATAGGTAGATCAGGTGTCCACTCACCTGTAGGTGTAAAGACCTAGCATCTGTATACAGGAAGTGTTGTGAGCCCCTCTTATGGTGGTTATCAGGTCCGGCTACCCAGTTTATGTTGTCAGTTTTTCTATGGTGGGTAACGGGAACTAGGGATCTAGTGGATGGTGTGATGTGCACTTGTAGCTATGCTCTTATGATTATTTGTGGTTTCTCTCTATTTTGGGTTATACATGATCATGTTAATTTGGTTTTCAAAGCTAACCATGCAGGGGTTTTATTTAACTTTTTGAGTCCTATGATATTAGTTGCTTTCCTACTGGGCTTTATAAGCTCACCCCCTATATCTCTCCCATTCCAGGAACCTAGTGACGCGATTGTGGATAAGGTGAATTGTTGATGAAGCTAATGTGTTTAGTGCCATAGTCCTATCTTTTGAACATTATATATGTATTTCATTTGGAACCTATCGGTCTGTATATCTATGTTAGCTATGTAATAGTTAGAAATGAGGAATAGTGGATGGTACGTATTATTTTAGGTGTTTTATGACTTATTAAATTTAACTATTTGGTGACTACATAACTGTGGGGATATTATTATTCTATGTATTAGGATAAATGATCCTACTTTTATCCCTAATATTTTCATATATAATTATAGGAGTTATTCCATTGTTTTGACTTATAATTATAGTAATATTTAATATAAATTAAAGGATCATTTATAAAGACTATTTTCCACCGAGGGTCAAAGTTTGACATTTGACCACCCAAGTTATGGATATTACAATTCTCCCACAGCCTAGGGCTCAGGTTGTGACAGAAAAATGGTATCAGAGCACCGGGTTCAAATACCTCGGAGTGTGTCACCAAATAGATTAAATTTATTTTTATAAACTAAAGTATTTTAATATATAAATGCATATGTATGTAGAAAGTATCCTTTCTCACTAACTGTTTAGCTTTAATTCTTAGACCTAAGTTAATGGCTCCGAGAGGAAGGGCAACAAGGAGAAGGCCTGCAATTGAAGTCCCTGAGGCCGAGGTTCCACCTTAGCCAACTGCATTTCCAATGAATGCCATTCTTGAGGCTTTAGGAGGCCTTCCTGCCCAACAAATGGATCCAACTGCTCGGCAGAGACATCATTTCCAGATCTTCCACCGGATTCAAATGCCTGAGTTTGAGGGTGGCCAAGACCCTATGATGGTTGAAAGATGGTTAAGGCAGATTAAGAAAAATTTCAACACCATGGGAACACCTGAAGAGTATCAGGTGACTTTTGCTGTATCCAAGTTGGAGGGTAGTGCATCGGATTGGTGGAAACTTTGAGTAGGGCCACTGAGACTGAAGGGATGACTTGGAGAGACTTTGAAAGGGTCTTCAAGGAATAATATTTTAACCCATCTCACTGGAGGACTTTAATTGGTTCATTTGACAGCTTAAGACAGGGGAACATGACAGTAAATGAGTTCTACATGAAGTTTGTAGAATTATCTCCCTATGCTTATGTCGGTACGGTCAATCAACCTCTTTTGATTGAGCAGTTCCTCCGTCGCTTAAACCCTTCAATATTGGGTCCACTTTCCCCTATGACCTTTGGAAATTTAAACGAGTGTGTAACAGCAGCCTTACGGACTGAGGCTCATCATGAAGGAATTGAAAGAAAGAATCTGGCCCGAGAAAGAGGAAATGATAGGAAAATGAACAAGAAGAACCAAGGGCGATGGTTATCCCAAGGACAACAACTTAGTGAGAGTAGCAATAGTAGTGGATCTTCAGGAAAGACTCGAATTGGGTCATATGGGTGTTTCAGTTGTGGCCAACAGAGTCATAAGAAGAAAGATTGCCCACAACGACAATAGAGGTTCCAAACATCACATGGAGGACCCATAGGGAGTTATGCTAGGTCTACTCCTTTTATAGGACAACCTAAGAGTAACCAGTCTCAGTCTTCATCCTATAGTTTCACACCCGCACCAAGGCAACAATCCCAATATCAACATCAGTTCAAGCCCCAAGGTTTAGGATTCAACCAGGGGTACTCACAAAGTTTCCAAACTTCTATTTCTGTGGAAGTCAGAGAGGGTTCAATCAAGGAGGAGGTTCTGGTGCAAGCACAAACCATCCTGGTCAAGGAAAAGGGAAAGCAAAGGAAAAAGCCTCTAGCCAAGCCTATGCTCTTGGTGGTGATAATGCGCAGGGAGGATCATGCCAAGGAGTTGTGGATGGTATGGTTCTTATCTCACACTCTTGGGCTCGTGTATTATTTGATACTGGTGCATCGCATTCTTTTTATATCATTAATGTTTGCTAGCATGTTGGGTTTGAGTTGGGAAACTTTTAGTCCTACATTGCAGTTGAGTGTACCTATGGGAGGGCATGGTGAAGTATCAACCATCTGCAAATCGGTTTGTATTGTGTTTGAAGGGAATAATTTATTAGGATGCCTGATGGTGTTACCTATGGGACAATTTGATGTGATTCTTGGCATGGATTGGTTGTCTAAGTACTAAGCCATTGTAGATTGCTCACGCAAAAGGGTGACTCTTTTAACTCCAAGTGGAGATTTCATTGTATATCAAGCCAACATGAATGCAGTAAGGCACAATCCTATCCTTAAGTCATGTTTAGGTGGGAAAAGAAACTTAGAGTGTTATGGGAGTTTGTTTGCAATTAAGGATGAGTCTAGGCCTCTAGACAAGTTTCCTTGGATATCAGTGGTTAGTGGCTTTCCATATGTGTTTCCTGAGGATTCGCAAGGACTACCACCTAATTGAGAGATCGAGTTTTGCATTGATTTGATTCTCGGGACTTAACTAGTTTCTACTACACCTTATCGCATGGCACCTACAGAGTTAGCTGAATTGAAAAAGCAATTGGGTGAGCTAATGGATAAAGGTTACATTAGAAACAGTACTTCTCCATGGGGAGCTCCAGTTTTGTTTGCCAAGAAAGCTGATGGATCCTTGCAACTGTGCGTCGATTATCGGAAATTGAATCAGATGACAATTATGAACAAGTATCCTTTGCCAAGGATAGATGAGTTGTTTGATCAGCTCGGAGGTTCAAAGTGTTTTCCAAGATTGATTTGAGGTGAGGCTATCATCGATTGATGAATAAGGAAGATGATATTCCTAAAACTGCTTTTAGAACACGTTATGGACACTTTGAGTTTTTGGTGATGCCATTTGGATTGACAAATGCACCTGCAACATTTAAGGACCTTATGAATAGGATCTTTAGACCCTATTTGGATAAGTTTGTGGTTGGTTTTATTGATGACATATTGGTGTATTCCAAGACACCTGAGGACCATGCAGAACATTTAACAATTGTGTTGCAAACTTTGAGGGACCATCAATTATATGCTAAGAAAGAGAAATGTGACTTCTGGATGACCGAGGTCAAATTTTTAGGGCATGTAATATCTCAAGAAGGCATTACTGTGGATCCTGCAAAGATAGATTATATCTTGCAGTGAGAAAGACCAAAGAACGAAACTGAGATTTGAAGTTTTCTTGGGCTAGTAGGTTACTATCGTCGCTTTGTGGAGAATTTTTCTTGAATTGCTATGCCTTTGACAAAGCTAACAAGAAAGGATTTAAAGTTCGTGTGGGATGACAGTTGTGAAGAAGCTTTCAGAGAACTTAAGCAAAGATTGACTACGGCGCATGTTCTCACTATGCCTGATAGTGATGAGCCTTATGTGGTATTCATTGATGCTTCTGGTACTAGTTTAGGAGGATTTCTCATGCAAAAGGGCAAGGTTTTTTCCTATGCTTCACGCCAATTGAAGCCACATGAGAAGAACTACCCTACAAATGACTTGGAACTTGCAGCAGTGATTTTTTCCTTGAAAATTTGGAGATGTTACTTATAGGGGGAAAAGTTTGAATTATATTCTGATCATAAGAGTTTAAAGTATATCTTTACTCAAAGAGACTTGAATTTGAGGCAAAGAAGATGGGTCGAGTACATGGAAGATTATGATTTCACTTTGCAGTATCATCCTGGAAAAAAAAATGCGGTCGTTGATGCATTAAGTAGAAAACCTCATGGCATTTTGACTTGTTTTGCTCTTGAGGATTGGAAAAGAATGATCACTGTGGGTGATTATGAATTAGAGTACTATGATGGAAAAGATATTGCTTGTATTTCAAACGTAGTGGTTACACCAGTGCTACTTCAGCAAGTTAAGCAATGTTAGTGGCAAGATGAAAAATTGAGACTTATCTAGAATCGAATCTGAAACGGTGAGCAGTTAGATGGATGGACAGTAAATGCCGAAGGATTCTTTTACCATAAGGGAAGATTGGTCGTTGCAAATATCCTTGATCTTAGAAAGTCTGTTATGATCGAGGCTGATAGGTCTAAATTTGTTGTATATCTTGGAGGCACAAAGATGTACCAAGACTTGAAAAGACAATACTGGTGGGAAGGTATGAAGAGAGATGTGGCTAACTTTGTAGCTAAGTGTATGGTTTGCCAGCAGGTTAAAGATGAGCACCAAAGACCGTCAGGGCTACTTCAACCTTTACCTATACCAGAATGGAAGTGGGAGACCATGCAGATCACCTTTGTGTTGGGCAGAACTAGATGAGCATGTCATAATTGGACCTCAAATTATCGCTAGTACCACTGAGAAGATCAAAGACATCCAAGAGAGACTTAAGGTCGTTCAAAGGCATCAGAAGAGTTATGCCGATCTCCACCGACGAGAAGTTGAGTTTGAGGTTTGTGACTATGTCTTCTTGAAAGTTACTCCCATGCGTGGTGTGACGAGATTTGGAGTGAAAGGTAAGCTAGCCCCCGAGGTATATTGGACCTTTCGAGGTTATCGAGAGGGTTGGGGAGGTCGCTTACCGATTGAACTTACCAGTGTGGTTGGGGCATGTTCACAATGTGTTCCATGTGTCGATGCTGAGGAAGTATACTCCAGACCCATCACACATCATTGAGTATGAGGCTATCCCTCTTCAAGAGAACGTGACATATGAAGAACAACCTATAAGAATCTTGGCCAGAGAGTTAAAAGTGCTAAGGAATAGGGAGATTTCAATAGTCAAGGTCTTATGGCGGAACCATAGAGAAGACGAGGCTACTTGGGAGTTAGAGTCGAAGATGTATGAGAAGTATCCTGATTTGTTTAATTTTCAGCTTGAGGTTGTACTTTGAAAAATTTCGGGACGAAATTTCTTTAAGGAGGGAAGAATGTGAAGACTTAGAAAAATAAATAAATAAAATAATATTATTTGAGTTTTTATTTTAAGTGGTGGGACCCACTTATTTTAAAAATAGTCAGAACTTTTTTTTTCCTTACTTTTTCTTCTCCCTCCCGACCATTCTTCTTTCTCCTTCATCTTCTTCTACTTTTTCTTCTCCTTTTTCTCTCTCCAACAACCCACGACTGGGTACCAGGAAGCCATTGTCAGAGTTTCCTTTTCCGCCACGCGCTGGAGCTGGAGCACTAGTGGCCAGCGACAACCCCATCCCCCAAATCTCAGGGCCATCAGAGTTAAGACACACACGAATGGAGGAGTCAAAGTTTCGTCGTCAAAACTTTGAATGCGCTTTTCGGCAAACCTAGACCTCCGTTCGGTGAGTGGGTGGCACCGTTGGAACCAGCGTGAAGGGAGGAATGTCACCCACTATGTAACGCCCTAGATAGCCAAGACCGTTACATTGTGTGTTTATAAAGTGCCAGACTTGCTAATCAAGTCATTTAAATAAAACCGTGTTATTGAAACTATTAAGGAACTAAGGTTAAAAGCGTTTTGGTCTCAAAAGTCACGTTTTCACTAAGAAACATTGTTTATTTACACGGGATCCCCAAAAATATTAGTTTAAGGGCCATCTACAGAAGTTACAAGGTTCAGATACATTAACCAGCCATACTAAGGCAAAACGAGAAGTTAGGTAATCCCTGTCCTGACTCACTCCTCGACCATGGTGATCGAACAGCTGGCTAAGTACATTCCACCTCGGGGCTCTCCACCTCAGGCTTGGTCAAGCTTGCCCTTGCCTTTACCTGCACCACGTAGCACCCATGAGCCAAGGCCCAGCAAGAAAACACAACAACAACAGAGCATGAACAATTAACAAACAAATCAATAACTTATATTGCATCTCATAGACTCAGATATATCATCAGTCAGTATAATCAAGTATTCCACATACTAAGCATTTAAATTCATATCGTTCACAATTCACAAACGATAACCAGGGCTAGCGCCCTCAGGCTGCTCCCTCTGTTATCCCGTTGTTCCTGGCTCCCAGTGGCCAATTCGCACCCAGTGCGCTAATATCAAGTACATCACTCTTAGGCCGCTTTTACATGTCCTTTGCCATGATACCAACATTGACACAACGCAATTCTTGGGAACACTTAGTCCCATCACCAACATTTATCCGGGTGCAGTTTTCTTACCTTTCAATTCACTGGTTTCCGATGCCACGAAGCCGCGAGCACGGTCCTCTACCCCGAGCCTCTCCAAAAACCTAATCACAACACAAATGAAACATCCTTTGTCACCAATCAATCCATAGCTACCTCCCCAGAATCAATCCCACTCTCTCGGAACCCCCAAATCCCTAAAACAATGCAAAAAAAGACATCCCCCGGAGCAAAGGTTCAAAATTGCAAATTCTAACATCCTGAAATTGGCCTTGCGCCGCGGCGCAGCCCTGTAGGGCTGCGGCACCCAGCAAGTCAGAGGACTCGCCTGCCCAGAAATTCAGCCTCGCGCCACGGCGCTCCTTTGCGAACCCAGAAAATCTGGGTTTTCCCTGCGTTTTCCCCGAACCCAAATCACTCCAAATCATCCCAACTTCATACCCAAGCCCCAAAACTTATTTAGAACCCCACATAGACCAACCAACAACCTATAAACACTATAATCCAGCTCAACTACACAAACACCCACAGAATTCACACTTAAATTCATATTCAAACCTTTGAACCAAAGCTTGAGAAATATGTAAACCAACCCCTTTAGATTCTTAAACCATAACAGCTACGAGAATTTAAACATGATACACTCTTACCTCAATCAAGAACCCAGCTTGAATTCTCCCCAACTCTAGCTTCAAATCACCTTCTCCTTTTGATTACTCCAACTCTAAATTCATGCAAAACCAGCCACCAACTTGCTTCAATTCATATTCATCATCTAAAAACTAAACTTGAAACTTAAACATGTTATAGCTAAATCCTTACCTCTGAGTTTTCTTGGCCTAAGCTTGGTTGATAACTTCAAACACCCCTTGATTCTCCTTCCAAGAGCTAAAGTTCAGCTTCCCTTTTTCTATCTTTCTTTTGTTCTTCTTCTAGGTCTCCAATATATTCAGCATAAAACCAACTCCCAAAATGTTATACGTAAATGTATTTCCTTCAGCTCAAACTCATCTATTTACTGCCAAAAGACTAATTTATCCCTCTAAATATATCCCTTTCTAACTAGACCTCAACGGCTTACTTGTCCTTTCACTGGTTTACAATTCTACCACCTCTCCAACAAAACTTGTTACTCTCTATGGTTACTAACAGTTACACAGGTTACCAAAACACCAGTTACCACTATCTAGCTTTCTAGGACCGTCTCGGCACGTGCATCACATTGAAATCACCGCATCCACGTGGTACAAATCACATATCATAATTATCACATAACATAATACACATAGTCATATAACATGCTTAAAATCATAACCATGCATCTAAATCATTAAAATCACACATAATTCCCATTATGCCCTCCAGGCACACTAATCAAGGCCCTTAAGCCTAATTAGTGAATTTGGGTCGTTACACACTAAGTCATTTCGGTCAACTCACCGTTTTTCTCCGGCGAGATTATGGGTATCTCCACCCCTTTGGAAGCATTTTTCGGCGACACCGGAGGTTATTTGGGCAAAGGAGCTGTACTTCCGTGATGTACTCATCGAGAGGATTGTTTTGATATATGACATGCATATATTCATCGATGTTTCTGGTACCGCCACCAACCGCTATTGTGCACCGCTTGGGTAAGGTTACGGAACTTGAAATTGTAAATATGGTCATATTATATGTCTTTGGACAAGATTTTGAATAAGGAATGTAATGATGATAATCGTTTGCTCATTTGGTGCACGTAGGAAAAATGTGATATTAAGATCAGACTAAATCACTCTAAGATCATCATTAAGCTTAGGAGCGTCACTTTGGCCTCAGATTGAAAATTCTAAGGAGGTAGGGACTCAACTTGACTATTGGACTTATTTTACTCTTATTGAATTGCCTTAGACATATTCCAATTTTAATATTTATAAAATATTTGAAAAATAGAAAACTTAATCTGAATGTTTTCTGTTCTGTTCTGAGGGCACTGAGTGCCAAATATACTTTTGTTCACTTATTTATGCAGGTTATGATTTTTGGGTTTTATTCAAATGCAGTTGTTATGTTGCCCAATTTTCTAAAATATAAAAGGGAATATGTTTCTTTCTTTTCATGTGTACCTGCATTTGGTTATACCGATGAGAGCCATAGTGATCATGATTTGTGCATGTTGTTGTTTCACGACCTAGTCTCTGTGTCATCATAGGTAGATCAGGTGTCCACTCACCTGTAGGTGTAAAGACCTAGCATCTGTATACAGGAAGTGTTGTGAGCCCCTCTTATGGTGGTTATCAGGTCCGGCTATCCAGTTTAGGTTGTCAGTTTTTCTATGGTGGGTAACGGGAACTAGGGATCTAGTGGATGGTGTGATGTGCACTTGTAGCTATGCTCTTATGATTATTTGTGGTTTCTCTCTATTTTGGGTTATACATGATCATGTATATTTTGTTTTCAAAGCTAACCATGCAAGGGTTTTATTTAACTTTTTGAGTCCTATGATATTAGTTGCTTTCCTACTGGGCTTTATAAGCTCACCCCCTATATCTCTCCCATTCCAGGAACCTAGTGACGCGATTGTGGATAAGGTGAATTGTTGGTGAAGCTAATGTGTTTAGCGCCATAGTCCTATCTTTTGAACATTATATATGTATTTCATTTGGAACCTATCGGTCTGTATATCTATGTTAGCTATGTAATAGTTAGAAATGAAGAATGGTGGATGCCAAGTATTATTTTAGGTGTTTTATGACTTATTAAATTTAACTGTTTGTTGACTACATAACTGTGGGGATATTATTGTTCTATGTATTAGGATAAATGATCCTGCTTTTATCCCTAATATTTTCATATATAATTATAGGAGTTATTCCATTGTTTTGACTTATAATTATAGTAATATTTAATATAAATTAAAGGATCATTTATAAAGACTATTTTCCACCGAGAGTCAAAGTTTGACCTTTGACCACCCAAGTTATGGATATTACAATTCTGCCACAGCCTAGGGCTCGGGTTGTGACATGCTCAACCACCACAACTAGGGTATCTCAGAGGAACTAGGGTCAAACCCTATTTTACCGCTTAGGTCGGCTGGTTGTAAATTTTTAATTGTAATTAACCTTTTTGAATGATAGTTTGGGATCCCAGGTATGGAAGTAAACATTTTAGTGAAACGTTTATTCCTTTTGACCAAAAGATTTAACCCTAAACCATGAATCACATTTAGTTACACAGTTATGGCCAAATGACTTTTTTAGTGAGTTTAGCACTATTTAAAATATACAGTGTAGCAGTCCTTGATTAGGAGGATGTAACACAAGGTGTCACCTCCTTAGAAAGTGAAGCACCCAGGGATCCCCGTCTCAAGTGTGATCCCAAAGGCGGGAGAATGACATCAAAGGATGCCATGACAAACTTCCTCTTCAGGATAGTGGAAGATGATTGAGGAGCTACAAAGTTAAACTAGTCACCTGCCACCGATAACGGGACATGCGAGATAACATCATATGTGGATCCGCCATCCATTGGCTCCTCACCCACATTGGTCGAGGACCTCAAGCATGAATAATCCTCTAAATCCACCTTGACCTTGTCCTCCTTATCCATCAGGTCACTCTCAGAACAACAGTTATCCTCATCGTCATCTGGTTCAAGATTCGGTGCCATGAACGAGACAAAACACAAGAAAATCAACTGGGAATCCTCCCCATATGGTGGCCCATGGCCTCTCCATACTGGGCTGCCAAAGGATGCCCCCAAGGGGCAAAGGTAGAGATGTGGTGAATAGAAGTACACATGCCTATAGAAGCATGCCAAGATTGATAGGGAGATTGGAAGGTCCTTGATTTGTCAGCGAAAGCTCGGGGAACGGAGGTGCCAGGTGTCACCTCCTTAGGAAGTGAAGTGCTCGGGGATCCCCATCTTAAGTGTGACCCCTAAGGCAGGAGAATGTCATCAAATGAGGACATGATAAAGTTCCTCTTCGGGATAGTGGAAGATGACAGAGAAGCTATCGAGTCAAACTCGTCACTTGCCACTAACAACGGGACTTGCAAGATAACGTCATCTGTGAATCTGCCATCCACTGCCTCCTCACCCACATTGGTCGAGGACCTCAAGCATGAATATTCCTCTAATCCACCTCGACGTCGTCCTCCATATCCATTAGGCCATTCTCAAAATAGCGGTAATCTTCATCATCATCGTTGCCATCCTCATACTCTGGTTTAGGATTCGAGGCCATGGATGAGACAGAACACAAGGAAATCGACTGGGAATCCTCCCTATATGGTGGCTCATGGCCTCTCCATACTGGGATGCCAAAGGATTCCCCCAAGGGGCGAAGGTAGGGACATGGCGAACAGAAGTACACATGCTTATAGAAGTATGCCTAGAGTGAGAGAAGGAGTGGGAGGTCCCTAATCTGTCAGCGGAAGCACAAGGGCCATACGTGCGAGGTGTCACCTCCTTAAGAAGTGAAGTGCCCGGGGATCCCCGTCTCAAGTGTGATCCCAGAGGCGAAATAATGTCATCAAAGGATGGCATGAAAAAGTTCCTCTTTGGGACAGTGGAAGACGACGGAGGAGCTACCAAGTCAAACTCATCACCTACCATCGACAACAGGAGTTGCAAGGTAACGTCATCCACTATTTTGCGATCCACTAGCTCCTCACCTACATTGGTCGAGGACCTCAAGCATGAGTATTCCTCTTAATTCACCTTGATGTCATCCTCTAAATCCATCAAGTCACTCTCAGAATAGTGGTAGTCCTCATCGTCATCCTCATACTCTAGTTCAGGATTCGAGGGCCTGGATGAGATGGAACATGTTGAAGAATGAAGTTGGTGGCTATTATTAAAGCAAAAGGGAGGACTGGTTGGAAAAGAATTGATGGAGACATTATTGGAAAGAATTTAAGCACACTAGTTGTTTCCTAGAATGTTTAATCACATTTTCAATCCTTGCAAGATTGGAAAGATCTAGAATAAAATATCCCTTTATTCAAACAAAAGATGATAATGGTCTAATATCTTTCCTTACCAAACATATCAGTAAGTAAAAGAGTACTATACCTGGTATTGATTCATTTCTTTTCTTCTACCATTAAGTATCTGCCTTGTGTTACTAAAACATTTTCCTTAAAAAATTCACAAATTGATATCCCCAGATATTAAGAAATAATGTAATTTTAGATACTTGTAAATTACATCCAAATTTTATAACAATAGTGTTATCAATTATAACTAAATGAAATTATATTATTTCAAATTGTGTAGTTGAAATTAGTAACATAATATTGTATATAACTTTTTAGCATGAGTATATTAGAATTACTATTAGAAGCCTAATTAAGATACACATGGTAGTATTGTAGGCTCCATAGCGGTGGAAACATTCCTATCACATTTTTCAGGACCAATGGTCACCACTGTTTCACCCTACATGTTGTGATTAAGATGTTAATTATCAGAAATCAAAATCATATGAGATAGAAAAACATTGGTTAGTTTAGAACTTTTATATAGCTCCTGTATGCACCCACCTTTGCAATATTTCTAAAATAAGTGGTGGTGTAATTTCCAGTAGGAAATAATGCCTCAATGAGATCTCCTAACACCAGTTGTGGCTGAGAAATTGCTCCATTGTACCAATCTAATCACATGAAAAGAGAAGTTCTAATGTTATACTATTTAAAAGTCAGTATATTTGGGATCCCAATCATATTCTTATTTAGTATTCTTTAGGGTTTAATTTAGAAGTTTTATAAATTGTAGAGTGAAGTACAAAATTAGTTTAAGTGGGAAGTAGTATAATTACCAAGAGTGTTTGAGTTAATAATTCTTTTATCATATCTCCATAAGCTTTCGTTGGTTAGGAAAGAGAAACAAGAATGATCTTCAACATTTGTGTTTTGGAGGAAGGTTGACAATTTGTAGAAAACTGGATCTGAAGCTATTGTTTCGTCAATAACCACATCCACAGTCTACAAGGACACCAACAATTTAAACAAAAAAGATCTTATTGAGTCAATTACTTAAATATATAAAAAGAAACAAGCACTAATATGTAATTATACATGTAATCAAAGTTCTCTTCATAAACTTAAACCATGAATAAATATGAAAAGAAAAACTATAATGTACATTTAGACATTTGAATTATATTTTAGTATATTTGGGCTACATAATAATTTCTTGAAAAAAGAGACAAACAAGACGATCTAACTTATCATACAATTAAAGTATGATACTTAATTTAACCTTATTACTTTTATTTATTTTTCAAATTATAACTAATAACACTGGTAAAATTTTATATGTAGTCCTCTCGACAACCTAAATTATAGAGTATAGCTATATCACGGACCATGATCCTATCACATATATCTTAACACATATGTAAGTCTCCCACATTTACGTAATTTTAAAATAATATGTAGCTCTCACTAAATATTCTAACAAGTGTTGACATCTTATTTTTGTAAGACCTATACAATAAAAATAAAACTAACCAATAAGTATATGCTAAATAGATTGATTTTTCTGTCTGAGTACATTAAATGATGTCATCCTTTGTACATGTTGGTTAGTGCATAGGATTTATTGTTTCTATTCACTTTAAAATTTTGTTTTTTTTTTTAAATATAGGGATAATTTGGTTAAATAATAATATGAATGTTTGAAATTAGCAAATAACTTCACTGATTTTACAATAAGTGAAACTTAACGTTGTTTATAGGTTGTATATAACTTTTGGGCGTTTTATGAAGTTGTAAAAATGCTGATTTATAAATAATTATTTTTATTATAGTTAGTTTGCAGATAAATATTTCTATTAAAGTCAATTTTACACTAGACTCGAGATACAAAGCTTATCCATTTTGCATCTGTAATTCTTTTTTTTCCCTATTCTTTTTAAACTTCATTGGTGATGATTCTCTGCCTAAATGAGTGATGGGGCATGGATAGGTATCATGTCCTATAATGTTAAATAGATTGGGGAGGGGATGCCAATCCCCACTAGGGTTGCTTAGGATCCAAACCAATCTAATTATTCCGAACCAATCCAATTACATAAAGTTTGATGTCCAATTACAATTGGATTGGATTTGAAAAGTTGGAAGCTTATTGGATTTGATCAGTTGGTGGATGAGACTGTGAAAATTCAATTAGGTACCGATCCAATCTAATTAAATTAATATATATTATTATATATGAATATATTTAATTGGATTGTTGTTGTTTTTGGATCTATATTAGCACTTTGGTGATGTTGTTGTTGTGTTCATATTTTATTACCATCTAAGTACTTTAGTTATTAGTTTGGATACATTAGTTTTAAATTTGATTGGTTGTGTTGTAAACTTAATATTTTAACTACTTAATGTTGTAATTTTAAGGATTTCCTTTAGTATTATTGCTAAATAGTGTTTAGTTTTTTTGCATGATTTCTTTTGTATGTATTTTTTTTAGTTGTTAACTTCTTTAATAATAAAATTTAGGTTTAAAGATAAAATAACCGATCAAATCCAATTATTTTATTTTGATGGCAAATATGATTGTATGGGATTGGTTAAGGGTAAAAAGGTAGGATGGGATGAGCACCCCTAATCCTCACCTCAAGGGGGGCTTTATTTATTTCTAATTTTCTAATTTTCTTTATTGTTTATTTTTAACATATAAAATATAAAATTTAAGAAATTTATGTTGTTTTACATAACATTTAATATTTTAGACTATAAATTATTATATAAAGATTTAAATGTTTAGCACTTGTGGATTATAATTGTGTATCTCTTCTTTAATTATTATTGTTGGTGGTGGTGTTGTTGTTGTTATTACATGGGATTTTCTCGCCCTGCTCTCGATGAGAAATGAGACGGAGATGGGGATTAACATTATATTACAAGAATGGAGATGGGGACAATTCCCTGCTAATTCGTCACCCATTTGACATCCTAATAAAAATTAGTAGCAAGACAATGAAACTTATTAGTGAGACTCTATAACATCATAACTATTAGTCTTTAATTTATCTTCTTCTATTAAATATATCTACTATAGTATAAACTACTTAAACATGCATCTTTTATGTGTATATAAAGTTGCAAAACTATAATAATATATGACATGGAAAACTATAAACATAATATAACTTACGCATAGGATGGCATGCAATTGTTCCAAATCATCATAATTGGAGATGTTGTAGTTGATTTTGTTGATAGAGTCATCAATGTTCTCTCCTCCTGCGTCTTCAACATACTGATTCAAAATTCATCAAACACTAAAATTAATAAATATTATGTTACTACATTTAATTATGTATTACTATTTGTATATTTCTCTTTAGTTAGCGTGATTAATTCCTATATTTAAGACTTAACGTTTTATTTTTATTTATATTCTTGAAATTGATTGACAATAATTATTTACAAAAAATAAATTATTGGAGTACCTTTAACTTAAATGTTTCTTTAGCAAATGACCATAATCCCTGTAAAAGATAGAAATCTTATCAATTATTGGTTAGTTAGATATGATATGTTCTAATTGAAATAAAATAAAGAACTGATACATTTAACAATATAAATATTTTTCGTATTACATATATGAGATTACAAAAGCTCACTATGATAGTACAGAAGTCCTAATAATAAATCAATAAAAAAGTATATTTATTTCTTAGAGATAATGAAATAGTTTTAAATTAAATTATTAGATTTAGCTATAAATAGTAATGTCTGACAAATATATACATATTAAACATTTAAATGTTTTCGGTTGTACTAAATTCAATCCAGTTTGTCATATTGAAAGTTAATTAATACCTAGATCTAGGTTAAAACAAGAGAAATAGACATCAATGCTCATTTTTTTTCTTCCAATTTCTTTCATTTGACTTTATTAAATTTAAAGTAAGACATATTTATGAGATGGGTAACCATGTTATATTATACTGATGTATTTTGAGTACATTGTTATACTCCATCCAGGCCACGATTGGTTTAAATGATGATTTCTTGCTTGAAGATACATTAGATAGGCATAGGTAATTTTGTTTAACCTGCAACAAAAGAAATCATTCATGAGTAAAAATAATAAATTGTAATTATATTACACAATAAATAGTATTTACATCATATTTGTTAGGATGTGTAAAGCTTGAAAAGTCTTATTACATTAGTATGATTTATGTAGAGTTTTTTTTATATGGGAAATCTCTTGTTGATAATCTTTCTTGCTCTCTAGCTTTATTATTTTTATCTGTGTTCATGTTAGGTAAATCATTAAGTAATTTTCTATCTTACACAAATCTATTATGTGATACTAAATAAATTATCAATTTATATATAACTAAATCATATAAATCACAAAGTAGAGCAAAGTAAAGTACGGCAATTTTATTTTATTCTTTTAAGTGCACAACATTGTTATCTTAAATATTATTTGGACTCTTCTTATTGGTGATTTAATGTATAATTTTTATGTAGTATATCCATAGGAAAAATATATTATGATAGTGTATGTTTTGTGCAATGTATAAGAACTTCATACTGTATCAATCAAATAGAATATTATATAGTTGGTAGAGTTTATATTTATTGTATTACATAATATAATGCCTAATTTCTATACAATATGGATTGTATTATGCAATATCGACAAAATAAGTTGTCTCATGCCATATATTATATAATTTATTTCTCACATTATATTATATAGCTCTCATCTATTTCTCTTGTTTTCTCTCTCATCAATTTCTCTTATACCATATTTTTATCTAATCACATTTTTTGTCATACTATCACTCATAATTTTCTCGCACTTCACTTTCTTTCTCACCATTTTTACTCTATCTATTTCCTCTGGGAATGACTTACAAATTAATTATATATAGAATCTAACCTAAGATAAATGAAATATGATTGTTTTATCTAATGATAATATAAGAAAAAAATTAAGTCAATATTTTGGTAACACAGGGTTGATAGACTCAATATTATTTGGTGATTATGTTAATAGCGATGTTGTATTTATTCAATAATACATAAAGAGCATTTTATGACAAACAAATCAAAGCTTGTCATAAAAAGCCTTTGATATTGAGCTAATGCTCGGTGTAAAATACCCTAACATTATAATAAGAGTTATGTTGTGAGTGATGTTGGATGTCATGTGGTTGGTAAAATTAAATCACACACACACACTTATTTTGGCCAAACAAGTATATGAACATTTTAACAGCTAGTAGATCTTAAGTATTTTGATCATCCTTTTTCATGTATAGTATTCAAGTTTGTACCACATATGACGAATCAATCGATTAATTTCACAATCATGATTCATGAGCAACTTATCATACAAATATTAAAAAAGAGAAAGTATTTCACTTGTGTGAGTTATTTTTCAATAAATATTTCATCATAAATCATATCTAAGATTACAAACACAAATACACAAAATGATTATAAAATAAATCTATCTCATTGCAAATGTATAAAGTGAGACCCAAATCTAGTTTTCAATTACATGAAAAACACAATCTTAGGAGAAATGATTCACCTATCATAAAAAAAATCTAAAAGTCGATTCATTTCAAACTAAAAAAATGTGTGTGTGTGTTGTTAACCATTGTATATAGTTAGCTTATATTCTGTTTTGGTTCTGTTACTTTTGTTAGAGGCTTAATTAATCTTGTTTAAGCAAAAAAATTAGTTTAGTCAGTTTCCTTTGTAATCCTCCTTTAGTATAAATAAAGTGATCGCATTACTTTGGTCCATTACAATTAATAACACTCTCTCGCGTTTCACTTTACACTTTAGATGGTATCAAATTCCAACGATACATTCTCACCAAAAACCCCTAGTTCTTGAAACTCTTTCTTGGTTCTTCCATGGTGGGTATAACAAGTGCTCTTGAATCCACTGTCCTTCTTGCAAAGTCTTCCACTACTCATGTTCATTCTCTACAACAGCAACAATTTATTGCTCTTTACTAGGACCTCAACCACGAGCTTGCAGTCCATCTTGATCGATCAAATTTCTTCCTCTGGTGAGCTCAAATGGAGAATTTCATCTGCGCTAATGGCATAGAAGATTTCCTCGACGACACTAATGTTGCTCCATCATAAAATCTTCCTGATATTTACGGTCTCAACCCTGAGTTTGTGCAATGAGGATGCAAGGATCACCTCATTCTATCCTGGATTTTTTCTTCTCTCTCGTCTGCGATTATGGCTCAGATCATGGGTTACAATTGTTAGGATTGGTTAAATATATAGTGAAAATTGTTCATGCACAAAGAGACACAAAAGCCATTACGATTTCACTAAAGTCAACATTAGCATTTAAACATTATCTTTTTGAATCCAAAGTGTTTTTTTTTTTTTTGGAGTATATAAGAGTACCCAAAATGTTTGGAGGCATTTGGAGATGTTTTGGGTCGATGTACGTGGTGACAGAGCAGAGGAGATGGTGTTGCGTGGCCTGTTGAGAGGCAATACATCGCCCACCAAATAAACATCCATATAGGTGATATATCGCCTGTTAGGAAACACAATCGCATGCATGTAACCGATGCATCGTTTGGGCCTTCTATACAGGACTGTACAATTATATGTCTTGGCTCCAGATCTTATTTCAAAATGCTCTAATGACATTGGTTAACACTAATGACGATCCCTACACTATTTAAGGGGTTCATATGAGATCTTGGTGAATTGATTACCCTCCACACTCTCTCTTTCTAAAACCCTATCTCTCTAACTCATTAAGATTACTAGTTTTTCTCCCAGATCTTCATCAAGAAAGCTTGACTTGTTTGAAGATTAAGGCTTGTTAATCCCAATCTTATTCCACCATTGTAGTAGCTTAAAGAAATCTTATAAGGGAGGTTAGGAATAGAGATTTTTGGACAATAATTCTAATTGTGTCCAACTTTTTTGCTGTCTCCATTGTTTCTCTCATAAAATCATAAATTCTGTGATTTTATGTAACTAGGGTTTTCACCACAAAGGTTATTTCTTCCTCTTACTGTAATTTGTGTTCTCTTCCATTAATTATATTGGTATATTATGATTAATTCTCATAAATTTCAATATACATATTGTTTTATAAGCCATATTTCTCAAATACTAGAGTTTTATATTCGTAAATTACTTATACCTAAAGTTCTAGAAATTCAAAACCTTAACCCCAAACACTATGGAAGAGAGTTCCTCAATCTCAGCCCTAAATTTCATGTCTCAAGATTTTGTGAGACTTGATCGCTTTGATTGCTCCAACTTCATTCATTGGCAAGACAAGATCAAATTTCTCCTCACATTTTGAAAGTATGCCACATCTTAGACAAGGACTTGAAGGTACTAGGTCCACCTAAGGACAATGATACTCAAGAAGTCATCAAGAAGAGGAAGAAACATGAACAAGATGAGCTCATATGTTGTGGCCACATCCTTAACACTCTCTCGTATAGCCTCTATGATCTATACACCAACACTACGTCGACGAAGGAAATGTGGGTGACACTTGAGAAGAATATCAAATCCGAAGAAGAAGGTACTAAGAAATTCCTTATAACTCAATACATTGAATTAAAAAATTTTGATGAAAAACCCCTAATTCCTCATGTGCATGAGTTGCAAATAACTGTGAAGGAGTTGTCTACATTAAAGATAACCTTTTCAGAGTCCTTTTTAGTGGGTGCTATAATAGCCAAGTTTCATCAATCATGGATGGGCTATAGAAAGAAGATACTTTATAAGAATGAGGAGATATCTTTGGAGGAAATCCTAAAGCATCTAAGGATTGAAGAGCAGTCTCGCTCTAGAGAGAAATGTATGGAAGAGTCCAATGGAGGGACATCCAAAGCTAATTCCATAGAGAAACCCTCTCAATCAAAAAGGAAAACTCACAAGAAACCTCGATTGAAGAATGACAACCACCTAGGCCAAAGGAATAATGAAGGGAAATTCAAGGGCACCAAATGCCCTTGCTTTGTTCGTGGTAAGAGTGGTCACTGGCTACGGAATGCAAATTATGAAAATCTACTAATTTTGGATCCAGAGTAAACACAACCGAAGAAGAGTTGGTTGTAACCTTGAGTGAGGTGAATACCATCCAAGGCAAAGTGCAAGGATGGTGGTATGACACATGTGCCACCATTCATGTAACTTATGATATAGGAATCTTCAAAACCTTTGAAGATACCATAGATAGCCATGAGATCCGAATGGAGAATAAGCATAGATCCAAAGTGATGTGCAAAGAGCAATGTGGATCTCTTCTTCACATCCAAAAATAAATCCTTCTTACTAATATTTTGTATGTACCAGATATAAGTAAAAGTCTTGTAAGTGGAAATTTCTTGAGAAAATCGGGCATCAAAGCATTGTTTGTGTTCGGTCAACTCATTTCGTCCAAGGAAAACAATTTTTTGGGAAAGGGGTATGCTTGTGATGATATGATAAAATTGTGTACACAGAACTCTAAAATTGACAATAATAATGCTACATCTTCATGTTATATGCTTGGTTTAAATTCTACTACTTTATGGCATAATATATTTGCTCACATAGGATATAGTACAATTAAAAGAACTGTTAGATGTGGTTTAATTGTATGTGATAATCTTGAGCATGATAAATGTGAATTATGTGTTAAATCTAAAATGGTTAAGAAACCTTATCCTAGTGTTGAAAGAGAAACTACGTTGTTAAATTTGATACATAGTGACTTGTGTGAATTAAATGGAATAATAACTAGAGGTGGACATAGGTACTTTATTACTTTTATTGATGATTGCTCTAGGTTCACATATGTTTACTTGCTTAAGAATAAGGATAAATCCTTTATCATGTTTAAAATCTAGAAATTCGAGGTTGAAAATCAATTGAAAAAGAATATCAAAGTAATAAGAAGTGATAAGGACGGTGAATACTTTTCCAATGAATTCAACTTGTTTTCTGAAGTGCATAGTATAATACATGAATGTATAGCCCCTTATACAACCCAAAAAAATGGTATAGTGGAAAGAAATAATTGAATAATTGTAGAAATGATAAATGCTATGCTTTTACATGCAAATTGGAGTTTTGTATTGTGGAGAGAAGCCTTACTATCCATTTGTCATATTCTAAACCTGATTCCTCTAAAGAATAATCAAATTTCTCCATATGAGATATGGAAAGGAAAGAGGTCCAACCATGGTTAAATCAAAGTGTGGAGGGTGCTGTGCTTATTGCAAGAGCACGAAACCTAAAAAGACCAAGTTGTGTTCTAGGGCGATAAGGTGTGTATTTGTATGTTATGCCTCAAATAGTAAAGCCTATAGACTATTAGACTTGGAGTCTAATGTCATAATTGAATAAGAAAAGTTTTGTTCTTTGAGAACTTGTTGTATAGTGACAACAAACCTCATGAACCTATCTCATTGGAAGGAACTCAAGAGGAGATACCTTCAAGGCTTATAGAGCAACCGTTATTGCTTAGGTTATCATGGAACAACCGGAACGGTTTGTTTTAAGAGGAAATGAATATAAGGTGTGTAGACTTGTTAAATCATTATATGGTTTAAAACAAGCACCTAAACAATGGCGTGAGAAGTTTTATGAAGCCATTATCTTGAATGGATTTAGACACAATGGTTCAAAAAAGTTCTTATAATCTAAGACTTGTAATGACTATATCATTCCAGTGTGTCTATATCTTGATGATACATTGATATTAAGTAATGGCATGAAAGGTATATTAGAAACAAAGAGATTTCTATCTTATACTTTTAAGATGAAATACCTTTGAGAGGTTGATACCATACTAGCTATCAAAGTGAGAAGAAATGTGAATAGATATGTCTTAGGTCAAGCTCACTATGTTGATAAGATGCTTGAAAAATTTTCTCATCTTAATATCAAAGAGGCAAACATGCCCTTTGATTCAAGTCAATTCAAGCTAGAAGCTTGAAAATAATGAAAGGAGAGCAGTGGCTTAATTAGAATATGCAAGAGCAATAGGGAGTTTAATGTATGCTGCACAATGTACAAGAGTCGTTATTGCATTTGCGGTTAGTAAACTAAGGAGGTTTACCAGCAATCCAAGTATGAAATAGTTGAAGGCCATAAAAAGAGTTCTTGCATACCTCAAAAGGACGAAAGAACTATACCTATAATATTCAAAGTTTCTAAAGATACTTGAAGGATATTCCATTGCTAGTTGGATATCCGGTGGAGGAGTTAATCTCTCTAATATCGATTGGGTGTTCAGTTTTGGTGGGGGTGCGGTTTCTTGAGGATCTAAGAAACAAACATGTATTTGTCACTCAACCATGGAGTCAAAGTTTGTAGTTCTAGCGGCAACCAAAAAAGAGGTCGAGTGGCTTAGAGGTCTCATGATGGAGATACCTTTAACTTTGGTTGATGTATTGACGATCTTGATACATTGTGATAATCAAGCCACATTTATTAGAGCACGCGGTAAGATATACAATGGGAAGTCTAGATATATAAGTCTAAGACATGACTACATGAGACAATTGATAGATGAAGGAGTCATATAAATATCGTATGTCGAATTGTGTGAGAACTTAGCAGATTCATTTACCAAACCTCTAGTGAAAGTTTTGGTTAGTTATACAAATGTAGGGAAGGCACTAAAACTCCGTGACAAATAGATTCTTCAATGATGGCAACCCAACTCAAAGTTCATTTACATTGAGTGTAGAATTCAAAGGGTAAGAACATGTTGTTCATAAATGAATAGTTAACAACATTAACGAATTAGAGTCCATTTAGAATAATTAATGTTGGTTGTTACTGGACATGAGGGTAAAGCCCTAAGCTTTTAATAAAATTCAGTTGAGTGCAACAAGAATCTCTAAAGGTTGCAAAGATGTTGTACGAATTTCACCTATGTGAATCTAGAGGTGGTGTCGTCTCTCAAGAGAGTATGAGTTTTCTCTCCAGATGGTTCATGAATGGATGAGCACAAAGCCATAAAAAGGTGCTAAGCGCGCAAAGTGTAAATACATGAGTAATTAGATAAAGGTGAGTGAGATACTACTGATTTTATCACTAGGAATACTCGATTCAATCATTTAAGACTACCAAGCATTTCAATAAAGCTTTGTAGTATTTTCACTAAGATAAAGTTCAAACTAATAGGTACATTATTTTATGCACTAATATCGTTTGGGCTAAAGAAGGAGGATGTATTTAACCAAGTGGGGGAATGTTAGGATTGGTTAAATAAATAGTGAAAATTGGTCATGCACAAAGAGGTGCAAAAACCATTATGATTTCACTAAAGTAAACATGAGCGGGTTGGCTTTTGTTGTAGGTATTTAAAAATTATATTTTTAGATCCAGAGTGTTTCTTTGGAGTATATAAGAGTACCCAAAAAGTTTGGAGGCATTTGGAGATGTTTTGAATCGATGTATAGGGTGACAAAGCATAGGTGATGGTGTGTTGCATGTTGATAAGAAATACATCACCCACCTAATAAACGTCCAGATAGGTGATGTATCGCTTGGTACAAGAAATACATCACGTGGGTCGTTCGTACAGGATCGTACATGTAAATGTTTTGGCTCCAAAACTTATTTTAAAATACTCTAATCTCATTGGTTAATACTAATGATAGTTCCTACACTATTTAAGGGGTTCATATGATCTTTTGGTTGATTTATCACTCCCCAATCTCCCTTTCTCTCTCTCTGAAACTTTTTCTCTCTCTAACTCATAAAGATTACTAGTTTTTTCCAAGATCTTCATCAAGAAAGCTTGACTTATTTGAAGACCAAGGCTTGTTAATCCCTATCCCATTCCATTATTGAAGTATCTTCAAGCAATCTCATAAGAGATTCTAGGAATAGAGAACTTTGGACAAAATTATAATTGTGTCAACCCTTTTTGCCATCTTCATTGTTCCTATGATAAAATCATAAATTCTATGATTTTATGTCACTAGGGTTTTCACCACAAAGGTCATTTCTTCCTCTTACTATAATTTGTGTTCTCTTCCATTAAGTATATTGTTATATTGTGATTAATTCTCGTAAACTTCAATATACATATTGTGTTATAAGCAATATTTCCAACAACACTATTAATACTACTGCTTGGACTACGCTCTAACATATCTACTCGTCTTCCTCAATTGCTCAAATAATGCAACTTCGTCTTTAGCTAAAAACCCTCAAGAAAAGAGGTTTGTCAATGATGGATTATATTCGTAAGGTTAAGAATCTTATCAACCAGTTAGTTGCAATTTTTGAACAAACTTCTGACGGGGGTTAAGTTCTTTACCTTCTTGATGGGATAAGCTCTTAATACAACTCCTTCATTGTCTCAGTGACTTCCAAATCTAAGGGCATCTCTTTTGAACAAGTCACCAACCTTCTTCTTGCCCATGAATCCAGACTTGAGCATCAAAATTCCATTGATGAGTCTTCCACAATTACGGCTAATGTTGCTTTTCAAAAATCTCAGAGTGATAAACCCCATTCTTATAATCGCCCAAGCTCTGGTTGTGGCAATTCTTCTAATTTTCCCATCCATGGTGGTTCAAATGGCTGAGACTCCAACAACAATGGGCCAAGAATAATTTTCCAAGTATGCCTTCACCTAGATCACAATGTGTGCAATTTCTATAGAAGGTCTGATCCCAACCTTCCTAATCCTTCAAACTCATTTGAGGCATCATCATTTATAGTTTTCGCAATAGTTGCCATCTCCAATACCTTGATTGATGAATTTTGATTGCTTGATTCTAGCACATCCCATCACCTCACCCCTAATCCCAATCAACTTGATTCAACCTCCCAATATACTGGTTCTGGCCTTGTTACTGTAGGTAATGGCCACCAACTTCCTATCACTTTTGTTGGTAACTCTGCTCTTCACACTAAACTCAATTCTTTTCAACTTCATAATGTATATCATATTCCCAACTGGTCTACCAATTTGCTCCCTGTCTCCAAATTTTGTCTTGATAATCATTTGTTCATAGAATTTCACTCATCTTCTTTCTTTACCAAGGACCTTCAGACGAGGAGAATCTTGCATCAAGGTACCCTTGACCGTGATCTTTACATTCTTCAAGTAGCGTCTCCCCTATAGACTTCCACTCCATCTTTTCCATCCAAGACAACATTTACAATCATCCTTCCTCAAGCTACATTAGACCTTCATTATACTATAGAATTTTCAAATGTACCTCACAATGTAGCAGCCATTTGGCATGTTCTCTTAGGCCATGTTAATATTGAAATATTAAATCAAGTTTTGAATAAATGTAAACTTTCATGTTGGTTTAATAAAACTAATGTTTGTTCCTCTTGTCAATTAGCCAAAAGTCTTAGACTTCATTTTTCTTTATCTTCATCTCATGCATATTCCCCTCTTTTACTAATACATACTGACTTATGGGGACCTTCTCCCATTACTGCTATTAATGGTTCAAGATATTTCATACTCTTTCTTGATGACTACTCTCGTTTTTCATGGATATACCCTTTAACCACCAAAGATCAAACTCTTAATGCAATTAAAAAGTTTAAAACTTTAGTTGAGAATCTGTTTTCTACCACCATCAAAGAGGTTCAATCTGACAATGGTGGTGAATTTAAATCATTCATTCCTTATCTAAATACTTCTGGAATTAATCAAAGATTTTCATGTCCTTGCACTTTTCCTCAAAATGACCAAGCAGAACACAAATAAATATATGTTGTTGAAACATGTCTAGCTATGTTAGCTCATGCATCTTTACCACTCAAATATTGGTTTTATGCATTAAAATTGTTGTATTTACCATCAGTACCCTTCCCACTAAAATTTTGGAAGTTATTTCCCCATTTCAACAACTTTATCACTAATTCCCTGATTATACCTTTTTCAAACATTTGGGTGTTTATATTTCCCTTGTCTTAGGCCATATAATAGTCACAAACTTTAGTATAGGTCCACTTCTTGTATCTTTCTTGGTTACAGTCCAAATCACAAGGGTCATATTTCTCTTGATTACAACACTCATCGCATTTATACAAGTCGACATGTTGTTTTTGATGAATCCTCTTTTCCTTGTTTCACTTCCACTCCTGCACCAATTTCCTCCAATCCTTCACATTTTACTCCAACTATTATTCATGCCTCTATATATCTTATATGATCACCCCCCCCCCCCCCCCCCACCCCCATCTTCACCTACTATATCATCATCCCCAACCATTATACAACGTGTAGCCCTTCTTTTACAACCACCATCTGTATCACCTATCTCCCCTGTTATCCCACCACTTAATTTCGTAAACACAAAATCCCCCTACCACCACCTATTTTACCAAACACAAATCCACATTTACCATCATCTGAGCCAACATTTAAGCAATTAAGTGATTTTAATAAAGTTTATGTGCAGTTGGTTTCTAGTGCTAATACTCACAATATGATGACTCGAGCTAAAAGTGGCATTTGGAAACCATAGGCCTTTGTGGTAAAACTTCATACTGAATATGTCATTCCAAGAACATACAAGAAGGCTCTTCAAAATCTGCTTTGGCAAGCATCAATGGAAGCTAAATTGCGTACCTTGCATCTTAATGGCACATGGGTTCTTGTTCTGCCGCCTTCATCTGCCTATATTGTTGATTGTAAGTGGTTATTTAAGATCAAATATCACCTAGATGGCAACATTAAATGACATAGAGCTAGATTAATAGCTTGTGGTTTCACTCAAACTTGTGAGCTAGATTATTTTGACACTTTTAGTCCAGTGGTCAAACCAGCCACCATTCGTGTGATTCTCACTTTGGATTTATCTAAAGGTTGGTCATTGAGACAAATAGATGTTCATAATGCTATTCTAATGGAGATATTCACAAGGACATCTATATGACACAACCCCATGGATTTAATGATATTACTTATCCCTCACATGTTTGCAAGCTATCAAAGGCCTTATACAGACTCTTACAAGCTCCAAGAGCTTGGTTCTCTAAGCTAAATCCTACTCTTCAACAATGGGATTTTCTTTGCTCTAGATCTGATATCTCTCTCTTCATGCTTCATACCTCTACTTATGTCATTTACATACTTGTTTACGTTGATGATATTATTATCATAGGGAGTGACTAGACCTATATCAAAAAGTTTATTTCCTTACTTCATAACAACTTTTCTTTATGAGATCTCATTCAACTCCATTATTTTCTTGGTATTGAAATATCTTACTCTCCTGGACAGATCCATTTGTGTTAACAAAAGTATATCAAAGATTTACTAGAGTGAAGTGATATGTTTGAATCCAAAACATCTCCTACACCTGGCTCTGTTGGTTAACCATTATCTCAACATGATGGTATTCCTTTTGCAGACCCATCAAATTATAGGAAAGTTGTTGGATATCTTTAGTATGTAACAATGACTTGCCGAGACATTGCAATCATTGTCAATCGTGCTTGTCGGTTTATCCATCAGTTGTCTACTATGCATTGGCTTGTAATGAAACGAATACTCAGGTACTTATGAGGCACTCAAACTCATGGTCTAACTTTGACGACTACTCCAATATTACATCGTTCAACCTTCACAAATGATTAGGCTTCTAGCCTAGATGATCATCAAAATACAAGAGGGTATTGTGTCTTCCTTGGTGACAACTTGGTTTTGTGGTCCTCAGCATACCAAGGCATTGTTTCTCGAAGTAGGATAGGGTCTGAATATGGGGCTCTTGCCAATGCAGCAGCTAAACTTACTTGGTTCAAGCAACTGTTTAATGAGATTACGTTTTCTGAGATTAAGCTTCACATTGCTGCCCCTCCTGTGATATGGTGTGATAACATCATAGCTACTCATCTTGCTGCTAATCCAATGTTTCATACCAGAACAAAGCACATTGAAATTGACTTTCATTTCATTTGAGATATGGTTCTGTGCAAAGATATTAGTGTGAACTACATACCTTTAGAGGATCAAGTGGCATACATATTGACTAAGCATCTTCTAATACAAAGGTTCACCAGTTTATGTACCAAATTGACAGTTCTTCCAAGGCCTATCCATTTGAGGGGGGTTGCTAACCATTGTATATAGTTAGCTTTTGTTCTAGTTCTGGTTTTGGTTTTGTTACTTTTATTAGAGGTTTAACTAATTTTGTTTAAGCAGATAGTTCAGTTTAGTTAGTTTCCTTTATAATACTCCTTTAGTATAAATAAAGTGATAGTGATGCCTTGCTCCATTACAATCAAGAGCACTCTCTTTCATCCCATTTTACACTTTGCATGTGTGTGTGTGAGAGAGAGAGAGAGGGGGGGAGAGATAAAATGAAGCTTTGGAAAATGTTGGAGCTTGTCAAATTCTCTTTGATAGACGAGGTGCAGCTTAGTGTTAGAGAAAGGGTGAACCACATCTAGTGGCTGAGTGAGAAAGAAAAAATAAGAGAAGAGAGAAAGAAAGGAGAACAAAGAGAAGAAAAGAGAGAGGGAGAACAACTTTGGTGGTTGCATGTATCACTGAAAAAGGTATATCAGTTATTTTTTTTATCAATCAAACTAAGATGCAAATAAAACCTTTTTACTAAAACGCAATAAGCATATTTTAAAAAAAAAATAGACATTAAAATTATTTGATTATTTTAATAGCATATATGTGACTTTGGGTATGACTTATAACGCCAAGCCAAGCTTGACAAAAATAAGTTCTTATAAGGAGTTTTATGACGTCGAGCAATGCTCAACATCATACGTCCAATAAAAGATATATGATATGCATCTAGACACACGCCACAATAAGGTGTCTTTAAATATTCTTTTTTTTAATAGTGATTGTTAAGATGTTATGAATAAATTTTAGATAAATTATTTCTTTATATTCTTAATTTTTGTTATTCAATTACATTTTTTTTCAATAATCCCTTAATAAAGTAGAATATAAGTAATAAAATTATTTAATTGGTACTCTACAAGATACTCTACCACTATACTCAATTGTCAATACAAAAAGAATATGGTGAAAAGTTACACTCTATTTTTGAATCATCAACTTGAAACCATATAATCACTAACTATATAAGAGTTCTATACCGAGTAAAATTAAGAACACTATATATTTATAAGACCATGAGTTAGTCAATTTATTGTTAATTGATTTTAAGGTTGAGTCTCATAGATTGTATTAGGGGTGTTCATCAAACCGCACATACCGCAAAACAATATGCAATTTAGAACCTTTTGCAATGCAGTTGCAAACTGCTTTTTTTTTTTCTCAAACCATGTGATGTGGCGTGGGGTATGAAATTTCATAAACGTGGTACAAACCGTATCGCATCGCGTTATTAGAAAAATACTATTTTTTATATATTTTTTACATTATTGATATATAGCTTAAATTATATATAAAATGTTTCGCTTACATTAATTATTACAAAATGATATATCAGATGAACAAAATTTAAAAAATAGCCATATACATGTAAATTAATTAATACTAAATAGTATATAATTAATCATTAAAGGAATTGCAATTTTCTTTCTAAGGCTGGTTAAGCATCTCATAATTTGTTATCCATGAACTAGGCAAGATTTTCATAAGATCATCTGTAGAAATTTGTCTTGGAATATGAGTGCATGTAAGGACTTGGGTAGAGTCTACAGAGACTAGTAGTGCTTCTTTAACTTTGGCAGTGAGAGATCCAGAGTGTGATCTTGTAGTCTGTATGCCATCTGGTAGTGAAGAGTAGCTCCTATAGAGGTGAGGTCTTGGTCAATTCAAGCCAGTTGGACTTTTACTTTTAAGGCATCAATCAACTGATTGTCCCTGATAGACACATTAAAATTAGGGAACAATGTAGTTATGATCGTTCCTGCATTTAATGTTGTCTCTATCGTTGCAATGCTAGCATGTTGATATTTCCTCATTCTAGTGGCTAGTAGACCCATTCAACAACAGATCGGTAGACCTTTTCTACCATGAAGGGTAATAGCTAAACGTATGGCACCAAAATGAATATGGGTGTATCCCCGTGTAATCCACTTAGGGGTAAGTTTAGGATGGATTTGCAAAGTGATGAACTGGACCTTAAGGGTCGGTCTCAATTGGCAGTCGTTGAATTTGGAGGGTTGGATGTATTCTCTTGGGGATTTGTATGAGGGTTTGGTGAGTGCTTTAATGGATTGAGTAAAGGGAGTGGAAGATTTTTGGAAGATCTGGTATGGGTTGATTAGAGGGAGGCTTTTGAAAGTTATCTTGTTTTCTTCTAGAACATATGAATGTATGTAAAAAAATCAAGTTTACTTGTTGTAGACTTGTGACAAGACGGTGAAGGAGTAAGTGAAAGAGGAGATACAATGGGAGTATTAGAACTAGATGAACTTGAAGATCGTTTGCCATGAAAAAAGTAGAGACTCTTCAGTAGGGTAGAATGAAGTATGGGTCTAATACCATTAGGGTTCCTGCTACAAGCTAAACAACCCTCGTGTTAATATCCTAGAAATTTTCTCACAAAGATTTGCAAGACATACAATCCAGACTGTGTGACTTACGATCATAAAAGATAGAATGCTAAGTTAACTCACATGAAAGTTAATTTAACTCATAACAATAGTTGTCTTTAGATATGATCCATAATGTACACTATCTTTACTTCAAAAATCTCTAAGGAAAGAGTTTAGAAAGACATTTTCGATAGGAAACACTCTTCTATTTTATTATTTAAAAATTTCTTACATTACAAAAGGAGAGGAGATAGCCTTAAATAGCCAAAACCAAGACACAAACCAACAAAAATGAAATTATCCTATCAAACTAAAGTTGGACAGCTGGACAAACCTTATCTTATCCTACTTTAAAAAAAATAGGAGATAAGATTGTCGTGGACAAAACATAAAGCAAATAAGAAAAGTAAAACTAGCGATAATATTATTTTTACACACTAAAAAATAAATAAAGAACCTATGCTCATTTAATTATAACATCATGGATGGTGCCATAGTGAGAGTCGAACTTTGGATCCTCATGGAGGGGGTTCCATCCTGTTGGTTCTTGATCGTCATTGCTGCCAGCTTGAGGGCAGGCCTCATATTCTATGTACATGGTGTCCCATTCTTTTCCTGTGTAGTGGAAGAGAAAGGATCTTGTGCAACTTGAGTGTCGGCATATGGATCCTATGAGTCTCCAAAATAATTACTTTCTCACAAAACTACCCCTTCAGTGTCGGTTATCTTGTACAGTGATGGATATTTTTGCTCCAATGTTTCTTGGGCTTGGGCCTGGGTTGTCTGCAATGTGGAAGGCTTCAAGAGCTCTTGTATCTTGCGAGTGTATTCAGAAGGAAACATTTCCCAATGAGCATTATATTCTTACTTGGGCCATAACTCAGGGGGAATAGTTTGATTATTCTCAAACATAATCTTCTGGACATTCTTGTTTTATTGGCCCTCAAGACCAAATAATGGTTCTTCTCTTGACCCATAGACTTCAAATGTTGGATTACAAACAATATTCTATCCCGTATGAAGTCTGGCATTAAGGCTAAGGAAGAGAATAATATAACAATGCATCAGGTTGCCAACATTTGGTCTTAGTGAGTAGACAAAAGTATGTATACCAATCTAGACCTGTTTCCAATTAGTTGAGAGGACTTCCTTCCATTCCTCTAATGGGGCGAACGAGGAAAAAAATATCTATTTGGACTTGATATGCTAGCCTTAATATTTCTTGATCGAGGAATGATTGGATTGACGTATGAAGAGCCATGATTTGTACCTCGATAGCTATTGTGAAAGAACTTGCCAAATATGAGAAGAGGTGAGCTACTGGTTTTGGTGTAAAGATAACATCTCTAAGAGGTAGGATATGAGCAAAAGTATATTTCGGAAGGATTTTGAAATCTTGTTTGATGGAAGGTCCAAGTTTGGAAAATAGGAAATTTTGGAGAAAGATTGCTCTGTGGGTAGCTCTTTCTTTTGCTATTTTTTGGGACCTTTTTAAAATGATGTTTTTTGTGTCTCGAGGAAAAGATTGATTATTTCTTGGAGAAGAGGAAGAAGTCATCATAAATATGATCGAAATAGTGTATACTAAGTTTTGAGAGATGAAATGGATGATTTGTGGTGAATATTCTGAGGCTATATTTATAGCAGGGGCAGTTTGGATAAGAAATCATCTATAGTATTGTCTTTGCCATGGATATGTTTTATTTCAAAGGAATAGTGTAATGCCCCAAATTTCCTAATAAGGTTTAGGACCTTGATTAGGAGGCCGGGAGGGCCATAATTGATTTATTATTGTATTTAATGATTATATGCATGTTTACGTGAATTATATTATTATATGATGGTAAATGTATGCATATGGGTGTATTTATAATGATAAGGGCATTTTGGTAATTTGGCCTGCTGAGGGCATATTTGAAAATTGGGTGCATATTGTAATTTGTGAATGAGATTTAATTATTATGGAGATATATTCGAGCTATTCGACATGAGACGGTCATATATAATGGATTAGCGGTTTTGTCATAACGGGGTCAATTTCGGGGTAATAGAAATGTTTATTTGGTGATAGATTGGGAGTATTTGAGATCAGGATGGAATTCTGGAAGTTTTGACTATAGTATCCTCGGGGGTGTTTTCGGGACCCCGAGCACTAAGTTTTATTTGAGGTTACTTAAGCTTGAAGTAGCTTCCCAGATAAGAACGTACGTTAGAAACTTCTCGTTCTCTCTCAAAACAGTCTGTTTTACCGTTTGAGCCTTTTTGAGGAAATCTTGAGTTCTAGGAGTCAGAATCAAGCGAGGGTCGAGGCATAGCGATCCTAGGAAAGATTAGAAGCTTCTTAACCGAAGGATTTGACGGGAAACAACCCAATCAAAGGTAATCTAAGTTTGAAGTTTTAAGTTTTTAAAGTTTCTAAGCTTAGAATTGGACTTTGTTAATTGTTGAGTTTTTGGTTGGTTTGAGCCTTGGGTTTTGGTGGTTTTGGACCATTGGGAAGCTTGGGAACTTTGATTTGATGATTGGGGAATGTGTTGGGTATGTTTTTGGAGGATTTGGAGTGCTTAAAACACGTTTGGGAATGGCCCAGGGTTGGGGGCCGCGACCCTGTTCTTGGGCGCCGCGGCCCTAGTTCGAAGAAGCAGGTGTCAGGAATTTGTCTTCGCTGGGCGCCGCGGCCCTTGCCTCAGAGAACCCTGGGGGCGGCGGCCCAAGGTGCTAGGGCTGCAGCCCTTGCCCTGTTTTCACCCTGTTTGCTCGTTTTGACCCCGGGAACTTAGCTATGGGCCTCGGGAGTGTCCCTACTACTTGGATTAGTTTGGATTGATCTCTTGGGGGCTAGATATTGGTATGGAACCTATGATTATCATGTTATTAATGGTGTTCCATATTTGGTTATGATTAGGTGACCGCTAAGGGTTTAAAGGTTGATCGTTCTCAAGGACCGTTCTTATAGCGGTACTAGCTCGAATATGAGGTAAGAAAACTGCACCCTGTGTATATGAGACATGCATGGTTATTATTGATGCATGTCGGTTGATTATTATGTATGAGACATGCATGGTTATCATTGATGCATGTCGGTTGATTATTATGTATGACATGCATGGCTATTCTTGATGCATGTTGGTTGACTATTAAATGTGACATGCATGGCTGTTATTGATGCATGTTAGATTGCTGGATATTGCATATGATGCATGTGAAACATGTGATTGGGACATGCTTTATATACTGAGTATGTTATCGTTCAGAGCTTGAGCCTCTATGTTTATGCATGGCCCTAATAGCGCTAATACCTGTTTAGTAAGCATGCTGAGTACCTTGTTTATGGATATGGAACGTGTGATATATGATTGGCAGCATGACTTACTTGTGTATGACACTGACTAGTCAGGGACCGACTCTAAAGTCGAGAATCACGCATTGAATGGCTCTATGGCATTAATGCTAGATCGACCCTAAGGTCGATGAATAATGCATTGAATGGCTCTATGGCATTAATGCTAGACCGACCCTAAGGTCGATGGATAATGCATTGAATGGCTCCATGGCATTAATGCTAGACCGACTCTAAAGTCGAGAATCAGGCATTGAGTGGCTCTAAGGCATTAATGCTAGACCGACTCTAAGGTCGAAGAACTTATAAGCGCTTGCCTGGTCTACGACCAGATGACTATAGCCAAGGTATATGACCCCGGTGACCATTTGTCACATGGCTAAGGGACGTTGTCCATAGTTTCGACTCTAGAGTCGTGAGGAAGGTTATGTTGGTGACTAATCACCTTGCACCTGTCCTAATCAAGCTTAAGAAAGAATCACTTATCGGTTAAGCCCTGGTGACCCTATCGTCACATGGCTAGAAGGAGCGATGCTCATTATTGTGACTTTTGGCTATTGTCACCTATTTGCCTGGACTGATAGTCCTGAATGGTTATTATGATCGTTGTTGATATTATATCATGTTATATTATGTTTTCTTGCTGGGCTTCGGCTCACGGGTGCTACGTGGTGCAGGTAAAGGCAAGAGGAAGCTGGACCATCCTTGAGTTGGAGAGCTTAGGTGATGACGTGTACATATGCAGCTGCTCGTCTGCCACGGCCGAGGTTTAAAGTGGAACTAGGGTTAAACCCTGTTTTGCCGCTTAGAACGGCCTGTTGTAAATATTTTCTGTAATGAACTCTGAAATTATATTTTCGGGATCCCAATGTATATATTAAACGTTTTAGTGAAACATTACATCCTAACCAAATTTTTAATCCCTAAACCGCTAATCATACTTAGTTTCACGATTTTGGCCAAATGACTCGATTAGCGAGTTTAGCACTGTTTACAAGGCACACCGTAACGGTCCCTAGAGTTTGGGGCGTTACAACTTGGTATTAGAGCGAGCCAAGGTTTATGGTTCCTGAAGACAAGCTGGGCATGTACACTCATCACTGAAGATAGCTTCACTCAAGGAATGGTAAATATTTCTGTAGCTATGTGTATAGCTGTTGAATAAAATGTGAATGCTTTACCTGTACTTTGTATTAGGGAGCATGAGATTCTGATAGAGCCTGGCTCTTGACTATATGACTTTATGCTCCGTGAATATATATGTCTGTATGACTGTGATCATATGTTTGCCTGCTCTGTGAATGTATGTATATAATTGTGGTATTTGCATGCTGGGATTGGAGGCATGGTTTGAGTGTTGGAAGAGCAGGGATTATGAGTATGTATGAATGCCATGGGCATGTTTGCAGCACTGCAAGTGGTTTATGGTTGTGTTGTGGTAAGATTTATCCCGTGGGAAAAGCCCTTGATATGCTTATTATGATTAATGGATCAAGTTATTGACTGCAGATTCAATCAGCAGGTTTATATTCAAGGCAGATTATGAGGCCTGGTGATAGTTACACAGGGGCTGGGAGTTACAGCCAGGGTATTAGTTCTTCGTCTGCATCTCTGAATGTTCAGCAGACGCTTACAGATTTGCAATTAAGATTGCAGAGGCAGGAGGAAGAGATCAGGTATTTGAAGCAACAGCGGGGTCTGTTGGGGAGTACCTCTTCCTTTGCTATGCCAGGGGTGGCATCAGTTTCAGCTCAGCCTAGGGTTGAGAACAGGTGGGAATTGCTCTATGAAAGATTCCTGAGGTTTTATCCTCCGATCTTTGAGGGAGGCCTAGATCCATTCAGAGCTGAGTAATGGATGGGTATGATCAGCTCCATTCTTGATAGTATGGGACTGGTGGGTCACGATAGAGTGATCTGTGCTACATGTGTACTGTGGGATGATGCCCGGACATGGTGGGAGGTAGTATCCCAGACACGAGATACAGCTGTGATGGATTGGAAAGAATTTAGGCAGCTGTTTAATGAGAAGTGTTACTGTGATGTAGCTAAGACTGCCAAGATGAATGAGTTTTTGAATCTTGTTCAGGGCAATGCATCAGTGACTGGACATGTTACCAAATTTGATGAGTTGGCCAAGTTTGCCTTAGACATGGTACCCACAGATGTGGCTCGGAAGGAAAGATTTATTCAGGGGTTGAATCTTGGAATAGCTCAGGGCATCAGAGTTGCCCCAATGCATAAAGTCTCTACCTATGTTCAGGTGATGAAGAAGACTCTTGTTGTTGAGAGTATAGTAGTTGGGCAGCAGAGTGCTGGAGAGGACGGAGCTCAGATGGTGGTACCTCCACTTATTGGAACAAGTAACAAGGAAAGCTGGAAAACTCGTCCAAAGTGCACTCAGTGCAAGAGGCATCATCTGGGTGAATGCCGAGCAAAGACATGTTTCCTATGTAGAATGGTTGGGCATCTTAAGAAGGATTGTCCGAGTCTAAGAGAGCTTAAGCAAAAGAGGATTGACAACTCGATTTCAACTCAAGTGTTTGTTCCAGAACAGTTAGAGTCAGAGACAGAGACTAGCTCCTCGGGGATGACAGGTCAGTCTTCTAGTTCTGAGTTGTGACTTATGTTGTTTGGCTTTGGCGCCATGCTATTCTTTTGTTGGTATGTATATAGAGAAGGGTATGTGGATGGTATATGTGGATCACACGGTTATGTTGTGATGGGGAAAGTAATACGGTATTGGCAACCTAAGAGATAAGTTAAGTTATGGTAAGGACTCATCAAGGATTCTGATAAAGTTGGCGATGACAGGCTTTGGTTTGATCCAGGGTTTGGATTGGTTGAGTAATTAAGAAACAGTCTTGAATGGCAAAGAAAGTGTAACACTTCTTGAGCTTGTGAGCGGAAAGTCTGGTGACAATTGGCACTGCGCCTGAATTTGATATGTTTATGATACCGGATGTGAGGGCTAGAATTTGTGCAAGGAGATGCATGGAACTCTTAGCTAGCGTGGTGAATATCACTTGGATTGTACCAGTGAGATCATGACAGACTGGATTAGTCTGTGGGTTCTGATTATGGGTTACCAAATGGTTTGTCAGAACTTATTGTTATAACAGGAAATTAGAATGGTGATTGGCTTAGTACCAGAGATGGAATCAGATGTAAACATTGTTTCGAGTGGCTCAGTGGGGTTATAAGAATTAAAGGGTTAGTTGCTGAGTAAGATGGAATCCTTTAAGGTGGATCTTGGATCTGGTTAAAACCAGTTAGAGATCAGAAAGAGAAAATTATATAAAAGATTGTGCTGGTATCAGGTTAGAGCACTGTGAGTGCTGATCGTATCTTGAGAATTAACTTGATGCTAAGTGTTTGTGAATCAGATGAATAGTGCATTCAAGGGTAGACTTGAATGGGATTTGTGATTGTCATGGACGATGGTGTAGTGGTGTTTTCTCTGTGGAGAATTTCCAAGAGTGAAGAGTGCCTTGGGGACAGGAGTGTCCATGGATAGAGAAAATATTTCAGGTGCCTTGGGGAGAAAGTGCTGGGTCTTTATAGACCAGGATCAGTTTGAGGATTGTTATGACATCCTGGTGGCAGAGAAAAGTGATTGCCTATGCAACATGTTGATTAAAAAATCTGACCAGGACTGGGTAGAGTTTCTGGCGGGCCAAGTGGCCAGTTCATTGTTTGAGATTATTATCTCAAGAAAGATAAAAGAAAATATGGTTAAGTGAGCCACAGACGGGAAAGGTTGAATGGGAAGCTTTAGCCAGATTAGCTAAAGGTTGTCAAGTGACAGACATGAATTTATGGTAGTATAGAGATCGGACTTGGGATCCGATGGACATTGAGATTAACTGGGAGATTCTGGATGAATCTCATGCTATTCTTTTATTCGTTTCATTCAGGCATTGTGAAAGGGTAACATAATATGGAAATTTTATAGTGATAGCCTGAGATGAAGGGACATATATTAAGGCATGTGTAAAGCTCTTAACCTGTTAGCAGGTCGAGACAGAATATCAGGAAACAGCAAGGCCATTACAGCCTTTGGATATTTCATAGTGGGAATAAGAGAGCATCGCGATGAGTTTCGCGGTGGGATTCCCAGGTTGATGGATCGCCATGAGTTGGTATTAAGTCATTGTGGACTGGTAGTCCAAGTGAGTTAATTATATCAGTAAGGATAGATGAATAGTATAGCTGATCAATATTTGAGTCTCCTTGTGAGAAGGATAGAGAGTCTTCGTGAACTCAAGGTCTATCTTATCAGATGAAGACTTTATTGTGACTTCCAAGTTTTGGAAGGGTTAAAAGGTGATGAGTATACAGATGGAACTCAGTGTAGTTTATCACTCTCAAACTGGTGGTAAATCAGAGAGAGAGGGTTATCCAATTATTATTGGAGGAACATCTTATAAGATGAGTGAGGTAATATATGTATATATTTGGATCCTAAGGTGGTTCAGGGGGATTTATGAGATTGCTATAGCTTGAATTTTGGTTACTCAACTCTCAGAATAAATGGAAAAGTGTTATTGAACTGGAAAGTGGGAATGTGGAATTCCAGGTAGAAGAATGTATCTTCTTTAGAGTATCACCATGGAAAAGGGTGAGGAGTTAAGGCAAGCTAAGCCCTAGATTATCTTGGCAGTTGAATCCTGGATAGGATTGATTAGGTTGATTTTGGATCAGCCTATTCTTTGGCACTGTCAGTTGTATGCAGTGTGTTATGTGCTTCCATGCAGTGGGCATGGCCCGAAGGAACCTATGAGTTGAGTTATGAGGATCTGAAGGTTAGGTTAAGTATTCCGGTAAGGAATAGCCAGTTCAGATTGTGATATTAGTAATGAGATTCTATTGAGCAGAATGTACCTTGGGTTAAGGTAAAGCTATAGAAATACTGAAGTCAAGGAATGACTTAAAGAAATCTATGTCAAGTGTGAGGAACTCTTGCTCCGAGCTGTTGAGTAAATTTCGAGGAAGAAATTTCTGTAAGGAGGGGATAGTTGTAATGCCCCAAATTTCCTAATAAGGTTTAGGACCTTGATTAGGAGGCCGGGAGGGCCATAATTGATTTATTATTGTATTTAATGATTATATGCATGTTTACGTGAATTATATTATTATATGATGGTAAATGTATGCATATGGGTGTATTTATAATGATAAGGGCATTTTGGTAATTTGTCCTGCTGAGGGCATATTTGAAAATTGGGTGCATATTGTAATTTGTGAATGAGATTTCATTATTATGGAGATATATTCGAGCTATTCGACATGAGACGGTCATATATAATGGATTAGCGGTTTTGTCATAACGGGGTCAATTTCGGGGTAATAGAAATGTTTATTTGGTGATAGATTAGGAGTATTTGAGATCAGGATGGAATTCTGGAAGTTTTGACTATAGTATCCTCGGGGGTGTTTTCGGGACCCCGAGCACTAAGTTTTATTTGAGGTTACTTAAGCTTGAAGTAGCTTCCCAGATAAGAACGTACGTTAGAAACTTCTCGTTCTCTCTCAAAACAGTCTGTTTTACCGTTTGAGCCTTTTTGAGGAAATCTTGAGTTCTAGGAGTCGGAATCAAGCGAGGGTCGAGGCATAGCGATCCTAGGAAAGATTAGAAGCTTCTTAACTGAAGGATTTGACGGGAAACAACCCAATCAAAGGTAATCTAAGTTTGAAGTTTTAAGTTTTTAAAGTTTCTAAGCTTAGAATTGGACTTTGTTAATTGTCGAATTTTTGGTTGGTTTGAGCCTTGGGTTTTGGTGGTTTTGGACCATTGGGAAGCTTGGGAACTTTGATTTGATGATTGGGGAATGTTTGGGTATGTTTTTGGAGGATTTGGAGTGCTTAAAACACGTTTGGGAATGGCCCAGGGTTGGGGGCCGCGACCCTGTTCTTGGGCGCCGCGGCCCTAGTTCGAAGAAGCAGGTGTCAGGAATTTGTCTTCGCTGGGCGCCGCGGCCCTTGATGGAGGGCACCGCGGCCCTTGCCTCAGAGAACCCTGGGGGCCGCGGCCCAAGGTGCTAGAGCCGCAGCCCTTGCCCTGTTTTCACCCTGTTTGCTCGTTTTGACCCCGAGAACTTAGCTATGGGCCTCGGGAGTGTCCCTACTACTTGGATTAGTTTGGATTGATCTCTTGGGGGCTAGATATTGGTATGGAACCTTTGATTATCATGTTATTAATGGTGTTCCATATTTGGTTATGATTAGGTGACCGCTAAGGGTTTAAAGGTTTATCATTCTCAAGGACCGTTCTTATATCGGTACTAGCTTGAATATGAGGTAAGAAAACTGCACCCTGTGTATATGAGACATGCATGGTTATTATTGATGCATGTCGGTTGATTATTATATATGAGACATGCATGGTTATCATTGATGCATGTCGGTTGATTATTATGTATGACATGCATGGCTATTCTTGATGCATGTTGGTTGACTATTAAATGTGACATGCATGGCTGTTATTGATGCATGTTAGATTGCTGGATATTGCATATGATGCATGTGAAACATGTGATTGGGACATGCTTTATATACTGAGTATGTTATCGTTCAGAGCTTGAGCCTCTATGTTTATGCATGGCCCTAATAGCGCTAATACCTGTTTAGTAAGCATGCTGAGTACCTTATTTATGGATATGGAACGTGTGATATATGATTGGCAGCATGACTTACTTGTGTATGACACTGACTAGTCAGGGACCGACTCTAAAGTCGAGAATCACGCATTGAATGGCTCTATGGCATTAATGCTAGACCGACCTTAAGGTCGATGAATAATGCATTGAATGGCTCTATGGCATTAATGCTAGATCGACCCTAAGGTCGATGAATAATGCATTGAATGGCTCTATGGCATTAATGCTAGACCGACCCTAAGGTCGATGGATAATGCATTGAATGGCTCCATGGCATTAATGCTAGACTGACTCTAAAGTCGAGAATCAGGCATTGAGTGGCTCTAAGGCATTAATGCTAGACCGACTCTAAGGTCGAAGAACTTATAAGCGCTTGCCTGGTCTACGACCAGATGACTATAGCCAAGGTATATGACCCCGGTGACCGTTTGTCACATGGCTAAGGGACGTTGTCCATAGTTTCGACTCTAGAGTCGTGAGGAAGGTTATGTTGGTGACTAATCACCTTGCACCTGTCCTAATCAAGCATAAGAAAGAATCACTTATCGGTTAAGCCCTGGTGACCCTATCGTCACATGGCTAGAAGGAGCGATGCTCATTATTGTGACTTTTGGCTATTGTCACCTATTTGCCTAGACTGATAGTCCTGAATGGTTATTATGATCGTTGTTGATATTATATCATGTTATATTATGTTTTCTTGCTGGGCTTCGGCTCACGGGTGCTACGTGGTGCAGGTAAAGGCAAGAGGAAGCTGGACCATCCTTGAGTTGGAGAGCTTAGGTGATGACGTGTACATATGCAGCTGCTCGTCCTCCACGGCCGAGGTTTAAAGTGGAACTAGGGTTAAACCCTGTTTTGCCGCTTAGAACGGCCTGTTGTAAATATTTTCTGTAATGAACTCTGAAATTATATTTTCGGGATCCCAATGTATATATTAAACGTTTTAGTGAAACGTTACAATCTAACCAAATTTGTAATCCCTAAACCGCTAATCATACTTAGTTTCACGATTTTGGCCAAATGACTCGATTAGCGAGTTTAGCACTGTTTACAAGGCACACCGTAACGGTCCCTGGAGTTTGGGGCGTTACAAATAGTTATCAAACCAAACAACTAGTCTTAAAAGTTGAGCATTTGTTTTTTTGTTCGTCATTAGACTAAGCATTCCTTTAGAAGCGGAAAAGGTTGTTTCTACCAAGAAATTATGACGAATTAGATGGAACTCGAATTTTGTAATTCCCATCTTTATCGCCAGTAATTATTTTAGGGTAGAATGATAATGGAGTTGAGAATCTTTGAAGTGGTCACTCTTGTATCCACATATCTTCCTTTTCCCTGTTTGGTCATGTTTGAGTAGAAAAAAATCCCCAATAGTGATCACTAGTGTTTGTTTGTAAAATTATGTTCCCTGTAGAAGGAATCTGTAAAGGTGGTAGGGTCTGCATTACCTCTTTTAATCGTTTGACTGCTAAAGTTTGCTCTTGTGACTATGGTGAAGCCTGCTTTTTAAGCATGTCACTGAGTGTTCTTGTCATCTCCGAAAGCCTAGGGACAAAGTCCCATAGCTGATTAATAATTCCCAAGAATTGTTGGATTTGGACCTTTGTGAAGTTTCTTCAGGAAATTTGAGTAATTATTTGGCTATATGAGGTTGGGCCTCATATTTGCCTTATAATAACTTCAATCTCAAAAATTCAATTTGGGATTGTCCAATAATCCTCTTTTTTTTAATATCATGATTCCATGGGCTTCTGTAAGAGAGACGAATTGGCATAGTAAGGCCTGATGAGTTTGCTCATCTCATGAGAAAAGTAAGATATCATCAATGTAGATTAAGACTTTCTCTAGGATTGGGCCATAGATTCGGATCATGGCGTTTTGGAACGGTGAAATGGTTGTCTTAAGGCCAAATGGAAGAACAATCCACTTGAAATGGTAATTTGGGATACAGAAAGCTTTTTTGGGCCTATCTTCCTGTTTAATGACCAATTGTCAAAAACCCACCTTTTAATAAAATTTTGAAAATATATGGGCTTTTGACAGGCTTGCAAACAACAAATTCCTGTTTGATAGAGGGAATTTATCATCTGCTAGAATTTCATTAAGGGGCTTGTAGTTGATGACTAACCTCTGCTTTCCTCGGACTTGTTCTGATATTTTATTGACATAAAAGGCATGACATGCCCATGATGAGGTAGTTGGTTCAATCAGACCTTGTTGTTGTAAATCCTTGCATTACTTAGATGCCATCTATTGGTGTTTTAGATTCATGCCTGGGTGACTTGCCTTCATAGGATTAATATCTTCATTAAGCTTGAAAGGTAAACTAATGAAGAATTGTTGGTTTTCCATAAAGGATGGTCACATTTTGAGAGGAACTCAGCATGACTAGTGGCACAAAAATTTTCGATTAGTCGTTGCTTTATCTGGGAGAATGGATTAGGAGGAATAAGGAAGTAATTTGGAATAGATTACCACAGAGTAAAATGTTGTTTATATCCGAAACACTCTGGAAGGATTCTTAAACCCTTTTTCTTGGTGTGCACATCAAAACCAATAAAAAGGTCTTTTCGGGTAATTTAGAGCTAATTACTTTATGGATAATAGAGCATCCTGGGAAGAATTGTAATTTGATTGGTTTGCTAATGGGTTTTGTACAAAAAATGCTTCTGTTTGCAGCATGGAAAAACTGTTTTTCCTTTCTCCACTATTCTGGAGGAAGAATGTCAGGATTCATCATTGTATATGATGCTCCAGTATTAAAGAAAGTTGTTACCTTGACTATTCTGGCATATTTTGTGGGGAGGATTTGCATGGTAATGAAGGGTGATGGCTAAATTGTATTGACTACTACCATATGGTAGAATTCATCAATCTCTGATTCATTCTATTGTTTGAATGCAAAGAGAGACTCTAGATTAACTCATCATCAATAGAGAAGATGGATTCCAAATCATTATTTGCAAGGGATATGCCAGTTGTTTGTTGAATGTGGGAAATCATCTTGGCAGTTTTCCCTTGAGGACATTGTTTTGCATAATGTCCTTTCTTCCCACAGATATATAATTTGTCAGAATTCTTCTTGAAAGAACATTTTTCGTAGGAACTTCAATGAACGTCGTCCCTTCCACTTAGAGAATTTGAAGGTTTTGAACCGCTTATTACACCTCTTATCCTCCATTTGTGGACATGAACACGTCAATTCTGATGGACATTTAATGAGCAGGTCTTGTTGGCTACAAACCTTTATAAACCTCTTGGATTACTTCATGAATTCTTAGAGGAATTTGTGTTGGGACCACATCTTTTCTAAAGCCTCTATGACTAATTGATAAATTTCTCAATTGTAGCATCTTCCAGAGATTTTCCTGCTCCTTAGAGAAGCCTGAAGGTTTCTTCTCCTAGTGGCTCCGGTATGGACGAGAGGAACGCCTGTTTTAGATTTCGATCATCAATTCCGCCTATTTTGTAGAACTGTTGGCTCATTTTCTTATAATGTTTCTCCATATCTCTTTTGTCCATTGAACAACATTTCAACTTAAAGAATTATGCATGCAATCTTTCAGTAACTTGATCATCTTATCCGCAATATTCAATGTAGAGATAAGTCAGGGAGTTTATGACAGAAAAAAATTGTAAGAAAGCCATTTTTCTGTATTCGCCTAGGCTTGTCCACAAATCTTATATAGTGCCAGTATATCGGGAGACAAAATTGAGGAGAGTTATTCCTGCCTGTGGTTGTGGCTTCTGGGATTCCAAGCTGAGCCAACCTTGAAATTCTTGGAATCTTTCACACAACTTTGATGGAGGAAGATCGTACAAAATAAAAGTGTGAAATTTTGAATTTTTCTTTTTTGTTGTTCTTGGGGAACAGATGCTGGTGCGGAGTCATCTCCACTTTATTCTTCACTAGTGATAATTAGTTCAGTTTGAGAGGTTGATCCTTTAGCAGGCTAAACCATAAGGTGTGGTAAGACCTCGTCATCACTCGATAAGGCTTCTAAAGTTTTTTTTGAGCTAGAGGGATAACTTTGAGCTTCTGCATTAAAGGAGTCTTCTGAGTTTGTCTTTGTAACATCCCAAATTTGTTATTAAGGCTGAGTGCCTTGACTACAGTGCCTGGGGGGCCTAATTGGGATTATACGAGTGATTAATGGATTATACGTGTGATTATGTGATATAAATTATTTGTGTGGTAATGTCACTAGACATGCATGCTTATGTGTATTAAATATGCATGTGGGCTCATTTCTGTAAATTGGGGCATGTTTATAATTTTGGCCTGTTGAGGGCATAAATGTAATTACGTATGTGGTATAAGTGAGACCACAATGTTATGGGGGTATATTTGAGACGTGTGGTCCAAGGCGGTCCTAGGGAGCAGATTAGCGGAATAGTCACAACGGGGTCAAATACTTGGCTCGGGGTGAACCCAAGGGTAGTTTGGGAATGTAGTATGTATTTGAGGTTGAACGAGTGACTGGTAATTATTTATCGATTATTTGGGCATGTCAGGATTAATTGAGAATTTATAGGACTACTTGAGGATTAACATGATATGTGGCAAATGACAAAATTGCCCCTGAGGAGCTTTAAGAGAGATTTAGCCCTAGGGGCATTAAGGTCATTTTGTACCAAAAGTAGTGACTTAGTCACTCTTTCCTTCAGCTGTAGGAAACCTCAAACAAAGATTAAACCAAAGGCAATCAATTCTTTCTTTCTCATATTCACTCGGTTCTCTCTCTCTCTCTCTCTCTCTCTCTCTCTCTCTCATTGCATTAAGGTGTTTTGGAATTTTGAGGAGAAAAGGCTCAAAACTTGAAGGAATGAAGTTAGGACTTAGGCATAGGCAGCTTGGGGTTTTCAGCTTGATGGATTAAAGGTAAGAATCCTCTTTGTTTCCCTATAATTCTTTATGTTTTGAGGTGTTCTTGAGTTTTGAAGCTCAAGTTGATTTTGAGTTTTTGTTAGAGTTTTGAGTGAGTTTAGGGATGGGGTTTTGATGGTATTATTGTACTGATAATGTTCTGGGATTGAGTTTTGATGTTGGGTTATGTTTGAGATGATTGTTAGAAAGGTTTTGGCTGAGGAAAAACAGGAAAATTTGGGTTCAAAAGGACTCGTCGCGACCCTGTTCTTGGGGCGACGTGACCCATGTGAACCCAGAGCCTAGGTGGGGTTCTGTTTCGGAGGTGTGTCACGACTCTCTGGGGCAAGTCGTGGCCATGTATTGAATTCCAGACATGAGGCTTTTTTTTTCTGGGAGGCGCGCTGCAACCCTTACGGGTAATTCGCGGCCCGCCTAGGTAACTTTGGTCAGGAGGGGTTTTAAGCGCGGGAACCCAAACTTAAGGGCTCAGGAAGGATTCTACTACCCGGTTTAGTAGAATTCAAGGTCCAGGAGGCTAGTATATTATTCAGAAGCTTCTAATTGATTTAGATCATGATAACTATTTATTATTAAGTTGTGAATAGATTTTACCGCTAAGGCTCGGGATTAGGGATCGTGCTCGGGATCACCTTATGCTACCTGCTCGGGACTCAAGGTAAGAAAACAATCTGTTCCCATAGAGCTACATTGTACTTAGTGATATGTGTATTGTTTGTAAATATCGCGTCATACTTGTGTTTGTTACAAAACGGCAAAAGTCAGGATCGACAAAGGTTGGGAGCGACAAAGGCTGGGAGTGCCAAAGTCCAGGATCGAAAAAGGTCGGGAATGACAAAGGTTGGAACGACAAAGGCCAAGAGTGGCAAAGGCCAGGATTGACATTAAGCATGTTGAATGCAGGCCGCTAGGGCGAGACCCTCTAAGAGTGTTATCCTCACCCGCTCGGTTAAGACCGTGGACTTGGTGCCTAGTAATGCACCCTGATTGGCAAAGGTCGTTGTTGTGTTGTTGTGCTACTATGTTGTTGTGCTGTTGTGAATTCAGATAGGAACTTGTAGATTATTTGACATGTTTGATTAGTTATGCATTTGTTAAAATAAATTATTAGATTATGTGCTGTGAAATTTTCTTATTGGGCCTCAGCTCACAGGTGCTTTGTGGTGCAGGCAAGGGCAAGGAAATAGTCGATCAACCATGAGCTGGAGGGCATGGAGCGGTGCGTACATGTTTGGCCTACCTGGCCGCCACGGCTGGAATAGTTTTGAGGAATATGTTATAAAAGTTTTGTTTCGCCACTTAGGTCGACTGTACACTAACTTTTGAGTTGTAAATATATTTTAAAACAATGTTTTGGGATCCCAATACAACACTTTTATAATTTTAATGAATGTTCAAACCATTTTATACTTAAGTTTTGTTAAACGAGTCTTTTCTGAATTTAATCACACTTTTTGATCTAAAACCTCAATTAGCGAGCTAATGGCACATTTTAAAACCATATGGTAACGACTCTAGGGTAGTAGGGCATAACAACTTGGTATTAGAGTGAGCTAAGGTTTATGGTTCTTGGAAATCGACTGAACATGTACGCTCACTGCCAGAGACAAGCTCGACTCAGGTTTGGTTGGTATTAAGTGCAATATTAGCTTCATCCTTGGCTATATAGGGGCGAAAGGCAATGATAGAGTGGCTTGTGCCACGTACATGCTACAAGAGGATGCCCGAACGTGGTGGGAAGTTGAACCCCAGACCCAGAATGTTATCATGATGAGTTAGGAGGAATTCAGACAATGGTTCAACAAGAGGCGCTACTATGGCACAGTTTGAATTTCAAAGACCAATGAGTTTATGAACTCGGTTCAGGGTAGTAAGATAGTGACAGAGTATGCTAGAGAATTTTATAGATTGGCCAAATTTGCTTTTAATTTGGTACCAACGAATGTGGCCAAGAAGGAGAGATTCACTCAAGGATTGAACCCTGGGATGCCCCAGAGCAGTAGGATCGCTCTAGTATATGAGATTGTCACCTACGCTGGGGATGTAGGGAGGATCCTTGTTATAGAGGACACAAAAGATGGGACATAGAGAGAGAGTGTCGTTGGGTGGGAAGCTAAGGCAATGTTATCCCCATTTGTAGGATCAAGTAGGGGCGGAGGCCCATTAACAAGGAAAGAAAGACCCCTGATAGTTCTACTACTTCTGGTCCTGATAGTAGGGGTCATAATATTCAGGGCAACCGCTGGCACGATGATGAGGTCTTGAGGAGTTATCCCGTATGCACCAGGTGCAGGAGACGCCATCTGAGAGAATGTCGAGCGAAGGCATGTTTTCTATGTGGAATAGTAGGGTACATCAAGAGGAATTGCCCGAAGTCAAAGACGGAAGAACCAAAGAGTACACATAGCTCTACCCCAGCTCGAGTGTTCGTCTCGACGCGGCCAGAGCCTGAGGCTAGTCCCTTAGAAGCGGCAGGTCAGCTTTCCAGTTCCTCTACTTTTATATGAGGCTGATTGAGTCTGGTGCTATGTATCTCTCAGTGGAAACATAGATATGTGGTACATACTGTACGGTTATATGTTATGGGACTTGAGACCTTATGTCTACTAGGGAAAGTTGGTTATTTCCAGGAAGTGGGTCAGAGTATTATGGGTAGGAAGTTAGCAGTAATAGTTGATTGAGATGGTTATATGAGGATATTGGTATGATCCTAAGAATGTATTAGTTTGTCAATAAGGGACAACCATCGACTATAAGAGAGAATGGTGACTTTCGGGATTAAAAGAAAAGGACTCGACTGCGATTACGGGATGCCTAGCTATTATGGTGAATACTCCTAGGAATTATATCAATTATACCAAAGGGAGACTGGATCGGTCAGTGAGGATTTGGATAGGTCTATAAGGATTCGCCAGGATTGTTGTCGCGTCAAGGAATTGAGTGTGCTACGGGATTCAGGCAGGGATAGAACAGTATCAGAAACATCATGAAGAATGACGCTAGCCGAGCATAAAGGATTAAAGGTTTAGTTGAAGAAGTTATTTGACTTGAGGATTGATCAAACGGAGCATCTCATCAAGGGACATGTCAACACCATTTTTCAAGAAGAAGGCCAAGTCTGCAAGGATGTGTACTTCATATGGATAGCCAAATAAAGTAATTGTTAAGAATAGATATCCATTGCCAAGAATGAAGGATTTATTTGCCTGGTTGCAAAGTAGGGCAGTGCTCTTAGGAATTGACCCTGGATCTGGTTATTACCAGCTGAGGATCAAGGAAAGAGACATCTCAAGAATTGCTGCTCACACCAAGTATGATGTGATGGGTTAGCAGCAAAGGCTCTTGAATTGATTGATGTTTCAGCGGCCCATGTGAATTCAACATGTAGAGAATATAAGGGTGATTTGGACAAGTCATATCTAGCTCGATCAAGAGTGTTTTGGACTACTTTCGGTTAAGAATAGAATATGAGTAATACCTGTATTGATACTACTGAGGCTGAGGAAACGAGGATTATAGGAATGTCTCAGGGGTGAGAAGCATGGTGAGGCCGGTAAGAAACCTCGACTTTTACTCGAAGCATCTTCAAGGATTGTTATGCCCTTGATTAAAGTAACATAGAAACCTAAATTTTGTCTAAATGGATAGTCGTGTGTCAGATTCTCAAAGGTCAAAATTGGATTGATTCACAGGCCATGTTATTAGGATATGCACGTGATGGACTGGTACAGGTGGGTGATACAATGGACAATGTCCTTGCTTAGAACATGGAGTATTAGTGCGATGCGCCAAGGATTTGGGTGCGCCCGTATATGCATTGAAAGCATGATTATTTGAACCTCACAGTGGATGAAGGGATAAGGACTTAGATGTACTACATGGAATGTCGAGTTGACAGTAATGCCGATTAGCCACAGTTAGGGTGGAGTAATGACCGGGATTGGTTTGGAACCTGTGATTGATAATTGGTAGATATACTTATATGAATAACAGTGAAACACAGAAAGAAGATCTTGTAGGAATGATTAAGAACCCTACCACTTTTGCGTGGATAGGTTAAGATATGCGGAATAGATGAGTGATCTGGTGGATGATACACTTAGGTTCCCAGGTTTTGGAAAAGGGTCATAGAGTGGCTCTGAGTAGGATATTGTGAGATAGAGAACGAGAAGTGTTTACTTCAGAATATGAACCTAGGGACAAGAAGTATCCTAGTTTAGAATTGGCTCGGGGGACTGGTGAAATTATTAAGGATCGTTAAAGCATGAGTGTTTGCGTTATTAAAAGGACATACGAGTTCACAAATCTAAATATGGGAACGTGGAGTTCTAGGATTGAGGACTTTGTATTTTTCCGAGTATTATGAACTAACAAGGATAAGATGGTTCGGAAAGGAAAGAGGGGTTTGACTCTAGACTTGATATATTTGTGAGATCCTATAATAGGTATTAGGCCAGGGGCCTACAGATTAGCCTTACCCCAGTATGAATAGAGGCTTATAAGGTGTTAGTAGTGCCAATATTAAGGAAAGGGGTGTCGAGTACGACCCTTGATTGGGTGAGTAGACCCTGGAAATTTTGTGAAACTTTATTGTGTAAGGAAAAGCCAGTGGAAATTCTGGATAAAAGATATAAATTCATACATATTAGGACTATCCTTCTTGTGGAGGTGTTACAAAGAAATGGCAAGGTAAAGGACATAACTCTGGATTTATAGTTAGGTTTGCAGAATTAGAATCCTGAGATGTTTGACTAAATTTCGAGGACGAAATTTTAATAAGGATGGGATAGTTGTAACGTCCAAAATTTGTTATTAAGACTGAGTGCCTTGACTACAGTGCATGGAGAGCCTAATTGGGATTATATGAGAGATTAGTGGATTATACGTGTGATTATGTGATATAAATGATTTGTGTGGTAATGTGACTAGACATGTATGCTTATGTGTATTAAATATGCATGTGGGCCCATTTCTGTAAATTGGGGCATGTTTGTAATTTTTGCCTGTTGATGGCATAAATGTAATTATGTATGTGCTATGAGTGAGACCCCTGTGTTATGGGGATATATTTGAGACATGTGGTCTGAGGTGGTCCTAGGGAGCGGATTAGCGAAATAGTCACAACGGGGTCAAATACCTAGCTCGAGGAGAACCGAGGAGTATTTTGGGAATGTAATATGTATTCAAAGTTGAACGGGTAACAAGTAATTATTTATCAATTATTTGGGTATGTCGGGATTAATTGGAAATTTATAGGACTACTTGAGGATTAACGAGATATGTGGCAAAAGACAAAATTTCCCTTGAGGGACTTTGAAAGAGATTTAGCCCTAGGGCCATTTAGGTCATTTCTTACCAAAAGTAGTCACCTAGTCACTCTTTCCTTCAGCTATAGGAAACCTCAAAAATAGATTAAACCAAAGGCAATTAGTTCTCTCTCTCTCTCTCTCTCTCTCTCTCTCTCTCTCTCTCTCTCTCTCTCTCTCTCTCTCTCTCTCTCTCTCTCTCTCTCTCTCTCTCTCTCTCTCTCTCTCATTGCATTGAGGTGTTTTTGAATTTTGAGGAGAAAAGGCTCAAAACTTGAAGGATTGAAGTTAGAACTTGGGCATAGGCAGCTTGGGGTATGCAGCTTGATAGATTAAAGGTAAGAATCCTCTGTGTTTCCTTGTAATTCTTTATGTTTTGAGGTGTTCTTGAGTCTTGAAGCTCAAGTTGATTTTGAGTTTTTGTTAGAGTTTCGAGTGAGTTTAGGGCTAGGGTATTGATGGTATTATTGTACTGATAATGTTCTGGGATTGAGTTTTGATGTTGGGTTATGTTTGGGATGATTTTTAGTAAGGTTTTGGCTAAGGAAAAATAGGAAAATTTGGGTTCAAAAGGTCGCACCGCAACCCGTGTGAACCCAGGGCCTAGGTGGGGTTATGTTTTGGAGGCGTACCGCAACTCTCTTGGTGTAACGACCCAAATTCGCTAATAAGGCTTAAGGGCCTTGATTATTATGCCGGGAGGGCATAAATGGGATAAGAGTGAATACTATTGACTTAAATGTGTGAATACGTGATTAGTGATAATTATATGATAATTAATGATATTATGTGATACTAAGAATATTTATGTGATATATGTGAGAACCACATTATTATGTGGCCAGGTTCTTAGAGCACAACTCGAGACGATCTTGGGGGCAGATAGCAGGAAAAGTCACAACGGGGCTTAAGATATGACTTTGGGCAAGTCAGAGGTATTTTAGGTATCGGGTAGCAATTTGGACTATCGGGTCATGGAAATAAATATGTGGAGATATATTTGAGGTTAAGATGTCTAGGCAGGAATATTGGGGGATTTTACCGTTTTGGCCCCGGGGACGGTTCCGGCACCCCGAGCCTTGGGATTAGTTTAACAAGTAAGACAAAGGTTAGGAAGCCTTTAGGGAAAAAAAATAAACCGACCTAAATTCTACTCAGTTGGTTACTCTCACTCTCACTCTTAAGAAAAACAAAGGGAACTAACTAGAAGCACTCAAGGGAATTGGGGATTGGAGCTGAAGAATTGCTGGAAGTTTAGAGGGATTCAAGAGTAATCTTGAGGCTTAGCTAAGTGATTAAACCAGGACTGAATCAAGACTAAGGTAAGGGTAATCCCTGTGTTTTTCTGAAGTTTGACCTTGTGTACCAACTGGTTATTGAGGTGTTGTTCAATTGATAATTAGGGTGGAATTGAGCTGGGGAAATCCTTGGAATCAGCTGGGTTTTTGGCTAAGGGAAGGGTTCAATCAAGAAGGTAAGATTTGTTTCATGAATTGATGATTTGAGTTTGAGTCTTGGCTGGTTAGTTTTGGGTGTTTGAGTTCTTGGTTTCTGAAATTAAAAAGGGAATTCTAGTGTGTGTTGGGCTGAGTTTTCTGTGGAATTGTTTTGTTTAAGTTATGTTAAAATGTTGGGATTGTTGGGTGTTGAAGTAGGGAGTTTAGGGGTGGTTTTAGCTGAGGTTTTGAGCATTGAAATGATGGGTTTTCTGGGTTCGAAGGGAAGAGCCGCGGCTCTGTTCTAGAGCGTTGCGGCCCTAGGATGAAAAAGGGCCAAGGAGGCTCGGCCATAGGAGGGCGTCGCGGCGCCCAAAGCAGGGGCCGCGGCGCGTGTTTTGTTTAAGATGGCAATGGTTCTGTTTTGAGGCTAGGGCCACGTCTAAGCCTCAAGGGCCGCGGCTAAGCCTCAAGGGTCGCAGCCCGTGGTTGTACACATGAACTTTTGAGGGTTTTAGGCACGAGAATGTGGTCTAGTATGCCCGGGATTGATTTCACCACCGTGCTTGGCGGAATTCGGATCCCCAGGAGTTAGTTTGGTAACCGAAAACCTACATTTGAGTATTAATGGAACCCTATACTTTGGTTGTGACTAGGTGATAAAGGCTTAGGCCCAGGAACGGATCATGCTTGAGGGGCGTTGCTCGTAATTCAATAACCGTACAGACTAAAGGTAAGAAAACTACACCCGGTTGAATATTTGAACGGGACTAAGGGCTCCCTAATATAAATGATTGAAAGAATGGTATTATGCCATGTAAATTGTAACCAACGGCCTAAGCGAGCCACGGTTAACTTGTGTGATTGGCACGGCTCGGACACTGGTATCCGAGGACAGCTTATTATGTACTGAGCTCGGTTTAAGCGGGCCAAAGTCAGTGGGATAAACAGAGGTTGCGGCCTAAGGTGTCGGCCCTGGAATTTGTGTAAAGTGAATGTTATACTTGACTATAGATTAGATTGTGGAATAGTCTGTGCGTGGTTGCGGTTGCTTGTATCTCAAAGTATGCTTTTGTGCTATGGGTTGAATAATTGAACATTCTTACTAGAATATCTATTTGAGATTGCTATATATGTTGTATATGTTGTTTTCTTGCTGGGCCTCGGCTCACAGGTGCTGCGTGGTGCAGGTAAAGGCAAAGGCAAGGCCGATTAGCCCTGATTGGAGAGCTCTGCAGGGTGAATGTACATGGCAGGCCGCTCAGCCGCCACGGTTGAGGAGATTACAGGGACAAGAGGACCAGTACCTTGTATTTTGCCTTAGTATGGCTAATATTTACTTTTAACTGTTGGGTTTTGTAAACTAGCTTTTAAACACTGACCTGTTGGGGATCCATACTGTAATCTGTTTATAACTTATAAAATGTATCTTTTGAGACCAAAATGTCTTTTAACCCTAGAGCACTTAGATAAATGACACATTTTTAAATTAACGACTTGATTAGCAAGTCTTGCACTTTATAAGTACACAATGTAGCAGTCTTGGCTATCCAGGACGTTACACTGGGGCAAGTCATGGCCCGTGTATTGAATTCCAGACAGGGGGCTTTCTATCTAGGAGGCGCGCTGCGACCCTTAGGGGCCCGCTTAGGCAACTTTGGCCAGGAGGGTTTTAAGCATGGGAACCCAAACTTAAGGGCTACGGAAGGATTCTACTACCCAGTTTAGTAGAATTCAAGGTCCTGGAGGCTAGTATATTATTCTGAAGCTTCTAATTGATTTAAATCGTGATAACTATTTATTATTACGTTGTGACTAGGTTTTACCGCAAGGCTCTGGATTAGGGATCGTGCTCGAGATCACCTTGTGTTGTCTGCTCGAGACTCAAGGTAAGAATAATGTCTGTGCCCATAGAGCTACATTGTGCTTAGTGATATGTGTATTGTTTGTAACTATCGTGTCATACATGTGTTTTTGATGGAACAGCAAAGGTTGGGAGCGGCGAAGGCCGGGAACAAAAAAGGTTGGGAGTGGCAAAGGCCGGGATTGGCATTAAGCATACTGAATGTAGTCTTCCAGGGCGAGACCCTCTAAGGGTGTTGTACTCATCCGCTCTGTTAAGACCGTGGACTTGGTAACGCACCCTGATCGACGAAGGCCATTGTTGTGCTGCTATGTTGCTGTGCTGTTGTGCTGATATGCTGTTGTGAATTCAGATAGGAATTTGTAGATTATTTGACATGTTTGATTAGTTAAGAATTTGTTAAAATAAATTATTATATGTTGTGTTGTGAAGTTTTCTTGCTAGGCCTCAGGTCACGGGTGCTCTGTGGTACATGGCATGGAGCGGTGTGTACATGTTTGGCCTACCTGGCCGCCACAACTAGGATTGTTTTCAGGAATATGTTATAAACGTTTAGTTTTGTCGCTTAGGTCGACTGTGTACTAACTTTTGAGTTGTAAATATATTTTAAAACAATGTTTTTGGATCCCAATGAAACACTTTTATAATTTTAATGAATGTTCAAACCATTTTATACTTAAATTTTGTTAAATGATCCTTTTCTTGATTTAATCACACTTTTTTTTTCTAAAACAATGATTATCGAGCTAATGGCACATTTTAAAACCACATGGTAACGACTCTAGGGTAGTAGGGCGTTACAGTCTCATTTTCTAGGAAGTGGAGATTATTTGTTTGGCGGATCATCTGTGATAGGGGATTGGTGGCTGGGTGAACCATAAGTTGTTTAGGTTATTTTTTCAATTGACTTTATGATTCTTTTTTCTTCCCTTTGTCTATTATTTGTCGTTGACTTTTCCAATCATTCGTCTTAATCGCACAACATAATCCTCTTGTGTAGATCCAGCGATAGGAAAAGGCTGGGAGGCTTTGGATATTGTCGCAAACTGCCATGAGATTGGTGTTGTAGACATCTTGAAGGGGACTAAACTACCCAAATTTCTTGGGGAAGGAGCCTTTGTTGACTCTTGTTGACAAAAGCAGGTCTTGAGAGAATCATATTGAGCTTTTAGGCTTTCATTTTTGCTTCTTTTGCTAATAAAACTGATATAGGGACAAAGTTGGCTTCTATGATGGCCAGAAGTTCTTCATGAGTTTTCTGGACTTTTGCGGTGAGTTTGTCAATGTCAGTAGTCTGTGATTGCTTAAATGTCATCTCTATTCTAGTATTTTGTAACTTGACCTATTTTACAATTCTGTTTTGGACAACCATATTTTCTGATTGCTAGTTCAGTACTTCTTTTGGTGGAGAAACTTTCTTGAATGACCCATCAAGCATTCCTGATTATGGGAAACATAATCTTTGGTTGGTGAGAAACAATACCTTGGTCTTCTTGCTTGTCAAATTTTCTGAGAGGAGGAAAGTTTGACTCATAATTAGTAGAAATCATCATATAAGCTTGTTGAATCTGTTGGAATTAATTTTGAGTGGGAAAATTTTCTCCATGATGTCTCATCCACTTTGCTACTTTATTATAGCATGACAAGATGGTCTGTTAAGAAGCCAGAGGTGGAGACTTTTATATGTCCAGCAAGTTGGTTCTAGAATGGGATCAAAAAAGTCTTTAGGGGCAAAATATTTTACAACATAGTCAAATTTTTCCAGAAGGCTTGCCAAAAACCCATATTTCCCTTTCTCCTTTTTCTAACCGCTACTTAAGTCGTTTTCCTAAACTAGCAAGCATTTTGGGAGATCCTTTTTTGTTTTTAGATAGTTTTTTTAGTCACATACATCCCAATATTTGTGTCCATCCAAAGATTTAAAAGCATAAATAGGGTTTCCTTGAGAATCAAAGGAATAGATTTCCACATCAGTTAGCATGACAGAAGTCGTTATGTACTGGGTGGTGAGACAATAGAGAGTTTTTGTTTGAGTAAGTCAAAGACTATTTTGACAAAGCCATCTTTTTTTTTTATGATAAGATGGTTCAGTCAGAGTCTGGACATGTTTCTGAGGTTGGTTAAGCATCTCATAATTTGTTATCCACGAACTAGGCAAGATTTTCATAAGATCATATGTAGAAATATGCCTTGTAATATGAGTTCATGTAGGGACTTGGGTAGAGTCTACCGAGACCAGCAATTCATCTTCAACTGTTGGCAGTGACAAATCCAAAGCATGATCTTGTAGTCTATATGCCATCTGGTAGTAAAGACTAGCTCTTGTAGAGGTGAGGTCTTGGTCAATTCCAGCCAGTTGGACTTTTACTTTGAAGGCATCAACCAATCGATTTTCCCTGAGATACATATTAAAATTAGGGAATGGTATAGTTATTACTCTTCTTGAATTTAATGTTGTCTTTATGGTTGCAATGCTAGCATGCTGATATTTCCTCATTTTAGTGTCTAGTAGACCCATCTGACAACAGATCGGTAAACCTTTTATGCCACGAAGGGTATCAGAGCCATATTTCATTCTATTCTACTGAAGAATCTCTACTTTTGTTCATGGACACTGAATCTTCCAGTTCATCTAGTTCTAATACTCCCATTATATCTCCTATTTCACTTACTCCTTCACCGTTTTTTCGCAAGTCTACAGCAAGTAAACTTGATTTTCTTTACAAACTCACATATGTTTCTGAAGAAAACAAGATAATTTCTGAAAGTCTCCCTCTAATCAACCTATACTAGGTCTTCCCAAAATCTTCCACTTTCTTTACCCGATCCATTAAAGCACTCATCAAACCCTCCTATACAACCCCAAAAGAATACATTCAAGCCTCCAAATTCAGCGAGTGCCAATTGAGACCGACCCCTAAGGTCCAGTTCGTCACTTTGCAAATCTCTCCTGAACTTATCCCTCAGTTATAGGGATACACCCATATTTATTTTGGTGGCATATGTTTAGCTTGTAGTAGGAAATGTAGTAGGAAGGAATCATGCTATTCGAAAAAAAGATGATCATTGGACAATCCCAAATTGAATTTTTGGGAATAAAGTTATTCCAAGGCCAATATGAGGTCCAACATCATATAGCCCAAGTATTACTCAATTTTCCTGAAGAAAACTTCACAAAGGTTCAAATCCAATAGTTCTTAGGAATTGTCAATTATCTACGGGACTTTGTCCCCAGGCTTTCGAAGATGACAAGACCACTCAGTGACATGCTTAAAAAATAGGCTCCACAATGGTCACAAGAGCAAATTGTAGCAATCAAAAGATCAAAAGAGGTAATGCAGACCCTACCACCTTTACAGATTCCATCTACGGGGAAAATAATTTTACAAACAGACGCTAGTGATCGCTATTGGGGAGCTGTTCTACTTGAACAAGACCTGACAGGGAAAAGGAAGATATGTGAATACAAGAGTGGCCACTTCAAAGATTCTCAACACCATTATTATTCTACCCTAAAATAATTAATGGTGATAAAGATGAGGATTATGAAATTGGAGTTCCATCTAATTGGTCATCATTTCTTGGTACAAATAGACTTTGTCGCTTCTAAAGGAATGCTCAGTCTAATGAAGTACAAAACAACAAATGCTCAACTTTTAAGATTGGCAGTTTGGTTTGATAAGTATTCCTGTGAAATAAAACAAATCCATGGCAAAGACAATACTATAGCCGATTTCTTATCCAGACCACCCCCTGCTATATATATAGCCTCTGAATATTCAACACAGATCATCCCTTTTATCTCTAAAAAATTAGTATACACTATTTCGATCATATTATTGATGTCTTCTTCCTCTTCTCCAAAAAACAATCAATCTTTTCCCCGAGACGCAAAATACATCTTTTCAAAAAGGTCCCAAAAATTAGCACAAGAAAGAGCCACCCACAGAGCAATCTTTCTCCAAAATTTCCTTATTTCCAAACATGGGCCTTCCATCAAACATGATTTCATAATCCATCTGAAATATCATTTTGCTCATATCCTACCTCTCAAAGATGCTATCTTTACACCAAAACAATTAGCTCACTTTTTCTGGTGTTTGGCAAGTGTTTTCACAACAGCTATCGAGGTATAAACCATGGCTCTTCATACGTTGATCCAATAATTCCTGGATCAAGAAATATTCAAGCTAGCATATCAAGTCCAAATTGATATTTTGTCCTGGTTCGTCGCATTAGAAGAATGGAAGGAAGTCCTCTCAACTGAATGGAAACAGGTCCATATTGGTAAACCTACTTTTGTCTACCCACTAAGACCAAATGTTGCCAACATGATGCATTGTGATACTATTCTCTTCCTTAGACTCAATGCCAGACTTGATAAGGGAAATAATATTGTCTGTAATCCAACATTTGAAGTCTATGGGTCAAGAGAAGAACCATTGTTTGGTCTTGTTGACCAAGAATACACGAATGTCCAGAAGATTTTATTTGAGAATAATCAAACTATTCCCTCTGAGTTATGGCCCAAGCCAGAAGATAATGCTCATTGGGAAATGTTTCCTTTTGACTACACTCACAAGATAATAAGAGGTCTTGAAGCCGTCCACATTATAGAAAACAAGACAACCCAGGCTCAAGCCCAAGAAACACTAAAGCAAAACTATACATCACTGTACAAGATGACCGACGCTGAAGGGGTACTTTTGCGAAAAAGTAATTATTTTGAAGACTCATAGGACCCGTATGCCGACACTCAGTATCCACAAGATCCTTATCTCTTCTACTACACAGGAAAATAATGGGACACCGTGTACAATGAATATGACGCCTGCCCTCTAGCTGGAAGCGATGACGATCAAGAACCAACAAGATGGAACCCACTCCATGAGGATCCAAAGTTCGACTCTGAATATGGCGCCAACCATGAAGCAATAACTAAATGAGCATCTGTGCTTATCTCTGGTTTTACTTTTCTGATTTTCTTTATGTTTTGTCTAAGAGAATCTTCTCTTCTATTTTTTTAAGTAGGATAAGAAAAGGTTTGTCCAGCTATCCAGCTTTAGTTTGATAGGATAATTTCATATTTGTCGGTTTGTGTCTTGGGTTTGGCTATTTAAGGCCATCTCCTATCCTTTTGTAAAGCAAGAAATTACGAAATAATAAAATAAAAGAGTGTTTCCTATCGAAAATATTTTTCTAAACTCTTTCATCAGAGATTTTTGAAGTAGAGAAAGTGTGCATTATGGATCATATCTAAAGCAACTATTGTTATGAGTTAAATTAACTTTCATGTTAGTTAACTTAGCAATCTATCATTTATGATTGTAAGTCACGAAGTTTGAATTGTAAGTTGTGGAGGCCCTTGTTAGAAAATTGGTAGGATATTAATAGGAGGGTTGTTTAGCTTATAGCATGGACCCTAATGGAGAAACGATACAAAATTCAACTGCGGCTATGGAAATTAATCGAAAGATTAATACAAAAGTTCAACTCATTATGTTGCACCTATTGTTGACTCATTATAATCATGCACAAAAAGAGGGAACACATATGAAAACCACTTTTATTTTCATGAATACATCACAAAAACTTTACTTTTTATTTTTATTTTTTATTATATAGAGCTATTGGATTTTATTATGATGTATAATTGTTAGTTTAATGTGTTAAATTATTTGGCAATAGGTATAAACCACCCACATCGCACTGCATTTTTTGTTGTGATGTGGTGCGGTTTAAGATCTATGTGGTGAAGGTACGATTTAGAAAATTGCTCAAACTACATATTGTTGTGCGATCCATAGATTTTAGTATGGTTTTAGAGCTCAACAACTTAATTATGTATTTGGTTCAAAACAATAGTTAATTGTGGCTAAACTACACAAACTTTATAGTTTGTTACACTTATATACCCAAACTTTTTTTTACGGCAAAACTACCCATACAGTTAGAATAGTGTGCCATTACTACCCACCCTTAATGGTGTTAAGTTTCTATTGGAGTTAATTACGGCTAAACTATCCAAACTTCATGACTTGTTACACTTAAATACCAAAAAAAAAAATTTGACAAAATTACCCAGCAGTTAAAATTTATATAAATTAATTTTAAATTATGAAAAATAACAACATATATATAAAATATAAAAAAAAAATAACCTGGATTAAATCTAAAATTAAAATAGTTTACTTAATAAAAATCTTAATGAAAAAAAAATAACTAAAAAAATTAAAATAGAAGAAAATGATTAAAAAATATTGAAAAAACTTATCAACAATTTTTATAAATATAATAGGAATATTTGCGGCATAAGTACCCAATGTTTGGGTTTTGTACGCGGCATAGACCCAATATTTATTTTTAGTGGCAAAAGTACTCAAAGTCAGTAAAACTGTAATTCCGTCAGCCTCCTCCGTTAGGTTCCGTTTCATGATAACTGGACCAACACGTGTCACTTCATGATTGGTCCAACTCAATAATATTTTAAAAATAATTATGATTTGGACCAATAAAAACGTAACACGTGTCTGCCTAATGGAGGAGACTAACGGAATTACAGTTTTACTGACTTTGGGTACTTTTGCCACTAAAAATAAACATTAGGTCTATGCCGCGTACAAAACTCAAACATTGGGTACTTATGCCGCAATTATCCCAATATAATATGGTATGGACGAATAACTCAATTTTATAAAAATTATATTAATATATATATATATATATATGACTATGTGATTTCTTTTCCTTTTATTTTTTCTTAAACAATTTCTTAAAGTTTTCTTTTTTCTTTTCTAATAGGTTTTTTTTTATATAATATCTGCTTTTTTTTGTTACAATATTTTTCATTTTGTTTCTTTCCTAGTAATTTTGTTCCAATTAATTTAAGTATTTTAAAAATTAAAATATATTTTTAATAATTTTTTAGTTAAAAGTTTTTTTAGCTATTAGTTTTGCTTAAATTTTTTTCATTAAAAATATTTTTTTATTAAATAAATATATTTTTTAATTTTAGATTTAATTTATGCTATTATATACATATTTATATTATTTTAGTTATTTTTCATAATTTAAAATCAATTTAAGTTAAAATTTTAGCTAGTTGAATAGTTTTGACGTAAAATAAAATATTTGGGTATTTAAGTGTAACAAATTATAAAATTTGAGTAGTTTAGCTGTAATTAATCCCAGCGAAAACTTAATACCATTAAGGATGGGTAATAACGGTGCACTGTTTTAATTGTTTAGGTAATTTTGTCATAATTGTTTTTTTTTTGTATTTAAATGTAACAAATCACAAAATTTGAGTAATTTAGCTGCAATTAACCCTCAACAAAATAATAATTTAAAAAAATCCACTAGAGATCTGATTTAAGATTGATAGAGTTACCAGCTTGATAAGAGTCTTACATGAATAAAAGTGTGGATACTAAAATAAATATAAGAACATGAACTCACTAATTGTCTATTAGATTTATCAATTGTAACTTAATTATAAATGTTTATCAATTAACCTATAAATTATTAGCAAATATCATGCACTTACATTAGATTTTAGTGTTGGAACTCTAGATGAAGTTAATTCATCCACCTAATAACAATAAAACGACGATAATAATTGAAATAATAGAAGTAAATATAATGATACTTACTGTGGAGTACACTTGATTGGCTCTTTCTTCAACGTTTGCAAAACTTCCCAAGAACTTGATCCACTCCGCTCTCTGTCGTTCACAATTTGTAAACATAAAAACACCTAATTTTCGTAAGTGCTTCAAAATGTTCATTATAAACTACAAAGAAGTTAATATGCTTATACATATATGATGTTAATATTATTAGTTACACCACCATATAATTATATCAATAGTACTACCAATTTTTAAAATTCTTTAAACCATGATGATATAATTTTTTTAGAATTCTTTTTGTTAGAACTAATAAATTAATAAAGCTTCCGGTAGAATTATAGATTTTTTTTATTAATTAAAATGTCACATAGCATTTTGTGTGGTCACAAATCTATTCCCCTTGACTTAATGATAAAATTACACTAGCTCATTTCAATTGATAATAACATTTGTAATAAGATGAGTTGTCATAAAATCAAATTATATATTTGTATATATAAAAAGTGTGTATTTAATTTTTTGTTAATTTTAAATATTTAACAAAATTTATTTTTAAAAACTAATTAAAAATAAATATTTATTCATTATATTAATGTAAATTCAAATATTAAAAATATAATTCTTATAATAATATTTAATACAAAACTAGATATTTAATAATTATATTAATATAAATTTAAATATATAAAATATAATTATTATAATAATATATAATATAAAACTTGATATTTAATAATTATAAATTCAAATGTTAAAAAATATTATTATAATAATAATAATATATAATATATAATGCTTATTTTTATAAAATTTTGGTGGAATAAATATTTAGTAATTTTATTAATATAAATTCAAATATTATAAAATATCATTATTATAATAATATATAATATATAATCTTAATTTTGATTAAAAATTTTATCATTTATATTTAAAAAGAAAATTTGTTATATTTTATTACTTAATCTAACTTATATAAATATATTCATATTAAATAACAAAAAATATTATAAAATCATCATATATAATTGTCGTGTGTTCACAAATGGTATGTTTGTGTAACTATATAAGAAATTAAAATAATATTTTTCTTTTATCAAGAATAAACAAGTTTCTTCTCCGATTATTGATGTGTGATATTTGAATAATATCATAAATAATTTGTACTTTAAATAAGATAATTTGTATTCTAAAAGATTATCATATTATTATTATTATTATTATTATTATTTAATCATATGCAATATTTTAGTTAATACTATGCAAACCTTTTACACCTAGTATATATACATACTATAAATATATTGTATAAAATTATAGGGTGATTAAAAATTTCAATTGTTGAAATGAGATCCAATAAAAAAGAATTAGATCCGCACAATTTTTATCAAATACATAAATATATCACTTTGATAAGAGTGATGGAGATTGGAATATGTGTCATAAAATATACCATTATATATTTATGTAAATCTAGTACTGCATTAGCTCCACAAAAATTATTTCTAAAAATTTCTTTCTTATTTTAGTCATTTTTTTTCCATTAACAGTCTTATAATTTATTTTGTCCAAGATAAGGATTCTACTAGAACATAACAGCTCTCTGAATGGCTACTCTAAATTAGTCCAAAAGTAAAAAAAAAAAAAAACTGAGAGGCTTATTATTATCTTTATTGGCTCCTTTAAATATTTATCCATTATAGTTTTGCATTAAAATTAATAATTTCTACACTAAATATAGCTAAGCTTCAATAAATATGTAAATATTATTTTAATATTTTTTTCCTTTCTCTTTTCCATTAGCTAATTTTTTATTATTATTTTTTCTTTTTAAATTTTATTTTTTAACTTTAACTATTAAATAATAACTGTAAATATAATATTTAAATGATGTAAAAGAAAATATAAAGAAGCTGATATAGAATATAATATAAAATTGTGAGGTAAAATAGAAAAAGTTAAGTTTTGATGAGATATTTTAATGAATAGAGTAAAACACCCCCTAGAAGTGCCCTAATTTATGTGTCTATATTATATATAAAAAAGAAAAGTACAAATTAAATAATAAAAATATTAATGGAGAAAAATAACATATGCTAATAAATAATAAATATATTTCTATTTTCATTATACTCTATACTAGAATATATGCTGTGAAAAGGAAAATCAAGTGAAAGAGTGATGATATTTTCTTTTAAAAAAAAAAGTTATTTATTAAAGATTTCGAATATGTAGCATGTTTACTAAAGTGTAATCAGAATATAAATCAATAAAAAAATGAATAAGAATAAAATATGAAAAAATTAAAATTATTATTTGTATTATGTTATTTATTAAAATTATTCAGAAAGAGAATTGGAATCATTTTATGTAGTTTATATCATTAAAAAAAAAATAATCGAAATGTTTAAATTGAATAAAATGCTATTCTTGAAAAATAAAGTAGTTATTTTGTGAGATATATTTTCAAAGCATAATTTTTTTAATTTATAATTTATAAAAAATAAAATAACAAAAATAGAAGTCATTGTCTTTAATGGCATTCCTTAGATAATTGGGGGAGAAACATTCTCATTTTTCCCATTTATCCCTCCAAATTCTCTCATTCCTTAATTTAATAAACATATGAATGAGAATCATTACCACACAAATAATTCTCATTCACTTAAGTAAACATATCATGAGTGATATGTTAACAAGGAGTTTGGAAATCAAAAAAAAAAAGATAGATTGATAATTGATAAAGTGAAGTGAAGTGAAGTGAAACAATAAGAAGCGATAAAATGAAGCGAAAAAGTGAGAAAACTAGATGAAAGACACAACAATATGTGAAAGTAATGAGAGAGAATATGAAGTGTGAAAGTAAAGTTGTAAATGTGGGTCATACTTTTTGACCACGAGTCTGGCACGAGCATTGAGTGACATGCAAAAATATAAGCTTGGACTAGATATGACACGATGTTGTGGATTGTATTAGGCTTAAATGTTAAACATGAAGGCATGATACAACATGGCAACAACGAAAGCATGACAAGTAAGCACGAACAAATTACTTCAAAAATACAACTAGTTAAAAAGCTTGAATTAAGCCCAATAATTTGATATTAATAATAATAATGTTTATTTGTTAATTATATACTCAAGTCCCCATTCTTACTAATTTTTAGTAATAAAATCAATTGAATTTGAATATCAGTTCGAAAATGGGCCACGAAGTTAGTCTGAATTTTAGTTTAGTTTCGAGGTATGTTAATTAGTTTGAGTGTTTGTGGCTGCACCAGGAATTTATTTTATATATATATATATATATCTTTATATTTATATTTATATAATAGTTAAATATAGTATTGAATATGTTTTCTCTGTTTACTAGTATGAAAAATCTGTTTTGAGGATAATTTGGATATGTTTTTAGAGCTTTGATTTTTATTGACCTTCTAGTTTGTTTACGGTTTAATTATGCTATTTGTTTTAATTTGTGAATTTTGTTTCTCTTTTAGTTTGTTTTTAGACTCAAGGTTAAAATATTTTTAGTTTCAATTGAAAAATTATGCATTGTTTGAAAATATATTTACTCTTAAGTAGAGAAATATATTGTAGGACTCTGTTTTTCAAGCTTGCATTGACCTACGTTTTTTAATACATTGATCAGTTTTTTCATTTTTCTTTCAAGTAGCATATTTCACATTTCACAAGCTGACAAGCAAGATTTATGTTTTATTGATATATTGAGAATTTTAACTGATTGTAGACTGGATTAGTTAGATTTTTTGTTTTGTTTACCGAGGTGTCTGGTTTCAACCTAGCTAAGAATATGTAAAAGAAATGTAATTTTCTGCTTGGACTGTAACTAATGTTTTTCTTTTTCTTTTCAGGTCATATGAAGAAAAATGTTGTTCTTCTTGCATTTGTGTTGAAAAAAAAATATACTTCTGAATTTATTTTTCTTTTATGTAGCATAGTTTGCATTGCATAATCTACATTTTAAATTTGTAAATTTATATTATTTTAATTTTAAAAATGATTTTTTTATTGTGATAATCGTGACTTAAGAAATATATTTTGTAATAGAAATTTGTTCTTATTTAGATTTTATTTCATAATGGTAATATTTAAAATTATAAATTTATGAAAATAAGAACAAAATTTTAAAAAGATATAGTTTACATATGACACGTGCACCTATTTAAGGGCAACATATGGACTATTTTGAGTATGACACGTGGACAAATGGGAAGATGCCATGTGAATTGATAGGGAGGTGCACATAGAAAATGGCACGCACAATATGGATAATTAAAAGCTATCACATGGCTTCATGAATTGCCACATGTCATCCTACATGGCAAGCCATACTAGTTGCCACATAGGATGACATGTCATCATCTATATCAATTGATGACTCATCATTCATTACTTAACTAAGTGAGGTCCACATGATCTTTTGCCCTACCAATATGTATAACCGTAGGTGAAGATTCTTTCCCTGTGAACCTTTACCTATCAATCTTTGCTAATTTTGAGATGCCTACCAATAACTTATTTTTACCTACAGTTATATTGGTAGGTAAATACCCTATTTTCTTGTAGTGTATATTTAAAATCCTCGTTCTTACTATATTTTAGTAATAAATCAATTGAGTTTAAAATATTTGTTCAAAAATGGACCTCAAAGTGAGTCTAAATTTGAGTTCGACTATGAAAAAATGGTCGACTCGTATGGGGCTCAACACAGCCCGATATTTGGCCTGAATATTTATAGATAGGTTGACCAGACTTGACCTATTTTTTTTCGAAGGCACGAAAATGTTATAGCTATGTGTGAAAAAAGAAATGAAAGAAATAGTGGAGTGAAAGAATCGGTAGAGGAAAAGTGAATAAAATAAGTAATGAAAAAAACAAATTGTTGTTCGTGATTTCATTATTGGACACGTGGCAGTCATTAAAGAAGTAATTAGGCCCATTGGGAGGATAATGAAGCTCTATAAAGCTTGCCCAAAGCTCCTTAGAGTAAAGTATCCTCATAGCAAGCTGAGTTCCCTATTTTAGGCATGGATGTATCCAAGTGAGGCCACGTTCCGAGGAGCACGCTAGAGGTCCTCCCGTCTTCTGTATCCGATAGTCCTCCAGGTCTTGGAGCTTTGTCCTCGAGCTTGGAAAGAGTGCCATGTCTCAATCATTATAGCCTTGGGTCACCACAAAATTTCTTGACAGCTTTTTGGGAGCCTCGGGTGGTGGCTCCGAGTTCATACACTCGACAATTGGTATTTCCCACAACGCCGCCCAACAAAGGAAAACTTGCAGCTGCATCCTGACAGTGTCAGAGGCGTGTCTCCTGCAACGTTGATGGGGTGCAACCTATGAATTCGCCCCCCTGAGATATGCACGGGCTCATAGTCTTTATTAGAAAATTGTGAGGGTTTAAATAGAAATTAACTCCCCAAATGATTAGGGAATATTTGTAATTAATGATATTAATGACCTTTGACCACTATAAATAAGGCTAGAATACCATTGTAAAAGGGTTGACAACTTTTGTACGCAGAGCAATATATATGCTACATGAGAAACCGTCATTGAAGCTTTCCACCTCAAGCTTCAAGAATTCTAATACAAAAGACTCGTGGAAAATGGTTGTTTTATAACCTGAACCACGTAAAACTTTGGTGTTTATCTTTATTATTTTCTTTAAGTTCTATTATTAGGTTGATAGCGAAAAAGACAGTCAACATTTTGGTGCTATCATTGAGAGCTTGAAGAAACAGTCATGGTGACCACTCGTGGAAACGCCCTAGACGACGCGGCTCCTCCCATCAGAGCTGAAGGGGAAGAAACCAACCACCCACCTCTGCACGATTTCCCGAAGATGGTGCAAAAAGATTTTGATGAGAATTTCGACTATGACGGCGAAGACGATGAGTTTTACGAGGAGGACTATCCTTAGCCTATGGACGCGGAGGACCTGCTAGAGTTGGTGGCACTCCGCGGCAAGGTCACCTCCCAGTAGCAAAAATTTGATGCCCATGAGGGGAATATCCCTGCCTTACTAGAGATGGTTAATGTTGTGAGGGCTACTCTGGCGGCCTAAGGGCTGCAAGTGGACCCTCATGGTGAAGTACCACCAAGACACCCAGCTAGCGTGCCACCTGCACACCCTGTTGGAGCTAGAATCCTACTTGCGCCACAAGACAGTGGCAAAGGCAAGATAGATGATGACCCTGAGCAGGTGCAAAAGAGAAATCGTTGGGCTTCTAAACACTCTCAGGCCCCGAGGCCGAGGGCCAATGAAGGCCAGGGGCGTGGTGCCCAAAGATAACGCCAGGCCGCTAGTGTCCACAGAGCCCAGCCTAGGTGTGCAGCTTCAGATCGCGTTAGGCCTGGAGGTGGTGTCTCCCCGACACCTCGCCAACCTCACAGAAAACCCCTCAAAGGGGCTAAATGGAGAAACATGTCTGCCAACCGAGGACAGGGAATCAAAACCTCTATCAATAACGAATACGTTGAATCCGATGGGGAAACAGAGGTAGAATACCCCAAGGATGGTGGTCGCCACCAAGATCATCCTGATTTATGAGATAGCCTGAATGCTCGTATGGGTAAGGCAGCTCCTGAGGACAATCCTGGGAGACAACAACAACCAGACCTCTAAGACAACCTTAATGCTCGGAGGAGAGGACACCCGACATAGAGTGCCAATCTTAATCACGATCCTCTCCGCGCAGAATTGGAGAGTTTGAAAAAGATAATGCTGAAGATGGTCCAAAGACAAGGAGACTTCGAGGAAGAGGATGGGGAGCCTTGTGCTCCCCACATTGTGGAGGTTCTACTACCTTGAGGCTTTAAAATGCCAAACATCGATTCTTACAATAGAGGAATGAATCCAACCGACCATCTCTCAAAGTTTAATAGATTGATGTCCGTCCACCGCATCTCCGAGGATGCCAAATGCCACGTCTTCTCGTTGACCTGGACAATATTAGCAGATGAATGGTTAAAGAAGCATAAGCCTGAGTCCATTCACTCCTGGCACAAACTCTCCTCCCCCTTCCAAAGACAATTCATAGATGTGCGGGAAGGTGAACTTTGAGGTCAATGCATTGGCCAACATAAAGCAGGGACCACTTGAGACCATTAAAGCTTACATCAAACACTTTAAAGAGGAAGCAGCCAAGACCAAGATGGTCGATGATGGCCAACAACTGATCGCCCTACAAGCTGGCATCCGAGAAGGTTCCCCATTATGGGATGACCTCCAGCTGAGAGGATGCCACAGGCTCGAAAACTTCATACGTCGAGCCCAAGAGTACATAACTTGGAAGGAGGCCCAGATTGGAGCGTATGAAGTGCCAATCCGTTTCCCCACTCCATTGTTCCCAAACGTCATGGCCACAGAAACCCAGTACTCGCAATACACTCCAGCTCAAATGAGTGTATTGAGCGCTCCACAGTTCAACCCTGTTGTCCAACTAGCTGGTTTCAGCACAATGTAGAGTATCAGCTTTGGTGCCACCCCGAAAAACTATGGAGCAACTCCCACTAGATACAATGCTTTTTAGCCTGCATTCAATGTTGGAACTGCGACTCTAGCCCAGTCCACGATACCTAGCGAGACCCCTAGCGAGAACGAACATGGGGGAAAAGGCATGGGCAAAAAGCCGAGGAGAACTGAAGTAGCTCCTGACAAGAAGTACGCTCCACAGTACTCCGAGTACACGGACCTGGTGGATACTCGGGAGAACATTTTCCTAGCCACTGAGCAGCAGGTCCACTATCAGAAACCGCCGCCTATGCGGAGGGATCAAGAGAAGAGAGATTCCACTAAGTTCTGATGGTTTCACAATGATGTGGGGCACCACACCAACAAGTGCAGGCAACTTAGAGATGAGATCGAAAGTCTCATCAAACTGAGGCACCTACACCAGTACGCGAGGACCAGCCCCCATCCAGCCCAGACACTGACTGGAGGGTTGCCTCCTTAGCAGGGGGTTCCTCGGCCCCTGGTCAAGTGCTCGCGACCCTGCTGCAGCTGATAGCCCATAGACCTCCCTCGGTGAACGAGAGAGTATTGACTATCTCTGGAGGACCCCACCTGGGGGCCCATCAAGGGGCATGCAGAATCAGTATGCTTGGCCCCTTAACAACGATGATGAAGTGTTGGCGTTAACCCAGTTACCAGCATAAGATGCCTCGAATGACTGAAAAAGTCATCATTTTCTCTGAGGACGATGCTCGGAGGGTGAATTTTCCCCACCACAAGCCTTTACTAGTAGAGAGCTAGATTTCCAACAAGATTGTGTCACAGATCCTGGTGGACAACAGGAGTTCAGTGAACATCATGTACAAGTCAGCCTACAAGAAGATTGGGTTGACTGTTTGGTGACATGTCCCTGTGCACCTCCACTCTTTATGGATTATTAGGGGAAGGTCTCATCCCAATAGGGCAAATTAAACTGTCATGCCTTCAAATATTGTACTTTTGTGGCTGTGGACTGCTCCTCCGCGTACTACACCATCCTAGGGCGTCCAACCCTAGTGGAGCTTGGAGCGGTACCTTCATACTTGTACATGAAATCCCCTACTGAGGTAGAAATACACACAGTCTGTATAGACCAGAAGGAGGCCAGACAATGTTACAATTGTTCCTCAAGCATCTTGAAATGGTAATTGAGGCAACCCCCGAACAACCCCCTCCTGAGGAGATGGAGGTCTAGGCTATTCAAGAGGAAAGGGAGTCCAATGAGTTGGACCCTAGAGTCCAAGAAGAGAAGGATATCGAGCCCATGGAAGAGACGGATGAGGTAATCATTGATGCCTCCATCCCAGATAGAAAAACAAAGGTCGGGAAAGATCTTAAGGAGGATGTCTGAGCAACCTAAATGGGTTTTCTGAAGGACAATCAAGAGGTTTTTTCCTGGTCTCACTCCGATATGACATGCATTGATCCAAACATCATATGCCACACCTTGCACATCAATCCAAATGTTTCTCCTATACATAAAAAGATGAAAACGATCGACCCAACCCAAGGTTTGGCTTTGAAGGCGGAGGTGGACAAGCTCCTCACGAACGAGTTCATCCAAGAAGCTCAGTACACAAACTGGGTGTCTAACCCTCTCTTGGTGCCCAAGCCAAATGACACCTGGAAAACCTATATAGATTTCTCCGACCTCAACAAAGCTTGCCCAAAGGACTACTTTACTTTGCCCAAGATTGATCAGATGGCTGACTCTACCTCCGGGTACGAGCTCTTGTCCTTTATGGAAACTAAGCTTGTCATGAGTGGAGTAATCCAAGTGTCACAAAATCCCGTAACTAAAAACCTGGGGAACACACTCTAACGCTAAAAAATCCAAGTAACACAAGAGTGAATTTAAGGTTATCTTCCGAGGACCATGCACCTGAGGAGCACTAACAAATTCCTAAATCTCAAAAAGTGAATGGAAGCCTGACAGAGCGATACTCGGTCATATGCTTCAATTTAACAAAAACTTGACCACCCATACTCACGGAGCAAAACCTAGGATACTAAGCTTGTCACGAGCAAAGTAAGCCTAGCATTAAGGCTTGCGAGAACGGAATGACCTAGTAAGTTATAGCTTTGGTAAAACCTAAAAAACCCACTTAATGGGTGAACTTGAGTTACCTCACGAGGATTGCGCGCCCGAAGAGTAATAACCAATTCTCAAGCCCCAAGTCCCCCATGCTCGAGTGCAAGTGTCAAGTTGCCAAAAACTTGGCCACAAGGCCTGGCCTAGAAGTGCAAAGAACTCAACCCATGTCATGGGGACTATGGGCCCGAGTACTGGCATGGGTTCCCGATTTCCAAGAACTAAGTAATCTTTACTATGGGGCGGGGCCGTAAAAAGGACCTAGAGTACCTTCCAGAGGGCTACGTGCCTAAGGAGTAACACTATGTCTTCGAACCCGAAGTAAGATTGACCTCCTATGACCCAAGTTATTGGAACTCGTGGGTGTAAGGACACATCAAGTGCTTCTACTCGACAACGCACTAAATTTACTCCCGAGGAGAACGAGCTTGGGGAACAACACTAAGTGCCTAAAAGTGTCATAAGACTAGGTGAGTCGATGAGACTCGAGTCGCCAGAACTCAAGCACAAGTCCCTAGTTGAACCAACTAGGGTAGTAAATTCCTAAGTCTCAAAGACTAAGGCCCACGCGTGGTGGACAGATTAAGGTATAAAATTCTCGTGGCGTTATGTTACGTTGAGTTAGATTTTTAAACCTTGCCAAATTTGTAAGAGTAAATTGAAAAATTATTTAAAGCTAAAAATGTGTCGAAGTGATAAAGCAATGAAGGCAAAGAGATAGTGTAAGCATAAACCATTCACAAAGAAATAAGGGCAAAGTATTTACACCTGTGCTCGGGGGCTCGAGCGATAAACCTGTTTGCACCACAAAACTGAATGGCACGCAAGCCTATCAAAAGAAAATGAAAAACTACAAGGGCCTACTCACCTGTAGGAACCTCTGTTACAAGTTCAATCACGGGATCGACTTCAGGAGTCCTACCTGCTGCCGCGGCCTCACACGCTTTAGCCTCCCTGGCCTTGTCTACCCAAAGACGCTCCTCGAGCAACATCCTTATTTTGGGCTCCCCTGTGAACACCGGGTTCATCTCTTTGGCTCTTGTCCATGCAACGTAGATGGTGTCCTCGACCATAATGTTGAGTTCCTTGGATAGCTCCTCCTTTTGATGCTTTAGATCCTCAGTTTGACGTTTCAGATCCTCAGCTTGAAGTTTCAGGCCCTCGATTTCCTTAGTAGCTGCCTCAGCTCACGAAGTCGCATGTAGAGCCTCCTCTCGGGATTGGTGGCCTCTGCCAAATGCTTGGAGGACTCCTCGTTGGCAATGCAAATTTCCTCCCGAGCAGCCGTGAGGTCTTCTGCCATCTTACGGGCGGACTCCTCCATGGCTTGGGTGCGGCCTGCTGCATCCTCCAGCAACTTTGAGGAAGTATCCTTGAGTGTTTGCAGCTTGGACCGCCCCATGGACAGCTGGATCTTTAGCTCAGAGGCACGACTCTTCTCGTCCTCCATGGACTTCTTAAGCCGCAAGTGCTCCTCTAGGGGAACCGAGATTTCCTTGAGCTCCTAGAGCTCAAAGAACCTCGTTGTGATGACATCCCCAACTCTCTGACAGAATGCCGCGGTCTGCACAACGAAAACAGTTAGTTACAAGGATGTGGCTAAGAAAAAAAGGGACTTAAAAAAATTGAAGGTAACTTACCCACAGAATGGTGTAGCGGTAGGTGGCGAGGAGTGATATTTTGTTATCACTGCCCCAACAAGTGAAGCTGCAAGATGGAGTCTCACAGAGGGACCCCGCTAGTCCCTGGAGAAGCTCTACCGCCTACGGGGTCGTTCGATCACCGACCCTCCCCGCTAGAAGGTGCTACAGCTCCACGCGGCTAAGAGGAGGCAGTGAAGTCTGAGGCCTGTCTTTGCGTAGGTACTATGCCAGGACTTTGAAGTCCTCTTTCCCCTCATCGATACGAGCATTGAAGTATTCAACCACCCTCTTGTGCTTCTCCAGCTCTTCCCCTTTGAAGTGTTCGAGGAAGATAATGAGGTGATGTGTCCTGGATAGAGGACCGCCAGACACCTCAAAAGAAGGGATTTCCTTTCCCTTCCAAGAAGGCCCTACATCATGCAGAGGGGATCCTTCTAAGTCAATGACCTCACCAGATAGCACTGGCCCCGAGGGGTGGACTATTGGAGCAGCCTAAGAGGCTACATGAGGCATCGAGGCTGTAGGGGTCGTCAGGGATGCAGTGGCCGCCGGGGGCACATGGACCACTGAGACTTCAATTTGAGAGGGCCCTGATACCCTCTGACATTTTTTCCTGGATGAAGTTGTACATTCCCATGTTGTCTGCACCAGAACGAACTTATTAGTACTCGAAGGTAAGAAAAGATTGACAAATAATAAAGCATAAAATGACAAATCCACGCAAGTGCGCAAAATCTCCTCGAAAGCCCCACTGCTATAAGGCTCCTTCGGGTGAAGAAAAGAGTGGGCAAACTCACGAGTTAGTCGATCCATCTCCTGCGTGGTGTTGGTCTCGTATTGGAAAAACCACCTAGTGTGCATGGACGTCACCTCGTCCAGAGGCACGAATCCTCGAGGGGAGGGGGAGTTTTCTCTTTGGGTTGTGAAGGAAAACATCGATCAATTCTTGGTAATCCTGGAACTCCTCCTCCGTTCGTTGACGCTTTGAGACCTGCACGTACTCGAGAAGTGATGGGGAAACCCATGAGTGGTCGGGACTAACTCCCTACCCTACATGCCTAGCATGATAAAGGGTTATGGGGGATTTACCTTGAGGCATAAAAGATGACTCTATCCCCGCTTCGAGCTCTGCCTCAAGCTCCTTGTCCTCTTGGGCCTCGGCAGCAGCCTGGATGGTGAGAACTATCTCCACGTGCTCCTTGCGCATCCTTTGGTTGTACTGTAGGAGCACTTGCCCCACCACGTACTCCGTGTGAAGCCTGGCATCCTCTAGTGGTTTCTTCGAGTCGCGGAAGCTGGACAGGCTAACGGGGCTTATGTATTGACCCTCTTGCAGAAGCCTGTACTGGCGTAGGTGAGCCTTTGTGACGAGGAAAGCAATGCTCATCTCCTCATCTGGGAGGGTTTGCATCTTTTGGAACCTCTGATGGTAGGCATCCACGTGAGGAGTGCGGTGGAAAGGACATGTAAAAAACCTCAACTCCTAAGGACCAGCCATAAAGGGAGGAAAAATTATCAAAGATGGTTCGAGGAGAAACTTACCAACTCTGGAAAAGTCTAGGAGTAGGGTAGGATTGGTCCGCATGGAGAAGCCACTTGTCCAGAAGAAGTGTTCCTTATTGTAATGACCCAAATTCGCTAATATGGCTTAAGGGCCTTGATTAGTGTGCCTGGAGGGCGTAATGAGAATTATGTGTGAATTTAATGATTAAGATGCATGATTATGATTTAAAGCATGTTATATGACTATTTGAATATTTGAGATGCATGACTATGTGTATTAGTAAGCATGTACGCCCTGATTAGGTTAGAAGGGCATAATCGTAATTTTGGCCATTATGGGCATAACTGCTTTGATATATGTGATAATTGTTGAGACCACATTATTATGTGGATATATCTGTGATCTGTGACTCGAGACGATCCTAGTGAGCAAAGTAGCGGAAAAGTCATGGCGGGGATTTATACCTGGTTCAGGGTGAGCTTAGGGGTATAAATGGGAATTTAGCAAATATACTGGAGTCTATTTTGACATTGAGGAATACTATTGGTGGTTAATTAGGTATCAGGAATTAAGTGGGAAATATTAGAGACACTCGAGGAGATGGCGGGAATTGGGTAAAATGACTAAAATGCCCTTAAGTGGACTAAAGGATTAGAATTAATAGGGAGGGCATTAAGGTCATTTGGCTTTTAAAGATGGGTATTACTGAGGCTTTATGTTAGTGGGATTTGTAGAATATTATAGAAGTCTGAAAAAGAAGAAAAAGGAAGGAAAAGAAAGAGAGAAAACAGAGGGAGTTTGAGGACTTGACAAGGGTTTGGCAAGGTTAGGCTATCACTTGAGGTAAGGTTCTGTAATCTCTTCAGTTGCTGGTTTGGTTTCTGAATTATGATGTAAAAGTTGAGTTTGATGGGGAACTTTGGGGAAATTCAGGGGAAAGGTTAAGGAAAGGCAAGCCAAGGAGGTCTACAGGCAGCTTGTGGTCGAAATCCTATCAAAGGTATAAATTCTAACTCTAACTTTGCTGTTCAATTGGTTTCTGCTGAGTTTTAGTGTTTAGGAATGGCTATGGTGAATTCTGAGTTTGTGGATGCATGTGCTTGAGTTCTAGGTATTTGGGATGCTTGGGATGAGTAGAGTATGGTCATAAGGTTTTTTTTGAGTTTGGGAAGGAGTTGGAAGAGGTTTGGTTGAGGTTGGTTCGAGAAATCGCAGAAGAGGAAAATTGGAGCTGGTCTGCCTGTGACTAGCGCTACAGCGCTAGCCTTTGGGCGCTGTAGCGCTAGGCCATGATGCTGAGGGGATTTTGGCTTCTGTTTGTAGCACTGTAGCGCCCTCCCATGAGCGTTGTAGCGCTACCCTGCCTTCTAAAGGGGATTTTAGGGTTGTTTGCAAGGGTTTTTGACCTAAGGTTTGGGGTTTGTTTCCACCACCTTGTTTGGTGGAACTAGGACTTCCCAGGGGCTCGGGATTGGTCCCGAGGCTGGGCTTTGGACTTGAGGGTTGATAATGATTTTGGTCCATGATTGTGTTTAGGTGAGCGCTAGGGCTCGAGGGGGATCGTGCTCAAGGAGTCGAGGGATCAAAGCTAGTGAATTGAAAGGTAAGAGAACTACACCCAATTACATGTTTGTGATGGGACTAAGTGCTCCCGAGATTCGTATCGTGTCAATGATGGTATTACGCCATGGGACATGTTAAAGCGGCCTAAGAGTGTCGTGCATAATATTTGTGCGTAGGGCGCGGCTTGGCCACTGGTAGCCGAGGACAGCTTAATATTCACTGAGCTCAGTTTAAGCGGGCCTGAGTCAGTGGGATAACAAAGGGAGCGGCCTGTGAGCGCTAGCCCTAGTTATCATTTGTGCAGTGATGTGTGATATGAACTGATATGCTTAGTATGTCGAATATTTGGTTATACAGAATGGTTGTATGATTGAGAACTTATGATGCAATGTGAGTTATGGATTTGTCTGTTAATTGCTTATGCTCTGCTGTTGTGTTCTCTTGCTGGGCCTTGGCTCACAGGTGCTACGTGGTGCAGGTAAAGGCAAGGGCAGATTGGACTAAGCCTGAGGTGGAGAGCTCCGAGGTGGAATGTACACAACCAGTTGTTCGATCACCATGGTCGAGGAGTGGATTAGGACAGGGATTACCCAACTGACTGTTTTGCCTTAGTATGGCTGGTTATTGTATCTGAATCTTATAACTTTTGTAAACGATCTTTATACTTGTATTTTTGGGATCCCGTGTAAACAAATAATGTTTCTTAATGAAAATGTGGCCTTTGAGACCAAAACATTTTAAACCCTAGTACCTTTATAGTCTCAGTAACACGATTTTGTTTAACTAACTTGGTTAGCAAGTCTGACACTTTATAAACACGCAGTGTAACGGTCTTGGCTATCCAGGGCATTACACTTATAGTCCCACGCGTGGTTCTAATTTCCGCTCGGAGCCTTGTAGGACAAACCCTGGTACATATACTTCATCAAAGTATAACACCCATCACGATTATCCCTCTTCAGGCAAGCTTGGAAACTGTAGACGTAGAAGATCTCTACTGAAGAAGGGGTGGGCCAATTCTGCCTCCTGTACAGAACGAAAAACCTTGATAACACCTGATATCCATTCGAGGATAGTTAGAGGAGGGAAGCTATGCTGACGAACTTCAAGAAGTCGGCATAACACTAGTGGAGCGGTAACGTAGCTCTCGTCTGGAGGTGGGTAGTGCTCCACGCTCTAAGGTCGTGGACGCTCTCGTGCACCTTTTCCTTTAGCCGGGACAAGTGCACCAGCATGTCCCATGTATCCACTCTGAAGTTGGAGAGGATCTTTTAAAGATCTCCTTGATGCTTCAGCTTGCTCGGGAGCTCCTCCTCCTCGAAGTCGTCAGCGGTATAGGTTCCGTCCCTAGGCAGGGGACCCGTGTTGGCCTCTTCCTCCAAGATGCCAACTCGGATAGACCTCTGCGCCGCAGGAAGTTGCCATCCCTCACTACGAGGAAACTGTTCTACTCCGCGACCTTTTGCTTTCTCTTCTCGGGGATTCATCCCGCATCCTGAGCCATTTCCAAGATCTCGTGGTTGATGTAGTAGAATCCTTGTTGGTGGAGGTGATGTAGCTCTTCGGACATCTGAAATAAAACCAAGCAGTTAGCACCATGACCAGAAGAAAAATAGGGAAAAGCGAGAGACCTTAAGATTACTGCTCGAGAAATGGAGGAGAAATAATGCTAAGGGATCGGGGTGTCCTTGGAACCAATAGATTGGTGTCGAAGAAGACCACCAAATTTCATGAACCTTGTCAGAACCTGGAAATTTTCTAGATTCCGGTCGAATGCCTAGAGGATTGAACATGCCATTTTGACCATTTGAAATGTCAAAATGGTCCTAAGACGAATAAAAAGTGGTTAACAAGACCTTTAAATGCCAAAAGCATCAAAGCCCTAAACATGCAACTACACATTCGACAAACTAGAACCTACAAATAATAATAGGCCAGAATTACTTACTTGATATGAAGCACCTATAGGTAATGTGTTGTGTTCGAACCCGAAAGTATTTCTTGTTGTTCAACCAAAAGAATGAGGATTCTCTCCAGTCGTCCAGGTCGTCGGAGACACAGATGCCTGTGAGGGTTTCAGGCTCTGGGAGTGATGAAGCTTTGGGACGTGTTTGAAATTTCTGATATTTTTTTAATTTCAAATTACCAAAGTGAGTATGTGAGGGGCAACTCTCGAGTTTTATACTCGAAGAGCTTAGGGTGGAAGCAACTCCACCTCGGCTGTTGATCACCTACAGGGTAGGCAATTGAACGTGATCCAACGGTCACGATTATCAAGGCACAAATTGTTATTATTAGCATGGGAAAAGGTAGCCTTGGTTATAGGGCAAAATGACGCTTCGGGTACGGATTCAACGTGTTGGGAGTGACACATACTCTTTATAAATTGCACTGATTGATCGGCCCAACAATGGGGATTCAACACGTGGCTTCACATTTTTCGAGTATGACTTCATGAAGAGCTCAAAAGTCACCTCTCTAAGACCCTTAAAATTACTCCTCTCAAACTAAGTCTCCACTTTCTGAGGACAAGTAAAGACTTAAGGGGAAAATGTTGTCCGTGATTTCATCATTGGACACATGGCAATCATTAGAGAAGTAATTAGGCTCCTCAGGAGGATAGTGATGCTCTATAAAGATCGCCCATAGCTCCTTAGAGTGTAGTATCCTCCTAGCAAGTTGAGTTCCCTATTTTAGGCATGGATATCTCCAAGTAAGGCCACGATTCGAGGACCACCCTAGTGGTCCTCCCGCCTTCTTGATTTGATAGTCCTCTAGGTTTAGGAGCTTTATCCTTGGGCCTGGAAAGAGCCTAGGTGTCAATCACTGTAGCCTTGGGCCACCACAATATATCCTGATAGCTTTTTAGGTGCCTCGAGTAGTGGCTCTGAGATCGTACACTCAAAAATTGGTATTTCCCACAACGCCACCCAATACTGGAAAATGTGTAGCCACATCCTGTCAGTGTCAGAGGCATGTCTCCTGCAAAGTTGATGGGCTACAACCTATGAATTGGGCCCTCTACGATATGCACGGGCCCACTGTCCTTATTTAAACATTAAGATGGGTTAAATAGAAATTAACTCTCCAAATAATTGGGAAATATATGTAATTAATTATATTAATGACCTCCAGCCCCTATAAATAGGGCTAGGATACCATTGTAAAAGTGTTGACAACTTTTGTACTCAGAGCAATATATACACTGCCTAAAAAACCCCTATTGAAGCTTGTCATCTTAAGCTTCAAGAACTCTAATATTAAAAACTCGTGGACTAGGGTTGTTTTATAACTTGAACCACATAAAACATTGGTGTTTATCTTCATTATTCTCTTTAAGTTCTATTATTAGGTTGATCGCGAAAAAAGCAGTCAACACAAATGTAATTAGTGATACAATAAATAAAAAAAGTGGAGTAAAATATGACCATATAGAAAAAAAAAAAATGAAAAGAAAAATTGTGAGAGAATGTGAAAAGTTTAAACTAGAAGAGAGAGAATAAAAAGAAAAACATGTGAAAGAATATATTTAAAAAAAAAAAAGTAATATCTTTAAAATTTGATTATAAAATCAAAATAATAAAATTAGTTTTACTAAAATATTTAAAAAGTATTTATATTTTCTTAGTGAAACACAAATAATTACTATAAAAAATACGAAATGGGTTATATTTTAGGAATAATTATATTTGGGCTTGTAAAACTAATTTTATTTACAAAAATACTGCCAAGGTTTTATTTATAGAAATACTAAAATTTTCTAAATAAGATTTTCAAGTTTTGACACCCAAAATACTAGATTCTAAATAAAGAGAATCTTCACACAATTATCCTTGACAAAGTTCAATAAAATATTAGGATAAAATGATATTCTTAGGATTTATGCCCTAAAAGCATGTAAACGATATTTTATTGATTTAGAATAGTACAATTTTATTATATTTGAATGTTATAATTATTGTTTGAATAAATTATATAAATATCAAGAAAATTTATTTTTCATTTATGAGGATGTCATTTTGTATTTGAACGAGAGAATTAATATCATATACAATGAATAGAATAGTCAATAACATATTAAAGTATGAAATCTTTAATAAATGGTTACTAGTACGGTTTACTAAGCATACGAGAAGCAAGAGATCTATATTTGGATTACTGATGTTGATAGACATCTTAATAAAGGTTATGTATATACTAGATAGTATATATGATATGACCGATGAGAATTAAATATCTTTATAAACTTGTCATTTGACATAAAGATTTAATTCTTATCATAATAGATGATCATTTGTAAATCAGTCTAAATCCTAAGTTATCATGAACTCTTATTTGTGTTTATTAGATATTTTTATTCATTCGTTAATGTCTCTTAGTATAATGAGACTAGTGACTTTTGTTTTGAACATTTAATATTATGAATGGCTAGAAAGATTATTTTACGATAATGGAATCTATGCTTTTCTAACGGATCAAATATTGGTTCCCTTAAGAGTTTATTATAGATTAATTATTCACTAGTGAATTAATGGTACTTAATGAACAAGAGATAATTAGAATGGTAAAACGGAAAATTTGATCAAATCTAATAAACGAACCAATAAATAGACGACAGAACTATATTTATTGATTATATTAATGGACTACAAGAGAAAACTATGTAAATATAATTCTATAAATACTTAGAGTGAAATTTCATATTTATAGTGGAGCAATTATGGAATTAATAAATAAGATTATCGAATTAAAGAGTTTAATTAATAATCTGGTTTATTGGAGCTTCGTATTATAAGTCCATGGTCCCCAGGTCACATTTGTCCTACATTGTCAAGGGTAAGGATGTCACAAGGAAGATTTATGGAGAGAATGATTAAATTGCAAATGAATTAATTTTCTAGGACAAGGTAATAACTATGTGATAATTATGGACAATTAATTAATTGTCAATTAATTAACTGTATAGTTTTTATTTTGAAAAACTTTATGTTAAAATAAATATTAATCATGTTTGGATTAATATTTGAGTGAGTTTACTTATTATCTTAATATAAGATAAATTATTTAAAACTGATAGTTTTTAAGATAAAGTTAGTTTTGAATTAACTGATATTTATTTTGGGATAAATATTTTGTCTTAAAATTAATTAAATAAACAAAGGAGAAAATCAGGGATACATATACAATGGCACCACATGCAGATTTTCCAATTCCTAGCATTTGAATTTCAAATTAATTTTTTTATTTAATTATTATTTTTTAAATATTATTTAAATTAAATAATTTATATAGGTTATAACAGATCAATTTTATTTTAATCAAATAAATATTAATTAAATTAACTAATTATCTTTATAAACTTGAAAAGAAGTTATTCTTTTCTAAGTTAGTTGTATCTAGGTTATCAAACTCTCTCAACAAAAAGAAACCATAGAATTCTCTATACTTGAAATTCTAAAAGTTTCTATAGCCTCTCTCTTCTCAAACCTCTCTAGATCTTATGTGCTAAGTACATTTAGAAAGTCTAAAATCTACATGTGCTTCCTAGGTGTCCACACACGTCCTTGTGTGTCAGAGGATCGACTTGGAAGGCTAAGGTGTGAGTTTTCATAAGGATAAGAAGATCGTTGATTTTACTAAAAGACTCAAGAACATTTGATAAGCTATGAGAGGTAATCTCTCTTCCTTATTTGTGTTGTTTAATATATATATATATATGTATGATCCTGACTGGTATTAATGAATTTTCAAAAATTCCTTTCCTACACATTCCAATGCGTATTTTGATATTTTTCTATTTTAATACCAACATATACAAACCCTAGTTGTAGAACAAACTCTTGGATCTTCTTGCAAGCTTCAAACCCTAGGAGGAATCACCACTTGAATCATTTGTTGATGAGCATCAAAACCAAGGCTTAGACATGAGATGTATCATTATCCAAATTCTCTATTTCCTAACCCTTGATGAACGCTTGAGGTTTTCTCTAGCAAGAAAGGGAATTGGGATTGAACAAGCCTTGAAATTGACAAAGACAAACACTTTTTTTTTTTTTTTTTTATGAATTTCTTGGAGAAAACTTATGATCATGAGAGCTAGAGAGAGAGAGAGAAAGAAGTTAGAGAAAGATTTGAGAGAGTGATCATGTCTATCAAAACTATAAGAAAACTCGTTTATAGTGTAGGCACTCTCATTAAGTCCAACCAATAGGATTAGAGCTTTTAAATTCATCATTTGAAACTTAAACACACGAGTCTGTACGGACACGTCAGGCGACACGTCGCTTGTTGCGCATTGGCTCCAAGGTGGCGACACAACGCCACCTAGGCAGGTCCAACTTTTCAAAAGTGGCATTAAATACTTACAAATGCTTCCAAAATTTTTGTGTATCCTTAGATACGTAAATGTATCACTTTGGACCCAAAAACACAATTTTTAAATGTCTATAACAAAAAGTCAATTTTCACATCTTCACTTTGTGAACACAATTTAATGCTTTACACCTAACTCGTGTAAAACAACTTGGAATTTATATTTTAACCAATCCCAACATAACTTTGACTATTTTTTTGGCAGACCCTGACCCCTCCTAGGCCAAGAGGTAGTAACATTGGAATAAGTACTCCTGGAGGAACAAAACCCAAGCACCCATTCTCCCTATATCATCATTATTTTTTTTGGTGAGTTCATAGGTATATCCGCCTTTAAAAGCAGTTTTTTAGTTATTTTTATAGTTGATTACTTGTAGTTGTTGGAGAAGATGATTGAAGGGGTTGGTTTTGTACTATGATTCAAAAGTAACTTTTTTATTTGGTTAACAACAAATAAACTCTATTTAAATGTAAATTCCATAAGGTACCAAAAAATGTATTTTTGATTTGACATTTATAAATTACAATATAGTATCCTAAACAACCTTGAAAGCTATTTTAAAAACCTATCGAGGTAATTGTTTTACAAAAGGTTCTTAATGATACTATGTGTTTAAATAGAACGTAACAAGATGCTTTTTGGTATCATTATAAGTTTTTTGGTTGCTTTAAAATTCTGTAATAACTTGAAAATTAAGTGATATTTTAAAAGGTGACCAATTTGTATTTTATGTTGTTTCAAAGACAACTAAAATGTAGTTTTAAAAAAGCAGAGTAATTGAAAAAATCCGCCCTCTAAGCTTGCTCCCTCGGTCCCTTGTTTTGTGTGTTGAGTTGGCAAATGCCCACCTTTTGTGGATTCAATCCCACATTTTGAGGGATGTATTATTGGAAGAGAAACTAAAAACTTAAGTTTTTTTTAAAAAAAAAAATGGTATAGACAAAGGCAATTTTTAGAAAGTAGGTATAAAAAAATAACTTTTTTTGTTAGGTATTATTGTAAATAAAACCAAGCTCCCTATATTTTATACCTTCACTAGATATCCCATTTTTATCATACCATTATAGAGTTTTGAGTTGGCAATGCTCTAAGATTCTCTTATCCAAAATACTATAATTGGGTAATTTTTACACTAAAATAGTATACTTTATTTTTTATCTCTAAATCACTACACTAAATTATCCTACTCTTTTAATTTTTTTTATTATTAACACTAACGATAAATTTTCAAATTTATAGTTTATTATTAATATTATTTAAAAAATCTTAGCAGGTACACCGTGCCCAATATGGCTCAAAGAATGGAGCTTGGTTAGGTTTCTATATAGTGCAAAGAATGCAGCTAAAATAAAGAAATTGAGGTTCAATGGAAAAGCAGCTCCAATGGGGGCTTTATAACTATATGATTTCTGTTTTTGTTTTCTTAATAAATAGTTTTCCTAAACAATAACACTTACATTATGGTAATTTTAAAATTAAGAAACAAAAATTTAGAAATATCCTGCCATGTTTAAAATAACTCAAAGAATATGGACAAATTACACATAGCACTGTAAATAAAAAAAAATTGAAAAATATAGAATTTTACAAAAATATGGATAACAGTTCTGTAAATCGTGTGTTATAATTTTCTATTTAGTATGTCAATGTTGTTTACAAAATCGTAACATATAGTTATAAATTTGTAAATTTTTGTTACAAAAAAATTGTATTGTTGTAAACTTTGTTTATTAAAAAAGCTTTGTATTTACAATTATTCCCCTTCATATTTTGGTAATTTTTTCCCGATTATGTATTTTTAATATTTTTTTAAAATCTTAAGTATTTTTGTTAATTTCCCAAAGAATATTTATTGTGAGCGGATTATATAGGTTTTTCAAATAATTGATAGCCAAAAAGATTAAGCTTGAAAAATGTCATATTCTAATCCAAGTTGTTGGGAAAATAGTATGTGCCATTTTTAAAATTACCACAATTTAGTCATTTGTAAAAGGTAAAATACTGTTTTGGTCCCTGTATTTTTTCCGAATATGTGATCGGTCTTTGTGTTTTGTTAAATGACAATTCAGACATTGTGTTTTACAAAATGAATCAAAATAGTACCTTACATCTAATTTTGATCAAAATATTTTCTAATTATAAGATCAATTCTCGAGTCCTTAGTGATGCGATAAGTTCAACGAAACAAAGAAAGTGACCAAGAAGCTGAGAATGAAATATTATATTGGAAATTTTTTTGACCAAAATTAGATATAATGTACTATTTTGATTCATTTTGTGAAACACGGAGTCCGAATTGTCATTTAACAAAACAGTGGTCAATCACATATTCTAGAAAAACACAAGGATGAAACTGGTATTTTCCTTTTGTTTTGTTTTTGAAAGAGTTTTACCTGCAAAGGGGTGTTCTCTCCGGAAGGAACACAAGCAGCAAAATTACAGGCTTGTGATTGATCAGTGACAGCAATGAAATGGGCTCCGAATTGTGCAAGTTGTAGGGCATCAGCATCACTTGTGTTTATCATTTGAATTCCTCCTCTTTCGTAATATTTTCTTATGCATTCTGATGCCACCTCCCCACTAGTAATTCCCTTAAGCCTCTCTATTACTCCCAGTAACTGAATTTCAAAATTTTCTACATAATTAACTTAATTAAAAAATGAAAAACAATTGAATAGTTTTTTTTTAACTTGCTAAGTAGGCAAACTCACCTCAAAAAAGGAGACTGAAAAAAAAAAGAGAAAAGAGGGCAATGGTAGTTAGTATAAGAAATAAACAATACAAGATAATGGAAATGACCATGAACACTACCATTTCAACACTAGGTGCTTTAGAGATCAAATATATACTAACCAAAACCTATGGTAAGCTATCAAAGATTCATACCAGGAAAGTCATTGGGGTCGACTGAATAATTTGATAATGGGATGACGAAAGATTTGATCCTTGGAGTGCAATACTTTGTTCTCGACGCCATCCTCGAATTACTCTGCACATTTTTAATATTTTGAATGAAAGTCATAACTAGGGTAAAAAAAAAAGTGATTTATTATTTCATCATGAAAGAGTTAATATGAGAGGTCTTGTATGATATCGAGGTCGAGTGATTTATATGTATAAGCTAAAAAAAAATCAAAAGTGAATGAGTAGAAAATCGTTAGAACCTGAACAAGAAGGTAGCTCTTGCCGTCTACAACATTTTTGATGACTTTGAAGGTTTGGCTATAGTAAATATGAAAATTAGAGGCATCTTCCACTTTGGAGAACTCTCCCACCTTCTGTTTCACAACCACTGCACCTGGATTAATATTCACTCCTCCAATCGTCCAAACCAAATTGCATAATAACAGTATCAATACCAACACCATCATTTTCTCCACATTACAACATCCCCAGACCATGATTTGGTCAAAGATTAAACCCCTTTTCACTATCACTGCAATATAATAAATATTATAGCTCTCTGTATGTATCAGCTAAGTCGGAGAGAGAGAGAGAGAGAGAGAGAAATAGGATTCGTGGTGAAGAATTTTTTTTAAGGTGTGGTGTCAATTATCAATTTCTTGGCAGGATGTGTTGCAAAATAAAAATCATTATTTGTTTAATAATTTGGATAGAAACAGCAAGAGACCCGTGAACCCACCTTTTTTTTTTTTGGCGTGAACGAATTTGTCATATTCTTTTTATCACTTTGTTGCTTGTACTGAAATCGTTACCTCTTTAATCTCAAAATGATGCCATATCAAGTGCTCGGCACCACACTATTATATGAAACATTAACTAACAAAAAAAAAAAAAAACAATTTAGAGCAAAAACAAATAATATAAAAAATGTTGGGAAAAATAGTTGTCAGTTCGTCTCAGAGATTCTAGCACGTTTGATAACTCTAGGCACTAGCTGTAATGAAAAACAAGAATGAGATAAGGAGATGTTGAACGAAAAAAAAAATATAATAATAAGATATATTATTATAAAATCAAATGAATTAAATAAAAAGAAATAAAAAAAATATCTCCACTTTTTCTGTGCACCATCACGTTTTCAACTCTCCACTCTCATTTCATTACTCTTCACATTTTACATTTCTACAAAGTGAATACTAGGGTTTGTTCTTATATTATTCTAACTATTATCTTTTCTTCTCCAATTGATTTTCTTTAATGGATTTTTTTTCTTTTGTTGTCTTTTGTTCACTTTTAAGTAGGCTAAGTTACAAAAGTTCTCCAAAAGTGAGATATAAATAAATTGAAAAGAAAAAAATCTATTTTTTTTTTGTCGTTGTGTTTCTCAAATTCTCCTTAGATTAAAATTATATTTTTTATGGTCTACTTTGATCTAGGTTCTATAAACTACAAAAGATCTCCAAAAGTGACATATAGCCACCTAGGTATGATAAATCTTAAACAAATTCATAGGCATTGTGCTCTCTAATTTCTCTTAAAATCAAAATTAGTTTTTTGTATTTTTTATGGTCCATTTTAATCTAAATTTTATAAGCTAAAAAAATTAGTCTCTAAAAGTAAGATATAGCCATGCATAATATAATAAATCATAAAATAAATTTTTAGATGTGGTTATGCTGCCAAATTAAATAAAATTAATACAAATCTAGTTATGAATATCAAATTAACTTCATACAATCCCTTGGAAAAAGTGATTTATTACATTAATCGTCACTCTATAAAAAAAGGACCATTTATTAGTGTTATTGTCAATCGGTGTATTGGATATTTATACTAGGGGTGTTCATTGGATCACATCCAATGTTTTTAGGCCTATCCGATTCGATCAAATTATCCATTGGATGTTGAATTTTTACAACCGATCCAATCCAATTAACTTGTCTCAACCGATCCGATCCAATTTCCATTGGAATGAATCAAATTTATCCATTGAATGTGTCCTCTTAGTTATGTATTTTATGGGATTGAATCCATCCAATATTTTTGAACATTTATTTAGCTTAATTTATTCAAATAATTCATAATATTATAAATAGAAAGACTAATTTGTTCAAAATGATAAAACATCATACAAATACAACATAAATTATAAGCATAATCCTAAATAAATAAATATATTTTAAAAATATATATACAATTAGATTGGTTTTGTTTTATTGGATTTTTGCATATATCATCAAACAACTAATCTGATCCAATTTGGATCTTCAAAATCTAATCCTATCCAATACAATCATAACTGGATATCTAATTTTTAGCGGTCGGCTGTAATTGGATTAAATAATTTTTGCACACCCCTAATTTACACCATGAAACAAACCCAAAATTGCTCTCAATTCCAAAGAGTTATACACTAACAACTAAGTGAAGGAAAGTGTGAAAAAAATAAATAAAAAATCCGCACGTGCAAAGCTTATGTGAATGTCATAATGATTTTGGTTTCTTTGGAGTCTCTTAAAAGAAGAATTCTAAGGAGACTCTCTAGTTCACTCTCATCTGCACTCTCTCCCTTATCTGCACTCTCTCCCTTATTTGATGACATGTGAATTTTAAATAACTTCAATATTTTAAAAAATAATTAGACATTATATTTCAACTTTATTAAAATTATGCACCATCTACCACATATTTCATTTGTAAGAATCATGAGATTTATTTATATGGGATACATTTTGGCTTTCTAAATATTTTAATAAAGTATAATACAAAGATTATATAACACGTGAAACTAAGTAAGTAATTCATCAAGCAACTTGATAAACAATCCATAAGTTAAGCAATCCTTAAAACTCTAAAGCAACCCTTAAAATCCTAAATCAACCCTGTGTAGCAACCCATAAAGCAACATGTTAAGCAATTTTTGAAACTCAAAAGCAATCATGTACATTAATTTGTTAAGCAATCCATAATTTTTATATAATCAACATATAAAACAACCCTTAAAACTACTCAAACAACTCATAAAACAACTCTTGAAAATCCTTAAGAAATATACAAAGCAACTTAATAAACAACCCATATAGTAACTTGTTAAGGAACTCTTGACACTCCTAAACAAGCAACCCATAAAGCAACAAGTAAAGAAACATATTAAGCAACCCTTGAAACTCTAAAACAGCATTATAAATCAACATATAAAGTAACATTTGAAACTCCTAAGCAACCCATAGAGAAACACTTAAAACTCTACGCAAGCCTATATAACAACATATAAAACAACCTGTAAAATTCCTTAAGCAACCATATTTAAAGAAACTCAAATTAATTTAATTAAACATATTATATTAATTTTTTTTAGCATTATTGATATTGTCACTTGTGTTGATTATGTTTCTCTTGGTTTTTTGGTTTAAGGGTTTAAGTCAACATTTATATACTATTGGTTAGGTTATAAAGTAAATCAAATAAACTTAATTAAGTTACGAAGTAAATTCATGTGAACAATTTCAATATTTACTTGAAATAATTCTCCATTATATGAGGTGGTGCTTGGATAATATACCTTTAGAAGTATTAATGATTATTAACATAATTGACATATATAAACTGAAAACTAGAATACTTATTTACATATAAATCTTTATTACGATGTGCGTGCTACACTACAATCACTATCATTCACTAGGACAAACCGTAGTAATGTAAAAAATATATTTAGTTATACATTAATGAAATAATTTTTTAAATGTCGAATAAATTTTATATTATTTATATAACATGATATTTAGATTAAATAATGTGACAATGTGTGTCACATATTGTAACATATAAAATGAGAGTTACATTCTTTTGATAATAGAAATATTCAAATATGTAACATATTTGGAGTTACAAGTTTGTAACCCCCAAATATTATCCAATAATGTGTATATTTGATGTTACACATTTTGATTTGAATTTATCAAAGAAACATGTTATATGGTTGTTGGAGACATTTTTTTAACTCCCAAAATGTGCTTGGAGGTTACAAAGTCATGACGGAAGATGATAGAGCCGTTTGGAAATGGAAAAATTGAGTTTTGCTAAAATTAAGGTTGTGGTCGCAGCCACGGGTGTTTCGGGCTGCATCTTGGAGAACTGAGCCTCATGACTGCGGTTAGGAACATCTTTGGTCGCGGCCAGGGACGCTGGCAGCCAACTCCAATTTCTTTTTTCTAGCTTCAATTGTTCTAACAACTCATGTAACTTCCAAAACTTCTTTTTAATTTCATAAATATTCAATTAAACATTGGTAACAGCCATGAGGGTTGGTGGAATTTGAAATTCCAAAGGTGTCTCAAAAATCTATAAATAGGAGCATATTGCTCATTTGTAAGACACTTGATTTTCTATCCATTAGAGCACTTGGCTAAAAATGCACCAAAATGCTCGTTTATTCTAGAGAGCTATTTCCATATTGTGAGAATCCCTTAGTGCTTGAGATAGGGGGAAATAAGCTTTTGGACAAAGGTTGTAAACTTTGTTCAAGTTGGTGATCCCCAATGCTCTTCAATTTGGTTGGGTGAGGGAGAATGCTTTGTTATTGTTTTTGTTATTTCTTATTTCTACTATTGCTCTTTATCATCTTCTCTTCATTTTCTATTTACATATTTGCTTGTATTTTTTGCTTTTAGAGTTGTAATCTCCTCTACATCTCTCCTCTACCACTTTATTTTATTTGTACTTATTGTCTAGAGTTGTATTTTCTATTATCCTCTTCATCTACATATTTTTAAATTTACCTGTATTTTGTTATTGAGTGGTAATCTTATTTAATCAATCATCTTCTCTTTGTATTATTTTGCTTAGGGTTGTAAGAGTCTTACTATTTTTCATTGAGGCAATATAATTATCTCTAATATTCAAAAGCTTATTCCTTGTTTGTTTCAATGGAAGGTGAGACCATGAAGATCATGAACCAAGACCTAGTGATGTTGGATAGGTTTGATGTATCTAATTTTACTAGGTGACAAGACAATGTGAGATTCCGCTTGATCACTCTTAAGATCACCTACATCCTAGAGTCAACCCTTAAACCGCTCCTGACGCCAACTGATAAGGACACCCCTGAGGTGAAGAGTGCTAGGTCCAAGAAGGAGGAGGACAATCTCCTATGCAGGGGTCATATCCCCAATTCCCTATCTGATTGACTTTGTGACCTCTATACCAAGACCAAGTCGGCAAAGGAGATTTGGGCTGCACTTGTGACAAAATTCAAGGCGGAAGAGGAAGATACCAAAAAGTTTTTTATTTCTCAATACATTGATTACAATTATTTTTTGTGATAAACCTATTTTTCCTCAAATTCATGAGCTTCAAATAATTGTTAACAAATTGAAAGTTTTGAAGATTGAGCTTCCTAAGGCCTTTCAAGTTGGTGCAACAGTGGAAAAATTACCACCAACATGGAGCATCTATAGGAAAAGAATATTTCATAAAAATGAGGATTATTCTTTGGAGGAAATCCAAAAACATATTTGAACCGAGGAGGAATTGATTTGTAGAGAGAAACTTATGGAGGGGTCTAGTGGAGAGAATTCCAAAGCAAATGTAGTGTCACAACCAAAACATCCCAAAAGTAAAGGGAAAGGAAATAAGGGTAATTAAAAACCTTTGGGTCCAAAAACAAACCAAACAAGTTTAAGGGCAAGAAAGGTCCTTGCTTTGTGTGTTGGAAAAATGGTCACTATGCTAGAGAATGTAGGCATAGAAAATACCAACAAGGACCTAAGGTGGATGAAACTCAAGAGGAGAATATAGTTGCTACCCTTAGTGAGGTGAATGTTGTCCAAGGAAAGGTGAAGGAGTGGTGGTATGACACATGTGTCACCGTCCATGTCACCTATGACAAATCATTGTTCAAGACCTTTGAAGAGTCAAAGGGCAACAATGAGATTTAAATAGACAATGAGGGCAAATCCAAGGTACTTGGCAAATGTATCATTGAAGTCTTTTTCACCTCCAACAAGAAAGTCACATTAGTGAATGTGCTTTATGTTCCCAAAATGAGTAGAAATTTGTTATGTGAAGATTTGCTTGGCAAGCCCGGCATTAATGCTGTTTTGAGTCCGGTAAACTTATTCATACTAAGTCCAATGTATTTTAAGGAAATGAGTATTCTTGTGAGGGTATGGTTAAGTTGTGCACCAATGATGTAACTTTCAATGTTATCAATAAAGATGCTAATTACGCTTATATTGTTGAGTATGATTCTTTATTTTTATGGCATTGTAGACTATCTCATATAGGTTTTTCAACCATGAAAAGGCTAGTAAAATGTGGTATGATTGCACGCAACATTAAAAACTATGGAAAATGTGAAACACGTGTTAAGGAAAAAATGATAAAGAAATCATTTCCTAGTGTTGAAAGATCATCTAATTTACTTGATTTAATTCATAGTGATCTTTGTGAATTAAATGGTGTTTTAACTAGAGGTGGTAAAATGTATTTTTTTACTTTTATAAATGATTTTAGTAAATATACCTATGTGTTTCTTTTAAAGAATAAAGATGAGACTTTGGATGCTTTTAAAGTTTATAAATATGAAGTTGAAAATCAACTAAATAAAAAGATTTAGGTGTTAAGAAGTGATAGAGGAGGTGAGTACTTATCTAATGAATTCAATGAATTTTGTGAAAAAAAATGCCATAATTCATGAGTGCACTGCACCTTATACACCACAACACAATGGTGTCGCCGAAAGAAAAAATAGGACTTATCTAGAGATGATAAGTTCCCGACTTACGATCCTGGGATATCTATTGGTCCCGGATCTGGGTCCAAAGGGGACTTCTTTAAGCAGTTTTAGGAGAATCCTCGTACCTCAACCAGTTTTCTTCAGTTTTGGTGCTAAGTACTTGGTTCTCCTTTTCCTTGTCGCTTCCAGGTCCCTGATCATGAGTCGCAACATTACTTTGTACGCGGAGGACATTGTCCAAGCGAGCCACATAGTCCTAAAGAGGACCAAACTTCCCACTGGAAACACGTGGCAAATGGATAGGGAAAAGAACGAGTTCTGGAATTACCACATGTTGCATCAGCTGGAGAAGGCCCTTGGATTAGAATTGACTCCAGGGTTTTTTTTATAACCGATTGGCCTGGAAGGAGGATAAAGCTCATACCGGAGTAGGCATGTTCGGGGCCTGGAGCATAGGCCACATCAGTGCAGGAGCTACTCTCCCAGTCCATGATTATTTTGCACGGTTCCTCAAGTTTATGGGGATTGCAACTTTCCAACTTATACCCCAAGCATATAAATTGCTTGTGGGATGGCGCATATTCTGCGCGTCGAATGAGATCTCGGCGTCCACCCCCGTGGAGGTGTTGTACTTTTACAAGCTGGAGCCGCAACTTAACTCTAAGGACAAGACACAGCATGAGTTTTATAGACTGAAGGCCAATGGCATTAGTTCGGCTCCATTCATCACGTGGAAGCACCCCTGGATGTCAGACACTACTGGTTCATGACATCAGTGTTCCTCTTAGAGAAGAACTCCACCTTGGTGCTGGACTTCTAGCTTGTGGGTAAGTTGTCCTTCTTCATTTTTTATATCGCCTTTAGTTTTGTTTACTAGACACTCACGTTCCTAGAAAATAGGTCCATATGCTTAGACTCAGCTCAGTAAATTGATCCTGGATCGAAAAAAGTTCTATGCCACTCTTAGTGCCAAGGAGCTGGATGTGGGGGGCTATGTGACTATGAAGAACCTTCTACTAGTCTATTTGATTGTCGCGAACCAGTCAATAGATGCCCCTAGCTTCTAAGGGCTGCAATGCGAGAGGGATCTTGCCTTGAGGAGGAGCTGGCCCTTCTCCACATCAAGGTAGTGGAGGCCGCAGCCAAGGCGGACGCGAAGAAGCACTACTACAAATATAGGCTTTCTCTGCGGTTTTTTTTCAACAATAAAAAAAAGCGCATAGAAAATGTTTGAAAGAGTCGAAAAAATTATATTTAATGTCCGCGCCCTACTTTATTGCGGTTTTAAAAAAAAACAGCTCAGTGAAAAGTTTGAAGTGGGACACTTTTCTCTGCGGTTTTGAGTATAGAACCGTGGAGAAAAGCTTCCCCTCCTCCTTCATCAACACGAGACCCTATTCTTCCCCCTCATATTGCATTTTCCATTTTCACAGAGAGGCACGGCGCTCCACCACCGTCCCCAAGCCACGGGTAAGCCCCATTTTGTCCATTTTTTTTGTTTTTATTTTCTTGCATATTAAAGCTTGAAATCATGTAAATATACTCAATCTTGATTTATTTTGAAGTTTTAGTGTAAAAATGAATAAATATTGAGTGGGTTTAATGGGGGTTTCAATGTATGTTTATATGGTTATTTTCAAAGTTTTTTCTAACAAATTTGAAAGTTTATATATGATTAGAAGACATTTTCATTATTTAAAACATGTTTTGATCACTAAAACTTGATTTTTTAATGTATATTTTGGTTTTAGGGTATTTTTTGTATTATTTTATTTATAATAATATTGTTTACATAATTTTTTATTTTAAAATATTATTGCTTACATAATTTTGTATAATATTTAGGTAATGGTTTTTTTAAAGTATATTTTTGCTAATTATATTATTTTAGGATCAATTCAATTACCATATATTTACTAATGTTTAAATTTTTATTGTAGGAAATATTTGTTTGAGTGTGAGGTGTGTTGAAATTGTTGAAGATTAATTTTGAAGGTGAGTAATTATTACTACTTAATTTTTTTATTTTTATTTTTATATTTACAAACTTTTGTTAGAGGAGTTTGAATATATTAGATATTCATCCGTAGTGAAGTAGGTTCTGAGATAAAATTGTGTGTTGCGGAGATAGCAGAAGGTTGATAACATGTGTGTCTTAGTGAAGTAGGTTCTGCGAATTATGTGTGTGCTGCGGTGACTTATGGTTGAGAACATGCATGTTATTTGTTATATGTTTTGTTTGATGTGAATTTATAGGTAGATAACTTGGGATATGCTATAAATACAGAGGAAACTTTGCCCAATTTTTTTTGATGATATTAATTGAACATGTTTTATAAGTTAATATATGTAATAATTATATTTTTGTTTATGTTGAAATTGTAAATACATATGAATTTTGGATATGTTATAGAAATAAATGAAACTCTGCCCATTTCATTTTATAATTTATTAATTGAACATAATTTTTTCAATTACAATATTAATTTTCTTTTCATTATCGACTTAGGAATTAGGTAGATATTATCATTATGGATAAGTCATGGATTCTTGAGAATAGAGAAACACAATAATTTCAAGACGGTTTCAACCAATTTTTAGAATTTTTCCAAACAAATTGTAGTGATCCTGAAAGAATTCATTGTCCATGTATAGATTGTGGTAATGGATCAAATGGAAATATTACCATGATAAAAAATCATGTATTTTGTCGGGAATTTGATACAAGTTATCATACATGGTATTGGCATGGGGAATCATTGAAAAATAATAACCCATATCCATTCGGGAGGCGAGGGATTGATGATTTGGGTTATAGTGATTTTGACGACCATCCTATGGAATTGCTCAATGAAGCACAAGAAGAGTTTGTTGATGATCCTTCAAAATTCGATAAATTGGTTAGAGATGCAGATAAACCATTATTCAATGGTTGTCTGAAACAAAGATTACCAACGATGGTAAAATTTTACAACATAAAAGCAGAAAATGGAGTTAGCGATAAATGTTTTAGTCAATTTTTAGCTGCTTTTAAAGAGATTTTGCCGTTAGATAATTGCTTCCCTGGGTCTACGTATGAAGTGAAGATAACTTTAAATTGCATAGGCTTGAAGTATGAGAAGATCCATGCATGTCCGAACAATTGTGTGTTATATCGTAAAGAGTATGCAGACATGGACACTTGGCCAGAATGTGATTCACCCCGCTACAAACCTAACAAGAGTAAGGAGATTAGGAAACTTATTCCTCAGAAAGTGATGTGGTACTTGCCTTTGATTCTGTGGCTTAAGTGATTATATCGAAGTGCAGAACACTCTGAAAACTTAATATGGCATGAGACTAGGTGAGTGAAAGATGGTAAACTTCGACATCCTGCAGATTCGTAGGCTTGGAAAAAAGTTAATAACTTAAATCCTGAATTTAAAACTGAAGCAAGACATCTTCCTCTAGGTCTAGCTGCTGATGGTGTAAATCCACATAAATCTCTAAGTAGTAGCCATAGTTCGTGGCCTGTCTTCCTTGTTATGTACAATCTTCCTCCATGGTTAGTGATGAGAAGAAAGTTTTTGATGCTCACGTTAATGATTTTAGGCCCAAAACAACCGGGACACGATATAGATGTTTATTTGGCACCATTAATTGATGATTTGAAAGATTTGTATGAAAATGATGTTGAGGCATATGACAGTTTTAAGAAAGAAGTCTTTAACCTAAAAGTTGTTTTGTTGTGGACTGTTAATGATTTCTGAGATTATGGTAATCTATCAGGGTTAAGCACAAAAGGTTACTAGGGATGTCCAATATGTTGCACTAACACAAGGGCTATTCGTCTGTCGAATGGGCACAAAATTTGTTATATGGGTCATCGACGATATTTGCCCCTAAATCATCATTATCGGGAAAAAAAGCATTTGATGGTGATAAATAACAAGGTATTGCTCCTTTGCCACTTTCAGGGCAACAAATTCTTAAAGAAGTAGAGAAAATTGATTTCAAGTATGGAAAAATGCAGAAAAACAAGAAAGTAAATGGATGTTTCCAAAGGAAATCAATTTTTTTTCGTCTCCCTTACTGGAAAGATTTACTTGTTCGACATTGTTTGGATGTCATGCATATAGAAAAAAATGTGTGCGAAAGTATTATAGGTACATTACTTGATATTCCCGGTAAAACTAAGGATGGTTTAACTAGTCGTTTAGATCTTGTTGAAATGGGTATACGAACTGATTTAACATTAGAACAGAAAGGTAAACACACATATTTACCTCCTGCTTGTTTCACGTTGTCTTGAGAAGAGAAAAAAGTTGTATGTAAATCATTTGCAGAGATGAAAGTGCCTGATGGCTATTCATCCAACATTCGAAACTTGGTATCCATGGGAGATTTGAAGCTGATGGGTATGAAAGTGCCTGATGGCTATTCATATGTTGATGCAACAATTACTTCCAATTGCTATTCGGTTAGTATTACCAAAAAAAGTTTGAGATTGTTTGACGAATGTTTGCATATTCTTCAATCATTTATGCGGAAAAGAATTAGAAATGAAAAAAATTGGATGCATTGCATTGTAAGATAGTGGAAACTCTATGCAACCTTGAAATGTTTTTTCCGCCATCCTTCTTTGACATTATGATACATTTAATGGTTCATCTAGTAAGGGAAGCCAAGTTGTGTGGACCAGTTTGGGAAGATGGATGTGTCCATTTGAAAGAAGTATGAAGGTGTTGAAAAGTTATGTGCGTAATCATTATCGTCCTGAAGCTAGTATGGTTGAATGTTATATATTGGAAGAGGCAGTAGAATTTTGCTTAGAATACATGAGTGGGGTTGAGGTAATTGAAATCAGCAAACCACAAAATAACTCAGATGGAGTTGATAAAGAACTACGAGGGAACGAAATAGTGATCACCGTGTCTAGGGCAGAATTATATCAAGCTCAATTAGTTGTGTTGCAAAATAATCCTGAGATTCAATCATATATAATGTAAGTAGATAATATATTTCAATCATATATATTAGAGTAGTGATTTTCTTTTTGTTGTTTAAACTTTTTGTTATTTCTTTTATGTTTCAGTGATCACATAGAGTTATTACAGTCAATGATTCCAAACAAGGTTAAAAATAAACAAAAATGGGTTATAGATGAGCATAATAAAACATTTTTCCAGTGGCTGAAGAATACAATTTTGACAAAGTTGGGAGAAAAAAATCATGGACTGTCGACTGAGTTGAAGCGCATATCTCTTGGAGCAAGCATTGATGTAATAAAGCATCAAGCTTACATTGTTGAAGGGAAACGATTTCATACTAAGTCAAGAGATGATGCTCGGCTGGCTCAAAATAGTGGAGTAAGTGTAGTTGTAGAAGCTATACATTTTGCCAGTGCAAAAGATGATAACCCAATTTCAGGCACAATGACATACTACGGGATTGTTGAAGAAATATGGGAGCTAGATTATTCATTATTTCGTATTCCTCTTCTTAAATGTTTTTGGGTAGACAACAATACTGGCGTTAAAACTGGCGAACTTGGATTCACTCTGGTTGATTTAAGCAAGAAGGGAAACAAGAACGATCCTTTTATCATGGCTGCCCAAGCAAAACAAGTGTTTTATATACTTGATCCAGTTAATGATAAATGGTCCATCGTTTTATCCGTTCCCGAGCAGAAGTTCTCAGAAAAAGAAGATTACGATGAAAATTATGATTTATATCATGACTGTTTCATTTTTGGACAACCGATACATGAACAAGTTGAGAATATTCAGGATAATGATAATGATAGCGATACCGATGATTGTGATTATCTTAGAAATGACATCGAAGAAGGAATATGGGTCGATTGTGAATCGACCAAAAATAAAATAAGAAAAAAAAGAAAACATGTTTAGTAAGTTATATAACTCATTAATACTTGTGATTATTTATTTGTATAATGCATTAACACTTGTGATTATTTATTTGTATAATGCATTAACACTTGTGATTATTAATTTGTGAGTTGCAGATGGTGGATAAAAGAGATGACAAAGAGAAACATCAGGTTCGTGGTAAAACAAGAATGAGTTACATGACCCAAAAAAAAGCCAAAGGAATCAAGAAAACTCTTGAATGGAACGATTTGGGAAAACCAATAGGTGATGTGTATACAAACATGATATCATATCTTGGATCTAGAGTATGAGCCACGATTTCTATCAACTCAGGTGATTGGAGGAAGGTCCCACAAGATTTGAAAGACAGTCTATGGGAGGATATCATTTTAAGAAATTATCATTATGATATTTATTTATTTTTGTGTGATATCCAAATTTAATAATTACTTTTCTTAATTATATTCTCAGGGTGGTCACAACATTCCTCAAACCTTCAAACGTGAGATTTTGAAAAAAGCTGGTCAAATACTGAGAGATTTTAAAAGTGAACTCACTACCGAGTACATCAACCCTTTGGCAGAAATGGGTATGATGGAAGAACTCAAATTTCCCCCGAAGAAGTATAGCGATATAATTGACGAGAGATTGGTTAAAATTTGTATCTGGTCGTCTAAGTCCAGAGTTTCAAAAAGTGCATCAAGAACAAAAAGCACGTGCATTACTAATGAAGTCAAGGCATCGAACCTCTCGTAGAGGAATGGCTAATATAAGAGAAGATTTGGTAAGTATAATTGATATTAAATTTTATATAATGGTTGGTATTATCGCAACATATAACTATAATTATCTTGTACATTGCAGAAAAAAGAACGAAATATTCAAAATCCGGAGAGGTATCAAGATTGGCTTAGATCGCGTGAAAAAAATAAAGTTATCGTGACAGAGCCGGACCAACAGATTGCCAAAAAGATAGTAAGTTTTCTAAGGTTTTATAATCAATATATTGTTTTTATTTATATAAACTAATTTAACCAAACAATATCTTGAGTAGGAGGATGTCAAAGAAAAATTGAGTCGTGGCGAAATTATAGCTCAGGGTCGAGATGACATCTTGACTCAAGCATTAGGGACACCAGAACACCCAGGTCGTGTTCGAGTTGGCAGGTATGATACTTTATAATAGTTGTTTTCTTTTAAGAATTATTTAGATTGGTTTATTGATAAACTTTATTGATTATTTTGTAGGTTCACTGTGACCGTTTCCAAAATGTTTGGAAAAAAACATAAAACAATGATTGCAAAAGAGGAGATTGCTCGGCTAAAAGCGGAGATTGAAGAGCTAAAAAGACTTAAATTTAGGACATAAGAGGAGTTAGCTCAAAATGAAGAATATAATGAGGAAAGCCATGAGTGTGGATACTGTTATGAAGGACAATTTGATGAGGGAAAATATAATGAGAATACAAATGATGAGGGACAATATTATGAGAATACAAGTGATGAAGTCTATCGACCTGCCCCCAACGCAAATGATCATTTTCATCAAACCGAAGAAGATCATTTTGATGAAGATGATGGATCATCAATTTATGAGTCTACGCCACCACCGAGCTCTGAAGTTTATTTGTGTTCTGATAATATTGATAATGTAGTGGCTAAGGGTGTAATCATTGTACCAAACATGGGTAGCCAAATTACCATCCATGGAAATGTACTTGATGATTTAGTTGCGAGGGTTTGGCTTATAGATGTCGTACAAGAAGAAGTTGAGATCCCTATTCCCTTTGGTAACATACGATATGTTGGGGACGCACGAGACAAATTCTTGCCTTGGCCAAAAAATTTAATTGTGACTTGTCAGTTATAAAATTATTTGCTTAGATATTTAAATTTTATTTTTAAATGGGTACACTATATTGATATGTTAAATGCTATTATATAGGGTCCATCTTCATCTAAACACAAATCCCTATCACCAAGCCCACATTTATCATCAGTTGGATCTCACGTAGTCATCCTTACTGAAATAACTCAACCAGAACCTTCAAATTGGTTAACAGATAACCAATGGGACAAAATTGATCTGAGTCTAAAATTTATAGTGAAGGAGTATTATTCCATTAAAGGAATAGATGGGGTTGTACAAGTTCCTGTTGACCCGGAGTTTATAGGAGAACGCAAGGCTATCTTCATCACTTCGGAAGATGTTTATCAAGCAGCCTCCATGGATAATATTGGATCCTCAGCTATGCTGTTTGGTATGAGGTATGTATCAATTCAAATTGAACTCAATCTGTTATGTCATTACAAACTATTAGAGGAGTTTGAATATATTAGATATTCATCCATAGTGAAGTAAGTTCTGAGATGAAATTGTGTGCTGCGGAGATAACAGAAGGTTGAGAACATGTGTGTCTTAGTGAAGTAGGTTCTGCGAATTTTGTGTGCTGTGGTGGCTTATGGTTGAGAGCATGAATGTTGTTTGTTGTATGTTTTGTTTGAATTGAATTTATAGGTACTAATAATTTTGGATATGCTATAGAAACAGAGGAAACTCTGCCCAATTTTTTTTTGACGATATTAATTTATTAATTGAAAATGTAATATGAATGATTGATTCTACAGATGCATTTTGGAAAGCATGCACCCAAATTCACGACAATTATACAAATTTTTTGACACCGAACATCTTTCTATTGGCAATGATGAAAGTAAAAATTATACGGTGGATCTTATAGCCAAATGGATGATGACTATGGATAGACGAGGCCAAATATATTTCATTCCTTGGATTTTTGAGTAAGAACGAACTACTTAAATATTATCACTACTATGGTTGAATTTTAATTTTATAATAATCATAATTTATTATTGTTTTAGTAGACATTGGATATTGGTGCTCGTGATGATACGGGGGATGGCTATAATTTTGGACCCTTTAAAAAATCATAAATCTCCACCAATAATTAAGGAGGTTGTGGAAAAGTAAGTTATTCAATTGTAATGTATGCATTGTTAATTTTTAAAAGTTGAGAGTATAATATGTATTTAATTAATTTTAATTTTTGTAGAGCATACGCACAATGTTTCAAAAATGAATACATCGGCACATTTACAAAACTGTTGAGAGGTTCTTGTCCAAAACAACCCCAAAGTCATGAATGTGGTTATTATGTACTAAGATACATTTATGATCTTGTAAATGCACCGAATCCGGCAGAAGTTATCAAGAAGAAAGTATGTTATACTTTAAAATCTTTTTTTTTTTGCTTAAGAAAAACTAGATATAATATTTAATTATCTAATATATATTAACTTTTCAATTTTGCAGTGGTTTGACAAAAAGGAATACAATGTCAAAGAGGATCTATTACCACTACAAAGTGATTGGTTAGCAAGATTAATGCCATTTATCTATAAAATCTAAGTTTTCATATGTATGTAAGATTAAAGTGCTAACTTATATTGGTTAGAAAGATTAAAGTCATTGATTCATTACTAGCCAGTTATTTTGTATTAGTTATGAAATGTATATATAACAATTTAACAAATTACGTTATACTATTGAAAATAATTATATATAATTAAAATTGAAAATTAATTTTTTTTTATTAAAAAGGCTAGGTGATAATTATAAAAATATATATAATCATAATTCAAAATAATTATATAAAATCGAAATTGATTTTTTTTTAATGAAAACCCACTTTTCTCCGCGGTTGGCTTATCACAACCGCAGAGAAAAGTGTGGCTTTTCTCCGTGGTCCGTGTACCACTTTTCTCTGCAGTCTAATACACTGCGCTTTTTAATACTCTCGAAAACCACAGTGTATTAAGTAAAAAAACCGCAGAGAAAAGCCTTTTTTGTAGTAGTGAAGATGAAAAAGGAGTAGGCTTGTCAAGCGGAGAGGGACGAATCCGATGAACTGGAAGCCCTTCTCGAGGGGAAGCAGCCTAATGCTAGAGCTCCCGGGGCCAGTATTTCAAGGCAAGGTAAAACGCCTCCGATTTCAACTTATGCCCCTCATTTTGAGGGCTTAGTTAGGAATAGGCAACATCACTGAGATTATTTGACTAGGACTGTAAGCAACGTGGGGCTTCCGTACCTCATTGCTATAGACATGTTGACCCTCATGTACTTGTCCTGGTTCCTTCAATATAGTAGCTTTTTGGACCCAGATGACATGGGGGATCGAATTCATTCTTTTGCACTAGGGGAGTTGATTCGTGCCCATTCCATGTATGAGGGTTCGTCCTGGGGGCTTTTGACTTAAGTGTTTATTTTATTTTTGTCTGTTGCCCTCATTCCTTTACTTTACTAATCAATTTTATTTTTCTTTCTATCTCAGGTGATCTGGATATGTCCAATCTTGTGGCAAACATGAAGGAGATGATCAAGGCCAGGGCGGTTGTGGCCAAGGCTTCAACAAAGAGAGACGCCAAGGGCCCGAACAAACAGAAGATCATAGAGTTGATACTCGGGGACTCAGAGCCAATCTTGGAGGATTTCGAGAGAGATTTAGCTATGGGCTCCATTCCGATGGTGCTCATCAAACCAATCCCGCCCCTAATATGCTCATCTCTAGGTTATTAACTTGGAGCAGGAGCCTTCTGAAGGAGGAGGGGTGGACAAGAGGAAAGCGGACTCGGTCACCGCGGAGTCTTCGAAGCTAGCCAAGAAGGCCAATACCAAGGATCCTGCCCTGTCTGAGGAGCATTCCTCTGGGGAAAGCCTCTTCGTCTCGCAGGATGTTTCGAGGGCTCTCAGGCTTCCCATCGACCTAGCGCTTTCTGAGGAAGGGGACTTGATCCTCTGGGAAGAGAGGATGAAGATGGTGTCCCAGGCTTGGGACAAAGATCAGGACCAATGGGATAAGGTTTCTCAGGCCCTGCCCATCCAGCAGAAGGTGGAGTTTGCCAATCGTCCAGAGGCCTTCAATGCTCCTCGATAGATCATGGACCGATTGATAGCTGAGATCGGGTTTCGGCCTAAGTTGGGGCAGAACATGACCACGCTTGTTGCAGACTTGTTAGCCCAGGTGGGGACTACCGTGTCCATCCTTCAGCTCAGGTGGTATGCCATCTTGTCTAGCCAAGATGCCCTCTTTGTCTCCCAGGCCATTCGTCATCAGGCCACTACGGTAAGCCATATGTCCGTTTTGTCTTTTCTTTCATCATCATTATTTCTTGTGAATTTTCTAACTTTGATTTGTCTTAGGATGCCCTGTTGGCTCCTAGGAATGCGAAGCTGGTGGCCGAGATGGAAATGAAGCGTGAGACGGGCTAGATGGAATTAGAGGGGGCCATTAATCAGCAGGAAGCTGTCAGGGAGGCCCTTTCCAAGGAGGCTGCCTAGGTAAAGGCTGAGCATGAGGAGGTTGCCCGAGTTTGGGCTCAACACGAGGAAGCTTTGTCCAGGAAGGATGTTGCATGCAAGAAAGTGGTGGAGTCCTTGGAGGTGGAGTTATCCCATGCTCGCGGCTTAGAGGCTTCTACCAAAGCTCCCTTGGAGGTGGCTGAGGTCCAACTTCGCCAGGAGCGTGAAAAGGTTGCGTCTCTCGAGAGGCAGAACCAAGCTCTGGAGGCCATGGCTCAGTTGGAATTGAAGCAGAGCGAGGAGGCTTGCAAAGAGGAGCAGACTGATGCATTGCTGGAGGCCACTTTTGATGAGGCCGTTTACATGGCCTGGCTCCAGGACAAGAACATGAATCTCTTCCTCTATCTAGATTTGGCTGCAAAGAGGGCTGAGTTCGAAGCCAAGGAGAAAGTTGATGCGGTACTCCTAGCTGGGGATCAACAAGATGAGAACACTCCAGATGCCCAGGATCAAAATGAAGCCCATGTCTGAGCCTTTGTATTTTAAATAGGGTTCCCTTTCTCCTTCCTTATGTATTTGTACCCGTATCATTTTTATAAATGCCAATGCGTCCAAGACAATTATTTATTTGTCTGCATTGTTATACTGGTTTTATTTTTTGAGCAATGATTCCCGTTTTATATTCAGTCATTTTTCCTCAAAATTCACTGAGTGTTTTATCAATCTGCATGAGTCTGGGTTGAATACTAAGTCCTGGTTCCAATGGCCAGGACCATTAGGGGAAATATTGTAGAAGGTATTTAACCTGTCCTGAGACCCACGTTTGGATCTTGATGGCTTGTACCATCTTGGACTTAACCAATATAACTTAACTGATTTATCCCGAATCTATGGTTCAAGTTCCAACGCCCTGGACCATTATGGATATTTTAGATATGATAGTTAATTAGCTTATTCCGTACTCGATGTTCAGGTTCCAACGACGCCTGGACCGTTAAGGGTTATTAACTATTGTCTGATTGCTCTATCCTGACCTTGATGTTTAGGTTTTAACAACCTGGACCATTAAAAATATGACTTAGGTAGAACTTAGCTGATTAAATTATCTCGACCCTAGGGTCCAGGTTCCAATGGCCTAGATTGTTTACATGACCAAATTTAATCAATCTAAGCCTAAGATTCAAGTTCCAACAGTTCTGGACCGTTAAGGAAAACATCAAGAGGGATTGGACTATCTTGGACTATGTTAGGTTTGGACCAATCTTTTGGGAGTTGGGTTTTGAACCCCCAAGACAACGTGGGTACGGGCTAGAACCGGGCTTTGGGCCTCACATCCTATTTTGGTTGAACCCCCCATATAACATGAAGCCGAGTTAGGACTGGGCTTTGAGCCTTGCATCCTTTGTTATTGGGAGTTGGGTTTTGAACCCCCCGAACAATGTGGGTTTGGGCTAGGACTGGGCTTTGAACCTTGCATCCTATTTTTTTTGGAGTTGGGTTTTGAACCCCTCGGAAAATGTGGGTCTGGGCTTTAAGCCTTGCATCTTGTTTTGGTTGAACCCCCCGGATCACACGGATTCGGGTTAGGACTGGGCTTTGAGCCTTGCATCCATTTTTATTGGGAGTTGGGTTTTGAACCCCCTGGATAATGTGGGTCCAGGCTAGGACTGGGCTTTGAGCCTTGCATCCTATTTTGTTGGGAGTTGGGTTTTGAACCCCTCAGACAATGTGGGTTTGGGCTAGGACTGGGCTTTGAGCCTTGCATCCTATTTTTTTGGGAGTTGGGTTTTGCACTCCCAGTCTATACGAGTCCGGATCAGGACTAAGCTCTAAGTTTTGCATCCTTTTTTTTTCTTTATTCTTGGACTTGTATAGATGACCTTACCCCATAAGTGACCAAAAAGTGTAGTCTTAGGCCACTTGTAAAAACTAAAGAGGGACGCGAACCTTTTCTTTCCTTACAACATTTCTTATGGTGTTTTGTGCACACCATTTCCATTAAAAAAGAAATCTCCTTGGGGCGTACATTGCTAGAAATAAAAAATATTAGAAAAGAGTAGAATTAGATCCTTCTAACTATTGATAGTATCGGTGGAGGTGTTCTGCATTCCAGGCCCTTGGGACCTCCGTTTCGTCTAGTCACCTTAAGCGATATGTTCCTAGACATACTTTGTTTTGGATTTCATAGGGTCCTTCCCAGTTTGGTCCCAGATCCCCCACTCCTAGATCTTGAGATGTAGGGAAGACTCTTCTAAGGACTAGATCGCCGGTTTTGAACCTCTAGCTTTTAACTTTAGAGTTAAAGTGCTTGGCGATCTTACCCTGATACATCTTCAGCTGCACTTGTGATTCCTCTCAGATCTCTTCGATGAGATCTAGGGATTCCTAGAGTAAGGCGTGGTTCCGGACAGGATCGTAGGTGTCCCGTCTATGAGATGGCATCGCCATTTCTACTGGGATGACTGCCTCTCATCTGTACACCATTGAATAGGGAGTATGTCTGGTTGACGTTCTTTCTGTGGTTCGGTAGGCCCATAGGACGCGAGGCAACTCTTCCAGAAACTTGCTCTTGCAGGCAGGCTTGTAGCTTTTTCTTTAATGTTCCCTTCAAAATCTTTTTCGCAACCTTTGTTTTCCCATTTTCTTGAGGCCTCGCGATCGCGAAGAAGCTTTTGATGATGCCATGTCTTTCACAGAAGTCAGTGAAGTGGATGCTATCAAATTGCTTCTAGTTATTAGACACGATTTTGTGAGGGAGGCTGTATCGACACACAATGTTGTTGATGACAAAGTCCAGGGCCTTTTTGGAGGTGATGGTGCTCATAGGTTCTGCCTCAACCCACTTGGTATAGTAGTCGACGAATACGATAGCGTATTTTACTCCACCCTTCCTGGTCGGGAAGGATCCTACCAAAGCGATTCCCCAAACTGCAAAAGGTAAGGGACTGGTCATCAGGGTTATCTTCATTGGAGGGACTCACGGGATCTTCGCGTACCTTTGGCATTTTTCGCACTTGTGGACTTAATCTACACAATCCTTTTTCATTGTTGGTCAAAAATATCCTTGCCTAAGGATCTTATTGCACAAGCTGAGTCCGGCTGTGTGATCTCCGCAAAAGCCTTCATGCACTTCATGCATGATTGCGCTCATTTTGGTTCCAGATACGCATCTGAGTTAGGGCATGGAAAACCCCATGTGATAGAGTTCTCCATCCATCATGATGTATCTGAGAACCTGGTACTGAAGTTTTCTGGCGACAGCCCTGTCCGCAGGCAATTCCCCAGTTGTCAGGTGCTGGATGAGAGGGCCCATCCAGGATGTAGAATAATAGATGGCGTTGATGATTGTGGAGCTTGAATATTGGGCGTGGGTAAATGGTCGATCAGAACTACTCTAGAGAGTTTCGCTTCAACATCTGTGTCCAATTTTTCCAACGTGTCTGCAAACACATTCTGTTCCCTAGGGATTTGTCAGATGAAGTATTTTTTGAAAGATTGGAGTAACTTGCGGGTTCGCGCCACGTAGACGGCCATCTTCTCCCCCTTTGTTTGGTACTCCCTCGAAATTTTCCTGACCACTAGTTGGGAGTTGTTGTGGACTTCAATATTTTCCGCCCCTATCTCCCGGGCCAAGCGTAGTCTGGCCAGCATGGCCTTGAGGGGATATCAAGATGATTCTAGCCCCGGACCAATTTTCATTGGAGTCTCCATCTACAAAGATTTTCCACAAGAGCATTATGGGGTCGACGAGTTCTTCATCTTTGGTTATCCCGATGCATTCTAAGATGAAGTCAGCCAGGGCCTGTCCTTTGATAGAAATCACGGGGACATACGCAATGTCAAACTGGCTAAGCTCCATGGCCCACTTCAAAAGTCTTTATGATGATTTGGGTTTCTATAGTACTTGTCATAGGAGATGGTTCATCAGTATCTTGATGGCGTGGGCCTGAAAGTAAGGTCTCAGCTTCCTTGAGGCGGTCAATAAGAAAAATGTCAGCTTCTCAATTAAAGGGTATCTGGACTCTACGCTCAGCAACCTTTTGCTTGCGTAATAGACCGGGAGCTAGACCTTTCCCTCTTCTTGTACTAAAGCAGCATTGCTGGCATGTTCTTACACTGCCAAATACAAGTACAATGGCTCCCTATCCATTGGTTTTGACAAGATTGGTGCTTGGGCCAGATGTTCCTTCAATTTTTGGAAGGCCTCTTCACACTCAGTCGTCCATTCGAACCTCTGGTTTTCGCGAAGCATGTTGAAGAACGGGATGCAATTGTCTATGGACTTTGAGACGAAGTGACTCAAAGTTGCTATTCTTCCCGTCAAGATTTGAACGTCTTTGTGCTTTCATGGCGATGGCATCTCGATCAACGCTATGACATTGTCCAGGCTGGCCTCTATTCCTCTCAAGCTTACTATGAAGCCCAGAAACTTCTCGAATGCCACACCAAAATTGTACTTTTTGGGGTTCAGCTTCATCTTATACTTCCAGATAATGGCAAATGCTTCTGCCATGTCATCCGCGTGTTGGGCCGAGGTCTTGGACTTGCCAACATGTCGTCTATATAGACTTCCATGTTCCTTCCTAGTTGGTTCCGGAACATCCTATTGACCAGTCTCTCATAGGTGGCCCCAGCATTTTGAAGCCCGAAAGGCATGACCATGTAGCAGTATAAACCCTTGTTCGTCTGGAAGCTGGTGTGTTCCTGATTTGCTACATGCATTAAAATCTAGTTGTAGCCAGAGTAGGCATCCATGAAGCTCAACAACTCGTGCCCTGATGTAGCATCCACCATCTGGTCTCTTTCTTCAGCTCTCAATGAAAGCACCAAAATGTTTACTGAGTTTTTTGGAAACTAAAAATATAGTATGAAATAAGAGTTGGAAAGAAAGGAAGAAAGGAAAAGAGATGAAAAATCACAATTTTTACATGGTTGGGGCATTAATGAGCCTTAGTCCACGAGTCACTAATATTAGGCTTTTGAGAGTTTTGACAATGGAGTTTTTCTACAAGTTCAGCACATTTTTTGCTTACAAGAGAAATTCTGGGATCCCTGCTATAGTGCACAACTGATCCTATTTATAGGCAGTCAAGTAGCTTGGGTCGGACTAATTCGGGCCTAATAACGATGTAATTACAACTTGCTCGCTAACGGATCCATAATACAAAGAAAGTAACATAATTAGATGTTGTTAATATGGGCCCATTGGGCTGGCTTAGGCGTGGCCAAGCTTTACAGCTTCCCATTATACGTTGGCACGGACTGGTCCGCGTGGGCTACTAAGGGGATCCTAGGGACAAGATCTTTCAGAGTAGTGGCAATACTATTTCCTAGGAACGGTGTATGTTCCATGTGTACTCTCTTTTGCAGGTTAGATGAGGAGACCAACTGTCAAATTTCATGGGGACAGGTTAGCATCAGGGAAAACTAGGCTTGCCCTATCTAGACGTCTGGTTTACTATTGTCCCGATTCATTTACCAGAGTCTTGGTTCGTTCACCAAGACCCGTGTTCATTTGCCAAGGTGGACATCGTGATGGTGGAGACCTCCCTTGGATTCTTGATAAGGTCCATCTCCAGTGAACAGTTAGTCTGCCACCTTAATTAGCATCTAGGAGGATGTAAGTTGGTCGTGGCCGGGAAGAAGAGTCGGGCCTGCATCTTAGTCCCGGTTCCTTCATTATGCGTGCGCCCATTGAATGTTTTCGGGCTCAATAGCGTTTGGGACATTAGGTTTTCCTCATTCCCCGTTCATTGGGCTCAGACCTCTTCTGAGGGTCCACGAACCCGTTGGGTCATGCCACATGTCAAAGGTGGAAATTAGGGATAACGAATATAGATTTGATGAGAGCTTGGGTCTCTGAGAATGCGCATGATTATGATTATGCTTGTGATCATTGATTAAGCATGCTGAATGCTATGAATCTGGATATTTCATATATGATATATGCTTGTCTGCATTATCTGATCGAAAAGACTTGACTTATAAGTCAAGAACGACAATGGTGCGTTGAGCGCTGGTGAAAAGCATTGACTCATAACTCAAGGGCGACAATAGTGCGCTGAGCGCTGGTCGATATGGTTACGCATAATCAGGAGCACATCATATGCTTGTTCGAACCAATGGTCATGAAAAACTCAGCACCAGGTACGTTGGGTCAGCTCTAAGGCTAGTTATATAAAGGATAGGGCAAAAGGCCCCGGGGTGACTCATTAGTCCCATATCCTAGGGCGCTGAGCCCTAGTATGATTCATTAATCATGTACTTTGGGCAATGGGCCCCTGTATGATTCATTAATAATTTATTTAGGGTAGCTTGCCCCATTTGACGTTGTAATCATTTATATGAATGGTATCCATGCATGAGTAAGGTTATTACTGCTAGGCATGCTTATTATGATTTGGTAACATGTTATTAACTGCTTATGAGAATATTTTAGTTTTCTTGCTGAGCCCTAGCTCACGAGTTCCATGTGGTGTAGGTAAGGTGAAAAGGAAGTTGGACCATCCATGAGTTGGTAAGCATCATGACGATGTGTACATATGCGGTTGCTCGACCACCACGGTTGGAGTTTCTCAGAGGAACTAGGTTCAAACCCTATATTTTTTTTTTGCTTAGGTCGACTGGTTGTAACTTTTCAATTGTAATTAAAATTTTTAAATGTTAGTTTGGGATCCCATGTATGGAAGTAAACATTTTAGTGAAACGGTTATACCTTTAGACCGAAATGTTTAACCCTGAACTACGAATCATGTTTAGTTACACAGTTATGGCCAAATGACTCATTTAGCGAGTCTAGCACTATTTAAAATACATAGTGTAACGGTCCTTGATTAGGAGGGTGTTACATTCACTTAGTCATTCCATCGGGCTCGTGCCTATAGGAATCATGAGGCCACAATCTAGGCAGCATTACCAAGTGCCCCACGAGATCCCTACCTTGCCAAAGACCCAAGCGCGCCCAGGAAGGCTCCTAGGAGGGGCATGCCTCGCGTGTCCGAAGGCTCACACCACCATAGGCGCCTCACGTCAAAAGTACCTCGCAGGTGCATCAAGCACCTTGCCCCCAGTTGCCTCATGGGTGCATCAGGCACCTCGCGCTTCAGCTGCCTCGCAAGTGCATCAGGCGCCTTGCGCTCTAGCTGCCTCGTGGGTGCATTTGGCACTTTACGCTTCAACCGCCTCGCAGGTGCATCAGGTGCCTCGCGCCATAGGTGCAACAAACGCCTCACGCCCTAACATCCTCACAAATGTATCAGGTGCCTCATACCACAGGTGCATCAAGCGCCTTATGCCACAGGTGCCTAGGACACCTCACGCCCCAGCTGCATCATAGGTGTATCAGCCACCTCGCGCAACAGGTGCATTAGACGCCTAACGCCACAGATGCCTCATATGTGCATCAGGAACCTCGCGCCACATGTGCATCAGGCGCCTTGCAAGTGCATGAGGCACCTCATGCCACAGGTGCCTCACAAGTGCATCAGGCACCTCGCACCCCAGGTGCCTGATTAGTGGTGAAAAATGCACATTTGTTGATTTTAATTGTCAAAATAAATTAAGTTTTAATTAATATTTTCATGGAATTAATGTGATATATTCTTACATTGGAGATATTTGATCTTAATTTAATTTATTTATATTTTGTAGAAAATAAAGTGTATTTTGGCATTTGGAAACAAAGAAAAAAAGAAAGCAAGAAGGAAAGGATTAGAATTGAAAATATAGTGGAAATTGTGACATTTTTGAAAAAACATGGCCCAAATCATCCCAGCAGCCCCTGTTCCATTCAACGCCCCAGCTCCCTTCAGCAACAACACTTCTCCAGCAAGCCTAGCTTCACCCTGCTGCGCCACCTGTCCCCAGTAGCCCAAGCCTACATTGACCCAAGCTCCTCCAGGTTTGCCTCCTTCAGCCGAAGGCCCATCTCCAATGACCCTTCAGCCTCTCACACCCAGCTGAAGCTTCCCCAATCCGCATGCCCATCTGAAGCTCCTCCAAGCCTAGTGCAGCAAGCCCAGTCCGAAGGCCTCCTCATTTCCCTTCAGCTAGCCACCTACGTGGCGCCTTCCCATTGGCTGGAAATGGGTCAAAACCCACTTCTGCCACCAGCCACCTTCAACCCATATTTTGTGGGTATTGGGCCTTGCAAAATTGCTATTTTGAACTTTAAAGTTCATAACTTTGTGGTATTTTAGAAAATGGCATATTGACCATACACCAAAATAACTAGGTTAATATTTATAATAAGATTTGATTTTTCAAAATCATATTTTATTAGTAATATTTCAGATTTATTTTGTAAACCTCATTTTGTTGTTTAATTTATTTTTAGTCATTTTCCCCCTCTATAAATAGGGATTCTCATTTCACATTTTGTATGTAATTTTTAGGTAGCAAAACTCTACCAAATTTTAGTCTCATTTCTCATATGTTCTCTCTAGAATTTCATGAGAATGTCTAGCATAATAGGCTAGCCTTCTTAGGAAGGTTAGGATGATCATATATGCACTATGACTTTGTTTGGTATTTTTGATTCACCTTATGCTTAAAGTTTATATATTTGAGTGATTTATTTTCTTTCATCTCTATTCTTTCATCTTGTTATCTATATTTATGTTTACTAATAGTATATAGATTTTGTCAAGCACTTTCTATGTATTATCAAATTAGTGAAAATAATATAGATAATATCTTTATCATTTTCTCCATCTCATTCATATATATTTACTTTTACTAAATCTATATAGAATTAGTCATGTTCTTTCTATGTATTTTATAAATAGTAAAAGTAATATTTGTGTTAGGTTTTATGTCCAATCTTTTATTGCATTATGGCCAATGGTATAATGTCATTTTTAGATTTCTCATAAGATTTATCTCATCTTTCCATGGTAAAGAATAGTAATCACTTGAATACATTTTTGTAAAATATATTTGTGCTTCAATGTTAAATCTTCCAAATGAATGGTTGGGATGTGAACTATCCATTTGTGTAATTTTTGTGAATCAAATATCCAAATAAATAAGTATGCATATTAGTGACTCTTGATCCTTCCTACTTGTTATCTATTGTTACATCACACTTAATCTATCTTTATTTCTAATCTCTAAATCTCAAAAACAACAAAAATATCACTTGTTATATTTTCCTCATATTATTTATCTCTAAACGTATTTATTGATTATCTTTATTCATTTGCCTCCTTGTGGAATCGATTGCCTGATCTATACTACGACTACCGCTTAGTGGAAGTCACGTTTGGGCGTTAAACAAAATTTTGGAAAGAGGTAAGTAATTTTATCCTTTTCTTTTTGTGTATATTTCTCTAGGTTTTTTTTTTAGATTTATCTTATTTACTCTTAAAAAAAAAGTAGACAAAAAAATCACTATCATTATTTTTTTTTGTTCATTTTTAGTTAGTTTTTCATTTTTTTTGTCATTGTTGTGCAAAAAGAAAAAAAATTGTTGTCCTTTCTTTTTCTTAGTTTATTTTGTTATTATTTTTCTTTTGTTGGTTTTCTTTTTCTCTTTTTATTTATTATTGTTGTCAAAAAAAAAAAAAGCTTGTTGTGGTGTAGTTATTTTTTTTTCTCTTGTTAATTTAATTTTGGTAACTTATTTCATTTTTTTTCTTTTTGGTGCTCTCTTTCCTTTTATTGTAGTAAAAAAAAATTTGGTTGCTTATGTTTTGTTAGTTTAGTTTTAATTTATTCTTTTTGTTTTTTTATTTTAATTGTCTGTGTTTAGGATTTGTTACGTTTTTTTTTCTTTCTATATCTTACTTTTGTGCTATTTTTTTTATGAGTTTGTAGGATTACTCAAGTTTTATTTTTTTGTTTACTTAGTTAGTTTTTCCTCTATCTTTGAAAAAAATAAAATATTACTTTCTTCAAAAAATTTTAGCCCTTATATTCATTTGTTTTTTTATAATATTTTTTTAGGCTTAGTGAGCATCTTATTTCTTGTGTTTAGATTTTTTTTAATTATTTATTATTGCTAGGTTTGTCTTTTTATTTTTTATTTTTTTTTTGTTATTAGTTTTTTTTGTTTTTTAATTTTTAGGTTTGAAATCTTTAAAAGCAAATCATAAAATACAAAAAAAAATAAATAATAATAAAAACGAAGCTTGTTTTGTCAACATAAGCAATTTTTGCTTAAATGCCAATTTGAGTAAAGTTCAATCCATGCTTACTTAGTAACCTCGGGGAGTTCTAGTAAGTGTTGGTTGTAAGAGGACCGTTTTTGTGAATTGTGACCCCTCCACAATTATCTAGCAACCTCGGGGAGTTCTAGATAAAGTGTGGGTCTTAAGTGGGGCCGTTCTAAAAACCTCAAATCGACTTGGAAACAAGCAAAACTAAAAATAAAAAAAAAACAAAATTAAAAAAAAAACATGAATGATGAAGAGAAGAAACGTTTCGAGTTGTATTTTCCAATGTATTATCCTTCAGTTAGAAACAACTATAATTCTAGTGCTACTGAGGGTACTAGCCGTTTTAGGAGTGCATGCAAACTTAGTGTAAGAGAATACCGAGAACTTGAGGTCTTAGAAACTAAGTTTGAAAAAGGAAGTTACGAGGTTCCCGAGTTAGATTATGATGAACGTTATTGTGACTTTGAAAGAGTCGACCATAGGAATCATAATTCTAGTTGGACCAACCCCATAGATTTTAGTTGGAAGCCTGAGTATAACTACCATGCACCGCCTCCCATGAATTTTGAGCAAAATTTTCCTAACTTCCCACATGAACCTCCATATAATTTCTGCACTAATACGACTTCTTTAGAGGACACTTTACACACATTTATAGAGGAGCAAAGAGAATTCAATAAACAATTTGTGGAAGATTTTAGGGAAACTAGTACTCAACTATCAGAATTGACCAATGCTATTATTTCACATAATTTAAGTCAATTCCTGTCCCAACCTGAGGCCATAACACCATCCCCTACTCCTAGTTCTAAACCCGATGAGGATGATGTTATTACCATTTGGAGTGACACTCTTTCCAATACCGAAATTCTCCCAACAACGCTAAGGAAAAATGGAAGCTATCATACTGATGTGATAGACTTACTCGTTGAGGAAATCATAAACATATTTGCCATGAAACATTCACCAAATTTCCTCCACGATTTTGAACCCAAACATTTTCTTTATCCTGAAAATGTTACTAACGCTTCTATTTTTGAGACGCAGGATAAAAAAAACTCATTTTTGATACAGGATAGTACACAAATATGTAGTTGATAGACTTACCTGAGTGCGATGCTTTTGTCTACCAAAGATTGATCAGGTTTTATCTTTCTTTTTAGTGTGCTTTATTTGTGTCTTTATTTTATGTTGCGATTTTTACTTTTTGGGGTTTTGTTGGTTATCATATTCCCTTTTTCTCGCACAATATTAAAGAAAAGAAAGAAAAAAAATATTAAAAAAATGAATGAAAAAAAAGAAGAAGAACAAGAGCAACATTTTTCATCCTCATCTTTTGTAGTTTTGTTGAAGAAAAAAATTGTCAAATAAAAAAAAATCAACACTACTACATTTGTTTTAAATTTATGTCTTTAAAAAAAATAGAAAGAAATAAAAAGTTTGTGTATTGTTTATTTTTATTTTGTTCTTTATTTTGGCTCTTGATATCATTTTGAAAAATCTCGAAGGTTCTTAGGTCATTTAGATTCCAATTAATTGATTAGCCTATCTTTTGATCAATATTTGTTAACATTGTTTGTCCTAAAATGATAACGTCAATTTTTGAGTGTTAATTGATAAATTTCCAACTCCAAGAGTGTCAACCATGTCCCATAAAAATACTTTCAATACCTTTGTGAGGATTTGGAGTTGAGAGTTTATTCTTTGGTGATTTTTAAATATTGTTTGTGTTGTAAATTTTGGAAAGAACGATATGGTTTGGTGCACACACACAAAACTATTGAATTATGACTTTGATAGTTTTAAGTAGCATTTTCTAAATTCTCACGAAACATTTTGTTAAATGATTTTGCATAATTTAGCTCACTAATTCATCTTGGTAATAATTTTTTTCCGCTTGAATTGCTAGGGACTAGCAATAAGATTGAATTGCATTCGCAGGTGCCTCACAGATGCATCAGGCACCTCATGCCACAAATGCCTCGCAGATGCATTAGGAACCTCACATGATAGACCTTTCCTTGCCCCTAAGCATCCATGTGAGATTCCATCTCGATAGACTTATCACATGTTTCACCCTCCTCGTTGAAGAGTCCCTACCTCAAATTCGTAGGTAGGTGTCGCCAACAAAGCACACCCTTGCCAATTAGTGAGTCAGGACCTTTTACAAGTACAAAGTCCGAAACTCCATGAATATTTGTAAGGGGAGGACTAACTCCGAAATAAGAGGAAAAACCCCCCACAATGATTTGAAACCAAGTTAGAATTAAAAATGCCAACAAAGTATGTCATTCAAGATAGTCCACAAGAGACAAGAAGTACGATCAAGGTACCCCTAGGTAAGTGTAATGCCCTAAACTCCAGTAACCGTTACAATGTGCATTTTAAACAGTGATAAACTCGCTAATCGAGTCATTTGGCCATAATCGTGTAACTAAGTATAATTAGTGGTTTAGGGTTAAAATTTTTGGTTAAGATATAACGTTTCACTAAAACGTTTACTGTATACATTGGGATCCCAAAAATATAATTTAAAGGCTAATTGCAAGAAAATATTTACAACCAGCCGACCTAAGCGGAAAAATAGGGTTTAACCCTAGTTCCTCTTTCAACCATCGGCCGTGGCAGTCGAGCAGCCGCATATGTACACATCGTCACCTAAGCTCTCCAACTCAATGATGGTTCATCTTTCTTTTGCCTTTACCTAAACCACATAGCACCCATGAGCCGAATCCCAAGAAGAAAACTCAATATGCAAGAATATAATATCAAACAATGATCATAATAATCATCCAGGACTTTTAGTCCTAAATAGAGGAGTGACAGTTGAAAAAGTCACTAAGGTGGGTTCCGTACCCTTTAAAAATAAGTGATCAAGTCACTAGCTTAAACAGGATAAGTGACTGATAAGCAAGTCACCAATATAAACCAACCGAGTGACCATAGAGTCACTAATGTGGGTTCTGTACCCTTATCCATGTGATGATACGGTCATCTGGGCCTTTGGCCCTGGCTCTGAGTAACTAGTTATAGAACTAGGCAAGCGCTTTTAGTTTTCATCGAACTTAGGGACGGTCCAGCATTAATGCTCATAATGAGTCATTCAATGCAGATATCGATTAGATCTAATCTTTTATCGGCTCTGCGTTCATGATGCTTATCCCGTTCCTGACTCTTAGGTCAGTAACATACGACCAGTGCTCAGTACCGCTGTCGAACTTGACCAGTAAGTCACTGCTTCAGAGACAGTCTGACACCATTGCCGATTCTGACTAGTAAGTCAGTGCCATTCACAAATAAGCAAGATTTGCTAAGTATTTATTATGCAATCAATGTCCACATTTAAACACTCAACATGCCTCAATAATAGCCTTGCATGTCATATACGGGGTGCATTTTTCTTACCTCTGGTTTGAGCGAGAAATAATAACTGAACGACCATTGAGAATGATCAATTCTTTGATCCTTTAGCGGTCACCTAGTCATAGCCAAATATGGGATTCCATCAATAAAAAAGGTTCCCAGACCAAGACCTAGCCTTCGAGACAACAAATCCCACTAAACTGGGTAGTAGGAACGATCCCGAGGCCTAAGGTTTGGATTCCCATAACCAAAACACATTTCTGGCAAAAAATGCCACTAAGGGTCGCGACCCTACATCCACCATGATGCGGCCCGCCCCCCAAAACAGAGGCGGCCATCCTTAAATCCCCAACATGGGCCGCAGCCTTACCTTTCCCATGCCGCAGCCCAACGGCCTTCTTGCACCCTCGCGCTTCATCATCGAGCTTGGGCTGCGACGCTCTATAACAGAGCCGCGACCCCACTTGAAACCCTACCAAAAACCTTGTTTTTCCCCTTCGAACTCAATTTAAAACCTCACTAAAACACTTCCAACACACAAATCAAAGTTCCCAACTATTACCACAACTTGTCCAACATACAACCAACAAAACCCAAGCCTTAAACCATAAAAAATCCACACCAAATTCCCATTCCTATGATCAAAACCCCAACTTCCAAACTAACATAAAAAATAGAGTATGGAACCAGAAAATTGAACTAGAAACCTTACCTTGAACCCGAATTGAATCCTCCTCTATGGATGAACTCAAGCCTAAACCCTCAAGCCTTGATTCCCACACTAGAATCCTCAAACTTGAGCTTCAAAATTCAAAGAGAAGGAAGAGGAAATGATGATCGGTTTGAAGGGGAGGAGATGCTCTGTTTTTCTGCTGCCTAAAGCTTCTTAAGGTTATATATATCCTTTAGGTCAAAAGACCAAAATGCCCCTAGGCTTATCTTCTTTCCTTAATAGCCCCCAAGGGTAAAATTCTCCTTTCCTGCCTATTTCGTTAATCATAATTAACACCCTCCAATTCCTGTTATTTCCAATATTCACAAATACCAATGAATCATATCCCATTACCCTTTAATTCCCGGTAATGAACTAATCCTTAGATTACCTTGAAACTTACCCCGAGCCCCGAAACTAACCCTGTTATGACCATACTGATAACTTACATTCTGAGATTGTCTCATGCCGAATGGCTCGAACAAATCCACATATATTGTGGTATTAATCATAATTCACCCACATGCATGAAAATACACAATTATGTCCTCAACGGGCCAAAATATGAAGATCACCCAATTAATTAGGAATGGGTTCACATGCATATTTAATACACCTAAACATGCATATAATCATTTAATAACATAATAAATCAATTATGGCCCTCCCGGCCTCCTAATCAAGGTCCTAAACCTTATTAGGGATTTTGGGGCAGTACAGTAAGTATGTATAAGTTTGAAATGATCAAGGCACAGACGTGATACGTGTACCCGACAAGTAGAGGTGGTAAGGGATAGTGCGAAGAGTGGTAACACCACCTCCACGCCTCTGACATGCACCAGAGTCGACCACCACTTTTCCAACACCACTACCTTCTATACCACAACCACCTACTAAACAACAGTGTGCAATTGTGTCCCCATGGCACCACTTTGTACTAAGAGCAATTAAAGCTAACATATAAATAGGACCTCACTTCATCATTGAGGGGGGGTCAGAAAAAATATGGCATTGTAACCAAAGACTATTGAATAATACAAATACTCTCCCCAAATTCACTCTACAACTTGATTCTAAGTTCATATAGCTATCCTAAGTTCTTCTAAGCTTCTTTACCGCTCTTCATTTACTCTTAAGTTCATAAGTTTTTCCATCAAACTTGGTTGCGAGTTCTTATCGTCAACAGTTTGGCGCCGTCTGTGCAAAGGACAAGTATCATGTCGTTGTTCTTCCTTAAATTCCGACAAGAAGAAATGCCAAGGAGTTCAAGATGCCTACGAGTATCTCAAAATGTTGAGACCCACCTCGATGGAGTTCAACTAAGAGCCTCCAGAAGAGGCCCTTCACCACCTGAGGATGGAGGTATGCTGAAAGAACATCCTGCCCTTGGAGAGGAGAAGGAGGCATCATCCCTGGCTTTCCAACCTAACTGAGGTCATCCTGAACCATCTGCCGCTACTGTGGGTGGTCTGGGTACGCACCCTCCTCCTCAACCACCGAATGCATCGCGCTCTGGCGACCGGGATCCAGGTCCATCTACGCGCAGGCCTGACAAGAGTCCAAGGGTGGACTCCTTGAGCTCCAGGTCTAGAACTAGCTTTTACGGGAATGAGATACATGAGTTGCACGTAAATAATTAAAGGCTAGAAGCCACAATAGAGAACATGCAGGAGGTACAGAACGAATTGTTTCAAGGGAAGTCAAGCATGCCCCTTCCCAAGCACAGGGAGAAGGAACCTGTATAAGGAGAAACCACCATACCCGTGGACAGTGACAAAACACAACTCTCCACTACTCATACCTCTCGCCTAGGATGCAAGGAAGATTTTACATCAACAACGCAACCTGGCGCGAACCCCACCTACGGGAGGTGCGAATAGAAGACAACCTCCAAAAGAGCTTCACCTAACTTGAGGGAGAAACTAAACTAGAGAGAGTTCGAGGAAAAAACCGCACCCCTGCAACTCCTCCAAGGGACACAACCAAAGCAAGGGTTCACCCTGAGAAGCCACGAGATTCCTTAAACAAAAAGTGAAGGGAACTAGACACCGAAATACAAAGCCTTCAAAGCAAGATATTTATTGTATCTAGGGGGCACAGAGGTGACGATGAGTTTGACCATGATTCGTGCTTCACAAGGGAGATCTAGGTTGAAAAACTCCCCACCAACTTCAAAGAGCCTCGCATGACTCCATATAAGGGTATTACGGACCCAAAGTATCACTTAGACGCCTTAAACATCTTGATGAAGTTAAGGGGTGTCAACAACAGGGCAAGGTGCCATTGCTTCACCATTACACTCAAAGGAAGTTCAGCTGAAGTGGAGCTCAAGATGGCTATCACAACTGGAGTTCGTCTAGGAAGCATGTTATGGGATAACATGCTCAAGAGGGAGTTTACAAACGTAAATGACTTCTTCGAAAGAGCACAAAAGTATATATGTGTAGAAGAGGGCCATGAGAACTTGCATACTAGGGAAAGCAATCCTTCCTCCACTCCCCCATCTACCAATACATATGAAGACTCGGCATAGAAGAGATCATTGTAATAGAGAAGTCACTGATCAAGTTAAAGATTGGAAGAGGTCTACAAGAAGTCTTCAAGAATAAGCTAGTAGGATTCATCAAGGATAACCTTTGATAAGACTCCCTTTATTTGCGTCGCTTGGAAACCAAAGAAGTCACCTCAATTGGCCCCCACAAAGGAGTGATAATAGTTTTTCTTCATTTGAGTTATGGCTCATAACGAATCAAAAGTTTCACCATAGTTGGCCCCCCATAGAAGTAATTTATCTTGATAGGATCCAAAGAGGTAACTGAGTTGACTCCAGGATGTAATATGACAATGACATTGTCCTTACCATTACTAATGTCAAGCACCTATCTTATATATTACATCTCTCACCTCCAAGGACACTTATATGATGCACATACTGCCATTGTCAATTTGAATTGTCAATGCGTATCAGAAAGAATGAAAAATAAAGTGCCCGACAAGATAGATCCCATCAACACTTTGGGAGGTATTTTACCCAACCTCAACAGGCCCCTAGCCATGTGCGAAACAGTTGCCTAGCCTCACGAGACTCAATAGGGACCTAGCCATGTACAAAATAGGTGCCTAGCCTTGCAAGCCTCAATAGGCACCTAGCCATGTGAAAAATAGGTGCCTAGCCTTGTGAGCCTCAAAAGGCACCTAGCCATGTGCAAAATAGGTGCCTAGCCTTGCAAGCCTCAAAGGGACCTCGCCATGTGCAAAATAGGTGCCCAGTGTCACGAGCCTCAACAGGCGCTTGAGCGTGTGCAAAACAGGTGCCTGGCGTAGTAAGATATATATATATAAATACTCATAATATATATGTATGAGCGGTGAACCTTATAAGACAACATTTGAATCTATAAGGACTAGCTACCCTTATAGAGTCTAAGAAAGTCAAAAGGTCACTCAAAAGTGACTTCCTCACAAACACCCCCACACTACAAAGGGACCACGTCGTAGAAGATAAAAGGGGAGCACAATGAGTTCTTTAAGTCTAGATGGACCAAGCCACCTTACCAAGGGAAAAAGGGCCTTAAAGGAGGTCTTTGAAAAATTCTCCCTCGCAATCAATAAAAGGGCCTTGAAAATAGGCGTTTGCGAGGCTTTACAAGTACCATCTCCCTATTACAATCACAACCCATGGAGAGACCACATCAAGGACTGTAAAGGGTCCTCATAATTATTCTAGGTCGACTAAGGTCACCTAGCCCAAAAAAGTGTCTCAAAGAAGACGCATGCAAAAAAGGTCTCAAATAAGATGCTTGCAAAAAGGGTCTTGAAGAAGGCTCTTGGAAAAATAGTTCTATGCATAATAACGAGAATGACGCTTCTCGATCAAAAATAAAAAGTCAAAAGTGTGAGCATGACGAATATAAAAAAAAGGAAGGGAGATACCCAAAGGGTAAGCACATCCTTAAAATAAACCAACGTGCATAGATAAGAGCTCAAACACTCCTCCAATGAGCACGAAACATTGTGTTGATACCAAGTGTGCTTCTTCAACGAGCAAGTGCTGGTAGACTTTACGATTGAGTCGACCCGCTGCTCGAAAAGTGAAGAAGAGGCCAACAAGAGAAAGAACCACAAGAAAAAATTGTTAAAGAACTCTTCACACCCTAGCTACCTCGCAGATGTATTAGTCACCTCACGCCATAGGTGCATCAGTTGCCTCGTGCCCCAGCTGCCTCATTTGTGCATCAGGCGCCTCGCACCCCACCTTCCCCTCTGGTGCATCAGGTGCCTCGCGCCACATGTGCATCAAGCTCCTTGCAGGTGCATCAGGTGCTTCGCGCCATAGGTGCCTCGCACGTGCATTAGGCACCTCACAGGTGCATCAGACGCCTCACGCCCCTGCTGCCTCGCAGATGCATCTGGTGCCTTGTGCCATAAATGCCTCACAGGTGCATCAGGCACTTCACACGAGACACCTTGCCTTTCCCCTAAGCATCCATGTGAGATGTCATCTCAATAGCCTCATCACATGCATCACCCTCCTTATTGAAGAGGCCCTACCTCACCTTCTTAGGTAGGTGCCACCAACGAGACACACTCTTGCCAATGCGCCAGTGAGGATCTTTTACAAGATTCAAAGTCCAGAACTCCATGAATATATGTAAGGAGAGGACTGACTCAGAAATAAGAGGAAAAACCCCGAAATGATTTGGTACCAAGTTAGAATTTAAAAAGTCAGCCAAGTATGTCGTTCAAGATAGTCCACAAGAGACAAGAAGTATGATTAAGATACCCTTAGGTAAGTACATATATGTCTGCAAGGATCATGGCATAGATGTTATACCTATACCCGACTAGTAAAGGTGGTAAGGGATTGTACGAGGAGGGGTAACACCACCTCCACGCCTCTGACATGCACCAGAGTCGACCATCACTTTTCCAACACCACTACCATCTACACCACAACCACCTACAACACACCAGTGTGCAGTTGTGCCCCTCTAGGACCACTTTGTACTAAGAGCCATTAGAGCTAACATATAAATAGGACCTCACTTGATCATTGAGGGGGGTCGGAAAATATGGAATTGTAACCAGAGACTAATGAATAATACAAATATTCTCCCCGTGTTCACTCTGCAACTTGATTCTAAGTTCATATAGCTATCCTAAGTTATTCTAAGCTACTTTACTGCTTTTCATTTACTCTTAAGTGTTGGGGTTTTATGGCCTAATTAAAACTCAATTTCTTTGGAGTCTCATTCTATTATCAATAAAATAATAGAAATAATTTTTGGCTTTGTCAATCACTTTACTCATGTATTTTATTTTTATGATTATTTGATTAATATCTTCTATTGAATCTCGCGCATATACCTAATCATATTTATAACTACGTAATCACAATGGAATATAAATATGATTATATGTTCAAACATAAGTTAGTCCTAAGAATAGTCAGTGCACAGGATTTACACTGACTTGCCATCTACGATATGATCTACTTACACATTGTAGTGTTATGTTCTTTCCAGAACATTAGCAAAGTAGATAAGATCGGATGTATTTGTTACATCTGACTGGACCGATATTGACAATAGATATGATAAGTAAACATACCATTATTATCTATTCTATTGTATACATGAGGAGTATCGCTATACATGAGGAGTATCGCTATCCAAATATTGTATTTCCTAGCCCACCGTAGATACTAGAGGCTTTTTCTAAGAGGAAGGGAATTGGAATTAAACAAGCCTTTGAAATTCTCAAGACAAGCACTTTTTTGATGAATTTCTTGGAGAAAACTTTTGATCTTTGAGAGCTAGAGAGAAATTGAGAGGTTTGATCAAGGTTTCAAAACTCTAAAATATCTATTTTATAGTGTAGGTACTGTCATTAAGTCTAACCAATAGAATTAGAGCTTTTAAATTACAAATTTGGAGACAAAAAACATAATAGCCACGTCAGAGTCAGGTGACATGTCGCCTGTTATGTGGCGACATGTCGCTTCACGTAGCAATAGGCGACATGTTGCCTGTTACTTTAAGTTCTTTATATGATTTTCTTGCATGGGGTAGGCGACATGTTGCCTCCTCAGTGGTAAACTTTCTCAAAATTGACCTTAGACAACTCCAAATGCTTCTAAAGTTTTTGGGCATGCTTAGATACCTCATTTTACCACTTTATACCTAAAGTAAAATTTTAAAATACCTACAATTAAAACTAAAATTTTACACTCTCATTATATGAAATCATTAAGGGTTTTAAACTTAACTTGTGTAATACCACTTATGCTTTGTATTTTAACCAATCATAACAATGAGTGGTGTGTGAGTATCCGAGGTGTTTCCCGAGGACCTACCAGGATTACCACAAGAAAGGAATATTGAGTTTGTGATTGATTTGGCTCCAGAGATGACACCAATATCGAAGGCACTTGTAGGGAGGCACCATCAAATGTGAAGGAGTTAAAGGAACAAATGAAAGAGTTATTGGACAAAGGATTCATCAGACCTAGTTATTCATCATTGGGTGCACCAGTATTTTTTGTTAAGAAAAAAGACAGGTCGATGAGGCTGTACATCGATTACCTATAGCTAAACTAGGTAACCATTTAGAACATATATCTATTGCCTATGATTGATGATCTGTTCGATTAGCTGAAAGGGGCACTATGTTTTTAAAGATCAATCTTCGATCAAGTTATCATCGCTTGAAGATCAACGAAGATGGTATACCAAAGACAGCGTTTAGAACAAGCTATGGGTAGTACGAGTTCTTAGTGATGTCTGTTCGTTAACTAACACTATGACAACATTTTTGGATATTTTGAATAGGGTATTCAAGGACTTTTTGGATAAATTCTTGGTAGTCTTTATAGACGATATACCAATCTATTTGATGTACGAGGAAGAACACGAAGAATACTTTAGGAAACTGCTTCAAGGATTGAAAGAATATCAGTTGTATGCTAAATTGAAGAAATCTGAGTTCTGATTGGAAAAGGTTGCATTTCTAGGACATATAGTATCCAAGAAATGTGTGGTGGTAGACCTATCAATAATGGAGGTCATAAGGGATTGGTTAAGGCCAAAGAATGCGATAGACATTCAAAGTTTTCTTGGACTAGCAAGCTATTGTCGGAGATTTGTTGAAGGGTTCATTGAGTGTACTTGTTAATATGATATAGTACAATGTTTAGTATGCTTGCTAATATCAGATATAGTGCCATGCTGATTATGTTTGCTGTTATGATATAGTTCAATGCTTAGTATGATTGCTGATATGAGATATAGTGCAATGTTTGTGTATGCTTACTTAGGTTATATAGTTGTGGGTGACCATGTGGCCGTCCTTTGGTACGTTCACTTTACAGGATATGGCATCGTAGAAGGTGCAGATTTTTCCTTTAAGTAAAAATAATGGTATTTCTCTTGATTGTAGAGTTCTCGAGGCTAATCACATCAACGTTAAGATCCCAATGACAATTATGTTTTGAGAAATGATTGATGACATATTTTTTGCAATTACTTTGTTGTGAATATGAGATTGTCTTAAATTATATTACTAAGATGAGAGTGTTGTGCCAAGTTACGTAAGATAATCTATGTTGTGAATAATGAGCTATGTTTTGATGAACTAATTTTTATAAATTTTCTTCCTTACTATGCTTTATAGCTCACTCAGTTACTATGTGTCATGGAAAGTATAAAGCTTAGTTACTTGGTGTCGGTGTTGCTAAAAGGGATCCTTTCTGAAGTATACATACTGTGATTAACCCGACCTTTAGGGTTGGCAGGTTCCAAGTCTTCCACACAAGTGTCATGTTTACTAAGTTTAAATCTACGTTTTTCTTTAAGAATCATGAGATGACTTCATAGTCAAGTATTACTCTTTTATGCAATTTTGAACAACTATGCTTATGTTTTAAATAGTTGGGATCCAAACACTTATGAATTTAAGTCATATTTTCTTTAAATTGTCTTTTTGAAGATTAGTGCATTTATTAGTCTATTAACAACCAATTTTCCAAAAGAGTTGACTTTCTTAGGGGCTTTGACCACTAGAATACATGATGTGTGTCGTAAGCTGTATCAAATTTAACCATTTTTATTTTCAGATTTACCAACTATTTTAGTATAGTGATAGTATGAGTCGAACTCACAAGGACTACAAATTTCAAATTATTATCCAATTTAACAAAGTTAATAACAAGGTGTTTTATGAATTACTAAAATAAAAACAAAGCAAAAACTATAATAAAAGCAATTGACAAAAGATATAATGATTAAAGTATCTAAGAGGACATTCTCCACTAATAAACAATCATTCAAGCAATTAATAATATCATTGAATCTTATTCCCTACCAAATTACTAACCTTGGATAATATGAAACCGTCATTACCAAATCTCACAATATAAATAATTAAAGCAAACACTCTTAATTCATTCTATTCATTAAAGAACCTAAAGATAAGCATCAACGATTTATATTAATAAAAGCATTAAGCATAGTGGATATAGGCTAGCCTAAGCAATAAATCCATAAACGTGCAATTTATTTAACCTAGATCATATTCGTCATCATAAATAAAAGTAACTTCGACATTAATATCTGATACGAACCACGCCAACAAATGTGACGAAACCCAAACCAAATCTGGATAAACAACCCAAGAACACTCGAATTTGGAATGGAAACCGCGACCCAATGCTTCGCAAAGCATGAACCTTGGTATAGTGAAGACGCCACAAACGGGAATGGATTATCCGTTTGATAAGTCAGATTTGAACGCCACAAGGAATCCCCTTGATAAGTTCGAAAGTTTCTTCAAGAACTCAAGAAGAAAACTCACAATGTTTTTTTCATTAACAAAAACTATCTCCATTCCAAGTTGTCCATAAGGCCTAATATAGCTGAAAATTACAAGGAGGGTTTTTAGACATATAAAAACCCTAAAATACCCATAATAAAAAAGGCCCAAAACGACATGTCTTTGACTCCAACAAAGACTCTAATAAAACATGAAAATATAGTTCAAACTAAAACAAATAATTAAAGGAATCAAGCTCCTAAACTGAATCAACTTTGATGAGCAGCACAAGCCTTTGTTCACCATCAGTAGTGAACTCGACCTCTTCCTGTTGTAGAATTCTTCGGACTAAGTTGTTAAGCTCTTCTTTGAATCTCCTAGCTCGCGCCCTCGTCACCGGACCAATTGGAACTTGAATTGGATCGTTAGTCTTGATGTCCTCATCATTCCTCCCCTCTTGAGAAGGATTTGTCCTCAAATCGTCACCTACGTCAAAAGGACTCAGATCAGTAACATTGAAAGCAGCACTAACATTGTACTCACCTGGTAAATCTAGTCGGTAGGCATTGTCATTGATCCGTTCTAGCACTTGAAACGGACCATCTCCTCGAGGTAGCAACTTGGAACGTCTTTGTGCTGGAAATCTTTCTTTCCTCATGTGCAACCACACCCAATCACCGGGCTCAAAAACCTGCTTGTGACGTCCCTTGTTAGCTTGCTTGATGTATTGCTCTGTCCTCCTCTCTATGTTGAGTCGTGCCCTCTCATGGAATTGCTTCACAAATTCTTTCTTCTTCTTGCCATCTAAATTCACATGCTCAGAAACAGGTAAAGGTGATAAATCCAAAGGAGTTAAAGGGTTAAAACCATAAACAATTTCAAACGGTGAAAACTTAGTAGCAGAATGCATGGAACGATTATAAGCAAACTCAACATGTGGTAAACAATCCTCCCAAGTCTTAATGTTCTTACTAATGATAGCCCTCAACAAAGTGGATAAAGTTCTATTAACTACTTCTGTTTGACCATCAGTTTGAGGATGACAAGTAGTAGAAAACAACAGTTTCGTTCCTAGTTTACCCCACAACGTCTTCCAAAAGTAACTCAAGAACTTAGCATCCCGATCTAACACAATTGTCCTAGGCATAACATGTAATCTCACAATCTCCCTAAAGAACAAATCTGCAACATTAGAAGCATCATCAGTTTTATGACAAGGTATAAAGTGAGCCATCTTAGAAAACCGGTCTACAACCACAAAGATTGAATCCCTCCCACGCTTACTCCTAGGTAAACCCAAAACAAAATCCATCGAAATATCAACCCAGAGTGAACTAGGAATAGGTAGTGGCGTGTAAAGACCATTTGGCTGGACTCTCGATTTAGCTTGCCTACAAGTGACACACCTACCACAAATTCGCTCAACATCTCGTTTCATGTGTGGCCAATAGAAGTGCTCCTGTAACATAGCTAGAGTCTTAGCGACTCCAAAATGTCCCATCAACCCTCCATCGTGGGACTCCTGAAATAACACATCTCGCAACGAACAATTAGGTACACAAAACCGATGCTCCCTAAACAAGAAACCCTCATGCCTATAAAACTTTCCCTCAGCACATTTTTCATAAGCACCATAAATCTCCCCAAAGTCATGGTCAACATGATAAAGTTCCTTAATGTGCTCAAAACCAAGTAATTTAGCATCAAGAGTAGAGATTAAAGCATACCTGCGTGAAAGTGCACCAGCAACCACATTTTCCTTACCTTGTTTATACCGAATGACATAGGGAAACGTCTCAATGTACTCAACCCATCATGCATGTCTCTTGTTCAGCTTATGTTGTCCTTTCAAATGTTTCAAAGATTCATGATCCGTACGAATCACAAACTCCTTCGGCCACAAATAGTGCGGCCATGTCTCTAAAGCTCGAACCAATGCGTACAACTCTTTGTCATAAGTGGGGTAGTTAAGTGCAGCCCCACTTAGCTTCTCGCTAAAGTACGCAAGTGGTCTCCCATCCTGCATAAGAACAACGCCAATACCTATACCAGAAGCATCACATTCAACTTCAAACGTGTTAGAAAAGTTAGGCAAAGCAAGTAAAGGAGTGTGAGTAAGCTTGTGTTTAATAAGCTGAAATGCCTCCTCTTGTGCTTCTCCCCATTTGAATGCAATGTTCTTCTTGATAACTTCGGTAAGTGGTGCGGCGATGGTGCTAAAATCTTTCACAAACCTCCTGTAAAAGCTAGCAAGTCCATGAAAACTTCTAACATTACCTACAGTGGAGGGGGTCGGCCACTCTTGGATGGCTTTGATCTTCTCTTCATCAACCTCAGTACCTGTAGCACTCACAACAAAACCTAGGAAAACAAGCTTATCGGTGCAGAAAGTACACTTCTTGAGGTTAGGATATAACTTATCTTTCCTAAGCACATCCAAAACTGAATGCAAATGTGAGGCATGATCATGCAAACTCTTGCTATAAATAAGAATATCATCAAAATACACAACAACGAATTTTCCAATGAAAGCACGCAAAACATGATTCATTAAACGCATGAAAGTGCTAGGTGCATTAGTTAATCCAAAAGGCATGACTAACCACTCATACAATCCATGTTTAGTTTTAAACGCTGTCTTCCATTCATCTCCTTCTTTCATTCGTATTTGATGATAACCACTCTTAAGATCAATCTTAGAAAACACACAAGAACCATGCAACTCATCCAACATATCATCTAAACGAGAAATGGGATGTCGATATTTTATCGTTATGTTATTGATGGCTAGGCAGTCAACACACATTCTCCATGTTCCATCCTTCTTGGGAACTAGAATCACTGGAACAGCACAAGGACTCATGCTTTCTCTCACATTCCCTTTCTCCATCAATTCTTCAACTTGCCTTTGGAGTTCCTTCGTCTCCTCCAGATTGCTCCTGTATGCTGGTCGGTTTGGGATTGAAGCACCGGGAACAAAATCAATTTGATGTTCAATCCCTCGGATAGGTGGTAAACCATGTGGTACCTCCTCAGGAAACACATCCTCGAACTCTGCAAAATAGAAACAACAACACTAGGCAGCGACGAATCAAGTTGGTTAGTGTTTAAAAGACTCTCCTTGTACATGAGTACAATCATCGGCCGTTTTGCAATCAATGCTCACTTAACCTCACTTGTTTTTGCATAAAAATTTCTTTGTTTTCTCTATGATTTTTCCTCCTTGGCCGAACTCTTCTCTCTCACTTGATTCGACCTTGCTCTTTGTTTGTCTCTCTTTTCTCTCACTCTCGTTCATCTTTTCACTCTCTTTCTTTTGCTCACTCAATTTTTTTTTATCACTCAATTTTTGAAAGCTCACTTGATCTTCATATACTTGTTTTGGTGTCAACAGAGCTAGAGTGATCGTCTGTTGACGGAACGTGAATGAGTACTTGTTGGTGAAGCCATCATGCTGCACCCGCCGATCAAATTGCCAAGGTCTTCCTAGAAGGAGATGTCCAGCATGCATTGGAACGACATCGCACAATACTTCATCCTCGTATTTTCCAATTCGAAATGATACAACAACCTGCTTTGTAACCCTTACTTCACCACTATCATTCAACCATTGCAACTTGTATGGACGAGGATGTCTAAGTGTTGTGAGCCCCAGCTTCTCAACCATGGAAGAACTAGCAACGTTAGTGCAACTACCACCATCAATAATAACACTACATACCTTGTCTTTCACATGAAATGAGTGTGAAAGATGTTCTCCCGCTGTACCTCTTCTTCCTCTTCTTTTGCTTGCAAATTTAAGGCTCGTCGTGTGACTAGTGCAAGCATCTCACCATATTCTGCCCCAAACTCCTCACCAACCATAGAAGCGTCCTCCAATGGTGGCATGTCATCAAGATCATCTTCATCTTCGGAATCTATCTCCCCATTATCCCGAATTACCATAACTCGCTTGTTTGGGCATTGGCTAGCTATGTGTCCTCTCCCCTGACATTTGAAACACTTAATCTCACTAGAACGGGATGAAGTAGGGGCTGTTTTACCTTGAGAGGCTGTGTGTAACGCCCTGGATAGCCAAGACCGCTACACTGTGTACTTATAAAGTGCAAGACTTGCTAATCAAGTCATTAATTTTAAAAACGTGTCATTAGTTTAAGTGTTCTAGGGTTAAAAGACATTTTGGCCCCAAAAGATACATTTTATAGATTATAAACAGTTTACAGAAGGGATCCCCAAAAGATTAGTGTTTAAAAGCTGGTTTGCAAAACTCAATAGTTAAAAGTAAACATTAGCCATACTAAGGCAAAATACAAGGTTCTGGTCCTCTTGTCCCTGTATTCTCCTCAACCGTGGCGGCTGAACGGCCTGCCATGTACATTCACCCTGCAGAGCTCTCCAGTTAGAGCTGATCGATCTTGCCTTTGCCTTTACCTGCACCACCCAACACCCGTGAGCCAAGGCCCAGCAAGAAAACAACATACACAACATATACAACAATCTCAAACAGATATTCTAGTAAGCATGTTCAATTATTCAATCCATAGCATATAGGCATACTCCAAGGTACAAACAACCTCCTCTACACTTAGATTATTCAACAATCTCATCTATAGCCAAATACAATATTTAATTTACACAAATAATAGGGCCGACACCTTAAGCCGCACCCTCTGTTTAACCCACTGACTCTGGCCCGCTTAAACCGAGCTCAGTGCATAATAAGCTGTACTCGGATACCAGTATCCGAGCTGTGCCAATTTCACAAGTTAACCGTGGCACGCTTAGGCCATCGGTTTACAATTTACATGGCATAATACCATTCTTTCAATCATATATATTAGGAAGCCCTTAGTCCCGTTCATATATTTAACCGGGTGTAGCTTTCTTACCTTTAATCTTCACGGTTTTGGATTACGAGCAACACCCCTCAAGCACGATCCGTTCCTGAGCCTAAGCCTTTATCACCTAGTTACAGCCAAAGTATAGGGTCTCATTAAAACTCAAGTTAGGGTTTCCGATCACAAAACTAACTTTTGGGAAAACAAATCCCACCAAGCACGGTGGTGGAATGGTTCCCGAGCTTCCTAGGCTTGATCTAAGTCCTTAAAAACCCCAAAAGATAAAGTAGGCAACCAAGGGCTGCAGCCCTTGAAGCTTAGCTGCGGCCCTAGCCTCAAAATAGAACCAAGGTCACCCTGGCAAAGACACTCGCCGCGACCCTTGCATGGGCGCTGCGGTGCTCACCCCTGGCCGAGCCTCCTTGGCTCATTTTCAACCTAGGGCCGCATCGCTCTAGAATAGAGCCGCGGCCCTTCCTTTTGAACCCAGAAAACCCACCATTTCAAAGCTCGAAACCTCAGCCAAAACCACCCCTAAAATCCCTAATTCAACACCCAACATTACCGCAACTTATTACACAACTTATGCTACGCCATTCAACAGAAATTCAGCTCAATAACCCATAGAAATCCCACTTTCAATCCCTGAAACTCTAAGAACATAAACACCCAATTTTAATCAGTCAAAACCCAAACTCAAATGATCAATTCATGAAACAAAGCTTACCTTCTTGATAGAACCCTTCCTCTAACCAAAACTCAGCTGACTCCCACTTGATTTCCCAGCTCAATCCCACCTTATACAATAATTGGAAAGCACTTCAACAACCAGTTGATACACAAAGTTAAACTTCAGAAAAACACATGGATTAACCCTTACCTTAACCTTGATTTAGTCCTTGATTGTTTACTGAGCTAAACCTCTAAGTTGCCCCTGAATTCCTCCAAGTTTCCAGCAATTCTTCAGCTCCAATTCCCCAATTTTCCTCTGTTTTCCCTTGAGTGAAAGTAAAGTTGATAGGAAGAGTCGCTCTACAAAATAATATCTAAACAATAATCATAGAATTAAGCATAGATGAACACAAATAATTTGACATATGGGAATAAAATAACAATGAAAATTATTAAGAACAATAAATCATATTTAGGGCTTTCAAATAGATCTTAACCAAATAAAAATTTAGGTAGACATGAATGAACAATAAGCACAAGAATTCATAAAGAAAAAAATAAAGAAGATTAAAAATTGAAGAGCAAAAACTCTCTCTAATTTTCTCTAAAATTCACTCCAACATAATGCTAAGATTTCTCTACTGAAATGTGTATCTAAAAATAGAGATTTAAACCTCCATTTATTATGGGAAATTTCACTTTTTATCTCTAATAATACCTAATATTACCAAAAAATCCCAACATTAATAATATTTTCAAATTAATGCTAAACTTTCCTCCCATACCCAAAATACCCCTCCCATTCAATCTCAGCCTTCTCTCTCTCAGTCTCGGTTTCTCTCTCTTTCAGTCTCACAAAAATCCCCCAAAAACCATCGAACCTCCACCTCCGTCGAGCCGTCGAGCCGCCATCTCCGTCGAGCCGTCGAGCCCGCATCTCCGTCGAGCTCCCACCTTCTCCGTCGAGCCCCCACCTTCTCCCATTTCTCCGGCGATCTCGAGCCCACTGCAAACTCCCATTTTTCTGTCAAACCCGAGACCCACGGAGCATATTTCCTTCAAAGTTTAAAAAACTAAGGTAAAATCTTGAACCCAAGTCCATATTTGCTTTATATCGTTGTTGAATCTGTGATTTGTGGAATGGGTTGTCCGATTTTGTGGGAAATTTTTTATGGGTTTGAACCAGTGGCTCGATAGGTTCGATTATGGTTCGATAGTAGGCTCGATAAGGTAGTTTGAACAGTTCGATGATGGATCGATTATGGCTCGATATGAGCTCGACATGAGCTCGATAGGAGCTCGATAAGAGCTCAGTAGGATATGTTGTATTATATTACAAGAGCTCGATAGGTTCGATAATGGTTCGATATGAGACTAGACTGTAGCTCGATGGTTATTTATCTAGACAGACAGATTTTTCATAGCTCGATAGGTTCGATAATGGTTCGATATGAGACTAGACTGTAGCTCGATGGTTATTTATCTAGACAGACAGATTTTTCTTAGCTCGATAGGCTCGATGCTGGCTCGATAGGCTCGATAAATTTAGGTTGTTGATATTTCTCGATGGAACTCGATAGTTTTTCGATAGTGCTCGATAGGGTATGTTGCAGCTCGATGATAGCTCGATAGAGATCGATAGAGCTCGATGAAAACTTATTTCAGTGTTTTTTTGAAATTTTCTTTATTCTGTTTTCTTACAAATTTTTTTTCATGTGTTGTTACAGATGCCTAAGTTGCTTGTTCCGTTCAGTGATCACTTTCCTGGTCGAGTGACATATCGGGGTAGTAGTACTTTAAATCACATCAAGACCAGGTTTTTGGAGCTCGGGCTGCTTGAAAGGGCTAAGGAATCCCCTTTTAAACAATTCTTTTTGGCTTCGGAGTTTAATTTCTCCGGAGTCTTGGTGCATCAACTGTTGCTGAGGAAAATCGCCAGCAACAACGAAGATGAGGTGCATTTTTTCTTGGGGTCGAAGTCTTGTAGATTCGGCATGGGAGAGTTTGCCCTGGTGACGGGGTTGGATTTCAGTGCCTTCCCGTCACCAGAAGAGTTGGAAGGGCGTAATCTCAGCGATCGGTTGATAAAGGAGTATTTCAACGATGCTGAGAAAGTAAAGCTGTCACAGGTGGACCATGCTTTCAAGACTTGTACGGTTGTGGAAGATGTGTACAAGCTTGGTCTATGTCTGTTTGTTGAGGGGGTTCTGAATGCCATTGAGGGAAAACTGCACATTTGGCGAGATATTCTAAAAATTGTTGAGAATGTAGAGTACTTCTTCAGCTATCCATGGGGGAAGTACTCTTATAGGAGGCTATTGCATTCTTGTAAGAAGGACATGGTGAAGCAAAAGGCCAACTATGATGCCAAGAAGGATGCCAAGGTGCAGCAAGAGTCCAAATACAGTATGTATGGTTATGCCCCCGCCTTACAGTACTGGGCATATGAGGCTATCCAACAGCTTGCGGTGGAGCTTGTTGTGAGCTCGGGAAACATGTTCCCGAGGATGCTTAGCTGGTCGCATCGGAAGAACAAGGATTTCACCAAGTCCGTCATCGCACCGATATTATTGAAGAAGAATGTAAGTTATGTTGTTTTTTTTTTATCTATATGCTTATCTTTTATCATTATTTGAGTTAACCAAATGTTTTATGTTGTTTGCAGTTAATTGTTCTTCCGATGTTGAAGCCTCGGCCAGCAGAAAAAGACTATTACTTGTCTTTGACTGAGGGAGATCTTCCCCTTTATCCTGGGCTTGGCCAGGATCCCTCGGAAACTGATGAGGAGGAGGATGCGACTTTTGAGAAAATGGCAGAGAAAGTTTCTCAGGCTGCCGAGGCAGCCAAGATATTTGTTGATGCTGCCCCGGGGGAGGAGGTTGCAGGTCCCACCCCTCCTATTCCCCCAGCCTCAGCCCCAGCCTCAACCTGTGCCCCAACATCAGCCCCAGCCTCAGCCCCAGCCTCAACCTGTGCCCCAACATCAGCCCCAGCATCAGCCCCAGCATCAACCTGTGCCCCAACATCAGCCCCAGCCTCAGTGTCAGCCCCAACACCAACCCCACCACCAGCCTCAGCCTCAGCCCCTGAGCTGGCCGACTTGATTGAGCGGTTGGACAGAGTCGAGGGTCGACAGGAGACCCTCTTGAAGAACCAGTCAGTGATCTTGGACGTACTCAGTCAGATCCTGACATTTGTTAAGGAGAAACCGAGGGGGTCCAATGAAGATTCAGAGTCAGAGTCATTGGATCTTCCGCTAGACTATGTTGATGATCCAACGACGCCCCCTACCATCATTGTGACACCAGATGCTGAGACTCCGGGAGTCGTTATTGTCAACCCTGAGGATGTTGCTGGGGTTCAGTTTCGGAGGGCTAGACGCCAAAGACGCAAGCCAGATTGGTTTGAGGACTATACGGATCCCACGAGGAAAAGACCTCGCACTGCTGCAGCTGCACCAGCAGACGAGGCTACACAAGAGGCTACACATGTGCTGGACCCTCTCAAGAAGCCAGATCCCAAACAGTATAGGACAATGTGCAAGTGGCTTCTTGGAGACATGCCCAACAAGACCCCGCGGGATGTAAAGACTGGGAGTCACGGTCCAGCATGGTTTCTGACGTTGAAGACACCCCAGTCGTGGCTCAATGATGGGGTAAGCAATTTATACCTAATTATGGACTATTTTCAATTTTACATGTTTTATTTTTACTGACTCGATGTGAGCTCGATAGGAGTTCGATAGTAGTTCGACATGGATGTTAAAATAGGGGTTGTTCTTTACTATTTCAGAGTGGCTCGATGTGAGCTCGATGGAGCTCGATAGGTAGTTCGATAGGGATGTTAAAATAGATTGTTTTTTTACTGTTTTAGAGTGGCTCGATGTGAGCTCGATATTAGTTCGATAGGGATGTTAAAAGCTCGATGTGAGTTCGATATGTGTTCGATAGTGAAAATTCCCTTAACAAAGTGGCTCGATGTGAGCTCGATGGAGCTCGATAGGGAGTTCGATAGGGATGTTAAAATAGGTTGTCTTTACTATTTCATGATGGCTCGATGTGCGCTCGATAGGTAGTTCGATAGGGATGTTAAAGTAGGTTATTTTTACTGTTTCATACTGGCTCGATGTGAGCTCGATAGGAGTTCGATAGTAGTTCGACATGGATGTTAAAATAGGGGTTGTTCTTTACTGTTTCAGAGTGGCTCGATGTGAGCTCGATGGAGCTCGATAGGTAGTTTGATAGGGATGTTAAAATAGATTGTTTTTTTTACTGTTTTAGAGTGGCTCGATGTGAGCTCGATATTAGTTCGATAGTAGTTCGATAGGGATGTTAAAAGCTCGATGTGAGTTCGATATGAGCTCGATTGAGCTCGATAGGGAGTTCGATAGGGATGTTAAAATAGGTTGTCTTTACTATTTCATGATGGCTCGATAGGTAGTTCGATAGGGATGTTAAAGTAGGTTATTTTTACTGTTTCAGACTGGCTCGATGTGAGCTCGATAGTAGTTCGATGGTAGCTCGATTGGGATGTTAAAGTAGTTTGTTTTTTTACTGTTTCATACTGGCTCGATATGAGCTCGATATGAGTTCGATGTGAGCTCGATGGAGCTCGACATCAGCATTTTATGATGGTTTTTGCTAATTTTTTTATCGTACTCTCTTTTGCAGCATATTGATGCGGCAGAACACATGCTTCGTATGCGTCGCAAGTATTTTCCCAATATATATCGACAGAATGCAGTTGTGATGAACAGTTATTTCTCACAAGTGATACCTGCCCGATATGATCAGTTCAAGAAAACAGCCGACAAAACAAAGTATTATTGGGATGCTGACATTATGTCCATGTTGACCGGCATCGAGCAGCAGTTTCTGGCATCTTGGGGAGGAGTTGAGGATGTATATTGGTGCCAGAACTATGGACAACAACATTGGTTTGCCATTGAGGCTTCCATTTCTAGTTGGACTCTGACTGTTTACGATTCAGACAACTCGGTGATTAGTGACGCAAAGCTTGAGGATATTATGAGTCCATGGTGCTTTATGCTACCTTCTCTGTTAATGCAGAGTAAACTGTTTACTGATAGCTTGATGTTGAAGATTCCATCAGCAGGAAATAGGCCGCATCAGTTCACATTGCGTCGCAAACAGAAACACGAGCTCCCTCAGTCAAAGAGAAGGTAACAAACATCATCTTCATACTAATTTTGTTTCTAACTAAATTTATAGTAATGTGCACTTAATATATATATTTTTTTTACAGTGGGGATTGTGGTGTGTATGCTATCAAGTATATTGAGCATCTAATGGTCGGTCTTCCATTGGAAGCTATCTGCGATGAAAATATGGAGGTGTTCAGGAACAAGTGGACCACAGACTTGTGGTATCAAAATTTGTTACCTTGATGATTGTATATATACAGGGTCTTTACATGTACAGTTTGTTGTTCACATTTTTTTATAATTTTCATGGGCTGTTATCGAGCTAATATCAAGCTATATCGAACTGTTATTGAATTATCAAAATTTGTTACCTTCATAAAAAGAGTTTATTAATACAACAAGTTCAAATGGGAAAAAAGAGTTTAAAGCCTAGCTTTGCCATAAACATAACTTTTCAGAAAAATCAAATAAAAAGAGTTTATTAATACAACAAGTTCAAATGGGAAAAAAAAGTTTAAAGCCTAGCTTTGCATGTAGCCCTGTTGTGGCCAAGACCACCACACATGCTACACTTGCGATGACTGGGAATGATTTCTCCATTCGATGGAGTGCGGTTTGTCTTCCTTCTTCCCACCTTATTCTTCTTCGGTCGACCAACTGGTTGTTTTTCAACGGGAACCCCAACTTGCATTTTCTCTATGTTCTCGGGAACTTCCCAATCATCCTCATTGCCAGTTGGGTAAATTGTTTCTTTGTAAGACTCCCTCCACATCTCAGTAGTGTAATATGGTGAACACAGTGAGTAAATGTTGACATTGCGCAACATGGCCGCAGCCACACCATGAACACAAGGGTAACCCATTATTTGAAACTGACCACAAGAGCATGATTTGGTCATCAAATTCACCTCACCATCACCTTCTGGGTCTACCACATGAAATTCAAACTGTCCAAGAGGATGGACTTTCAAGTACCTTGCATCATCCGCAATGCCTGAGACATCTTTCTCATATGTTGTTGCTAATTTCGATGTGCACTTCTCTACCTCCTCACGACGCGCGGCAAACCATGACTGAATTGTGAAACGAATGAATTCCACAAAAGTAGTGACTGGGAAGGTTCTTGCGTCTCTGGTTTTGTTGTTGAAACTTTCAGCGTAGTTGCTTGTCATTACATTGTATCGATTCCCAGGAAAGTATACACGAGTCCACTTATCGAAGCCAATACCCTCGAGATATTGAGCTATGGCAGGATCCATTTGCTTTATATTATTGAAGAACCTGTGAAATTTTGACTTCCGAAATGCATATGCCGCATTATACATCTCCTTGTGACAGTGATCGGTCTTGAACTTAGCGATTACATTCATACTTATGTGATGGTAGCATGCGCCGTGGTAGGCATCGGGGAAGACCAACTCAAGAGCATGAATAATGCTAGCATGCCTGTCTGAAACAAAAGACAGATTATCAACAACTCCAATGGCTTCCTTCAATTTCATCATGAAATACTTCCAAGAAGCATGATTCTCACTGTCAACAATCGCGAATGCAATTGGATAAATGTGGTTATTCGCATCCAATGCGACAGCACACAACATGTGGCCACCGTACCTTGACTTTAAGAAAGTGCCGTCCACACATATAACAGGACGACATGATGTAAATCCCCTTCTACAAACTCCGAGTGAGAAGAAACAGTAAAGAAAGCGACCGTCATCTGTGACAAAATCAGTAATTGTACCTGGATTCTTTTGCTGCAGCATGTACAGGTAAGAAGGTAACTTGGAGTACGATTCTTCAGGTGTCCCCCTAACATAACCGAGTGCCTTCTCTCTGCATCTCCAAGCCTTAATATAACTCATATCGATCCCAAAATTATTCTTCATATCCTCCTTTATGCTGTTTGGTGGATAGCTAGTGCCATCAGTAGCATATTTGTTCTTGATAAGGTGCCCAATGACAGAAGGTGCTGCTTGACGGTGGTCTTTTTGTCGCAATTCTAGTGAGCAAGTATGTACACTATTATAAACAGTGATCTCAAACATCTCTGATCGCGCTACTTTTTTCCCTCTTATTCTCCAACCACAATCAGGATCCTTGCAGGTGATATACAACACATCAGTACCAGACTTCTTAACCATAAACTCAAAATTATTCTTCATTGCAAAGAGAGCCGCTTTGGTTTTCAATTCCATCTTGTTCTCAAATGTCTTCCCAAGATGTAATTCCCCCAACGCTATACCGGATGAGGGTGATTCAGAACGACTACAAGCTATGATATCTTCTTTTGTAAACATGGGAGCACTCCATTTTCTGTGATCTTCTGTTGAACATATTGAAATGTTCCCTGTATAGTTATATTCTGTTCCACCATGACGACTAGAGCTGGTGCCAGGTGTTCGGCGTCCTTGACTTGGTGGGTTCGTCCGTGCAATATGACGTATTGGTTGTTCTTGTGCTTCTTCTACTTGCAAATGTTCAGCTAATAGATCATCATCCACCGAATTGTCTCCTAATTCCTCATTGTGTTCGGCTACCGGATCGTCATTCACATAGGGGTTGTACTCATACTGGTTGTCCCTCAGGTCACCAATAGGAAATCCTAAAGTACTGGCTGCTCCCTCAGGTCCGGGAGTGGAATATGGGTCTGCAATGACAATCTTTTTAACAGGAGTGACACACAAGGCCAACCTTTCTTTAGATGTTACTCCTATGAATGCACGGACACCAAGATCACTTTCAACATGAACGGGTGTAAACGGTTGGTCGCCACAAGTGTAAGGAACCTCCAATTTCAACTCATACATCTGTTTATCAACTTTAAGTTCCTTGTGCAATATGTCAAGAAGTTGCAAGTACGTTACAGTATCCTCCATCGGTATCACCGTGCATTGAGGGTCCTTGAAAATCCACTTATTCCCTTGTAATTCCCAAACACCATTGTAGGATACAAAAACGTAGACAATAGAGCCTGTGTTGGAAAAAAAAACATTAACATTGTCAGGAAAACTGTCATTTTTCCAGAAATGCAATAAAAAATAACATTATCGAGCTTTATCGAGCTATTATCGAGTTGGAATCGAGCTACCATTTCTCAAAACAGAACACAAACCTAACCAAACCCTCCATCGAACCCCTATCGAGCTATTATCGAGTTATCATCGAGCTACCATTTTTCAAAACAGAACATATACCTAACCAACCCTCCATCGAACCCATATCGAGCTATTATCGAGTTAGCATCGAGCTATCATTTCTCAAAACCGACCATAAAACACAACCAAACCCTCAATCGAACCCTATCGAGCTCATATCGAGCTACTATCGAGCTCACATATTATAGATCCATTCGACCCCTTATCGAACCCTTATCGAGTTTCCATCGAGCACTAAACCGAACCTATCGAGCTATTATCGAGCTATTATCGAGCTAACATCGAGCTCTTACAAAGACCTTCTTCTACATACCATCGAACCGTTATCGAACCGTTATCGAGCTTCTATCGAGCAAAAAAATTGCAGAAAACCCAGAAAAACACAGATCGCGGAATCTCTAAAAAAATCCCGAAAAATACACCAATATAGGCTCAGATCTGTTCAAAATAGCCAAAAAAAATGTAAACAAATAATACCCAACACAAAATGTAAAATCTCATTACCCATGGTTTTTCTCCTCCAAAAACTCTCAAAATAGATGTTGCCTTTGATATTAACGAATTCACAGAAACAATGGAGATAACTAACAATGATTTTGACAAGAAAATTATACAAAATTGTAGGTTTTATGGAGATTTCGTGAGAATTAGAGAGAGAGAGGGAGGAGAGTGGAAGAGAAGGTTTTGTGAATTTTTGATATAATGGGAGGGGTATTTTGGGTATGGGAGGAAAGTTTAGCATTAATTTGAAAATATTATTAATGTTGGGATTTTTTGGTAATATTAGGTATTATTAGAGATAAAAAGTGAAATTTCCCTTTATTATTTCTCTCTAATTTTCGAAATTACTAAAAAAAATCTAAAATAAAAATTCAAATATTAATTAAAAGCTAATTATTTTAATTTTAATTTTATTATTTATGTGTTATCTCCACTTGGTGTAGAAAATATCCTTTAATATATTTTTGGTGTAAAAAATTTGGTAATTCCGTGATCCCCACACGTTTTTATAAAAGTTTATTATTCTTTTCTTTTTTTCCCTTGACAGGCATGTGGAGAGCACTTGCTCTCCCATTGGTATGGTGTACCACACTTGTTGAAGAAGAGAGTGAACAAGCGGGCACACATGATTGGATAATCATCAGTACGACCTACATGTTGACCAAGATGCTGAAGGATGCCTTAGGCATGCGTGAAAGTTATTCTCCATATGAGTGGGCAGTGCAAAACACTCTCGCATGAGGCAAGTAGTCAAACAAGACCACACATGCAACTAGCTTCAAATGTCGACGTTTGCATTTGATAAGTATAATTTTTATCATATACAAGACCACACATGCAACTAGTTGCACACATATATAATTCTAAGAAAATCTAGATTCATCTCGGTTAGAATTTCAACTCAAGAATGATCACCTCTTAAACCCAATTTTTGTATGTGTGTGCATAATTTATACATGACAAAATTAATTTAAATGTTTTTTCTTATATAAGTAATATATTTTGATGAACATCCACTCTATAGGCTTATTATATAATCATTTTCCATTAATGTAAGTACACATAATCAAATGATCCATAGGACTTCATAGGCTTATAATGTAAGATCGAGGTTGAAGGTAGATGAGAAAGACAATTTTTAGGCCCAAATCACACGATAACACAAAATTTCTTCCAATTTAGACCCTTACAAATATTTCCCAACAATTTAAAAAATAATTCATTTTTTTAAAACATAAATTTCACTGTTTCCCCATGCTTGAATTGTTGAAGTATTTTTCTTCTTCTTTTATTTTTTTAATTGATTTTCATTTTTCACTTTTTTTTTTCTTTTTCTTGAATAACTTGCGATTTTTTTCTAGAGAAATAAAAGATTTTACACATTTCAAGCACAACCCTAATACAAAATCTTAATCTCATTACTTTCCCACTTTGCATGTAACGACCCAAGGATATTAACACTAATTTTGCAGAAATTAAACCATTTATACCATTAAAAAGTTCTCAAAAATCCATATAAAAAAACATTAAAATGTGATTTGTGCACACTATAAAAATATATACATTAATAACTTAAAAGCATGGTGTAAACAAAAATAGTTTAAACATAATTAAAATTGTCATTTTAAAAGTGTAGACTCCCCATAGGTTGGGCCACATGTACTTTTTCGCAAGTAGACCCCGGCGCTGACTGTCTCAACTTTTCTTTGTCCTTACCTACAACATGAACAACTAGGTAAGCGATAACGCTTAGTAAAATCAGTCAGATAAAACAGAGCAGAATAAAATAACAGGAACCAATGACCAAGTCATTGTACGCACAACAGATATCTTACACTCTTAAGGTTCCGGGTAAATCTGATCCCTAATCAAACAATTCAAGAACGCCTAAGTGTCCTGGTGGTATTGTTGTCAAAATTCATGTACGCAAGTATACGCAATCTTAAACAAGTAATAAAGTGATAAATAGAGTATTGTTCCCACAAAGACTGTTATTAACAACCAAAAATTAATCTTTAATTCTAATTGATTGACATATAATAAATTCCGAATTTATAAAACTAAAACAATAAAACAATAAAATAGAACAATAGAAAACTCAATACTAAATATTAATTCAATGGATTAAGCATTAGAGTTATTAATTTCATCAACTATCCACCTATGCCTTCTAATGTGAATTTAAGAATTCTTATCTCTATCATGATAGCGGATTACAATTGTATAATTCTATACAATAAGCAATCTACGATATTTTTGTTGTAAACTAACATACTGCAGGCATTAAACATGTAATCCCTAAGATACACAAATCATACATGTACTCTCGTCCAATATAAATCTATGATTATTTGACTATAGCATATTTATCCTTCACTTCTCAGATGTGAGGTTAAAATCATATAAATCATGCAATTAGTGGCCAATTAATCACAAACATTAAACACAAGACAAATAATTCACAATATTGATAGAAAATTCATAAAAGCTTCATTAGATAATCATAAGGTTTCAAGAGAATCCATTAACACCCTAAATAAGAAATTAGTTCATGCTAAACATAATTATTTCCATCAAACTTGTATGCCCTAAATATCCACGGGTTATTAGCGAGCTGGGAAAGGGCATAATTCTATCAGCCACATGGAAGCCACCTACCCGGAGCTGTAGTTACGAGTCTCCACCTCTATAGCTCGAGGTAGTCAAAGGTTTATTAAGAATACTCGAAGGCATCGGGTTAGCAGTGTGGGCACCACGAGATGGAACTACATCAAGCTCGAGGTACAACATAGAGCTGACACCCCGACCATTTATGAAGACAACCACGCAATGTAAACGTGCGCATATCAGACATCACGTGTCTACTCCATTCCTGAATTCTCGGACAAGCAGCATAAACATGTGTGTTCAGGCACCCCACGACTAGTTTGGGCCATGCGGCCAAATATCCCCCTTACCTATTGATTAGACAACACTTCATTGTTAGGTTTTAGGAACTAATCATAAGTGTCACAGAAGTGACATGATGGGTAAGAAGGTCACGGGATGACCCCTTTTACCAACACCCAGGTGTCCTCTCCCTATAAATATGGAGACCCTGTAAAGAAACACCCTGTAAGGAATACTAGAGAGAGATCAATAATATTGACTGGTGGACTAGAGGGATTTTAACCTTCGAACCACCTAAAAGGAAAGGAGTTATAACCTTCCCCTTATACTATTTTCACCAGTTTGAAAGATAAATATTTACATATTACGGTTCATTATCTAGCACTAATCCATCCCGTTTATTCATATAATTATCTGTTGCCGAAGAACCACGTCAACAGTTTGGTGCTTTCATTGAGAGGATTTAGATTGGTACTATTGCAGAAACCCAACCATGGTGGTTGCTCACTCGAAGCATGGTAATGAAGCGGATCAACGTGATGGGCAGGAGGCCCACCATGCCGCCATATCCGATGAGCAAAACCCTGAGGTTCAGCAGCGACCGGGAAAGTTGCCAATGGGCCAGGGCGACACTGGAAGTTTGGCTCCCCAGCCGCCCAATTCGAACCCGGATTTCTACACGGCGGTAGAAATGGAAAGTGCACAATTGAGGAGTCAGTTGTCGAAAGCAAACAGGCAGATCGAGGAGGTCTTGCCCCGATTACCCCCTCTTACAATCGACACTAACGTCGAAAAGAGGCGTAGTGGGACTCATAAGTCCCGCCGGGGTAACCGGTCCAGACCCAGTCGGTCGGCCAGAACCTCGACATCGAATTCTACTCCCACGTCACACCACCAGGAAACTGTGTTTGAAGAACTTCCTAGGGCCAATCAGCAATTCAGCGGATTGGTCTGGACCTCAACTCCTAGCTCGATTCAACCCTCGAGTGCACCCAGGAGGGCCCGAGGTAGCTCGCAAAGGAGATCCGGGGAGGGCTTGCGACGACAGCCTGCCCCGGCCAGCCGTCCTGCACCACGGTCAGACCGCCGAGCGCAGGACGCGAGGGATGGTAGAGCCGAGCAGCCGCGACCTAACTTAGTCCGCCCTGACGGGACTAGGATCGCATCACCAGTTAGGCATCCCCCGTCACCAATAAGTTACCCATCTCCTCCCCGTCTAGTCCGAGACATTCTGGCTCATGGGAGTAGTAGGAGAAATCCTCCTTCCGCCGGACCTTCCCATCGCAGCTGAGCGCGCGGGGAAATCCCGGATCATCACCCTCAGCAGCGGGCTCCAAGTTTTTCAAATGGAAGTTTCTGGACCAGGAGTCATCAAAGTGGCATGTCCAGCGAAGACCTGCGCCATCGTTTGAGTTCGACTCAAAGCCCTCGGGCCACCCCGAGGGCCGACTTTCGGGATCGCCCCAACTCTCAAAGAGGGGACCCAGCTAGAAATGGTAGTCGTGCTCACAGAGGGGAGGGTTTGTCGGAAGTACGTGACAGCGGGAATGTCCCACATAACCTATCTCAAGATAGGAGGGACAATAACCCGCCTAACGCTTACAATGGAACTGGAGCTGTTGAACAGCCCCAGAACAACCAAGGAAGTAAGGACCAAACCCTAGAGCGTCTAGCTCAAATGGAGGAGCTGATGAGGAAGCTCTTATCGGAAAAAGAAAAAGATGAGTACGACTCGGGGGATGAACTCGAGCTCTTCGCCCCCAACATAGCAGCCACGGCGTATCCACCTGGTTTTCGTATGCCTCACTTGTCCAAATTCAATGGAGACGGGGACCCGTCAGATCATTTGGGTATGTTCAACACCCTGATGATGGCCCACAACATTGGTCCCGAGCTGAGGTGTTTAATATTTCCTTCCACCTTGACTGGGCCGGCCAGGCAATGGTTCAAGCAGAATAAAAAGCAGTCCATCAGCTCATGGAAAACCTTTTCTGCCAACTTCAAGAGGGCATTCCAAGCTTCTCAGGCTGCCCACATCAAAGCCGACACCATGGAAAACATAAGACAACAGCCCGACGAACCTTTGAAAGCTTACCTGAGCAGATTTGCAAACGTCGCGGCTCGAGCCAGGGACGTAGATGATAGTTCCAAGCTTATGGCCTTGAGGACTGGGGTCCTCGTTGGAGGCGGACTCTGGGAAGAAATACAGAGAAAAGGTGTCAGCACCGTGAACGAATTCCTAAATAGGGCCCAGGGATGGATAAACCTAGAGCAGGCGCGAGCATCGGCCGCGGGAACCAGCCAAGCCTCTGATCAGCCTGCTGGAGTGGGAACGGATGTCGTGACAGCGACCCAAACCGTTACACAGAACAACCAATTTGGTGGAGGCAAGAGAAAAGGGAGCAGCGAGGGCGTCCAGCACGGCTCAAAGAAGAATAAGCGCGTAGAAAATTTTAAGCCAATCTACGCAACTTACACCGAGCTCACAAACACTAGGGAGAACATTTTCCTAGCAAACCCTGCTCGCCTCCCCTGGAAGAAGCTGGAGCCTTTGAAGCACCAGAAGGCTAAGCGGGACCCCTCCAAGTTTTTTCGATTCCACAACGACATTGGCCACAACACTGACGATTGTAGGCATTTGAAGGATGAGATCAAGACTCTCATCAAAGCTGGACCCTTGGCTCAGTATGCGCGGAATAGAGTTCCCACCGGTCAACCTGCTCCAGAAGCTCCGATAAGTTAACCCGGGTCTCGGATAAATCAGGACACCCCTCCTTCTGTGATTGGAGGAGAGATCTCCATGATCTCCGGAGGCCCTCATATGGCCGGCACGAGCAGAGGTGCCCAGAAGAGATATGTCAACGAACTAAAAGCTCATAACGGAGTGGAGTTCGTCCTAGAGCAGCATTTACCCAAACAGCAACGACTGGAGAGGCAACCAATCATATTCACCGAGGAAGATGCCAGTCACGTCCAGTTCCCCCATAACGACCCTCTGGTCATAGCCGCCCAACTCGCCAACCGGAGAGTAAGGAGGATACTGATCGACAATGGGAGCTCGGTGAACCTGCTGTTCCAGTCTACGCTGGAAAAGATGGGTTTATCTGTCATCGAGTTGAAAGCCACCTCCATGATGCTGTATGGATTTTCTGGAGAAGGCTCGGCAGCAATAGGAACAATTGAGCTGGTGATCACCTTGGGAGAGGGACCCCGGATTGTCTCCAAACTCCTCGAGTTTGTGGTCATCGATTAGTCCCGCCGTGTAAAATGCTATCTTGGGCCGACCTACATTGATAGCGTTTGAAGCCATAAACTCCATCCGCCACCTCGCGCTAAAATTCCCCTCTTCCACGGGGATATGCACCGTTTGAGGTGATAAGCTTGCTGCCAGGGAATGCTATAGCATTTCTATGATGGGAAAATCAAAACTTGGGCAGCAGACGATGACCATCCAGGGCGGGAGTGAGGAATCTCAGGAAATTGTGCCTAGTCCTGAGATTGAAAAACCTCAGAATGCCAAAGGGAAGGATATCATCTTAAATAATGACATTGACCCAGAATAGGCGAGGATAGATCCGAGCTCCAGGAAATCGAAGAGCTCGAGGAGATAGCTATCGATCCAAAAGACCCCTCGAAGATGGTAAAGCTCGGGAAAAATCTATGTAGCGAAAGGAAGGCGGAGCTGATTAGGTTTCTGCAAGAAAATCTAGATGTGTTCGCCTGGTCCCATGGAGACATGATAGGGATCAGCCCGAGCGTCATCATGCACACCCTCCACTTGGATAAAAACGTGCCTGCAAAGTCCCAAAAACAAAGGCGCCTCGAAATGACCCGAGTTGAGGCCCTAGAGGAGGAAGTAGCCTAACTCTTAAAGTGTGGTTTTATCCGCGAAGCAAAGTTCCCGGTCTGGGTCGCCAGTCCTGTGTTGGTCCCGAAGCCCAACGAGATTTGGCGGACCTGCATCGACTTTTCTGATCTGAACAAAGCTTGCCCCAAAGATTGCTTCCCCTTGCCAAGGATTGACCAACTGGTAGATGCCACGGCGGGGCACGAGCTCATGTATTTTATGGATGCATACTCGGGCTATAACCAGATCGCCATGAATCCAGCAGACCAAGAACATACTAGCTTCATGACCCCAACTAACGTTTACTGTTACAAGGTCATGCCTTTCGGGCTGAAAAACGCAGGAGCTACGTACCAGAGGTTGGTAAATAGGATGTTTACCAATCAGATCGGAAAAAATATGGAAGTGTATGTTGATGACATGTTGGTGAAGTCGAAAACTGCCGATAACCATGTCTCCGATCTGGAGGAATACTTCAAGATTTTGAGAGAATACGGCATGAGGCTAAACCCCCAAAAGTGTACCTTCGGGGTCTCGTCAGGAAAATTCCTGGGTTTCATTGTCAATAGCAGAGGAATAGAAGCGAACCCCGATAAAATCAAGTCGCTACTCGAGATGCCCTCGCCCCGGTCGCAAAAAGACATTCAAAGTCTAACAGGAAGGGTGGCGGCCCTTAATCGGTTTATTTCTAAATCTACAGACAAGTGTTTGCCATTCTACAACCTGCTCCAGGGAAATAAAAAATTCGAGTGGACTGAGGAATGCGAACGTGCCTTCCTCTACCTGAAAGCACATTTAGCCGAGCTGCCCGTGTTATCCAAACCAATGACAGGAGAGCCTCTTTTCCTTTACCTAGCTGTCACGGAAGATGCAGCTAGCACCGTATTAGTCCGAGAAGAGGACCGATCTTAAAAGTCAGTCTATTACATCAGCAAGAGACTTCTCGGAGCTGAATCTCGGTATCCGTTGATGGAAAAGATGGCTTTTTGCCTTATTACATCCTCCCGAAAGCTCAGGCCGTATTTCTAGTCCCACTCAATACACGTCATAACCGATAAGCATTTAAGGCAGGTTTTGCAGAAACCTGAAGCATCGGGGCGTCTGTTGAAGTGGGCTATTGAGCTCAGCCAATTTGAGATACTGTACATATCGCGAACTGCAATAAAAAGCCAGGCCTTGGCTGATTTTGTGGCAGAATGCACAGGGTTCTGGGAAGCTCCGGACCTAGATCCGGTAGAAGAGTCAGCTCAGGCCTCATGGAAGATCTTCGTAGATGGCTCGGCTAACGAGAATGGCTCCGGGGCTGGAATCATATTGATTTCCCTAGAGGGACATTAATTCCACTCGGCATTACGGTTCGAATTCAAAGCGTCCAACAACGAGGCCGAATACGAAGCTTTATTGGCTGGGCTAAGGGTGGCCCAGGAGTTGAGGGCCAGCTCCGTCCAGAGTTACAGCGATTCCCAGCTCGTGGTAAACCAAGTGTTAGGAGAATACCAAGCACGAGGAACCAAGATGGCTGCTTACTTGGCCAAGGTAAAGAAAGAACTATCTGCATTTAAGAGCGGCTCAATCGAGTAGATACCTCGGGAGCAGAATGCCAACGCAGACACCCTGGCGAAGCTCGCCACTTCTGGGGAGGCAGAGACTTTGGGGCTGGTGCCGGTAGAGTTCTTGGAAAGACCAAGCATAGAGGAAGTCAGGGCGGAGGTCGAGATGATTGATGCCAGACCAACTTGGATGACTCCCATCCTCGAGTATCTCACAGCAGGAAATTTACCCGAGGGGTGAAATGACGCAAGGAGGGTACTTTACCAGGCTCCGAGGTATACAGTGATAGATGGGATATTATACCGACGTGGCCTCTCTTTACCTCTACTACGGTGTGTTCTGCCAGGCGAGGCGAAGACCATTTTGCAGGAGGTGCACGAGGGCTTTTGCGGAGATCACACTGGGGGGAAAAACCTGGCCTTGAAGATTTTAAGGCAAGGGTATTATTGGCCCACTCTGTCAAAAGACTCGATCTCCTACGTCCAAAATTGTAACAAGTGACAGCGATTCGCCACAATTGCCCGGGCTCCTCCGATCGAGCTGAAGATGATCTCGTCCCCGTGGTCGTTCGCGGTGTGGGGGATTGACCTGGTTGGTGCCCTCCCTACTGGAAAGGGAGGAGTTCGCTATGCGGTGGTGGCTATCGACTACTTCATGAAGTGGGAAGAAGCAGAGCCCCTGGCGATGATCACTTCAAAGAGATTCCTCGACTTTGTGGTCAAGAATATTGTCTGCCGATTTGGGCTGCCAAAGAAGATCGTGTCGGATAATAGAACACAGTTTGATAGCGACCTCTTCACCGAATTCTGCGAGAGGTACAACATTTTTAAAAGCTTCTCCTTCGTGGCCTATCCCCAGGCCAATGGGTAGGTCGAGGCTGTTAATAAGACGCTTAAAGAAAGCCTTAAGAAAAGACTGGATGAAGCCAAGGGAGTTTTGCCCGAACAGCTTCCCCAGGTAGTATGGGCATACCGGACCTTGCACTGAACTTCGACGGGTCATACTCCTTTCTCTCGGGCTTTCAGGAGTGAGGTAGTCCTTCCCGTTGAAGTAAAGGTAGCTTCGCATAGAGTCCAAACATTTGACCAAGATCGCAACGACGAATTGCTCTGCACGTCTCTCAACCTAATCGACGAAAAACGAGAAGCTTCACAGCTGCAGCTCGCGCATTATCAACAAAAGATCACTCGTTATTTCAACTCAAAGGTCAAGAAACGTGTCTTTAGAGTTGGCGACCTGGTACTCAGAAGAGTCTTCTTAGCCGGTAAGAATCCCAAGGACGGAGTGTTGGGACCAAACTGGGAAGGGCACTATCAAATAACAGAGGTCGTGAAGGAAGGAACCTTCAAGCTAGCTTGGCTTAATGGAGAAGCAGTCCCACAGACTTGGAACACTATACACCTGAAGAAATATTATCAGTAATATCTTTGTAAGGCTTAATTAGAAAAGCCACCTTTTTTTTGTTAAATAATGAGAGAATCTTTTCGCATTATCATATATGTTTGTGGATGTAACGCCAAGTAACCACGAAAGACCCTTTCCTGATTACTTGGGGGGCATATATCCTGGATATAACCAGGTCATCCTAAAACTTAGAAGTTGATTCAAATTGATTAATCGACGTTTTTCTTAAAAAGCGCGAGATATCGATAAAGGATTAACACGAATTAAGTTTTTAAAATCAATGTCCTGGATACAACCAGGTCCTAAAACTTAGAAGTTGATTCAAATTGATTAATCGACGTTTTTCTTAAAAAGCGCAAGATATCGATAAAGGATTAACACGAACTAAGTTGTTTAAAATTAATGTCCTGGATATAACCAAGTCCTAAAACTTAGAAGTTGATTCAAATTGATTAATCGGCATTTTTCTTAAAAAGTGCGAGATATCGATAAAGGATTAACTCGAACTAAGTTTTTAAAATCAATGTCCTGGATACAACTAGGTCCTAAAACTTAGAAGTTGATTCAAATTGATTAATCGACGTTTTTCTTAAAAGCGCAAGATATCGATAAAGGATTAACACGAACTAAGTTGTTTAAAATTAATGTCCTGGATATAACCAGGTCCTAAAACTTAGAAGTTGGTTCAAATTGATTAATCGATGTTTCTTCCTAAAAAGCATGAGATATCAATCATAACACCGACAGAAACTAAGTTCTCACCAAATGCGTTAGAGAGGAGTAACAATAAATTTAATCCGCAAAAAATATATAAATAGATTAAAGTAAATCTAAGGAAACCAATTGTCTCGAGGATAAAAAACCTTGTAATACAAAGTTACAAATAAAAATAAGAAAAGGAACAAAAGTCTTAAGCCCCACCAGGCCGCTTCGACGAAGTCACCCCCTTGGCATCCTGCTCGGCAGCAGCAGAAGTCTCCCCAGTCTCAGAGGGCGCCTCTTGTTGAAGGCGAGCTTTGAACTTCTCTAGGAAGGGCTCCCACACATCCGGCCCCAGGAAGGAAAAGTCACCATCCTGGTTGAAGGCCCAGCAATGATACAGCATGGCCTCCATGGAGGAGCTGGAAGATGCCCTCTCCGCCACAAGGGTGGCCTTGGCCTCTTCAAGTTCGACCTTCGCAGCGTCCAAGGCGACCTTGGTAGCCTCAGCCTCCAGCAGCTTGGCCCGGGATGTCTCCAGGTCGGCCTGTGCCGCAACCAAGGCAGCCTGCGTGACCTTTTCTCTTTCCCTGGCAGTTTCCAAGGCAGCCTTGGCATCTTGTTCGTGTTGTTGAGCAGACACGAGGGTGGCCTGGGCAGCCTGGTGCTCGCCCCTGATCTCGTCAATCCTGGCCTTGGACCGAGATATGCTCCGGTGGAGAGCCAAAGCCGCCTGCAAGATAAAAAGGAAATAAGGCAAGTGCTTTAAAAAAAGTAAAGAGAACCAGTGGTAAAGCAAACTTACCGTGAGGGTCATCCCCAATGAAGACTCCATAACATTCTTGGGGCTCCTCGTCTCAATCTCCCGCAAGTCCCTCGAGGTGGCGTTGTAGCAGTGCTCCACCATGTAGGTCGCGGTTTCGTAAACCGTCCCCTGAAAGGCCTCGGGGATTTTCTCCAAGGCCTGAGCATTAATCAGGACGCGCACAGTGGAAGTCGAAGCTGGCAAGGTCCCGGTTGGTACCTCCAGTTCCCGGCTAGAGACAGGAGGTCGCGGGGGAGGTGGAGCCATCTTCTCTGTGGCAGGAGGGGGTGGAGGCACCTTCTCTATGGCGGAAGGACCCTGGCCCTTCCACTTGGCAGGAGACTTGGAGCTGGTCCCGGGGGGGAGGAGTATTCTTGGTCAGCCGGAGCCTCTTCACCAAGGGTCCAGATGACCCGAAGGAAGGATTTCCCCTCTGGAACATGGATCGCAGAACGTTATCCCCGGGCTGTGACATCTCCTCGCCTGAAACAAAGCCAACAAAGCGTCAGTATGCATGTAAAAATATTTGATCGCAAAGGAAAAATAAAAAATCTCTAAAAGAATGTATTGAAAAAGGTCCTACCCTCCGAGCTAGAGGAGGAACCTATTGTCACGACCTCCGGCCGCGGAGCTTCTACGGGAGAGTCTAAGACTATAACTTCACGAGTGAGAGGGGGCTCTGGGTCCGGATCCGCCTCAGGACTGGACTCCTCTACATACTGCCTAAGCCCCGGAGCTACTATACCCTCCAGAAGGGAGGGCCACGACCAAAGGTTGGTCCCATACTCCTCAAAGAAGGCTGACCTAAAGGCCAGGGTATTGTCTACTACTACAGTTCCCCTAGGGCGGCCGATGTCATAATGCAACACTAGCTGGTCAACGCACTGGAGTAGAGTTATGTTACGATCTTGGTCGTTTCGGTGATGGTGAACGAGTTGGTTGGGGTTAAACCTAGAAAGCCATAGGTTTGCGGCAGCTCTGTCTAAATCCCTAAACAAGTATGGGTTACCTTGGCCAGAGGGACCGGACTGGACCCGCTCCGCGTTGAGCTCCTGGGCGACCTCAAGAGCCCGATTCTGACGCACGAGCGACACCTTGTCTTCCTCGTCCTCCTTGTCGTCATCCGCGACCCCCTCCTCGGGGATGGGCGCCATCTCGCGAGCTGCTGGGGCGATTCGCGGCCTCCTCAAGGCCAGATTCTGGCCTGGAGAAATTATCTTGCACGCCAGCATCGTCTCATCAGACACGAGCTGGCGATAGTCTTTTTCACTTAGGGGGAGCCCCGCCAAGGTTTCGTATTGACCCCCGAGGGTCACCGATTTAGCTGTCCTCGCAAAAATAGCTGCATGATAGTATTCAAGTCAATATGTATGGAGAGAAACTAATCAACAGCGATTTTACGAGCTGAGGTTAGAAAGAACTTACGAGGACGGTTGAAGTAATGGTGTTCGCAGTTGCGAAACCCCGTCTACATGAAAAATTGATCCTTGAAGTCATTGGGGTGGCTGGGCAGCTCGATGACCGCGACAGAGTTGGGAAAATGGGTCAAGTAGTAGAACTCGCCACCTCGCCCCCATTGATCCGGGCTGGCTTTGAGGCTAAAAAAGTAGAGGATGTCCGCCGGTGTAGGGACCTCCCATTTTTGCTTCAGGAACAAATACCTCAACCCCGCTAACAGACGGTAAGAGTTAGGGGGGAGCTGAAAGAGGGCCAACTTCACGAAGTTCAGGAAATCCGCGAAGTACTGGTCCAGAGGAAGAAAGGCCCCGGCTTTAAGGTGTTCGTCTCTCCAGGCCGCGAACTCCTCGTCGAGCGGTGTGCAGCTCCGCTCGCCCTCGAGGGGAGGTCGGGCAACAAGAGGTCCTGTCCCTATTTCGATGTTGTGGGACAGCAAGATCTTGTTGACCTTCCCCTGAGTTGTAACCTTTGAGACAATCCTCTCAGCCTTGAAGAAGGCGTCAGGTCCCACCTCGACCTCTTTCTCCACGGTGGGACCAAAGATGGGGATAGGGGAATCTGCTACTGCCTCCTACCCCTTGCTGGGCTGCTGGGACGACGAGCTGGCGGCACTCTTCTTGGGCATGTTCTTCCTGGGTCCCATCTGGTCGCCTAACGAACAAAGATGAAGAAAATTTAGAAAGACGACCTAAGCATAAGAAAGGGAACCTAGCGCGAGGAATGATTTTCCTTTCACGGGCTGAGGTAATCTCAACCCGCGATGAGTGAGGCCACGCGGTTCTATGAACATGCGCCTTTGCTCCCAACGAGTCCCCGATCGCTCGGGATCCGTGTGTCAGGAGGGTCAAGATAATGCTTGCCTTGGAGGGAAAGTTTCAAAAAGCAAAAACTGCCTGGGAAGCGTGGCCCCTAAACTACCTGGTTTTGCACCTCAGAAATTTGTTGCCTTCCCCTCTCCAAACAGGCATTTCAAGAGATTACCCAGAAAAATCCCCCCAGAATTACCTTGTCCTATGCGTTATGTTCCTAAGCATTCTTTCCTATGGTCGATACCCCTAGAGTAAAAAACAACAAACAACCTACAGTGTGCAACTAAAAAAGGAGTCTACCTAAACAAACAAAAAAAAAACGGAAACATTTGAACATGCAGCAGGCAGAGGACTTACAGAAGTTTTTGCTGTATGAAAGTCGAAAAGGGCGTTGAAGTCGGAGTCTTGGTGGAGCCTTTAGAACTGGAGTCACGGAGAAGCCTTTGTATCTGAAACTCAGGGACTTCTGGGACGATAACCGGAAGGAAAATTGGTTTCGAGGCTAAGAAGAGAGAAGATGAGGAAAATTTTCAAATAAAGGGTGGCTCATGCGAAAGGTGGCCAACCTTATATATACATAAAAGGCAAAGGAACGAGGGTCGTTCGATCGTCTTAATGCGGGATACGAGGGTCACAAATCGAAAGACAAAACGACGGTCGAAGATAGACTAGGCCATTTAATGCGATTCTCGGAAGACGGACCGTCACCAACCACGATGCTCCACGTATCCGATACCAGCGCAATAGGCGAGACATGAAGAGTTGCCAAGTAAGCCTAAAAGCCCCTGCTGTGGCCCCAGGTGACGTCACGTGCCACGAGCAGGGGCTTGGGGGGAAAATGTACGCCCTAAATATCCATGGGTTATTAGCAAGCTGGGAAATGGCATAATTCTATCAACCACGTGGAAGCCACCTACCCAGAGCTGTAGTTACGAGTCTCCACCTCTTTAGCTCGAGGTAGTCAAAGGTTTATTAAGAATAATCGAAGGCATCGGGTCAGTAGTGTGGGCACCACAAGCTGGAACTACATCAAGCTCGAGGTACGACATAGAGCTGACACCCACACCATTTATGAAGTCAACCACACAATGTAAACGTGCGCATATCAGACATCACATGTCTACTCCATTCCTGAATTCTTGGACACGCATCATAAACGTGTGTGTTCAGGCACCCCACGACTGGTTTGGTCCATGCGGCCCATTATCCCCCTTACCTATTGATTAGACAACACTTCATTGTCAGGTTTTAGGAATTAATCATAAGTGTCACAGAAGTGACATGATGGGTAAGAAGGTCACGGAATGACCTTCTTACCAACACCTAGGTGTCCTCTCCCTATAAATATGGAGAACCTGGGCGTTGCAAGGGGTTGGCGTCTAGTTTGTAAAGAAACACCCTATAAGGAATACTAGAGAGAGATCAATAATATTGACTGGTGGACTAGAGGGATTTTAACCTTCGAACCACCTAAAAGGAAAGGAGTTATAACCTTCCCCCTATACTATTTTCACCAGTTTGAAAGATAAATATTTACATATTACGGTCCATTATATAGCACTAATCCATCCCGTTTATTCGTATAATTATCTGTTGTTGAAGAACCGCGTCAACAAAACTAAATATAAATATCACTACACAAGAAAGTAAAAGAAAAAGAAGAAAAGGAATGATAAAATTATTTGTTCTCCAAACTTTTGCCTCCACGGAGTGTTCCTTAAGTCTCTCCTTAGGGTTCCTCCTTCAGAAATCGTCATAATATTGCTTAAATAGTAGTTTGTGCTCTTATAAACAAATTCCACTTTTGCTCTTACTTAAAATGCCCTAATCTACACTTTGACTGCTCAGGCAACACAACCCTATAATGAAGCATCACGACCCGTGTCCAAGAACCAAAGTTTGCCTCATCTCTGATTCAACAAGAGTCGTAACTCTAATATGCCTGCGTCATGGCTCAAATTCTCCAACCAATAGTGCCACGACTCTAAAAGTTAGTGTCGCGACCCTCGATTTCTCAAGATTCAGCCTCTCTGACTAATCGCAGCACTGCGTCTCAAATGCCCTTTTTCACCAAATCACATCTTTTTGAAGCCAAACACGGTCATTTATCAATTTTTTTCCATAAATCCTGAAATATTATCAAACAATGCATTAAAAACATCATATTCCACAAACATATCTAAATAAACTACAAAATTCCCTAAAACAACTATCTAAAACACTATAAAAACTACTCTATCAAACTCCCCCAAACTTAACTTTTACTCATCATCGAGTAAAACCTATTAACAATTTCTAAAACAAACTAATCATAGAATCAAGTTATACCCCAGCAAGCCTCTACCTCATGAAAACCATGCAATACAAGCTCAGAATTTTGAACTACGTTTCATTCAGAATTTTAGTAAAATCCATTCAATAATTAACTTTAATCTTTGCTACACCAATCAGCCTTAACTAATAAATAACACACAATCACAATACCATATACATGTCAGTTCTTCCAAATCATTCCATCAAAACCAAGTATTTCATATGCTTGAATAATTCATCAATCTCAACTAATATGATAACGCATGCTCAAGAATCAAAAGGACTTTTTAATCTTGTAACGAAAAGGCTTAGGCTCAGGTAAGTGAATAAGAAGTCAATTAGACTCAACTATATCATAAGCATACAACTTAAACAAACCAATCTTTCTCAACTTGAAACTCATAAAATCCCAAAATTTCCCAAAATTTCATACTTTGAGAGAATTCATTCTCCTGATTTTTTATTTTTTTAATAATGATACTATACTCCCCCAAACTTATTTCTTTATATTTTTATTTGGAGTGAAGTTCATTTTCAATATATTTTTTTCTTCTTCTCTCAATTTGTATTCTTCCATTAACACAAATTTCCAAAAATAAACTCCATTACACACCATCCCTCAATCATTTTTCATATGCTCATGGTATATCAAAAGGAATGTTAAATAACTAAGTATCAATTAGTCTCAAAATAAGTGTCAAACAACAAAAAGATTCACATTAAGCTCAAAATTGGGAAACTAGGGATTTAATACATGAAGGTTGACTTGAAAGGCTCAATCGTTCCAAAGAATTGCCTAAATCATCTTCCTAAGCATGCATCATTCCAATTTCAGCTCAATCAATAAACTATGCAAGTTCTAGAATATTTCCAAATCTTAATCCACAAACCCACTTAACATGCATATATTAAAGGATTGTGGGAAATTTATCAATTAAGGCTTTCATGATAATTAAAACTCATATCAAAGCTAATCACTAAACTAATTTAACCAAGCACGCAGATTCACAAAGTTTTTTTAAAAAATCACTCACATCACATGGTTATAAATATCATCGACTTCAAAACAACTTGATTCATAATTATAAACACTAAAAAAACAACTAAAAATAAAACAAAACCAAGTAATCCCTCCCCCAAACATAAATAACATGTTACCCTTGTGGATGCTCAAAATTTCATGCTTGTAAAAGACCCCAAAGTACATGCTTAGGCCCATGAACATCTAAATACATGGTTGAGTCGTGAAGACCCTTGGACCACCGTCGTTTCGTGATTGCCTACTCTCGGTGCCCCCAGCGAGGCCACGTCTCACGTAGGAGCGTCTCGTGAGGCCTTCGCCTCGCGCCTTCTCTCAATGCACCCCACCTTACCTCGCCTAAATGAGAGCCTGAAGGGTCGTGTCCGGGCGTACGTCTCGTACATTAGCTCCGCGCACCAGTGTGCATCGCCTCATACACCCACCAATAGCCTCACGAGACCTCAGCGTCTCGCGCCCCTGGCCCTCGGAAGACAGCCTCACGAGACCTCAGTGTCTCGCACCCCTGGCCCTCGGAAGACGGCCTCACGAGACCTCAGCGTCTCGCGCCCTTGGCCCTTGGAAGATGGCCTCGCGAGACCTCAGCATCTCACGCCCGTAGCCCTCGGCAGATGGACTCGCGAGACCCCATCGTCTTGTACCCCTAGTCCTTGAAAGACGGCCTCACGAGACCTCAGCGTCTCACGCTCCTGGCCCTCGGCAGATGGCCTCGCGAGACCTCAGCATCTTGCGCACCTGGCCCTTGGCAGATGGCCTCGCGAGACCCTAGCGTCTCGCACCTATGGCCCGCGTACCAGCGCGCCAATGGCCTCGCACCCCTGGCCCTCGGCAGACGGCCTCGCGAGACCCCAGCGTCTCGTGTCTCTGGCCCGTACACCAGCGCGCTAATGGCCTGATATTATTTAGACAACTAAAATTTAAAATTTGTGATTATTTATTTGAGAAATTCTCACATTACATTTGTGTTCGCATTTTTATTTTGTGAAATACATAAAAGAAAGAAACTAAGTGCAAGTTTCTTTGAAAGAAATGTGCATTGCTTTAGAAAGCAAATAAATCAAGATAAAACATTAAGGTTTTTATCTTAATCTATTGAGAGTTTATCATGTGTCTTAGAGGACTCATGATGAACTTTGAGAATCATAGGTCTAGATTTATCTTGGAGGATAAATGACTTAATAGAAATGAAGAGATTGCTATTTTAAAATGATATTTTATTATCATTATGTGAAAAATTTGGGGGTGATTCTCCAAAGTTGATCAATTTATTTTGTTGTTAATCAATTGATTAATTTGGTCATCCTATCAAATAGGTGATTTGGAATTCCACATTTTAAATCACATTGGCTATATGTGTATAGAATGGATAACTCTAGACATGCTTGGTGTCTAAAGTTACTGTTTGTAATATTTTGATTCAAGAAGGAATCAATTTAAAACATAAAGGAGAATTTTAGAAACAAAGAGATTTCTAGAATTAATATTCAAATGTTTATCTTGGATATTAAACTATAAAATAGTGGGGGTGTTGACTATGGTCAAAATCACTATTTTAAAGGGGTAACTATTTTAATCAAACTATGGCTAGCAACAAAGTTTGAATAAAATAATGAGAGTGTCTAAGTATGCATACATGAGAAAAGAAATGATTCAAATGGAATCAATTTTACATCTCAAGAGATGAGACTTAGACTCCCTAACGACATTCACGGTTGATGGTAACCTATCTTAATACTAGTCACCAAACTAGTATTAGGTTCAATAGGTAATAACAAGTCAATCAAGTGAATAGATAGTAGTACTCAAATTTTGTCCCATCTGAGATATGAGTACTAGTGTGTTACCAAAATGAGGGTTAAAACCGAAAGGTTTTTTCATAGAACTTAGTCTTGAGAAGAGAAGTATTTTAGGGTAACAAAATACTGTAAGAGTTTTACCTATATAGACCTAGGGGTGGTGCCGCCCCTCATGAGAATTGGGAGTCATTCTCAAGAAAAGTCTATGAATGGAATGTGCACATGGCCATTAACGATGCAAAAGCAAGACATTGAGGTCTTAAGTGAACATAGCAAATGTGTGTGTGTTATCACCAGTTTGTTATCAAGGGATAGTGGTTCAATGCTTCGGCAACCAAAATTTCAACAAACTTTATGATAATTACACTAAGGTAAAATTCAAGTCGAAAGACATTTTACTTTATGCACCAATGTAAAGGTTTCTATAGAGAGTCATTATTTAATCAAGTGGGGGAATATTATATTTTAATATAATGTTTTGATTGATTAAATAAGTGTTACAAAAAGTGATTATTTAATCTATGTGGGGGAATGTTATATTATTTTAAATAATATAATGTTAGATTAAATAATGTGACATAATGTGATTTGTCACACCTTGTAACATATTATTGAGAGTCACAAAATTGGACACATGTATGTGTCCAAATGTGACATATTTTGGAGTTACAAGTTTGTAACTCCCAAATATTACCCAATAATGTGTAGATTTGATATTACACATTTTGATTTGAATTTCTCAAAAGCCATAAGAGATATGGCTGTTAGAGAGTGATTTTAACTCCCATAATGTGTATGGAAGTTACAAAATCAAGTGGGAATGAATTTGGAACGTTTTGGAAAATTTGGAAAATTGGTTGCTGAAAAAACGACTTAGGCCGCTGCCTATTTTTTTCAGGCCGCGGCCCAAGAGGCAAAAATAGGCAAAAACACACCTTGGGCCGCAACTCGTGTTTTTCAGGTCGCGGCCTGAGCGGCTGACAACATTTTCCAACTTCGGTTTTATCCAATTTTGAACGTTTCCAACAACCAAGTAACTCCCAAATCTCTATTTTAATTCCATAAACATCCAATTAATCATTGGTAACATCCATGGGGGTTGGTGGAATTTGAAATTAAAAGGGTGTCTCAAAACTCTATAAATAGGAGTCTAATGCTCACTTGTAATACACACAATTTTTCATCCACAAAGCACTTGGCTGAAAAATACACCATAGAGGCTTGATAATTCCAGAGAGCTATTTCCTAGAGAGATCCCTTAGTGCTTAGAGAATAGAGGGAAATAAGCTTTTGGACAAAGGTCTTGAACCTTGTTCAAGTTGGTGATCCCCACTACTCTACACTTTGGTTGTGTGAGAGTTTGTGTTTTCATTCTTTTGTTCTTCTTATTTACTTGTATTATTATAGTATTGAGTTTGTAATCTTCTTCTTCTACATCTTTTTATTTACTTGTATTTTGAGCAATTGAGTTGTAATACTTATTTAATCAATATTATCTTGTCCATTGTATTTTTGCATAGAGTTGTATTTGGTTTTTCCATAATTCCATTGAGCAATAATATATATTCTCTAACAATAAGTAAACCCATGAGTGACTCAAAAGAGATTATACGGATATGAAGGACGTACAGAGGTACGACTCTGAATGCCCCAGGGTACTGACCCTAAAGACCACGCCAGACAAGTAGTGGTCGTACAAGTGAGGTGCCTGTTGTGGTCCTCACCAGCCCATCTCTGACACTAGTACTGGGCGAATAGTGGAGACATCCCCATGGAATCTGACTGTGTACTGGAGCCAACACCACAACCCCTGAGACCACTCTCTTGGCAGTGTACTTGTGTACCATCTGGTCCCCTGGACCACAATGTATCAGGGGCCATTAGAGCTCTCTATAAATGGAATCCCACTTCCACATGGAAGGGGGTTGGAAAAAACACTGTAGCATCATACCATAAGAAATACAAGTTCTTTTCATCATTTTCTATCTGCAACTATTCTCTAAGTTTCTGTTTAGATTTTTGAAGTTCTTCATCGATAAGCTCTATTCTTCAATTTTTCTAACTTAACATTGTTGACGAGTTCTCACCGTCAACAACCCTCAATGTGTTAAAAAGATAAAAAGAAAAGAAAACTTACCAAACCACCACATCATAATGGTGGAGGAGGCGGTGGCTGCTGGTAGGGATGAATCTCCGGAGGATACTTAAAGTAAGGTTGTGGAGCTTCATTTAGATTCCAACAATTCACCGAGACATTCAATTGATCGATATGTGTATGCTCATATGCATTCCTAAACATCCAATATTGTTGCATATTGTTATTCTGCTGAATAATATAATTCAACTGATCATGTGTATATTGGACATAAGGATCATGTGTATATCGCCAACGATGGATCCTCATCCATAGCAGCCTTTGCATTTTCCTTTGAGCATGAGCATCCTCTAGTTGAGCAGCCTCGGCACGCTGATGACGACGCAGTCTTTGTTCCTCAAGGTCAGGTACTGCTATAGGTGCATAATAACCATAAACAACACTCCTAGTAATAATACCTTACACCCGTCCTTTTACTGTAATGACCTAACTATTTCTAAGACCTTGGACCATTAAAAACTAATAGACATAGCTACTATTTTTGGAAACATACATAAGAAATAACATAACTTTATTTAAAACCCCAAAATAAATATTGTGCAAAATACAAAGTAAAATATGAAATACGGTATGGGTACTCATTTTTTAATACATAAAAACATAAACAATAAACTTAAATCAATTGTTTAAAAAAACTAAGTGCAGAATTATAAAAGAAACATAATTCAAAAGACTTAAAAATAACGTCATCCTCGATCGTTCACGCAGTCCATTCAATCCATTCATCCTCAACACACACGCCAAGCTGCTATGAATCTTTCCACCTTCCATATTCATTTTCCTGCATCAAGCTAATAAAATAAAGGAATGAGCCTAATGCCCAGCAAGGAAAATCTATTAACAACATACATCATAAACATAAGACTATAACATAAACATATACTATAAAACATATGACTATAGAAATGTATATCATATAGGACTACAACATTAATGGCCATTAACTCATTAACATGGCATGTGATAAAACCATCTAGGTCCTTTGTCTACTAATCGAGGTAGGTTAGATCACATGGTAGTATATGATAACCCATCTAGGTCCTATGTCTGCTGATTGAGGTAGGGTAAATCATAAGTCTAAACCATGAAAATGATAAAAAATTCTTGGGGCTTTCTATCTAAGAAATTCATATGCCCAAGGACTACAACATATTTATACATATACATATCATAACATAAACATATCATAGCATAAACATATAAACACATAAAAGCTAACCTATTTTCCTTACCAAAAACCGAGATATGGATATAAGAACGGGAGTTGGAACACTCCTAAAACCAACAGTAAGAATGGTGAGTTTCTAAAGAAAGAGGTGAAAAAGAGAACTAAACCATCCAAGTAGAAACTTACCAACAAGAACCTTAAGTTTTAAGAAACTTAACCACCTAATCAAGAATAAAAAACAAGAGTTAGGATCTGAAAGGAAATAAAAGAAAACTAAATAACCATGAAGAATTGAACTTAAGGATAAGAATACCTTGAATGATCTTATGACTTGATCTATACCTAGATACCGAAATAACTCTATATCTTACTTCCCAAGTGTTTAGAAAAGCTTAGAATAATAAAGCTTTCAACCCAAAAACTCAAGTGTTTCTTTCTATAGTAACCTTAGCAACTTGAAGGCTTTGAAGACTGCTTGAAGAATGAAGAAAATGGTTGAGTACTAGGTCCTATTTATAGATTTCAAGGAGTGAAACTAACCCCTTTTAATTTGAATAAATAAATGAATATAAAATGAAAAGATTTAAATTTTTGTTCAACAAACGCCCAGAACTCAGGCAAAATCGTTCAAAGGCAGGTCTAAGTGGTTAAGGCTATCTTAAAATTTAAAAATTCTCAAGATTCAAAAATGATGTACCAGGGCGGATATATCGCCTATCCTAGGCGATATATCACCTAGACCATTTTCCCGAGCCCCGTTTGATCGTTCGTGCGAAGTCGACGTGTTTTCCGTATCTTCTGTAGGCGATATATCTGCCCCTATAGCTGCGATATATCGGCATACGTTGATATATCAAACATGTATTTGTACTTTTTCAGCATATTTTGAATTGATAAAACAGCTTTGACTGAGTCTAAACGTGATCCTAACAGCTGTTGGAAGGTTCTAGAGCTTCTAGATCTTTCTTTTATTTAAACTATTCATCAAAATACTTAAATCCTTAATAAACATGATTATGACAAGTGTCATGCTCTTATTAATTCTATCTAAAACTTAGTTTATAATAAATAATATTACTAAGACCATCAATATTAATCAAACCTTATGTTGTAATTAATATTTCTAAACTATAGGTTAAACTTATAAAATCCATAACTGTTGCTATGAGTGTCCAACTAAGTCCTGGCTTGTACCAAAATCCACGGAAACTAACATACTACAAACTATACTAACTACTACTACTATCTAGCTAAGTAAAAATTCTAGGACACTACATTTACATTAGTCTGATGCACTGGAACCCCATAAGTTTCACGCAGGTTTGTGATAAAGGATCCATGACCCAATTCACTAGTTGTCGTGAGCCGACAAAAAAATCCAATACTATTTCTACTATGTTTTCCCACATCAATTTTCATCCCCTTCATGATTTCATAAACCATACGCAATCGTTCCATAGCAATATCAGAAAAATGTGAAGAAGGGATCAATCGAGCACTCACAAAATACAAGAACGCACGCGTTATTCGGTTGAGTTGACACCTATGCATGTGTTTGGGCTCATCATGAGTATAAGTAACCCTAGCCCCAGAACCACCAATGAACTTCACCATCTCCACATAATTAATTTCAGTGCAGAAGAACGTATTATACTCATCTTGCTCATTCGAGTAAGATTGAAGCTCATAAAAATTGTTAAATTTCCCAACACTAACCAATACCTCTTCCTCCTGACAAAACATGTATTATTTTCGTGCTCAAGACAATTTTCATAAAACTCATACACCAGAGAGACATTTGGTTTAGGAATACTTTCAACATTCACCAATGACTGCCAACCTCTATCTTAAAGTATAACCCGAATGGGCTCATAGGTTTGGTCATCATAAGGAAAATTTTGGTAGTTCGTTCTTCACTCTCGAACCAAACTCCACTTCCTTAATCGCTCATGTCTCTCTTAAGATACTTTACTTACAAACCTCGATCTATCAAAGGAATTCGCCCCCCTTAGAGACGATGTTATATTATTTTATAATATAATGTAATAATATATTATATTATAATATAATGTTCTTGATTAAATAAATGTGACAAAGAGTGTCACATATTGTAACATATAATAGAGAGTTAAAATATTTAGATATATGAGATATATCCAAATAATGTAACATATTTGGTGTTACAAATTTGTAACTTCCAAATATTACCCTTTATTGTGTAAATTTGGTGTTACACTATATTGAGATGAATTTCATAAAGCCACATGTGAAATGGCTGTTAGAGATATGATTTTAACCCCAATAATGTGTTTTGAGAGTTACAAAATCATTTGGGAGGGTTTGGAACCGTTTGGAAAAACAACACATTTTTAAGTGCTGAAAATGGTCACTGGTTGCGACCACTGAATGTTGGTGGCCGCGGCCACAGGCCAAAACTGACCATTTTTTCTGTTTTTTCAATCTTTGTTGAACGGCTCAAAAAGCCCAAAAAACTCCCAAATCCCATTTTTAATTCCATATTAATCCAATTAAACATTGGTAACAACCATGGGGGTTGGTGGAATTTGAAATTCAAATGGTGTCTCCAAACTCTATAAATAGGAGCCTATAGGTCTCTTGAAAAACACAACATTTCTATCCATTAGAGCACTTGGCTAGTAACACCTTGAGGTTTGATAATTCCAGAAAGCATTTCCAAAATCTGAGAGAGATCCCTTAGTGCTTGAGTTAGGGGGAAATAAGCTTTTGGACAAACGCTTTAAACCTTGTTCAAGTTGGTGATCCCCAACCCTCTTCACTTAGGTTGTGTAAGTGAGAGTTTTCTTTTGTTTCTGTTCTTACATTGTATTCTATTGCTTTCTTCTTATTCTCTTGTTCTATTTACTTGTAACTTTTGTTTAGAGTTGTAATCTTCCTTTCTTTTGTTTCAAATGCCTTTATTTTACTTGTAATCTTTTGCTTAGAGTTGTATTCTCACTATTCTCTTCTTCATCATCATCTTCTTCCTTTTCTTTGTTTATTTGTAATTTTCAGTTATAGAGTTGTAACTTTATTTAATCAATCAATATTTATTTGTAATATATTGCCTAGAGTTGTAATATTCTTACCTATTTCCATTGAGGCAATCTAATTTTTCCTAACATTCAAAAGCTTAGCCCTTGTTTGTTTCAATGGAAGGTGAGACCATCAAAATTATGAATCAAGACCCAATGAGGCTGGATAGGTTTGATGGGTCCAATTTCACTAGATGGCAAGACAAGGTGAGATTCCTTTTGACCACTCTCAACGCCTACATTTTAGAATCCACTCTAGAACCTCTCCCAACGCCATCCGACAAGGACACTCCCGAGGAGGTGGAGAAAAGCAGGAAGAGGGAGGAGGACAATCTCCTTTGTAGGGGTCATATCCTTAACACACTTTCAGACAGGCTCTATGACCTCTACACCGAGACCAAATCGGCCAAGGAGATATGGGATGCACTTGAGAAAAAGGTCCAGGCGGAAGAGGAAGGTACGAAAAAGTTTTTGATATCTCAATACTTTGATTTCAAATTTTTTGGTGATAAACATATTCTTCCTCAAATACATGAATTGCAAATAAATGTTAACAAACTAAAAGTTTTAAAGATTGAGCTTCCCGAGGCCTTTCAAGTTGGTGCCATAGTGGCTAAATTACCACCAACTTGGAATAGTTATAGGAAAAGAATCCTTCATAAAAATGAGGATTATTCTTTTGAGGAAATCCAAAAGCATATTCGAATCGAAGAGGAATCAATATGTAGAGATAAACTTGTGGAGGGGTCTAATGGAGAGACTTCCAAAGAAAATGCGGTGTCACAACCAAAACATCCCAAAAACAAAGGGAAAAGGGGTAACGAGAAACCTTTGGGTCAAAAAACCAACCCAAACAAGTTTAAGGGCGAGAAAGGTCCTTGCTTTGTGTGTGGGAAAAAGGGTCACTATGCTAGAGAGTGCAGGCATATAAAAGACCAACAAGGACCTCAGGTGAACGCAACTCGAGAAAAACATAGTTGCTACCCTTAGTGAGGTGAATGCGGTCCAAGGCAATGTGAAAGGGTGGTGGTATAATACATGTGCCACCGTCCATGTCACCTACGACAAATCATTGTTCAAGACCTTTGAAGAGTCAAAGGGCAACCATGAGATTCAAATGGGAAATGAGGGCAAATCCAAGGTACTTGGCAAAGGTACCATTGAAGTATTTTTCACCTCCGACAAGAAAGTTACATTAGTGAATGTACTTTATGTTCCCAAAATGAGTTGAAACTTGGTAAGTGGTGATTTGCTTGGCAAGCCCAGCATTAAAGCCGTTTTTGAGTCCGGTAAACTTATACTTACCAAATCAAATGTATTTTTGGGAAAAGGGTACTCTTGGGAGGGTATGGTTAAATTGTGCACCAATGATGTAACTTTCAATGTTATCAATAAAAATGCTAATTCTGCCTATATTGTTGAGTATGATTCTTTATTTTTTTGGCATCTTAGGCTATCACATATAGGTTTTTTAACCATGAAAAAAGTAGTTAAATGTGGTATGATTGCATGCAATATTAAAAACTATGGTAAATGTGAAACATGTTTTAAGGCAAAATTGATTAAGAAACCATTTCCTAGTGTAGAAAGATCATCTAATTTGCTAGATTTAATCCATAGTGATCTTTGTGAATTAAATGGTGTTTTAACTAGAGGTGGTAAAATGTATTTTCTTACTTTTATATATGATTTTAGTAGATATACCTATGTGTTTCTTTTAAAGCATAAAGATGAAACTTTTGATGCTTTTAAATTGTATAAATTAGAAGTTGAAAATCAACTAAATAAAAACATTAAGGTGCTAAGAAGTGATAGAGGAGGAGAGTACTTCTCTAATGAATTCAATACATTTTGTGAAGAAAATGGTATAATTCATGAGTGCACTGCACCTTATACACCACAACACAATGGTGTTGCCGAAAGGAAAAATAGGACTTATCTAGAGATGATAAATTCTATGTTGGTGTTTTCTAAGTTGAACTTCAACTTATGGGGTGAAGCGCTTTTAACCGCTTGTCAAATTCTTAATCGAATACCGATGAAGAAAAATGAGATATCTCCATATGAGTTATGGAAAGGAAGAAAACCCAACATAGGGTACTTCAAAGTGTGGGGGTGTCTTGCATATTGCAAGAAAAACGAACCTAATAGAACAAAGTTAGGTTCAAGAGCCATAAAGTGTGCTTTTGTTGGTTATGCCAACAATAGTAAAGCTTATAGGCTATTAGACTTAGAGTCTAATATTGTGATTGAATCTAGAGAAGTTGAATTTTTTGAGAATATGGTATGTGACAACAATTCTCAAGCTTCAACATCTCTAAAGGAGAATTTGTTATATGAGAAAAATTCTCAAGCTTCTACATCCAAAGTTGATTCTCAAGAGGAGAATTATCAAAAGGATGTAAAGCAACCCTTTGAACCTAGAAGAAGTCAAGGGCTTAAAAATCATAAAAGTCTAGTAGTGGATGAGATAGATTCTCAATTAATTTCATTCTACATGGTAGAAGGAAACAGAGAGGAAGGTATTAGGAAAATTCCTATTGTACTTCTCGTTGAGGATGATCCTAAGACTTATAGAGAAGCTATGCAATCGAGAGATAGTGAATTTTGGAAAGAAGCCATCAATGATGAGATGGATTCCATTCTTTCCAATAACACTTGGGAATTGGTAGACCTCCCACCGGGGTCTAAGCCAATTGGGTGTAAGTGGGTATTTAGAAGAAAATACCACACTTACGGCATTATCCAAACCTTTAAAGCTAGATTAGTAGCTAAAGGGTTTAGGCAAAAAGATGGTATCGATTATTTTGATACTTATGCGCCTGTTGCAAGAACAACTTCTATAAGAATTTTGTTCGCTTTAGCTTCTATACACAACTTGTATGTTCATCAAATGGATGTCAAAACAACATTCCTTAATGGTGACCTCAATGAGGAGGTCTATATGGAACAAGCCGAAGGGTTTGTCCTACCAAAATATGAACATAAAGTATGTAGACTTGTAAAATCCTTATATGGATTGAAACAAGCTCCTAAGCAATGGCATGAGAAATTTGATCAAGCCATCATGTCTAATGAGTTTAGACATAACAATGGAGACACGTGTTTGTATTCCAAAAATTGTAAGGGACATGTGATCATTGTTTGCTTAATGTGGATGACATGCTTATTCTAAGTAATAGCATGAAAGGGATAGAAGAAACGAAGAGGTTTCTATCATCAACCTTCAAGATGAAAGATCTTGGAGAAGTTGACACCATACTTGGTATCAAAGTAAAGAAACATAGTGGGGGTTTTGCGTTAGGGCAAGCCCACTATGTTGAGAAAGTATTGAACAAATTTAACCATCTCAAGGTTAAAGATGCCAATACTCCATTCGATCATAGTGTAAAACTAGAGAAGAATGAAGCAAGAGAAATGGCTCAATTGGAGTACGCTAGTGCTATAGGTCGTCTAATCGCTGCCCAATGTACTAGACCTGATATAGCATTTGCGGTAAGTAAACTTAGTAGGTTTACAAGTAATCCAAGTGTGGATCAGTGGAAGGCAATTGGAAGAGTCCTAGGTTATCTCAAGAAAACCAAAGGACTAAGCCTTAACTATTCCAAATTTCCTTCAATTTTAGAAGGATATACAAATGCAAGTTGGATATCCAATCTTGGGGACAACTTGTCCACAACTGGTTGGGTATTTACACTTGGTGGAGGTGCAATTTCTTGGGGTTCCAAGAAACAAACCTGTATATCTCATTCCACTATGGAAGCAGAGTTTATAGCTCTAGCTGCTACCGGCAAAGAGGCTGAATGGTTAAAGGATCTATTGATAGAGATTCCCCTAATCAAAGAGAATGTATCTACTATATCGATACATTGTGATAGCCAAGCGACATTGGCTAGAGCATACAATGGAATGTATAATGGGAAGTCTAGACATATTAGTCTAAGACATGGATATGTAAGAGAATTGATTCAAAGAGGAGTCATCTCAATATCCTATGTGAGAACAAGTGAAAATCTGGCGGATCCTTTCACTAAGCCACTAACGAGGGATTTAGTGGCTACATCATCTCGAGGGATGGGTCTTAAACTCCCTAAAGAGATTCACAATTGATGGTAACCTATCTTAACACTAGTTATTCTACTAGTGTTAGGTTCAATAGGTAAAAAAAAGTCAATCAAGTGAATATTAGTTGTACTCAAAACAAGTCCCTTATGAGATATTGAGTACTTGTGTGTTACCAAGTTGAGGGTTAAAACCGAAAGGTTTGTTAATAGAATTCAGTCTTGTGAAGACAATTATTTTTGGTAACAAAATACTGTAAGAATTCTACCTATATGGACCTAGGGGTGGTGCCGCCTCTCATGAGAATTGGGAGTATTCTCAAGAACTTCCATGAATGGAAAGTGCACATGGCCATTAACGGTGCAAAGCGAGATATAGATGTCTCAAGTGAACATCGCAAAGGTGTGTGTGTTATCACCGATTTGTTATCATGAAAAGATGGTTCAATGCCTAATGCAACCTAATTTTCAACAAATTTTGTGATAATTACACTATAGTAAAGTTCAAGTTGAAAAACACTTTGCTTTATGCACTAATGCAATGACTCCTATAAGAGAGAGTTCTTATTTAATCAAGTGGGGGATGTGTTATATTTTAAAATATTATAATTGATTTAATAAGTGTTACAATAGACAACTATTTAATCTAGTGGGGGAATGTTATATTATTTTATAATATAATGTAATATTATATTATATTATAATATAATGTAATATTATATTATATTATAATATAATGTTTTAGATTAAATAAATGTGACAAAGAGTGTCACATATTGTAACATATAATAGAGAGTTACAATATTTAGATATATGAGATATATCCAAATAATGTAACATATTTGGTGTTACAAATTTGTAACTTCCAAATGTTACCCTTTATTGTGTAAATTTGGTGTTACACAATATTGAGATGAATTTCATAAAGCCACATGTGAAATGATTGTTAGAGATATGATTTTAACCCCAATAATGTGTTTTGGGGGTTACAAAATCATCTGGGGGGGTTTGGAACCGTTTGGAAAAACATCACATTTTTAAGTGCTGAAAATGGTTAGTGGCCGCAGCCACTGAATGTTGGTGGCCACGGACTAAGACAGAGAGTAGTGTCCGCGCGGCCACTAATGTCTCTGGCCGCGGCCACAGGCCATAACTGACAATTTTCTCAGTTTTTTCATTCTTTGTTGAACTGCTCAAAAAACCAAAATAACTCCCAAATCTCATTTTTAATTCCATATTAATCCAATTAAACATTGGTAAAAGCCATGGGGGTTGGTGGAATTTGAAATTCAAAGGGTGTCTCCAAACTCTATAAATAGGAGCCTATAGCTCACTTGAAAAATACAACATTTCTATCCATTAGAGCACTTGGCTAGAAACACCTTGAGGCTTGATAATTCCAGAAAGCTTTTCCAAAATCTGAGAGAGATCCCTTAGTGCTTGAGTTAGGGGTAAATAAGCTTTTGGACAAAGGTTTTAAAACTTGTTCAAGTTGGTGATCCCCAACCCTCTTCACTTAGGTTGTGTAAGTGAGAGTTTTCTTTTGTTTCTGTTCTTACATTTTATTCTATTGCTTTCTTCTTATTCTCTTGTTCTATTTACTTGTAACTTTTGTTTAGAGTTGTAATCTTTCTTTCTTTTGTTTCAAACACCTTTATTTTATTTGTAATCTTTTGCTTAGAGTTGTATTCTCACTATTCTCTTCTTCTTCTTCATCTTCTTCCTTTTCTTTGTTTATTTGTAATTTTCAGTTATAGAGTTGTAACTTTATTTAATCAATCAATATTTCTTTGTAATATATTGCCTAGAGTAATAATATTCTTACCTATTTCTATTGAGGCAATCTAATTTTTCCTAACAGACGACACACGACCACCAATTCTTTTACGTCCCATTACACTTGTCAACACTTAAATTCTACAAAAAATTGGGTAGCGCCTCCCCTTGTTTTTTTCTACTTCCCAAGACAGTAAAAACACCACAAATTCACCAAGATAACACACAACACTCTTCCTTCCAACTCAAAATCAATAATCAATATACAAAAATTCAAAATATCCTTTTTTTTTTACACAATAAACAACAACAATCACTCCCAACACCAAAATTATAAAAGATAAAGAGGAATATGGCTTACCCAAACAAAGAATCCATGAATGAAACTTCAAGCTCTTCAATCCTTCCAATGAGTGCTATAATTCCCCCAAATTTTGAAATTACGGCATGAAGGTGAAGAAAATCAGTTTTAAAGGTAATGTAGGATAAATTGATGGTGAAAAAGTGTTGAAATCAGATTTATAGGAAGATTAATGAGGATTTCATGGAAGATTTGAGGATTTAGCCGGTAAAAATGGAGTTTGGAGGTGCAAAGTTTCGAAGATGGTGAGAGCTTAAGAATAAGGGAAAAAAATTCCGAGACAAAAGTTATTTAGGGTAGAATTTGAAGTAGCACCGCGGCGCAAAGGGTTAAGGATCGCAACCCTGGTCAATTTCTAGGTTCAATTTTGGGGATGCACACCGCGGCTTAATTTTAGGGCACCGCGGCAACAAGGCACTCTCAAAATACGCAACTCTCTCTCTATGTGCACGTGCCGCGACTCAAATACGTTCCTGTAGAAAACTTCATTTTTTTAATAGTTTTCACGATTTATATTTACAATCTAAAGTATAAAGATCCAAAATTCTAAAGAAAAACTAAAACAAAATAAAAATTTAACACTAAACAAAAACAAATTCTTGTCAAATTAAAATAAAAGAACAAAATACTAAAAAGCACTTGGGATGCCTCCCAAATAGCGTTGTCGTTAACGTCATTTAGTCAGACACTTGCTTCTTCTTCACAAAGGTTGTAGCTGGATGATGGTCTTGACTGGATCAATAGGACCACCCATATATGGCTTTACTCTCTGCCCGTTCACCCTAAATGTCTCTTGACCCTTTCCTTGCAACTCCATTGCCCCATAGGGAAATACTTTAACCATAGTAAATGGCCCTGACCTTCTCGACTTCAATTTTCCTAGGAACAACTTTAACCTAGAATTGAACAATAACACCCGCTGTCCAAGTTGAAACTCCTTGTGAACAAGATTTTTATCATGCCAAGCCTTAGTATGATCTTTATAGATCTTAGCGTTCTCGTTGGACTCATTATGAAACTCGTCCATCTCATTCAGCTCCAAAGACCTATGATGTCTTGTTGTTGTGGCATCCATATTCAACTCCCTCATTGCCCTGTAAGATTTATGTTCCATCTCCACCGATAAATGACATGCTTTACCAAAAACTAACCGATAGGGTGACATGCCAATAGGAGTCTTATATGCAGTCTTGTATGCCCATAATGCATCATCTAGCTTCTTAGACCAGTCTCTTCTTCATCTGTTGACTGTCTTCTCAAGGATACTTTTGACTTTTCTATTTGACAGTTCTGCTTGAACATTGGTTTAAGGATGGTATGGTAGAGTGGTTCTATGACGAACACCATAATGAGCAAGCAAAGCATCCGTCATCTTGTTAAAAAAATGGCAGCCTTTGTCACTTATTAAAGGCCTAAGCGTGCCAAAACGAGTGAATATGTGCTTGTGTAAAAATTTGAGTACCACCTTGCAATCATTTGTAGGTGTTGCGGCTGCTTCCACCCATTTAGATACATAATCCACCGCTAGCATGATGTACTTGTTATTGTAAGATGGTGGAAAGGGACCCATAAAATCTATAGACCATACATCAAATAATTCCACCTCAAGAATCCCAAGATAGGGCATCTCATTTCTCCTTGAAATATTTCCAACTCATTGACATCATAAGTCAATTGCTTATTGTATTCTTGAGACTTTACTAATTGATTTTATCTCTCGGCGTGGCCCATGGACTAGGTTTTTTGAACCACGTAAAAGACTTCTTGTGTCACGTTACTTTTAGTTTGTTTACTTTCTGTTCGTTTATTTAGATTCATGAGTAATATGTCCTGATACATCAGAATATTTGAGTGATCAAACAATTGTATAACTATTTCACATTAATTAAATTTTTTGATAAATTCAGCTGGTAATCTTAAAAAATGGAATTTCAAATAGTTTTGTCGAAAGTGTTAGTGGTCTCAAAAACTGATCAAACAAACACGTCATAAGAAAAATCATAATTCCACAATCCTTAGAATTTCAACTCAATACCCAGTCACCACTTAAACTTGATCTCTTATGATTATGCACAATCAAATTTTTCAAATCACTGAATCAATTTATAGATGCCAAAGCTTGTCTCAAAGTCTTTTGTATATAAAATATATCATGAAAAGTATCCACTCCATAGACATTAACCAATTATTCTCCACTAACATAAACACACATAATCAAGAATCAAAAGGTCAATAAAAGCTTGTAATGTAAGGCTAAGGATAAATGTAGATGAAAAAGGAATATTTAAGATTAATTCACACCATAGCCTATATTCATTCTATTCTCTAGATCATCCCACCAATTTCCCATACAAATAAAAACTACATAACATTTCCCTTTTCTTCTTTCCATATCGATATTACTATTTCTCCCACACTTATACTTTTGCCACACTTTGTTCTTTTTTTTCAATATTTTATTCAATACATATTTTTTTTCTCTTTTTTATTTCTTTCAATTCAACTTCATTGGTAGAAATAGTAAATCAAAATTCCCCTTCATACAATACACAACCCAACCCACAAAATCAAACATTCATATAAAACTATGGTGTAATGGGTCACAAGAAGAGACAAAATTTTCAAGCTGCAAAAGTTTAGATATTGGATTCATATAATAAAAGATTGGTGATTATGGCTCAAAAATGGGAAAATAGGGTATTAGATATCATTGGTAAGATTGAAAGGCTCAAATGAACCAAAGAACATGCCTTAATCATATTCTTAATCATGTGTACTTGTTATTTCGCCTCAAACAATTAATCAATGATTTCTTGAGTGGTCGATACTATATATATAGATAACAGCGTGCATAAGTCTCTCCAAAGAATAGTGAAAAAGTAAATCTAATTGTACTCGTCATTTAAAAAATCTAAGTGTTGACTGCCTTTTTCGCTATCAACTTAATCTGAGAGTATAAAGAAAATAATATAGAAGAACACAATGGTTTTACGTGGGTCAGACTATAAAAGATCCCCAGTCCACGAGTCTCTGGTATTTAGTGGGCTTGAAGCTTGTTTTAGCAAGCTTCAATGGTGATTCTTAGGCAGCGTATATATTGCACTGGGTTACAGAGCTTATCTCTCTAAAAAATTTAACCCTTTACTAGGAGATACCCCAACCCTATTTAAATAGGCTGGGGTCATTAATGTTAATCATCTACCATTAATTCAAATTCCCCCATCCTGGGGTATTAATGTCAAATTAATACAAAAAGTGTTCCACTAAATAGAGATCACGACCCAGGCAGATTCCACGGGGCCCATTGTAGAAAGTTGCGTACCAACTTTATGGGGAACATATCTCTGACTATCAGGGTGCGGCTTACGTTTGCCCGTGTTAGATGGAGTTGTGGGCAATGACGATTGTCGAAGGTATGAACTCAACACCAATAATTGAGGCTCACCAAATGATGTCAGATGATCTTCTGGTGGCCCATACCCGCAATGACTGACACCTGACATCTACCTCAGGTCTGAGGACTAGAATCATGGACCTAAGAGATGGGCGAGTGAAGAGAGCATCTTGGGACGTGGCCTCCCCTGGAGATATCCTTGCCTCGACGAAATTCCTTGGGACATGGCCTCACTTGGAGATATCCATAACTTGGAGATTGGCTTGAGACGTAGCCTCACCTTGAGACATCCTCACCTCGAAGGAAGATCTCGGGGCATGGCCTCACTTGGAGACATCAATGACTTGGCCAGACTTGATTTCCTGGAAGAGTTCACACTCTGAGAACTTCATGACTTGTCGCTAATTACTCCTAATTTCCATGTGTCGGGTGGTGAAAACATGGACAAAATTTCCCCCCCAAGTCTTCAATCGTCCTCGAACAGTGGAGACTTAGACTAAGGAGTAATTTGAAAAGGTCTTTGGGGGGAGACATTTGGGCTTCCCGTAACGTCACTCTGGAAAGTCACGCCACGTGTTGACTCCCTATTGATGGGCCCATCAATCTGTGAAATTAATGAGGGGTTAACTCCACAACCCAAAACGTCTGATTCGTAACCCAAGCATCCTTTTCGCCTTGTGCCCAAGGTGTCCTTTTCAAAATATAATGATCACGATCCATGCCTTTTAGATTCTAATCGTTGGATTGTTCTCCAGTAATTATGTCATAGGTAATCCGATGGTCAGGGTGAGACTTCTTCCACCCGAAATTCTGTGAGTATAAAAACTCGAGAACTCCTTCTCAGTATGCACTTTAACAGTTCAAAATTCAAAACCTCCAAAATTCTCTCTTCTCCCAAGCTTCCCATTCCTTCGCTCGTTCTTGATCTACTTCTCCAATTCTGGATGGTTGGTGAGAATCGTCTTATTTCTGGGGGAATGACAAGCGATTCTTCAGCGTTCGAACTCATTTCAACACCTACCGGCACTACATCTCGAGTAAGTATTTACTTGTTTTGTGTTTGCGTCGAGCTTAATTTGAAAGTTTAGATGCATGTTTAGGAACAAGATTTTTGTGGTACTTGAGGGGTTGTTTGACCTTCTATAGGTCTTTTTAGTCACATTTTGGTGTTATAAGTGGTCAAAATGGCTTACTGCACACCTTCCGAAAATTTTTCCTTTGTGGACATTCCACCGGAGTTTGGGGTGTTCATAATTTCCAGTGGTGTTCTTTTGTGCCAATTCTTTGGCCCCAAGGACACCCCGCGTCCTTAGAATTTCTTCTCTCTTCTTCCTGATTAGTTGTCTTAGGTATCCTAATTTTGACCCATCTTTCTTCAGGGAAAGGTGCTAACTGCTTGGTATGTTGTTTTAGATGTCTGAAGAGCTCCACCAACTACACACAAAAGGTGTTACACCCATATTTCGAGCATGAGATTGTGATCCTAAAATCTAGTCTCGTTAGGTGTAAGCTCGAAATAGACGCGGTCGCCGGGCATCCTTTCAGTTAAACCGTTTCTATAAAACAGCGACCTCGAAGGTGCAATGGGGTATGTAGCCTCGAAAATGCTCCGAGCTCGCAAACAACATGGTGTGACACTTGAATATATCCTAGAACCATCCCTTGCCTTCTAAAATGGTTCAATCTCGGAATGTGTGAGTTCGAATGTGGCGACATCGTCAATAGATACTTGCTCCAAGGATAGACAAAGTTAGGCGATGAGTTCGTGATCGACTAATAGTCTTGGAGATGTAATGAATCCCGTATCTAAGTTAACCAGTTACATATGAACATATTTATTGTTGTGTAATCCCAATGTTTAAGGGATATGATTTAATTTGTTATCTGATCCCACATTTTATGGGACATTTTCATGTACGTAGGGAATAATGCATTAAATAGCATTATGTTAATTGATTCCTGGAATATCTTCCCAAAATATGTGGGGATGAATTCTACAACCTTCTCTATAAATAGAGAAGGAAGCACCATTTGTAGGGGATCGAAAGACTGATTTTCTTGAGAGAAAACTCTGGGCAACTATTCTTTGAAAAGTTTCCAGAAAACTCCCAACTTCTAATAACATAGACTCGTGGACTAGGCAGATTTAACTGCTGAACCACGTAAAAATCTCTTGTGTTCATCTTCTTTCATTTCCTCTAATATTTTTCTTGTTTAATTGCTCTCCTTTTCTTGTTGATGAAAAACGGTGTCAACAGTTTGGTGCTTTCATTGAGAGCCATTAATCAGTGTGTGAATCTGTTTAGTCAGAAAGCCTCCCGAATTAGCAATGGCTACAAATGATCCCAATATTCCTAAGGAGGAAATTTTAGATGAAGATGAGTACCCCCGCCGCCCTGGAAAGCAGCCTATGGTGAGTCCTGATCCCGATTAAAGAAGTGCTTCATCTGACTGTCGGGTACAACCTACTCCCAGAGCTGATGAGGACATGTACTACAATCCCGAGAGATATGTCCCGATCGTGGAACTCAAAAATAGCCAACTGCGTAAACAGTTGGCAGAAGCTAAAAAACGCAACGAAGAGCTAGCCAGACTAGTTGCTGAAGCACAGGTGGCTCAAGCACCACCTCCGCCAGATGCCCAAGCTCCACCTCCGCGGGACGTTCACGTCCCACCGCATAGGCCTCGGGAACAGCCGCGCAGAAATGCAACCACCCGAAGAGCGGAGCAACCTCCACTGCTAGCAGAGCAGCCTGTCCAACCAAGGCCCCAGAAAGGTAACCAGGCCGAAGGTACTGCCAACCCAACTGCAGAAGCACCAGCAGGAGTAGGGAATAACCAAGCCCCCTCAGAGGCTCGGACCCAAAATCCTGGTGCTACACAGAATGTGCCAGAGCCTAATCACGCGAACTTAGGGCCTTCTAGGCCCTTCTCCAATAAGGCATCCACCATCGCCAATAAGGCATCCCTCGCCAATTCGGAGAAATGCGCAACCGGCCCATCGCGACAGAGAAAGGCAAGTTGGGTCCCCATCCAGCCAGGGAATGATGGAACAGCCAGGGAGAGTAGGGGTCCCCATCCCACAAGGTGCCAGTTGTCTCGATCTCAAACTATTGAGAGAAGGAGGCCGGCAGGGAACCCATATCAAAATAATCATGCAACGAGCCATGTCAGCGAGAGTTCAGGCGAAACTAGATCCTTGAGTATATATAACCTGTTGCCTAGGGACAATGGAAATCAAGGAGATCACCCAGATTTACGGGAACATTTAAACCATAATCGAGGACATGATAATCCCCCGAATATAGACCTGAGAAATCATCTTAATGGACGCAAGCATCCCGCACTGAGGTAGGGAGTTGGAGTTGTAATCAATGATAACTAGTTCCCCCTGATTCAGGCCAGACCTCCCGTAGATCTAGTCCAAGAAAGGATCAAACTGTTGGAAAGATCATTCAGGCTCTTACAGAACGACCGTAGCCAGGAACGGGACAAGGAGTTTGATGAAGAACTCGAGCCCTTTGCCCCGCATATCTCTAGCACCACGTTTCTTCAAGGATTAAGAATTCCTCATGTCCCGCCATTCGACAGAAATTCAGATCCATATAGTCACTTAAGGACATTCAACACGATCATGTGAGCCAGTAATGTGGGCTACGAGCTCAGGTGTATGCTGTTCCCAGCCTCTCTCATGGGACTAGCAAAATACTGGTTTGAAAAATACAAAAGGCATTCGATTGCTTCTTGGGATAAACTATCGAGAGATTTCAAAAAACAATTCAAAGCCATGGTTAGCATTAGGCCCGAGACTTCTGCCTTAACCAATGTCCGACAATAACCAAATGAGTCGCTGAAAGGCTATCTCACAAGGTTAAACTTGGAAGTCGCTCGAGCTCGTGATGTCGACGATAATGGTCATTTAATGGCTATTCTAGCCGGAGTAATGCCTGGAAGTCCTCTCTGGGAAGATATGTAAAGAAATCCCGTAAGGTCCTTAATTGAAGTCAATCGAAGAGCTGAGAGGTTTGTTAATGTAGAGGAGGCGAGGTCAGCTTTGAATATGACCTCTCAGCCCGCAACTACAACAACGAACGCTAACTGTGTCTTGACCTTGGTTGATCCTACAACTTCAAAACCCCTCAAGAAAAACCCTTCCAAGAGAAAGAAAAATGAAGGGAATAATCCTGAGGCGGATGGGGGAAAGAAGAATAAAGGGAAAAGATACTTCTTCGTATACAAAGTGTATACCGAGCTCAACGAGTCTCGGGAGAATATCTACTTGGCTAATGAAAACCAGGTCCTTTCAGATGATCTGATCCTATGAGGAACCAAAAGGCGAAAAGAGACTCCAACAAGTACTGTAGGTTCCATCGATTCATCGGACATAAAACTGATGAATGCAGACAATTAAAAGATGAGATCGAAGGATTGATCTCGAGAGGATATTTCAGACAATATGTAAGAAATTAAAATCCCAACCAGGCTTCCACCAGCCAGAGGGCAGCAAATTTACCACCTGCCCAAAATAATAACTCCCGATCTCGGGAGGATGAGCGACCCCCTCCGATTGATGGAGAGGATGTGATAACCATCTCGGGGGGACCTCACATCAGAGGCTCAGGCAAGAATGCCTAGAAAAAATATGTCAATGAGTTAAAAACAAGTGACGTTTCTCCCTACGAACCTAAACCAAGAGCTCTGAAACAACAAAGGGTTGAAACATAACCCATAACCTTTACTGAAGAGGATGCGTCTCATGTCCAATTCCCCCATAATGACCCCCTGGTCACCACCCTTTAGCTCACGAATAAGAGGGTACACCGAGTCTTGATTGATAACGGGAGCTCGGTAAATATCCTCTACAAAGCCACTTTAGAAAAGATGGGACTCGCGCTTTGTGACCTAAAGGCCTGTGTAACTACGTTGTACGACTTTTCAGGGGAAGGGATTGCATGTATGGGATCCATTGAAGTCACTGTAACCTTGGGAGAGTACCCAGTCTTGGTAACCAAGATGATGGAGTTCATAGTGGTGGATCTCCCATCGGCCTATAACGTACTGCTTGGGAGACCTGCCCTAGTAGGGCTGGGGGTAGTTTCATCCGTTAGGCATCTGGCCATCAAGTTCCTGACTTCTAGTGGCATCGGGACTCTGAAAGGGGACCAGCTCGCAGAGAGGGAATGCTACAACATTTTCATTAGAGGGAAAAAGCATACAAGTGCACAAACACTCGTTGTAATTCAGAATAAGGACAGGACAATCTTCGAAATGGATGAAGAAATTGATCCTAGAATAGAAGAAAAGGGCTAACCTCGAGCCCCTAGAGGAGCTCGAAGAAGTCAAGCTCAAAGAAGCTGATCCCCCAAAAACTGTGAAGGTGGGGAAAAACCTTTCAGAAAAGACAAAGTAGCAATTAATTTGCCTCTTGAGGGAGAACCAGGATGTTTTCGTATGGTCACATTCGGACATGGTAGGGATAAGTCTGAATGTGATAAGCCATGCACTTAACATTGACAAGAGCTTCCCCCCGAAGCAGCAAAAGCGAAGACTCCTGGACGATGATAGGAAGAAAGCCTTGAAGGAAGAAGTCGACAGATTAAAGGTGAACCAGTTTATACGAGACACCTTCTACCCTGATTGGGTCGCCAACCCGGTCTTGGTTCCGAAACCTAATGGAACATGGTGAACTTGCATCGACTACTCCGATCTCAATAAGGCATGCCCTAAGGATTGATTTCCCCTACCTCTGATCGATCAGCTCGTAGATGCCACAGCTGAGCACGGTTTTATGTCATTCATGGATGCCTACTCTAGATATAACCAGATCGCCATGCATGCACCGAACCAAGAGCATACGAGTTTTGTAACAGATAAAGGGTTGTACTGTTACAATGTCATGCCTTTCGGGCTAAAAAATGTTGGAGCGATGTACTAAAGGCTTGTAAACATGATGTTCTCTGAGCAGATAGGTAACAACATGGAAGTGTATGTTGATGATATGTTAGTCAAATCTAAACATAACAATAACCATGTCAACGACCTCGAAGAATGCTTCGTCGTGTTATGGAAATACAACATGAAGCTCAACCCACAAAAATGCTCTTTTGGAGTATTGTCGGGGAAGTTTCTGGGCTTCATAGTGAACGCGCGAGGAATAGAGGTTAATCTTGACAAGATCCAGGTGTTAATCGACATGCCCTCACCTCGAAAGCATAAAGATGTCCAGAGCTTAACTGGACGGATGGCAGCATTAAGTAAATTTATCTCTAAATCAACAGACCGATGTCTGCCATTTTTCAACCTTTTGAGAGGGGGGAAAAATTCAAATGGACAGAGGAATGCGAGCTTGCATTTCAGGAGCTAAAGAAGCATCTCGCGGAACCTCCCATCTTGTCGAAACCTATCATAGGAGAAATCTTGTACCTATATCTCACTACAACTGAGAATGCCATCAGTGTCGTGCTCGTCCAATAAGATCAAAAGGTACAAGAACCAGTGTACTATGTCAGTTAAAGGTTACTGTGGGCAGAATCGAGATACCCGTTAATGGAGAAGTTGGCCCTTAGCCTAATCCACTCATCTCGAAAGCTCCGACCATACTTCCAAGCACACCCCATCCATGTGCTAACTGACCAACCACTACGGCAAGTCTTGTCAAAGCCAGAAGCCTCGGGCCGATTATTAAAATGGGTTGTTGAGCTCGGACAATTCGAGATCACTTATCATCCCAGAACGACCATAAAAGGGAAGAATCTAGCAAACTTTATTGTGGAATGTACGGGAATGACCGATGACGAAGTTATAACCCCAGCTCACGAGCTGTGGAAACTTTATGTCGATGGATCTTCCAACGAAAATGGATCGGGGGTAGGAATCATATTGATCACCCCAACTGGAAGTCAATTTCACTCCACCTTGAGGTGTGGCTTCGAAGAGTCTAACAATGAGGCTGAATACGAAGCTCTATTGGTAGGACTTCGAATAGCCAAGGAGCTCAGGGCTAAAGCGATACATTGTTACATTGATTCGCAGTTGCTGGTCAACCAAATCTTAGGAGAATATCAGGCTCGTGGAACAAAAATGGCCGCATATTTAGAAAAAGCGAGAGTAGCACTCGAATATTTTGAGTTCTATACGATAGAGCAGGTTCCCCGAGAGCAAAATTCAAATGCAGACGCCCTAGCTAGGCTCGCCACATCCACTGAGGTCGATGCGCTGAATGTGGTCCCATTTGCGTACTTCTCAACACCTAGTATTAGCGAGTCCGAACAGGAAGATGTATACATGATAGACTCCAAACCAACCTGGATGACCCCAATAGTCCATTACCTCGAAATTGACATTCTCCCTGTAGAACGGAACAAGGCTCGGAAACTGATGTATCCGATTCCCAGATACACTATTGTGGAAGGAAGGTTATATCAGAGAGGATATTCTATGCCATTAATCTGATGTGTTACTCCACCCAAGGCTAAGAAGATCCTAGAAGATATTCATGAAGGATTTTGTAGAGACCACACTGGGGGGCATAGCCTATCAAAGAAAATTATAAGACAAGGATACTTCTGGCCCACTATCAAAGGAGACGCATTCGAGTATGTCAAGAAATGTGATAAATGCCAGTGGTTTGCTACAATCCCGCGAGCTCCTCCATCCGAGCTAACCATGATGACTTCCCCATGACCATTTGCGGTGTGGGGAATTGACCTGATAGGCTCGTTGCCAACCGGTAAAGGTGGAGTTAAGTATGCGGTAGTCGATGTCGATTATTTTAAAAAATGGACTGAGGCCGAACCTCTGGCAACGATTACCTCAAAAAAAGTCTTGGACTTTGTGGTAAAAAACATCATCTGTCGATATGAAATGCCAAGGAAAATTGTATCAGATAACAGTACTCAATTCGACAGTGAATTATTCACCAATTTTTGTAAGAAAAATGGGATAATGAAAAGCTTCTCCTCTGTTGCCCATCCCCAAGCAAATGGCCAAGTCGAAGCTGTGAATAAGACTCTCAAGAGTTCTATTAAAAAGAAATTGGAAGAAGATAAAGGAAAATGGCCCGAGGAGTTGCCCCAATTCTTATGGGCATATCGAACTACGGCAACAGGACATACCCATTTTTCTCTGGCAAATGGATGCGAGGCCATGTTACCAATCAAGGTAGAAATACCCACTATTTGTAGCCATGATTATAATCAAGCCTCGAACCAATCCCAGCTCGAAGTAAGTCTGGACCTGATTGAAGAAAAACGAGATGAAGCTCAACTGAAAAATGCAGCATATCAACAACGAGCTACCTGATATTTCAATAAAAAGGCTTGGAATAGGAAATTCGGATTGGGAGACTTAGTGTTAAGGCGTGTGTTCCTAGCTACAAGGGACCTAACCGCTGGCGTACTCGGGCCCAATTGGGAAGGACCTTACCAAATCGAATTAGTTATTCGACCTGGCGTCTACAAATTGGCGAGATTAAATGGAGAATTGGTACCATGAGCATGGAATGGCGAACATCTACGACCTTACTATCAATAGTGTAGGAATGATGTCTCCAATAACCATGCCTGTTTCTCTTTACAAAGTTTCTGTTAATAAATCGTTCAATTTTGAATAAAGATCATTTTTGTTTCAATATGTTGCTTTTTTTTGCAAACTCTCTTAATTTAAAAACCTATGGTCACACTCATAGGATATTAAGGGGGCATCAGTGGTATATATACCATAAGTTTGAAAAAATAAATAACTCAAATATAGCATACACAAAAACAAACAAATGTCTGGACTGTTAACCCGCCATAAAAGTTAAACGTGTATTCTAAAAATAAAGTATTTGGATATAACCAAATATGCGAGCTAAGATAATTTGGACATAACCAGATTATTAAAAATAAAGTGTTTGGATATAACCAAATGCATAATTTGTTGGACATAACAAAATTATTAAAAATAAAGTATCTGGATATGACTAGATACGCGAACTAGTGCGATCTAGATATAACTAGATTGAAAATATATAAGTGTATGGATTACGAACCCAACACGACCTAAATAGGTTTGGAACAAACCAGCTAAAATCGATCGACACAAGTGGGAAAAAATTAACCTACTGCAAGCAAAGTCGATACCGAGGCTGGAATATTTTGCAACAAAAGTTTCAACCTCACAACTTTGGGGAGCTACCCGAGGATGAGGAATAGAAACTAGAAAAGCATGATATAACTAAACTACCTATCTTACACGCCATATAAGTACTTTCGAGTGCATTGTAAAAGTAAGTTCTGACCTTGACAAATAACGAGATCAGATACGGATATATAGAGCAAACTATGCGAGAATGCATGGAAACGCGAACTTAAATCCAACATGTGTTTGTATGAATAAACAAACATAATAGCAAACTTTTAATATAAATTGCTTAAAATATTTCGATCTAAGAGATGTAAAGCAGAAGTATTAAAATGAAGTCAAACATGGTATTAAGAATATCAAAAGTAGCTCTTTTACGAGTTGTAAATTGTTTTTGCCCCAAGGGCATGAAAAACAAAAGCTATAAACTATTACAAAAGATTTAGAGGGATGCAGCCCATGATCGAGATTTAGGATGCAGGAGCACCCTCCTTAGCCTTCTCAGCATCCTCCTTAGCCTTCTTAGCATCCTCCCAAGCAGCTTCCTCTGCCTCTAGCCGAGCTTTCCATTTGGCTAGAAACTCGTCCTCAAAAGAGCCAAAGAAGCTTGTGTCGAGATCGACGTTGCTGGCCCAGATCCTGTACATGGCCATGTCGACTGCCCAATCCTTCCTCTGCTTGAACTCTTCGAGAAGATGAGCCTTTTCACCCTCTATTATCTCGATGGTGGCCTTTTTCTCCTCCTCGAGCTTGGCATTTAGCTTCTCGAGTTCCTCAATACTGGAGTTTTTCTCTTTAATCTCTGCCTCCAGCTTTGACCTTGCAGCCTTAAACTCGTCAGCGAGCTAGAGCTGGAGATCCTTCGACTCCTAAGCATAGGACATGCTCGCATGAACCTCATTGTTCAGCTTGTAATTTTGCTGAGCAACTACAGCAAGAGCCTAACATACAAACAAATCGAGTAAGAGCATGCTCCGAATAAAATCACAATAAATAGCAAAAGTAAGAGACTGCGGAAATGAGCTCGATACTCTTGCCATAAAGGACATTAGAGTCCAGAGCGTTGACCAGGAACTGCCATTGAGGAGCCCCGAGACTGCGGAAGCCTTAGCCTACTCGGGACAGGACGTCTGTGCCAAGGGTGGCCCCGTGAGTCCCAGCAGCATTGTCGATAACATACTCATCAGAATGAATAGAAATCGACAATAGGCACTCCCGAGTGGGAGCTGGTTTCTTCAGGGCTGGGCCAAGGGTTGGAAGGATTTGGACAGCAGGAGGCGAAGGAGCATGTGCCACAGGAATGTCGACCTGAGGAGTGGAGGTCGCTGTTGGAGGATCTGGAGGAGGAGTCACCTCGATCCTTCTAGGGACTTTAGCAGGCCGACCAGATTTTTGCGAGGCTCTCGGGCGCTTGCTTTGCTTGGCCCCCACACCACTGGCAAGCATATACACTAGGTCGGAATCCATAGTACCTGCAAGATCATATCACATTAGAAAATGATCACAAAACGCTAAAATTAGCATAAAGCGAATAGTTAAAGGAATCAAAGACAAGTGACAAGAAAACTAACTGAAACTTCCCCTCGAGCTCATGCTCGGTGACCAGGTGATTGCCCCATCCTCCGAGGAGACTGGGGGAGTCCCTTCCCTATACATGGAAGTCAACCTTGAAAGGTCCCTGTAGTCATTTTTCCTGTATTGGATGACTATTCCATCCCAAACCTCATTCAGACTGTACATTGTGTCATATTTCCCTAGCCAACTATCAAACCTATGGACCCTATCATCTACCTAAGAACATACATAAAAGTTATCCCTATCATCTAGGCATAAGATCAGGGTGTCGGGTTTATGCTTAAGAATGGAAGGAGACCACAAGGCCAAGCTAAGAATGACCTTACCTCTTCCACTCAAGCTCGAGGCCTCATCGTTGGCATCATTACCCGAACACGGGCTCTTGCGATGGCGAGCTGGAGATCGTGCTTTCGAGCTAAGCCTCAGAGGAAGCTTGTTGGTGGGGAGTGGCACATGCTTCCACTTGGTATACTTCCGATAGGCAGTATCATCTATTGACTGGTCCTAGTCCAGAAGACCACAAGCTCGAAGCTTATCTGTGTGAAGAAGATAAGACAGGGAGCGCCTACCGTATGGAAGCTGGAGCAAAACTTCTTTGTGCTCCTTCATCGCGTTCGTGGGGGTAGGACGGTGATAGTTGGCTGAAGAATTGAATACATTATGAGTGGTTCGAGCTTGAGCAAAAAATCGAGCATGAAAGGAAAGGGAATCATATACTTACGAATTCGTCTGAATGAGTAGTATTTTGAGGGAGCCAGGCCATCTGTCCAGAAGAACGCCAGCTTGAAGTTAGATGGATGGTTAGGTATATCCTTGAAGATATTCTTCTCTTTGGGATAGCTCGACAGGTAGTAGAAGTCATCTCCTCCCCGAGCTCGGGAGGGGTTACTTTTCAGACACAAGAGATATAAAATCTCCCTTGGCGAAGGTCTTTCCCACTTCAGTTCGTGGTACAACGACCTTAGGGATGACAAGACCCTCTATGAATTGGTCTGGAGCTAGAAGGGCACAAGCCCAAAAAAATCCAGAAAGTCCTTGAAAAAGGAATTTAAGGACAATAGAGCCCCTGCCTTCATATGCTCGCGGCTCCAGGCCGCGAGCTTCAATTTATTGTCGGGGCGGCCATCGCCCGGAGCAAAGCAACTTCGCTCATTGGAGGTGGGATCTCGACATCTCAGCGAGCCCGATAATCCTAGGCCATGGCGAGCTAGGATGTTGGAGATCTATCCTAATGAAGACACCGAGCTCCAGTAATGTTCGACCTCGAACATTTCTCCCCTAGACGTAGGAATGGAAGTAGGTTTCGAAGTGGAGGGACGGTTTGATGAATCCTCCATTAGTGTGAAACTAGGATCACCCAGCTTGAAGGCATCAGTGACTTTGAGCTTGGGGTCGAGAGGGGCCGGTCTAAGTTTGGGGTTGCGACCCGAAGTCTTTTCCTTTTCCTCTCCTCAACTTCGTTGATTTGGCATCGGAAGTGAGCTCGAATGTCTTCTTCCTCACACCTCAATTTATGCTGGGGAATAAGCTGCAGATTTTGAGTAAATGGTGATTAAGGGCTTGGAGTCGACGGATAGTAGGGAGTTGCGAGCACTGACCCCCCCCCCCCCCCCCCAATTTTTCCAAATTCTGCGACATCTAGCAAGAAAGAAAAGGGTGAGGGCCCAGCACAAAAAATAAGAACAAAATTTTAAGTGATTTGAGCTCGAAGGCCCGAGGTCACGGAGTAAGTTTGATCGAAATTGAGGATCTCGAAGGAACAGGTAAACTCAAAAGAAATTCCGAGCCATTGTAAGGCTCGGGCTTTGAGTGTGTACTCGACGCAGAAAAGGGAAGTGGATTTATTTTAAAGAATCCCGGATTTTCAGGGAAGAAGTTGGCGATTACTCAAAAAGGTTATAATTTTGGGAAATGTGTAATTTAAAAACCCTAATTCCATACCCCATTTCTTGGTCTACACGATATGATATCCGAAACTTAAATAACACAATAAAAGAGCCATATTCGTATCTTTTATACAAAATATGGGTTTGGAACCCGTAATATCAGATGAACCTTAGAGCTACATAGTATCGGCTTAAACATTCTAGTGCTAGACTAGTAAATGTGCCCACAGAGCAACAGTACAAATGTGCATGCATAAATGTAAAAATAAAATGTATATAAACATACGGGGTCAAGAACAGAAACTTACACACGGTGGCCGGCGGATGCAAATAGATTGATGACTGGAGGAGTGGTTGCAAGAATGATCTCATAGAGTCGAACAAGCCAAGGTTGTTTTGTTTTCTTGGTTTGGAAAACATGCAAAGACCGAATGATGTTGGGGTTCTGGTTTGTTCTCCTTTCTTCTCCCTGAAAGCTTAAAATGCAAAAGTGAGGGGAAGAAGATGATCCGGGAATATTTATAGGCCCCAGGGAATGTCAAAGGTCGGGCTAATCTGAGCCATTAACCAGGTATAAATGAAGTAATGGCGACAGACGAATAGATGTGGGAGAGGTGAAAAGGCACTCAAGTACTCTGATTAATCAATCCCTGGTTGACGCGTGTCCACACTTGAGTACAATTGATGGTACAATTTCCAAGATGGGCAGTTCAAAAGTTTTCTTCTCATAGGATTCGAACTAACACTTTTTAGGGGGAAAAGTGTTACACCCAGATTTTGAGCATGAGATTGTGATCCCAAAATCTAGGCTCGTTAGGTGTAAGCTCGAAATAGATGCGGTCGTCAGGCGTCCTTTCAGTTAAACCGTTTCTGTAAAATAACGACCTCAAAGGTGCAAAGGGGTATGTAGCCTCGAAAATGCTCCGAGCTCGCAAACAACATGGTGTGACACTTGAATATATCCCAGAACCATCCCTTGCCTTCTAAAATGGTTCGAGCTCAGAATGTGTGAGTTCGAATGTGGCGACATCGTCAATGGATACTTGCTCCGAGCATAGAGAAAGTTAGGCGACGAGCTCGTGATCGACTAATAGTCTCGGAGATGTAATGACTCCCGTATCTAAATTAACCAGTTACATATGAACATATTTATTGTTGTGACATCCCAATGTTTAAGGGATATCATTTAATTTGTTATCTGATCCCACATTTTATGGGACGTTTCCGTGTACGTAGGGAATAATGCATTAAATAGCATTATGTTAATTGATTCCTGGAATATATACCGAAATATGTGGGGATTAATTCTACAACCTTCTCTATAAATAGAGAAGGAAGCACCATGTGTAGGGGATCAAAAGACTAATTTTCTTGAGAGAAAACTCTGGGCAATTATTCTCTGAAAAGTTTCCAGAAAACTCTCAAGTTCTAATAACATAGACTCGTGGACTATGTAAATTTAACTGCTGAACCACGTAAAATATCTTGTGTTCATCTTCTTTCATTTCCTCTCATATTTTTCTTGTTTAATTGCTCTCCTTTTCTTATTGACAAAAAACGGCGTCAACACAAGGGTTCTACGCCTTTGACATCAAAATTCTACAGATGGCTCAAAAAGTTGTGCAACACCTTGAGAAAGGGAAGCGAGTGGCTAGCAGTAGTTAAGCCCTTGTGATGCGAGAGGATTCTGCCTCGGTGATGACAAGACCCCTTCGAGTTGGAATCTCGGAGGAAAAAGCCAATGAGGGTCTGATGCCAACAGAAAAACCTTACGGAGTGGACACCAACACAAAGAACGAGGTGCTTCGGAGAAGATTCTCACCCACTACGGAGTGGAAACCCATGAGATGCTGGTGCGCTTGTCTCGGGAGGATGAGAAGGCACATGAGAGCATCCACGGGCGCAGGCCCTAGAGTTCCTCTCATCTCAAGGCTTGTGCAACCCTGCCAATTCACCAGTACTATGCCGACTTCATCAAGTTCGTTGGCATTGCCCCCTTCCAGTTGTCCCAGAATGGATATCGGGTGCTGGGAGAGCTTTATGTTTTGTATAGGAGACAGAACTAGCCTACCCCTTCCCCCGCTGAGATACTATATGTCTACAGCTTTCGACACTGTCAGAAGAAGGGGGACCAAATGGGTAGTACACCCTGATGAAGCACACAAGTTACAAGGCTCTGTACGGCAATGAGAACCATGATCGGGACTATAAGGATCACTTCTTCTGGGAGAGTGGCTTTCAAACAAGGACCAATCCCACACTACTCCTAGACTTTGGTAGAGTTGGTAGGTTCTTTTATCTTGGAGTCATTTCGTCTAATATTTTTCTGCATGTAACTAATCCTTAGTCTTGAAACATCTCATTTCAAGTCATTTCCTTCGTACACCTTTCGTGGATTCTTTCGACGAAATGTTTAAGGCGTTGAACACCCTCCTCGAAGAGGAGTTGGACCTCACCTTCCTCATCACCGACGCCCACCTCCTGCAATATGGGATACTGTGGGAGGGGCGTAGTATAAGCCCGGTGGTCTTCACCAGATTTCAGAACTAGAAGAAGCTGCATCACGAGGCGAGCCTCCACGCCGAATACATGGCACCTAAGGCACAATTTGAATGCAACGCCTTTGCAAAGAGCATGTGGAGAGTGTCCTCACCATCAAGGCCGCCACAGAAGCAAATGAAGATGAAGAGCTCGAGGTAGAGCCGAGGCGGGGATCGAGTCATCTTCCATGCCCCAAGGTAAATCCCCAATTGTTCTTTATTATGATAAGAACGAGGGGAGGGAACTAGTCCCGACAATTCTTTATTTTCACCCTCACTCCACGAGTGTGGGAAAATCCCAAGATATCGTTGGTCTGAGGAGGAGTAACAAGACTATCAAGACCTCATTAACGTATTCCTCTGCCATCCGAGGAAGAAAAGACACCCCAAGGTCTTGTGCGTCTAGGCAAGATGATTACTATGTTTCTCTCTTGATTTTTTTAGTACGAGAACAATCTGATGCAGAAGATGGGTTGGCTCATCCCCGAATTTGCCCATTCTGTCCTCCACTCAGAGGAGCCTGATTGCGGTGGGGCTCCAGAGGAAATTTATATTTAGTCTCACATCCATTTTTATTTGTTTTCATTTCTTTCCTTCCCTTCCGAGGGTTTAACCGGTTGGTGTATCCTCTTCTATGAAGGGCAATGAAGTCCCTTCGAAGGTGCCTAACTCTCCTCCGGCCAAGGCACCTAGATTGGTAATCTTCCTGGAGCATTATGAAGGGGAAGATTTCGAGAAGCACAAGCGAGTTGGTGAGTACTACAATGCCCAAATTGATGAGGGCAGTGAGGACTTCAAACTCCTTTCTAAGTTCCTACGGGAGGAACGACCGCAGGATTCTATTGCTCCTCCCAGCCGTGAAGAGCTAGAGCCTCTTCTCGTGTCAAGAGTAGGAAGAAAGACTGCTTCCCTCGCCACAAAGCTCTTTCAAGGGATAACAAGGTCCCTGTGTGAGATGCAGTCTCGTAGCTTCGCTCATTGTGGTAACGACAATGAGGTTTCATTGATAGCTGCCAACCACCACTCCTCCGTAAGGGTAAGTACTCAAGTGTTTGCCTCATTATAATTTATTTCATCGTCTCCTTTTTACTGATTTGATATTTTAACTTTGAATATTGTGGCTTTCAATCAACGGCTCGAGGACATCTTAACGATGCGGTCCTTTGATCTAATGGAAGCTCGGCAAGAGCTAGCGCAAGATCGGGAAAAGCTATAGCGATTTCGGGAAGCTGCAGTCCCACTGGAGGAGCACTTGCTACTCCAAAAGGAAGTGGAGGACATGAGTACCTATGTCCATGAGATGGAGACTATGTTAGCCACTAAGTAGTCAAAGATATCCACTATGGAAGACACCTCCTCCAACTTATTAGAAGACGTCACAAGTCGCACGAGTTCAGTGGAGGAGGAGCTGCCTAAGGCCTGTGAAGAGCTATGGCTGAGTTGGGTGGAGTCTTTGGCCCGTGTTGAGGAGTTGATCAAGGCCAAGGAAGACGCTGCACGTGCCACCACTCATGCTGAAGTTTTCGCGAGGGAGGCTAAAGACCTCCGTCTCCGAGCAGAGGAACTGGAAAAGGACCTCGATGTGATAGCCGATGATACACACTTTATTGCATGGCAAAGCAATAGAGAAATGGTTCTCTCATTCACCGAGGAGCCCAATATGAGGACAATGCTCGAGGCACGCCTTGAGGCGGAGGAGGCTAGGGCAGCCCAGGAGAGGGAAGCTACGGCGGTGGGTCGCATCCTCAAGGCTGATCCTGTGATCGAGCTGGTGGTAGAGGTTCCTCCAGGCCAAGGGCCCCAATAATTTTGTCTTGTATACCTAATTCTTAGCTATGTAGGCATGCGTGCATTAACCATATGCAGCTATCACTACTTTATTTCCATGATTGAACTCTTATCATCGAATTGACACTTAGTAAATATGTAACTTGGACTTTGTTAATTCAACTCGACGTAACATAACTCACGAGAGTCTTGATCTACTTCTCTTAGTAGTTAGACAAATTTTAGGCATTTAGTGTTTCGATGGAGGATAATGGTGCTTGAGAGTAACTTTAACGCGAAGTCAAGTGACATTTGACGCGACCCTGCTTCCCCGATTTCCAATGACTTAAGACGGGACCAGCCTGCAGTAGTTAGAGCTTGAGGATATTCCTGTTAGTGTCTAACGATTATGCATTTAGTGTTTCTTCTTAGGCTAGTGACCCCAAGAATAACTTTGATGCGGTGTCATGTGATGACACTTGGCTATCCTACGCCTTCGAGTTTCAATGACTCAGGATTTTAGGAGGTCTCGTATTGTAGGGTTTTGTCTTAGTGCTCGATGCTTAAGACATTTAGTACTGACTTCCAGGCTCGATGTCCTTAAAATTAACTTTAATGTCTTCCTATGTTACCGAGTCCCAATGACACGGGTCCCTACGAGGTCATTCACACTATGCTACCTGCTCCCGGGCATGTGGTCACCAATGGGTCAGCTAGGGCCTTTCGATTTGCCCCCCGAGTACACAACTCAAGACCTATTCATGTGGAATTCGTGAACTCATCATCCATGGTTCAAGTAACTGAGTTCCTTGCCCTTAGACTAGGTTTTTTCGTGACACTCAAGTTTTATCACTCGAGGTCTAGCTCCAAGTTCAAATGACTCAGGCTTTCGCTTTCATCTCGAAATTGTAGGACTAGAATAGTGCTTCTCAGGCACAATGTCCACGGGAGGTAAACTTAGTCCGTTCTTGCGTAACCTGGGTGTTTTACTCTTAGGGACGACCCCTGACTCCGAGTGCAAGTGACTCGGGTCCCAATCTGTATCTCCAAATTGCAGGACTTGGATATTACTTCTCGGGCACAGAATCCATGGAAGGTAACCCTAAGTCCATTCTCACGCCATTTTGCGGCAACTAGTGCGGTCCCTTAGAGTATTCTGCTTAAGTCTTAGGCGACTTAGGCTTGTGCTCGATTATGGATGACTCGGACTTCCGTTCACATCTCGAGGATTAGGATTTGGTTATCACTCCCCGAGCATGCGATGTCCTTAGGAGAATATGCTAAATCCAATCTCACATTACTTGGTTCTCTTTGGCACTGGTTATTTCACCGGCCAGATATCTATGGGGTCTTATGACATTAGAGACACTTCATCGTAAGGCCAAGGAGGATGCTACCAAGGCTATAGTTAAGGCTGCTTGGGTAGGCCAGGAGATTTTCCAGGTGCAGGAGCAGCTGAAGGAGGAGCAGGATCAACTAAAGGAAGCCAATGACCAAGCCGATCTTGCCAAGGTCAAGGTCGTCCAAGGCTATGGAGATGAACAAGTGCTCTCAACACCAGGTGGACAAGCTAAAGAAAGAACTCGATACCATTGCTGAAGATGCCTTTTGTGTGTCCTGATTCCATAACCAGGAGATGAGTTTGGACTTCACGGGGGAAGCCACCAAATACAAGCTTTTTCTCGAAGAGTGCTTGCAAGCGTCGCAAGTTGTGAAGGTTCTCAATGTTGCAGTTTATGAAGCTGGGAAAGCTCTGGAGATGGACCCTGTCAACAATCTTGTGAAGGATGTCCCGAGAGGCGAATAAGAGTAAAACTTTTAATTGTTTATTCCCTAGGCTTGCGTGCCCTTTCTTTTTGTTCTTGTTATGGGGAAAAAACAGATTTAAGACAAACAATCCAGCACTTTAATTGTTTATTCCCTGGGCCTATATACTCTAATTTGATGTGAATAGAAACCATGAAAATTTTGTGGGCCCATGCTTTTTCAAGGAGATTTCCCTAAGACAAATGATCTAGCACTTTAGCATTGAGTATAGGGCACCATGTCACCAAAAATAGCTTAAGTGTGGTTTCAAGTTAGAGCTCTTAGCATTTCCATGAGTTCTCCCTCTCAAGGCTCGTGAGGTTGATTAGCCTTAGGGTCCCTTAACCTTAGTATTACCCACTAGGTCCACTAGGTTATTTTCCTTTGCCATGGACACACCCTTGCCTCCTAAGTAACTACTACTCGGGGCTTGCCTCATGGTCCTGGGAAAGAAATACTCATCATCAGGTTCTAAAACCTCGGGTTGCAATTTTGGAGTTTGAGTATCATACTCAATAATCCCTAGCCCATTCACCATTTAAACCAGGTTCTGCTCATCGAGAATGAGCCATTAAGGTCAAGAGAATGACCAGGGACAGATTCCACAGCCAGCTCCTGCAAACTGGCAGCAGTTATTTAATGATCTGCAGGCTACAGTGTTGAGACAGGGAGAGGAACTCCGCCTCCTGAGACAACAACAAGCTCCTGCAGTAGCCAGTGTATCAGAGGCACCTCCTGTGTTAGTGCCAGCAGCTGAGCAGCTGCCTGAGGTTGGTAATAAATGGGAGCCTCTCTATGAAAGGTTCAGGAAGCAGCAACCTCCTGTTTTTGAAGGCAGTGAAGATCCTGCCAAGGCAGAGCAGTGGATGAGTATGATTACCACCATCCTGGACTTCATGAGGGTGACTGGTAACGAGAGGGTGGCTCGTGCCACTTATATGTTTCGGGAGGATTCCCAAATTTGGTGGGAGGTTATTACCCAGACCACAAACATTAATGCCCTGAGTAGGGAAGAGTTTCAGACTCTGTTTAATGAGAAATATTACAACGATGCTATCAGGGCGGCAAAGGTTGAGGAATTTATTAGATTGCTTCAGGGGAGTTTGTCAATGACTGAGTATGCCCTGAAGTTGATCGTTTCGTAAAGTTTTCCATGGAGCTGGTGCCCACTGATGGGACCGGGAGGGAGAGATTTCTCCAGGGGCTATAGCCTAGATTAGCCCTTGATGTTCGTATTACCACTGTGGCTGGGGTTAGTACCTATGCACAGGTGGTTGAGAAGGCACTCACAATTGAGAGTGCAGAAAACAAGATCTAGCGAGACATTGCATCTAGAAAGGAGTTTAGGAGAGCAGGTTCTCCTTTTGTGGGTTCAAGTAGGGGTGGAGGCCCTAGTGAGCAAAAGATGAAGGTTCTTGATACCTTCCTAGTTCCAGGTCCTGATAGGCGGCCTCGTGGTATTTCAATAGGTCGTCAAGGTGGTAGTGAAGCTTGGAAGACTCGTCCTGAATGCCCTAGATGCAAGAGGCGTCATTTGGCAGAGTGTAGGGCAAATGCCTGCTATCTGTGTGGAGCAGTAGGTCATTTTAAGAAATATTTCCCTAAGGCAAGAAAGGAAGAACCCAAGAAAGCGGATAGCTCGGCCCCAGCTCGAGTGTTCGCATTGACACAAGCAGAAGCTAAGGCTTCTCCCTCAGTTGTTACAGGTCAGATTCTTAGTGCTGGAACTCCTTATAATGTTTTGATTGATTCTGGTGCTACACATTCTTTTGTTGCTACTAGAATTATTGATAGACTGTGTAGACCCTATGATTTTTATGCTGTGGGGTTTGGAACTTTGCTACCCACTGGAGAGTTAGTGGTATCCAGGAGATGGGTCAGATCTTTGCCAGTGACAGTGGAGGGCAGAGAGTTATCAGTTGATTTGATAGAGTTGGTTATGACTGACTTCGACATGATTCTGGGTATGGACTAGTTAGTGAAGTATGGGGCAGCCATTGATTGCATAAGGAAGATGGTCACCTTTGAGCCTGAAGGTGAGGATCCTTTTGTGTTTGTTGGTACTGTGCATGGACCTCGCATACCTATGATTTCTGTTTTGAGGGCTAGAGATCTATTGTAAGGGGGTTGCATTGGATTTTTAGCCAATGTGGTTGACACCACTCAGGTCGTGCCAGTGAGACCAGAAGAGACGAGATTAGTTTGTGAATTCCTGGATGTTTTTCTAAAAGATTTGCCAGGGTTGCCACCACACAGAGAGATTGAGTTCGTGATAGAACTAGCACTAAGGACGAAGCCAATGTCTAAAGCACCTTACAGAATGGCCATAGCTGAGTTGAAAGAATTGAAAGTACAGTTGCAAGAGCTGTTGGATTTGGGTTTTATCAGACCTAGTTTCTCACCTTGGGGTGCGCTAGTTCTGTTTGTAAAGAAGAAGGATGGTTCTCTGAGGATGTGTATTGATTATAGAGAATTGAACAAGCTAACAATCAAGAATAAGTATCCTTTGCCAATGATAGATGATCTGTTTGATCAGTTGCAAGGTAAGACGGTATTTTCAAAGATCGACCTTCGTTCTAGTTATCATCAGTTGAGGGTCAAGGAGGGAGATATACTGAAGACTGCTTTTCGTACCAGGTATGGGCATTATGAGTTCTTAGTCATGTCTTTTGGATTGACTAATGCCCCAGCTAATTTTATGGATCTGATGAATGGAGTGTTCAAGGATTATCTGGATCAATTTGCGATCGTCTTCATCGATGACATCCTGGTATATTCTCAATCTGAGTCAGAGCATGAGCAACATCTGAGGTTGGTTCTACAGAGACTGAGGGAACACATATTTTTTGCAAAGTTCAAGAAATATGAGTTCTGGTTATCTCAGGTATCTTTTCTTGGGCACATTGTCAATAAGGAGGGGATTAAGGTAGATCCAGCAAAGATTGAGGCGGTCAGAGATTGACCAAGGCCAAAGAATGCTTCTGAGATTAGAAGTTTCCTTGGATTGGCAGGTTATTATAGGTGTTTCATGGAAGGGTTCTCAAATATTTCTTCTGCATTGACTGAGCTGACATGCAAGAGTCAGAAATTGGTGTGGTCAGATAAATGTGAGAACAACTTCTAGGAACTGAAGCAGAGATTGATTACAGCTCCGATTCTGAGTCTTCCAACAGATTAAGAGAAGTCTGTGATTTATTGTGATGCTTTTCATCAGGGTTTGGGATGTGTTCTGATGCAGCAGAGAAGGTAATTGCTTATGCTTCACGTCAGTTGAAGGAGTATGAAAAGAGATATCTCACTCATGATTTGGAGTTGGCGGCTGTGGTCTTTGCTTAAAAGACATGGAGGCATTATCTTTATGGGGAGAAGTGTGAGATCTATACAGACCACAAGAGCCTGAAATACTTCTTCACTCAGAAAGACTTGAATATGAGACAAAGGCGTTGGCTGGAGTTAGTAAAAGATTATGATTGTGAGATCTTTTATCATCCAGGAAAGGCCAACGTGGTAGCTGATGATTTAAGTTGGAAGGGTCCGGGACAGGTTTATGTCAGATCGTGATGCCAACATGGTATCATCCTCTCAGATTTCCCATCTGTCTGAGGATGCCGAGGTCGATTGTGTCAGATCATGACCCCACTTTTACTTCCAAGTTCTGGGGGAGTTTACAAAAAGCCATGGGAACGCAGTTAAAGTTCAGTACTGCTTATCATCCTCAGACAGATGGGCAATCTAAGAGGATGATCCAGATATTGGAAGACATGCTGCGGGCATGTGTGCTGGACTTTGGTTGATCTTGGAGTAAGTATCTACCTTTGATAGAGTTTTCCTACAATAACAGTTATCAGTCTACCATTGGGGTTGCACCTTATGAGATGTTGTATGGTAGGAAGTGCAGATCTCCCATTCATTGGGATGAGACAAGTGAAAGGAGATACTTGGGTCATGAGGCAGTTCAGAGGACCAGCGAGGCCATTGAGAAGATTAGAGCTTGGATTCTCGCTTCTCAAAGTAGACAGAAGAGCTATGCAGATCCCAAGTGTAGGAACGTGGAGTTCCAAGTGGGAGACTATGTCTTCCTTAGAGTCTCGCCATGGAAAGGGGTGAGAAGGTTTGGGAACGTGGAGTTCCAAGTGGGAGACTATGTCTTCCTTAGAGTCTCGCCATGGAAAGGGGTGAGAAGGGCAAGCGGAGCCCTAGGTTTGTAGGTCCATTTGAGATACTGGAGAGGATTGGTCAGGTGGCTTACAGACTAGCCTTGCCTCCGGCGTTGTCAGCTGTGCATAATGTGTTCCATGTTTCAGCTCTTTGGAGGTATGTATCTGATGTGAATCATATTTTGAGTTATGAAGATTTGGAGCTTGAGGCAGATCTCTCCTTTGAGGAGCAGCCAGTCCAGATACTTGACAGAAAGGACAAAGTCCTCAGGAATAAGACGATACCTTTGGTTAAGGTATTGTGGAGGAACAGCAAGGTCGAGGAGGCGACCTGGGAGCTGGAGTCAGATATGTAGAGTCAGTATCCTAAGCTGTTCAGGTAAATTTTGAGGACGAAATTTCTATAAGGAGGGGATAGTTGTAATGCCCCGAAATCCCTAATGCGGTTTAATGGCTGGACTAGTAGGCCGGGAGGGCCATAATTGTTTTATTATGCCATTAAATGATTATATGCATGTTTATGTGAATTATATTATAATATGATGTTAAATGCATGCATGTGGGTCCACATTTCATTACAGGGGTGTTTTGGTAATTTGGCCTGTTGTGGGCATAATTGTATATTTGTATGCATGTCGGTGACATATTGTTGAGACCACATTATAATGTGGATTTGTTCGAGCTATTCAGCATGAGACGATCTTTGAATATTAAGTAGCGGTTTAGTCATAAAGGGATTAAGTTCGAGGCTCGGGGTGATTTAATGATTAGAGCGTTGCTGGGAATTAAAGGGTAACGGGATATGAATTATTTGTATTTGAGAATATCGTGAATAGCGAGAATTGGAGAACGTTAATTATGATTAATGAAATAGGTGGAAGATGACGATTTTACCCTTGGGAGGCTTTAGAAACTTTTATTTGACCTAGGGGCATTAAGGTCATTTGGCTTGAGATATGTATGACTTAGTTGGCTGTAGAAACATTCTGAACAAAATAGAGCTTCACTTCTTCTTCACGCACATCATCTTCCCTCTATCTTCCTTTGGAATTTTTGGTCCCAAATTGAAGAATTAAGATAGGAAATCAAGGTTTGGAGGTTATAGACTTGATTCATCCATTGAAGGGGATTCAAAACCAGTTTGAGGTAAGATATTATCCATGAATTTCAAGAGTTTCTCTGTTTTCTTATAGTTTTCAGCCTATGGATTTTGATATAGATAGTTGGAATAAATGGGAGTTTTTGGGTTTGGATGCTTGGGTTTTGATGAGGGTATGATGTAGATGAAGTTTAGGGGTTGAATTGGATGTTTTGGTAAGGTTTGGGATTGGTTTGGAAGGTTGGTTTCAAGGGGAATCGCAAGGAGGGAAAAACAGGGATGTTGCTAGTCTGAAGCTGGCGCCCCAGCGCTATGCAGATTAGAGGCTAGGGCCTCTTTGTCTTGGGTAAGCGCCCCAGTGCCAATGGGCAGCGCCCCAATGCTAGGCCAATTTAAGGGGATGTCATTTTTAGGGCTCGAGATGATCTTTAAGGCTCGGGGTTTGGTTCCTTTGCCCCGGTTGGGTGGATTAAGAGTCCCGAGAGTGTGGAATTGATCCCGGGAGTGTGGTTTTATATTGTGAACCATTCATTGATTTACTTTATTAATGGTTTCCAATGGGTTATGACTAGATGACCGCTAAGTAATCTAAAGGTTGATCGTTCTCAAGGGTCGTTCTTATATTATTTCTCGCTCGAACTTAAGGTAAGAAAACTGCACCCTGTGTATATGACATGCATGATTATTGTTGAGGCATGTTGGTTGATAAATGTGGACATTGATTGCATATTAAATGCTTAGCAGAGCTTGCTTACTTGTGTATGGCACTGATTAGTCAGGGACGGCACTAGTCGTATATTACTGACCTGTGAGTCAGAAACGGCATAAGCGTCCTGAACGCAGGGCTGATAAAAGATTAGATCTAATCGATATCAACATTGAATGACTCTAGGAGCATTAATGCTGGACCAACCCTAAGGTCGATGAAACTTATAAGCGCTTGAATAATCTAAGACTAGTTACTTAGAGTCAGGGCCAAAGGCCTAAGTGACAGCTTGTCACATGGCTAGGGAGTGGAATCCAATGCTTATGACTCTATGGTCATGAGGTAGGTTATGTTGGTGACTAGTCATCATGAACCTATCCTATTTAAGCTAATGAAAGGTTCACTTATTTGTAAAGCCCCAGTGACCCTATCGTCACATGGCTAGAGGGAACGGAACCCACCTTAGTGACTTTTGCAACTATCACTCATATGTTTTGGACTGAAAGTCCTGAATGATTATTATGATCATTGTTGATATTATATTCATGATATATTGTGTTTTCTTGCTAGGCCTTGGCTCATGGGTGCTATGTGGTTCAGGTAAAGGGAAAGAAAAGCTCACCCAGCCTTGAGTGGAGAGCTTAGGTGGTGCTATGTACATATGCGGCCGCTTGACAACCATGGCCAAGGAGTTCTCAGGGGAACTAGGGGGTTTACCCTATTTTTTCCACTTAGGTCGGCGGGTTTGTAAGTTTGAAACAGTAATGAACATTTTGAGCTGTAAATAACTTATAAACGTTTTGATGGGCCCATGAACAGTTTTATGTTTTAAATAAAATACATCATTTCCTTTTGATTGGTTTTCTACCTTAGCCTGTTAATAACACTTAGAAGCAAGTTTTTAACCAAAGGACTCGGGTAGCGAGTTAAAAATCTTGTTCACCATTCATCGTAACTTGGTGGAAGGTTACCAGGGCGTTACAACTTGGTATCAGAGCGTGCCAAGGTTAGTGTAACGCCCCAACTCCCAGGATCGTTACCGTGTGCCTTGTAAACAGTGCTAAACTCGCTAATCGAGTCATTTGGACAAAATCGTGAACTAAGTGTGATTAGCGATTTAGGGATTAAACATTTTGGTTAAGATGTAACGTTTCACTATAACGTTTAATATATACATTGGGATCCCGAAAATATAAATTTTAGAGTTTATTACACAAAATATTTACAACAGGCCGTTCTAAGCGGCAAAACAGGGTTAAACCCTAGTTCCACTTTAAACCTCGGCCGTGACGGACGAGCAGCTACATATGTACACATCACCACCTAAGCTCTCCAACTCAAGGATGGTCCAGCTTCCTCTTGCCTTTACCTGCACCACACAGCACCCGTGAGCCGAAGCCCAGCAAGAAAACATAATACTTTTCATAAACATTATCAAATGATTTTCATTATAATCACACGGAGCATAAAGCTTCCAAACCATTGAGCGAACATCATATGATTCAAGAGGGAGAGTGGCTGCTAGGTAAGCCACTAGCCTCCATGTGCTTATTTCATTCATCGACCCTCGAGGTCGGTCTTGCATTAATGCTCTTTGAGCCATTCAATGCTGATGGTCGATTAGATCTAATCTCCGTTGGCTTGCGTGAACCACGCTAAGACCGTTCTTGACTAATAAGTCAGCGATATGTGACCAGTGTCCAGTATCACTACCGAACTTGACTAGTAAGTCACAGCTTCACAGCTGATACTAACACCTTTGCCAATTCTGACTGATAAGTCAGTGCAACGCGACCAGTGCCCAGTAACACCGCCGAACCTGACTCATAAGTCACAGCTTCACAGCTGATACCAACACCTTTGCCAATTCTGACTGAAGAGTCAGTGCATCGTGACCAGTGCCCAGTATCACTGCCGAACCTGACTCATAAGTCACAGCTTCACAGTTGATACTAGCCCCTTTGCCAAATCTGACTAATTAGTCAGTACCATGCACAAGTAAGCAATGCTATCAACATGTATCCTATGCCAGTTATCCAAGAATAGGGCATTCAGCATGCTTACTAAACAGTTGCTAGCATAATCATGATCATGCACAAACTCAGAGACTCAAGCTCTGGCCAATCTCATATTCATCACTCATGGCATGCCCTAATCACATGTTTCTCGTGCATCACATGCATCACATTAAATCACCCAGCATGCCTCAAAGATAATCATATGCAAATGGGCAAGATTGTCAAGCATTCATTATGCTATCAATGTTTACATTTAAACATCCAACATGCATCAAGAATAGCCATGCATGTCATACTCAATAGCCAACCAACATGCATCATAATAACCATGCATGTCATGCTCAATAATCAACCAACATGCATCCATAATAGCCATGCATGTCACATATACACAGGGTGCAGTTTTCTTACCTCAAAGTCGAGCTAGAACGATTTAAAGAACGACCCTTGAGAACGATCAACTTTTAGTCCTTTAGCGGTCACCTAGCCATAACCAAATATAAGGTATCATCAATAAAAATGATCAACATAAGTTCCCAAACCAATATCTAGCCTCCGGGACATCAATCCCCACTTAACCGGGTACTAGGATCAACCCCGAGGCCTTAAGCTAGCATCCCTAGGCCAAAAACCCATTTTTGGCCAAATCTGCCTTGATGGGCCGCGGCTCACCATAGCCATGTCGCGGCTCACCCCCTGACAGAGGCATAATTCCTCCCAGAAACACACTCAGGCCGCGGCACACCATACACAGGCCGTGGCAGATTACGCAAACCAGCAACAGTCAGATTTTTCTCCCCTGCGTTTTCTTCGAAACCAACCCTTCAAACTTGTCCCAAACCCCAACCTAACACCCAATTTAACCACCAAACATCCTCTACATCTCACCCTAATCAAAACCCAAAGTAAACATCACCCAAACCTCCATTAATTCAAACTTTCCACAAGTGATACACAAGTTAAAAACTAAAACTCAAAACAGAGTATAAACCAGAAACTAATGGTTGAAGCTTACCTCAAACACGATTTGAATCCTCTTTTCATGGCTGAATCAAGTTCCTAAGCTCCCACCTTTGATCTCCTAGCTTAACTCCTCAATTTGGGCTCTCAAAATTCAAAGAGAAGTGAAGGAAGAAGCTTGTACAGGAAGAGAGGGAGAGATGAGGATGGGGCTCTCTGTTTTTATTCTGTTTCTACAGCCTTCCAAACCCCCTTAGGCTGATATAAATCCTTAAGGTCAAAAGACCATAATGCCCCTAGGCCAATTTAAAAGCTTCTAAACACTCCCAAGGGTAAATCCGTCATTTCCAATCTATACCGTTAATTATAATTAACACTCTCCAATTCGCGCTATTCTCAATATTCTCAAATACCAATAAATCACATCCCATTACCCTTTAATTCCCAGTAATGCTCTAATCATCAAAATGACCCCGAGACTCACCCCGAGCCCCGAACTAAATCCCGTTATGACTAGACCAAAAACTTGCATCTCATGATCGTCTCATGTCGAAGAGCTCGAACCAATCCACATACAATGTGGTAAAATTATAATTCACCCATATGCATAAAATTACACTATCACGCCCCCAGCGGCCAAATTACCAAAATGCCCTTGCATTTAAAATATGAGCCCATATGCATGCATTCACCATCATATAATAATATAATTCACATAAACATGCATATAATAATTAAATATCATAATAAATCAATTATGGCCCTCCCGGCCTCCTAATCAAGGTCCAAACCTTATTAGGAAATTTGGGGCATTACAGTTAGGGTCCTGTAGACTGGCTGGGCATGCACACACATCACTGAAGTCAAGCTCAACTCATGGTTTGGCAACTATTTATGTAGTTATATGTATAACTGCTTAAATATAGTATATATGCTTTACCTGTATGCATGAGACACCATGTTAAACCTGTGCCCTGAATATTATATCTTCAGCAACCGTGTGCTAAATAGTACTGAAATTGTTGGTACATACTTATTAGTATGGTTGATTATGAATCATTATGTGATACATGCTAAGTGTTAAATGTTATAAACATGTATCCAATTGTATATTTGTATGACTGTGGAATATGATAATTGTCTGTTTGTTCTTGGACCGTAAGGCGGCAAGAGGTTTAGTTATTACTACCTGACTGGCCGTATTGATCATTGTTTTAGCAAGGTATCAGTGATAAGAATGAATCCAGGGCAGACGGATATGTTAGCTGGCCAGAGTATTTAAGGCCATAATAATAACAATCAGGGTCAAGAAAATGACCAAGGACAGGTTCCACAGCCAGCTCCTGTAAACTGGCAGCAGATAATTAGTGTTTTGCAGGCTACAGTGTTGAGACAGGAGGAAGAACTTCGTCTCTTGAAACAACAGCAAGTACCTGCAGTGGCCAGTGTATCAGAGGCACCTCTTGTGTCGGTGCCAGCAGCAAAGCAGCTGCTTGAGGTTGGAAATAAATGGGAGCCTCTTTATGAAAGGTTCAGGAAGCAACAACCTCCAGTTTTTTAGGGCAGTGCAGATGCTGCCAAGGCAGAGCAATGGATGAGTATGATTACCTCCATCCTAGATTTCATGAGGGTGATTGGTAATGAGATGGTGGCCTGTGCCACTTATATGTTTTAGGAGGAAGCCCGAATTTGGTGGGAGGTTATTACCCAGACCAAGAATGTTAATGCCCTGAGTTGGGAAGAGTTTCAGACTCTGTTTAACGAGAAAGACTACAATGATGCCATCAGGGCTGAAAAAGCTGAGGAATTTATTAGGCTACTTTAGGGAAGTTTTTCAGTCACTAAGTATGCCTTGAAATTTGATCGTTTGGAAAAATTTTCCATGGAGCTGGTGCCCAGTGATGGGACAAGAAGAGAAAGATTTCTTCAAGGGCTACAGCCCAGATTAGCCCGTGATGTATGTATTACCACTGTGGCTGGGGTTACTACCTATGCACAGGTGGTTGAGAAGGCAGTCACAGCTGAGAGTGCAGAGAACAAGATCTGGCGAGACAGTGCAGCCAGAAAAGAGTTCAGGAGGACAGGTCCTCCATTTGTGGGTTCTGGTAGGGGTGTAGGCCCCAGTGATCTGGAGAGGAAGGTTCCTGATACCTTCCCAGTTCCAGGTCCTGATAGGCGGCCCCGTGGTATTTCAATGGGTCGTCCAGGTGGTGGTGAAGACTGGAAGTCTTATCCTGAATGCCCTAGATGCAAGAGGCGTCATTTGGGAGAGTGTAGGGCAAGGGCCTGCTTCTCATGTGGAGCAGTGGGTCATCTTAAAAAGGATTGCCATTGAAACGCCCTGGATAGCGAAGACCGTTACACTGTGTGTTTATAAAGTGCCAGACTTGCTAATCAAGCCATTTAATTGAAAGCGTGTCATCGAAACTGTAAAGGAACTAGGGTTAAAAATGTTTTGGTCTCGAAAGCCACATTTTCATTAAGAATCACTATCTGTTTACATGGGATCCCAAAAATATAAGTTTAAGGATCGTTTACAAAAGTTATAAGGTTCAGATACAATAACAAGCCATACTAAGGCAAAACAAACAGTTAGGCAATCCCTGTCCTGACCCACTCCTCGACCTTGGCGATCGAACAACTGGCTATGTACATTTAACCCCGCAGCTCTCCAACTATTGTTATACGAAAATTCAATCAACGGAAGATAATTACTCCATGAACGCTCAAAATCAATCACACATGCTCTGAGCATATCCTCCAACACCTGAATCGTCCTCTCAGACTGTCCATCAGTCTGAGGATGAAAGGTTGTACTGAACTTCAACTGAGTCCCCAAAGCTTTCTGCAAACCACCCCAAAACTTGGAAGTGAAAATAGGATCCTGGTCTGACACTATAGACTTAGGAACCCCATGGAGACGTACGATCTCCCTCACATACAACTCAGCATACTGATCCACAGTATACGTCGACTTCACTGGAAGGAAATGGGCTGACTTGGTGTATCTATCCACTATCACCCACACCGAGTCATGAAGTCCTACTGTCCTGGGTAAACCTCCCATAAAATCCATGGTAATGTCCTCCCACTTCCATTCAGGAATACCCAAAGGCTGAAGCAACCCTGCTGGTCGCTGATGCTCAGCTTTCACCTGCTGACAGGTTAAGCATCTGGCAACGTACTCTACCACATCCTTCATCCCGGGCCACCAATACAACTTTCGCAGATCCTGATACATCTTCATGGTACCTGGATGAAGTGAGTATGGCGTCATATGAGACTCATCTAATATCTCTCGTCTGATCCCCTCATCAGCTGGAACACAAATCTGTCCCTGATACCGAAGTAATCCCACCTCCGAAATAGAATAGTCCTTAGCTATTCCCGCTAAGACATCCTCTCTAACCCCCTGTAACTGAGCGTCTACCAACTGCCCATCTCTGATCCGCTCTAGCAGGGTCGACTACAGAGTAATATTAGCCAACCGGCCCACCACCAACTCTATCCCTGCTCTAATCATCTCATCAGCTAACTCCCTTGAAATCTGAACAGAACTATACAACTGACCTGGACCTCTGCGGGCCAATGCATCCGCCACCACATTGGCTTTCCCCGGATGGTAAAGAATATCACAATCATAATCCTTTACCAGCGCCAGCCAACGTCTCTGTCTCATATTCAGGTCCTTCTGTGTAAATACTTCAGGCTCTTATGGTCAGTGTATACCTCGCACTTCTCCCCATACAAATAATGTCGCCAAATCTTCAGTGCAAAAACCACTGCTGCCAGCTCAAAGTCATGAGTAGGATACCACTGCTCATACTCCTTCAGCTGTCGTGATGCATAAGCTATAACCATCTCATTCTGCATCAGCACACAGCCTAAGCCCAACCTCGATGCATCTCAATAAACAACAAACTTCCCTTCCCCCGAAGGAAGACTCAACACTGGCGCTGTAATAAGTCGTCGCTTCAACTCTTGGAAACTGTCCTCACATTTGTCTGACCAGATAAACTTCAGATTCTTCCGTGTCATTGGTGCTGCTATCTTCGAAAAGCCCTCTACAAACCGTCTGTAGTAACCTGCTAACCCCAGGAAACTCCGCACCTCCGAGGCGTTCCTTGGTCTCGGCCAATCCCTAACTGCCTCTGTCTTAGATGGATCCACCTTAATCCCATCTGCATCTACGATATGTCCAAGGAATGTCAATTCAGGTAACCAGAACTCACACTTCTTAAACTTAGCGTATAACTGATGCTCCCTCAACTTCTGAAGAACCTGTCGAAGATGAAACTCGTGCTATGCCTCTGAACTGGAATACATCAAGATGTCGTCGATGAAGACAATAACAAACTAATCTAGGAAGTCCTTGAACACCCTGTTCATTAGATCCATAAAGGCTGCTGGGGCATTGGTCAAACCAAAAGACATGACTAAGAATTCATAGTGCCCATACCGTGTTCGGAAGGCCGTCTTAGGTATGTCCTCATCTTTGATCCTCAGCTGGTGATAACCAGATCGAAGATCAATCTTTGAGAACACCGTCTTACCCTACAGCTGATCGAACAAGTCATCAATCCTTGGTAGGGGGTACTTATTCTTGATAGTTAACTTGTTCAATTCTCGATAGTCAATACACATCCTGAAAGTCTCGTCCTTCTTCTTAACAAACAAAACTGGAGCACCCCATGGCGAGTAGCTAGGTCTGTTGAACCCCAAATCCAAAAGCTCCTGCAGTTGTATCTTTAGTTCTTTCAGTTCTGCCGGTGCCATTCTATATGGTGCCCTCGACACTGGCTCTGTCCCTGGTGCCAACCCAATAACAAATTGAATCTCTCTACGCGGCGGCAACCCAGGCAAATCCTCAGGAAACACATCCAAAAACTCGCAAACCAACCTGGTCTCCTCCGGTCCTACTGGTGAAACTTTGGTGGTATCCACCACACTAGCCAGAAAACCTATACAACCACCCTGTAACAAGTCTCTGGCTCTCAATGTAAATATCCTGGGTACGCGGGGTCCATGTACCGCTCCCACAAAAACGAAGGGATCTTCGCCCTTTGGCTCAAAAGTTACCATCTTTTTCCTACAGTCGATGGTAGCTCCATATCTAACCAGCCAATCCATACCTAAAATCATATCAAAGTCCTCCATACTCAACTCAATCAAGTCTACTGATAACTCCCTACCATCAACAATCACTGGCAGTGCTCTAATCCACCTCCAAGATACTACCAGTTCTCCTGTAGGCAATATAGTCCCAAACCCTGAAGCACTATACTCACTAGGTCTACACAGTCTATCAATCACCTTATCAGATACAAATGAATGTGTAGCACCAGAATCAATCAACACAGTAAAAGGAATGCCAGCACTAGAAAGCTGACATGTCACTACCGAGGGACTAGCCTCGGCCTCCGCCTGCGTCAGGGTGAACACTCGAGCTAGAGTCAAGCTGTCCACCTTTCCTGTCTCTCCCTTCTTCACAGTCGGGCAATCCTTCCTGAGGTGTCCCACCACCCCGCACACATAGCAGGCCTTAGCCCGACACTCGCCCGGATGGCGTCTCTTGCACCTCGTGCACTCTGGATAAGTCCTCCACGAATCACCGCCTCCCTGACGGCCACCCTGAGTACCCCGACCTCTCCTATCAGGACCAGGAGCGATCGAAGCATCAGGAGTCTTTCTTTTCAAGTCACTGGGGCCTCCGCCCCTACCAGAACTAGAATATGGAGGCACCGCCCTGCGACCCTCCCTTCTCACGGCACTCTCGCTCCATATCTTATTCTCCGCTTCCTCTGCATTAAGAGCCTTCTCCACAGCCTAGGCATAAGTAGTCCCTCCAGGAACTGTGGTAATTCTCACATCCCGGGCTATCATTCAGCCCTCTGGTAAATCTGTCCTGCCTAGCTGCATCAGTAGGCACAAGATCTGGTGCGAACTTCACGAGTCTATCAAACTTCAAGGCATATTGTGTAACTGTCATACTGCCCTAAACCAGCCCCACGAACTCATTCACTTTTGCTGCCCTGATGGCAACGTTATAATACTTCTGATTAAACAGGTCCTTAAACCCTTCCCAAGTCAATGCAGGAACATCCCTGGTCTGTGATGTCATCTCCCACCAGATTCGGGCATCCTCCCTCAGCATATAAGTGGCACAGGCCACCCTGTCATGTCCTTCCACTCTCATAAAATCAAGTATAGTAGTGATCATAGTCATCCACTGCTCAGCCTTCAGTGGATCTGGTCCACCCTCAAAGATCGAGGGTTGTTTCTTTCTGAACCGCTCATACAACGGTTCCCACTTGCTCCCAACATCAACTGGCTGTACCACAGGTACCATTGCCGGTGGCACAACAGGGGAAACACTCCCAGATGGAGCCTGCTGCAGAATTCGAATCTGTTCATCTTGGCTCTGAAGCTGGGCCTGCATGTCAGCCATTAACTGCTGCTAGTTCTCAGGGACTGGCGGAGGGGTCGGGCCCCGATCATCATCTCTATCCCCAGACCTGCCGGCTAGTAGTGTGGATTTTCTTGAACGCATAACTATTCAAGTCAATCTGCAGTCAACGACTCGGCAATTAGGCTATGATGACAGGGTAATAATCCTTTCATAATCCATCATTGGGACTCCAATCATTCACAAGCAATCAAAGTATAGCAATTTATCCAAATATTCATTCACATGCACAGCAGTGCTAATAAGCACGCCTCAATAGCATCATGCAATAGTCAAGGCCAGGCCCTATCAGTATCTCATGCTCCATATTCACCAAACAGATATCGACAATCATATCTCACTCAAATCATTTAAGCACATAATCATGTATACACAATTACCAAACCCTGAGTTGAGCTTGTCTCTCGCGGCGAATGTACATATCCAGCCAGTCTTCAAGACCCATAAACCTAGGACGCTCTGATACCAAGTTGTAATGCCCTGGATATCCAAGACCGTTACACTGTGTGTTTATAAAGTGCCAGACTTGCTAATCAAGCCATTTAATTGAAAGCGTGTCATCGAAACTGTAAAGGAACTAGGGTTAAAAATGTTTCGGTCTCGAAAGCCACATTTTCATTAAGAATCACTATCTATTTACATGGGATCCCAAAAATATAAGTTTAAGGATCATTTACAAAAGTTATAAGGTTCAGATACAATAACAAGCCACACTAAGGCAAAACAAACAGTTAGGCAATCCCTGTCCTGACCCACTCCTCAACCTTGGCGATCGAACAGCTAGCTATGTACATTTAACCCCGTAGCTCTCCACCTCAGGATTGGTCCAACTTGCCCTTGCCTTTACCTGCACCACGTAGCACCTGTGAGCCAAGGCCCAGTAAGAAAACACAACAACAGAGCATAAGCAATCAACAGACAAGTCAATATCTCATACTACATCACATAATCTCAACCATATAATCATTCAGTATAATCAAGTATTCAACATGCTAAACATATCAACTCATATCATATATCACTGTACAAATGATAACTAGGGCTAGCGCTCTCAGCCTGCTCCCTCCGTTATCCCACTGACTTCGACCCGCTTAAACCGAGCTCAGTGAATGTTAAGCTGTCCTCGGCTACCAGTGGCCAAGTCGCGCCCTGTGCGCAAATATTATGTACGGCACTCTTAGGCTGCTTTTACATGTCCCATGGCATAATACCATCATTGACATGATACAAGTATCGGGAGCACTTAGTCCCATCACAAACATATAACCAGGTGCAGTTTTCTTACCTTTCAATTCACTAGCTTTGATCCCTCGACTCCTTGAGCACGATCCCCCTCGAGCCCTAGCGCTCACCTAAACACAACCATGGACAAAGTCATCATCAATCCTCAAGTCCAAAACCTAGCCTCGGGGCCAATCCCAAGCCCCCGGGAAGTCCTAGTTCCACCAAGCAAGGTGGTGGAACCAAACCCCAAACCCTAGGTCAAAAGTCCTTGCAAACAACCCTAAAATCCTCTTCAGAAGACAGGGTAGCGCTACAGCGCTCATGGGAGGGTGCTACAGCGCTACAAACAGAAGCAAAATTCCCTCAGCACTCAAGGCCTAGCGCTACAGCGCCCAAAGGCTAGCGCTGTAGTGCCAGTCACAGACAGACCAGCATCAGTTTCTTCTTTCTGCGATTTCCTCGAACCAACCTCAACCAAAACTCTTCCAAATCTTTCCCACCCTCAAAAACAACCTTATGAACAAACTCCACTCATCCCAAGCACCCCAAATACCTAGAACTCAAGCACATGCATCCCCAAACTCAAAACTCACCATAGCCACTTCTAGACAATGAAACTCAGCAGAAAACAGTTGAACATCAAAGTTAGAGCTTAGAATTTTATACCTTTAATGGGATTTCGACCACAAGTTGCCTCTAGACTTCCTTGGCTTGCTCCTCCTCAGTCTTAGGCCTAAATTCCCTAAAGTTTCCATCCAATTCAACTTAAACACCATAGCTCAAAAACCAGAAACAGAAACTGAAGAACTCTAAAGTCTTACCTCAAGTGTTGATGAATCCTTGCTAAACCTCTGCCAATTCCCCAAACTTAGCTTAGAATCCTTGATGCTTAGTTTATCCCAGCTCTCCTCTGAGCTTTACTCCAGAAATCCTCAAGAAACAGATGAAGGAAATATAAACCGACCTAGAAGACTCTCTCTGTTTTTCTCCCTTTCTTTTTCCTTCCTTTTTCTTCCTTTCTCTCTTTCAGACTTCTACACTTCTCTATACTTCCCACTAACATAACGTCTTTTTAATTCCATCCTTAGAAAGCCAAATGACCCTAATGCCCTCCCCTTTATTCCTAACCCTTTAATCCACTTAAGGGCATTCTAGTCAGTTTACCCCAATTCCCGCTAACTCCTCGAGTGTCTCTAATATTTCCCGCTTAACTCTCGATACCTAATTAATCACCAATAACATTCCTCAATGTCAAGATAAACTCCAGTATATTCACTAAATTCCCATTTATACCCCTAAGCTCACCCCGAGCCGGGTATAAATCCCCGCCATGACTTTTTCGCTACTTTGCTCACTAGGATCGTCTTGAGTCACAAATCAGAGATTAGTCCACATAATAATGTGGTCTCGACAATTATCACATATATCAAAGCGGTTATGCCCATAGTGGCCAAAATTACGATTATGCCCCTCTAACCTAATCAGGGCCTACATGCATACTAATACACATATTCATGCATCTCAAATATTCAAATAATCGTATAACATGCTTTAAATCATAATCATGCATCTTAATAGAACCCAGGCACACTAATCAAGGCCCTTAAGCCTTATTAGCGAATTTGGGTCGTTACAGCCATAAGGCAAGAAAAGTAGAACCCAGGAAAGCGAACAGCTCGGCCCCAGCTCGAGTGTTCGCATTGACACAAGCAGAAGCTAAGGCTTCTCCCTCAGTAGTTACAGGTCAGCTTCTTAGTGCTGGAACCCCTTATAATGTTTTGATTGATTCCGGTGCTACACATTCTTTTGTTGCTAGTAGTATTATTGATAGACTGTGTAGACCCTGTGATTTTTATGCTGTGGGGTTTGGAACTTTGTTACCCACTGGAGAGTTAGTGGTATCCAGGAGATGGGTTAGATCTTTGCCAGTGACAGTAAAGGGCAGAGAGTTATCAGTGGATTTGATAGAGTTGGTTATGACTGACTTCGACATGATATTGGGTATGGATTGGTTACCAAAGTATGGGGCAACCATTGATTGCAGAAGGAAGATGGTCACCTTTGAGCCTGAAGGTGAGGATCCTTTTGTGTTTGTTGCTACTGTGCATGGACCTCACATACCTATGATTTCTGTATTGAGGGCTAGAGATTTATTGTAAGGAGGTTGCATTGGATTCTTAGCCAGTGTGGTTGATACCACTCAGGTCGTGCCAGTGAGACCAGAAAATACCAGACTTGTTTGTGAATTCTTGGATGTGTTTCCAGAAGATTTGTCAGGGTTTCCACCGCACAGAGAAATTTAGTTCGTTATAGAACTGGCACCAGGGACGGAACCAGTGTCTAGAGCACCGTACAGAATGGCCCCAGCTGAGTTGAAAGAATTGAAGGTACAGTTGCAAGAACTGTTAGATTTGGGTTTTATCAAACCTAGTTTCTCACCTTGGGGTGCACCAGCTCTGTTTGTAAAGAAGAAGGATGGTTCTCTGAGGATTTGTATTGATTACAGAGAACTGAATAAGTTGACAATTAAGAACAAGTATCCTTTTCCAAGGATAGATGATCTGTTCGATCAGTTGCAAGGTAAGAAGGTATTCTCAAAGATAGACCTTCGTTCTGGCTATCATCGGTTGAGAGTCAAGGAGGGAGATATATTGAAGATTGCTTTTCGTAACAGGTATGGGCATTATGAGTTCTTAGTTATGTCTTTTGGATTGACTAATGCCCCTGCTGCCTTTATGGATCTGATGAACAAAGTGTTCAAAGATTATCTAGACCAGTTTGTGATCGTCTTCATCGATGATATTCTGGTATATTCTCAGTCTGAGTAAGAGCATAAGCAGCATCTGAGGTTGGTTCTACAGTGATTGAGGGAACATAGACTGTTTTCAAAGTTTAAGAAATGTGAGTTATGGTTATCTCAGGTATCCTTTCTTTGGCACATTGTCAGTAAGGAGGGGATTAAGGTAGATCCAGCAAAGATTGAAGCGGTCAAAGATTGGCCAAGGCCAAAGAATGCTTCTGAGGTTAGAAGTTTCCTTGGAGTGGCAGGCTATTATAGGCATTTCGTGGAAGGGTTCTCAAAGATTGCTACTGCATTGACTGAGCTGACACGCAAGAGTCAGAAATTTGTGTGGTCAGATAAGTGTGAGAACAGCTTCCAGGAACTGAAGCAGAGATTGATTATAGCCCCAATTCTAAGTCTTCCAACAGATCAAGAGAAGTTTGTGATTCATTGTGATGATTTTCATCAGGGTTTGGATTGTGTTCTGATGCAGTCAGAGAAGGTAATTGCTTATGCTTCTCGTCAGCTGAAGGAGTATGAAAAGAGATATCCCACTCATAATTTAGAGTTGGCGGTTGTGGTCTTTGTTTTAAAGATATGGAGGCATTATATTTATGGGGAGAAGTGTGAGATCTATACAGACCACAAGATCCTAAAATACTTCTTCACTCAGAAAGACCTGAATATGAGACAAAGGCATTGGCTAGAGTTAGTAAAAGATTATGATTGTGAGATTTTGTATCATCCAAGAAAGGCCAACGTGGTAGCTGATTCTTTAAGCTTGAAGGGTCCAGGACAGATTTATGGTGAGAGGCTGATAGCCAGAGAGTTGGCAGATGATATGACCAGAGCTGGTATAGAGTTTCTAGTGGGCCAGTTAGTTAATATTACGCTACAGTCTACACTATTAGAGAGAATCAAGGAGGGCCAGTTGAGTGATCCACAGCTGATCAAGATCAGAGAGGATGTTTTGGCTGGAGCATCCAGAGATTATACAATGTCTGATTTTGGCTTGTTGAGATACAATGGGTGGATATGTGTTCCGTTAGACACTGCTTTGAGGCGAGAGATTCTGGATGAATCTCATACTACACCTTACTCTTTGCATCCAGGCACCACGAAGATGTATCAGGATGTAAGATCGTTGTATTGGTGGCCGGGGATGAAGAGGGATGTAATGGAGTATGTGGCTAAGGGCTTGACATGTCAATAGGTCAAGGCTGAGCATCAGAGGCCGGCAGGGTTATTGCAGCCTCTGGATATCCCAGAGTGGAAGTGGGAGGACAACACGATGGATTTCGTGGCGGGCTTACCCAGGACCGTTGGTCAGCATGATTCTATCTGGGTGATAGTGGATCGCTACACCAAGTCAGCTCACTTCTTGCCAGTGAGGACTACTTATATAGTTGATCAGTATGTAGATCTCTATGTGAGAGAGATCGTGCGCCTCCATGGAGCACCTAGGTCGATCGTGTCAGATTGGGACCCTACTTTTACTTCCAAGTTCTGGGGGAGTTTACAGAAGGCCATGGGGACACAATTGAAGTTCAGTAGTGCTTATCATCCTCACACAAATGAGCAATCTGAGAGGATGATCTAGATATTGGAAGACATGTTGCGGGCATGTGTGCTGGACTTTGGTGGATCTTGGAGTAAGTATCTACCTTTGATATAACAGTTATCAGTCTACCATTGGGGTTGCACCTTATGAGATGTTGTATGGTAGGAAGTGCAGATCTCCCATTCATTGGGATGAGACAGGTGAAAGGAGATACTTGGGTCCTAAGGCAGTTCAGAGGACCAGTGAGGCCATTGAGAAAATTAGAGCTCGGATGCTCGTTTCTCAGAGTAGATAGAAGAGCTACGCAAATCCCAAGCATAGGAACGTGAAGTTCCAAGTGGGAGACCATGTCTTCCTTAGAGTCTCACCATGGAAAGGGGTGAGAAGGTTTGGGAAGAAGGGCAAGCTGAGCCCTAGATTTGTAGGTCCATTTAAGATCCTGGAGAGGATTGGTCAGGTGGCTTACAGGTTGGCCTTGCCACCGGCGTTGTCAGCCGTGGATAATGTGTTTCATGTTTCAGCTCTTCAGAGGTGTGTATCTGATGTGACTCATGTTTTGAGCTACGAAGATCTCGAGCTGGAGGAAGATCTTTCCTTTGAGGAACAGCTAGTCCAGATACTTGACAGAAAGGACAAGGTCCTCAGAAATAAGACGATACATTTGGTTTAGGTATTGTGGAGGAACAGGAAGGTCGAGGAAGCGACCTGAGAGTTGGAGTCAGATATGCAGAGTCAGTATCCCGAGCTGTTCAGGTAAATTTCGAGGACGAAATTTCTGTAAGGAGGGGATAGTTGTAATGCCCCAAAATCCCTAATGCGCTTTAATGGCTAGATTAGTAGGCTGGGAGGGCCATAATTGTTTTATTATGCCCATTAAATGATTATATGCATGTTTATGTGAATTATATTATAATATGATGTTAAATGCATGCATGTGGGTCCACATTTGATTATAAGGGCATTTTGGTAATTTGACCTGTTGAGGGCATAGTTGTATATTTGTATGCATGTCGATGATATATTGTTGAGGCCACATCATAATGTGGATTTGTTCGAGCTATTCGGCATGAGACGATCTTTGAATATAAATTATCGGTTTGGTCATAACAGATTTGAGTTCGAGGCTCGGGGTGAGTCTCGGGGTGTTTTGATGATTAGAGCGTTACTGGGAATAAAAGGCTAACAAGATTTGAATTATTGGTATTTGAGAATATCGAGAATAGAAGGAATTGGAGAGCGTTAATTATGATTAACGAAATAGGTGGAAGATGACGATTTTACCCTTGGGGAGACTTTAGAAGCTTTTAAATGACCTAGGGGCATTAAGGTCATTTGGCATGGATATATATGACTTTATTGGCTGTAGAAACCTGTAGAAAGAACATAACAAAATAGAGCTTCATCTTCTTCCTCACGTTCATCATTTTCTCTCTTTTCTTCTTTGGAATTTTTGAAGCCAAATTGAGGAATTAAGCTAGGAAACTAAAGGTTTAAGCTTAGGAACTTGATTCATTCATTGAAAGGGATTCAAAACCAGTTTGAGGTAAGATTTTATCCATGAATTTCAAGAATTTCTCTATTTTTCTTATAGTTTTCAACCTATGGATTTTGATATGGATAGTTGGAATCAATGGGAGCTTTTGAGTTTGGATGCTTGGGTTTTGATGAGGGTATGATGTAGATGAAGTTTAGGGGTTAAATTGGATGTTTGGGTGAAGTTTGGGAGTGGTTTGAAAGCTGGTTTTCAAGGAGAATCGCGAGGTTTTAATGGGAGAAAACAGGGGTTTTTGGGTGCTAGGAGGCAATGTCGTGGCGCTTGAGAGGCAATGCCGCAGCATTGGATGCAGGAGCTTGAGGCTAGTGCCTCTGTTTGGGAGGCGAGCCACGACATGGTGGTAGTAGGGCCGCGGCCCTTAAGAGTTTTTTTTGGCCAAAAATGTGTTTTTTTCATGGGAACTCAAATCTTAGGCCTCGGGATCATTCCTACTACCCGGTTTAATAGGATTCGACATCCCGGAGGCTAGATCTTGGTTCGAGAACTTTTTATTATCCATTTTATTAATGGAATCCCATATTTGGTTATGACTAGGTGACCGCTAAGGGACTAAAAGACTGATCGTTCTCAAGGGTCGTTCTTTTTTTATTTCCGCTCGAACAAGAGGTAAGAAAATTGCACCCCATATGTGACATGCATGGTTATTCATGAGGCATGTTGAATGTTTAAATGTGGACATGGATTGATTATTGAATGCTTAGCAAATATTGCTCACTTGTGCATGGTACTGACTGAATAGTCAGAATTGGCAAAGGTGTTAGTATCAACTAGGAAGCTGTGACTCATTAGTCAAGTTCGGCAGTGGTACTGGGAACTGGTCACACAGTGCTGACTCATAAGTCAGGAATGGCCTTAGTGTGTTCAATGCAAGCCAACAAAGATTAGATCTAATCGACATCTGCATTAAATGACTCAGAAGAGCGTTAATGCCGGACTGACCCCAAGTTCGATGAATACTATAAGCGCTTGTCTAGCCAAATGCTAGTTACTTAGAGCCACAGTGACTATTTAGTCACATGGCTGTGGGTGCTGAACCCCGTGTGACTTACCCAGCAGTCACTCATTTGTTTAAGCTAGTGACTGGCTTGTCAGTTACTCATTATGGTTTACCAGAACCTCAAGTGTTAAAACCACTTATTTGATTAAGAGCTATAAGCTCCTTCATGGATATTATAAACACAAAGTGATATTCACTCATCTGTTCAGAGCTATAAGCTCTGTATGATTATCATGATCATCATTTGATATTATATGCTTGCATTATTATGTTTTCTTGCTGGGCTTTGGCTCATGAGTGTTATGTGGTGCAGGTAAAGGGAAAGAAAAGCTCACCCAGCCTTGAGTGGAGAGCTTAAGTGGTGTTGTGTACATATGAGGCCGCTTGACCACCATGGCCAAGGAGTTCTCAGAGGAACTAGGGGGTTTACCCTATTTTTGCCGCTTAGGTCGGCGGGTTGTAAATTTAATCTGTAATGACCATTTTGGGTTGTAAATAACTTGTAAATGTTTTTTACGGGCCCATGAACATTTTCATGTTTTAAATAAAATATATCATTTCCTTTTGATTGGTTTTCCACCTTAACCTATTAATAACACCTAGAAGCATGTTTTTGACCTAAGAACTCGGTTAGCGAGTTAAAACGGTTCAACGTTCACCGTAACAGTCTTGGGGTATCCATGGCGTTACAAGAATGATTACAAAATTTAGACTACTACATTGCTTATATTATTGGTAGTACTGATGAAGATGCTAGCCATTCCAAGCATGGGGCACTCACTCCCCACTTAGTCGAGCTAACTTGTATGTTCCTAAACATACGAACTTCTCGATTTGATACGAACCTTCCAAGTTTGGGCCCAATACCCAAGCAATAGGATCTTGGGTTGCTAAGAAGACCCTTTGTAACAAGTCTCTGGCACCAAACTTCCTATCTTTTACTTTGGAATTGAAGTATCCAGCCACATTTTACTCGTAGGATGCTACACGAAGGTGCGAAGCTTCTTGAAGCTCCTCCACAATGTCTAGGGACTCTTGTAGTAGTTCATGATTGGTGGTTTGGTTGTATGTATCTCGTCAGTGCGTGGAGATAGCTGCTTCAACTAGTAGCATGGCCTCATACCCATAGGCCATGGAGAAAAGAGAATGGTCGGTAGAAGTCCTGGTTGGGGTGCGATAACTCCACAATGCCTTAGGCAGTTCTTCAGGCCAGGTGCCCTTCGCTTGTTCTAACCTCTTCTTTAAAGTGGCCTTAAGCATCTTGTTGACCACCTCCACTTGTCTGTTTCCATGTGGATGGGCCACAGAGGAGGAGATCCTCATTACCCTATGCCTTTGACAGAAATTGGTACACAGTTTGCTGTTGAATTGAAGGTCATTGTCGGACACTATTTTTCTCGAGAGTTTGTAATGAAAAACTATGTTTTTTATGACAAAGTCTAGCCCCTTCTGGGAAGTTATGGTAGCAAGAGGCTTGGCCTAGAACCACTTCGTAAATTAGTCGACCGCGACGATAGATAATTTCACTCCTCCCTTTCCGGTGGGCAAGGACCCTATACAGTCAATCCCCCAGACAACAAACGGCGAAGGACTTCTCATCTGTGTAAGCTCATTTGGAGGAGATCGGGGCATGTTGGCATAACGTTGGCACTTATCGCACCTTTTAACATAGTCCATAGAATCCTTATTCATTGTAGGCCAAAAGTAGCCTTGTCTAAGAATCTTCTTGGCGAGGCTTTGCCCCACAGCGTGGTCCCCGCAGAAGCCCTCATGCACATCTCAAAGAATAAGGCTTGCTTCCTGATGGGACTCACAGCGTAGTAGGGGTAAATAATATCCTCGTCTGTACAACTTGTTGTCCATGATTATATATCGTGGAGCCTGATACAACAACTTTTGAGCTGCTCTCTTCTCTGCCGATAGATCTCCAGAAACAAGATATTTGATTATTTGTTCCATCCAACCATTTTGTTGCTGTACGACCTCTAACTCTTCAGGCCCCGAGATGCTTGGAGTTGACAAGTAATCGATCGAGACCACGTTGATCATTTCAACATCTTTAGTGGTAGTAAGCTTGGCCAGAGCGTCTGCGTTGGAATTCTGCTCTCTAGGGATTTTTCGGATGGTAAACTTAAAGTTGTTCAACATTTCTTGAGATTTCGCCAGGTATGCGACCATTTTTTTTCCTTGGGCCTGATACTCCTTGAGCACCTAGTTTACCACTAGTTAGGAGTCACTAAAGATCTCGAGACCTTCTGCCTTGAGTTCTAAGGCTACTCTGAACCCGGCAATAAGTGCTTCATATTCTGCTCATTGTTTGAGGCATCGAAGCCAAACCTTAAGGCGTTGTGGACATGATGGCCCTCCGGGGATACCAAAATAAGTTCGACTCCTACGTCATTCTCATTGGAGGAGCCATCAACATAAAGTTTCTAGGTGGGCCTGACAGCAAGGGTTTCTCCGACACTCTCTTTTGCTCCCGTGCACTAGGTGATAAATTCTTCCTTTACTTGGCCTTTTATGTTCATTCTAAGCTAGTAAGTTATATCAAATTGGCTCAGCTCAACCGCCCATTTAAGGAGTCTTTTGAAGGATTCAGGATTCTGGTGGACGTGCCTCAACGAATGATTGTACCCTGATTAGGTGCTCCTGGAAATACAGTCTTAGCTTCCGAGAAGCCATCAGTAGGCAAAATGTCAACTTCTCCATCAACAGGTATCTAGACTTCACACCTAGGAGACTCATGCTTATATAATAAACAGTATGCTGGACACATCCTTCTTCTTGCACTAAAGCTAGACTAATGGCCCCTTCTGACACTGCCATATGGAGAAACAAAGGTTCTTCATAAATGGGTTTGGACAAAATGGGAGGATTCGCCATATGCGTCTTCAGCTATTGGAAGAAAATTTTCCATTCCTTCGTCCATTCGAACTTGTGACCTCCTCGGAGGGTATTAAAAAAATGGAATGCATTTATCAATTGCCTTGGACATAAATCAACTCTGAGCGACTATCTGATTAGTTAAACTTTGTTCATCCTTGTTTTTCTTGGGAGGAGGCATTTCTAGTAAAGCCTTTATCTTCTCGGCAATGGCTTCAATTCCTCAGAAGCTAACAATAAATCCCAAGAACTTACCCAAGGCAACACCAAATGTACACTTCTGGGGATTCAACTTCATTGAAAATCGACGAAGGACCAAAAAAACCTCCGCTAAATCTTTCACGTGGTCGGGAGCTGTTCTTGACTTTTCTAACATGTGATTCACCAGTCATTGGTAGGTGGCACCAGAACTTTTTAACCCAAAGGGCATAACCTTGTAACAATACACCCCCTTATCGGTGCAAAAATTGGTATGTTCTAGGTCTGCGACATGCATGAAGATCTGATTATACCCTGAGTAAGCGTCCATAAAGGTTAAGAGCTCATACCCAGACGTAGCATCAACCATTTGGTCAATCTTTGGTAAGGGAAAACAATCTTTTGGACATGCTTTGTTCAAGTCTGAGAAGTCTATGTAGGTTCTCCAGTTGTTGTTAGGTTTGGGTACTAGAATTGGTTCGATAACCACTACGGGTATTGGGCTTCCCGAATGAACCCATTGGAAAGAAGTTTATCTACTTTTGCTTTTAGTGCCTCTGCTCGGGTCATTCCGTGCATTCTCCGGTTTTGTTGAATCAGAGAAACACTCAGATCTATGTTTAAGGCATGGCACATGATGTTTGGATCAATGCATGTCGTGTCAGAATGTGTCCAAGAAATGTCGTCCAAATTTTCTATAAGAAAATTACCAGGGTTTCTTAGCCTCCTGTCCCCAAATTGTTTCCCACCTTTGTCTTTCTATTGGGGTTTAAGGTGTCAAGAATAACCTCTTTGGCTTCTTCCATAGGCTCTATGGCTCTATCCTCTTGAACCCATGGAGCCAACTCATCGAACCCTGACTACTATCGAACTGCCTGGACAAGGTGTTTGAGTGACCCGTTGTAACACTAGCGAGCTTCTTTCTGGTCTTTGTGTACGATTCCTTTCCCCGCCTAAGTAGGAAACTTCATGCACAAATGGTGTATTGATGTGATGGCTTCGAACTCCACCAAGGTCGGTGCCCTAGGATGGCGTTGTAGGCGGGTGAGCAGTCTACCACTACAAATGTGCAGTATTGAAAGCTTGGCAAGGGACTTCTTTAAGGGTAACAGGCAACTTAATCTGCCCCATTGGAATGAGTCCTTCCTCCGAGAACCCATATAATGTGGAGGTACACGGGGACAAGTCTCTAGTTTTCAACCCATTCTTCTCGAAGGCTGACCTGAACATGATATTCACTAAGCTTTTGTTATCCACCAAGAACTGAGCAACCATCTTGCTAGAAATCTAGATCTCTATGATCAAGGGATCGTGGTTGGGGAAGTGCACTCTTTGAGCGTCATCCTCCAAGAAAGAGATGACTTGGTCCGTCATATGTGGCATTTGTGCGGGCAATTGGGATAGTGCTAACACTCGTCATCATGGTTCAGCTCCCACATGTGATGATTTTGTGACCCTATAAATGTGCCCCCCAGATGGTCCCCATGCATCTGTTAATAGGGGCAGTCCTTGGGAAACTTGTTGTTGTTGGACACATGGTGTCAAGACTACAGCCTGAAGGGGTACCACTTGTTGTAGAGGTATCGCTAAGGGAGCTTGTGTTGTACGAGGTCCGGCCCTTGCGTACTGGTGAAGGTGTCCTAACTCAATAAGATTTTTTGTCTCATCCTTAAGCTGGCCGACACTCGTTAGTGTGGTGCCCCACGTCATTGTGGTAACGACATAAGTTTGTCGAGTCTCTTCTTTCCCGATCTCTCTAAATCAGTTGGGGCCTTCGAAAATGAACCTGCTACTCCATGGCCAGAAATATATTCTCTCAAGTATCAACTAAGTATGTGTACTCGGAATACTGAGGAGTGCACTTCTCCTCGGAAAGTGTCCCCATTCTCTTGGGCTTCATTCCTTTTGGTTTTCCTCCACACCTGCTACCACTCGGAACTTCACAAGGCACGGTGGACTGGGCTGGAGCAGTCATCCCAGTAGTGAATGCAGGCTAGAATGCACTGTATCATGTAGGAGTTGCTCCATATCCCGTCGATGCAATGCTAAAGCCAGTGTGGACATGGCACTAATGCCAGTGAATGGAGCAAATTGTTGGGGGCCAATAAGGCTCGTTGATGGAGGAACGTAAGGCGAATAGGAATTTCCTGGGACCATAGAGTTAGAGACCATCGAAGCTAGGAAAGAGACTGGCCCTCAGAATGCACGATCTGGGTATCCTCCTAGTTGATATACTCCTGGGCCCGACGAATGAAATCATCAAGCCTATGGCATCCCCTCTATTGGAGGTCATCCCATAGAGGAGAACCAGCTCAAATATCGACTTGTAGAGCTATCAATTGTTGGCCATCGTCAACCTGTTTGGTTCTCGTTGCTTCTTCTTTGAAACGTTTGATGTACGCCTTAAGGGTTTCGAGCAACTCTTGCTTTATATTGGTTAACGCATTGACATCGAAGCTTACCTTCTGAGCAGCTATGAACTACCTTCGGAAAGATGAGGAAACTTAGTGCCAGGAATGGATGGACCTGAGCTTATGCCTCTTGAACCACTCTTCGGTTGGTCCCATCAAAGTTAATGGGAAAACGTGGCACTTGGCATCCTCAGAGACGCGATGGACCAACACCAAGCAGTTCAACTTTGAGAGATGGTCAATGGGATCCGTGTTGCCATACACGATGGCAGGCATTTTAAATCCTCGTGGTAATTGGGCTTCCACGATGTGGGGGGCACATGGCTCCTCATCTTCGTCCTTAGAATCTTAGTCATGGCCTTGTCTTTAAGCCACCCTAAGCATAAGCCTTTTCAGGCTTTCTAGCTTGGATCGAAAGGGATCTGGGATTTGGTTGGTACTTTGCGTCGAGTGCTCCTACCTACAAGCATTAAGACCTTCTCGGAGGTCTGGTTGATGCAGCTCTTCGGGATAACCAGTGTGAATGACCTTACCTCTGCAAGCATTAAGATTATCTTGCAAATAAATTTGCATCTGGTGGTGATTTCCATTCTCGAGATATCCCACTTTAGTTTGTCCCTCTGAATCGTAGTAGTCATTACTTACCGAGACACTTATCCCACATCCTCGGTGGGCAGAAATGTTTCTATATGCCCCCCAAGAAAATTTTCGTGTAGGGTATTGTGGTGTGGGTGGAATTTCACCTCTTTGCTTGTAATTGGGCTTCGACAATGCGAGGGGCGCATAGCTCCTCGTCTTCGTCCTTAGAATCTGAGTCATGCCTTGCCTTCAGGTCATCCTAAGCATAATCCTTTTCAGGCTTTCTAGCTTGGATCAAAAGGGATCTGGGATTTGGTTGGTACTTTGCATTGGGTGCTCCTTCCTACAAGCATTAAGACCTTCTCGGAGGTCTGGTTGATGCCTTTCTTCAGGATAACTAGTGTGAACGACCTTACCTCTGCTGGCATTAAGATTATCTTACAAATCGATTTGCATCTGGTGGTGATTGCCATTCTCAAGATATCCAACTTTAGTTTGTCCCTCTGAATTTTAGTAGTCATTACTTACCGAGACACTTATCCCACGTCCTCAGTTGGCAGAAACATTTCTATACGCCCCCGAGCAAAATTTCGTGTAAGATATTGTGGTGCGGGTGGAATTTCACCTCTTTGTCGGCCATGATTAGTGGAGGTGCGCCTAGGCAGCCTTCCTCAAGCTCCTCGGGCACTAGCAGCAGGGCAGAGGCCTCAGCATAAAGCGCTATGGATTCTTGTCATATCTTTTCGGGACATGTATGGGCTCGAACACAAGACGCCCCCTCTTTTTCCCTTGGGCTACTCCTTCGTCAAATTGACCCTTTCCACGGTCTTGTGGCCTAAGTGGAGTTCTAGCTCCAGCAGGCTGCACTGGTGGCATGCCTGTTGGTGGGTATTCTGCCCTACCTGTGGGGTGTTCAAGAAGAACACCTTCGGGATTCACAAGCGGCACCCTAGCTGGGTGCACAGGAGGCACTCCAGCTGGCTGCCTTGATGGTACTTCTCTGTGGGCATCCACTTGCATCCCTTGGGCTGCCAGAGTGGCCCTCATGGCGTTAACCATCCCCTGTAGGGTAGTTATGTTCCCATCTTGGGTATCAAGCTTTTGTTGTTGAGAGGCAATCTAGCCTTTAAGAGGCACCACCTCTGGTGTCTCCTCCATGTACATGGACTGGATGTAGTCACTGTCATTGTAATATCCATCGTCCTCGTCGTCATACTCGATGCCATACTCGCCGCCATACTCAGCATTGTACTCGTCGTTTTTAGGGTAATCTTCTTGGGCAACCTCCAAGTTTGCAGGCGGAGGTGGCCGATTATTTTCTCCTCTTTCAGCAACATAGTGAGGAGCAGTGTCATCGTTGGTGTTTCTTCTTGTTGTAACCATTGTTGAACTTTTCAATGCTTCCTTCTAGCTCTCAATGAAACACCAAAATGTTGACTGCCTTTTTCACTTTCAACTTTAAATAAAGAGAACTTGCAAGAAAATGAAAATGACACGGATTTTTACATGGTTTAGGTTATAAAACAACCCTAGTCCATGAGTCTATTGTATTGAGATGCTTGAAGCTTGAAAGGTCAAGTTTCAATGGAGGTTTTTGGCAGTGTACATGCTGCTCAAATTACACAATAGTTAAACCCCTTATAATGGGGTGTCCCCCCTATTTATAGTGGTTGAGGACAATTAAGTGGGACTTTAATAATTATTATCCCTCATGATGATGGAATCTTAGTCCCAAACTGGAAGGCTTATACAGATCGCACGGGGCCCATTTACAAGGTATCAGCCCACCACTTTTTGCGATGACATGCCGCTGACAATGTCAGAGAGTGGCTGCACATATTCCCATGTCAGGCAGAGCATTGGGACATGATGTTTGTCTCGAGTACAGAAACGACACCACTACACGCAGGGCGTGTCACATGTCAGAAAGTTGTTGGTGGTCCCAACATGCTGTGCTGGACAAATCGTTCTCCGGGGGCAAAGAATCGACATGCTATAACTCTTCAGCTTAGAGGCTAAAGAATACCTAGCAGGATCTAAGGAAGCCTTCTCCAGGGCTGGGGCATGCTAAATAACCTCCCGATGACCATGAATACTCAATGAGTGCCACGTGTCATCTTAACAAAAACACGGACATAAAAACTATTAACCCCGCAAAGAATACTTAAGTAGTCAATTATCACAGTTTCCTTATTATAATTAATTAAAGCTAAGTTCTCTTAACTAATCCTTTTTACCAAGCAATAAACCCATTAAGCATGCGATCTATTTGACTTAGAAAAAGCATTACACTCTGTGGAAATGATTAATCTAGGCAACAAATGAATTAAGCATGCAATTCAGTTAATATAGGTTATATGTTTCATCACAATCAAGATACCTGTCACAATACCCTAATTACAATTTATCACTCTACTTAGAATCCTAACCTATTAGGTGAATAGCAATCCTAAGATGATAGTAGAATAATGCAAAACCCTAATTAGTGATCGTCTGAACAAGATTTTACTAGATCCATGACATTCAAGTAGAAAAATATAAGCAATTTGATATAAGGGAATAGAAGGAATAAAATTTATCAAAGCATTCAAGATCTCATGTCTAGGGTTTTGAAATAACCCTCAACTACAAAGAAAACTACTCCATAAGAACATTTATATTCTCAAACATAAATATTCAATGACAATAAAGAAGTTTTGAGAAGAAATAAAAAAAAATAGATTGAAGAATATAGATGATGATGTCTTGTCTTCTCCTCTGCTTCTCTAGTACCTAAAATTCGTAATCCAAACTTATTCTAAAAGTTAACCCTAACCCATTTTATAGCCCCTTGAAAATACATTTGAAATTTAAAATTTAAAACTAAATTTTCCAGAAAATCAAGTGTCGGTCGTGGCCTGGGACATTGCTAGCTGCGGCAATTGGGATTTTTTTGTGTGGCCACGACCTGGGATGTGGCTGGCCGCGACAATAGCATTTTTTTAGTTTTTTTCGTTTTTCTTCAACTGCAACCACTGACAGTATTTTATCCATAACTTCCTCGATCTAGGTCAGAATTGGGCAATTCAAAAAGATGTGGAAATTTAAGAAAAAGATATAAAACTTTTATTTATAGAAATATTTCCAAGAGATTAGTGGAAAATTATCAAAATCAAGTGTGAAGTATCAAACTTGTAATTTTAAGCTTAACTGTTGCTTGTAAAACATCCTAAATTCATTCTTTCTCATCCAGATGTCTTGAAAATCCTAAAAACAAAAAATAAACTAATAAAAAAATATATAAATAAATAATCTATTGCACAATCATAGAAGAATTATGAATTAAAAATAGAAAAATTCGATTCTTATCACCCATACATGAAGCCTATTCTTATAAGGAAGGATCCAAGCAAACACGACCAGACTAAGTACTGCCGCTACCACAAGGACCATATTCATGACACTAACGAGTGTCGTCAACTAAAGGACAAATATAATTTTTGGTCATAAGAGGACATATGGCTCATTTCATCGATCATCGCCAAGGCCAGAATCAGAATAGTGGCCGAAGCGACGGGAGGCAAAGGCAGTGGTTGCTGCCAAACCAGTAGTGGTCTCTAGCCTACGCTGACGTGGCACCGAATGTGATAGCTACAGTTGTCATGATTTGTAGAGGACCACACCTTGTAGGGGACAATAACAAGTGGTGGGAGAGGTATGCACGTGAGTTATGACATCAGAAGATGACGTAGAGAGACCAAGCAAGGTCTCACACATGGAAGACCAAGACACATCTGGCACCTCACCATTAAGTTCCCCACAAGCAAAGGTAATGGATGTGTGAGAGGAAACCAGTGAGAGGCACGTGAATGCTAAAATTCCTCAATCAACAAAGATAGAAAGGGTAGCTCTGCTTACGCCAACATGATCTTTGACGACCAAGGAGTTCAATGAATGAAGGATTTATTCAACGAGAGGAACATCACGATGATGGGGACAAGTTCACTAGGCGAGGCCCTGATGGGCAAGGTCAACATTGGCCAGGTCCCGATGGGCGAGGCCATGAAAATATGTGTTGTGGGAGGCGAGGCCCCGATGGGTGAGGCCACCCCCGGTGTGATCGCCAACAAGAACCACAGAGGTAGCGCCACCAACAACGATGACCGCAATGTTAGCTCTGCTACCAATGGCAACCGTAGGGATGGCATTGCCACTGATGGCGAACCAAGTACACACATCTTATGAAGTGAGTCCTAATGCGGGTACGAGTTGGATCCTCGCTTTGGGGACGAAAAGAGACCAGTTGGACTGGCCGAAGAGATCGAAGAAATGGAGTTGAAGGATGGCGAACCCACTCAGTAGGTGAAGGTAAGGAAGAACTTGAGTAGCAACGTGAAGACCAATTTGATCAATTTCTTATGAAAGAACCAAGACGTCTTCGCTTTGTCTCACAACGACATGGTAGGCATTAGTTCATCGGTCATTAGCCACATCCTGAACATAGACCCGAAGGCTCCCCCAGTCCACTAGAAGCCACGATCCCTAGATGTCGAGAGATATGAAGCACTGAAAGCATATGTAAAGAAGTTGGAAGAGAATGGCTTCATCCAAGAGGCCTTCTATCCCCTACGAGTCGCTAATCTGAAGCTTGTGCATAAACTGAATGGTACCTTGAGAGTATTTATTGACTTTAGACACCTCCACAAAGCGTGCCCCAAGAATTGTTTTCCACTTCCTCGGATTGACCAGCTCATTGATGACACCTCTGGATACGAGCTACTGTAATTCATGGAAACCTACGCAGGATACAATCAAATAACAATTCATCCCTCAGATCAAGAGCACACGTCATTCATGACAAACATAGGCATGTATTACTATAGGGTTATGCCCTTCAGCTTATAGAACGTCGGAGCCACCTACCAATGACTAGTCAACAATATGTTAGGATCAGATTGGAAGGAATATGGAGCTTTATGTCGACGATATGCTAGTAAATTCCAAGAAGGCTGGGGGCATGTAGCTAACCTTGAAAAGGCTTTCGCCATTCTGGGTCAGTACAACATGAAGCTGATCCCGCAGAAGTGTTCATTCGAGGTCACCTCTGGAAAGTTCTTAGGTTACATCGTCAATTCTAGAGGAATAGAAGTAAACCCCGACAAGATCAAGGCCCTCATTGATATGGAGTCTCCTAAACGAGTGAAGGATGTACAAAGCCTAACCAGGAGGGTTGCTGCTCTGAGCCGTTTCATTTTAAAGTCAACCGATAAGTGCATTCTGTTCTTCAATCTCCTTAGGGGAAGCAAGAAATTTGAATGGAAGGAAGAATGTGAGCAGGCCTTTCAAGTGATAAAACAACATCTGGCATAGCCTCCTATCCTGTCCAAACCCGTCAACGGCGAGGACTTATACTTATATTTAGTCACATCCTACCACGCATTGAGCACATCACTACTTCAAGAGGAGGGTAAAGTACAACAGCCTCAGTTGGAGAAGCTTGCCTATTGTTTGGTGCTAGCATCTCGAAAGTTGCGCCCGTACTTCCAAGCTCATCTGATCAAGGTGTTGATGGACCAACCCCACCAACAAGCGGCCAAATGCCTGTGGTTTCCTGTTGAAATGAGCCATTGAGTTAGGACAGGCCCTCACCGATTTCATAGTCGAATGCAATCAGCGACCGGAGGCTATGGATGGCGACCGGCGACCACGAGAAGATCTTTTCCAAGTCTACATGGACGACATCTCTGAAGAACACAATACCAGGGCATGCCTAATCTTAGTAACCCCAGAAGGCCACCTTATCAATTGTGCGTTAAGGTTCAGTTTTGCTGCAACAAATAATGAAGCTGGTTATGAGACGCTACTAGCAAGATTGCCTTTGGCGAAGGAATTTAAAGATAAGTACCTAACAATCCGAAGTGACTCACAATTGGTGATCAACCAAATCCTTGGCGAATACTAGGCATGCGAACTCCGCATGACTACCTACCCCAACAAAGTCAAAGATATGCTTGCCCAGTTCGATTGCTACACAATCGAACATGACCCTAGAGAAAAAAACTCCAATGTCAATGCATTAGCGTAGTTAGTGAGTGCAAGAGATGCGAAGACCCTCAATGTTGTTCCAATCGAGTTCCTGGCAGTCCCCAGCATCATCCCCACTACGGACGACACCGTTTGTTGGGAATTGTGCCCTGAAAGCATATGTAGTCAACATTGTTTTATGAAATAAATAAATGAATTGAATTTTTTATGCATATATTTTATGGAATATATTATTCTGTGATAATATTATGTAAATATCATAAAAAATCCTAAGTTCATATATGTAATCTCAAACACGTATTGGTACGAGAGGATTGTGTTTAAGAGAGATGAACTTGAATAGTTCGCAGTAAAATAAAGTTATGGAATCTTTAGATTAATTACTGCAAGTACGGTCCACTAGTATTATGAATACATGTGATCTAGATCCGGATCACTAGTGTGGTAGGACACTTTAGTGGAGGTGCTTTATATATTAGAGAATATATAGAACTGGACCAGATATGTTTATTAATACTTAGTTAAATACTATTTCGAAATATTAATTAAATATATCAACTGATGATCATATACAAATAGATCTTAATCCTGAAGTTACTATGAACTCATGTTTATGTTATATGAGTTATTTGATTCACTCATTAGGGTCTGTCAGAATGATCAGACTAGAAACTTTTGTTTTGGGAACTCATTAATGTAGATGGCTGGGGACATAGTATACAGATGTGGAATCTATGTCTTCTCGCAAGAGATTGAATAATAGTTCTCTTAATGGTTGACTTTTGGGACTGAAATGTTATTGAGCTCAAATTCATAATTTAGTTATGAATTAACCTTCACTATTAAAGTCAATAGTACTTAAGGAAACAAGAGATAATTAAAAGGGTAAAACGTTAATTTTATTTCCGACTAATTATGAACCATTATTAGATGGTCAATTTGTATGCAATTATTATATCAATGGACACTTTATAATTATAAAGTACTCAGTAAATGAAATGTCTATAATTACAAGAGTGCAATCTCATATTTATAGTGGAATAATCATGAGATTAATAAATTAATATTATTTAATTAAAGAGTTTAATTAATAATCTCAAATTTATTGGAACTTAGAATTATAGGTCCATAGGTTCCCATAGTGACTCTATCAACACTATTCAAGGTAAGAGTTGATATGAAGGGAAAAAAAGTTTAAAGACATTTAAGAAGAAATTTGTTCTGCGTGCCAAATATGCAATTATATGATAATAGTGATTAATTAATTAATTACAAATTAGTTATAGTTAACAAAATTAATTAATATTTAATTATTGTATAATTTTCAAAACTATATTAAATAATTAAATTAATTTTGAAATTTAATTAAATAATTAATTAATTATAATTTTTGAAATTATAATAAATTAAATATTTATTTTCAAAAATATTGGATTTAATTAATTAGTATAATTAATTAAATATCTTTGTTTAAGTGAGAGATAGTAATCTGATAAGTTCAAATTGGATTTGAATTTAAAAGATTAATATTTATTCAAATAATTAATTATATTTGATAATTAGTTAAAAGATATTTAATTTAAATTTGAGTTCAAATTTGAATTAGTTATCAGGTTGTTAGATCTTATCTGACAAAGTAGTTTGAATAAATAATTAAATAAAAATTAAAAAAAACCAACATCCCTAAGAATATGGGTGGTACACGTGCACACACAATGGCGTGTACTGCCATTTTTCAGGGATAGGATTTTTATTTTTATTTAATTAATTAATTAATTAATGGATGCTTCAAAAAATTAGTTTTTGGATATTTTTATTAATAAAATAATTAATTAATTAAAAATTAAATTGTAAGTTGGTTACAGATTTATTTTTTAAAATTTGAATATTTTCTTTTAAGTATGACTAATCAGAAAATATTCAAAGAACTGAGATAACCAACCAAGACAACTCAGTCTATTCGCTCTGTGAAAAATAGAACGATAGTTTTCTCTCCCTAAAAAATAAAGAACCAATTCTCAGGCCTATTCTCTTGATCTCATGTGTTGAGTACATCAAGCAGAATCACGAATAAACTATCATTTATTCTCTAAGTGCCCACACACTTCTTGAGGTGTAGAAAACGCTTTGGAAGATCTTGGTGTGAGTGTTAAGGAGCAGCTTGGAGAAGGAAGATCGTTCTTATTACGAAAAGATAGCAAGGACACTTGATAGGCTTCAAGAGGTATGATTTCTATTCTTATCTTGCTTATGATTAATGTATGTATATTAATGGATCCACATATTTAAAGGGAGTTTAAATATGTTACAAAATTTTTGTTGTACACTAGGCCAACCCCACCACCTTTCCGATGCGTATTAGGAAACTGTTTCCTAACACCGTTGTCGAGCACGCCATTGGAAACCGTACAGTTGGCAACCAAGCCTATGGCAGTCTCGCTATCGGTGACCACGTCACCGGTAATCGCATCGTTGGCGATGCCCTCGATCGCGAACACGATAACTTGATGCTAATTGATGAGGGAGACATGGATGACCCCATCATCAAATATATGAGTGAAGATTTCCTCCCATCAAATCATAACTCAACAAGAAAGATGCTTTACCAAGCACCTTGATATGTCATACAAGACAATTACCTATACCGAATAGGACATTCAATGCCGCTACTAAGATGTGTTACTAAGAAGGAGGCCCAAACATTGTTGCAAGAGGTTCATGAAGATACTATGATAAGGGTACTTTTGGCCTACCATGAACGAGGACTCTACAGAGTACGTGAGAAAGGGACATAAGTGCCAAAGGTTCGCAAAAATCCTGAGAACCCCTTAAAATGAGCTAAAACATATGCAAAGCCCATGCCCATTCATAGTATGGGAGGTTGACTTGATATGCCAACTTCCTAAAGGCCGGGGCAGAGTCAAGTAGGCAGTGGTCATCGTTGACTATTTCACTAAGAGGTGTGAGGAAGAGCCACTGACGACCATCACTTCCAAGAAATTACTAGAATTTTTTGTGAAGAATATCATTTGTCGTTATGGGTCGTCATACAAAATCGTGTCCAACAATGGACCTCAATTCAATAGCGAACACTTCACAAACTTTTGTGTTCGACATGGATTTTTGTAGAGCTTCTCAGTAGTGGCACACCCCTAGGCAAATGGACAAGTGGAGGTCGTCAACAAAACCCTCAAAGATACTCTAAAGAAGCACTTAAAAGAAGCGAAAGGAGCTTGGCCCGATGAACTTCCGGAGGTGCTATGTGTAACATGTCAGCCTTGAAGGCATGTTACAAGCTAGGTTAGTGCTCGTTCAGATGCGCAGGCGAGGGTGCAGGTTGGTGAGCATGTTGATCCCTAGTTTGTACGACATTGGCATTTTCGTAAATATCTTCAATATTGCCCGGAAATGGACAGGACTTGGTAGTTCCATATTGAAGGGTCAATGAAGGCAATGGTGTGATCGAATTTGGGAGATTCAGAGAATTGGCAAGCTAAGAGCCAAATATATCTTTGAAGTAAAAATCATATATGTTCCTGGTAGAAGGCTAAAAGCTCGCAAGGCTCTTTGTAGGGGGAGCACCAAGTGTCAGCTCTCCACCACCCCTCTGGCGCATGTGCATCAAGGGAGCTACTACTAGTTGGGAGGACTAGTAGGGCTTGCCAACATGAGTAAAGGCATGGTTCCTTTAGGATGGGACCATGGGACCATCGATGCATGGGAGTCCTTGGACCATGACATTTGGATGGTATCAAATGGAGCATGACGAGAGGCATTGGCACGTCAGCTTGGTGTTGGCTTTTGGCCACACATGCTACCTTGGCTTGCGAATGTATGGGTGAGCATCGGTGTTGGAATTTGCCTTACCATAGTGATAATCTATGGACATTGTGAGTGACTTGGCTAGATAACCTTGATGCATTGTTACTGTAACACCCTACTACCCTAGAGGTTCAGTACAGAACCCTTAGAGGGTCTCACTCTAGCGGCCTGCATTCAACATGCTTAATTTCAATCCAAGCCTTTTCCGTCCCCAAACTTTGCTGTTCCCAGCCTTCGCTGTTCCCGGCACAAACATACATATGACGTAATAGTTACACACAATTACACATAAAACTTGACACAATATAAGCACAGATAGCTCTACGGGCACAGACAGTTTTCTTACCTGAGTCTCGAGCTGACCGTATAGTGCAATCTCAAGCACAATCCCCTAAACCTAAGCCTTAGCAGTAAAACCTAGTCATAACGTAATAATAAATAGCCTTCACAATCTAAATCACTTAAAAGGCTTCAGAATAATATACTAGCCTCTGGGACCTCGAATTCTACTAAACCGGGTAGTAGAATCACTCCCAATCCCTTAAGTTTGGGTTCTCAAACTTAAAAATATGTTTTAGTCGTTTCCCTTAATTTGAGTTGTGGCCCAGCCCCTAGGGTCGTGGCACGCTACAAGTTAGAGAGCTTGGGCTCTATTTTGGGGAATACGAGCCGCGACTCAGCCCTGCAGGGTCACGGCTAGCCTAGGCAAAAATCGAAAACCCCAGGCCTGGTCTTAAGTGGGTTGCAGTGCCCCAAGAACAGGGTCTCGGTGCGACCCTATGAACCCAGAAATTCTGGGGCTTTTCCCAGCATTTTCTCCGAATTAAATTCACCAAAATTCATTGTAACCTTGAACTAAAACCAAAATTGAGTCTAGGAATCTTAACAACACAGCCTAGGCATTATAATTACCCCAAAAACCAACCACAAATCTACCCCAATTCAGTAACTAAAGCTAACATTAAAACCCTGCCGAAAACCCAAACTAATCAAAGAATTCACAATAAGGTCAGGTTGTAGAGCTTACCTCAGAGGTGATTTGGATCCCTGAGCTAAATCCTCAATCAACTTCAGCCTCAAATCTTCAATTTCATGAGCCAATCTCTCAAAAATTCCAAAAGTTTCCCCAAGGTTTACATAAGAGAGAGATGAACGAGAGAGAGAAAGTGTGAGCTGATAGATTGTTCTCTTCTGCCCTTCCCTAGCTTCTACTAAAGACTAGAGCCCAAAACTAAGTCTATCCAAAACTTAGAGAATGACCAGAATGCCATTAACTTATCCTTAGCCTCTTAATGCCTTTAAGGTCAACCCCATCATTTACCGCATTTCTTGTTAATCCTCAAGTAGTCCTATAAATTCCCAATTAATCCCGACATACCCAAATAATCGTTAAATTATTACTCGTTACCCGTTCAACCTCGAATACATACTACATTCCCAAAATACCCCTGGGCTCACCCCGAGCCAGGTATTTGACCATGTTGTGACAATTATGCTAATCCGCCCACTAGGATCGTCTTGAACCACGCATCTCAAATATATCGCCATAACAGTGGGTTTCACTCCCAACACATACACAATTACATTTATGCCCTCAACCGGCCAAAATTACAAACATGCCCCAATTAACATAAATGGGTCCACATGCATATTTAATACACATAAACATGCATATCTCGTCACATTACCACACAAATCATTTATGTCACATAATCACATGCACAATCCATTAATCACACCTATAATTCCAATTAGGCCTTCTAGGCACAGTAATCAATGCACTCAGCCTTAATAGTGGTTTTGAAACGCTTGGTAGTCACAACAGTGGTCGAGAGTGGACAACTTTGAGGAAATAGATAAAGATTAACATGAAACACTTTAGTTGCTACATGTGTGCCAAATGACATCACATGGAGACCAAGGTGGCGGTGGTCGCGGTTTTCAAAAGGCAGTAGTACTTGGAGATGTTTGCATGTTATCTTGATACGCCCAAGAATGGAGGCACCGAGACAATTGAGTGGGACATGTTGGCTCACAGAGATGTTAGCTGGTGTGAAAAACAATAAGGCATCGGAGGAGATGCTGAGTTGTGGAATATAGGCATCAAAAGCCAGTAAGGTCGAGTATACCGCGTGCAATGGTCGGATTGGTACTATAGTTTCTTGAGTGTTGGCAGGTTGCATCAAGGAAACTTAGTACTGCAAGAGGGCTTAAGGAGGCCAAGATGGTGCTAGAGTTTAAATCCAGGGTGGAGGGCCTTGCTATTGGGACTAAGTGACCATTGGAGGCTAGATCAACTTAGAAGTTGCACTATAGTTTGTATGTGGACAGAGGGCTGCATCGAGAAAAGCTTAGTGCTTTTTGGAAGCCCAGAGGGGCGAGATGCTAGGATGGATCAGTTGGATAGCTATGTGGACATTGCATGCATCAGGGAATCGACAGTGGTGCTACATGAAGTAGTTGACTTGAGAATCACATCCTTTAGGGTGACCTTCTAGATTTGTTGTGTGCATGAAGAGTTGGGGTTGTCAGACGTTCTTTTGTGTGAGCAAGTTGTCAAGGATGCCTATAGTTGAAGTGGGGGAGAAACCTTCACGGTTCAAACATCCAAATAGCAGACCAATGCTCCATTACAAAAACATTGAGATGAGTTATCATGGAGATCATTAATTGTTTAGAATATAAATTCAAGGAGACTCAGAGACAAAGACAGAGCCAGTTACCTTGGGTGAAAGTCATCAAGACTCATATACTAAGGTAACATTAGTGCAACATTTGTCGATGGTGAAAGTCAGCAGGACTCAGGTACTAAGACAACATAGAGATGTCGAGGGGCGAAGAGTTAGAATGACCGATGCATTAGTTCAACATCATCTTCAAAATTGATGAATGGAACAAGGGATTGCACGAGAGAAAGCGATTAGCTTTCAAGCTATACCTTGAGAGGTACACCTCAAGAAGAGAACTTGTTCCCAAGTTGAAGTGGGGGAGCCCACTAATTCTTATGTTCAAGGAGTCAAGGTACTTGTTCAGTTTTGGTGTGTGAATCTAGGAGGAAACACAATGACATTTGGGTTGTTCAGTTCGAAGGCATGCATGACTGATGCGAGTGGGTCAGGTGACCAGGTGAAGCTGCATATAGACAGTATGCATGGGTGTAGGCTAAGACCGAAATTGGGCAGGTTTTGCAGAATGTTAAGGGACATGTTTCGTGTTTATAGGAACACAAGCTGAATGATTTAGATAACATATGACGAATGGAGAGAAAATTGGGACAACTACAGACCTCAAGAGTGAGGTAGGGTGCAATCAAGCTGGTCAAGATTTAACATGTTGTCTGAGTTAGGCAGGGTTGATTTGGAGGCAGTTGTTGAGGTACAATGCTGGGGAGTCAGCATGAACACGAGTTAGAAGGCAGTGTAGTGGTTTCAAATGATGTCAGTTCATTGGCCACATTGTAGAAGCTCATGGGAACATTTATGCTTATGGTCAGGAGTGGCCATTGTGCATCAAGCCGTAGGTATACAGTAAGGCCAGAGGGCCAAAAGTCTAAGAGACTACTTAGTGAAGTCTATGTGCAAGGGTGCACTAGATACTGAAAAAAGGATACAGTTGGCACGAGTGCCGCGTTGAAGAAAGACATGCCTTCAGCGGAATGATGTTTTGTAGGTGTCATTGGGAATGGTTGGTTTGTGAACCTCACCTTGAGGGGTGCACCTTAATTTCATCCCTATTAATAGGAGTAGGCATTGGACAGTTGGCGGGAAAGCAACATTGAGATGATGTGTTGGCTTTGGGGTCAGTGTTGCAAGGGCTGCTTCGTTGACTATAGGGACGTCGTGTTGGACTCGGGAGAGTTCATGTGTGTAAGGAGTTTTCGAGTGTAAAGGCACTACTTCGTGGGATAATTCTGAATAGTGATGGTGGCATGGGGTCTTTGATTGAGTACAAGGGTGGACATGGGAGATCATCGCCAAGTTGGTGATTCTATGGTTGTAGAGGGACCAATGCAGACTGAATATTTAAAAGAAGCATGGAGCGAGCTTATGAGTCGAGGAAGGAAGAAGATTGGCCAGCGGTCTGTCATTGAAGGAATCAACAATTGAAGTGGGGGAGAGTGTAACATGCCAACCTTAAGGGTGCTCAGTCAGGTTCGCACGCGAGGGTGCAGGCTGGCGAGCATGTTGATGCCTAGTTTGTACATCAGTGGCATTTTCATAAATAACTTAATTATTGCCTGGAAATGGACGAAACTTGGTAGGTTCCATATTGAAGGGTCATTGAACGCAATGGTGTAATCGAATTCGGGAGATTCGGAGAATTGGTGAGCTGAGAGCCAAATATGTCTCCCAAGCAAAAATCATATATGTTTGTGGTAGAAGGCTAAAAGCTCTCTTTGTAAGGGGAGCACTTAGTGTCAACTCTCCACCACCCCCTGGCGCAGGTGCGTCAAGTGAGCTACTACTAGTTGGGAGGAATAGTAGGGCAAGCATATGAGGACCACGAGGGGACTCATATGTCTCCATGAGTAGGAGTACTCATGGACATACCGGGCCTCCCCAGTAATGCGTTGAAGTGTGCTACCAGAGGTTTATGGGTACTGTTCCCTTGGCTTGCCGGTATGCCGCTTGCATGGAACATGGCCCAAACCTCCAAGAGATATCATGGTGTGCCATGGCCACGAGTCTAGACACGAGATGGCATGGGAATCATGGGACTTGTTAGTAGATAGGCATTGGAGGGTGCACAATGCTTGAGAATGACAGAGGTCCAGTGTGTGCTACTAGTCTAGCAGCTTGTCTCAAGGGCCTGCCAACATAGTGAAGGCATGGTGCCTTAAGAATTGGACCATGGACGCATGGGAGTCCTTGGACCATGACATTCTGATGGTATCAAATATGGCATGACGAGAGGCGTTGGCACATTAGCTTGGTGTTGGCTCTTGACCACACATGCTACCTTGGCTTGTGAATGTCTGGGTGAGCATCGGTGTTGGAATTTGCCTTGCCATTGTGAGAACCTACGGACAGTGTGAGTGTCTTTGCTAGATAGCCTTGATGCATGGTTCCACTCATAGACGCTTGAGAGCATGACTCAGTGGGAGTTGTTCGAGAGACAGAAGTGTGCAGAGGCACATGACTGCATGAAAAATGTGCCCATTGTTATCTGAATGGTTGGAAGGCTGACTTTGGCTCAGAGGAGTGAAGGTGTCGCACAGGCATTTTCGCTGTCAAAATGTCAGCCTGGGCATAGTTCATCCCCCTAGGTACTATTGTAATCCTCACATCCCGGGCTATCATAGCATTAAGCCCTCGAATAAACCAGTCTTGCCTAGTTGCATCTGTAGGCACAAGATCTGGTGCAAATTTCGCAAGTCTATTGAACTTTAGGGCATACTCAGTAACTGTCGTGTTGCCCTGCACCAACCCCACAAACTCATTAACCTTCGCTGCCCTGATGGCAACATTGTAGTATTTCTGGCTGAACAGATCCTTGAATCCATCCCAACTCAAAACAGTGACGTCCCTAGTCTGTGGCCCACCAGATGCGGGCATCCTCTCTCAGCATATATGTGGCACATGCCACTCTGTACCTTCTATCCTCATGAAGTCCATGATAGTAGTAATCATAGTCATCCACTGTTCGACCTTCAGTGGATTAGGTCCTCCCTCAAAAGTTGGGGGATGCTGCTTTCGGAACCGCTCATATAATGGCTCCCGCCTGTTCCCAACTTCTACTAGTTGAATAACTAGTGCCACTACAGGTGGCACAATAGGTGCAGCACTCCCTGCTGGAGCCTGCTGTCGTAAAAGACGAATCTGTTCATCCTGGCTCTGTAGTCGCGCTTGCATCTCTGCCATAATCTGCTGCCAGTTCTCAGGGACTGGCGGAGGATTCTGGCCCTGATCATCACCTCCGGTCCCAGACCTAGTGCCGGCTAGTCACGTAGATTTCCTTGGACGCATAGCTATCCAAGTTAATCTGCAATCAACGACTTGGCAATTAGACCATGATGACAGGGTAAAAGCTTTTCCAAAATCCACCAATGGAACATAATCAATCACAAACAATCAAGATATAGGCATTCATCCATACATTCACCCATATATACACAATCTGCAGTTAATTATTCAGATATTCATTTACATGCACAGCAATGCTAATAAGCATGCCTCAATATTATCGCACAGCAGTCAAGGGCTAGGCCCTATCAGTGTCTCATGCTTCCTATTAATCCAACAGATAGAAACAATCATAATTCTTTCAAAGCACATAAGCATATAAGCACATATACACATTACCAAACCCTGAATCGAGCTTGTCTCTAGCAGTGAATGTACATGTCCGGCCGGTCTTCGGGAACCCTTAAACCTAGGATGCTGTGATACCAAGTTGTAACGTCCTGGATAGCCAAGACCGTTACATTGTGTATTTATAAAAGTGCAGGACTTGTTAATCAAGTCATTTAGTTGAAAATGTGTCACTGAAACCGTTAATGAACTAGGATTAAAAGGTTTCGGTCATAAAAGATATTTTTCATATAATTAAATGTTTTATACAAGGGATCCTAAAAGAAACAGCGTTTGAAAGTCAGTTTACAAAATTTCAGGGTATAAACAACCGCTAGCCACTTTAAGGCAAAACAGACATTTATGGTCCTCCTGTTCCTGTCTCCTCCTCAACCGTGGCGGCCGAGCAGCTGGTCATGTACATTCTGCCTTTAGAACTCTCCGAGTCAGGGCTGATCAAGCTTACCCTTGCCTTTACCTACACCACGCAGCACCCATGAGCCAAGGCCCAGCAAGAAAACATATCATCATATAAAAAAAACGATAACAATTAAGTAATTCTCTAAGCATGTTCACACACTAAGCAATCCACATTAATCACATAGTCCATAGACATAACCAAAGAATCTACAAATCAATACATAGTTATTCAACACGCCAAATTAATCATTCAATAATGATAACCAAATCACAAGATAATCAGGGTCGACGCCCTTAGGTCGCACCCTCTGTTTACCCCATTGACTCCGGTCCGCTTAAACCGAGCTCAGTGAATATTAAGCTGTCCTCAGCTACCAGTGGCTGAGTCGCGCCCTGTGCACCAATGAAAACTCTAGCACTTTTAGGCCATTTGTATACTATTTACATGGCATAATACCATCCTTCATTAAGCATACAAAACAAGGAACCCTTAGTCCCATTATAAATTCACAACCGGGTGCAGTTCTCTTTACTTTAATTTCCAAGTGTACTGATTACGAGAGATGTCTCTTGAGCACAATCCGCTTCCCGAGCCCTAGCTTATACCTAGTCACAACCAAGATAAAGGATACCATTAATAATTGTAAAAAGGTTTATGGATAAAGTTCTAGCCTTTGGGACATCGAATTCCACCAAACACGGTAGTGGAATCGATCCCGAGCACCCTAGGTTAGGTTTCCGCGCTTAAAAACTCTAAAAGGCCAAAAATGCCTTTAAGAGTCGTGGCCCAAGCTTCCTATGCCACGGCATGCCCCTAACCAGAGGCCCAGCCTCGCCCAAAAATAGACACGAGTCGCGGCCTAACCTTCCCCATGTCGCGCCCTGCCCTCCTTCTCCAACACCCATCTGCTTCAGAGGGCCGCGACACACCAAGAACTATGCCGCGGCCCGACCCCTTCGAACCCAGAAAAACCACCATTTTTAACACTCAAACCTCACTCAAAACCACCCATAATCATCCTAATGATACGACCCAATTATCACATACATTCTAACATAATTTCAGCAACATAACCCAGCAGAAACCTAGTGTAGAAACTCATCAAAACAACATTTCAATCCTTGAAACCCACAAGCTCAAGAACACCAAAACCAGACAGAAAACCCAGAATTCAAACATTATTTCATAAATTGAAGCTTACCTTCACTGAAGACTCAATCTTCCAAACAATTACTGAGCTAATTCCCAAGCTTTGTGCCTTAATTCAACCTTTAAATTCAAAATCCCATAAAACACAGCCATATTCACATAATTTAACCACCAAAGATAAAACTCATAACTTACCTTAACTCTTGATTAGATCCTTTAGCTAATCCTTGAGCCAATCTCCTAAATCCTAGCTCAATTTCTCTGAGTTCCAGCCAAGTTCTTCTTGGTTCCTCGTGGTTTCCCTTGAGAGAGAGAGAAGAGAAGGAAAGGTCGATTGCTTTGTTCTACCACATTCTTAATTTTGTCTATTCTATCCTTAAGCAATTAAGTCAATCCAGAGGCTCGGGGGTACCAAAAACGTCCCCGAGGGCAAAATGGTAAAATTCCCCAGTATTCCCACCTAAGCTTCCTAACCTCAAATATATCTCCAATTATTTATTTCCATAACCCGATAACCCAAATAACCATCTAATACATGAAATGCCCCTTGACTTGCCCCAAGTCAAGTACTAGGTCCCGTTGTGACTTTCCCGCTGACTAGCTCCCTATGATCGCCTCAGGTCGCATGCTGCAAATTTACCCACATAATAATGTGGTCCTCACAATTAAAGCATATAATCACATTTATGCCCTCAACGGGCTAAAATTACAAATATACCCCTATAAGCTAAACGGGGCCTACATGCATACTAATACTCGTAGACATGCATTTCATATATATTCATTTAATCATACAAGCATGCTTATCACAGAATCATGCATTAAACTATTTAATTCACACATAAACCAATCGTGCCCTCCCGGAAGACTAATCAAGGCCCTTAAGCCTTATTAGTGATTTTGGGTCGTTACATGGCAATCCATGCGTGCGGCGAATAACACACCCACAAGCATGAATATCAAGTCTGACCCAATCACCTCACTTTGACTCTTGAAATATCTTATTAAGGGCACATCTAGAAATAATGTAACGCCCTGGATAGCCAAGACCGTTACACTGTGTATTTATAAAGGTGCAAGACTTGCAAATCAAGTCATTTAGTTGAAAACGTGTTACTAAAACCATTAATGAACTAGGGTTAAAAGGTTTTGGTCATAAAAGATACCATTCATTTAAATAAACATTTCAAACATGGGATCCTAAAAGAAAATAGAGTTAAAAGGATAGTTTACAAAATTCCAAAGTATATACAACCACTAGCCACTCTAAGGGCAAAATAGACATGTAAGGTTCTCCCGTTCCTGTCCAACCCACGACCATGGCGGGCGGGTAGCTGACTATGTAAATTCCGCCTCTAGTGCTCTCCAAGTCAGGGCTGATCAAGCTTACCCTTGCCTTTACGTACACCACATAGCACCCGTGAACCAAGGCTCAGCAAGAGAACATAACATCATAGCACAAACAATGATAATAATCAAATAATTCTCTAAGCATGTTCTTATTAATCACATAATCAATAAACATAACCAGGAAAACCACAAACTAATATTCAAATATTCAGCATGTCATACTCATCAGTTAACAACAATAGCCAAATCACATAACAATCAGGGTCGACGCCCTTAGGTCGCACCCTCTGTTTACCCCATTGACTCCGATCCGCTTAAACCGAGCTCAGTGAATATTAAGCTGTCCTCAGCTACCAGTGGATGAGCCGCGCCCTGTGCGCCAATGTAAACTCTGGCACTCTTAGGCCATTTGTTCAATATTCACATGGCATAATACCACCTTACATAATGCATACAAGAATAGGGAACCCTTAGTCCCGTCATAAACTCACAACCGGGTGCAGTTTTCTTACCTTTAATTTCAAGTGTTCTGATTACGAGAGATGACCCTTGAGCACGATTCGTTTCCCAAGCCCTAGCTTACACCTAGTCACAACCAAGATAAGGGATTCCATAAATAATTGTATAAAGGTTTCTGGTCCAAGTTCTAGCCTCGGGAACATTGAATTCCACCAAACACGGTAGTGGAATGGATCCCGCGCACCCTATGTTAGGTTCCCGCGCCTAAAACCTTCTTAAGGCCAAATATGCCCTTAAGAGCCGCGGCCCAAGCTCCCTATGTCGCGGCCCGCCCCTATCCAGAGGCCCAACCTCACCAAATAACAGACACGGGCCGCGACCCAACACTCCCCATGCCGCGGCCCGCCCTTCTTCCTCGGCTCCCATCTGCTCCAAAGGGCCGCGACACACCAAGAACTGAGCCGCGGCCCGACCCCTTCGAACCCAGAAAACCCACCATTTTTAACAATCAAACCTCACTCGAATCCACTCAAAACCATCCTAATGATACAATTCAACTATCATAAACATCCTAACATGTTTCCAGCAACAAAACCCAACAAAATCCTAGCTTAGAAACTCATCAAAATCTCACTTTAATCCTTAAAACCCATAAGCTCATAAACACCAAAACCACCCAAGAAAACACAAAATTCAGACGCTACACTATAAATTAGAGCTTACCTTCACTGAAGAACCAAACCACCAAGCAATTGCTGAGCTAACTCCCAAGTCCTTAGCCTCAATTAAGTCTTCAATTTCAATACCCAAAAACTCTTAGAACCCAGCCCAAAGCTACATAATTAAATGACCGAGAATGTGATTCAAGACTTACCTCAACTCCTGATTGAATTCCTTAGCTAATACTGAGTTAATCTTCCAAGGTTTTAGCTCAAACTTCTAGGTTTCCAAACAAGTTTTCCTTTGGTTTCACTAGCTTCCTTGAGAGAGTGTTTGAGATAATAGGAATGAGCTGAGAGGAAAAGAAAGGGTCAGTTTGGTCATGTTCTACTGCTTTTCTTAATTTTGTCGTATCCATCCCTGGTTAATTAAGTTAATCCCAAACCTCGGGGTACCAAAAACGACCCCGAGGGCAAACTGGTAAACTTCTCCAGTATTTCCTCCTAAGCTTTCTAATCTCAAATATATCTCAAATTATTTATTTCCATAACCCGATAACCCAAATAACCATCTAATACCCAAAATACCCTTTGACTCGCCCCGAGTCAAGTATTGGGTCCCGTTGTGACTTTCCCGCTAACTGGCTCCCTAGGATCGCCTCAAGTCGCATGCTGCAGATATATCCACATGATAATGTGGTCTTCACAATTATAACATATAATCATATTTATGCCCTCAACGGGTTAAAATTATAAATATATCCCTTTAAGTTAAACAGGGCCTACATGCATACTAATACTCTTAGATATGCATTTCATATATCCATATAATCATATAAGCATGCTTATCATGAAATCATGCATTAAATTATTTAATTCACACATAAACCAATTATGCCCTCCCAGCATACTAATCAATGTCCTTAAGCCTTATTAGTGATTTTTGGGTCGTTACAAATAAATCCTCTCAATTCTTTGAATAATATAGGCTTGAAATTATGTTGAACAGTCGTCAAACTTATCTCAAACGATGCTTTTATCTCTGTGTGTTGTAACTCTAGCAAATTGTGTATTGTAGACCATGAAGTCTCAAAATTTCTCTGTGATAAATGTGTAAATATCTCTTTAACTTTGAATGTGGACTTTCTACCCTGTGTAAATAAAAAGAGTTGAAAAAAATAAATTAAATCATACTAAATAAAAATTTTACATCCAAAATGCACTAGCAATAAAATAAGTTCCAAAATATGTAATAGATATACCTATTTGTAGTAGTAGTGCCAAAATGCATAATTGAGTCAGTCCATGTAGAAACAAACTTTTCTTTATATTTATTCAGCCACGCATCTTTGACATAATCAATTGCTTGTGAATATCTATCAAAATTTTCTTCAAATGCTTTGAGTCTCATTTTGTACTCACTCTCTGAGGACGATAAAACAAGCATGTTCCAATCAGAAAGAAAATTATTCCACTTTTCTTTTGACTCAAAAAATTTCCGACACTTAGCCTACACATTATTAGATATATGGTATCGACATAAAAGATGTTTTGTAGCAGGGAAGACCTTTTCAATAGCATTAATTAATGCTAATTCTCTATCTGTGGCAACTACATTAGAGAGAAAGTCAATGTCCATCACAATTTTTAGTTTATCTAATGCCCATGTATAGTTATCCTCTCGTTTCGACTCAAGAAAAACAAAGGCAACAGAGAATGTATATTCAATTGATGTGATTCCAACAATCTCTAATAAAGGAAGACGATACCCGTTAGTCTTGTAAGTACAATCCATGACCAATACATGAGGAAATATATGAAGTAAATCAACTTCGATTGGATGTGCCCAAAATATATCTGGAAGTGTATCAATATCTTTTTCACTTCTATGTCTTTCGATATAGTTATGCTCACTCAACTTACTCATCAATTGTTGCATTTGAGATCTGCCTGCCTATTCTCGAACTCTGTGTTTCTGTCTTGCATTGTATATTGTCCTCACTGTTGAGACATTATGTGTATTTTTTTCTTTAATCACAACTAGAATTTCTCTTGGCATGATATTACACTTTGACGTATCAACGAATATTTTTGTCTCTTCTTTAGTCATTCTCCTTGCAAACAAATGTCCTTCAAGATGTTTTGCACTTAAGTGGTTATGAAGTCCACACACAACTTTAAGTATCCAATCATCAGATGTTACTAATTTGTGTGCACTCAATAAAAATGGACAACCACATTTTTTTTGTCGATGTTCTTCTATCAAGTTTTCTTTTTTTTTTTTCCCATCGATTTTCTTTACAATTTGTCGATAGCTACCACTCCTTTCACAAGCAAATTTAATTCTTGTCTTTCCACTTTTTCCTGTGTAAGATCTCTTAATTACAATAATGATTCTATCTTGCTTCCCTTTATCTTTAGTCCATTCAATAAGCGATTCCCTTAAATTAAAAACCTTCACAAATATATAAAATAGAAATAATTAAAATGTAAACAGAAAATTATAATAATATATTTATAATACCAAATTTGTAGAGAAAATATCACTTGAATCAAACCCCAAAACAATATTATTGCTTTGGTCAACTTCTTCTTCCTGCAAGTACAATTCCAATTTCATAATTAGTTCATCTCCTATTATCACATCGAAATAAGTAGTATGAAGGACAAAATGAATCTAGAAAATTATTAGCAAAATTTAATGTTTTTCCTTCATATTAGAATGAGTCAATATATATATAGCTATATATATATATTTTTGGAATTGAGGGCCCTATAAAGAGGAGCTGAAACTTCATCAATAAAAATAAATGATACATAGTTTTTTAAAACAAAAACAACCAGCATAACCAATACTAGGGAAACAAATTAGAAATTGACTTAAAAAATTGAAAAGGTAAGGGAAGAACAAATTCATTTAAAAACTGAAAAGTGAAATACATCTAATCAAGGGAAAGATTGATGTCCATCATCATGAAAATTGAGTATTAAATTAAATGTGTGCCAAAAGGAGTATAGCTTGCCATATGAATTTAAATACATACATATAAATTTATATAAAAACCATTGCAGAAAGAAATAAAAATACCAGTACGATTGAAAAAAAATTAAAAACAACATAGCCAATAGTACATAGATTGTTGAGTTTTGATTACAAACAAACATGAAAATCTTATATATAAAATAATTAAAATGATATAGTAAACTTACTTCTGATGATTCTTCCATTGATAAGTAATTCTAGGGTTTATACATGCTTAGATTTTTTAAAGAAAATATTTGTTGGGAATCTGCAGCTTCCAACTCCAAGAAAACAAATTAATACACAAATAATATTTATGGTATTTTTTCAATTAATTCATGCGTCCATGAAAAATGGCAAAATTGAAAAACAGAAAAAGTTTAAGGCCCAGTCCAGCCCAATAACGATTTCACAAGCTAAACATACACTGAGTTATCAACTCAGACTTTCATAAAACAATAAAACCCTTTATCACAAGAACACGGGCACACATACACGAATAGCAAAGAAATTAGGGCTAGAGTTAAAGAGAAAACAAACAGAGAGTGTGAGCCGAAACACCAGAAAATTGATCTCGGAGTTCACCCCAGAACGATGGGCTACGTCTCCGTCAAGCTATCTCAGAGTGCTTGAGATTTCACTAATCACAACAGGTATTACACAGTATTTGCTTCAGATTTCGAATCACAGTATTTGATTGATAATCTGATCTTTGTATCTCTCTGACTTTTCTTTCTTTTTCTCACTCTTTCTAACTCTGTTTCTGTTCTTTCTTTTGCATGTACAAAACAACTGAGCTCCTTGGAGCTTCTCTCTCTAGACTCTCTCACTAGCTCAGCACAGGAATGGAAGAATGAAGCTTTGTATCTGGTAGTCCCTCTCTGACCCGATCTTCCAAAATATATAGATGTATATACTGAAGAGTTAGTTTAAGTTGCTGAGTTGTAATTGGTTAGGCTTTCTTGATTCTATTTATTTTTGTAACTGAAAGCTGTTTGAAGTTCGAGTCTTTCTTGATGAGTCTGTAGTGATATTTGGCCTAAGGGCAAACTTGTAATTTCTGTTGTAATATGAACTGAGCTTATAAGTGGATTTACTTAACAATATTAATTCATAATTATATTACAATTAGAACAAATGAAAAAAATATTAATTCATAATTATATTACAGTTAGAACAAATGGAGTGTATTTATAAATAACTAAGATTTAAAAAAGTACGTTTTAGTAATTTTACCTAGGATAAATATGTAATTACACTTTTGTTTTTTAAGAAAATGAGGTGTATTTATCAAAATATGGGGTGCAAATATAACTCCCGTAAAGTTGGTCATCAACAAGTTTTTTTTTTCCAATTCTACCCTTAGGTAGTGTTTGGTTTAAGGGAAAGAAATGGAATGGAATAGAATGAAATGCATTTTTATTCCATTCTATTGTTTGGTTGGTAAATTGAAATAAGAAATGGTTTTCCAATAGAATTGTCATTACACATTTTGATGGAATTGTTATTACACTCAAAATTAGGTGGAAAAACTATTTCATTCCATCATTTACATTATTATATCATTTTTATATTATTAAAAAAATATTATTATTATATTAATTACACTATGGCCCCTTATTTATTTTAACAATATTTTTATTATATTTGAAATAAGTCATTCTTTCATATATATATTGTCGACGCGGTTCTTCGGCAACAGATAATTAATAGAATGAGGAGTGGGATTAATGCTAAATAATTAACCGTAATAGATGAATGATCTCTTAGTGATATGATAACACGAATACTTTTTTAGGTGGTTCAAATGTTAAAATCCTTCTAGTCCACCAGCCAATATTATTGATATCTCTCTGATATTCTTTATAGGGTATTTCCTTACAAAATCGAATCCAACCCCTTGCAACTCCCAGGGTCTCTCTATTTATAGGGAGAGGGCACATGGGGGTTGGCAAGGGAGGTCATCCTTTGACCTTCTTACCCATCATGTCACTTTTGTGACATTCATGATTAATTCCTAAAACCTGACAATGAAGTGTGGTCTAATCAATAGGTAAGGGGGATAATGGGCCGCACGGCCCAACCCAGTCGTGGGTGCCTGAACACGCACGTTTATGCTGCGTGTCCGAGAATTCAGGGATGGATCAGACACGTGATGTCTGCTATATGCACTTTTACATTGCGTCGTTGACTTTATAAAAGGTCAACGGTAGCAACTCAAGCTCGTACTTCGAGCTTGATGTAGTCTCAGCTCGTGGTGTCCATACTTCTGACCCGACTCCTTAGTAATCTCATTAAGCCTTTGGTTACCTCGAGCTAAAGAGGTAGAACCTCTCAACAGCAGCTCTGGGTAGGTGGCATCCACGTGGCTGATATGATTATGCCCTCTCTCAGCTCGCTAATAGCCCGTGGATATTTAGGGCGTACATTTGCCCCCCAAGCCCCTGCTCGTGGCACATGACGTCGCCTGGGGCCACAGTGGGGGCTTTTAGGCTTCTTTGTGGACTCTTCACATTCCGCCCATTACGCTGGTATCGAATACGTGGAGCATCGTGGTTGGTGACGGTCCGTCTTCCAAGAACCGCATTAAATGGCCTAGCCTATCTTCGGCCGTCATTTCGTCCTTCGAGTAGTGATCCTCGTATCCTATATCAAGACTGTAACGACCCAAATTTGCTAATAAGGCTTAAGGGCCTTGATTAGCGTGCCAGGAGGGCATGATGGGATTTATGTGTGATTCTAATTATTTAAATGCATGGTTATGATTTAAAGCATGTTATATGACTATTTGTTTATCTGAGATGCATGACTATGTAAGTTAGTGTGCATGTAGGCCCGGATCGTGTTAGAAGGGCATAATTGTAATTTGGCCATGATTGGGCGTAACTGTATTGATATGTGTTGATTGTTGAGGCCACAGTGGTATGTGGATGTATCTGTGCTTTGTGACTCGAGGCGATCCCAGTGGGCAGGCTAGCGGAAAGTGATGACAAGAATTTATACCCGGCTCGGGGCGAGCCTGGGGGTACGAACAGGAATTCAGAGAAATAGATTGAGATTTATTTTGATGATGGGGGATAATTATTTGGTGATTTATCAGGTAGTGGGAAGCAACGGGAAAATATTAGAGACACTTGAGGATTAGCGGGAATTGGGTGAATGACTAAAATGGCCCTACTTGAACAAAAGGATTTAGAATTTATAGGGAGGGCGTTTTGGTCATTTGGCTTTTGGAGATAGGTTTTTATAAGGCTTTATAGAGAGAGGGAATGCTGAAAGAAAAAGAAAAGAAAGAAGAAGGAAAGAAAGAAAAGAGAGAAAACAGGGGGGGTTTTCTCAAGGAACGGTTTGTGCGTTCTTGCACCGTTCCTCTCCGTTTTTCTTGGGGAAAAGCTTTGAGGGAGAGTAAGGATAGGCTGAGCATCAAGGATCTTGGGTTAGACTTGAAGATTTGGCAAGAACACATCAATGTTTGAGGTAAGTTTTAGAGATTTTCGGTTTTAAGGGTTTTGATGGTTTGAGCTGTGTTTTGAGCTGGATTGATGGGAATCTCAGGGGATTTCTGGGCAAGCTTTGAGGGAGAGCAAGCTAAGGAGGCCTAGGGTTGAATCAAGGTCGAAATTTGCAGCAATGGTATGATTTCTAAGACTTTAACTTTGTGGTTTGCTTGAATTTCTGGTTTAGGGTTGTTCATGGTAGATTTTGAGATTTGGGATAAATGATCTTGGGATTTGAGGATTTGGGATGCTTGGGATGAATGGAGAGTGTTCATAAGCTTGATTTTGAGTTTGGTAAAGATTTGGGGAAGTTTGGTTTGAGATTGGGTGAAAGAAATCGCAGAAATGCGATATTGGGATTTCTGGGCTGCAACTAGCGCTACAGCGCTAGTCAGTGGGCGCTGTAGCGCTAGTCCCTGTTTCTGGAGGGGTGTTCTGCTTGTAGCGCTACAGCGCCCTATTTAGAGCGCTGTAGCGCTGCACTGTTCACAGAGGGGAATTTTTGAGTTTTGATGATGGATTTTGACCTAGGGTTCGGGGCTTGTTTCCGCCACTTTGTTTTGGGGATTTGGGACTTCCCGGGGGCTCGGGATTGGTCCCGAGGCTAGGTATTCGGACTTGGGGTTCGGTGTTGACTTTGACCTATGTTTGTGCCTAGGTGTGCGCTAAGGCTCGGGTGGGATCGTGCTCAAGGAGTCAGGTGATATAAGCTATTGATTGGAAAGGTAAGAAAACTATAACACCCGAGGTTAGGGCATGGCCCCAGATTGTATTATGTGCAAATGTTTAAACCTTACATGAATCATGATGTGTGTGAATGATTATTTCGAATGTACTATATGTGTGATTATGATGAAATGAGCGGCAAGGGCCGAGTACGGCGTAAGCCGGGGCGGCCGTGGGCCGAGTACGGCGTAAGCCGGGGCGGCCGTGGGCCGAGTACGGCGTAAGCCGGGGCGGCCGTGGGCCGAAAGTAACACCTAGCACATGGGATGCTATAGTCAGGGCGGGGCCCGGTGGATACATGTGTTATGCTATATTCAGGGTGGGACCCAAGGGATACATGAGTTATCCTCGCGGTGAGAACCGATACCCCAGGCTTCGGTAAGGCTCTGGGGCGGCTTGGCCGTGTTTGCTTAGTCTAATGATTGACTTGTTTATTTATGGATTATCTGTTATGATAACTATATACATTGCATATGTTATGTTCTGCATGAGTTTTCTTGCTGGGCTTCGGCTCACGGGTGCTCTGTGTTGCAGGTAAGGGCAATGACTGAATCAACCAACCATGAGTACGGAGAGCGTGAAGCGGCGCGTACATGTTCGGCCTGCCCGACTGCTTTGGTTGGGGGTTTATTCGAAAGTGGCTGTAATAATCTATGATTTTATGATTTCTTAACTGTAACCTTATTTCAAAAATGTAATTAGTTTTCAAACCTTATTTTGGGATCCCAAATGTTTAATAATAGAAGTTTTAATGAAACGACGCCTTTTCAAAGATTACAGCCTTAACTTTTAATTAGTCACACTTTTGTTTCAAAACCTCGGTTAGCGAGTTCATTGCACACTGTTTTGTCTTAAAAACTCACTTAGTAACGGCTCTAAGGAAGTAGGGCGTTACAACTTGGTATCAGAGCGAGCCAAGGTTTATTGGTTCTGGAGATCGACCGAACATGTACGCTCGCTGTCAGTGACAAGCTCGACTCAGGGTTGGTTGGTATGATTAATTGACATGTCTGAATATATGTTGAATGCCCTGTTTGCCTGCTTATTTATATGGAGCATGAGGAATGAGATGACATATGCATGAGATACTGATAGGGCCTGGCCCTTGACTGTTGCATGTTGAGATCAATGTGTGCTAAATAACATTATTATGCATGTGGATGAAAATTGGCATAATGGTTCGCATATTGAGCGTATGTGGTTAGTTTTCTTAATTAAATTCATATGTTATATCTGTTTATTAGCTTGTATGAAGCATGATGAGCATGGATATACTTAGTGATGTTAAATCTGGTAGCTAAATGTATATCATTGTGGATTTGAACTAGTATATGCTTGTGTGTGCATTATACCTGTGGATATTTGGACCTAGTGGTGGTTTGGTTCAGAGTAGGAACCACAGAGTTCAGGAGTTGGTCGGTTTTGACAGATGAACTCGAGTTGTCGGTTCCTAGAAGGGTTTGGGGACCTGATATTGTGTTGAAAAAGGGGTTTCTAGATGTAAGTTGGAGTTGAGATCTCCAGTTATCCCTAAGAGCAGCAGCAAAGGGTCACTAGTGTGTGAGTTAGCTGTGGAGTTTGTTAGTTGAGATGGGATAGAAGAACAGCGGATTCTCTGAGGAGATGGTTGAATTAGATGTTTTAACAGTAAGGTTACCGATGATGGTTTACTGTGAGGTATGGACAGATAAGGGTACTATATGAAAGGCGTATAGGATGTTATCCTCTAGAGTTGAGGAAGGTACGAGCTGACAAGGAATTTATCAATAGATGAGCTGAGTTAATTCCACCCTTGGTTAAGAGGACGAGAGATCCTGATTAGAGGGTTATGTTAAATGTTGAGGTAGAGGGATGCCTGGAATTGGTACTCGGGCTGAGGTACTGGCTTAATGGGTTGGAAAGAACCTAGATGATGAATGGTTAGAAGAGATTTTAAAGACATGATTTGAACTGTGGAGACTGGTGGATTTATAAGTTTGGTTTGGACTGTTGGGGGTAACAACAGCGTAGATCGATGGGTGTGGTGATTTGGGTAATTCATTTCGGAAAGTTATACTGATGGATGTATCCTGAATTGATGGCGACCCATTTAAGGATTTGAGATCGGGAATAGTCTAAGGTATTTGGGCTGCGCTGAGGTATGAGGCTATCGTCTGTATGTGGATGGCGGAGAGGGCCATGATGTCGAGGAACTGATGGTTGATGATTAGAACATGAGTGCTAGAGCCGCAAGGGCAGTGCTTCCTTTGATGGAATTAGTAAAGATAGATTCGGGACAATCAAGTTAAAAGAACCCCGGATAGGGTTGTGGCTTCGGGAATTGCCAAGAAAGGGGAGAGGTCTGGGTGAAAGGATGGTACTGTTATTTGATAGAACGCAGCAAGGTTGGATTCACGATTGTTGAGGTAGAAGGACCCCAGACAGAGCTTGGGCACCTAATTTGAGATTTGAAAGAAGCTTGATTGCTAAGGTGGTTGTCGAGCTGGCGACAGGAACCAGGGAGGTTAGTTAGTATGCGCTTGGGGGAGAGGATGCCACCTGAGAGGAGGTCAGGTGAGGACATGACTTCTACGTAGAATGACTCGAGATGTTGGGATGGATTTAAATGGTGAGGGAACGGAGAACTGGAATGCACCGATACATTCGAAGTTCGAGGCTGAGTCCTCAAGGGTGAGTATTTAACTGACGAGCTTATGCTTTGGTCATGTATCGAACTAGAAGGGCTCGGTGTTGAGAATGTTCTGCGAGGGAGATGGACATAGAGAGGTTGCCTCAAAGGTGCCATTTGAGAGGCCGAGGACAGTAATACTTATTGAGAAGGAATTAGAAACTCTGGCGGATGGATTGTTGAGGATATCATCTGGAGTATGTAAAGGAGACAGAGCTGACCAGTGGGAAAATTATGTGGGTATGCAAAGAAAGATTTAGGGAATACTTCAAGGTCAGACTACAGATAGGTTGGTATAAGGGATGTTGTAGAAGACGGTTTTGGCCGACAGAAAGTCTATTGAAGCAATCGAAGAAATTTGATCTTGGATTAGCCAGAGTGTTATACTGCGGAGATTGCTAGTATCGTCGGGTTAGGACGAAAAGTACAATGTTGGATACAAGATGGGACGATGTCCCCAAGAGTTGATCCACAACCTGGTTATTGCCAGTTGGAAACCAAGGATAAAGACTTTTCGTGAATTGATTAGGTTGCACCGGGCAGGGTGTGAGGAATTGGTAACAAGGATTCTGGAACGGTTCAACCTGCAGCAGCACAGGTAAGTTCTTTAGACAGAGAATGCATGAACGGTGTGGGCAAGTTCCCTTCAAGTTCACGAGCAGTACATATGGATTACTCCCAGACAGAAATGGTGAGCAAGTGACTATGCGAAAGACGTTTGTACCCAGAAGGCGAAGTCACAGGTAAGGTTCTACGGAGTGTTAGTTTGGATGTCGTCAGGAGTTCTCAGATTACGGCTGCAAGAAGAAAGGACAGGTAAGAGAAGAATTGATCTGAAGCCGCAAAGAAGCTAATGATGGGCGTCTGAAGAATTGAAAGCATAACAAGATTGGTAAGCGCGTCATCTATTGCACAAGCATCTCCGGGGACAACTACATCAGAGATGAGGAGAACAGTAAAACTTGAGGTTAGACGGACTGAATGTGTCGAATCAGAAAGAAATTCAGAAGACAAGGTAAGAATTGATTAATATCTGGGAATGCTGGAATGTGTGTGTGTTATGGCTAAGTTAAGAGTGGTGGCATAAAGGACTTGGTCTATGATGAGGTACTTGAGTGTTGGGTATTAGTAAGAAGGTTAACGTTGAGACCCAGATGCGGTGAAAAGTAGCAGACGGACGACCAGTGCTTGAAATCCTCGATTGAGCAAGGGGAGATATAATTGGAGGCGGAGCTCCTAGCTGTGAGGTGAGTATCAGTCTGGGAATAACACCATAGATTGTGATGGAGGATATAAGGCAACGACTGAGATTGGCGTAACGTTAGCAGGTATGATTAGCTGGTGAGTGTCACTGAGCTATGGAACCCGAAGTGTCGGCTTTGGTTGAAGCAGAGAAGGACCCTGCTAAGGTGGTACAAGTTGGAATACCAGAAATGGACGAAGGATCCAATTAGATTCGGGTTGTGAATGAGAATTCTGAATGGACATCATTCCACCTCCTAGGGTACGTCGTACCGGGAGGGTCGAGCGGGTGCCGGAATATAGCGTTTTCCTTTGGACCCTGAGGGGTTACGTGATGTGGTAGTGTATCATGGGAATAGACCACTTTAGACCTTGAGTAAATTGTTTGGACATGAAAAGTTTTAACTCAGTTGAGGGAGTTAATGTTGTTGGGTCAAGTGAACTGGGTTCGAGATAGAACGTCGATGATACGGAATTGAGACCCTATAGTATTTTAAATTGTTGGAATGGATTTAGAGGACAAAAAGAACAGAGTGGGAACCTGGAATTATCAGTTGATTGCAAGTGAATTGGCAGTCCGAAAGTTATCAAAGATCTTAAAGAATTAAGCGCTGAGTAGGCGAATACTTGAGGTATTAAGGGAAGTGTAATCCCTGACGAGTTAGTCGTGGTGGCAGTCGTTGGTGTCTTGTTAATGTAACGCATAGTGAATACTACGGTTTGGCTTTAGTTCAGAGAGAAAGCCAAAGAGGTCGTTGAAACTTCTCAAGGCAGGGGTGTCTGCCTATTTGAAAGAATAAAGAGCTGGTAAATTGTTAAATGTTGAGGAAATAAAGTTCCGGAAGGAAAGAGTTGCGTCTCTGCGTAATAACAGACGAGGATCTGTAAGGTGTTCAGAGAAAGAAGGGAGAGCTCTGATTCCTATTTCAACATGAAATTCAGAAGTTGTACTAAGGGTTAGGCCGGCGGGGCCTACAAGCAGATCCCACCTAGTAGAGGGGATGACTTTTGAGTATCTCTGGAATCAAGAATAAGACAGTGAATTGGTCATTGTAACCTAGGCAGACCCTGGGCTTCGGCAGGGTTGCGGTGTAACGAGAGGCTATCAAGAGTATGGCTATTAGACAAGATCTTGTGGGGCAAAATTGTTACTCTTGTAAGAGTGTGGTTGAAAGTAAAGTAAAGGCGGTGGACCTTGGAAGTATGGTCAGAGTTGCGGGTTTACAGACTGATATGTTGGATAAATTTCGAGGACGAAATTTTTGTGAGGAGGGGATAGTTGTAACGACCCAAATTCGCTAATAAGGCTTAAGGGCCTTGATTAGCGTGCCAGGAGGGCATGATGGGATTTATGTGTGATTCTAATTATTTAAATGCATGGTTATGATTTAAAGCATGTTATATGACTATTTGTTTATCTGAGATGCATGACTATGTAAGTTAGTGTGCATGTAGGCCCGAATCGTGTTAGAAGGGCATAATTGTAATTTGGCCATGATTGGGCGTAACTGTATTGATATGTGTTGATTGTTGAGGCCACAGTGGTATGTGGATGTATCTGTGCTTTGTGACTCGAGGCGATCCCAGTGGGCAGGCTAGCGGAAAGTGATGACAAGAATTTATACCCGGCTCGGGGCGAGCCTGGGGGTACGAACAGGAATTCAGAGAAATAGATTGAGATTTATTTTGATGATGGGGGATAATTATTTGGTGATTTATCAGGTAGTGGGAAGCAACGGGAAAATATTAGAGACACTTGAGGATTAGCGGGAATTGGGTGAATGACTAAAATGGCCCCACTTGAACAAAAGGATTTAGAATTTATAGGGAGGGCGTTTTGGTCATTTGGATTTTGGAGATAGGTTTTTATAAGGCTTTATAGAGAGAGGGAATGCTGAAAGAAAAAGAAAAGAAAGAAGAAGGAAAGAAAGAAAAGAGAGAAAACAAGGGGGGTTTTCTCAAGGAACGGTTTGTGCGTTCTTGCACCGTTCCTCTCTGTTTTTCTTGGGGAAAAGCTTTGAGGGAGAGCAAGGATAGGCTGAGCATCAAGGATCTTGGGTTAGACTTGAAGATTTGGCAAGAACACATCAATGTTTGAGGTAAGTTTTAGAGATTTTCGGTTTTAAGGGTTTTGATGGTTTGAGCTGTGTTTTGAGCTGGATTGATGGGAATCTCAGGGGATTTCTGGGCAAGCTTTGAGGGAGAGCAAGCTGAGGAGGCCTAGGGTTGAATCAAGGTCGAAATTTGCAGCAATGGTATGATTTCTAAGACTTTAACTTTGTGGTTTGCTTGAATTTCTGGTTTAGGGTTGTTCATGGTAGATTTTGAGATTTGGGATAAATGATCTTGGGATTTGAGGATTTGGGATGCTTGGGATGAATGGAGAGTGTTCATAAGCTTGATTTTGAGTTTGGTAAAGATTTGGGGAAGTTTGGTTTGAGATTGGGTGAAAGAAATTGCAGAAATGCGATATTGGGATTTCTGGGCTGCAACTAGCGCTACAGCGCTAGTCAGTGGGCGCTGTAGCGCTAGTCCCTGTTTCTGGAGGGGTGTTCTGCTTGTAGCGCTACAGCGCCCTCTTTAGAGCGCTGTAGCGCTGCACTGTTCACAGAGGGGAATTTTTGAGTTTTGATGATGGATTTTGACCTAGGGTTCGGGGCTTGTTTCCGCCACTTTGTTTTGGGGATTTGGGACTTCCCGGGGGCTCGGGATTGGTCCCGAGGCTAGGTATTCGGACTTGGGGTTCGGTGTTGACTTTGACCTATGTTTGTGCCTAGGTGTGCGCTAAGGCTCGGGTGGGATCGTGCTCAAGGAGTCAGGTGATATAAGCTATTGATTGGAAAGGTAAGAAAACTATAACACCCGAGGTTAGGGCATGGCCCCAGATTGTATTATGTGCAAATGTTTAAACCTTACATGAATCATGATGTGTGTGAATGATTATTTCGAATGTACTATATGTGTGATTATGATGAAATGAGCGGCAAGGGCCGAGTACGGCATAAGCCGGGGCGGCCGTGGGCCGAGTACGGCGTAAGCCGGGGCGGCCGTGGGCCGAAAGTAACACCTAGCACATGGGATGCTATAGTCAGGGCGGGGCCCGGTGGATACATGTGTTATGCTATATTCAGGGTGGGACCCAAGGGATACATGAGTTATCCTCGTGGTGAGAACCGATACCCCAGGCTTCGGTAAGGCTCTGGGGCGGCTTGGCCGTGTTTGCTTAGTCTAATGATTGACTTGTTTATTTATGGATTATCTGTTATGATAACTGTATACATTGCATATGTTATGTTCTGCATGAGTTTTCTTGCTGGGCTTCGGCTCACGGGTGCTCTGTGTTGCAGGTATGGGCAATGACTGAATCAACCAACCATGAGTACGGAGAGCGTGAAGCGGCGCGTACATGTTCGGCCTGCCCGACTGCTTTGGTTGGGGGTTTATTCGAAAGTGGTTGTAATAATCTATGATTTTATGATTTCTTAACTGTAACCTTATTTCAAAAATGTAATTATTTTTCAAACCTTATTTTGGGATCCCAAATGTTTAATAATAGAAGTTTTAATGAAACGACGCATTTTCAAAGATTACAGCCTTAACTTTTAATTAGTCACACTTTTGTTTCAAAACCTCGGTTAGCGAGTTCATTGCACACTGTTTTGTCTTAAAAACTCACTTAGTAACGGCTCTAAGGAAGTAGGGCATTACAAAGACGATCGAACGGCCCTCAACCTTTGGCCTTTTACGTATATAAAAGGCTGGCCACCTTTCGCATGAGCCACCCTTTTATTTGAAAATTTTCTCATCTTCTTCTTTCTTCTCAGTCTCAAAACCCTTTCTCTCTTCCGGTCACTGTTCCCAGCGTTCCAGAGGTTCAGACACGAGGGCTCTTTTGTGACTCCGGTACCAGCGATCCCATCAGGATTTCAGCCCAGACGACCCTTTCAGTCTCTTCACAGCAAAACATTAATGTAAGTCCTCCGTTTGTGCATGTTGTAAATGTTTTCCTTCACTGTTGCTTAGGTAAACTTTCTCTTTAATCGTATGTAGTAGGTTGTTTGTCTTCTGCTCTTTTTTGCTGGCATTTTATGCGTAGGTTTTTATCCTAGGGGTATCGACCGTAGGAAAAACCACTTAGGAGCATGACTCATAGGATACAATTTATGGGGTGATTTTCTGGGTAAATTTTTTATGCCTGTTTGGAATAACCAGTTCTTAGGGTGCAAAAACCGGGTAGCTTAGGGGACACGCTTCACAGGCGGTTTTGCCTACTGTTGCCTACTGAAACTTACCTTCCAAGGCAAACTTTTACTCTGACCCTCCTGACACACGGATTCTGAGTAATCGGGGACCCGTTGGGAGCACAGGCGCGTGTTCATAGAACCGCGTGGTCTCACTCGCCACGGGCTGAGATTACTTCACCCCGTGTAAAGGAAACACTTTGCGCTAGATTCTTTCTTATTCTTAGGTCGCCTTTTCTAAATTTTCTTCTTTGTTTGCTAGGCGACCAGATGGGACCTAAGAAGAGTGCACCCAAAAAGACTGTTGGCAGCTCGTCTTCCCAGAAAACCAACAAAGGAAAGGAGGTGGTCACGGACTCCCCGATCCCCAACTTCAGTCCAACCGTGGAGAAGGAGGTCGAGGTGGGGCCCGACACCTTTTTCGAGTCCAAGAAGATCGCCTTGAAGGTCACCACCCAAGGGAAAGTCAACAAGATCTTGCTTTCCCATAACATTGAGATAGGGAGGGGCACCCTGGACGCCCGACCTCCCCTTGAAGGCGAGCGGAGCTGCGCGCCGCTCGATGAGGAGTACGCCGCCTGAAGCGACGAGCATCTCAAGGCCGGGGCCTTCCTCCCACTGGACCAGTACTTCGCGAATTTTTTAAATTACGTTAAGTTGGCTCCCTTCCAGCTCCCCCCTAACTCATATCGCCTGTTAGCGGGGTTGAAGTATCTATTCCTAAAGTAGGAATGGGAGGTCCTCACGCCGGCGGACATCCTTTATTTCTTTTGCTTGCCAGCCCGGAGCAGCGGGGCGAGGCGACGGGTTCTATTATCTGACCCGCTTTCCAAATTCGGCTGCGGTCATCGAGCTGCCCAGCCACCCCAATGACTTCAAGGATCAGTTCTTCACGTCAAAGGGGTTTCGCAACTGTGAATTCCACTACTTCAACCATCCTCGTAAGTTTTTTCTGACTTTTAGCCCGTAATCTGGTTGTTGATTCGTCTCTTATCATTTATGGCTGATCTGAAAAATATCGTGCAGCGATTTTCGCGAGGACATCTAAGTCGTTGACCCTTGGGGGTCAGACCTTGGCGGGGCTTCCCCCAAGTGAAAAATATTACCGCCAGCTCGTGTCTGACGAGACGATGCTGGGGTGTAAGCTAATCTCCCCTGGCCAGACTCTGGCCTTGAGGAGGCCGCGGGCCATCCCCGCTGCTCGCAAGATGCCGCCCATCCCCGAGGAGGACGAGGTGCCCCTCGTACGCCGAAAGCGGGCTTTGGAGGTCGCCCAGGAAGTTAATGCGGCGAGGATCCAGTCCGGAGCAGCAGTCGGCCCCTCTGGTCAAGGTAACCTTTACTTATTTAGGGACTTAGACAGGGCCACCACAGACTTAAGGCTTGCTAGGTTTAACCTCGGCCAACTCGTTCACCGCCACCGAACAGACCCAGACCGCAACATCACTTTACTCCAGTGTGTTGACCAGCTCGTGTTGCGTAATGACATGGGCTGCCCTAGGGGAACTGTAGTAGTAGACAACACCCTAGCCTTTAGGTCGGCCCTCTTTGAGGAGTATGGGACCAATCTTTGGTCGTGGCCCTCCCTTCTGGAGGGTGTAGTAGCTCCGGGTCTTAGGCAGTACGTAGAGGAGTCTAGCCCTGAGGCGGATCCAGATCCAGAACCTCTTCTCACCCGCGAGGTCATTACCTTAGACTCTCCCATAGAAGCTCCGGGGCCAGAGGTCGTGACAATAGATTCCTCCTCTAGCTCGGAGGGTAGGACCTTTTTCTTTACTAGCCTTTTTTTTTATGATCAAAGTATATTAATACTTTGCTATCTTTGTTTCAGCCGAGGAGATGTCGCAGGCCGGGGATGACAACTTGCGGTCCATGTTCCAGGGGGGAAATCCTCCCTCTGGGCCCTTGGTGAAGAGGCTGCGGATGACGAAGAAGGTTGTTGGGACATCCTCCAAGTCCCCAGCTAAGGGGAAAAACCCAGGCCCCTCTGCCACTGAAAAGGTGCCTCCACCCCCTCCTGCTGCAGAAAAGATGGCTCCACCTCCCCTGCGACCTCCCGTTTCTGCTCGGGAAAATGAGGCGTCAACCGGGGCCTTGGCAACCCCAGCTCCCCTGGTGCGCATCCCAGTCAACACCCAGGCCTTAAAGAAAATCCCCGAGGTCTTTCGGGGGACGGTCTACAAAACTGTGAGCTACACAGTGGACCACTATTACAACGCCACCCCCGAGGGACCTGCGGGAGATCGAGACGAGGAGTCCTGAGACCGTGATGGAGTCTTCATTGGGAATGACCCTCACGGTAAGTAAGCTCTGCCATTTGTTTCTTTTCATTTGCTTTATTTCTAAGGTACCTGCCTTACACATTTTTTCTTTCTTGCAGGCGGTTTTGGCTCTTCACCGGAGCATATCCCGATCCAGGGCCAGGCTCGAGGAGATGAGGAGCGAGCACCAGACTGCCCTAGTCGCCCTTGCGACTGCCCAGAAACAGGAGCAGGACGCCAAAGCCGCCCTGGCAACCGTGCAGGCTGAGCTGGACGCATCTTAACCTAAGCTGTTGGAGGCCGAGTCCACCAAGGTTTCCCTGGACGCCGCGAAGGTGGAACTTGAAGAAGCTAAGGCTTCCCTTGTGGTGGAGAAGGCGTCCTCCAGCACCTCCATGGAGACCATGCTATACCATTGTTGGGCCTTCAACCCGGATGGTGACTTTTCCTTCTTGGTGACGGAAGCGTGGGAGTACTTCCTAGGGAAGTTCAAAGCTCGCCTCCAACAAGAGGCGCCCTCTGAGAGCGGGGAGGCTCCGACCGCCACCGAGTAGGACGGTGAGGGGGTGACTTCATCAGAGCGGCCTGGCGGGGCTTAGGAATTTTCTCCTCTTTTATCGTTTACTATTTTTTGTAATTTTATCTTATGAGGTTTTTTAACGTCGAGACAATTGATTTCTTTAGTTTTATTTCAACTGATTTACATACTTTTGCCCCTACTTTATTTCTCTTCTATGCATTAGGTAATAATCTTAGTTTCTGTTGGTGTTGCGATTGACATCTTATGCTCTTCTAAGAAAAACATCTGTTAACCAACTTGAACCAACTTCTAAGCGTTAAGTCCTGGTTGTATCCAGAACATTAATTTGAAAACTTAGTTCGTGTTAATCCTTTATCGGTATCTCGTGCTTTTTAAGAAAAACATCGATCAACCAATTTGAACTAACTTCTAAGTTTTAGGACCTGGTTATATCCAGGACGTTAATTTGAAAACTTAGTTCACGTCAATCCTTTATCAATATCTCGTGATTTTTAAGAAAAACATCGATCAATCAATTTGAATTAAGTTATAAGTTTTTAGGACGACCTGTTTATATCCAAGATACAACTTAGTTCGTGTTAATCCTTTATCGATATCTCGTGCTTTTTAAGAAAAACATCGATTAATCAATTTGAACTAACTTCTAAGTCTTTAGGACGACCTGGTTATATCCAGGATACAACTTAGTTCACGTTAATCCTTTATCGATATCTCGTGCTTTTTAAAATAAAACATTGATCAATCAATTTGAACTAACTTCTAAGTCTTTAGGACAACCTGGTTATATCCAGGACATATGCCCCCCAAGTAATTAGGAAAGGGTCTTTCGTGGTTACTTGACATTACATCCACAAATATACACAATAATGAAAAAAGATTTAATTCTCATTACTTAATAAACAAAAGATGGCCCTTCTGATTAAGCCTTACAAAGGTATCATTGATAATATTTCTTCAAATGGATAGCGTTCCAAGTTCGTGGGACTGCTTCTCCATTAAGTCGAGCTAACTTGTAGGTTCCTTCTTTTATGACCTCGGCTATTTGGTAGGGCCCTTCCTAGTTCGGTCCCAATACTCCGTCTTTGGGATCCTTACTGGCTAAGAAGACTGTTCTGAGGACCAGGTCGCCAACGCTAAAGGCGCGTTTTCTAACTTTTGAGTTGAAATAATGAGTGATCTTTTGTTGATAGTGCGCGAGCTGTAGCTGTGAATCTTTCGTCTTTCATCAATTAAGTCGAGGGACGCGCAGAGCAATTCGTGATTGCGGTCCTGGTCAAATGCCTGGACTCTATGCGAGGCTACTTTTACTTCGACAGGAAGGACTGCTTCACTCCCGAAAGCCAGGGAGAAAGGAGTATGACCCGTCGGCGTTCGATGTGAGGTCCGGTATGCCCACAGAACCTGGGGGAGCTGTTCTGGGCAGACTCCCTTGGCTTTGTCCAGTCTTTTCTTAAGGCTTGCCTTTAGCGTCTTATTGACGGCCTCAACCTGCCTATTTTCCTGGGGATAGGCCACGGAAGAGAAACTTTTTACAATGCCGTACCTCTCGCAGAATTTGGTGAAGAGGTTGCTGTCAAACTGCGTTCCATTATCTAATACAATCTTCTTTGGCAGCCCGAATCGGCAGATAATGCTTTTGACCACGAAGTTGAGGACTCTTTTTGAAGTGATTGTTGCCAGGGGCTCTGCTTCTGCCCACTTGGTGAAGTAGTCGATAGCCACCACCGCATAACAGACTCCACCCTTTCCAGTAGGGAGGGCACCAACCAATTCAATTCCCCAGACCACGAAGGGCCACGAGGACGAGATCATCTTCAGCTCGACTGGGGGAGCTCGGGCAACTGTGGCGAATCACTGGCACTTGTCAAATTTTTTGACGTAGGAGATCGAGTCCTTTGACAGAGTGGGCCAGTAATATCCTTGCCTTAAGATCTTCAGGGCCAAGCTTTGCCCCCCAGTGTGATCTCCGCAAAAACCCTCGTGCACTTCCTGCAAAATGGTCTTCGTTTCGCCTGGCAGAACACACCGTAGGAGAGGTAGAGAGTGTCCACGCCGATATAATATCCCATCTACCACTGTATACCTTGGAGCTTGGTAAAGTACCCGTCTTGCATCATTTCGCTCTTTAGGTAACTTTCCTGCTGTGAGATATTCGAGGGTGGGGGTCATCCAGGTCGGTCTGGCGTCGATCATCTCGACCTCCGCCCCGACTCCCTCTATGCTTGGTTTCTCCAAGAACTCTACCCGCACTAACCCCAAAGTCTCCGCTTCCTCGGAGGTAACGAGCTTTGCGAGGGCGTCCGCGTTGGCATTCTGCTCCCGCGGTATCTGCTCGATTGAGCCACGCTCAAATGCAGACAGCTCACTTTTTACCTTGGCCAAGTAAATAGCCATCTTGGTTCCCCATGCTTGGTATTCCCCTAGCACTTGGTTTACCACGAGCTGGGAATCGCTGTAACACTGAACGGAGCAGGCCTTTAGCTCCGGGCTACTTCCTCTTCTAGGGCTTCAGCTCGGGTTGTTCTTGGGCACCTCTGTTTTTGGGATTTCGCAGGCACGCTTTTATCCAAGTGGAGGGTGTGCATGATGAAGCTCGGACTGATCCCTACCATGTCTTCATGAGACCATGCGAACACGTCCAGGTTCTCCTGTAGGAACTTAATCAGCTCCGCCTTCCTTTCGTCACATAGATTCTTCCCGAGCTTTACCATCCGCGAGGGATTTTGTGGATCGATATTTACCTCCTCGAGTTCTTCGATAGCTTGGAGCTCAGATTTATCCTCGCCTATTCTGGGGTCGATATCATCACTTAAGATGATATTTTCCCCTTCGACATTCTGAGGTTTTTCAATCTCAGGACTAGGCACAAGTTCCTGAGATTCCTCATTTCCGCCCTGGACGGTCATTTTCCCTTCATAGAAAAGCTGTAGCATTCCCTGGCAGCAAGTTGATCGCCACAGACCGTGCATATCCCCGAGGAAGAGGGGAATTTTAACGTGAGGTGGCTGATGAAGGTAATGGCTTCAAACGCTATTAGTGTAGGTCGACCTAAAATGACATTGTACGTGGTGGGACAATTGATGACCACAAACTCGAGGAGTTTCGAGACTGTCCGAGGTCCCTCTCCCAAGATGATCACCAACTCGATCGTTCCTATTGCCGCCGATCCTTCTCCAGAGAATCCGTATAGCATCATGGAGGTGGCTTTCAGCTCGGTGACAGACAAACCCATCTTCTCCAGCGTAGACCGAAACAGTAGGTTTACCGAGCTCCAATTATCGACCAGCACTCTCCTAACCCTCCGATTAGCGAGCTGAACGGCTACGACCAGAGGGTCGTTATGAGGGAACTGGACGTGGCTGGCATCTTCTTCAGTAAATATGATTGGTTGCCTCTCCAATCGTTGCTGCTTTGGTAGATGCTGCTCAGGGACGAACTCCACTCCATTATGAGCCTTAAGTTCGTTGACGTATCTCTTTTGGGCACCTCTGCTCGTGCCAGCCAGATGGGGACCTCCAGAGATCGAGGAGATCTCTCCTCCTATCACGGGAGGAGGGACATCCTGATCTACCCAAGACCCGGGCTGACTTATTGGGACTTCCGGAGCTGGATGACTGGCGGGAACTCTATTCCGCGCATATTGAGCCAAGGGTCCAGCTCTGATGAGAGTCTCGATCTCATCCTTTAGGTGCCTACAATCATCGGTATTGTGGCCAACGTCGTTGTGGAACTGACAAAACTTGGAAGGGTCTCGCTTATCCTTCTGGTGCTTCAACGGTTCCGGCTTCTTCCAGGGGAGGCGAGTAGAATTTGCTAGGAAGATGTTCTCCCTAGAATGGGTGAGCTCGGTATAAGTCGCTTAGACCGACTTAAATTTTTCTACGGACTTGTTCTTCTTCGGGCCGTGCTGGTTGCCTTCGCTGCTCCCTTCTCTCTTGCCTCCACCAAATTGGTTATTCTGTGTAACGGTTTGGGTCGCTGCCACGACGTCCGTTCCCACTCCAGCTGGCTGTTCAGGGGATTGGCTGGTTCCTGTGGCTGATGCTCGTGCCTCCTCCAGGTTTATCCATCCCTGGGCCTTATTTAGGAATTCATTTACGGTGCTGACTCCCTTCCTCTGTATCTCTTCTCAGAGTCCTCCTCCGACAAGGATCCCAGTCCTTGAAGCCATGAGCTTGGAGCTGTCATCTACGTCTCTGGCCCGAGCAGCGACGTTCGCGAATATGCTCAGGTAAGCCTTCAGAAGCTCGTCGGGTTGCTGCCTTATGTTTGCCAGGGTATTGGCCTTGACGCGGGCAGCCTGGGAAGCTCGGAATGCTCTCTTGAAGTCGACAGAGAAAGTTTTCCACGAGCTGATTGATTGTTTCTTACTCTGTTTGAACCATTGTTTGCCTGGCCCAGTCAAGGTGGAAGGAAATATTTGACATATCAGCTCGGGACCAATGTTGTGGGCCATCATTAGGGTGTTGAACATACCCAAATGATCTAACGGGTCCCCGTCTTCGTTGAGCTTGGACAAGTGCAGCATACGGAAACCAGGTGGATATGCCGTTGCTGCTATGCTGGGGGCGAAGAGCTCAAGTTCATCCCCTGAATCATACTCATCTTTTTCTTTTTCTAATAGGACCTTCCTCATCAGCTCCTCCATCTGAGCCAGGCTCTCAAGGGTTTTGTCCTGACTTCCTTGGTTGTTCCGAGGCTGTTCAACAGCTCCGGATCCATTGTACGCGTTTGGCGGGTTATTGTCCCTCCTACCTTGAGATAGGTTATATGGGACGTTCTCGCGGCGTGTACTTCGAACAGGTCTTCCCTTTGGCGAGCACGGCTGTCGTTTCCCACTGGGTCACCCCTTTGAGAGTTTAGACTATCTCGGAGGTCGCCCCTCGGGGCGGCCTAAGGACTTTGTGCCGAGCTCAAGCGTTAGCGCAGGTCTCCGCCGGAGAGGTCACTTCGACGGCTTCTGGTCCAATAGCTCCCATTTGAGAAGCTCGGAGCCTGCCTCTCGGGACGAGGATCCGGGACTTCTCTGGGTGTTCTGCTACGGTTTGACGGTCCGACGGAAGGAGGATTTATCCTACTGCTCCCATGAGCCGGAATGTCTCGGACTGGCCGGAGAGGAGACGGGTATCTTATTGGTGAAGGAGGATGCCTGACTGGGGATGCGATCCTAGTTCCGTCAGGGCGGATCAAGTTAGGTCGGCGGTCGGCGGTCTGAGCGGGGTGCAGGACTGCTGCCCGAGGCGGGCTGTCGTTGCGAGCCCTCCCCGGATCTCCTTCGTGAGCTTCCTTGAGCCCTCTGGGTGCGCTCAAGGGCAGAAGTGAGCTGGGAGTTGAGGTCCGGACCGATCGGCTGTACTACTGCTCGACCCTAGGCAGTTCCTCAAAAGTGGTTTCCCGGTGGTGCGATGTGGGAGTAGAATTTGATGTTGGGGGTCTGACCAACCGACTGGGCCTGGACCGATTACCCTGGCGAGACTTATAAGTCTTGCCTTGCCTCTTTCCGACGTTAGTGTCGGTTGTAAGAGGGGGTAGTCGGGCCAAAACCTCTTGAATTTGCTGGTTAGCTTTCGCCAGCTGACTCCTCAACTGTGCATTTTCCATTTCCGCCGCCGTGTAAAAATCTGGGTTCGGATTGGGCGGTCGGGGAGCCGAACTTCCAATGTTGTCTTGGCCTACTGGCTACTTGCCCGGCCACTGCTGAACCTCAGGGTTCCGTTCATCGGACATGGCGGCATGATGGGTCTCCTGCCCATCACGTTGGTCCGCCTCGTTACCATGTCTTGAGCGAGTGACTACCATGGTTGGGTATTTGCGATAGCACCAATCTAACAGCCTCTCAATGAAAGCACCAAACTGTCAACGTGGTTCTTCAGCAATAGATAATTAATAGAATGAGGAGTGGGATTAGTGCTAAATAATGAACCGTAATAGATGAATGATCTCTTAGTGATATGATAACATGAATACTTTTTTAAGTTGTTCAAAGGTTAAAATCCTTCTAGTCCACCAGCCAATATTATTGATATCTCTATGATATTCTTTAGAGGGTATTTCCTTACAAAATCGAATCCAACCCCTTGCAACTCCCAGGGTCTCCCTATTTATAGGGAGATGGCACCTGGGAGTTGGCAATGGAGGTCATCCCGTGACCTTCTTACCCATCATGTCACTTCTGTGACATTCATGATTAATTCCTAAAACCTGACAATGAAATGTGGTCTAATCAATAGGTAAGAGGGATAATGGGCCGCACGACCCAACCCAGTTGTGGGTGCCTGAACACGCACGTTTATGCTGCGTGTCCGAGAATTCAGGGATAGATCAGACACGTGATGTCTGCTATATGCACGTTTACATTGCTTGGTTGACTTTATAAAAGGTCAGAGGTGCCAACTCAAGCTCGTACTTCGAGCTTGATGTAGTCTCAGCTCATGGTGTCCATACTTCTGACCCGACTCCTTAGTAATCTCATTAAGCCTTTGGTTACCTCGAGCTAAAGAGGTAGAACCTCTCAACAACAGCTCCGGGTAGGTGGCATCCACGTGACTGATATGATTATGCCCTCTCTTAGCTCGCTAATAGCCCGTTGATATTTAGGGCGTACATATATATATATATTATATAATATTTTTTTTAATAAAACGTGATAATAAAATTATATATACATTCTTAATGGTATTATTTTTTTTTCTACAAATTTGTGTATGTATAACTTGTGAATTTATATATTTTAAACAAAAAAAATACTATATATATGTATATGTATTATATGCTTAAATTATTTGTGTATATAATATAAATATATATTTTTTTAAGAAGTCAAGTTAAAATTTTAAATTATTTAAAATATAACATCAATTTCAAATTATTGAAATTGATATATATATATCTAGGACAATTTTTCTATAGGGACTTCACTTTAAGCCCTACCGGTAGGACTCTCAGTGTTTCTCGACCCGTGAACAGTTTTCGGCGCGACTTTTTTTTATGACCGTGTATATTGTAGCTATGTAGAGCATCGTGCAAATTTTCAGAAAATTCCGAATAGTTTACAGTACCGAAAACTAGGTTCAAACATGTTGATAGCTACAATTTACACGGTCATAAAAAAAAATCGCGCCGAAAACTGTTCACGGATTGTAAACACTGAGAGCTTTACCGGTAGGGCATAAAATGAAGTCCTATAGGAGAATTCCCCTGTATATTTATATTTATATATATATATCTTACTAAGATTTAAAATAAAATTAGATTTCATGAACTTTTTAATAAAATAAAAATTATCTTTCAACTAAGTACAATTTTTAAGTATTAATGATATTTTATTGTATTTTTTTTTTTCAAAATATTTTTGTTTATAAGGATAATTTAATAAAAATAAAATGATTTAGAATAAAAATGATAATTTAGTATATAATAAAAATTAATATTAAAATATAATAATAATTTAATTAAAAATTATTTATAAAAATAAATATATTTTGGTCAAAATAATATAAATTCCAAACAAAATAATCATTATTCATCGTTATTCTGTTGCTGATACCATTACCATTTTTGTTTTGCACCCAAACACTGCAACTTTTTCTTGCCAATTCTTCCCTTATCTTGCAACTTATAAACCCATGAAAAATAGATCTCCATTTCAAAGCATTTTCTCAATCTTTCTTCTTCCTCTTCTCTAATCACCCTTTCAGATTTGGCTTTCAACTTTCATTTTGACCCACGAAAAATAGTGCGCAACTTATCCTTCTCTTCTCCGTTTCGTGGCTCAAAGCATTTTCTCTGTCTTTCTTCTTCCTCTTCTCTAATCTCCATTTCAGATTTGGCTTTCAACTATCATTTTGACCCACGAAAAATAGATTCCACTTCAAAGCATTTTCTCTGTCTTTCTTCTTCCTCTTCCCTAATCTCCATTTCAGATTTAGCTTTCTGCTTTCATTGCAGATCTACTTTTGCTGATTGTGTGTCTATTGATACAAAGAAAAGACAGCACCCGAGAAGAGAGAAGCAAATTATGGAGCTCTGGAACTTCAACCATCTTTGGACCAATGGTAAGTTTTTTCTACTCATATTATGAGAATGAAAATAAAAATATAATTCTCTACATAAAATGTATGAAAAATGTTTTGCTATTTGACTGCCTGGTTTCTTCCTTTTCTTTAATCTGTATTTCAGATTTGGCTTTCAGCTTTTATTTCAGATTTACGTTTCCCTATTGTGTGGCCATTGATACAAAGAAAAGAGAGCTCAAGAGAAGACAAAAACAAATTACAGAGCTGTGGAATTTCAACCATCTTTGGACCAATGGTAAGTTTTTTTACTCACATTATGGGAATGAAAATAATAATATAATTCCCTACAATGTATCTTCTTTGAAAAGCAGAGGAATCTGGACCCATATTTGTTACTGGTTTGGAGAAGTTCATTAGACAAGTATACGACTAGTTTAAAAAATCTACTAGACTGCTGGGTAAGCTATTGCGAAAAGAAAAAGGAATAAAAAAATTATTCTTTGTTGCGTTTGGTAACCCTTAAATTTTTTTTTATTTAATTAATTACAAATTTGACAATTAAATATAAAATGTATTTGGTAATTTGTTTTTATTTATTATTTTTTAAAATTGTAATTAAACTTTATTAAATTTTAAAAACAAAATTTTTTCATTTTCAAAATTTTTTAATCCAATTTTTTTTTTTAACTTATTTTCAAATCATCATCTTGTTACACAAAATATAAAATTAAAAGTTATCAAACGTTTTTATTATTTTTTATTTAAAAAAAAATAAAAATAAAAATAATTAACAAACATATTTTTATTTTTTATAAAATTTATTTCCAATTTTATGTTTAAAAAATTCAAAAACAAAAATTTTATGACAACAACCTAACCACAACCTTTACCAATATGTCTGACTCTTTTTTTGTTGGTTCATTTATAGGAAAACAGCTGTCAAAAAATTGCAAGTCGGTTAAACAAATATATATTAATGAAATGGGTTTTTTCTTTTCTTTCATGTTGCCAACTTCAAAATTAAGATTTACAGAGCACTGGGTTAGTTCTCACAATACAGCCTTTATTACAGTGTTCTAATAGTTTGCATATTTAGTGTTTAAGCACCTCTGAATACTTAATGTTAGTTTTTTCTCTCCTTTATATTGTTTTCAATAAATTTTTTTTTGCTTTGGCCAATATATTGATTGAAATGGTATAAAATCAGAGAAGTTGTTAGGCGGATTATAAGTCTGTTTTCATTTCACATCTTATGACAATTTTTTTTTGTCAAATATCTACATTTCATATTATTCTATAACAATTTTAAACACTAATACTTTCAAATTTGAAGCATCAGGACTTTCTCTGAGGTTTTACAAGATCTGAGTTTTCTATATTTAAAGGTATTTTTTTTAAACTAATTCATAAATTTATATAATTTGTTTATTCTATATTTTTATTTATCTCCATCATGTATGCTTATGTGAATGGTAAATAATACTTTTTTTTAACCTTTTTATTTTACATGCTCTTCCATATGTAATTCATATGCTTATTATTTGTTTGATATAGTCAATTTGTTTACTATGTATAATTTGTTGACTTAGCTACCAACATCCGAAAGATCATAGAATGAGTGATCAGTAAACACGGCCTTATACCCCATTGTGTGTGCATGCATCAAAGCTTCATGACAAAGAGTTGGGAATGCTTGATGGGCATGTACCAATGATATCTTTTCTCTTATAAGTATAGTCCTTATAATAGTAAGAGTTCCATAGAAGGTTGGTAATGTATTCTGCATCACAAAGGGTGTCCATGGTATATAGAAAACTTTCAGCCCTCCTGTCATATATCTAACTCCAGACCGGTTCCCATAGGCATCATTACCACACCACCTTCAACGACCAAAAAAAAAATACAAGTCCATGAACATGAACAAAATATAATCATTAATACAGCATAATTTCCTTTTATATAAGTAATTACAAGTAATAAAATAAATAGAAATATAATGCTTTCATATGCCAACTATACGTGACTATATTCTCTGACCTTGTGGCCAAGCTTTATTAGACATTGTGAGGGATAATAAATGTGATTCTCCACACCACTAAAATTTGAATAAAAAAATCAGAGACTATTAGAATTCTGAACCTTTCCTTCTGCTCACCCATCTATCCCAGTTTAGCGGGAATTGAAGTTCAATCCACCAATATTCTATGAGATATTAGCTGATATTGTTTGGTCTCTAAGAAAAAAGTTGCAGACAGTTAATTTAAATAACCATTATTGGCAAATTGAAAACTAATGAACATAACAAGTAATGAATACTTTAGCATTTCGAGGACCATAAATGTAGCAAGTCAAATACCAGTAACACAACATTATAATGATGCATCTCTATTATTATATACTTTGTAAATATGTTTTTAAGCTAGAAAATAATGTACCTGCCAAAAACTTTATAGCCTATGCAACAACATTTAACAAATCTTGGGTTACACAGAACTGGGATTAGAGAGTTACCCAAAGCTCTCCATTTTCAACAGGCTTACCAGTGTCTTCAAAATTAATGATAATTTCTGTAGCAGAAATTGCAAGACTTCTTAGGGTGTTCCAACCTTTATAATCTACACTGAAAAATAAGTGTTTTCTTTGCTTTGGTCAATGATAGTTTCAAATCATTTTCTCAAATTAATTACATAAATATTAATATTATATATATTGATTGAATTGGTACAAAATGAGAGAAGCTGTTAGGTGGATTATATAGTTAGAGCTGAAACTGGTATATAATGACAAGACACACCCAAGGTTGCTGAATTAGACAATTGTACTTTAAATAATTTGACCTAGCGTTGGGGGCATATGATATATATATTTATATATATATATTTATAACTTCACATAGTTTACAAAGTTTGAATATGCAATCAGAAACTTGTATATAAATCATTACTAAATATCTCTGTAAATCTACACATGATCTGTATTAATTATTTTATTTGTTATATATGTTAATTTTGAGTGTGTTGTTTATATAAAGTTGTCTATTTTCATTCCACATCTTATGACAATTGTTTTTTGTTTGTCAAATATCTACATTTCATATTATTTTATAACAATTTTAAACATTAATAATTTTAAATTTGCAGCATTAACACTTTCTCTGAGGTTTTACAAGATCTGAGTCTACTATATTTCAAGGTATTTTTTTTACTAATTCATTCATTTATATAGCTTGTTTATTCTATATTTTTATGTATATCCATCATGTATACTTGTGTAAACTATACATTTTTTTACTATTTTACTTTATATGCTATTTAAATCATATGCTTCTTTTTTTTTATATGGTCACTTTGTTTACTATGTATAATTAGTTGACTTTTCTTTACATGCTCAACGTCTTTAGTGATAGTTTATGCATTAGATCACAACAAAGCATGGATAACAAAACTGCAACTCCTTTTGCAAAGAAAAGAAGTTGGTATGCAAATTTATCTGAAGAAAGAAAAGAACAACTGAAAAAAAGAAGAGATACATATGCAAAAAAAAAAGAGATCTATCAAACCTACAGGTATAAAATAATACTTGTTTGTATTCTTAAGCATATTAAGATATTTTATACCTCTATATTAATTGATAATTATGATTTAATAATTATCAGTTCAAAATATAGGCTTGAACACGAGCTCCTCCATTTCTTGCGAAGCTGGTAAGGAGTTTAGTAATTTTAAGCTATAAATGATCAATGATTAACATCATTGTAACTGCTGTACTATTTTCTTTTAGGATCTTCTTCAAGTCATTCGCAGATTTATGTGGATCCCTCAGACATATCAATTGAGATTAACCAAAATAACATTCTCTCCTTCACTTCTTCTGAAGTTGGTAATGGACTTAGCAATCTAAGGTTACTCATGGTCAACTAGAGTTGTAAATACGGGCCGAACTTTCCAGCATGGCATGAAATCGACATGAGCCCGGGAGGCACGAGCACGATACTGCACGAAAAAATATGGGCTTGGGTCAGGCACGACACGAATTAGAAATTGGCACAGCACAACACGATATGGGCCTGAGCACGGCGCGGCACGACAAACCCGAAGGCACAACACGAAAGCATAAACAAACTAGCCCGAAAGCACGACACGATAAAAGTCCGATATTTTGACATTAATAATGATAATATTTTTTTATTTGTCAATTATCTATAAATTAAAATGATAATACAAGTTTATTATTTTTCTCAATATTTATATTTTTATAATTATATTAATTTATTTTAAGAATTGTGAGTTAAATTTTTTAGTATTTATTAGTAAGTGTTCAAATTCTAATAATTATCTTTGATATAATTTTGTGTAAAGTATTGTTAAAAAGTATATAAAAATATCTAAAACTGTAATTTAAACAAAGAAATGTATTTGGATTGGTGGTGAGTCTAGGGTTCAATTCCCCATCCTAACATTTTTTGGCAATAAGAAAAGTGGGCTGACCCGAATAAGGAAAGTGAGCCAGCTTGACTTGAGCCCGACATGACACGACATGGGTTGAGCCCATGGGCCGTGCTGGACTTACTCTTTCAAATATGGACCGGCCTGGCTCGACACGAATTGAATATGGGCCCGGCTCGGCTCGGTCCGACCCGAATTATTCGGAGGCACGAGCTCTATGGTCAACACTCCTAACACTTTCGTATTTATTTTAGGATCTTCCTCAACCGAATCACAGGTTTATACCAATTCATTAAACATACAACCACACGTATCGCAAAAGCTAAAACCTACAAGGTTTATGCTGGAAGACATTCCATGTGAACCAAATATTTTACCGGAAAAATTGCCTTGCAAATTTTGTCATGCTCATCGAATTTCTCATGAATCTAAAGTATTTTGTTGTGCTAATGGTCGTATATCATTAGTATCGAACAACATCCCAGAATAATTATATACTCTTTTCACATCTACAAATGTTGAATCATTACAATTTAGAAAATATATTCGAACATATAGCAATAGCTTTGCCTTCACATCTCTTGGTGTGAAGTATGATCAAAATTTATGCAAAAGAAATAAAGGCATATATACATTTAGAGTTCAAGGGAAAGTGTATCACTTTATAAACGATTTGCTACTAACAAATAAACAACCTTCTTATTTACAACTATACTTTTATAATATAGAACATGAACTACAACATCGATGGCCTACTTCAACAAAAATGGATTTATCTATCTTGACAAAAATAATTGAAATACTAAAAACTAATCCATATTGTTGCTTTTCTTCGAAACCTTCAACAACAATATGATGTAGATAGTTGTAAAAATTATCATTCGATCAGACCTTGAACTAGATCAAAGAGTTTATAATGCTCCATCAGAATCTGAAGTTGCTGCAATGTGGATTGAAGATAATTCCTCTGAAGATTGAAAAGGTCGAGATATTATTATCCAGAGCTACTCAGGACACTCACACAAGGTTGAATATTATTTTGGCTGTTACGATCCTTTGCAATATCCCTTATAGTTTCCCATGGTGAAAGTGGTTGGCGTCGTTGAATTAAGAAAATATGCAATTTGACAACTCCGTCTGAAATAGTTGATGAGAACTTAGTTACTTTTGATATGACAGATTTTGTTGCAAACCTTTTCAATAGAAAACTTAGGTACATAACATTACTCGAATTAGCTATGTTTTATATACCTTTTTCAAGGTTATAATTTATTGGTGTGGTTTTCCAGCATCTACAAAAAAGAGAAATAATTTTGCTTCTTGTTGAGAATATTATTGTTACAAATTACAAATAGACCTCAAAAATCGATATTATTACAAGCTGGAAGACTGTTACAACAATATGTTGTTGACATGTATGTAAAGCTTGAGACATCTCGGTTGGACTATTTTCGTCAAAACCAAAAAGCAATTCGAGCTGAACTATATCAAGGTATTATTGACAGCATTCAACATGGTGAAACTCGAGGCTCTCAAATCGGCTGGCGAATTATTTTACCAGCATCATTCATTGGAGGACCTAGAGATATGAGGAAAAGATGTTAAACTCGAGGCTCTCAAATTGGCCAGTGAATTATTTTACCAACATCATTTATTGGAGGACCTAAAGATATGAGGAAAAAATATATGGATGCGATAACATTAGTTGAATGATTTGGAAAACCAGATATATTCCTCACCATGACTTGCAATCCTAATTGGGTGGAGATCAAAGAGATGCTAGAATCAAATGACGAAGCCCATAATAGGCATGACTTAGTTGTCCGGATCTTTAAAGCGAAATTAGAAGAGTTGAAAGTTGATTTGTTTAAAAGAAAAATATTTGGAGAAGTGGTTGCATATGTATATGTCATGGAATTTCAAAAAAGAGAACTTCCGCTACTCACTTCCTAATAATTTTGAAATGGGAGAAATTCCTGACAAAACTAAAAACTGCCACCTATATGCAATGGTTCTTAAACACATTATACATGGTTCATGTGGTGTCTTACATGTGAAGAATGCTTGCATGACAAAAAGAGGCAATTGTAGAAACCATTATCCAAAAAGTTATTGCTCAATCACAACTCAAGGAGAAGACTCATATCCTAAATACAGACGTCGTGATGATAAATTAAAATCAGAGGTGTGACATTAGACAATCGTTGGGTTGTTCCATAAAATCCCTTTCTTTCGGCAAAATTTGATTGTCATATGAATATTGAAATCTGTTCCAGTATTAAAGCTATCATGTATTTGTTGTACAAATAAATAAATATATATATATATAAATATAAAAAGGTCATGATCGAATTAGTTTTAAATTACAAATGAAGAGAATATAATTAATAAAATTGATAACTTCCAATCTCCAAGATGGATATCTGCTCCTGAAGCCATGTGGAGGATATATGCCTTCACTTTGAATGAAATTTATCCATCAGTATGCTCTTTACAATAACACCTGGAGGGTAATCAAATGATCACTTTCAATGAGTCCTAAAATCTGTCGCACATAGTAGATTCTGATTTATCCTCAAGATCCATGTTAACTGAGTTTTTCAAATTAAATTGTTGTAATGACCATGCGCGAACCCTTCTCTATAAAGAATTTCCTGAATATTTTGTTTGGGACTATTACAAGACAGAAAACTAAAGAAGCAGGGAAAAAAATGAGAGAATTGTATTAAACTGAATTAATTGAGTACAGAAAAAAAGAGTGAGCCTTATATAGCTCAAGCTCAAAATAGCTCAGTAACTGAAGTTAGTTACACCTCTTTATGACAGCTGATTAACAGCTCACTAAAACTAACACACCAACTAACTAACAGACTTTTAACTCTTAACACTCCCCCTCAAGATGGAGAGCTAATGCTTATTAATCCCATCTTGTCTTTGAAGCCATTGAACTGAGTAGGAAATAGGGCTTTAGTGAACACATCAGCTAGTTGATCTTTGGAAGAGACATGGCTAGTTTTGATCACCCCTTGTTGAATCTTTTCCCGAACCAAGTGGCAATCAATCTCTATATGTTTGGTTCTTTCATGAAACACAGGGTTGGCTGCTATGTATTGTGCTGCCTTGTTGTCACAATATAACAAAGCTGGATTCTTATGTTCAATATTTAGCTCCTTAAGAACTGACAGTAACCATACAAGCTCACAGGTAGTATTTGCCATGGCCCTGTATTCTGCTTCAGCAGATGATCTAGATACAACTTGTTGCTTCTTACTTTTCCATGATATCAAGGAGTCTCCAAGAAAAATGCAAAAACCAGTAGTTGATCTTCTGGTATCTGGACAAGCTGCCCAGTCGGCATCAGTGTAGGCTCTTAGCTGTATTTCTGATGTTGCAGGGAAAAACAGTCCCTGTCCTGGACAATACTTCACATATTGGAGTACCCTTTGTGCTGCTTTCAAGTGTCTAACCTTGGGAGTGACTAAAAACTGACTCAATTTGTTCACAGAAAATGACAAATCTGGCCTTGTGATGGTGAGATATTGCAGCTTCCCAACTATTCTTCTATAAAGTTTGGGATCTGCCAACTTGTCTTCTTCGTCTTGACTTAGCTTTAGGTTAGCTTCCATAGGGGTAGTGACTGGTTTGCACCCTAAATGACCAAGATCTTCAAGCAATTGCAAAGCATAAGGCCTTTGTGAAATGAAAATTCCCTTAGGAGATCTAGCCACTTCCAATCCTAGGAAGTATTTTAGTTTTCCTAGATCTTTAAGCTGAAACTTGTTGTTCAACTTAACCTTGAGTGCCTCCAACTCAGCAAGATTGTTACTAGCCAAAATTACATCATCAACATAAATGAGAAGGATGATGAAAATGTCTCCAACTTGTCTCATAAACAGTGAGTGATCTGTGGCTGAATGATGAAAACCCTCCTCAATCAAGGCGCTAGAAAATTTTGCAAACCATTGTCTTGATGCCTGCTTCAACCCATATAGAGATTTTTTAAGTTTGCATACTGCATTTGGTGGAAGCTCCCCCTTAGGACTATACCCAGGAGGTAGAGTCATATACACATCTTCATGGAGATCTCCATGTAAAAAGGCATTGTTGACATCAAGTTGATGAAGATGCCAACCATGGAGAGCTGCAAGTGCAAGAACAAGCTTTACTGTGACTAATTTTGTAACCGGAGCAAAGGTATCTGTATAATCTATACCTTCTTGTTGATTATAACCTTTAGCCACAAGTCTGGCTTTAAACCGTTCCACAGAGCCATCTGCATTGTACTTGATCTTATAGACCCATCGACAGCCAATAACATGTTGGTTAGCAGGCAAAGAAACCACTCTCCATGTATTATTCTTCTCAAGAGCATCAATCTCATTATTCATGGCATTATCCCACTCTGGTATGCCTTGTGCTTGACTGAAAAATTCTGGTTCATAGTGACTGGAGATGGACAGAATAGCTGCTCGAAAATGAGGAGATAACCTGCTGTAATCAAGAACTTGAGAAATAGAGTGATGAGTAACAGATGAGGGAACCTGAGACACATCAGAAGAGTTAGTTTTAGCAAGATAACAGTGATAATCTTGTAAATATGAAGGCTTATGAGAAGCTCTAACAGGTCTGGTCTGTGAAGAAGAAACAGGGGCTGATTGGTCGTTATACTGAAGCCCAGATGTTGAAAAATCAGTTACAGACTTAGAGAAAAAATTTTGGTACTCATCTGAAAGAGAGTCATTAGAACGAAATGGAAAAATTGTTTCATGAAAATGGACATCTCTGGAACAAAAAACTCTGTTTGAATTAATATCTAACAGCTTATAGGCTTTCATGCCAGTCGGGTATCCTAGAAAAATGCATGGTACAGCTCTAGGAGAAAATTTGGATCTATTGTTAGATAAAGTGGAGGCATAGGCAAGACATCCAAAAGCTCTTAGATGAGTATAATTTGGTGGCTTAGATTTGAGAACCTGAAATGGAGAGACATTTTGTAAATTTGGTGTTGGTGTTCTGTTGATTAAGTAGGCAGCAGTAGCAACACATTCATCCCAGTAAACTAAAGGAATATAAGACTGGAATAAGAGGGCTCTAGCTACATTTAAGAGATGTTGATGTTTCCTTTCAACAACAGAATTTTGTTGGGGTCTATGGATACAAGAATGATAATGAAATATGCCAAGAGAGCTAAACAAATCTACAAATTGCAATTCTTTGGCATTATCTGATCTAACAGCTTTAATGGTCTTTTGGTACTGTGTTTTGATGAGTTGAATAAAATTTGGAATGGCAGTTTGTGCTTCAGCTTTGCTTTTGATAAAATGCACCCAAGTGTATCTAGAATGATCATCAACAATGGTAAGAAAATACTTATGACCCCCAATGGTTAGTGTATTAAATGGTCCCCATATATCAATGTGAATAAGATCAAAACATTCTTTAGCAATGTTATGATTGGAAACAAAAGGCAATTTTCTTTGTTTTGCATAATGACAAACAGAACAGTGGAAATTTGGAGAAGAGTGATGTTGAAATTGCAATTCTTTATTCAAGGAATGAAGTTTGATACAAGAGGGATGTCCCAATCTATAATGCCAAACAGTATCACTATTTATTGTGGAATCTGAAAACAAAGAGAAAGCATGTGGACTAATTTTCTCAACAGGTAATGTCAAGTAAAATAATTTTCCACGCCTTTCAGCCATCCCAATCAGCTGGTTCTTCAAAGTGTCCTGAATTACACAGTGATCATTATGAAAAGTGAATACACAAGCAGCTGATTCAAGTAAAGATGTAACAGAAAGGAGGTTAAGGTGAAAATCTGGAACATATAAAACATTGTTGAGAATAAGAGTTGAAGAGAGCACAACTGTTCCAAGACAAGAAACTTTAACAGAATTGCCATTAGGTAAATTAACACAAGAAATTGTGGAATCTGAATAAGTGTTTTGAAATAAGGACAAGTTGTGACACACATGGTGAGTAGCACCAGTGTCAAGAATCCAAGAAAATGAGGCTGTAGAAAGAGTTTTACCAGAAAATTGTGATACTGATGGCTGAGTAACATGAACAGAATTGAGGTGTTCACCACTTTTCTGAGACAGCATATTCATGAGCCTCTGGCACTGAGCAAAAGTAGCTATGAGATCTTGCTCAACATTCGGACCAATGGCATTTGTTCCACCATCTTCTTGTGCACCAGAGAAATTTGCAGCAGGTTTGGCAGGTCCTGGAGCATTTCTATGGGGAAATTTGCCATGCAACTTGTGTCCTGGTGGATAACCATGAAGCCTGTAGCACTTAGCCATGATATGACCTGTGATTCCACAATGATTACACACTGTTCTTGGCTTGTGTGGCTGAACACTCCCCACAAATTGACCGGAGCTAGATGATGATGATGGAGCAGCAGGCTTGTCATTTTCGATGTGAGTAGTGGTGATTCCTCTCTGTCTTTCTTCTTGTACCACTGAAGCAAAAGCCTTGTTAATGTTGGGAAAGGAATCTTGCATCAAGATCTGAGATCTTGCATTGCTGTATGACTCATTGAGACCAATTAAGAACTCAAGAACCCGATCCTCATCCCGATATTCTTGAATAATCTTCATTGCACCACAAGTACAAACAGGTTGTGGTCTGAATTCTTGAATCAAATCCCAAAGAGACTTCCGCCGAGTGAAGTATGTAGTGACAGAATTTGATCCCTGAACCAAAGCTTGCATTGATCGCTTAGCCTCGAACACCCTAGGTGCATTCTTTTGATGATATCTTTCCTGAAGTTCAGACCAAATCCTAGCCGCATTGTCAAGATACATCACACTGTCTGCAATTTCACTAGAAATGGCATGCAGAATCCATGAGATCACCAAACTGTTGCACCTAAACCAGACATCATAAGCGTCATCATCACCTTCAGGAGCAGGTAATCGACCATCAACGAACTTAATCTTGTTTCTTGCAGCAAGAGCAACTACCATCGATCGCCTCCAAGAGCTGTAATTTTCGCAGCCAGTCAAGATCTTTGGAACAAGGCTAACAACAGAGTGATCTCCATTAGAAATGTAGTAAGGGCTGCGAGGATCATCACCAGGTGGACGATCATGAGGTTCAAGAACAGAGAACATGTTTGCAGTTTCGGATCCAACTCCTTGATTTGCTGTGTTTCGAGTGTGAGCTCCACCACGAGCCATTACCAACAGCAACCGTGATCAACAATCAGAGAAAACGCAAAGAAGGCGTGATCGGGGCTCTGGTACCATATTACAAGACAGAAAACTAAAGAAGCAGAGGAAAAAATAAGAGAATTGTATTAAACTGAATTAATTGAGTACAGAAAAAAAGAGTGAGCCTTATATAGCTCAAGCTCAAAATAGCTCAGTAACTGAAGTTAGTTACACCTCTTTATAACAGCTGATTAACAGCTCACTAAAACTAACACACCAACTAACTAACAGACTTTTAACTCTTAACAGGGACCAACAAACAAAATGTGGAGTATCAGAAAGACAAGTCATGTGATTGGCAGGGTAGTGTCTGCATATCAAACTGAAGGAGAATGATATTATCTACGCTTGCTTTTAAATCATATTAAAGGAGTGACTTCTTTTGATGATTTGAAAACTTTCAAGAATGTTCATGTGACAACATTTCGTGAAGCTGCTTTGTTAAATGGACTTTTAGAACCAGATAACAACATAGAGCAATGTTTAGAGGAAGCCAGTGTATATCAAATGCCTTATGCTTTGCGAAGATTGTTAGCTTCTATATTGGTTTACTACAGACTTACCAATCCTAGAGAATTGTGGGAAAATTTTGAATGCAACATGTCGGAAGATTTTCATTGTTTACAACTACCTCCAAATAATGTTAGAGCAAAAGTATTAGAACATCTTTTTATAGTACTTGAATCAATGGGCAAAAATATTAATGATTATCATTTCGTTAATTATCAATTTTTGCTAACTAAAGAAGATAGGTCAACAAAAGAAAAAAATGAAGAATTAGAAATTGCTGTTTCAAAAACAGATTTATCATCCATAAATTTTCTTAACTTCGAACAAAAACAAGCATATGAAATAATCGTGAATAAAGTATTCCATGTAGAATGTGGAACTTTCTTCGTTGATGGACTTGGGGAAGTGGTAAAACATATTTATACAAAGCTGTTCTAGCTACAGTTAGGTCAAAAGGTTTGATTGCTCTTGCTACTGCATCTTCAGGAGTTGCTGCGTCTTTATTACCTGGTGGTCGTTCTGTACACTCAAGATTCAAAATACCCCTTAGTTGTGAAAATGACATTACATGTGCAGTTAGTAAGCAATCTGGGTTAGGAAAACTACTCCAACAAACAAGATTGATACTTTGGGATGAAGCTCTCATCGACGATCAATAGAAGCATTGGATGAACTGCTTAAAGATAATAATGAGTCTACTGAACCATTTGGTGGCAAAGTCATTGTATTGGGTGGTGATTTTTGCCAAGTGTTACCTGTTGTGCAGAAAGCAACAAAATAGGAGATTATTGATGCAAGTTTAGTGAAATCATATTTATGGCCATTATTTCATAAAATTCACTTGACAGAGAACATGCGAGCAAGATTAGATCCTCAATTTTGTGACTTCCTATTGCATATTGGTAATGGTGAAGAACCGATAAATGATGCTGACAATATCAAAATTCCTATGTCAATGATTATTCCATATGAAGGTGATCCTTTATCATTACAAAATCTAATAACTACAGTTTTCCCAAATTTAGAAAACACATATATGTTGACACATCGAGCAATATTAACACCAAAAAGTGAATATGCCGATGAAATAAATAATTTGCTCATACAAAACTTTCCTGGTGATGATATTACATATTATAGCTATGATGACATTATTGATTCTAATGAAGAACGTGTTAATGAAGACTTTCTACATAGTTTCACCCCAAGTGGATTTCCACCTCAACTATTGGTAAAAGAAAATTGTCCAGTCACCTTCGAAATATTAATCCTTCTGAAGGCTTGTGTAATGGTACACAATTGCTTTGTCGACGATTTAGCTCAAAATTGATCGATACAGAAATAGTTAGTGAGCAACATTATGGGAAACGAGTTTTCTTACCCAGAATTCCATTCATACCTATTGAAACTCAAAGTAATCCATTCCCTTTTAAAAGAACTCAGTTTCCAGCATAAGTGTTGCTATGATTATAAATAAAGCTCAAGGTCAAAGTTTAGATTATGTTGGTTTATACCTACCCGAACCTGTATTTTCACATGCTCAACTATATGTTGCTCTATCTAGAGCAAAAACAGCAAATTCTATCAAAATACTTATACGACCAACCCTTCATGATATATCTGACTTTAGTTACACAAGAAACATTGTATACCATGAGATATTACAATTGAGTAGCTCATCATACTAGAGAACTTTGAAGCTTATAATAATAACTCTTTCATGTAAGCTTCAAAAATAAAACATTCCATATTCTTATAATTGCTTTTACATGATTATATTTTTTTAAGCATTTTCAATTATCAGTATTTATTTGTTTAATGCACTATTCATCTATTGTTTATTCACTTTGCTTATCATATTTTCACAATAGTATTCAATATTTATTTCATTGTTGTCTTATTAAATTTTGAATATTGTCTTCTTTTACGTTATCCACCTTCTTCATTACAGGTCCAAAATGGAAAATCAACTGAAATATATTAGAGAAATCTTTCCTCGAACTCGAAATTGGGAAGCGAAAGTAGTAGTTGCGGATAAGCGTTTACCAAGAACTTCACGACGTAACCCTTCTAGATTTCAACACTTAATATTGGTCGATACACAGGTATTTTATTTAAAGCTTTTATTATTCGTAGATTGTACGAAGATTTTATATATATTTTTAAAATATATATAGAGGTGATATAAATTGGTTATATATATACCTTTACTGTGTAAGACTTTAAAATTTAATTTAATTTTCTTATGACATACCTTTTATTTAGTTGTTATTAAAATTGAGTACTTAGATAATTTAATTAAAGTTTATTTTATATTTTTATTACCGGTGCTTGTTTTGTATTGTATTGCAATAAAAGCTTAAATTCACATATAGTAATAAATCAAATATATATAGTATATAGATATATAAGAGTCATTGTTAATTAATTATATACATTCACTTTAAGTGTGACACACTTGAGCTTTTGATATAATTATATGTTTATATTTATTATGACACACTTTAATTTTGGGTATAACTATCTAATAATTGAAATGTGCCTTACTGACAGGCCTTTTCTATAAGCACTATGAAAATTGTACATTGGTGTTGATTTTTTTTGATACACTCAATATTGGTGTTGATTTTACTATTTATAATTAAGTATAACTTAATCTTAGCATATGAATAAATTTAATTATTTATGAATATGCGAATTTATATATTTTACTTTCTTAGATAACTTTTTTCATTCGTCTCTAACATTGAACTAATATGATATATATATATATATAATTTACAGTCATTAATATAATTAATAATTAAAAGTCATAAACTTATTATTAACAGTCATAGAAAAGTTGCAAAAAAAGGCTTTACATTTTGTTTGTGCAAAGTTAATTTACCAATCAAGTTTTATTCTATTTTGATTATTAATATTATTATTATTATTTACAGGGAACAACAATTCAATCAACAATCTTTGATGATAATATAGAACGTCTGGAAAACACTTTGATTGTGTATAAGACCTACAACATTTCAGATGCAATTGTGAACTCTGTCTTACCTCAGTATCGAATAATTGAAAATAAATATCAATGGATACTCAATGAAAAAACTCACATTAAAGAAGTGATAGAAGATGAAGCAATAAATGTGCCTGAAGATCCATTTCACTTTTCTTTTGTCCCTTTCAACGCTTTAGATCAGCACAAGAATCGAACCTCAGAAGTTGGTGAGCAAACAACATTTCAAATATTATCTAAACTTAGTATCTAAATTCATTTTCAACATTATTATGATGATTTTTGCAGATATCATTGCATTAGCACTCAATATTCGCCCAAAAAAATTTATACAAACATCCTCTGGTGCAAATTGTGTTCAAGAAATCACTTTAATTACTGCGGAGTAAGTAACATATATTTTTTTTATTTATTTTCTCTTGTTTTTTCTTGATATTTCTTCTTTTAACAAATTAATATTCATGTGCAGAAAGGTGCAACTACTTCTAACTGTTTGGAATGAACAATTTGATAGTGAAGTCAATAAATTGCAAGTATGATAGCAACGCAGCCTGTTATAGCTGCTAAAAATTTGAGGGTTGTTTCATATTGCAGTAAGTTCCAAACTTTATTGGTAACTCTTTATTGCATATACACACTATATTCACTCAAAATATTTTCTATATGTAGATACATCATTATGTACAAAAGGTGTCAGTCGTATTCTGGTCAATCCAGCTGTACCCCAAACAATTTCACTGTAACAATGGTACTTTTCATATTGCAGAACTTAATAAACATTTGTATTAATGTAAACAGTACAATAACTTCACAACAAAATCACTTGTTTATTGCAGGCGAGATGAAAACAGTACTTACTTACAAAGGTGTGCAACTGAAGAACTTAGTCTTCCATGTTCATCAACTATGAAAATGCCTGCAAATGAGAAATTTACACCACTCATTATCATCAAAGATCTAGCTCACAAGGTACTCATTTTTATATACCTTTTATTATAACTATTATAGTTGCTGAAACTATAATGGAACTAATCAATTGTTATTTTACAGCAAGAGAAGTTCTGGATCAAAGCAACATTGTCATTAAAGAATTTTGACCAACAATTTTGGTATATGGCATGTGAAAAATGCCACTTAGGCACAAAACGTCCGTTCAACACTATCTTCAATTGTGATAGATGCTATGCAAAAGATGTCAAAGCAATACTGATAGGCCTCCACTGACCTACGTGTATGCTAGGAAGAACAGGAAAGGGTACGGTAAGGCAGCAGTAGGAGAATAAAACTGATTATGATGTAAGTTGTTATTTGGGTTGGGTTTGTATTTGGCTGGTCCACAGTAGTCTAGTTAGTACTAATATAAAGTCTGTATGGTGGGTCTCTGGTGGGGTTGTCCAGTACTTGGTGTAAGGTTGTAACCTTTTTTGTGGGAGAGAACAGGGCTGTCAAACGCCCTGGATATTCAATACCAGCTCAATTTCCTCATCTCTATTTCCTTACTGTTGCTATACTTGCTGTTGATACTTTCTTGACCAGGAAATTCCTATCAAATACCAAGGTATTTGGAAAAAAAAAATTCTTTCTACTTTCTTGTTGTTAAATATGCATTTTTTTTTTGGGAATTTGGTATATGCTTCTGTGGCTTCAATATGTCTCTTTTTATGGGTATGCTATCACCTTCTAATGTTGGAGTATTTTTGGGGCATCTCAATGTCCATGATGTTTTACAAAGGAGAAAACATTTCCATACTCTTTTGCTAGATTGGTAAATGGTGTGCAAACAATATAGGGAGTCGATATATGATTTGTTTATGCATTGTAGCTGTGCAGATTTGGGTTAAATTACTAAAGGAATTTAGTTTGAATCAGAGTATACATACATACACACTGTATAGATATATTAATTTTCTACTCGAAAGAAGGTAATGAAACAAGGAATTTTTGAAGATGCAGATAGTATCATATTAAAAATATAGTATCTATGAGGCTATCTTATAAGGTTTTATTTCTTATTAAAAAAATAGAAAAAATTATAGTGCCCTCAAGCTATTATATTGTTTAAATTTCCTAAATTTATATATTTAACATCCTCTTTTCAATCTTCTTCTAAACCATTTGAATATTAATATTACTGTACAAAATCTAAATAAAATATTAAATATTTATTGAGATTATAATTGTTATGTTTCACGTTTGTTTTAATTGTCTTCATTTTTTATATTAAAAATACCACTTATGGAGAATTATAGGACTTTTTATGACTTCTGCTAAATGTCACATATTTAAAAGAACTAACTTATAAAAACTAATCTAAAATTTCTCTTGCATAAATCTTGTTATAAGTTCAAGAGAACTTGTTGACATGTTAAATGTACAAATATCTCTAGCTTCTATATTAAAATATCAATGCCTATATATAGTTTAAGTTTTCTCCTATTCTTTTCATTTCTAACACATATATTTCCCTACTTTATGTCATCTGTGGTAAATCTTTTATACATACATGATGAGTCGGTTTTTAGTATAGTTTTTAACCTGTGTTTAGGGTAAGTTTGAGTCGATTTGGTGGAATATTGTGCGGTATTACACTTGTTTTGGTATGATTACAGGAAATAGAATGAGGAAGCATGGAGTTGAGGAAATGAATGAAAAATCATAGCAATTGGGAAATTTATGCTAAAAGTTGACAAGAAGACAGTTGAGGATTCATATGCGGAGAGACTTGTTCATTTTGGAGCCTTGGAAGTAAGTTTTGAGGTTAATGTAAAGGGCTACGACGCTCAAATGAAGAGCTGTGGCGTAAGGGAAAAACAGAGAGCCTATTTTCTGGAATTTCAAGGGCCGCGGCGCATGTTTGAAATGCCGTGGCGCTTGCTGGAACCCGAGACCAGAATTGCGCAAACTTAGAGAGGAGGGCTGCAATGCTTAAACACTAGGGCCGCAGCGCGTGTAACTTTTTCGTGGCCATCAGAAGGGCGAAATCGTCATTTATTTTGAAAATTAGTTTTTAGGGTTTCTATTTAAATGTTTGTTAAGAGTTAATTAGGAAATGTCATTGGTGAATTTCAGAGATTACTAGAGACCTTGGAAAGAACATTGAAGATCTGAGAGTTTTATTTCTTGGATCTCTTCTTTATTCTCTTTATTCTTGAGTTTATGTTTATATTTAATTTGATGGATTCCATTATGTTTGTCTTGAACTAATCTTGTTTTTAGGGTGTTAGTGGATTCTTCTTGAAGCTTTTGATTTCTTAATGCAGTTTTTTTGAGTTTCTTTCTACTATTGTGAATTATTTATCTTATGCTTAATGCTTGTGAATGTTTGATCACCATTCACATTTTTTTATATGATTTTAACCTAGGCTCTGAGAAGAAAATGCTAATTATGTTATCCGTTTGGTGGAATTCAACGTTCCGGAGACTAGAACCTTATTTAGAAGCCATTTTTACAATTATTAATGGTATCCCTTATCTTGGTTGTGACTAGGTATAAGCTAGGGGCTTGGTAAACGGATCGTGCTCAAGAGGCATCTCGCGTAACCAGTACATTTGGAAACTAAAGGTAAGAAAACTGCTTCTGGTTGTGGATTTATAATGGGATTAAGGGTTCCCTATTTTGTATGCTTTATAGATGATGGTATTATGCCATGAAAATAATAAACAAACGACCTAAGAGTGTCGAAGTTTACATTAGTGCACAGAGCGCGGCTCGACCACTGGTAGCTGAGGACAACTTATTATGCACTGAGCTCGGTTGATGCTTGTGAATGTTTGATCACCATTTACATGTTTTATATGATTTTAACCTAGGCTCTGAGAAGAGAAAGCTAATTATGCTATCCGTTTAGTGTAATTCAACATTCCAGAGACTAGAACCTTATTTAGAAGCCCTTTTTACAATTATTAATGGTATCCCTTATCTTGGTTGTGACTAGGTATAAGCTAGGGGCTCGGTAAACGGATCGTGCTCAAGAGGCATCTCGCGTAACCAGTACATTTGGAAACTAAAGGTAAGAAAACTGCTTCTGATTGTGGATTTATAATGGGACTAAGGGTTCCCTATTTTGTACGCTTTATAGAGGATGGTATTATGACATGCAAATAATAAACAAACAGCCTAAGAGTGTCAGATTTTACATTAGTGCACAGAGCGCGGCTCGGCTACTGGTAGCTGAGGACAACTTATTATGCACTGAGCTTGGTTTAAGCAGGCCAGAGCCAGTGGGGTAAACAGAGGGTGCGACCTAAGGTGTCGACCCTGATTATCATGTGATTTGATTGTTATCATTGATTGGTGGATTTGTCATGCTGAATAGCTGAGTGTTGATTGGTTGAATCTTTGGTTGTATCTATGTGCTATGTGATTAATGTGGTATGTTAAGTGTATGAACATGCTTAAAGGGTTATCTAGCTGTTATCATTGTTTGTTCTATAATGTTATGTTTTCTTGCTGGGCCTTGGCTCACGGGTGCTACGTGGTGCAGGTAAAGGCAAGGGCAAGCTTGATTAGCCCTGAATCAGAGAGCTCTGAAGGCAGAATGTACATGATTAGCTGCTCGACCGCCAGGGTTGAGGAAGAGACAGGAACAGGAGAACAACAAACGTATATTTTGCCCTTAGAGTGGTTAGTGGTTGTTTGTACTCTAGAAATTTTGTAAATTGACTTTTAAACGCTGTTTCTTTTGGGATCCCATGTGTAAAAAGTTTAGTTATACAGAATGTATCTTTTGAGACCAAAACCTTTTAACCCTAGCACATTAATGGTTTCAGTGACACTTTTTTAACTAAAAGACTTGATTAGCAAGTTCTGCACATTTATAAATACACAATGTAGCGGTCTTGGCTATCCAGGGCGTTACAACTTGGTATCAGAGCGTCCTAGGTTTAAGGGTTCCTGAAGACCGGATGGACATGTACATTCGCTGCTAGAGACAAGCTCGATTCAAGGTTTGGTAATGTTTATATGTGCTTATATGCTTGTATGCTTGGAAAGAATTATGATTGTTGTTATCTGTTGGATTTATAGGAAGCATGAGATACTGATAGGGCTTGGGCCTTAACTGCTGCATGATAATATTAAGGCCTGCTTATTAGCATTGTTGTGCATGTGAATGAATATCTGAATGATTAGTTGCATGTTGTGTATGGATGGATGGTTGTATCTTAACTGATGTGTGGTGATATTGGGGCATGCTTATTAGCAATGCCGGTGCATGTGGATAAATGCCTATATCTTGATTGTTTGTGATTGGTTATGCTCTTTTGGTGGATTTTGGAGAAGCTTTTACCCTGTCATCATGGTCTGATTGCCGAGTCGTTGATTGCAGATTGACTTGGATAGCTATGCGTCCAAGAAAATCTACGCGACTAGCCGACACTAGGTTTGGGGCCAGAGGTGATGACCAAGGCCAGATTCCTCCGCCAGTCCCTGAGAACTGGCAGCAAATTATGGCAGATATGCAAACGCGATTACGGAGCCAAGATGAATAGTTCGTCTGCTACGACAGCAGGCTCCAGCAGGGAGTGCTGCACCTATTGTGCCACCTGTAGTGGCACCAGTTATTCAGCCATCAAAGGTTGGGAACAGGTGGGAGCCATTGTATGAGCGGTTTCGAAAGCAACATCCCCCAACTTTTGAGGGAGGACCTGATCCACTAAAGGACAAATAGTGGATGACTATGATTACTACTATCCTGGATTTCATGAGGATAGAAGGATATGACAGAGTGGCCTGTGCCACATATATGTTGAGAGGGGATGCCTGCATCTGGTGGGAAGTGGCATCACTGACCAGGGACGTCACTGCTTTGAGTTGGGAAGGATTTAAAGATTTGTTCAGTAAAAAATACTACAATGTTTCCATCAGGGCAGCAAAAGTTAATGAGTTTGTGGGTTTGGTGCAGGGCAACATGACAGTTACTGAGTATGCCCTAAAATTTGATAGACTTGCGAAATTTGCACCAGACCTTGTGCCTACAGATGCATCCAAGCAAGACAGATTCATCAGGGGGCTTAATGCTATGATAGCCCAGGATGTTAGGATCACAACGGTACCTGAGGGAACTATGCCCAAGCCGTTGAGAAGGATCTTACCGCTGAGGAAGCGGAGAACAAGATTTGGAAGGAAAGTGCAGCGAGGCGCGAGGTTCGCAAAGTGGTGCCTCCTTATTCTAGGTCAGGTAGGGGCAGAGGCCCCAGTGATGTGAAAAGGAAGACTCCTGACACTTTGACCTCTGCTGGTCCTGACAAGAGGGGTCGGGGTAGTCAGGGTGGTCATCAGGGCGGCGGTGAGGCGTGGCAGAGTTATCCAGAGTGCCTGAGGTGTAGAAGACACCATCAGGGCGAATGTCGGGCCAAGGCTTGCTATGTGTGTGGAATAGTGGGGCACCTCAAGAAGGACTGCCCAACAGTGAAGAAAGGGGAAGCAGGAAAGGTGGACAGCTTGACTCCAGCTCGAGTGTTCACCTTGACACAGGCAGAGGCCGAGGCTAGTCCCTCGGTAGTGACAGGTTAGCTTTCTAGCGCTAGCTCTCCTTTTACTCTATTGATGGACTCTGGTGCTACACATTCCTTTGTTTCTAGTAAAGTGATTGATAGATTGTGTAGACCTAGTGAGTATCAGACTGCAGGGTTTGAGACTTTATTGCCTACAGGGGAACTGGTAGTTTCTAGGAGGTGGATTAGGGCACTGTCAGTGATGGTTGATAGTAGGGAGCTTTTGGTAGATCTGATTGAGTTAGACATGGAGGATTTTGACATGATCTTAGGGATGGATTAGCTGGTTATGTATGGGGCTACTATTGACTACAGGAAGAAGATGGTGACTTTTGAGCCTGAGGGCGAGGATCCTTTTGTCTTCGTGGGTACGGTATGTGGACCCCATGTACCCATGATATCAGCATTGAGAGCTAGAAACTTGCTACAGGGTGGATGTATAGGTTTTCTGGCTAGTGTGGTGGATACTACCAGGGTTTTGCTAGTGGGGTTGGGAGAGACCAGGGTGGTTTGTGAGTTTTTGGATGTGTTCCTTGAGAAGCTACTAGGATTGCCGCCGCCCAGGGAAATTCAGTTTGTTATCGAGTTAGCACTGGGCACAAAACCAGTATCAAGGGCACCATGTAGGATGGCACTAGCAGAGTTGAAGGAACTGAAGATACAACTACAGGAACTTCTGGATTTGGGATTCATCAGGCCTAGCTACTCTCCATGGGGCGCTCCAGTTTTGTTTATTAAGAAGAAGGACGGGACTCTGAGGATGTGTATAGACTACAGGGAATTAAACAAGTTGACCATTAAGAATAAGTACCCTCTACCAAGGATCGATGACTTGTTCGATCAGCTGCAGGGAAAGACGGTGTTCTCAAAGTACCCTCTACCAAGGATCGATGACTTGTTCGATATGCTTTATAGAGGATGGTATTATGCCATGCAAATAATAAACAAACGGCCTAAGAGTGCCAGAGTTTACATTAGCGCACAAGGCGCGGCTCGGCCACTGGTAGTTGAGGACAGCTTATTATGCACTGAGCTCGGTTTAAACGGGCCGGAGTCAGTGGGGTAAACAGAGGGTGCGACCTAAGGTGTCGACCCTGATTATCATGTGATTTGATTGTTATCATTGATTGGTGGATTTGTCATGCTGAATAGCTGAGTGTCGATTGGTTGAATCTTTGGTTGTATCTACGTGCTATGTGATTAATGTGGTATGTTAAGTGTATGAACATGCTTAAAGGGTTATCTAGCTGTTATCATTGTTTGTTCTATAATGTTATGTTTTCTTGCTGGGCCTTGACTCACGGGTGCTACGTGGTGCAGGTAAAGGCAAGGGCAAGCTTGATCAACCCTGAATCGGAGAGCTCTGAAGGCAAAATGTACATGATCAGCTGCTCGACCGCCACGGTTGAGGAAGAGACAGGAATGGGAGAACCACAAACGTCTGTTTTTCCCTTAGAGTGGCTAGTGGTTGTTTGTACTCTAGAAATTTTGTAACCTGACTTTTAATCGTTGTTTCTTTTGGGATCCCATGTGTAAAAATGTTTAGTTATACGGAATGTATCTTTTGAGACCAAAACCTTTTAACCCTAGCACATTAATGGTTTCAGTGACACATTTTTAACTAAAAGACTTGATTAGCAAGTTCTGCACCTTTATAAATACACAGTGTAGTGGTCTTGGCTATCCAGGGTGTTACAATTATAGTTTTGGGATTATTGTGTTGTTTGAGAAGCATTGTGGTGTTATTTTGAACTGTTTGGGATTATTATTAGTATATTGCAAAGTTTGGGGAATATTGACAATATAGGGTAGGTGCGGTCAAATTTTTAGTAGGATATTATGGGACCTAAAAGAAATCCTTCTAGAGCATCATCCGCTAGGTACACCAGTAGAACATCTTCCTCTAGGGAACCTGAACAACCCCCAGAATATGATGCTACAAAATTTGTGAGTAAGGTTTCTTTTGATCGGTATAAAAGGATACGTAAGCGAAGGTTGATAAGTGAGCGAGGTTTTGAGTATACTGAAGAACCATGTGAAATTGCTACTTATGAAGAGATTCGTGCAGAAATTCAACGAAGGGGTTGGGCTATGTTTGCTGCGGAGATGTATGTCACGCCAATTTTTCGGTGGTTTTAGAGTTTTATGCGAATTATGTTGAGATGAAAAATACAGAAGTGTTTGTGAGAGGTGTCAAAGATCCTGTAGGTGTAGACACTATTGCTGTTTTCTACAACATGCCGACATATGAATAAGAGGATGATGAGTATCATCAGTGGGCTCATGGGGATGACATTAATTGGATTGAGGTGGCTGAAACTTTGAGCATACCAGGGGCTCGTTTTACTGTTGTTGGTGGTGCTCCAAAGTATCTTTTGTTAGGAGTGTGTCTTAAAAGCATGTAAAGACATTTGTTTTTTCTGTGAGTAAATAAATACAATGGTTTATTATTATTGTCATATTTAGATTGTTAAATTATTGTTTGAATAATTTTGTAAATATCAGAAAAATTCCATATTCATTATTGAGGATGTGATCTTGTATTAGTACAAGAGAATTAAGATCACATGAATGAATAAAAATAGTCAACAACAACAAATTAAAGTTACGGAATTCTTTAATTGGAGTTGTAAGTACGGTTTATTGAGTATCATAATGATACAAATAATCTAGATTCGGATTATTGATGTGGAAATACATCTCGATAAAGGTGCTTTATATAATATGATTATATATGACATGGACCGATATGAATTAAAGTCTTTATCCAAAAACCATTTAACAATAAAGACTTGTTGTTAACCGAGATTTTCGACAACTCTATTAATAACAAATATTTACTGATAATTATAATGAAAGCAGAAGATTAACACGGGGTTTTTACGTGGTTGGGGCGTTAACTAGCCTTAGTCCACGAGTCTATATTATTAGAGCTTGAAGAACCTTTTACAATGGAGTTTTCTCTCTATATTTTGACAGGGTTACTGTCTTTTTTGGTGAAAGGAGACCCTTTTTACAGTGTTCTGTAGCTTATATTTATAGGCTTAGGGGAACACCGGGTCTGGACCGGGTCCGACCCAGGCCCATCGGAGAAATGAATATATGTGGCCTTTCTAGTGGAGGCCCAATACAAAAGGTACAAAATACATAAATTCCAAGCTAGCTAAGGCCCAACAGGTTGACCTTAGGGCTACATCTCGCCCGACAAAACGACGCTTTTGGTCTGGCCACTTCGAGTCACGAGGCAGATTCAGGAGACAAGACCAGTCAGAGTACTTGGCTGCGCAAGCCTGACACATCGGCGTGCAATCCCGAGGTGACCTTTTCTGCAGGTGAAAAGTGGGGACAACGCCCACGTGGAATGAGGCAGCTTCAGGGTCCTGGAAGCTTGCCCCTTCAACCGGGGGTGAGGTGATCCGGGTCCGTTTACCTTTGTCTCGCTTCGTTTACCACAGGCCCGGACCATATCAGGGTCCGGGACCTGGACGTGTAGGCCTCGAGGGTCTGAACGCTCTATACACCGCTCGGACTATCGTCACGGAGGACGGACCCGGAGGGACATTCCTGACCCCTCCAATGGGCCCCGACATGCATCTCCAGTCCATACCCTTCCCCTTGGACACTCTCCGTACCAAGAGGCCTTGGGTCGGGCCCGCATGCTTACATGGCCCCTGTCAATGGGCCTGGACGAAGACTCCGAGCCCATGCAGGAAATGGGGATAACATTTACCCCCCAAGCCTTCACCTAGGTCTGCCAGGAGGAGGGTTGCATTGTCCCAAGGACGCTCGCTTGGTTGCCTCTCCAGTTAATGCCCGAATTCGTGGGTCCGGGACAGAGGGCCGCGACATTGGTCGGATGCTTGGCCCAGATTGTTTACCACGATCTAGGGACATTTACCTTTGTCCCACTTTCCGGCAAGGATACACGTGTCACCAGGTGATTGCTGCACGGGTCTTGAAAGGTCGCCTAGCCCTCCCAAGGGTCGCTAGGCCTAGGCTAGGGTGCCAGCGCACGTCTCGAAGCGTCCCATCCGCACGGGGGCCATCATTAATGCCCCTGGGATGAGGTGGACCGTAGGATGGGGCGACCTTTGGCATCCGTCACTCTTGGGCCGTCAGATCTAAGACGGAGAGGATCCAACCTGAAAGGACTTATAAATATCCCTGCGCGATTCCTGATCGTCCGATGAAGAGACACCCGTTCGTTGGATCGTGGGCCAGGGCTTAAGGTCACTATAAATACCCCACGAAAACCACATTTGGCACTTTTACCTCTTCAAACCAGCTTAAGAAAACGCAAACACTACTCGAGCTTTGCATGTCCGACATCGCCGACGACATACACCGCCATCTGCTAGCTCTGCGCCGCCACCTGTTCCCCAGAACCCCAACTTCTGCTCTTCTACTTGACGACGCATCTCGGGTTTGTCCTATCGACGAACTACTGCACCGGCTGCGCCACTTCAAGAACGAGGTTCTTCCGTCCTTACAGTCAGACAACCATCACCTTCTACGGTCGACACCTCACAGTAAGTTCTCCTAACTCTCTTGACAACTTTATGAACCTGTGATGTTCTTTTGATGCGTGCGTTTAGGCTCTATGCTTATAAATTGCTAGGAAGGTTGCCTGGTTCGGGTTGATCTGTATCCGGATGCCTCTCGGACAAGGGGCGGGCCTTAGTAGTCTCCTCTCCCGATCAGGGTCCCGGGGCTCTCCGGAGTCCCGGACCTGATCCGACGGGACTCCAAGCAGTCCTTAGGAGACTCCCCGTACCTTGACCGGCTTTCTTGGGTTTAGGTACTGACTGCTTGGTCTTTCTTTCTTTGTTCCCAGATCGTCAGCTATGGCAACGGGCGTTATGCTCCATTCTGAAGAAGAGGTCAATAGGGCCCCTGTCACCGTTCCCGGATCCCAGACGCCTAAGGGCAACAGGTGGGAAATGGACGTGACGGCCAACTCGTTCCGGAATTACCGGATGATGCTGCTCCTGGAGCAGCGTCTGGGCATCGAATCAACTCCGGGCCTCTTTCACAACTGCCTGGCCAGGCTCGAGGAGCGGGCGCATACGTTCGTGGAAGGATTCGGAGCCTGGGGTGCTGGACATATCAGCTCGGGACTTTTTCGTGAGGTTCCTGACGTACGTGGGAATTGTACCGATCCAGCTTCTGCCCCAAGTGTACCGTTTACTCACTGGGTGGCGGGTGTTTTGCGCCGCGAAGGAGATCGCGGATCCCACCCCTGCGGAGGTCTTGTACTTCTACAAGCTGGAGCCGCAAGTTAACGTCAAGGACAAGACCCTGGATGGCTTTTATAGGCTGAAGCCGCGGAGCAGCTATCCCGCTCCTACCAGCTCCTGGAGGCATCCCCCGGAAGTCAGGCATTATTGGTTCATGACGTTCGGGTTCCTCGTGGACAAGAACCCCACACTGTTGCTGGACTTCCAGCGAGTGGGTAAGTATTTCCCTGGACCTTTCTTTTATCCATCTTTTCTACTCGTCTCTTATCATATCTTCCGGGTGGCAGGGCCCTTCGCTCAAACTCCCCTTACCGAGTTCATTCTGGAAATGAGGAGATTTTATTCTAAGTTGACCGCGAAGGATCTGGACGTAGGGGGCTACGTCATGGACGACAATCTCCGACTGGTTGGGACGCTCGCGGCCACCCAGACCATTGTTATCCCGAACCTTCGGGGCATCCCCTGCGAGAAGAACGTCGACGTCCGGGAACAGTTGGCCCTGGACCACATTGCCACTGTGGTAAGAGCGGCGCGGGCCGACGCGGCCCAGCGCAAGAAGGACCAGGCTCCGGCAGAAGCGGCCACCTCAGAAGAGCTGGAGGAGCTCTTTGAAGATACCCTACCAAACGCCGGGACCCTCGGGGCTAGCGTATCGGGGCGAGGTAACTCCCCTTTAATCTTAACGTATGCTCCCCGAGTCGGGGACTTAGCTAGGGATAGGCTAGTACCCCCGGGCCCCGCGTTTGGGGCCGATGGGGAGATAAGGCCTTCAGTTCCAGTCCCTGTAGGCTCAGAGGTCCTCATGTTCTTATATGGGTTCCTCCAGTACGGGGGCTTCTTGAACCCGGACGACATAGGGGATCGGGTCCATTCATTTGCTTTAAGGGAATTGAGTCTCGCCCGGGGCCTAGACGAGGGTTCGTCCCGGGTCATTTCTGACTTTGATTTGTGTGTTTTCCTATTTGGCTTACCTTCCTAACTCCTTTTTCTGTACTTTTGCAGAGGACTCCGACATGTCAAACCCAGCCAGCGAAATGAGGTGGCTCATCAAGGACAGGGCGGCCAAGAAGGCGGCCAGGAAGAGAAACGAGGTGACGGGCCCGGAGCCCCACCTTACCGGTGAACTATCCGGGACGGAACTCCGTCCAGGTGAAGGAGCTCTGGCCGTGGTCCCCTTCCAGGCCGTGGAGCCTGCTGCAAACTTCACCTCCGACCAGCCCCCCGTGATTGATTTGGAGGCGGGCGCGGCTGTCAGCCTGAGCTCCGGGAAGAGGGGCCTGGATGTTGACGTCGGAGAAGGCAACACCGGGAAGAGGCCCTGGACGATGCGGGCTGGCTCGACTGAAGAGTCACATGGGGAGAGTCGGCTGACCGCGAAGGAAATCCTCGCACCGCCAGTTCTTCCCCTACGCCCGACTCTTCTTGAGGAGGGGGAGTCAGCCCTGCGGGATGAGCAGTCCCGGCTGATCAACCGGACTTGGGAAAACGGCCAGTGCTGGAGGGACGACACTTACAAGGCCCTGACGATCCGTCGCCAGGTTGAATTCTCGGATCGTCCTGCCGAGTTCAGCGCTCCCCAGCCGATCGTGGACGAGCTAGTCGCCAAAGCGGGCTTCCACCCTAAACTCGGCCAGGACACAGCCCCCCTGGCGGCTGATCTGCTGGACCAGGTTGGGAGCACCATGTCCAACCTTCCGCTGAAGAGGTACGCCACGATAGCCAACCCGGACGTATTGTTCATCTCCTAGGCTCTCCGCCACCAGGCCACCGCGGTAACTTTTACTTCTCTTGTACTCCTTCCCTCATTTGTTGATGATGGTTTCGTTTTCTAACTTTTCTTTGCTCCAGGTTGATCTGTTGTCCCAACGGAGTGCCGATCTGGTGGCCGAGCTTGCCATAAAGATGGAGACGGCCAAGATGGAGTTGGAGGCGGCCGTGAATCAGAGGGAGGCTGTCAAGGAGGCTCTTGGCCGGGAGACGGCCCGCATCCAGGCAGAGGTTGCCCGTGTGAAGGCGGAGCGCGAGGAGCTCGGCCGCGCCAAGGCTGGATTGGAAGAGGAGTTGTCCCGGAAGAAAAAGGATGTCGATGAACGGCCAACGCTCTTGGAGACGGCCGCGGCGCAGTCCGCCCTGGATAAGGAGGAGATCCTGGCCTTGAAAGCCTGAGTAAGCGAACTGGGCGATTCTCTGCTTCAGGAGAAGGCGGTGCATGAAACGACCCGTCATGAAAAGGAGGAGGCCGAGTGCCTGTTGGATGTCACCTTTGACGCGGCCATCTACATGGCCTGGTGCAAGGATAAGAGTATGAATCTTCTTGTCTTCCCTGATCCTGAGACAAAGCGGGCCGAATACGAGGCCAAGGAGAGGGAGGATGCAGACCTCCGGGCGGATGCGCTGTAGGCTCGAACCTCCGGGCCTTGTACTTTTATTAGTGTTTTTTGGCTTGTAATTAAATTTAAAACACTGCTACCTTCTTTGGGTTTTTACGAAGACTCCCTTCCATTGTTCCAAGTAGAAATTTCATTTTTTTACCGCTATTAACTGATTGCAAGGGTTTAGTCCCAGTTCCAACGACTTGGACTAGGTTTAACCTGGAGTTCTGTTCTCCTTTTATCAGTTTTAGGCCCTGGCTTTGCCCTGGGACGAACCGGATGCTTTTATATCCCGGACGTCAATTGTCCAGATCGGACGAGCTGTGAGCCTCGTCCTCTTTATTTTACTTCCCCGGACATCACTTGTCCAGGGTGGGACCGGCCTTGGTCCCGATCCTTCTTTACGTGATAACCCCCAGACATCGTTCGTCCGAGGTGGGATCGGCCTTGGGCTCGGTCCTCTTTTATACCCCCGGACGTCGTTCGTCCGGGCGCGGGACCAGCCTTGGGCGCGGCGCTCTTTTATACCCCCGGACGTCGTTCATCCTGGGCGGGACCAGCCTCAGGTGTGGTCCTCTTTTATACCCCTGGACGTCGTTCGTTCTGGGTGGGACCGGCCTCGGGCTCGGTCCTCTTTGTTTTATACCCCCGAACATCGTTCGTCCGGGGCGGGACCAGCCTTGGGCGTGGTCCTCTTCTATACCCCCGGACGTCGTTCGTCTGGGGTGGGACCGGCCTTGGGCTCGGTCTTCTTTGTTTAATACCTCCGGACATCATTCGTCCGGGGCGGGACTAGCCTCGGGCGTGGTCCTCTTTTATACCCCCGGACGTCGTTCGTCCGGGGTAGGACTGGCCTCAGGCTCGGTCCTCTTTGATTTATACCCCCGGACATCGTTCGTCCGGGGCGGGACCAGCCTTGGGCGTGGTCCTCTTCTATACCCCCGGACGTCGTTCATCCGGGGTGGGACCGGCCTCGGGCTCGGTCTTCTTTGTTTAATACCCCCGGACATCGTTCATCCGGGGCAGGACCAGCCTCGGGCGTGGTCCTCTTTTATACCTCCGGACGTCGTTCGTTCGGGGCAGGACCGACCTCGAGCTTGGTCCTCTTTGTTTTATACCCCCGGACATCGTTCGTCCGGGGTGGGACCAGCCTCGGGCATGGTCCTCTTCTATACCCCCGGACATCGTTCATCCGGGGTGGGACCGGCCTCGGGCTCGGTCCTCTTTGTTTAATACCCCCGGACATCGTTCGTCCGGGGCGGGACCAGCCTCGGGCGTGGTCCTCTTTTATACCCCCGGACGCCGTTCATCCGGGGTGGGACCGGCCTCGGGCTCGGTCCTCTTTGTTTTATACCCCCGGACATCGTTCGTCTGGGGCAGGACCAGCCTCGGGCGTGGTCCTCTTTTATACCCTCGGACATCGTTCGTCCAGGCCGGGACCAGCCTCGGGCGTGGTCCTCTCTTATATCCCCGGACGTCGTTCGTTCGGGGTGGGATCGGCCTTGGACTCGTGTCTCCCGGACTGTAGTCCGAGCCGGGACTAGCCTAAGCTTGCGCCCCACCAGGTGTTTGCTTATACCTGGGATGGTACCCCCCGCAAGTGAGCGGAGACAAGTCTGGGGTCACTTGAGAAAGATTTAGCATAGTTTTGACAATAGCCCTTTATGACGTTTTGCACACGTCATTTCCATTGTTTAAAAGACATTCGCCCTGAGGCGTACATTGTTTACAACGAAAATATTACACTGGGAAAAGCTCCCGGACTATTGATAGTATTTTCGGAGATACTCCGCATTCTAGGCTCGCGGGACTTCCGAGCCATCGAGCCGCTTCAAGCGATACATTCCGGGGCATACCTCGTGTTGGATCTCATATGGCCGCTCCCAATTAGGGCCCAGAACCCCCACTCCCGGATCTTGAGTAGCAGGGAAGACTCTTCGCAGGACTAGGTCGCTGGTTTCAAACTTACGGCTCTTGACTCTGGAGTTGAAGTGCCGCGCGATTTTTCCCTGGTACATCTTCAGCTGCACTTGCGACTCTTCCCGGATCTCTTCGATGAGATCTAGCGATTCCTGGAGTAAGGCGTGGTTCTGGGCGGGATCATACGTGTCGCGTCGGTGGGACGGACGGTCGTTTCGATTGGGATGACGGCTTCGCATCCATAGACCATAGAGTAGGGGGTGTGTCCGGTTGATGTCCTCTCGGTCGTCCGGTAGGCTCACAGTACGCGGGGGAGTTCCTCGGGCCATTGTTCTTACAGGCCTGGATCTTTTTCTTCAGTGTCCCCTTTAGGATTTTGTTCATGGCTTCTGCCTGCCCGTTTGCCTGAGGTCTGGCAACCGCGGAGAAGCTCTTCACTATACCGTGCCTTTCGCAAAAATCCATGAAGTGGGTGCTGTCGAACTGCTTCTCGTTGTCGGACACGATTTTGTAGGGGAGGCCATACCGACACACTATGTTGTTGATGACGAAATCTAAGGCCTTTTTGGAGGTGATTGTGTTCATGGGCTCTGCCTCAACCCATTTTGTGTAATAGTCCACAGCCACAATGGCATACTTTACCCCTCTTTTCCCGGTCGGGAGGGATCCAACAAGATCGATCCCCCACACTGCGAAGGGCCAGGGGCTATTCATCAAGGTTATCTCTGTCGGGGGGGCCCGTGGGACCTTCGCGTACCTCTGGCACTGTTCGCACTTGCGGACGTAGTCGACACAGTCTTTCTTCATGGTTGGCCAGAAGTATCCTTGGCGCAGGATCTTCTTGGACAGACTAGGCCCGACAGTGTGATCTCCGCAAAAACCTTCATGCATCTCATGCATGATGGCGCTCAGCTCAGTCCCGGACACACACCTGAGGTAAGGCATGGATAGCCCCCGGCGGTAGAGTTTTCCGTCCATCATGACGTACCGGTGGGCCTGGTACAGGAGTTTCCTGGCTGCGGCCCGATCGTTTGGAACTTCCTCGGTGGACAGGTAGCGGATCAGCGGTCCCATCCAGGAAGCAGAGTGGTCGACGGTGTGGACGGCGAGGGCCCTGATGCTCGGGACGGGGAGATGGTTGACGGGAACTAGTCCGGCCAGCTCGGCCTCTGCGTCGGTGGCCAGCTTCACTAGTGTATCCGCGAAGACATTCTGCTCCCAGGGGATCTGGCGAATGGAATGCGCTGCAAATGTCTGGAGCATTTCCCTCGTTTGAGTCACGTATGCTGCCATTTTCTCTCCCTTGGTCTGATATTCCCCTGAGATTTGTCTGACGACTAGCTAGGAATCGCTATAAATTTCTAGGTTCGCAGCCCCTACCTCCCGGGCCAAATGAAGGCCGGCTAGGACAACTTCATGCTCCGCTTCATTGTTCGACGCTTTGAACTGGAAACGGAGGGCATTTTGCAGCTGGTGCCCCTGCGGCGACACCAAGATGATCCCGTCCCCGGCCCCATTCTCGTTCGAGGCTCCTTCCACAAAGATTTTCCACAAGGGTGTCGCGGGGGCTGCGGGAATATTGTCTTCCGGAGAAATCCCAGAACATTCGACGATGAAATCGGCCAGGGCCTGTCCTTTGATGGACACCCTGGGCACGTAAGATATATCGAACTGGCTCAGCTCCATGGCCCACTTCAGGAGTCTTCCTGACGACTCGGGCTTCTGTAACACCTGTCGCAGGGGATGGTTGGTTAAGACCTTTATGGCGTGGGCCTGGAAATAAGATCGAAGCTTCCGGGACGCCATCAGTAGGCAGAAAGTCAACTTTTCGATCAATGGGTATCGAGATTCAGCGTCTAGTATCCGCTTGCTCACATAGTACACCGGGAGTTGTGTCCTTTCTTCCTCTCGTACCAACGCGGTGCTGATCGCGTGCTCGGTCACGGCCAGGTATAGATACAGTGGTTCTCCTTCTACTGGTTTCGCCAGGATTGGGGCTTTGGCCAGGTGTTCTTTCAGCTTCCGGGAGGCCTCTTCGCACTCGGGCGACCACTCGAAACGCTGGCTTCCCCGAAGGACGTTGAAGAAAGGGACGCACTTGTCCGTGGCTTTAGAAACGAAACGGCTCAGGGCGGCCACTCGCCCCGTCAGGCTTTGCACGTCCTTGTGCTTCAGGGGAGAGGCCATGTCAATCAGTGCTTTGATCTTATCTGAATTGGCTTCTATTCCCCGGAAACTCACTATGAAGCCCAGGAACTTCCCGGAAGCCATGCCGAAAGTGCACTTCTTAGGGTTCAGCTTCATACCGAACTTCCGGATAACCGCGAAAGCCTCCGCCAAGTCGTCCGAATGGTCCCAGGATGTCTTAGAATTGACCAGCATATCATCGATGTATACCTCCATGTTTCGCCCTAGCTGGGCCCGAAACATCCGATTGACGAGCCTTTGGTAAGTTGCTCCGGCATTCTTGAGTCTGAAAGGCATGACTATGTAGCAGTAGATGCCCTTGTCAGTTTGGAAACTAGTATGTTCCTGATCAGCCACGTGCATAGAGATCTGATTGTAGCCGGAGTAAGCGTCCATGAAGCTCAAGATCTCGTATCCAGACGTAGCGTCCACCATTTGGTCGATCCGGGATAGCGGGAAACAGTCCTTCGGACAGGCTTTGTTGAGGTCTGTGAAGTCAATGCACGTTCTCCAGCTTTCGTTCGGTTTCGGCACCAGGACGGGATTGGCCAGCCACACGGGGTACACAGCCTCGCGTATGAAGTTGATAGAAGACAGCTTCTCAACCTCCAGTTTAAGGGCCTCAACCCTCTCTATCCCCAAGGGCCTGCGCTTCTGGCGGACCGAGGTCGCGTTTGGGTCAATACTTAACGCGTGGCAAATGATATTGCGGTCGATCCCGGTCATGTCGGAGTGGGACCAGGCTAGAAGGTCCTAGTTTTCCTTGACTTGGGCGATGACGGTGACCCGAATGTCTGCCGGCAAACTCTTTCCTACTTGGATGATCGTGGTCGGATCGGTTTCGCTGATGCACACCTCTTCTATTTTGTCCATTGACTCTAGGACACGATCGTCCCCTATCCGCGGGTCCAGATCGTCCTCTTTCTGGACCACCCTCTCAGCAGGAGGGAGGGGAGCTGGTTCAACGGGCTCCTCTTGGACCATGTATATGGGCCGGGCAGAGACATGGTAGCACTTCCGGGCGCTCTTTTGGTCTCCCCGGACGATCCTTACCCCTCCGTTGTCGCATGGGAATTTCATGCAAAGATGGCAGATGGAGGTGATAGCCCCGAACTCGACCAGTGCGGGCTGCCCAAAAATGACGTTGTAAGCGGTGGGGCAGTCCACCACTAAAAAGGTGCAGAACTTGAACGAGTGCTGCAATTCACCCCCAGCGTAACTGGCAATTGGATCTTCCCCATGGGGAGAAGCGCGTCTCCGTTGAAGCCGTAAATTTGGGTCGGGCAGGATGCCAGATCCGCCTCCGTCAAGCCAATGACTGTGAAGGCGGGCTTGAACAACAGGTTGACGGAACTTCCGCCATCCACCAACACACGGGACACCAACTTGTTGGTGATTTGAGCATCTATGACCAGCGGGTCGTGGTGCGGAAAGTGGACATTGCGGGCGTCGGCCTCCGTGAAGGTGATGGGGAGGTTTATCAATTTAGGGCGCTGGGCTGGAGCCTGGACCAGGGCGCAAACTTCTTGGTTTTGGTCCAGCTCGCTCAGGTAGCACTTTTGGTCATTCCTCGATGGCCCTCCCAGGTGAGGTCCGCCCGAGATGGTTGCCACATGTCCGTCAACTCGAGGGGGTGTTGCCCCGGTGGGATAAGGCAATCCGGGGCTGGGACTTTGCACGGTGGGGACCCCCTGAGGGGCCTGCATCGGGTGTCCCTGCACATACCCTCCCTTGGGGGGGTATGCCCGAGTCGTTCCCGGGGCCGTGGGCTGCCCGGGGCTTGCTGACATGCCCGGGACTCCCACGGGCATCCTTACCCACTGGTGGAGGTGCCCCAGCTTGATGAGATTTTCAATCTCATCCTTGAGCTGCCAACACTCGTCGGTGGTGTGGTCCACATCCTTGTGATAGGCGCACCTTTTGCTGGTGTCTCTCGGATTCCTTCCCCCTTTGAACATGGGGCTAGGCTTCCAGTAGTGGACCGCCCTCTTTGTCGCCAGATAGATGTTCTCCTTGGTGTCCACTAGGTTGGTGTATTCTGAGTATTGGGGCTCGTAGCCCCTCTTCCCCTTCTTTACTGGCTCGGGCCGGTTCTGGCCTTTGCCCGATCGCTTCCCCCGGGAGGGATTCACGCTTGCCTCGGTCACTCCTGTTTGTGACTGCTAGGCCCCGACATGGGCCATGCTGTGCCCTGCCGGCGCGACGCCATAACCGGAGAAGTGGGTGGATTGGGTCGGGGCGTACCCCGAAGTGGCAGGGCCGTAAACCGTAGGGGTGTAGCTAACCCCAGGTACGACGGCCGATCCAGGGGCAATGGGGGGCGTGTAGGGCTGCACCGGGAACTGCCCCCCGTAACTCAGGAACGACTGGGGGATGGGTTGCGGAGCCGGAGGCCACCCGAAAGCCTGGATCTGAGCTTCCTCCCAGTTGATGAATCCTTGGGCCCTCCTGATGAATTCGTCCAGGGTAGCCACTTTGCTATGCTGCATGTCATCCCAGAGGGGGGACCCGGCCCGGATTCCGGACTGCAATGCCACCAGGCATTGTCCGTCGTCTACTTTAGTCTTGGAGGCTTCTTCAGTAAAGCGCTGGATGTAGGCCCTCAGGGTCTCCGCGGGGAGTTGCTTAATATTTGTGAGGGCGCTAATTTGCATATCCATCCTCATGGCGGCCACGAACTGCTTTCGAAATGCTGACTGCAGCCTGGACGAGGATTGGATGGACCCCGGTTTAAGCCTCTTCCACCACTCTTCGGCGGGACCGCCCAAAGTGATCGAGAAGCAGAGGCATTTGCCACCGTCGCTGACATGGGCCACTGTAACGACCCAAAATTACTAATAAGGCTTAAGGACCTTGATTAGTGTGCCGGGAGGGCATAATTGGAGGTTATGTGAATCAATAGTGTGAGAATGCATGTTTATGAGTATTGGGTGAGCATGCGGGCCCTGCTCAACTGGTAAGGGCTTAATCGTAATTTTGGCCCGTTAGGGCATAAACGTAATTGTGTGTGATAAATTGTTGAGACCACATTATTATGTGGATAGGTAGATATATATATGTATGTGAAATATGTGAGGACCACATTATTATGTGGATAAATATGCAGCTGGTGACTTGGGGCGATCCTAGGGAGCTAGATAGCAGGAAAGTCACAACGGGGCTTAATGCTGGACTTTGGGCAAGTCAGGGGTACTTTAAGTATTGTGTGGTGATTTGGATTATCGGGTGATGAAAATAAATATATGGAGATATATTTAAGGTTAGAATGTTTAGGCGGGAGTACTGGGGAATTTTACTATTTTGCCCTCGGGGACGTTTCCGGTACCCCAAGCTTTGGGATTAGTCTAACAACTTAAGGATATACTTGGAAAGACTTAGAAAATACTAGATAGAAATGTAAACCGACCTTTCAATCTTCTCTTCCTTCTCTCTCTTTCCTCTCCCTCTTAAGGAAGAAAAAACTCTGATTTTGTAAAAGGAAACCAACCAATTTCTGGGAATTGAAGGGGATAAGCCAGAGGATTAGCTCAGGAACTAATCAAGGATTGGAGTAGAGCCAAGGTAAGCATGGATTTTTTTGCTCTGTGGTTGGGAACTTTAAGAAAAATGGCTGAGTTTTGAATATTTGTGGTTTTGGCATTTAGGGTGGAATTTGAGGCTGGAACTTTGAAGCTAGGTCAGGGAAACTTGAGGAGAGGTGGTACTGAAGCTAAGGTAAGTTTCAATTTAAAGTTTAATGGTCGAATTCTGGAAATTCCATGGCTGGTTTTGAGTTTGTGGGTTTGAAATTTCAGAAGTTGGAATTGGGATTTTGGTGAGTCTTAGGCTGGATTTTTGGTTGGGTTGTGTTGTCTAAATCATTTTAATGTTGTTATTATTAATTGGTTTTGAGTTGGGGGCTTTGGGATGGCTTAAGGGATTTTGAGAATTTAGGCATGGGAATTTAACCTATGGTGCTCGGGGTTGAGTCTTTTACCATATTTGGTGAAGTTCAATGTTCCGGGGACTAGAACTTGGTTTAGAAGCTCATTTAAGATTGTTAATGGTATCCTTTATCTTGGTTGTGACTAGGTGGTAAGCTAGGGCTCGGGGATCGGATCGCGCTCAAGGAGCATCGCTTATAACTAGCTCGTTTGGAAGCCAAAGGTAAGAAAGCTGCACCTGAGTATGTGGTTAGGTTGGGACTAAGTGTTCCCTATGTTTGTATGCATTGTTATGTGAATGTGATTAACCATGTGGACACGATGGGACTAAGAGCTCCCAACATTTGTACATCATGTCATGAGATGGTGTTATTATGCCATGGGACATGCGATTACCGGCCTAAGGGTGTCGGAATCAATATTTGAGCACTGGGGCGCGGCTCGGCCACTGGGAGCTGAGGCAGCTTATTTGTCACTGAGCTCGGTTAAGCTGGCCAGAGTCAGTGAGTATTACACTGGGGGCGGCCCTAATGAGCCGAAGACAGTGTGTTAAATAGAGGGTGCGACTAAGGGCGCCAACCCTGAATGTTATTTGATGGATATGATAACTTACTGATTATACATGTGAATATTGTGTTATGGATATAGTTGGTTGACTGTCTGGATGACAACTGTTATCACTATTTGGATGAATGTTATGAAATATTGAATTCTTGGTTGAGCTTTGTGAAATATTTGATAAGTGTTGCTGATCTTGCTATGTTATTATGCTTTCTTGCTGGGCCTTGGATCACGGGTGCTACGTGGTGCAGGTAAAGGCAAGGGTAGGCTGAATCGACCATGAGTTGGAGAGCTCTGGGGGCGAGGTGTACATCGTCAGCTGCTCGGCCGCCACGGTCGAGAAATTGTACAGGAACGGAAACCTAAAATGTATATTTCGCCATTAGAGTGGCTTGAACTATTTGTAATTTCTAGAATTTGTTGTAACTAAGACATATAAACCCTATTTTGAGTCTCCAAGTATTAAACCGTCATTTTTAATGAAAATAGCCTGTTTGTGACCAAAATCTTTTTATTCCTACTCTGATAATGGTATAGAGTCTACACTTTGTCTGAATGACTTGATTAGCAAGTCTTGCACTATTTTAAACACACAGTGTAACGGTCTTGGTTATCCAGGGCGTTACAACTTGGTATCAGAGCCGTCTGGGTTTATGGGTTCCTGAAGATTAGCTGGACATGTACACTCGCCGCTAAAGACAAGCTCGACTCAAGGGTTTGTAGTGGAATACATGAAATTGTATGCTTAAGTGCTTGAATGAAATATGGGTGTATTAATTGGTATGATTAATAGGGAGCATGAGATACTGATAGGGCCTGGCCCTTGACTGCTGTGTGATGCTATTAAGGCATGCTGTTTAGCATTGCTCTTGCATGTGGATGAATACATGGATAATGATGATATATGGATTGCGGGTTATTATATGTTTAAATTGAACTTATATGTTATACCTGTTTATTGGCATGGAGGGCATAAAAGGTATGAACGCATCTAGTGATAAAGAAATTTGATAATTTATGCATAATATGGGTGTTTTATATGTTTTATGTGTGTTTGATTGTTATGATTATTTGGATCTGCCTTGAGATGGTTTTGGGTATAAACGTCAGGGCTGAGGAGTTTAGTCGGTGAAGACAGATTAATTCAGGGTGTATGTATTGAGAATGGTCAATCAGATTCAGTTTTGGTTTTGGTAAGGATAGAAGATGACAGTTGGGGGTTGGAATCCTCCACCTGCCCTTGAGATTCGTAGCAGATGTTTGCTGATATAGGAGTCAGGCTGTGGGGTCTGGTGGAATGGATTGGATGGATGAAAAAGGCAAGTTACTGAGGAGGAACAGACAAGAATTATTAAATGGAAGTATTATCCTCTAGTTTTGAGGAAGGTTTGGGTTTGTTCTGGAATTAATTAATGAATGGGTGTGGTTAATCCCGTTCTTAGTGATATGAGAAGGATGAATTGGGACAAAATAGCCGTACTAGGTATTTGTGGTAAAAGGATGTCGAAAGTGGCAAGATAGCGGTAGTACATATTGCCGAGTTTGGTGGGCTGGTCGATCTACTTTGGGTTATGGTACAAATGGATGAAGCCGGAGATGATAAGTCATTTGTGGGTTAAACTCTGAGATGGTTGTCTGTGCTTGGGTAGTAGAGAGAGGGCCTCATTATCTAAGATGAAAGGAATACAAGTGATGATATTTTTCGTTCGTGGAAAGGTAGTAAGTGTGGCTACTCAGTGATCGGAGGAATGAGAACCTTTGGTGGTTTTATGGCTCCTGGTTTGGACAGGAAGGGTTCAAATGAGTATTTGTTGAGGAAAATTAATATTTTACATAAAGGACAACCCTGGACAGTCATGCGTATCTCTTGAAGTATATTGATTGGACTGAATGGGAATTAAATTAGTCAGTAGGGATGTAGAAGAGGATGCAGCTTTCGGGCACAGCTTGGAACTTGGGTATGGAAGGAGTTGGTATCAGGGACACAATGAGGGATAATATTAGGTTGGCTTAAGGAATTGTTGAGTCACCTGGAAAAGTATGCGACTTATAAGTGAATTGGGTAGAGTGTTGTGTCGTGGGACTCGTGGATGTTGCCTGCTAGGGATGAAGAGTTTAAATGCCTCGTTACAAGATGGGACAATGTCTTCAGGAGTTGATTATCGATCTAGTTATTACTAGATAAGGATCAAGGGAAGAGACATCTCAGGAATTATTACTTGTACCGAGAGGGGTGTGATGTATTAACAGTAAGGAATCCTAATCGCTTGGTACTTTAACAACATGGGCAAGTGTGACAGGCAGAGAATGGAGAAATGACATGAATGGGTTGTATTCAGAGTTATTGGTGATAGGGTAAACTACTCCCCAGCTAGAGGTAGAACGTGAACGACTACTATACTGATAATATCGCGACTGAAGCAGCAGGGTCAGAGGTAAGTTTTCAGAAGATATTAACTTCGTTCTTCAAAGGTATTCAAGGTTAAGCTACAGGAAAAGAGATTTGATTGAAAGTACACTAGGACCAATGAACATATCAGCTACTACTTGGAGTATCCTCAAAGAAAGTCATAACGTAAGGATTTTGAGTATGAAGAGTTGGTCAAGTATGGGGAACAGTGATGGGTTGTAAGAAAGGAGCAATAACTCTTGAGTTTAAAAGGGGAGATCCTCGTAGTGATTAGCAGTTGTACCTGGAGTGGGGAATCTGTTGTAGGGGAAAGGTTAGAACCTTAGCTAGTATGATGAACACTACTTGAGTTGTATCAGTGGGACAAGACAGACTGGATTAGTTTGTGGGATTCCAGATGAGTATCCAAGGAATTTGTCAGGAAGTACGTCTGCGTAAAGAGATGGAATGGTGATAAGATTGGTATCAGTGATAGAATTAGATCTAAGACGCTGTATTGAATGATTTTAACAAAGCGGTCAGAGTTAAGGTCTCAATTGTTGAGTAGGATGACATTCCTCAGGAAGGATCTTTGATCTGGTTATTACCAGCTAGAGATCAGGAATAGTTAAGGATCTTTGATCTGGTTATTACCAGCTAGAGATCGGGTGCAGTTAGGGATCTTTGACCTGGTTATTACCAGTTGGAGATCAGGGAAGAGTATAGGCAGGAAGTTGCTATTATATTAGATAAGGACACTGGAGATGCTGAGTTATGTGTTGAGGGTTTGGTCAATGCCAAACTGTTTTTGTGAAATAGGTGAAAAGAGTATTCACAGATTATCTAAATTGGACTTGTAATTGTCTTGACCAATGGCACAGTGATAAGGTTGAGGAATTCCTTGGAAGTAAGAGTTTCCCTAGGCAAGCATGATGGTACATGTAGTTGAGTTGAGTTCCACGTCTTTTTACAGATTAGAATCAATTGCTGTGTTGCTATGACACCTCAAGACAGGAGGAAGTGATGGTCTATGCATGATGTTGGTTAAAGGATCCGACTAAAACTAGAGTGGAGTTTCTAGTAGGCTTAATAGCCAGTGGATACTTGGAATTATTATCGTATACAAAAACAAGAACGATAGTTAAGGAAATCCCAGATGAAAGGAATTAAAGGCAAGTCTTAATTGAGTTAGCTAAGGATTCTACCGTGTTATGTATAAGTTTATCGTGATATAAGGACCAAATCTGGACTCTGATGAACACCAAAATTACATGAAAATTCTGGATGAATCTCATATTACTCTCTTGGTCTTTTCATCCAGACATTAGGAAAAAGGCACAATAATTTGAAGGTTTTGTATTGGAGGCCTAGGTGGAGAGGAATATAATGAATGAGGAACAAAATTCTTAACCTGATGGCAGTTCGTGATAGGAATTACAGCCTTTGAGTATGTTATAATGGGAATAAGGAAATATCGTGATAGGTATCGCAGAGAGGCTGCCAAGACAATTGGGTCGTCATGGATCAGCATCTGGGGAGAACTTACTTTTATCAGTAAGGATAATTTATACAGCTGACCACTATTCAGAACTCTAAGCGAGATGAATGGTAAGCCTCCATGGAATTCAGGGATTAATTTCGTTGAGTAAGGGCTTTATCTGAAATTACTGATTGGTTGCAGATAGGATAGCAATCTGAGGGTTTAACAACTATAATAAAGAATTGGGTGCTAAGTGTGTGAACACTTAAGACACTAAGGACAGTGTAGTACTTGAGAAAATAGTTACAGTGATGAATGCTGGAGTATAGCAAGGGTGACACGGCTTAAGATTTGGTAAGATAAAGAGCAAGGAATACCATGCAAAGTAAAGAATTGAGAGTGAGTGGATACTATGAATCAGTATTGCCTCAAAGGATGTTGGAATTCTTAAGGCGGGAATGTCTGCCTATCTGAAAATATATGGGAACCTGTAAATTATTAACTCTGGAGTATGGAGTTCCAGGATGAGAAATTTATATCTCTGCAGGTGATGCGACAAGGAAGAGTATGATAGTTTGGGAAAGAAAGGGGGAGTTCTGACCTCCGATTCGTCAGGAATTCTAAGGTCGAACTAAGGATTGGGCCGAGGGCCTGTAAGCTGATCTCGCCCTGGTAAGGGTGATGATTCATAAGTATTCCTGGTATTGAGAATAGATCAATGAAGTAATTGTTGTGATCTAACAGACTCCGAAGTTTTAGCGGATCTGATATGCAGGTAAAAGTTAAAGAGAGTGTAGTTATTAGACAAGATCTTGTGGAGCAAGATTGTATTCACGCATGGTTATTATCGAAGATTAAGAGTGAAGGCGTTGGACCTTGGGAAAAAGAAATTATAGTTCGAGGTATGAGGTTTACAGTCTGATGTGTTCAAATAAATTTCGAGGACGAAATTATTTTAAGGAGGGGATAGTTGTAACGACCCAAAATTACTAATAAGGCTTAAGGACCTTGATTAGTGTGCCGGGAGGGCATAATTGGAGGTTATGTGAATCAATAGTGTGAGAATGCATGTTTATGAGTATTGGGTGAGCATGCGGGCCCTGCTCGACTGGTAAGGGCTTAATCGTAATTTTGGCCCGTTAGGGCATAAACGTAATTGTGTGTGATAAATTGTTGAGACCACATTATTATGTGGATAGGTAGATATATATATGTATGTGAAATATGTGAGGACCACATTATTATGTGGATAAATATGCAGCTGGTGACTTGGGGCGATCCTAGGGAGCTAGATAGCAGGAAAGTCACAACGGGGCTTAATGCTGGACTTTGGGCAAGTCAGGGGTACTTTAAGTATCGTGTGGTGATTTGGATTATCGGGTGATGAAAATAAATATATGGAGATATATTTAAGGTTAGAATGTTTAGGTGGGAGTACTGGGGAATTTTACTATTTTGCCCTTGGGGACGTTTCCGGTACCCCAAGCTTTGGGATTAGTCTAACAACTTAAGGATATACTTGGAAAGACTTAGAAAATACTAGATAGAAATGTAAACCGACCTTTCAGTCTTCTCTTCCTTCTCTCTCTTTCCTCTCCCTCTTAAGGAAGAAAAAACTCTGATTTTGTAAAAGGAAACCAACCAATTTCTGGGAATTGAAGGGGATAAGCCAGAGGATTAGCTCAGGAACTAATCAAGGACTGGAGTAGAGCCAAGGTAAGCATGGATTTTTTTGCTCTGTGGTTGGGAACTTTAAGAAAAATGGCTGAGTTTTGAATATTTGTGGTTTTGGCATTTAGGGTGGAATTTGAGGCTGGAACTTTGAAGCTAGGTCAGGGAAACTTGAGGAGAGGTGGTACTGAAGCTAAGGTAAGTTTCAATTTAAAGTTTAATGGTCGAATTCTGGAAATTCCATGGCTGGTTTTGAGTTTGTGGGTTTGAAATTTCAGAAGTTGGAATTGGGATTTTGGTGAGTCTTAGGCTGGATTTTTGGTTGGGTTGTGTTGTCTAAATCATTCTAATGTTGTTATTATTAATTGGTTTTGAGTTGGGGGCTTTAGGATGGCTTAAGGGATTTTGGGATTTTGAGAATTTAGGCATGGGAATTTAACCTAGGGTGCTCGGGGTTGAGTCTTTTACCATATTTGGTGAAGTTCAATGTTCCGGGGACTAGAACTTGGTTTGGAAGCTCATTTAAGATTGTTAATGGTATCCTTTATCTTGGTTGTGACTAGGTGGTAAGCTAGGGCTCGGGGATCGGATCGCGCTCAAGGAGAATCGCTTATAACTAGCTCGTTTGGAAGCCAAAGGTAAGAAAGCTGCACCTGAGTATGTGGTTAGGTTGGGACTAAGTGTTCCCTATGTTTGTATGCATTGTTATGTGAATGTGATTAACCATGTGGACACGATGGGACTAAGAGCTCCCAACATTTGTACATCATGTCGTGAGATGGTGTTATTATGCCATGGGACATGCGATTACCGGCCTAAGGGTGTCGGAATCAATATTTGCACACTGGGGCGCGGCTCGGCCACTGGGAGCTGAGGCAGCTTATTTTTCACTGAGCTCGGTTAAGCTGGCCAGAGTCAGTGAGTATTACACTGGGGGCGGCCCTAATGAGCCGAAGACAGTGTGTTAAATAGAGGGTGCAACTAAGGGCGCCAACCCTGAATGTTATTTGATGGATATGATAACTTACTGATTATACATGTGAATATTGTGTTATGGATATAGTTGGTTGACTGTCTGGATGACAACTGTTATCACTATTTGGATGAATGTTATGAAATATTGAATTCTTGGTTGAGCTTTGTGAAATATTTGATAAGTGTTGCTGATCTTGCTATGTTATTATGCTTTCTTGCTGGGCCTTGGCTCACGGGTGCTACGTGGTGTAGGTAAAGGCAAGGGTAGGCTGAATCGACCATGAGTTGGAGAGCTCTGGGGGCGAGGTGTACATCGTCAGCTGCTCGGCCGCCACGGTCGAGAAATTGTACAGGAACGGAAACCTAAAATGTATATTTCGCCATTAGAGTGGCTTGAACTATTTGTAATTTCTAGAATTTGTTGTAACTAAGACATATAAACCCTATTTTGAGTCTCCAAGTATTAAACCGTCATTTTTAATGAAAATAGCCTGTTTGTGACCAAAATCTTTTTATTCCTACTCTGATAATGGTATAGAGTCTACACTTTGTCTGAATGACTTGATTAGCAAGTCTTGCACTATTTTAAACACACAGTGTAACGGTCTTGGTTATCCAGGGCGTTACAGCCACTGTCATGAGTCGGTTGTATCGGGACAGATGGTCCCTGGGGTCGGTGTTTCCAGTATAGGCAGTGAGGCTTGGCATTTTGAACCCCTTGGGGAGTGCGGGATCCAGGATGTGCCTCGCGCATGGCTCTTTATCCTCTTCGTCGGAGTCGGTGTCTGCGCCTTCTTGCTTGCGGACCAGGCGATCCGTGACCTTTTTTAATGCGGCCACCTGCTCCATTAGCAGCTTGATCGTACCATCCTCCAGGGGGATTCTCTCGTTCCTCCTGTCGTTGATGTCGTTCTTGAGGTCGCCGTCCCGGGGGAGGATATTTTCCTTGTGGGCCCGCTCTTTCCGAGCGTTCAGTCCATCGCGTAAATCTATCCGCGAAGTGTCGTCCCCTGAACTGAGGGCGTGACGTTCCTCGCAGCGAGGCCGTTCCCGACGGTTCTTGTTAATCAAGGCACTTGGGTGCAAAGACCTTTCCCGCCCGTTTGGCCCTGAGGCGCGTCGGGGCTGCGTGTTCCGTGGCCGCTTCCCTTGTGGATCGATCGGGTGGCCTCGTCCTAGGATGGGGCGCACCTTTTCTTTCCTAGGTAGCGGCCGGGAACTAGCCCCGGCTTTCGCGACGGGGGTGGTCTTCTCCCGGGTCTTCCGCCGCTCCCTGTCCAGGCCTCCTTGAGTCGGCTCTGGAAAAGGCTCCGGGGGACGGACCGAGCTGGCACCTCTGGGGACCCCGGCTTGCTCTCGTGGGGCAAGTTGCTGCACTTCTGGAAGTGGGCCCGCTGCGGGGTTGGCTGCCAGAACCTTCGACGCCATGAACGCCTGCAGGGCTTGGAGAGACTCTTGCATCTGTCGATGCGCCTCCGCCTGTTCAGCGATCCTGGCTTCCTGATCCAGGACTTGCTGCCTTAGTCTGGTCACCTCCAAGTCTTGCTGATCATCGTGGGGGGTCTTGGGATCCGTAGCTTCGTTGTGGTACTCCCCCTCATTTTCCTCTTCATAATACTCTTCCTCGTTCTCCTATTCGTATTCTGTCCCACCTTCGTAGTCTTGTGACTCGTCTTGGTGAGATGTTTGAGGAGGCATGTTCTCGGGCAAGTCCTGAGGGATATGCTGCGAAGGCAGCGGGTCTCCGTTGCCCTGCTCTGGATTGGTAGGGTCGAAGGTGGTGTGTCGTGTGTTCACCATCGTAGTAAAGGCCTGACGTTAGCACTAGCTTCCTTCAGCTCTCAATGAAAGCACCAAACTGTTAACCGAGATTTTCGGCAACTCTATTAATAACTAATATTTACTGATAATTATAATGAAAGCAAAAGATTAACACGGGGTTTTTACGTGGTTGGGGCGTTAACTAGCCTTAGTCCACGAGTCTATATTATTAGAGCTTGAAGAACCTTTTACAATGGAGTTTTCTCTCTATATTTTGACAGGGTTACTGTCTTTTTTGGTGAAAGGAGACCCCTTTTACAGTGTTCTGTAGCTTATATTTATAGGCTTAGGGGAACACCGGGTCTGGACCGGGTCCGACCCAGGCCCATAGAAATGAATATATGTGGCCTTTCTAGTGGAGGCCCAATACAAAAGGTACAAAATACATAAATTCCAAGCTAGCTAAGGCCCAGCAGGTTGACCTTAGGGCTACATCTCGCCCGAAAAAACGACGCTTTTGGTCTGGCCACTTCGAGTCACGAGGCAGATTCAGGAGACAAGACCAGTCAGAGTACTTGGCTGCGCAGGCCTGACACATCGGCGTGCAATCCCGAGGTGACCTTTTCTGCAGGTGAAAAGTGGGGACAACGCCCACGTGGAATGAGGCGGCTTCAGGGTCCTGGACGCTTGCCCCTTCAACCGGGGGTGAGGTGATCCGAGTCCATTTACCTTTGTCCCGCTTCGTTTACCACAGTCCCGGACCGTATCAGGGTCCGGGACCTGGACGTGTAGGCCTCGAGGGTCCAAACGCTCTGTACACCGCCCGAACTATCATCGCGGAGGACGGACCCAGAGGGACATTCCGGACCCCTCCAATGGGCCTCGACATGCATCTTCGGTCCATACCCTTCCCCTTGGACACTCTCTGTACCAAGAGGCCTTGGGCCGGGCCCGCATGCTTACATGGCCCCTGTCAATGGGCCTGGACGAAGACTCCGAGCCCATGCAGGAAATGGGGATAACACTTGTAATTCATATCATAACTGATGATCATTTATAGATCAACCTAAATCCTGAGTGTTCATGAACTCCTGTTCATGTTTATTAAATCTTTTGATTCATTCGTTAAGGTCTCTTCAAAGAATGAGGCTAATGACTTTTGTTTTGGAGATTTAATATCATGGATGGCTGGGAACATGTATCAACAATACATAATCTAATCTTTCCTAACGGATTGTATATTAGTCCCCTTAAGGGTTAATTCTGGAACTGAATGATTTTGAGCTCAAATCTATAATTAGATTATAGATTAATTATTCACTAGTGAATTAATGGTACTTAAGGAATAAGAAGTAAATTACAAAGGTAAAATGGTAATTCTTCCATTCTAATTTATGAACTAATTAATTAGAGGGTTGAACTATTGTAAGATGGTTATATCAATGGACGACTTAAGAAAAGATTTATGTAAAAGTATATCTATAACATAAAGAGTGCAATTCTGAATTTATAGTGGAGTAATATCAGAATTAATAAATTAATTATTATAATTAAAGAGTTTAATTATTTAGTTTCAATTTATTGGAGCTTAATGTTATAGGTCCATGGTCCCCGAAATGGCTCAAACAAACACTGACAAAGGTAAATACAAAAATGGGCAAAAATGACTTATGTGATAAGTAAAATATTTTTCTATGTATCAAACATAATTATTAATTAATTATGTGTAATTAATTAATTATTTGATTTAACAAAAATATAATTAATTTTGAATTAATTTATTTTTGGGATTTTTGGTATTTAAATAATAATAAAAATTGGGAAAAATCACATGCCATCACAGGCATGTGGTACACGTGTGGCACAGTGCACAGACACTGTGCTACATGCATAAGAGAGTGTACTTAGTCTCTTGATTCCACAATTTTAGTTATTTAAATATTAAATAAATAATGAGATATTTTAATATGATTAAAATATTATTATTTAAACAAAAATCTGATAACTGATCAGTTATTTTGAATTTTTTTAAAATAACAAATATTTTAATATATAGGATATATTAAATATAGGATATCAATTTTTTATAGAACGTAATTTTTCAGGGATAGAAAAATATCTAGGAATCTCTCTCAGAGAAAGAGAACAGTGACATAAACAAAAGTCATTGTTCTTCACAAAACCTAGGTCCAAAACTTTATCAGATCTCATGTGTTGAGAACATCTGATAAATAGTTTATTGTCTATTATTTGTATAGCGAGCCTACACTCGTTCTTTGTGTGCCTGAGAACATTTTGGAAGATTTTGGTGTGAGATCTCGAGGATTTAGCCATACGAAAAGATAGCAGCAAGGAAGGACTTGAGGTAATTTTTCTATTCATGTTCTTGATTCAATATATATATGCATGTGAAGAAGTAGATCTAGAAATCTTATGGGATTAATCTAACAATTTGATTGTTGTTCCGCTGTGTATAATCTCTGATTTGATCAATAAAAACCAACATCTTTGGTGTTATCAGTTGAATCATGTGGCTCATGCTTGGGTGCATTTTGTGAGTGCACGATTGATGCCGACTACTCACATGTCGGATATTAACAAGGAGAGGTTGTTAATTGTGTATGCAATTATGACTGGGATGACTATTGATGTGGGCCGAATTTTTAGGAAAATTATGAAAGATATTAGCATGTTGACTACTACGACAGGATTAGGACATGGCTCATTCATCACTGATTTATGTCGTGCGTATGGAGTTTTTATGAGTGGAAGTGACGTAGTTAGGAAGACTATTTCTGCAATTTCTAAAAATAGGGTGCTTAATTATGAACCACCTTCCTTAGAAGCACCACAACCTCGACAACGTTCCACTGATAAGAGACAAAGGAGTAATGATGTAGAAGATGAGGATAATGAAGCAGAATTTGAGGGTGATCTTCCTGAGGAGCCTCGGCATGAGATACCAGTTGCACAACCACCTGTTCAGCCTGAAGCTGGTACTTTTGATCCATATATGAAGATGATGCAGAACCAATTCAACTATTTAGTTCAACAGAACAATTATCAGATTGCTCAAAATCAGCATATGCAGCAGTATCTGGCGCAGCAAAGTGAGTATTAAATCGCTCATGTGGACCAACTCAATGTGTTGGTGAATCAGTGGTCTCTTCACAACAATGAAGATGTAGCCCCATTCCAAACACCATCTCAGTTTTTTCCTTATCAACCGCCGCCACCTTGACCATTTTGAATGTTTATGGTAAGTTTCTTTTCCTTTACTTTTATTTTATTTTTTTAAAAATATTGGGGACAATGTTTAGATTAAGTTTGGGGGAAGAGATTTATTTTTGTGTGTTTTGTCTGTGTTGTCTTGTTTTGTGTTGATTATGTCTACTTTGTGTTAGTTGTGTTTTTTTTAGGTTGTTTAGGGTGTCGGTTGAATTAAGTTGATAATGATTAGCCAATGATAATATGATGAATGATGAGCTGTATAAATTGAATGGGAATAAAACTGTAAAAAATATGTGTGCTTGGTTGAATATTTTGTTCTATTTTTAATTAAACACTTAAATAATTGAGAGCTTAATCATGATTTTGATAAATTTTGTGTGATTGAATAAAATTTATGCCTACTGAATTTAAAATAAGAAGGGAAGATTGAAATTAGTTTATCCTAGAACTTGTTTGCTTACTTTTTGAGGCGAAATCCTAGATGATGCATGCTTAGAAAATTGATTTAGGCATTTCTTTGGACTGTTTGAGCCTTTCAAGCTAACCCTTATTTGTTGGAATCCTTAGTTACCCATTTTTGAGCCTAAATTGATTCTTTTATTGATTGACATTTGTTTTGAGCTTATAACGTGAGAACCTAACTATTATTTTTCTTTCCATTTAATGTACCATGAGCATAGGAACAGTAAATGGGAGTAATTGAGATTGATTTGTAATAGGGGGGGGGGGGGGGTTTATGTATGACAAGTTGTGTCAACGATGAAGAAAATATATTTTGAGAGAAAGAAGAGAAAAGTAGAAAAAGAAAAAAAAATACAATGTTGAGAAATCATTACACTCCGAATTATAATATCAAGGAATAAGTTTGGGAGAGTGTAATGTCATAAAAAAATAAAAAAAATTCAATGATTATGCAATTTCTCTCAAAATGATAAGATATTGAGAACTTTGGGATTGGTTTTGTGATTTGTACTAAGGGTTGAATTGGTTGGTTGGTTAGTGTTCATGGTACATTTTGAGCTTAAATGACTTTCTCATCCACCTTTACCTAAGCCATTCAATTATAAGCTTGAAAATACCTATTGATTTCTGAGCATGTTTTGTCTACATTAGTGGAGATTAGCTAGTATAGCAAGCCTATGGGATATTGTTTGGTTGTTGGATTGAAGTGGAAATTTAGTGAGCATAAATTAATTCAATTACATGTTATTTGTTAATTATGATTTTGAGAGCTTTTATTTTTGTTGTTTAATTGAATGGAATAAATGTTTTAACTGAAATTTTGGATTAAAAGTTGAGTTCCTTGAAGATTATATAAGTGAGTTGTTTGTCATAGCTTGAGGCTTAGTATTGTTGTTGGCTTGATTTAGCTCTGTGTGTGTGTGTGTGTGTGTGTGTGTGTTTGTTCATTTGTTGAGTTGTTGTTTTGGTTTACTCGAGGACGAGTAAAAGTCAAGTTTGGGGGAATTTGATGAGTCAATTTTTAGTATAGTTTTTAACCTGTGTTTAGGGTAAGTTTGAGTCAATTTGGTGGAATGTTGTGCAGTATTACACTTGTTTTGGTATGATTGCAGGAAATAGAATGAGGAAGCATGGAGTTGAGGAAATGAACGAAAAATCATAGCAATTGGGAAATTTATGCTAAAAGTTGACAAGAAGACAGTTGAGGATTCATATGCGGAGAGACTTGTTCATTTTGGAGCCTTGGAAGTAACTTTTGAGGTTAATGTAAAGGGTTGCGGCGCTCAAATGAAGAGCTGCGGCGTAAGGGAAAAACAGAGAGCCTGTTTTCTGGAATTTTCAAGGGCCGTGGCACATGTTTGAAGGGTCGCGGTGCTTGCTGGAACCCGAGACTAGAATTGCGCAAACTTAGAGAGGTGGGCCGCGACGCTTAAACGCTAGGGCCGCGGCGCATGTAACTTTTTCGTGGCCATCAGAAGGGTGAAATTGTCATTTATTTTGAAAAATAGATTTTAGGGTTTCTATTTAAATGTTTGTTAAGAGTTAATTAGGAAATGTCATTGGTGAATTTAAGAGATTACTAGAGACATTGGAGAGAGCATTGAAGATCTGAGAGTTTTATTTCTTGATCTCTTCTTTATTCTCTTTATTCTTGAGTTTATATTTATATTTAATTTGATGGATTCCATTATGTTTGTCTTGAACTAATCTTGTTTTTAGGGTGTTAGTGGATTCTTCTTGAAGCTTTTGATTTCTTAATGCAGTTTTTCTGAGTTTCTTTCTACTATTGTGAATTATTTATCTTATGCTTAAGTTTGTGAATGTTTGATCACCATTTACATGTTATATATGATTCTAACCTGGACTCTAAGAAGAGAAGGCTAATTATGCTATAGGTAGATAATCACAAATTTATATTAGACGAGAGTACTTGTATAATTTGTGTAGTTCATAGATTACGTGTTTAAAACCTGCAATATGTTGATTTACCACAGTGATGTAGGAAATAATATGTTGTAGAGAATTATAGATCCTAGCAAGACTATAATATAAAGTTGTAATCTGCTATCACATAGAATTAAGAATTATTGAAAATTAGTTAGAAATCATAAATGGATGGTTGATGAAACTAAAACCCTAGCCTTTATATCCATTGAATTAAATCATATTCTTATCTCTGAAATTTTCGAGTGATTAATTGTTTCTTTTAATTTTAGTAGTAATTATTTAACTAATAATTATGAAATTATTATTTAAATCAATTAGAGTTAGAAGTTAATTATTAGTAATTAATATCAATCCTCATGAGAACGATACTCTACTTATTATTATATCACTTGTTAGCGATACGTATACTTGCGTAGCTATAAAATCCGTAACAATACATAAATATAATTTTTTTAAGGGATATTTGTGGCAATAATGCCTATGTAGTTCAGTTTATTGCACTTAAATGCTTATGTAAAATTTTTGACGGCAATAATGCCTACCGTTACGATTTTAGAGCAGCCGTTGGTCCCTGGGCCGTTAGGGGTATATTTGATACACGTGTCACGACCAGATTGGGTTAAATTATTAAAATTTAAAAACAAAAAAAAATAATGGTTATGGTTTTTAATTAAAAACAAAAAAATAAAACTAAATGTGATTAATTAATATAACCAAAAAAACCGTTTGTCTAAAACCAAGTTCTAAAACTAATCTAAAACAACAAAAACTCAAAACTCCATACCCGGAAAAATGATGAAGATGAAGCTTTCCCCCCGACCACACCAAGACGATCCACCCCCGACAGTATAGCACGTGAGCCCAGTAGAAGAAAACTTGTAATTCCTTCGAATTGGGGGTTAGGGCATCTTTTGCATCGGGTTAATGGAGAACGGAAAAAATTGCCATTGTCGACCACCAAGGCCAGTGGTAGAAAGAATGGCTTGGACAAACAAAAATCCTAGGCGAAGATTCAGAACATGCAACAAGTATCGGGTAAGATCTCCATTTGTTTTTGTAATCTGATTCATTGAATAAATGGTTATGGGTGTTCACTAGAAATTTTGTATGTTTTGGTCAACTCAGATTCATGGTGGGTGTAATTTCTTTGAATGGATAGACCCTCCAATGTGCCATCAAGCAAATGTGGTCATCCCTGGACTACTAAGAAAAATTGGTGACCTTGAAACTGAAATCACATCCCTAAGTACGACAACTGACATTGGAAGTCATCGGCAATGCAGTGGTTCTTCAAATGGATTTGAGACACAATCTCACAACCTTCAAAATGTTGGAAGAGAAAGCTGTGAAAGTTGTGCTGAAAGCAGGGGTAGAGTAAATGATGGAGGTCGAATGCAGTGTTACTACTTTTTGAATACTATGTATTTTGCTGTAATTCTATTGTTTGTGGTTATTTGGGCTACAAAATCAAAGTAGAAGTTGTTGGTATTGTTAGTTTATTTTTGGGTAATCTTCATGTGCAGTATTGACAATGACAAAGCTATTGCACCCTAGGCATTGATTTGTAATGAATTTTGTTGTAAAATGAAACCCCAAATCAATGTAATCTATCTTGGTCTATTTTGAATTCAGTGTTCTAGTTTATGTATTTTGTGAAATAAATATGATCAACAACTAGTTACATTCATTACCATAAGAGATAGGTACAAAAATATAGGCCTAAAAAGCCAAATGTATCTGATCTGTACATGACTAATATCATGGCCAGCATGACCCTGTCATGACTCAAAAAACAGACACCAAAATACATGACTCTAAAATGGTCAACATAACAGACACCAAAATACAAGATTCGACCACTAGTTCAAAATAAAATCAAAAGATGAAACTCCTCCTTCCAGTCAGACAGTATCGGGTTGAGCATTGGTTGCACCACTAGTTCCTCCTTTAGCATGCTGTTTCAGTCTTCTTTCCTTCCTTAAAAGTGTGGATTCAGTTGGGTTCTGCAGTGGTGGACGACCTCGCTTTTTGACCACACGATTCTAAAATAGGTTGAATAAACAAATATTTAGCTCCAAATTCACAAAACAATGATAAAGCAACTAATCAATGATAAAAATTATCTGGACTGAGAAGAAAGCATAAAGTTTATACCTCAACCACCACCTTAGCAGATTTGCATGTTTCTCTCCTGTGGCCTGTTTTCAGACAATTGCTGCATGTTTTAACTTGTCCAGTTCTTCGAGCTTTCTTTAAAGCAGGTGGAGGTTCATCTGTCTCCCTTCTCCTAGCTTTCTTAGGTCTTCCAGGCAGCTTCGTCTTAGGTGGTGGATCAATTGGGTTGAGTCCTGTCTGAGGCCACATATCTGGACTAGGCATAGGATGCACACTCTGTCCATATGCTTTTTGCAATGATTCTTTTTTATAGAATCCGTGGACATAATCAAAGACATTACCTCCCATGAACCAGATAGTAGCTAGTGCATGGCCACAAGGAAGCCCAGATAGTTGAAACCTCCTACATGTACAAGTTCTGAATTCCAAATCGACAACCAAGGCACTACCATTGCTGCATTGAACCTGAAACTGAAACTTGTCAGACCTAGTAACCAGACAATGCTTTGCAACCTCTTTTTGCTTCTCAATTATCTTCAAAATTCTCTTCCCCACAGGTTGAGTCATCTTCTCCAACTTAGCTTTTTTGTTATAAAACCGAGACATCAACCAAAATCTAATTTTCTCTAGTAAAGTTATAATTGGCTTGTCGCGAGCATCAAGTATGGCTGCATTGAAACTCTCACACAAATTATTCACCAAAATGTCACATTTTGGGTACTCTGAAATATATGACTTAGTCCATTCTGTGGGGTTCTTCCCTGCCAGCCAATAGTAAGCACCATCCGAGACACTCTTGACTTCTTGCATTGCTCGAGCAAACTCAGCTTGTGTTGTAGTATTAGCTGCTGCCCACAAAAGTTGCTTAAGTAAAAGTCCAGGATATTCCTTTTTAAAGTTAGCATGAAGATGTCTAACACAAAACCTCACCTCACACCCACTGAAGATGGCTCCCACTGCATTTTCTAATCCTTTTTGACGATCACTCATCATTGTCACCTTGGTGGGACTCAAACTCCCAATATCAGCCTTCAATAGCTCCAAGAACCAAGTCCAAACCTCAGTGTTTTCCTTTTCAGCAACACAGTAGGCAATGGGAAACATGGAGTTATTACCGTCAATGCCTACTGCAGCCAATAAAATGCCCTTACAATATCCTTTTAAAAGCAGCCATCAAGACCAATTAGAGGTCTACAACCCCTCAACCAGCCATCTCTACATGCCTTAAGACAAATATAAATACGCTGAAATTGCCTTCTCCCATTAACCAAATCAGTTTTCAACTTCACAGTAGATCCAGGATTGGTAGCCAACAACCTTTTACAGTAGTCATCAAGAATGGCGTATTGTTCCTTGACAGACCCATCCAACATCTTCCTTGCTTTTGTCTTGGCCCTGTAAAATGTCCAGCTAGACACATGTGAGTACTTGGTCTTTGCAGTTATCTCCCTAAATACATTGTATTCCATACTCAGATTTAGCCTAAATTGCTCCAAAAAGTGCTTTGCAAGCCAAGTTGAGGTCAGCTTTTTATTGTCCAAAACAATGCCACAACTATGCTTGTCAACAAGTGTTTTGACCCTCATTGTTTTGCCATCTATCTTGTTAACTATTGAAGCAAACAACATCCACTCACAGTTTGCACCCTTGCATTTAACTCTAACTCTATTTGAATCATTGGCAATAAATACATATTCTCGATCACCTTCAATAAAGTACTCCCTTATTGCATTCCTTAAAATTGTAACAGTGGCAAATTCCATGCCAAGAACAAATTGGAAGTTTTGCATTTTGGTTTTCGGGTTGAATTCTTTGGAATTTTTACCAGCATCAAACTCATCATCTGACTTCAATTCGTGCAACTCCTCCTCAGAACATATACCATCTGAGTCTCCATCATCAAGATTTTGAGTACAAAAATCTGAAACTGATCGCCACCACTTCCTAGGGTCAGACTGTGTACCCATTTCTATCTCAGCTTCAACATCTTGCTCAAACTCTTCCTCCTCCAATATGAAATCTTCATCACTTTGCTTTCCTTTCCCTTTTCTGTCACGCTGAACTTTGTCTTGGCTCTTCTCAGCTGTATTTTCCCTCACATCAGCTTGAACTTTTTCTTGGCTATCCTCAGATGTATTTTCCCTCACATCAGCTTGCTTTCCTTTCCTATTTCTGTCACTTTGAACCGGGTCTTGGTTCTCCTCAACTGTATCCTCCCTCACATCACCAATATCATCCTCTGAATCTGAAAGCACAACCACCTCTGGTATTTGGTCTTCCATATCACTTTCATCATCCATGTAGTCAAACTCTTCTTCATATTCCTCTTTATCAGGTTCATCAAAGGCATCATCATGAAATTCCTCAGAATATTGATCAGCATCAAACTCTTCTTGTTCCCCATCAATGGTTGCATCAACAGGGATACCAACAACATCTGTAGGGACATCACAATCATCTGGTAATTCCTCTATAATACATCTTTTCAGAGGAGGTAAAATGTTAGCAGCGACATGTTTAACAGCTTCTGAATCTTCCTTCCAATCTAAAGGTAGAACTGTTTCAGGAAAAACAAGAAATATGTCAATCTTTGTAGCCCGATTCCTCTCAATATCCTCTACAATTCTTAGGAACTCCTTATCCCCTACCATCATGTAGCCCATATTAAGCACCTTTCCTATTGGTTTGTACATAAAACCCACTGGAAGTTTATGTCCTAAGTCCAAGGCCATTCCATCCAATTCCATCCTAGTGAAGTAATCAGTATCCACCCAATCAACATAATCAACTTTACCTCCCTCATATCTTCTATTGCCGAATGGAGTAAACCAGCTCCCCCCATGGTGTATTGCAATAGTGAAGATGTTAGTATGACCACCTGTCAATAGAAATAAAAAATGCAATGTCAACACTTCACACACACACAAACCGAAACACAATATAGTTCACACACTTGAAGAGCAACATAGTGTACCACACGATTGAACCATGGACCACAACAACAAAGATTCCTTTCAATAAACAAAGTATATATTTCAATGGACCCCACTCTGTCAATTGTATGCACGTGCTTCCCAATAACATTTTTACCCAAATTTAATAATACCACCTACCATAAATCAACAATATTCTCACCCCCAAAAAATTTTAAAATCGACACCCTTCCACGCCCAAACTGCTCTATATAGAGCATCATTATCATTCTCCCCAAAAAATAACTGCATGAAGACTTTGAGAAATGAAACCCAATCAACAGAAAAGAACTCACCGTAGTTGGGTGGTTGTTCCCCCGGTTGTCGAATGGTCGGCATTGTATTGCAAGTGTCGTCGTCGTCTCCTCCGGTTCCGGTTGTCGTCGTCTCTTCGATCGTGGGGGGAAAGATGATTTTTCTGGGTATGGAGTTTTGAGTTTTTTTGTTTTAGATTTTGGGTCTCTGTTTTAGACAATCGGATTTTATTGTTATATTAATTAATGAAGGTTAGTTTTTTTTTTTTTTCAAATTAGAAACCTGAATAATAAATAGAGTTTTGTTTTTAAATTTTAATAATTTAACCCAATCGTGTCGTGACACGTGCATCAAATATACCCCTAACAGCCCAGGGACCAACGGCTTCTCTAAAATCGTAACGGTAGGCATTATTGCCGTAAATTTTTTTACATAAGCATTTAAGTGCAATCAACTGAACTACATAGGCATTATTGCCGCAAATATCCCTTTTTTTTTAAAAAAATTATATATTGTGATATTTTTTTTTTTTGTAGATGTTGTGTTTATATTCAATGTGAAGATAATTCTGGAAAATTATCTGCTACAATTTTTGGAAAAAATGCAGAAACGTTGCTTTGAATTAATGCACTGCAATAAAACTGATGGAACATACCCCTGAGGTATGAAACATATGACTAATTTTTCAAGTTTTTATTATGAAGACAAAGAGGGTAGCCAATTAATGGCCTATCTCATAAAATGTCATGTTTAGTGGAAAAGAAGTGAAAACTCTACTTTTTTTAAGATTACTTATGAATCATTCTTTTATTATATATGTTGACTTTAATAGAATCTGATTTTTAACAATTATATGTTGACTCATTCTAGTAGTAGGATAATTTATTCCGTATATATATTTATTTAATAAAAAAAATAGCTTTACAAGTATTATACTTACTTACCCAGCTACATTAAAAAAAAAAGGCTATTTAGGATTTTTATCCCCCGAACTATTACCACTACCGTATCGTGCCCCTTAATTTTTTCAGGCCGTTAAAAATTCCCCCGAAATATTCACAGTAATGTAAAGAAGGACTTCCGTTAACTTTCAACACATGTGGCTAACAGAAATCTGACGTGGCTCTTTACATGCTGATGTGTCTTGGCCACATCAGCGTCATGTGTGTAATTTTAAATTAAAATTTTTAAAAATCTATTATTTTATTAAAAATTAATGAATTAAATATTAAAAAATACAATTAATAGATTAAAACATTTTTTATACATTAAAAAAAATAAAAACCATATTTAAAAACAATTAAATTAAATAGAATTCATTTATTTTTTACTTTTTCTCATTATTTAGTTTTAGTTATAAATGTGAAAATTAGATTTTAATTTTTTAATTGTTTTTTTAAAGGAAATTTACTCATTTGGTACCCTCTGTATTCAATAATGCTCATATGGTACCCTGTATTTTAAAATTATATATATTTGATACCCTAGACTCAGATTTGATAGATAAAATTTTGTCAATATGATCAAACTGTCATCAGTTATATGTAATTAAGTAATTAAATTTAAATTTGGAACTTACATAATTGACAACAGTTTGATTAAATTGGTAAAATTTTATTAATTAAATTTGAGTTTAGTGTATCAAATATGTACGATTTTAAAATACAGGGTATTATATGAGCATTGTTGAAAACAGAGGGTAGCAAAATGATACTTTGCAAAAATACAGGGTACCAAATGGTTACCTACCCCTTTTTTAAATCTGGTTTTACATTTTTTAATATATAAAAAATGGTTTAATTTATTAATTGTATTTTTTAATATTTAATTCATTTATTTTTAATAAGATAATAGATTTTTAAAAATTTTAATTTAAAATTACACACATGGCGCTGACGTGGCCAAGACACATCAGCATGTAAAGAGTCACGTCAGATTTCTGTTAGCCACATGTGTTGAAAGTTAACGGAAGTCCTTCTTTACATTACTGTGAATATTTCGGGAGGAATTTTTAACGGCCTGAAAAAATTAGGGGGCACGATACGGTAGTGGTAATAGTTCGGGGGGTAAAAATCCTAAATAGCCTTAAAAAAATATGTTTGCATAAGTTAATAAATTTTATATGTTGTTCTTTTCTCAATTTCGGGAAGTAATAGAAAATCTACAAGATATTGCTAACTTCTCAATCTACAATTTCTTTATGTGTATTCAGCTGTGGTACCTACCACGTGTACAATTATTCTTTATTCTTCTTGTACAGTTTATATAAAACCATTTTGTACAATTTTATCAATATAGAGAATATACACAAATTTCCCAAAACTCTCTATCTATCTTTACATGGTATCAGAGACAGCCGTGGCCTCTTCCCCTGCGTTATCTTCTTCTTCCTCAGCTCCGGTAGTCACCGTTAGCACCCCAGCTCCCTTCACTCCAAACACGTTTTCCACCTCTTTCCCTTCTGTTCATCAACCTCAATTTGTGAAGCTTGATGAAACTAATTTCTTAGTTTGGAAAAATCAGCTTCTCAACGTCATTGTTGCTCATATGCTTGAAGATTTTCTGGATGGTACTCACCCGTGCCTAGCTAAGTACTCGGATGATGCTCACCTGCAGCTTAACCCTGATTTCACCCAATGGCAGAGATATAACTGATTGCTCATGAGCTAGTTATATGCATCCTTGAGTGATAATATGCTCATTCAAATAGTCACCTGTACCACGACTCAACAGATTTGGGAGGCAATCGAGGAGATCTACACATCGGCATCAATGGCTCACATCTCAGAGCTTCGAACTTCTCTTCAAACTATTCGCAAGGGAGGCAAGTCAGTCCATGAGTTTCTTCTCAAGTTTAAATCTATTTGCAACACTCTTGCTGCTCTTGGAGAACCTATCTCTAATGCAGATCATCAAATCTATTTGCTAAATGGTCTAGATCAAGCTTATGATTCTTTTGTCACCTCTGTTTTGATGCATCCTCAAAAACCCACCCCAGAAGAACTTCATAGTCTTCTTCTCTAATTTGATTCTCGCCTCGAACGGCAAACATCTGTTGCCCAGCTTAATTCCCTACAAGCAAACTTTTCTCAACTGAATAACCCTTCTTCCCACACCTATTGGCCTTCCCCACAAAGACAACCTAAACCCTCTTACCCCAATTTCTCTCCCCGATCCTCTCACCCCTCTCACTCTTTCTCCTCTTCCCAGGGCCTTCTTGGCCGACCACCTGCTCGAACAAATACCCCAACATGGGCATCTTCTTCCTCCCACTCTTCTAGTTCCAAATCTCAGTGCCAAATTTGTGGCAAACAGGGGCACACTGCTACTGTGTGTTATCACCGCTTGAATCTTCATTACCACCCCACTTGGTCTCCTCAGAACTTCAATATGTCTGTTGCTTCCCCTGCTGATTTTTCTGGCTCCACTACTATGGCTGGTCTCCATGCCACCGCTTCCACTGTTGGTGACCCAGCTTGGTTTATGGACTTGGGGGCTACTCATCATTTTACCCTTGATTGCTCTCACCTGGATACAACCTCTCCTTACACTGGCTCGGATCAAGTTATGGTAGGGGATGGTAAGACTCTTCCTATTACTCACATTGGCCATTTAGATCTGTCTACTAACTTTCCTTCCTCTACTACTGTCTCTCTTAAGCATGTCTTACACTCTCCTACTATCACTCACAATCTTATTATTGTTACTCGTCTCTGTCAAGATAATAATGCCTTTGTTGAATTCTATCCCTCTCATTTTTTTGTCAAGCATCAGGTATCAAAGCACATTCTCCTTCAAGGTCTTCTTGAGAATGGTCTCTATCGTGTCTCCTTTCCTACTCATCAGTTCCCTTTCAGTTCTGCCCCTCCTCAACTATTTCTTACTCACATTTCAGACAATGATGTTTGGCATCTTTGTCTTGGTCATCCCGCTCCACCTATCGTTCACCAAGTGCTTCGCTCTTGCAATATTTCTTCTGCTTCTAGTCTTTCTTTTTGTAATGCTTGTCAACTGGCCAAGAGCCATCGTCTTCCATTTGCTGTTTCTACTTCAAGAGCTGTAAAACCTTTTGAGTAAATAAATATGGATCTTTGGGGTGCAGCCCCAATTACTTCAATCATTGGTTTTCGTTATTTCTTATTGATTGTTGATGACTTTTCTTGATTTTCTTGGATTTATTTTATCTCTACTAAAGATCAAACATATTCTACTTTTCTTCAATTTCATACTATGGTTGAACGACAATTTCAAACTAAGATTAAATCTGTCCAAACTAACGGTGGGGTGAATTTCGCCCTCTCATTCCTTTTCTCACTAATCTTGGTATTCATCATCGTTTTTCATGTCCTCATACAGCTGCCCAAAATGGTCGAGTGGAGCGTAAAAACCGCCATGTTGTTGAGACGGGTCTCACCCTTCTTGCTCAGTCTCATATGCCCTTCCCCTACTGGTCCTATGCCTTTCAAACTGCCGTTTACCTCATAAATCGAATGCCCACTCCTGTTCTTCGTTCTTCCTTTTCCTTTGCCACTCTCTACAACAAATCTTCTTCTTATTCTCATTTGCGGGTCTTTGGTTGCTTATGTTTCCCTTTCTTGTGTCCATACACTGATCATAAGCTTCAACTTCGCTCCAAACCTTGTGTTTTTCTTGGTTATAGTACCCAACACAAGGGTTACCTTTGTCTAGATCGGGCTACCAGCCGCATGTACGTCTCTCGGCATGTTGTTTTCAATGAATATGCCTTTCCCTTTCACTCTTCTCCTTCCTCATCCACTTATTTCCCTTCCACTCCTTCTCCTTCTACTTTCCTTTTTGTTCCACCTTCTGATTTACCTTGTTCACCGTTTGTTGCTTTCTCTCCTCCTCCTTCCACTACCTCCCCTCCTCTTTCCACCTCCGCCTCCTCTTCTTCTACTACTGCTTCTTCTTCTTCTTCATCTTCACCTCCTTCTATTCCTTTAGTTGCAGATTTACATGGCTCATGTGATGTCTTACCAACTTCTACTACTAATGTACATCCTATGTTAACACGTGCTAAAGCGGGCATTTATAAGCCCAAGTTGTATCTCAGTGTGTATGCAGGTACCTCTCCTGAGCCGTGCACCTTTGCTCAAGCTTCTAAATCTACTGATTGGCAGCTTGCTATGCAGCAAGAATATGATGCTCTTGCCCAAAACTCCACTTGGCAGCTGGTACCGCCTCCTCCCAATGCTCATATTGTTGGCTGTAAGTGGGTTTACCGTCTCAAACTACATGCTGATGGTTCTATTGTCTGTACAAGGCACGTCTTGTGGCAAAAGGATACCACCAAAATGAAGGTTTGGATTACTTTGAGACATTTAGTCTTGTTGTCAAGGTTGCCACTATCAGAGTTGTGCTTCATTTAGCAGTGAGTAAGGATTGGCCTATTCGTCAACTTGATGTATCCAATGCCTTCCTTCATGGTGATCTTCTTGAAGATGTATATATGCAGCAACCTCCTGGCTTTGTTGACTCCTCTAGACCCTCTCATGTTTGCAAGTTGATGAAGTCTTTTATGGCCTCAAACAGTCCCCTCGTGCTTGGTTTTCTAAACTTACTTCAATTCTTTTATCATTGGGGTATTCGACCTCTAAAGCAGATTCTAGTATGTACATGTTTCAGTCATCAGATTGTGTGGTTATAATCCTGATTTATGTTGATGACATTCTTGTGACCAGCAACAAATCAGTCTACTTGCAGCGCCTCTTCGTTCAACTTCAATCGCAATTTTCCATTAAAGATCTTGGGGATCTTCATTATTTTCTTGGGTTGGAGGTCACTCGGTCTTCTACAGGCCTTCATCTCTGTCAAACCAATTATATTTCCGATCTTCTCCATTGTACATCTCTTCTTGATTCCAAACCAGTAGCTACGCCAATGGCTAGTGGTTCAATGTTGTCTATTCATGATGGCGTCCCTTTGGTTGATGGTTTGGAATATTGCAGTGTAGTTGGGGCTCTTTAGTATTGTACTCTTACTCGTCCTGATATATCTTTTTCAGTCAACAAGTTATGCCAGTTTATGCATCAGCCTATCGATCTTCATTGGTTAGCAGTCAATCGTCTTCTTCGGTATCTTAAGGGTACCCTGCACTTTGGTCTTCATTTTCTGTGCTCTGCTGATTATTCCCTCCATTGTTACACTGATGCCGATTGTGTTCTGGCCCGGATGATTGCCACAGTACTAGCGGTTATTGTATATTCCTTGGGGGCAATCTTGTTTCGTGGTATTCCTCTAAATAGAAAGTGGTTTCACGTTCAAGTACAGAGGCTGAATATAAGAGCATCGCAAATGGTACTGCTGAACTAACTTGGTTGGAATCTATTCTTACTGATTTGGGCATTTCTTCCTCTGTTCCACTTACTGTTTTTCTGTGATAATATCAGCGCCACTTACTTGACTGCCAACCCAATTCTTCACGCTCACACTAAGCATGTCGAGATTGACTTTCATTTTGTCAGAGAGCGTGTTGCTGCCAAAACTTTGATTGTTCAATTTGTTCCCTCTGCTGAGCAACTTGCCGACTGCCTTACTAAGCCTCTGCCAACTCACCTTTTTCAGTCACTCCGTACCAAGCTCAACGTTCTTACCAGCCCGTTCAGCTTGAGGGGGATGTTAAGTAATATTGTGATATATTTCTTTATGTGTATTCAGCCGTGGTACCTACCACGTGTACAACTATTCTTTATTCTTCTTGTATAGTTTATATAAAATCATTTTGTACAGTTTTATCAATGTAGAGAATATACACAAATTTCCCAAAACTCTCTATATATCTCTACACATATAAAGATTTATCCATATGAATATCGTCAACAGAAAAAGTACAAGTTCACTATCACATATTTAGTCGATGCAGATGCTCATACAAACTGAAGATGATCAGCTCTACTATGTACAGTTTTGCTTATAAATAGTTACTTAATAAGTTTGGATTTTTTTCTTTCTAAGGGGTGAAGTTTGGACTTCTTTTGCCTATAAGTAGTTACTTAATAAGTTTGGACTTCTTTTGCCTATAATAAGTTTAGACTTCTTTTGCTTAGAAATAGTGTACATAAAGTTAAATATCTTTTGGTTGTAAATAATATCTCTATGACTAAATGTTTGTATATTTTCTGTGTAATACACCAAGTCATATATAGTTGTCTCTTTGTTTTTGTTCTATTTTAACTGATTTGCACACATAGCACGTACATTGTACGTGCCTGCCTCACTAGTTACATTTAAAAAGCGATGTAAAAAGTTTATTTCCTAGTGGTGACATAATTATGAAAATATATATATTTGTTAAACAATCGTGCTATATAGTATATCTAATTCTGGAAACTAATGTTCTTTTAACCTCTAATGAATGGAAAACCTACACCCACTTATGTAAATGTGGGCGGCCTGGCCTGGCCCACATTTTTCATGCCTCTAAATAATTCAGGCCGGGCTGGGTTGGCCCATATTTGAAAGAATAAGCCCAGCACGGTTTATGAGCTCGACCCATGTCGGCCCATATTTGAAAGAGTAAGCCCAGCACGGCTCATGGTCTTGGCTCATGTCGGCCCATATTTGAAAGAGTAAGCCCAGCACGGCCCATGGACTCAGCCCATGTCGTGTCGTGTCAGGCCCATTTTATTATTGCAAAAAAATATAAAAATGAATAATTGAACCCTCCACCCCTTCTTTAATAATAAATCAAAATACATTTTTTTGTTTAAATTATAGTTTTAGATATTTTTATATACTTTTTAACAATACTTTCCACAAAATTATATCAAAGATAATTATTAGAATTTGATTACCTAATAATAAATACTAAAAATTTTAACTCACAAATCTTAAAATTAATATAATTATAAAAATATAAAATCGAGAAAAATAATAAACTTTTATTATCATTTTAATTTATAGATAATTGAAAAATAAAAATTTATTATCATTATTAATGTCAAAATATTAGGCTTTTTATCATATCGTGCTTTCGGGCTAGTTTGTTCGTGCTTTCGTGTCGTGCCGTGCTGTACTCAGACCCGTGCTGTGCCAATTTTCAATTTGTATCGTACCTGGTCCAAACCCATATTTTTTCGTGTCGTATCGTGCTCGTGCCTCCCGGACTCGTGCCATGCTATAAATCCCAACCCGTATTTACAGCTGTACACCCACCCACAAACCGAACATACACTCACTATGCAGAAATTATTTTTCACTAGGGATAACTGTTATTCTATATAGGTGTGACAGTACGCATAGCACTATAATTTCACATATATGGCGTCAGCAAAAGAGATAAATATAACTTTTTTTCATTAACCAGGAAAAAAGCAGAAAAAGAAATATCATAGACGGGACAAGGCCATGACTTGCATGTTGTACCCCGGAACCCCTGTATTGGAAGAACCAATGATCTGGCTAGAGTCGTAATTAGGAGAAGTATCTTTTTCCATGACAGTAAATGTCTTGGCCATAGCCCTCAATTCAAACTTCTGAATCTTCCCAGTTGAAGTCTTAGGTAGCTCTGCCACAAACACCACCTTCTTCGGAACCATATAGTGCGACATATTCTTCCGACAATAGCTCAAGATGTCGGTCTCGATCACCTCCCCACCACCACTACCGCCGCTCTTCAGTGCTACAAAAGCGCAGGGACTCTCACCCCACCTAGGGTGCGGCATCGCCACCACTGCCGCCTCCAAAATCTTAGGGTGCCGGTAGAGCACGCTCTCTACCTCCACGCTGCTAATGTTCTCACCTCCTGATATGATGACGTCCTTTGACCGGTCCTTTATTTCTAGGTACCCATCTGGGTGGATAACTCCGACGTCTCCCGTCAAAAACCACCCATTTTTAAACACTTGCGACGTCGTTTTGGGATCCTTGAAATACCCCTTCATGATACTACTTCCTCTTAGCACGATTTCCCCCATCGATTTCCCGTCACGTGGCACGCTCTCCATGGTGCTTAGATCCTTTACGTCCACATCGGCCAGGCCCAAAATCCCGATTCCTTGACGGGCCTTGATTCGAGCCTGGTCCTCTCTTGGGAGGTTATTCCATTGGGCCTGCCACTCACACACTAGAGCCGGCCCAGTCGCCTCCGTGAGGCCATAAGCGTGAGTCACGTGGAACCCAAGTGACTCAATCTTCTCCAACAGTGGTGCTGGAGGCGGAGCACCACCAGTGAGGATCTCCACTGGAGAAGATATATTCCGGCGTTCTGTAGGCTTGGCCTCAAGAAGAATGTTGAAGATTATCGGTGCACAACACATGTGCGTGACGTTATGGAGGGAGATGTTTCGGTACATGTCATATGCAGTTGTGTTACGGAGGCAAACATTGGTTCCGCCACGCGCTGCCACGCCCCAGGTGAAAGTCCATCCGTTGCAGTGGAACATGGGTAGGGTCCAGAGGTAGACTGGGTAGGTCCCCATTTCCCAGCCGAGTACCAAGCTTAGAGTGCTCAAGTACGCCCCTCTGTGACTGTATACGACCCCTTTGGGGGAAGATGTCGTTCCAGAGGTGTAATTGAGCGCGATCGCGTCCCATTCGTCGTTCACCTCAACGGGAACGAACTCAGGGTTCCCCTTGTGGACTAACTCCTCGTACTCGAGCTCACCAAGCCGGGTTCCCGTCGGCACATCGATGTCGTCGATCACGATGACCAAGGGCATGTTAGATGGCTCATCAGCGTCCATCATAGCCCGGAGAGCCTCACGTGCAGCCTGGACGAACTGGTAATCAACAAAGAACACCTTCGCATCGGAATGCTTAAGAATTGTGGCGATGTTCTTGGCATCCAAGCGGGTGTTGATTGTGTTGAGAACAGCTCCCGCCATGGCCACTGCAAAGTGCATCTCGTACATGGCCGGAATATTCGGGGCCAAAACTGAAACCTGAATATATATATATATATATTTGAAAGTATATATATTATACACCCGCTTAATAAAAAAAACGACATAGTTGAGAAAAATTGTAAGTAATTGATACTTACGACATTGTTCTTGACTATGTTAAGGGAACGGAGTGAGGAAGCCAGGCGGCAGCAACGCTCATAGGTTTGGCTCCATGTAAAGCGAGTGCCTTCATAGATCAAAGAGGTACGGTTGGCATAGCAGGTAGCCGCTCTTTTCAAGAATGTTATAGGGCTCAGAGGCACGTAATTTGCCTCGCATTTCTGCAGTTCATCCATTAATTATTATTTGGAATAGCTAGCTAGCGAGTTATAGATATGGTTTTCTGTGTATATAATAGAGAGAGAGAGAGAGAGAGAAATGAGAGTGAAAGAGTAGTGGTATAGGGGGTATAATTTATAGGAGAAATGGTTGTTAAAAATAAAATGGGAGTTGTTTAGATACAATAAAAATATATAGAGAATAAGTTATACTTTTGGTTGTTGTATGGGAATTGAGTGCGAACTTGTTAGGGAAATTGCTGACACTGTCACACTAGTGAGGTTGATAGTGATACCAATATATCTGACCGTTGACCCAATTTTAGTGTTTTCATTTTGAGATGGCTTTAGCAATATTTTGTACAATAAAGTAGTCGTTTAATCTGAGTGCTCCCATTCTAAGTCCTAACGGCTGCTTGACCAGCTGACCCCTCCACTTAACATAAGTTTTGTGTTTCAATCATCACCATCGGCTTTATGATCAAGAGCTGCCTACTATGTATAATTTGAAACAAAAATATGATCAATGCTTAATTAACACTTGGTTTTAGTAAACAATTAACCAAATTTAGAAGAAAAAAATATTGAACAATAAATATATATATATATTATTTTTCTGGGAAACAAGAAACCTATAACTCGATTGATCGGAAATAAATAATTTAAGAAATATGTTCATTAATTATGAGTTGTGCTGTGATTTATAATGTGTACTTGTCTTTTTACGAAAAAGATTGTGAAGGTATACATACATCACCAGCTTGAATATATGAATTTAACGTTTAGCTAACTGAGCTGAGCAATGAAAATTAGAAATATTAAAATAGCAAAATTAAGATTTTTAAAGACAATTTAAAGTTTGCAAAATATAATAATTAAACATTGCTAAAAGTTATAGCAATAAAAACAAGTCTCAATACTATTATTATAATGTATATTATATATATAAATATAAATATAGAAACATCATATAAACCATCGTAAATAGGTTTTTTTTTTTGAAAAAATAAAACAAAATTTGGTCCCAATTTACTAAATTACATATTTTTAATTAATTTGTTAATTGATCACAGCTATGAGAAAGATTAAATATGCTTATATGTTATATATCTTGACACCGGCCCTTCATTATAAATTAAAATTTTATTATTATATATTGTTATTATTATTATAATAATATACAACACATAGTATATAATCATATTTTTTATAAAATTTGTTACACCCAGATTTCGAGAATGGAAATCTTCGATATCGAAACTCAGGCTCGTAAGACGTATGCTCGAAATTAGCACAATTGTCATGCAAATCGCAAGTCAGAGACAGTCTAGCTAAGGCAGCAAGTGGCAACCTCAGATTGGTGAGCTTGTAAACTACGTAGTCTCGGAGGTGCTCTGAGGTTATAAGTTAGGCTCGTAACTCAAAGTAGAAATGGTTCAACACTTGTATAAACTTCTTAATTCATTTCTTGCCCTCAGACAAGATGGTTCGAGCTCGAGTGGTGTAAGCTCGAAGAAGATGGTTTCGTCAATAATTACTTGTTGGGAGCATAAGCGAACCAAGATAACGAGTTCGTAATAGGCAAACGGTCTCGAAGGCAAGTGAATCTAGCATCCAAGCTCGTCGACTGTGTGTGAACGTTGTTGACCCTCATTTTAGCCAACTGACACGGAGTCAAATGCTTGATGTGATTAAAAGTATTGAATAAGATCTAATGGAAAGAAAAATGAACAACACAACAATTTATAGTGGTTCGCCCCCTGAATTGGTAATGACCTACGTCCACTTAAGCTATTATTGATCTTGATTTTCAAAGGGGTGATCAAAGAACTAGGGTTCTTGAGTTTCACAAGCCTTTGACGGATGAGTAATACAACCGAAAGATAATAGCCAAAATTCTCTTCTAAAGCCTAAACAAAAATTAGCCAAAAGTCCCTCCCTTGAGCTATTTCTCCCTATTTATAGGCTCAAGGTGGGTTACATGAATCAATCAAAGATATTTTTGCCTAATTAATCGGATAATCAGGTATAAACAGAAATAATCTCGGATATGATCACAACTTTACAAGATTACTCATAAATATACGGATTATACGAGTAGTCTGGTCGTATATAAACTCAAATGCTGTGCCAGGGGAACATCCCTGATCGATGGTCGAACAGAACCTTTGTCAGGTGTCAGCCACGTGTTGAAAATATTTGCCACGTCATCCACACCTACTTTTTGGATAACATTTGCCCCCCCAAGTTTATTTATTACGACTAGCAATAAATAAACTTTTAGGAAAATGACCCTTAGATTACCCCACCAAATCTGTCAGAGTAGTTCGTGCCTCCTTGGAAAAAGTGACCTACCCACGTCCAATCATGCCCTTTTTGGTTCCCAAGCAAACTTTTGACGGATATCACGCTTCCCCATACTTTGAAAAATGGGAACTTATGATTGCCTCTTTTTAACATATCTCATACAATATATATAGCCTTCAAAATTACTTTTTCAACTTTTACTAGCTATCTCTTTGTCAAGAACGCTCCAAGAACTCCCAAGACAGAGCCCAGAAATTTCTCTGAAATTCATCCTTCGTTGTTCCAGGAATCTGCTACTTGCACGCCTGGAATCGAAGTTTCTCCAGGACTTCTCAATCTTTGTATTGGTAACTTTCAGAACTTTCACATCCTTTATTGTGCTGTGCATGTCTATTAATGCTAGATTTTTAGGATCTGAAACAGTGTCGTGTTCCTGGGTAAAAATATAGGAAAATTGGACGTTTGCCTGTTGATTTTAGATATGGTAGAGCATACTTGCTTTGTAGGGGTTATGAATCAGTTTGATGGTCGAGATCATAGGTTTAGGATGTAAAATCGAAGTAAAAATTCGATTTTTAGGCTAGTTGAAAAACCGGGTTTTTCCAACCCTTATTGGAGTTGAAAAACTTTTTCGGAAAAAACTTTTTACTTTCACGTTTTGATCTGTTTTTCAAACTGTTCATATGAAAATTTCAATTTTTTATTAGAATGCTGCTGTATAAAAGTTCGACTTTTATACACGAACAACGTTATTCTAACCATCTTCTTAGGCTTTTCCTCCTCTCCTCCCCCTTTTTCTGTTTGCAACTTTTAATGCCAGATTTGTGGGGAGGTGAGAGGCCGATAGACGACGACCTGCTTGCACAGCTACTCGAGGGCGAAGAGCAACCAGCTCAGCGAATTCAAGAGATTCCCTTTTCGCGAATTTCTCCTCCAAGACCTCAACCAGCTCCTGCCAGCATGGGTTGTGCCAAGTCTACCGCCAAAAAGAAGAGAAGCCCTTCAAATCCTCCAGCCCAGCCTGGCTCGTAGGCTGGGGTTCCCTCGACCAGTGGTCGGGATAATAATGCTCCTGACCCTCACATCCAAGTTAGGGCCCTTCCTCGGTATTCAGTTCTTCCCGACATCGAGTGGTATCTTGCCCCACTTAGCCATGTAACCCCTAAGATGCTAGCCAAATACTTTAGAAAATACGACCTTTCTGAGGTAACCCTCAAACTCCCTACCGCGGACGAGCGGGCGAATTCGCTCGGAGGCGTTTTTAGCGCCTGGTCGAGATATCACATAGAGGCGGGGGCTACTCTTCCTCTTCATCCATTCTTCCAGGGGGTGGTGAACTATTTTGGACTCGCCCCCTTTCAAATCACACCAAATAGATATAGAATGCTTGCTGCACTCTATATCCTTTATAGTCACAAAAAATGGCCAGAGCCTACCCCTCACGAGGTCAATTACCTTTTTGACCTTAAGTCCAACCCTCAACAGTCTGGTACGGGGTTCTTTCACTTTTGTCACCAGGAGACTAGCCGAACCTTCCTGAGTGACACAACCCAGATTTCAAACGCGGGGAAATACAGTCAGGAGTATTTCCTCACGCCCGACATGGTTGCGAATAACTTGGCCTTCACTCGAGGAGGTAAAAGTCTTTTTCCACTGGTCGCTGTTTTTACTTAGCATTTTTCCTTGCATTTTCTGAAACTTCTTATGTTTTTCAGGCCCATGGTTACGACCAGACCCAACACCAGACATGGTGTTGAGGTCTGCCATGTTGGCCAGCATGACAGACGTTGAGAAGAGCGTCAAATCTCTAGTCACCGAGGCCAACTTGAGGCTAGCTGGTCTCCTAGCCCTTCACCAGGATGTGAGGGAATCCGCGGCAGGAAGTGCCACTGCCGAGGAAAATCCCGAGCCGCAACTGCCAGTGTCTCCTCCTCGACGGAGACCAACTGGGGTTACAATAAGGGAACCCGTTGGCACCCCCCCAGCAGAAAGGTCTTCTGCTCCCAAAGGAAAGGGAAAACAAAAGGAGATCGAGCCCGTCATAGACTTAGATGAGTCCTCTGAAGAAAATGGTATAGTTATTTCATTCCTAGATAGCTTTCCAATTCCCTGTCACTTATTTGACGGGGACGGAAATTTTACATATACTCCAAACCTAGAGCCAGACTTCTTCATGCCAGAGAGTGAGTGTATGACTAGTAGAGTCAATAGTATAGCGACCAGTAGTAATAGCATGGGTATTGGACTTTACAATTTTTCTTTATTTATTTTTTGATGCAACATAATTTGTCATCTATTTTTGGCTCACTGTCCGCATGTTTACTTCTTTTGCAGAAATGGCATCTGCCAATGTCTTGGACATCTACAACACTCAGGAGGAAGAAGAAGTCCCCCTAGTTCGCAGGAGGAAGTCGTCCAGGCGACATGATTGGGGAGTCCAGCCAAATGCCTTCGACTAAGAGGAACCGAGCCTCGGGCCCTTCGGCAGACGGGCCTCCTGCCCCAAACACCGAACAACGTCCTTACGAGCAAGAGGTTCCACCTTCAAACGCTCCTGCTGCCAAAGCTCCATCACCCCCAGCCCCTACCAAACAAACACAATAGGCTGGAGGGGCTTCTCCTGGGACGGAATTGTCACACCGCGCCCTGAGGTCTGCCAAGGACCGCTCGGCCAAAATCCTTAAACATGACCGCTGCAAAGAGGCCATGGCAGGAACAAAGGAAATGGGGGTCGATCAGATCATCAACAGGGCCCTGAACGAAACCGCCATTGTAAGCATCTTACTTCTCTTTACTTACAATCTGATTTTTCGGAAGTCTGTCTAATGCTTGTTTTTTGCGTAGGCCATGCTGACTTTAACGGCTGCCCATCTGCGCTCGGGTGCCAACATCGAGCAGTCCCATGTTCGGGAGTTAAAGCTGATGGAGGAGCTTAAAGCTGCAGAGGCAAGGCATGCAAGGGAGCTGGAAGTGGTGACCCAGCAGAAGGACTCTTTGGTCGCGGATCTGGTGGAGAAACATACCTCTCTAGAAAGTTCTAGAAAACAGAGAGAGGAGTACCAGGAGGCTAGCCGAATCCACTGGAGCGAAGTCAAAAGGCTTGAGGGGGAAAATCTTGCGAAAGATAAGAGCATTGCCAGCCTAAAGAGCCAAGTGGAGCAGTTCAAGCTCACCAACGCCAAAGACCTGGAAAGGTACAAGAACGTGACACTTCGACGCTTCTACGATTTCTGGAAGCATAACCAAAGTGCCAACTTCGACTACCTTCCAGAGGATGCTAGGAAAGCTGAGTTGGCTCGCTGCGCTGCTCGACTGGCTGCCGAAGAAAGGGCCAGAGTTCCTGCTTCCCCTAAAATTTTGCTGGCCACAGGGATGGATGAAGGGGAAGCTATAGAAGAAGCGGTCAACCAAGATGTTCCCCAAGATCCTCCTGCTGCCCCATAGCTAGTTTTTTCGTTTTTTTTCTTTTTCTTGCATGACCCACGGGTCATGATGTTAAGACAATATTTATTTTCTTATTGCTGCACGGGCAACTTCTTCTTTTAAACTTAACATTTACATCCGAGTAGTACTGCTTGCAGTGTAAAAGAATTCTTTTGATATTATAATATTTTTGCTTTATTATAACATCTGTTCGCATGACCGAACTTAGCATAGTACTTTGGTTTGACTTAACAAAATATAAAATTTTGAAAAATACTCTAAGTACTGTAGCATGCTTTCACTTATTTTACTCATGTGTTTACATACTTTTTGGTATGCTTTGCTTCCTATGTACCTTATATGCCCCCCAAGTGATTGAGGAGCTTTAGGTCCTTGGTCACTTGCCTTGACCAAAACCTGTACGAACATTACTGCTCGGCATATAACATGAAAATTGTAATACAGCAAAACAACACACGTAATGAGCAAATACTTGTAAAAAATTACAAAGTTTGGCAAGAACGACTGGCTGCACACAGTCCCTTATAATTCTCGTATTAAATGGACTAACCATGTCTTTACGAGTGATCTTAAAAAAGATCTTACACTTGTAAGCGATTAGCCATATTTCATGACTAACCCTTTTTCAAAAACTTGTAAAAAGTAAAAATAAATACAAGCTAGTCCTTTAAGAAAGACTGTTTACTGATAGTACTTGCGTAGGTGTTCTCCATTCCAATAACGTGGAACAAGATCTCCATTCAAGCGTGCAAGTTTGTAAGTTCCTGATGAAGGACTTCTTCAATCTGGTAAGGTCCTTCCCAGTTTGGTCCTAGTACTCCAATAGCTTGGTCGCGGGTGTTTAAGAAAACTCTTCGAAGTACCAAGTCCCCAACGTTGAAATTTCTTTCTTTTACTTTGGAGTTAAAACACTGAGCGACTTTTTTCTGGTACGCAGCTACTCAGAGCTGGGTTTTTTCTCGTTTCTCCTCGACTAGGTCTAGGGACTCCATCAACAATTGGCTATTTTGGTCTTGGTCGTATGTTATTCTGTGATGCGAGGGCAGATCTAACTCGATAAGCAACATGGCCTCGTATCCGTATGCTAAGGAAAACGGGGTATGACCTGTTGCTGGTCGGTGGGATGTTTTGTACGACCAGAGGACTTCAGGAAACTGTTCTTGCCAAGCTCCTTTAGCTTCCTCGAGCCTTTTCTTCAGGGTATCTTTCAATGTTTTAGTAACTGCTTCTACTTGCCCATTTTCTTGGGGGTGAGCAACTAGAGAAAAGCTCTTGGTGATGCCAGGCTTCTCGCAGAAGTCTGTGAACAAGTCACTATCAAACTGGGTGCCATTGTCTGAGACAATCTTTCTTGGCAACCCATATCGACAAACAATGTTTTTGATAACAAAATCAAGTACTTTCTTTGTCGTTATGGTTGCTAGCGGTTCAGCCTCGACCCATTTTGTGAAGTAGTCGATAGCTACCACTGCATATTTCACACCACCTTTCCCTGTAGGCAAGGACCCGATTAAATCTGTACCCCATATTGCGAAGGGCCATGGACTTTGCATTTGCTTTAACTCGTTGGGAGCTGCTTGTGGGATCTTGGAAAACTGTTGACACTTATCACACTTTCGCACGAACTCCATCAAGTCCTCATTCATCGTTGGCCAGAAATATCCCTGTCTTAGGATCTTTTTTGATAGGCTTTGCCCCCCAGCGTGGTCTCCGCAGAAACCTTCATGTACCTCCCTCATCAGTTCTTTAGCCTTTTCTAGTGTAACACACCTGAGCAGTGGCATTGAGTATCCTCTTCGGTATAAAATACCATCGATCAGGATATACCTTGCAGACTGTCTCTGAAGGGTCCTGGCTTTGTTTCTATCTGCTGGTAGTGTGCCGTTCGTGAGATATTCTAAGTATGGTGCCATCCATGTATCTGCTAACTGGATCACCATATTGATTTCGTCTGCTCGGATGCTTGGTGAGCATAGCCGCTCAACTGGCACTATAATTAAAGTGTCAACATCTTTTGCACTCGCGAGTTTGGCTAAGGCATTTGCGTTTGAATTTTGATCTCGAGGTATTTGCTGGAGGGTATATTTTTCAAATTGTGCCAACAGATCCTTTGTTTTATTCAGATAAGCCACCATTTTTAGGCCTCATGCTTGGTACTCCCCTAAGACCTGATTCACTACCAGCTGTGAACCACTGTAGATATCCAGCACTTTTATGTTCATGTCTTTGGCTAACCTTAATCCAGCGAGTAGGGCTTCATATTCAGCTTCGTTGTTTGAAGCGGTGAAATCAAACCTAATTGTGCAGTGAAATTGATGTCCTTCTGGCGTTATCAATATCACTACTGCTCCTGCGTGGGATTCGTTGGATGATCCGTCTGTGAATAGTTTCCATGAAGGAGCTTCAACTTGAGGCTCAGGTGCATTAGTCTTTTCACCCTGCTCATTATCTGGGAGTTCAGTGAATTCAACAATGAAGTCAGCCAAGACTTGTCATTTTATTGCTACTCACGGTGAGTATGTTATATCGAACTGCCCGAGTTCGACTGCCCATTTCAACAAACGACCAGCAGCCTCTGGCTTTTGCAAAACTTGCCGAAGGGGCTGGTTAGTCAAGACTGTGATTGGATGGGCTTGGAAGTAAGGACGTAACTTCCTTGAGGCCAAAATTAGACAATAGGCTAATCTTTCAATGGGAGGATACCTCAATTCGGCTTTGATCAACCTCTTGCTCACATAGTATACCGCCTTTTGTACGCCTTCTTCTTCTCTTACCAACACCGCACTAGCAGCACATTCGGTGATCGCCAGGTATATGAACAAAGTTTCCCCATCTACAAGCTTTGATAAGATGGGAGGCTGCGCCATGTGGGATTTTAAGGCTTGGAAAGCCTGTTCGCAGTTTTCAGTCCACTCAAACTTCTTGTTGCCTCTAAGTAGATTGAAGAAAGGAACGCACTTATCTGTTGATTTTGAAATAAACCTACTGAGTGCGGCAATCCTTCCAGTCAAACTTTGCACATCTTTGATCTTTATTGGCGATTTCATATCGACCAGGGCCTTGGTCTTCTCAGGATTAGCTTTGATTCCTCTCGAATTGACAATCACTACAAGAAAAAATGCTTTTAATAACACCGAAAATGTGTTATCAAAACATACGATAACACAATTTTTGTGTTATTTTAATATATAGATAAGTGTTGAATTATGTTATTTATAGTCGATTATATAACACTTTTTTTGTGTTATACTACACTTTAGTATAACACTTTTTTTGTGTTATACTACACTTTAGTATAACACATTATTTGTGTTATACTACACTTTAGTATAACACATGTGTTATATTAACTTAGAGAAACATAATCATTTTTTTACTTACACAAAACTAGGAAAACAAATATGAAAGTTGAAGCCAAATAAGGTAACATAAATAGATTTTTATTAATTACTCAAATGTAATTACAATACTTAGTCTACTAGTCTAGGCTTATGAAATCATATTACAACATAATTTATGCCCAATTCAGATTCCTTTATCACTAAATACAAAACAAGAAATGTATACAAAAATTAGTGAAATACATTCTTCCATTCTAAAGGCCTCAACTACAAATGTTGTCAAGAATTGCTCCAAAGAAATCATCTCAATATACCTGCACATTGTAAAAAAAAGTCATTTTATTATTAAGAACATAAGACTTAAGCTAGTTTCCACCTGTAAGCATATAAAGCTTAAATTAAATTTGTAATAACTCCAAAACTTGACGAAACAGCAGGGTATAGCAAGATGTACTACCATGAAAAATGACTGAAGCAACAAAACATGCAACTTAAAACAATAAGCTAAGAGATGAACGAAGAAAAAATTCCACTGCCAAACAGAGTACTTTATCAATACCTAAAACTTAATGAAAATGAAAGAAACATTCAGCAGCATAATTCTAAAGCACAATAGAAGACTTTCTTCTTTATACCTTGACAAGGGCTGATGAAAGTCATCTTTTTGTTGGTAGTTCCTCTTCTAACATGGTTATATCAGCCTATTAAGAAAGAAAAATCTAAGCATATGAATTTCCCACAAAACAAACAGTTAAATTCAGATATGAAAGTGAATGAGAAAATCAGAGAGGATAGAGAATGAATGAACTAAACTTTATTGAAGTGTTAAATAGAAAACGAGAATACATCACTTATAATGAGCTAAAAATTAGAGTAAGACTAACAGATTCATAGAAAACTATAGCAGATCTAGCAGCTACCACTTAATAGATAAAATTTGTAGTAACAAAAGTACTACAATCTTTCCATTAATCATTTATAGTGTGCACAAGGGAAATAAAAAGCCCACCTATTCAGATGATGTTAGAATGCCCTGTATAAAGCCCTGAAAGCATTGCTTGTCTCAACAATAAGGGCAGGCCATACATTCATAGCACTACACCAGTTCCTAATAGTCCAAACTAAAGAATTCAAAGTCTGTCACAAGTTTCTATTATCGACAAAAAAAATCCAATTTAAATTCAGTAGTTATCAAATGTTTTCACTGCCATAATCATAGCTACCACTAAAGCAGAAGATCATATTGACACAAGTAAGTTCATACAACAGAGTCGAAGCTTAGTCATCACTAGAATTACCTTGTTTTCTTGTGCACCTCTTGTATTTACTATATAAATGCATTATAATCACTTAGTCATCACTAGGATTACAATAACCACTGTCAAACATACTTAATAAATTAAACATGTTTACAATTAAAGTGTAAATAAAAGCTGCTCAAACGAATGGTTTCTCTTCAATGATTTTAATTGCTAGTGCAGGATCCTTGGGTTAAAGTTTCTGAACAACAAGCCTAAAATGAATAAACTGCTTAAGTTGCACTAGACAAAACATGAATGAAGAAACCTAACCTCAACAGAGCATTGTCTATCAAAGATAGTTAGAGCACATGTTTAGACTCTTCATAAGAAATATCATCAAAGAATTTCATTAAGTAACAAGGCACCAGCCAAATTGAAATCAGATTTAAACAACTATTTAGTAGTAATACTTAAATTAATAAGATGCTCTGAGACTTGAGTACTCAGCTCATAGATATTTAATTAGTGGATATGCCATTAGCCAAGTTGATGAACCAGAACAAGTAAAAACATAGTCTAGTTGATTAAATGCAAAACTTTTCTCTAAACCAAACTACTGGTCAACATAGATTTGTGGAATTAATTTCTCGTTTATGAACCAATGACTGGAGTAAAACTAGAATTCATGTAAATAACAATGGTAAGGGCATATAACAGTGGTAAGTCCAATTTATAGATTTATTGGATTTGGACTATATATACAATGACAAGGGGAGAATTCAAACAAATAATTGGCAATTGGTATAGAAAGTACTGCCATTTCTAACTATAAAAATCAGTATCACTAATCATGCTAATCTAGTGAGATCGAACAACTATATAAAATAATACTATAAAAATCCTCACACTGCCAGACTATCCTTTACAACTTGTGGCCTGATACACCTCTGATCGAGACTCAACAAGAGCGGTATAGTTGGTGAACCTTGGCTCATAACGGTTGCCCTTAGGGCGCTTACTCTCGGAGGTAGAGGGTTCTTTATGGGGATGTTTCCCCCCATTATTGCCATTGCCATTCCCGTTGACGTTGGGCTTTGACCGATTGGCAGCTTTGGCGGGGTCTTCAGTCCCTTTATCCTTATTTGGGGTCTTTCCCTCGTTGGCAATTGCATCCTCGAGCTCGATATAACGATCAGCTCGATCCAAGAACTCTTGGGTAGTTTTAACCCCATGCTTCTTGAGGCTACTCCAAAGGGGCGTACGACGCCTAACTCCTGCAGTTAGGGCCATCATTTTGCCTTCGTCTCCCACTGTTTTGGCCCCAGCTGCCGCTCGCATGAAATGCTAGACATAATCTTTCAGTGGTTCTCCTTCTTGCTGGCGTATCTCGACCAGTTGGTTTGCCTCAGTGGGGTGCACACGACCCGCATAGAATTTTCCATAAAAATCCTTTACGAACATCTCCCAGGATACTATACTTGCAGGAGGGAACTTAAAGAACCACTCCTATGCAGCATCAGAAAGTGTTGCAGGAAAGATCCGGCATCGAGCATCTTCAGACACCTTCTGAATGTCCATTTGTATCTCAAACTTGTTGACATGAGATACCGGGTCACCATACCCGTCAAAGTTCGGAAGTGTGGGCATTTTAAACTTATCGGGGGTTTCAGCCATGGCGATCCTTTGTATGAAAGGAGTGCCCCTTCTCCTGTCGTACTCGATATGAGATGTTCTTCCCCCGACCAGTTGTTGCACTGCCTGGTTCAAAGCATCTATTTGGGCCTGGACGGCCTCAGGAATTGCCGGGGCCTCTGGTGCCGGGGGAATGTACTCATCGTGCCTTTCTCAGCGGTCGTTGAGTACATCCCTTAGGTCATTGTCTCTTTGCCGCTGCTCGCTGGCTCCGAGCTGGCTAAAGACGTTGTTTTGTTTGGGCTGCCCCCCAACATTAGGTCCTGTATGTCGGTCCTCTCTAGGTGGGGGGCTTCTGCCTCCACCTCTCTCCTCATTTCTCCGACCAGCATTCCCTCTGCCTGAGTCAGCCTCATTGTAGCCGTGGCCATCTCTGAACCTCGACCGGCTATGGTGGGACCGACTGTTTCCTCGGTTGCCTCCTTGGGCTGGAGCTTCCTGAGCGTTAGGGGGAGGCCTGTGCTGGTCGGTGGGTCCCTGTGCATTGTCATGCCGTGGGGGGCCCCTGACCGCAGAGCCTATCTCTGAGTTCCTTCCATTGGCAGAAGGATGCTGCCCCCTGCTCAGTGGGTGCGACTCTTCACCCCCCGGGCGTTTAGGGCTGCGGGGCTGTTGCCCAGCCCTATTCTGCCTTGGACGCGGGGGATTGCCTCGACCAGCCTGGGACGGAGGTTGCATCTTAGGGTCCCTAGGCGGGACATCATCCTGAGACATTGGTGGCTGCTCCCGCCTTTGAGGGCTTGTTGGCTGGAGCGGAGGGCTAGGATTGGGACCTCTTTGAGGTGGCCCACTCGGTGGTTGATCAGGCTGCGAGACAGGTGTAGCCTGATTCCCAACAAATTGGAGGGCTGCTTTGAGGGCTGCCATGGCATCCCTCTGACGACGGTCCATCTCCGCCTGTCTCTCGCTCAGCTCTTGGCGCTGGCGCTCTATCTCCCTCTGCTGTGACGCCATTATCTCGGCGACACTCTCTTGATTGGCCCTCAGAGCGGCCAGTTCATCTTGCAACACCCCCAGTGTTGTCTTCAGGGCCTCAGAGTCTACTTCCTCCTCATCAAACTCCAAATGGGGTTCGTCTTCAGCCATATTTGGTGGAGGAGGCTGGGATGGGGCGGCAGCAGCCTGTCCAGTTTTCTTGGATGTCTTTGCCATCAGTACCTTCAACAACTTCTTCTCAAGCTCTCAATAAAAGCACCAGAATGTTGACCCTCGTTTTAGCCAACTGACACGGAGTCAAATGCTTGATGTGATGGAAAGTATTGAATAAGATCTAATGGAAAGAAAAATGAACAACACAACAATTTATAGTGGTTCAGCCCCCTGAATTGGTAATGACCTACGCCCACTTAAGCTATTATTGATCTTGATTTTCAAAGGGGTGATCAAAGAACTAGGGTTCTTGAGTTTCACAAGCCTTTGAGGGATGAGTAATACAACCAAAAGATAATAGCCAAAATTCTCTTCTAAAGCCTAAACAAAAATTAGCCAAAAGTCCCTCCCTTGAGCTATTTCTCCCTATTTATAGGCTCAAGGTGGGTTACATGAATCAATCAAAGATATTTTTGCCTAATTAATCGGATAATCAGGTATAAACAGAAATAATCTCGGATATGATCATAACTTTACAAGATTACTCATAAATATACGGATTATACGAGTAGTCTGGTCATATATAAACTCAAATGCTGTGCTAGGGGAACATTCCTGATCGATGGTCGAACAGAACCTCTGCCAGGTGTCAGCCACGTGTTGAAAATATTTGCCACGTCATCCACACCTGCTTTTTGGATAACAAATGTATTTATTGTTATAAATTCCCTATGTTTAAGGGATCTGATGTAATTTGTTATTAAATCCTACATATTATGAGATATTACCGCGTACTTAATAGCTGTATGCATTTAATGGAGTTATATTATTTGATTTGTAGAATAACTTCCCGAAATATGTGGGAAGAGGTTCAGAAAACCCTCTATAAATAGAGTGGGATAATTCTTTGGTGGGGATGAAAAAACATTGATATTGGGAAAAACTCTGCATAATTTCTTCCAAAAAGCTATAAGAGAATCCCAAGAAGTTAATAATACAGACTCGTGGACTAGGCAGACTTTAACTACTGAACCACGTAAAAGATCTTATCTATACATTCTGTTTTCTCTGGTATATTTTTGTTTAAATTTCTCTTCTTCTCTAAGTTGACGAAAAACGACGTCAACAGTTTGGTGCTTTCATTGAGAGCTATTAAACAAGACGTGAGCCTGTTTAGTCAGAAAGCCTCTCAAAACATCAATGGCTGCTGCAAGTAACCCCAATACAGGTGAGCGTCCAATGCCCAATATACCTGAGGAAGAAATTCCTCATGCTGAGGATTACCCACGACGGCTTGGAAAGCAGCCCATGGTAGATCCAGATTCTGAAGAAAGGAGTGATTCATCCAACTCTCGAGGGTCGCTTGTCCCCAGGCCTAACGAGGATATGTATTAAAATTATGAAAGGTATGTTCCAATTGTGGAACTTGAAAATTTCCAACTACGCAAACAATTGGCAGATGCAATGAAACGCAATGAAGAGTTAGCTAGACAGGCTGCTGGCGCCCAGGCCCATCCTCGGAGCAGGTGCCGCCACCAACATCCCAGCCTGTTCAGCCAAAGCCCCAGAGGAGTAACCGGGCTGAGGGTACTGCCAACCCGATTGCAGAAGCACAAACAGGAACGGGAAACAATCGAGCCCCCTCAGTGGCTTGGAATCCAAATTCTGATGCTGTGCAGAATGACCTGGAGCCTGATCGGGCAAATTCGGGACCATCTAGGCCCAACAATAGGAGACAGCCACCATCTCCTAGAAGACACCCACCATCACCAATAAGGCATCCCTCGCCAGTCCAGGAAGTTCCATGACCTGCACATCGAGATGAAAATCGATGGGCTAGGCACGGACTGGGGAGTGAAGGAGAAGCTGCCCAAGATCGCAGGGCTCCTCAGCCTACGAGAAGCCAAATGTCACGATCACACACTGCTGGGACAAGGAGGCCAGCAGGGATCCCACCTCGTAATAATCGAGCTACGAGCTATGCAAGTGAAATCTTTGATTACACTAGGTCTGTGAGCATTTACAACATGAAACCAAGGAACGCAGGGAATCGAGGGAACCACCCTGATCTGCGGGAACACTTAAACCACAATTGGGGTCGAGACAATCCCCCAAACTCAGATTTGCGAGACCATCTGAATGGCTGCAATCAGCCAGTGTATAACCCTGCACCGAAACAAGGAGCTGGAGTTTTTATTAATGATAACTAGCCCCCTCAGGTCCATGCTAGACCTCCCAGGGATTTAGTCCAAGAAAGGATTGAACAATTGGAGAGAGCATTCAGGCTCTTACAGAATGAGCGTAATCGGTAGAAGGATGAAGAGTTCGATGAAGAGCTCGAGCCTTTTGCCCCGCTTATCTCCAACACCCCGTTCCCTCAGGGATTCAGAATACCTCATGTCCCGCCATTTGAGGAAAACTTAGATCCTTATAGCCATCTGGGCACGTTCAACACCATTATGCGAGCCAACAATGCTGGTTACAAGCTTAGGTGTATGCTGTTCCCAGCCACACTTACAGGACCAGCAAAAAATTGGTTTGAAAAATTCAAAAGGCATTCAATCGCGTCTTGGGGTCAATTGTCTAGGGACTTTAAAAAACAATTTAAGGCTATGGTTGGCATTAGGCCTAAGGCCTCAGCCTTAACCAATGTCCGACAACATCAAAATGAGTCACTAAAAAGTTACTTCATGAGGTTTAACTTAGAAGTGGCCGATATTGGTCACCTTATGGTGGTTAGAGCTGGCGTAATGCCAGGAAGTCCCCTCTGGGAATACTTACAAAGGAAACATGTCAAGTCTTTAACCGAATTCAATCGAAGAGCCCAGAGGTTTGTCAATGTAGAAGAGGCGAGGTCAGCACTAAACATAACCTCTCAGCCCGTAACTATGATGACAAACACTAACTCTGCTTCAATCTCGGCAGACTCCTTAACTTCGAAACCCCTTGGGGATAACCCTTCTAAAAGGAAGAAAAACGAAGGGAATAACCCCGATGCAGATGGAGGAAAGAAGAAAATATGGGAAAGATACTTCTCCGTATACAAAGTGTATACCGAGCTCAACGAGTCTCGGGAGAATATCTACATGGCTAATGAAAACCAGGTTCCATTTAGACAACCCGACTCCATGAGGAACCAAAAAGCAAGGAGAGATTCTAATAAATAATGTAGATTTCACTGAGATATCAGACATACAACCGATGAATGTCGACAGTTAAAAGACGAGATCGAAGGTTTGATCTTGAGGGGTTATTTTGGACAATACGTCAGAAATCGAAACCCCAATTAGACTTCCACCAGCCAAAGGGCAGCGACTGCACCACTTGCCCAAAGAAATAACTCCTGAGCCCGGGAAGACGAGCGACCCCCTCTGATTGATGGAGAAGATGTAATAACCATCTCAGGGGGACCCCATATCGCGGGATCGGGCAGGAATGCCCAAAAGAGATATGTAAACGAGCTCAAGATAGGTGACGGTTCTCCCTATGAACCTGAACCACGATCTTCGAAACAATAAAGGGTTGAAACTCAACCCATAACCTTTATTGAAGAGGACGCATCACACGTCCAGTTCCCCCATAACGACTCCCTGGTCATAACCCTCTAGCTCGCGAACAAGAGGGTACACTGAGTCTTGATTGATAACGGGAGCTCGGTAAATATCCTCTATAAAGCCACCCAAGAAAAGATGTGTAACACCCTACATCCTTAGAGCCGTTACTAAGTGTGTTTAAAAATGTGCATTCAACTCGCTAATCGAGGTTTTAGGTCATATAGTGTGATTAAGCTATAAACAAAGGAAAAACTTTAGAAATAATTCAATTTCATTGAAAATCATAAAAGTTTAACACCTGGGATCCCAAAATACAGTTTAGAAACATTTACAACATATAAATTGAACCAATTTGACTAAACGACAAAATCTAAGTTTATTTACAAACATCTCCCAAAATCCACTGGCTGTGGCAGCCAGGCTGGCCAAGCATGTACACGCCGCTTCACGCCTGCTACACTCATGGTTGGTTGGCTTTCTCCTTGCCCTTACCTGCACCACAGAGCATCTACAAGCCGAAGCCCAGCAAGAAAAACGATAACAAATAACATATGCAAAACATACACCAAGTATATAAACTGGCCATCAATAGGCTAAACACATACGGCCTAGCTGTCCCAGGCACTTTACCAGGCCCTGGGTTTGCGGTCCACACCGTGAGGATATCCCAGGTATCCTTTAGGGACTCGCCCTGGCAACTCGCACTCTACGTGCTCAATGCTGCTCCCGGCCCCTTGCCGTACTCGGCCTTGCACTCAATGTACCTAACGTCATTCCTGGCCCTTTGCTGTTTCTCAGCCCCTGCCGACCTCGACCTACACCGTTCCCGGCTCTTGCCGATCATTCACATAATTGCATTCACAGCATGATAAACAAGTACAGAATACTATCAAATTCAATCAAAGGGCTACGCCCTGCAATTCAAACACATTGGGCTCAATCCTGCATACAAGCTCTATGGGAACAAGGGTTTTTTTTACCTGAGTCCCGAGCTCTCCGAGCACTGCTATCCCGAGCACAGTCCTCTAACTTGAGCCTCGCCGAAATCCTAGTCACAACACATTAAAAATATCCATCCATCAAGTTCTAATCCATTAAATAACTTTGAGCTAAATCTCTAACCTTCGGGATCTTGAATTCTATCAATCCGGGTGATAAAATCCATCCCGAGCCTTAACCATTGAGTTCCCAAACTTAAACACCCTTTAAAACACAAACTGGCACTAAGAGCAGCGACCCTACCCACAAGCGCCGCTGCTAGCCTCGAAACAGAGGCTAGCACTTCCCTGCAACACACACAGGCCGCGGCGCACACACCAAGCGCCGCGGCGCGCCTCAAGCTTCTCGGACTCCCATGGACGCACGCGCACACGGGCCGTGGCATGCCCATCCTAGGGCCGCGGCCCTCACCTCCAACCCAGAAATCTTCATCATTTTTCTACATTTTTCCTCAAGCCAATTCACCCAAAACTTAGATAACAATCCCAAATAATCAACACAAACATTCTAGCTCAATATCAACATCAAAACCTATCAAAAACCTGCTCCAAAACTCAACTAAAATACTCAAGAACAGATCAAGTTCCAATCACATGCATATCCTAAAAACACAGCAGAAATTCAAGCTTAATTCCCATGGTTAGAGCATACCTTTGCTGAGTTAAATCTCTGAATTTGATCCTTAATCCTCAAGCTTCTAGCTCCCAAGATTCCCCAGCTGAATTCTCTTAGCTTCTAGCTAACCTCACCAAGATCTTCCTTAAGCCTTCAAAGAAAAGAAAACCACTTCAAGAGAGAGAGAGAGAGAGAAGAGGTGAGTCAGTTTCTGAGAGTTCTATGAAATTCTAAGGTTTGTTTTATTTAACTTAGTCTATGTGGTTACCTCAAGGCTCGGGGTACCAAAACGTCCCCGAGGGCAAAATGGTAAACTTCCCCAATATTCCCTCCTAGACATTCTATCCTCAAATATATCTCCAAATATTTATTTTCGCAACCCGATAGCCCCATAACACATCTAATACCCAAATTACCCCTCGACTTGCCCCGAGTCGGAATCTCAACCTTGTTGTGACTTTCTTGCTAACCGCTCCCCAGGACTGTCTCGGATCGTGCTGCACAGACATATCACATACATATAGCATTTATCACATTTATACCCCTAATATCCTGACGGGGCCCACATGCACATTTAACTTAACTAAACATGCATCATTATCATATATTCACATAAATCCACATATTAACATATTAAATCATTTATTGCCCTCGAGGCACACTAATCAAGGCCCTAAGCCCTATTAGCAAATTCGGGTCGTTACAACTATCCCCTCCTTACAGAAATTTCATCCTCAAAATTACCTGAACAATTCGGGATACCGCTCCCTCATCTCTGACTCAAGTTCCCACGTCGCCTCCTCAAACTTGCTATTTCTCCACAGCACTTTCACCAAGGCGATGTTCTTGCTCCGCAAGACTTTATCTTTCCGGTCAAGAACCTGAACCGGCTTCTCCTCATAGGAAAAATCCTGATCAAGCTCCAGATTCTCAAAGCTTAGAACATGCGTCGAATTTGACTTATACTTTTGGAGCATGGATACATGGAAAACATCATGAACCCCTGATAAAGCTAGAGGCATCGCTAATCTGTAAGCTACCTCACCAACCCGTTCCAGAATCTCGAAGGGGTCAACAAACCTAGGGCTCAACTTGCCCCGAACACCAAACCGTTTCACACCCCTCATGGGTGAAACCCTTAGGAACACATGATCACCAACCTGAAATTCCACGCTCCTGCGTTTCAGGTCTGAATAACTTTTATGTCGACTCTGAGAGGCGAGCATACGCGCTCTAATCTTCTCAATCGCCTCATTGGTCCTTTGAACCATCTCTGGACCCAGATATCTCCTTTCACTTATCTCATCCCAATGAATAGGTGATCTACACTTTCTTCCATAAAGCATCTCGTACGGAGCCACTCCGATGGTCGCCTGCTAACTGTTGTTGTACGAGAACTCTATCAAAGGGAGATACTTACTCCACGATCCCCCAAAATCTAGCACACAGGCTTGCAACATATCCTCCAATATATGAATCGTCCTCTCAGACTGTCCATCCGTCTGAGGATGATAAGCGGTACTAAACCGTAACTGCGTGCCCATAGCCTTCTGCAGACTCTCCCAAAACTTGGAAGTGAAGGTGGGGTCTCTGTCGGATACTATCGACCTCGAAGCCCCATGAAGTCGAACAATCTCCTTCACATACAACTCAGCATACTGCTCTACAGTATAAGTTGACTTAACAGGCAAAAAGTGGGCGGACTTGGTATACCTATCCACAATCACCCACACCGAGTCATGCTGTCCCACAGTCCTCGGCAAACCAACCACAAAGTCCATAGTGATATCTTCCCACTTCCACTTTGGGATCCCCAGAGGCTGCAGCAGCCCTACTAGCCTCTGATGCTCAGCCTTAACCTGCTGGCAAGTTAAGAACTTGGCCACATAATCCACCACATCCCTTTTCATGTCTGACCACCAATACAAAGCTCTCAAATCCTGGTACATCTTTGTCGTACCCGGGTGCAAAGAATAGGGAGTCATATGTGATTCATCTAAGATCTCTCGCTGGATATCAGAATCCATCGAAACGCAAATCCGACCCTTATACTTTAGTAACCCCATTTCTGAAATGGAAAAGTCCTTAGTCGCTCCAACTAAGTCACTCTCCCTATGACCTCTCAACTAGGAATCTCTCCCCTACACTTCCTTGATCCTCTTAAGGAGTGTAAACTGAAGAGTGATGTTGGCCAACTAACCAACCACCAACTCTATACCTGCTCTTGTCATCTCCTCAGCTAGCTTATCAGATATCTGTCTCGAACTAAACAACTGTCCTAGGCCTTTCCGACTCAATGCATTAGCCACTACATTAGTCTTCCCAGGACGTTATAGGATATCGCAATCATAATCCTTAACCAACTCCAGCCACCGCCTCTGGCGCATATTCAGGTCCTTCTGAGTAAAGAAATACTTTAGGCTTTTATGGTCGGTGTATATCTCGCACTTCTCACCATAAAGATAATGCCTCCAAATCTTAAGTGCAAACACCACCGCTGCCAACTCCAGATCATGCGTAGGATATCTCTGCTCATATTCCTTTAATTGTCTTGATGCATAGGCTATCACCTTACCAGCTTGCACTACACGCACCCCAAACCCTGTCGGATGCATCACAATAAACCACAAACTTTTCATTCTCTGTTGGCAAGCTTAACACTGGCGCAGTGATTAGTCGCCGCTTCAACTCCTTAAAACTGTTCTCACATCTGTCCGTCCAGACACACCTTGTCTTCTTCTTTGTCAGTTCTGTCAATGGCGTAGCTATTCTGGAGAACCCCTCAACAAACCGCCGATAATACCCTACTAAACCCAGAAAGCTTCTCACTTCAGGAACATTGCTCGGTCTAGGCCAATCTCTGACCGCCTCAATCTTACTTGGGTAAACTAGAATCCCCTCCTTACTGGCAATATGGCCCAGAAATGTAACTTGTGGCAACCATAACTCACACTTACTGAACTTAGCATATAACTTATGCTCTCTCAACCGCTGTAGAACCAACCGCAGATGCTGCTCATGTTCTGCCTCTGACTGAGAATACACCAAGATGTCGTCGATGAATACAATTACAAACTTGTCCAGATAATCCTTGAAAACCCTATTCATCATGTCCATGAAGGCTGATGGGGCATTGGTTAATCCAAAGGACATAACCAGGAATTCATAGTGTCCATACCTCGTTCGGAAATCAGTCTTTGGTATGTCCTCCTCTTTAATCCTTAACTGATGGTAACCTGATCGGAGATCTATCTTGGAAAACACTGTTCTTCCCTGTAGCTGATAAAATAAATCGTCGATCCTACGCAGTGGATACTTGTTCTTAATGGGTAACTTATTTAGTTCCCTATAATCCATACACATCCTAAGGGATCCATCCTTCTTCTTAACGAACAATACTGGAGCACCCCATGGCGAGAAACTCGGTCTGATGAACCCCAAATCAACTAACTCCTGCAACTGAATCTTCAACTCCTTTAACTCCCCTGGAGCCATTCTATAAGGTGTCCTAGATACTGGCTCCACTCCTGGTACCAGTTCTATAACAAAGTCAATCTCCCGCTGCGGCGACAACCTTGGCAAATCTGCTGGAAACAAATCCGGAAACTCACACACCAATCTAGTCTCACCCGGTCCAACCGACTCCACCCTAGAGGTATCCACAACGCTCGCCAGAAATCCCATGCAACCTTCCTGCATCAGGTCTCTAGCCTTCAATGCTGAAATCATTGGTACTCGTGGTCCACTTCCTGTCGCCACAAACACAAAGGGTACCTCCCCTTTCTGGTTCAAAAGTCACCATTTTGCGCTTGCAGTCCATCGTTGCCCCATACTTCGATAGCCAATCCATTCCTAAAATCATATCAAAATCATTCATCTCTAGCTCAATCAAATCAACAGACAGTTCCCTACTATCTACCTCTACCGGCAATGCTCTAATCCATTTCCTAGAGACTACCGGTTCTCCTGTTGGCAACAAAGTCTGAAATCCCCTAGCATACACACCACTAGGTCTACAAAGCTGATATATCACTCTAGCAGATACAAATGAATGGGTAGCCCCTGAATCAAACAATGCAGTATACAGAGAACCAACACTAGAGATCTGACCTGTCACAACTGAGGGGCTAGCCTCCGCCTCGATCTGTGTCAAAGTGAATACCCTGGCGAGAGCAAGACTGTCACTCTGCTTCTGCTCCTCCTTCTTAACTTGAGGGCAATCCCTCTTCAGATGATTGGCACTCCCACAAACAAAACAGGCCCTGATCCTGCACTCACCCTGATGTCGTCGCCTGCACCGCGAACACACTGGAAAACTCCTCCAGTTGTCACTGCCACCCTGACGGCCAGTGGAAGCACCCCGTGCCCTCTTATCTGAACTGGGAGGAACAAAGGAATCTGGGGCCTTCCTCTTCTGCTCACTAGAGACACCACCTCGACTGGACCCAACAAAAGGAGGCACTATCCTCCTGGCATCACGCCTAACAACACTTTCTCTCCATATCTGATCTTTGGCCCTCTCAGCTGTGAGGGCCTTATCCACTACCTGGGCATAAGTAGTAGTCTCTGGATCCAAAGTAATGTTCACATTGCAGGCGATCATAACGTTCAACCCCCGCACAAACCTGTCCCTTCTTGCCGCATCAGTCAACACTAAATCTGGCGCAAACTTCACCAATCTATCAAACTTTAGAGCATACTCTGTCACTGTCGATCGGTTCTGAGTCAGGTTGATAAACTCATCAACCTTCGCAGCTCGAACTGCCACACTATAATACTTCTCATTAAACAAGTTTCTGAATTCTTCCCAGGTCATAACTGATACATCCTTTCTCTAAACCACCACGTCCCACCAGATGCGGGCATCCTCTCTAAACACGTAGCTAGCACAAGCTACCCTCTCATTCCCCTGAACTCTCGTAAAGTCCAGAATTGAGGAGATCATATTCATCCACTGCTCTGCCCACAGTGGGTTTGGTCCACCCTCAAAGGTGGGAGGATGTTGCTTCCTGAACCTCTCATACAAAGGTTCCCACTTATTCTCCATAGCAGACTGCACTAGCACTGGCTCTGCAACCTGCTGCACTAGCAGCCTAGTAAGTTGAGGTGGGGCCTGCTGCCTCAACTGTCGCAACTCTTCCTCTGTTCGCTGTAGTCTTGCTTCCATATCGGCAAACATCTTTTGCCAATTCTGTGGGGCAGGTGGAGGGTCCTGACCTTGGTTGTCATCCTCGGCCCTACTGCCGCGGAGTCTAGCTGATTGTCGAGGCATCTCAAAAAATATGCTTGCAACCAACGACGCCGCTCGTCAGGCATGATAACAACATCCAAAAACCACCTCCCAAACACATTAGCCATCCACAAGCAATAACTCATATAGCATATAACACACAACGGGCCATGCCCTAGCATCAGGCATATGTTAACTCATTCATCATGCTCTATATAAGATAAGCAGGCAAACAGGCATTCAAACATATATTCAAACATTTCAGTCAATCATACCAACCAACCCTGAGCTGAGCTTGTCACTGACAGCGAGCGTACATGTTCGGTCAATCTCCAGAACCAATAACCTTGGCTCACTCTGATACCAAGTTGTAACACCCTACATCCTTAAAGCCGTTACTAAGTGAGTTTAAAAACTTGCATTCAACTCGCTAATCGAGGTTTTAGGTCAAATAATGTGATTAAGCTATAAACAAAGGAAAAACTTTAGAAATAATTCCATTTCATTGAAAATCATAAAAGTTTAACACCTGGGATCCCAAAATACAGTTCAGAAACATTTACAACATATAAATTGAACCAAGTCGACTAAACGACAAAATCTAAGTTTATTGACAAACATCTCCCAAAATCCACTGGTTGTGGCAGCCAGGCTGGCCAAACATGTACACGCCGCTTCACGCCTGCTACACTCATGGTTGGTTGGATTTCTCCTTGCCCTTACCTGCACCACAGAGCATCTATGAGCCGAATCCCAGCAAGAAAACCCATAACAAATAACATATGCAAAACATACACCAAGTATATAAACTGGCCATCAATAGGCTAAACACATATGGCCTAGCCGTCCCAGGCGCTTTACCAGGTCATGGGTTTGCGGTCCACACCGTGAGGATATCCCAGGTATCCTTTAGGGACTCGCCATGGCAACTCGCACTCTACGTGCTCAATGCTGCTCCCGGCCCCTTGCCGTACTCGGCCTTGCACTCAATGTACCTAACGTCATTCCTGGCCCTTTGCTGTTTCTCAGCCCCTGCCGACCTCGACCTACACCGTTCCTGGCTCTTGCCGATCATTCACATAATTGCATCGGGACGCTGAAAGGGGACCAACTTACAGGGAGGGAATGCTATAGCATCTCCATTAGAGGAAAGAAGCAAACAAGCGCACAAGCACTTGTAATAATACAAAACAAGGATGGGATGATCTTCTAGATAGATGAAGAGATTGACCCCAGAATAGAAGAAAGGGCTGACCTCGAACCTCTAGAAGAGCTCAAGGAGGTCAAGCTCGAAGACCCCACAAAGATTGTAAAGGAGGGCAAGAATCTTTCTGAAGAAGCGAAATAGCAACTAATTCGCTTCTTAAAAGAAAACCAGGATGTATTCGCATGGTCGCATTCGGACATGGTGGGAATTAGTCCAAATGTCATGAGTCATGCACTTAACATCGACTAAAGCTTCCCCCCGAAGCAGCAAAAGTGGAGACTCCTAGACAACGATAGGAAGAAGGCCTTAAAGGAAGAAGTCGATAGGTTAAAGGCAAATTGGTTCATACGAGATGCCTTCTATCCTGATTGGATTGCCAATCCAGTGCTGGTTCCGAAACCCAACGGAACATGGAAAACTTGTATCAACTATTCTGACCTTAACAAGGCATGCTCCAAAGATTGTTTCCCCTTACCTCGTATTGATCAGCTCGTAGATGCCATAGCAGGTCACGACCTTATGTCATTCATGGATGCTTATTCTGGATATAATCAGATTGCCATGCACGCACCGCACCAAGAGCATACGAGCTTCGTAACCGATAAAGGACTATACTGCTACAATGTCATGCCTTTCAGAATAAAAAACATTGGAGCAACGTACCAAAGACTTGTGAACAGAATTTTCTCTAAGCAGATAGGTAATAACATGGAAGTTTATGTTGATGATATGCTAGTCAAGTCTAAACATAATGATGACCATGTGGATGATCTCGCGGAATGCTTCGCCATATTGCGAAAATATAACATGAAACTCAACCCACAAAAATTCTCTTTCGGAGTATCTTCGGGATAGTTTATAGGTTTCATAGTGAATGCACGAGGGATAGAGGTTAATCCTGACAAGATCAAGGCATTAATTGATATGCCCTTACCTCGAAAGCAAAAGGATGTCCAGAGTTTAACTGGACAAATGGCGGCACTAAGTAGGTTTGTTTAAAAATCTACAGATCGTTGTCTTCCTTTCTTCAACCTTTTGAGAGGGGGTAAAAAGTTCGAGTGGTTAGAGGAATGCGAGGTTGCATTCTAGGATTTAAAGAAACATCTCCTCGAACCTCCGATCTTGTCAAAGCCTATCACAGGAGAGGTCTTGTACTTGTACCTCACTATCAATGAGCACACCATTAGTGATGTGCTCGTCCGAGAAGACAAGAAGGTACAAAAACCAGTGTACTATGCCAGCAAAAGGTTACTGGGGGCAGAATCGAGATACCCTTTAATGGAAAAACTGGCTCTCAGGCTAATCCACTCATCTCAAAAGCTCTGACCTTATTTCCAAGCACATCTTATTCATTTGTTAACTGATCAACAACTACAACAAGTTTTATCTAAACCAGAAGCCTCTGGAAGATTGTTAAAGTGGGCGGTCAAACTCGGACAGTTCGAGATCACATATCACCTGAGAACGACCATAAAGGGACAAGCCCTGGCGGATTTCATCATAGAATGTGCTGGAGTGTCTAACAATGAGGTTATAACCCTAGGCCACGAGCTTTGGAAACTTTATGTCAATGAATCCTCCAATGAAAATGGATCGAGGGCAAGTATCATACTGATCACTCCAGTGGCAAGTCATTTCCATTTCGTTTTAAAGTTTGACTTCGAAGCGTCAAATAACGAAGCTGAATACGAAGCATTATTGGCAGGACTTCGAATAGCCAAGGAACTCAAAGCAAAGCCTATACATTGCTATAGTGATTCACAGTTAGTGGTCAACCAAATTTTAGGGGAATATCAAGCTCGTGGCATAAATATGGTTGTGTATTTAGAAAAAACCAAGGCTGCGCTCAGACAATTCGAGTTCTACGCTATAGAGCAAGTTCACCGAGAGCAAAATTCAAATGTAGACGCCTTGGATAGGCTTACTACGACCAGCGAGGCCGACACCCTGATCGTCATCCCAATAGAGTTTCTATCGACCCCGAGTATTAGCGAGCCTAGCGAAAAAGATGTATGCATGATCGAATCCCAACCGACCTAGATGACCCTAATAGTTGATTACCTCGAAACCTGTATTCTCCTAGCAGGACGGAGCGAGGCTCGGAAATTGATGTATCAGATCCCGAGATACACTATTGTGGAAGGAAGGTTGTATTGAAGAGGATATTCTATGCCACTACTCCGATGTGTAACTCCACCCGAGGCAAAGAAAATTCTGGAGGAAATTCACGAAGGATTTTGTGGAGATCACACAGGGGGGCGTAGCCTATCCAAAAAAGTGATAAGACAAGGATATTTCTGGCCCACTGTCAAGGCAGACACTTATGAGTATGTCAACAGATGTGATAAGTGCCAACATTTTGCTTTGATTCCATGAGCCCCACCTACCGAGCTAACCATGCTGACCTCCCCATGGCCATTTGCGGTGTGGGGAATCGATCTTATAGGCTCACTACCAATAGGTAAAGGTGGAGTGAAGGATGCTGTAGTCACGGTCAATTATTTCACAAAATGGACCGAGGCTGAACCCCTGGAAACAATTACCTCGAAAAAAGTTTTAGACTTTGTGGTATAAAACATCATATGCCGATACGGAATGCCCATAAAGATAGTCTTGGACAATGGTACCCAGTTCGATAGTGAATTCTTTACCCATTTATGCAAAAAGAATGGGATAATAAAAAGCTTCTCCTCCATCGCCCATCCCCAATCAAACGGTCAGGTTGAAGCAGTCAACAAAACCCTTAAAAGCTCCATGAAGAAAAGGTTGGAGGAGGCTAAAGGAAGGTGGCTCGAGGAGTTACCCCAAGTGTTGTGGGCTTATCGAACCATAGCTCGAACTTCAACAGGACATACTCCCTTCTCCCTAGCATATAGATGCGAGGCCATGTTGCCAATTGAAGTCGAAATACCTACAATTCGGAGCCATGCCTACGATCAGGTCTCAAACCAATCCCAACTCGAAGAAAGTTTAGACCTTATTGAAGAAAGACGAGATGAAGCTCAACTAAAAAATGTCGTGTATCAGCAACGAGCTACCCGATACTTCAATAAAAAGGTTCGAGATAGAAAATTCGGATTGGGAGACCTGGTATTAAGACCTATATTCCTGGCTATAAGGGACCCGTCTACTGGAGTACTCGGACCGAACTGGGAAGGACCTTACGAGATCGAGTCTATTATTCGACTTGGAGTATATAAATTGGCCAGATTAAATGGAGAACTAGTACCGCGAGCTTGGAATGGCGAACATCTACAACCTTAATATCAGTAGTGTAGGAAAGATGCCTTTGTTGTAACCACGCTTGTATGTTTTTCAAATAATACCATAAGTTTGAAAAAATAAATAACACAGAATAAAAATGTCTGGATCGTTAACCTGACATAAGAATGATTGTATGCACGTAAACTAACAAGAATGTCTGTACATAACCCAACATAGAAGTTATAAGTGTATACGCGAGCTAAAGCTGTCTGGATATAATCAGATACGCGAGCTAAGATGATCTGGACATAACCAGATCATCAACAGAATAAAAGTGTCTGGATATAACCAGACATGAGCTAAATAAGTTTGGAACAAACCAGCTAAAACTAATCGACAGAAAGTTGGAATATAAATAAACCTACTTCGAGCTCAGTCGAGATCGAGGCTGGAATAAAAAAATAGTTTCAACCTCAAAACCTTGGGGAGCTACTCGAGGAAGAGGAAAAGTGACTAGAAAAGTAGGATATAACTAAACTACCTATCTTACACGCCATATGGTAAGAGTAAGGTCCAACCTTGATAAATAGCGAGATCGGACATGGATACATCGAGTAAACTGTGCATGAATGCATTGAAACTCGAGCTTAAATCCAACAGATGTGTTTGTACGAATAAACAAACATAAAAGCGAACCTTTAATATCAAATGGTTAAAATATTTTGACCTAGAAATGTAAAGCAAAACTGTTAAAGTAAAAGCTTAATCTAAAATTAAGTGTATAAAAGTTTTCAAGCAAAGAAAATCATATACATAAATAACAGACTGAATAAACATAAAATAGCCCTTAAACGAGTTGTAGATTGTCTTTTCCCCAAGGGCATAAGTAAAATGTATTACAAAAATATTAATGGGACGCAACCCATGACCTCGCTTCTATGAAGCAGGCGCATCCCCCCTAACAGTATCTGACTTCTCCACTGCCTTTCTGCCTACTCCTCGGCGTGCTCCTCATCAAGTCGAGCTTGCCACCTCGCCAGGAAATCCTCTTCGAGAGTATCAAGAAAGCTTGTATCGAGATCAACATTATTGGCCCAGATTCAGTACATGGCCATATCAACCGCGTGATCTTTCTTTTGCTTAAATTCTTCAAGGAGGCGAGCCTTCTCACCCTCGATTATGTCAAAGGTGGCCTTCTTATCCTCCTCGAGCTTGGTGTACAGCTCTTCGAGCTCCTTGATTATCGAGTCCCTCTTCTTAATCTCAGCATCTTTAGCCTCCGGCTTTGACTTTGTGGCCTTAAGCTCGTCTACGAGCTTGATCTGGAGATTCTTTGACTCCCGAGCATAGGACATGCTCGAGTGGACTTCATTGTTCAACTTGTAATTAAGCTAAGAAAATGCAACAAGGCCATGTACACAAAAACAATTGAGTTAGAACACATACAGAATGAACTCGAACAGAAAACATGACAGTGAAAAGAGAGAATTACCGAGGAGATGAGCTCGCTACCCTTGTTGTAAAGGGTGTTGGTGTCTCAGCAGGTAGTTAGGAATTGCCATTGAGTGGCGCCGAGATTGCTGAAGCTCTGGCCAACTCGAGATAGAACGTCCGAGCCAAGGGTGGCTCCGTGTTTCCCCGTGACAGGTCGACCATGTACTCACTGGAATGAGTCGAAATTGACAATAGGCGTTCCTGAGTAGGAACTAGCTTCTTTGGGGCTGGGGCAGTTTTGTGAGAAGTCTGGATGGCAGGAGGTAGGGGGAGTGTGACTTCATTAGATACCTTGACCTCGGGGTCTACAGCAGCAGCTTGGCTCAGGCCCTGTGAGTCTGGAGGTGGAGGAGTCGCCTCGATTCTTTTCGGGACCTTAGAAGGCCATCCCGCTCTCTGTGACGCTCTTAAGAATTTGCTTTGTTTTGCTCCTGAGCGGCGATTGAGTACATTGTCAAGATTAGACTCCATATCACTTGCATACACAAGTCGCACATTAGTTAACGAGCTTAAACTACAAAAAGAAACAAAGGTTCAAGTAAAAAGAAACCTAACTGGAACTCTCCCCCGAGCTTGTGCTTGGTGACCATGTAATCTTCCTATCTTCAGAGGAGGATGGGGGAGTCCTGGATATACGAGGGTGATAGCCTCGAAAGGTCCCTATAGTCATTGGTACCGTATTGAACGGCGACCCCATCCCAGACTTCATTTAAACTATACATAGTCTAGAATTTTCCTAACCAACTATCGAACATATGAACCCTCTCATCTACCCAAGACCATAGATGGAAATTATCCTTGGAATCCGGGAATAGGATCAGGGTATCAGGCTTATGCTTTAGCAGAGGGGGGGACCACATAGTCGAGCTAAGAATGACTTTACTTCCATTGCTTGAGCTCGAAGCTTCGTCGTTCGCTTCATTTCCCGAGCACGGGCGTTCGTGATGATGAAACAATGGGGAGCGGGCCCTTGAGCTCGTTGACCTTTGTCTTGGAGGAAGCTTCTCAGTGGGAAGGGGTACACGTTCCCACTCAGTATACTTACGGTAGGTAACATTGTCTGTCGACTGATCGTGCTCCAGGAGGCCGCAAGCTCGAAGTTTATCTTCATGAAGAAGATAAGACAGGGATCGCCTACCATAAGGCAACTGGAGTACAACCTTCATGTGCTCCACCATCGAGTTCGAGGGTATGGGACGGTGATAATTGGCTGAAGAAACAGATATGTGTCGTTAGTTCGAGCCTAATCATTAATCGAGTAAAAAAAAAATAATATGTGAACTTACGAATTCGTTGGAACAAATAAAATTTGGAGGGGGCAAGGTCGTCTGTCCAGAAGAAGGCCTGCTTGAAGTTTGGAGGATGGTTGGGCATGTCCTTGAAGATCTTCTTCTCCTTTGGGTAGCTCGACAGATAATAGAAGCCATCTCCTCCCAGAGCTTGAGAGGGAACTTTTTAAACAAAAGAGATAGAGGATATCTTTTGGTGAGGGTCCTTCCCATTTTAGTTTGTGGTACAACGACCGTAGGGCAGACAAAACCCTATATGAATTGGTTTGAAGTTGGAAAGGTGCGAGCCCAAAAAAGTCCAAAAAATCCTTAAAAAAGGATTTCAGGGGCAATAGGGCCCCTGCCTTCATATGGTCGCGACTCCAGGTCGCGAGCTTAATCTTATTATCGGGTTGACAATCACCCGAGGCGTAGCAGCTCCACTCATTTGGAGTATTAGCTCGACACATCAGCGAGCCAGATAGTCTCAAGCCGTGGCGAGCAAGGATGTCAAAAATCTGTCTGGTCGAAGTCAACGACCTCAAATAATGCTCGGCTTCAAAGAATTCCTCCCTGGAGGTAGGAATGGTCGCAACTTGCAAGGTAGATGGACGGTTTGAAGAGTCCTTCATCAGAGAAAAAGAAAGTACACCAAGCTTGAAAGCAACAGTTACTTTGAGCTTGGGATCGAGGGGGATAGGTCTGGGCATGGGGTCTGGATCTAGGTAAATTGTGACCTGAAGTTTCCTCCTTTTTCTTTCTTTGACCTCGTCGATCTGACGTTGGAAATGGGCTCGAATATCTTCTTGCTCACACCTCACTTTGTGCTCGCGAATCAGCTGCTGGTTCCGAGTGAAGGGAGATTCTGGACTTGGAGTTTTTTGAGAGTAAAGGATTGTGAGCACTGACCCCCACCGATTCTCAGAATTCTACAACATCTAGCAGGAAAGAAAAGGGTGAGGACTAGGCATACAAGAAATCAGAGTATGATTTTAGGTAATTCAAGCTCGAAGGCTCGAAATCACGAGTAGGCCCGATCGATACCAAGGTCTTGAAAGGACAGGACGAGTTTAAGGAAGAACCCCAGACTATTGTAAAGTACAGGCTTCGAGCGTGTATCTGATGCGAGAATGGAAAAGTGTGGATTCATTTTAAGAATCCTGGATTTTCAGGGGAAAAGTTGACGGTTACTCAAAAAGGTGATAATTTTGGGATTCGTGCAATTTAAAACCCTAATTCAATACCCTTTTCTTGGTCTACACGACATATTACCCGTAGTCTAAAAGGTAAAAAACCTACATCTGCATTTTTTGCACTAAATCTGGGTTTGAAACCCATAATACCAAATTTTTTTGAATCCAAAGTTTATGCAGTATCATCTAAACTATATTGCTAAGACTACAAACTAGTGAAAATGTTCATAAGGAAAGGAAGTACGTAAAAATGCATGAAAAAAAATAAAGAATGAGAAATCAAGAAATAGGAACTTACACATAGAAGCAACTTGCGAGTACAATGAGATCGACGACTGAAGAAGTGGTGTCAAGGAAGCTTTCACAGAGTCGAAAATGCCAGGGATATTTTGCCTCTTTGGTCTGGAAAACATTCAAAGATGGAACCAACTTTTTAAGTTATAGTTTTTCTTTCTTTCTCTCTGAAAACTCAAGAAGTGAAAGTAGAATGAAGAAGACAATATGGGTGTATTTATAGGCCCCAAGGAATGTCAAGGGTCGAACTGATCTGGACCATTAGCCAGATTCGGTGTCTGATCGAACGGTCGGGTTCAAAGATGGCAATGGCGGCAAAAGTTGGTAGGCGAATAGACGTGGGTATGGTGAAAAGGTACTTGAGTACTCTGATTTAACAACCCATGGTTGACGCGTTTCCACACTCGAGTATATTAAGTGGCTCAGTTTTTGATAGAGGCAGTTAAAAAGTTTCATTCTCATAGGATTCGAATTGATACTTTTGAGGGGGCAAAAAGTTACACCCAGATTTTGAGAATGGGAATCTTCGATCTCGAAACTCAAGCTCTTAAGGCGTATGCTCGAAATTAGCATAGTTGTCATGCGAATCGCAAGTCAGAGACAGTCTCGCTAAGGCAGCAAGTGGCAACTTCGGATTGGTGAGCTTGGAAACTACGTAGTCTCGGATGTGCTCCGAGATTATAAGTTAGGCTTGCAACTCACAGTAGCAATGGTTCAACACTTGTATAAACTTCTTGATTCATTTCCTGCCCTCAGATAAGATGGTTCGAGCTCGAGTGGTGTAAGCTCGAAGAAGATGGTTTCATCAATAATTACTTGTTGGGAGCATAAGCGACCAAGATAACGAGTTCGTAATAGGCAAACGGTCTCGAAGACACGTGAATTTAGCGTCCAAGCTCGTCGACTGTGTGTGAACGTATTTATTGTTATAAATCCCCTATGTTTAAAGGATCTGATGTAATTTGTTATTAAATCCCACATATTATGGGATATTACCATGTACGTGATAAGTGTATGCATTTAATGGAGTTATATTATTTGATTTGTAGAATAAGTTCCTGAAATATGTGGGAAGCGGTTCAGAAAACCCCTCTATAAATATGAGTGGGATAATTCAATGGTGAGGATGAAAAAACATTGATATTGGGAAAAACTCTTTACAATTGCTTCTAGAAAGCTATCAGAGAATCTCAAGAAGTTAATAATATAGACTTGTGGACTAGGAAAATTTTAACTGCTGAACCACGTAAAAGATCCTGTCTATACATTCTGTTTCCTCTGGTATATTTTTGTTTAAATTTCTCTTCTTCTCTAAGTTGACGAAAAACGACGTCAACAAAATTAAAATATTATTATTATAATAATATTTATTACAAAAATAGATATTTAATAGTTATATTAACATAAATTCACATGTTATAAAATATTATTATTACAATAAGATATAATACATAATAAATACATTATATATAAGTGTCGTGTGTATATAAATAGTATGACTGTGTAACTAAATAAGACATTAGAATAATATTTATCTTATATCAAGAATAAAGAAGTTTATTCTCCAATCATTGAGGTGTGAATGTTTTGTACCTTAAATATGGTAGTTAACCTGTGAAATTGGCCAACGGTCATATGTGCAGTATACGACACCTTTTGAACGAAATAAATAAAATAAATGACAGAGTACAATATCTTAAATAAACACACATGAATTTTATAGTGGTTCAGCACTGTTCTGATGAACAGTAATAACCTAATCCACTTAGCTTTTAGTATTGAATCACTCGACCATTACACTGTTGAACCAAAATATCCACTCGTTCTCACTTGCCCATAATTTCTCCCCAAATATTCTTCAGATCTCCAAAATTCCAGAAAAAGTGATCTATCCCAGAGTCCAAAAAGTCCCCGTAAATGAAGCCATGAGTTCTTTATTTATAGTATCCAGGGGCTGTTACATGACTAGGATTACCGAGATCATGGTTTTTTTACACGATTATCATGTAATGGAGAGATGTGTCCACCTTCCCACGATCATGAGATCGTGGGTCTTCTCGTTTTTTCTTTAGATTATGGTAAATAATGCACGATTGAAACTTCTGGGAAAATGTTAAGTCTCTGTTGGTATATGAGACTTAGGTGCTAGGCCCGATGACCAAAGCTTGGGTGCTGGACCTGTGACCTTCTGGGTGCTGGACATGTTGACCCTCTGGGTGCTAGGCCTATTGATCAAAGTTTGAACGAGAGTGATTATTTCTCAGTGAAGTGTACTTGGGGGTTTAGGCTGACCACCTAGGTGGCTCTTGGGCCTGCTTAGGCCGACCACCCAAGGGGTTGAGGTCAGGCCGACCACCCCTAGGGGTCCTCGGGCATATTGGGGCCGACCACCCTAGGGGTTGGGGTCAGGCCGACCACCCCTAGGGGTCCTTGTGCAAGCTGGGGCCGACCACCCCCAGGGTAGGGGGTCAGGCCGACCACTCCTAGGGCCTTGGGCCTGCTTAGGCCAACCACCCCTAGGGGTTTTAGGCTTGGTCGACTTCCCTAGGTCCTGGACCTATCTTTTTTTCCCGTCGGTCTTTTCTCAACACTTTGTCATTTTTCCCTGATTTGTGATGTCACGTGTCACATTCTCATTCGCCACATCATCGTCGTATTTTTGAGGGATAACATTTGCCCCCCAAGTTTATTGTAATGTATTCAACATTACGGTAAACTTGATCCAGGCCCAAGAAACGTACCGTAGCAGTACTAAGATAGTCAAGTCCCTCAGGACATTACATAGTACCTTTTTTTACTATCGATACTGTTTACCCAAAAAAAGGACTACCTGATGACGTGGAAGAATTAGCCTACACGTGGGATACGCGTAGCTATTTAAGTGAGTATGATTTGTTCGACCATCGACCAGAAAAGAATTCTTTCAGTAGGCAGTATATTTCATGGGCGACCAGTCTGATCGTAGTATTTCATACATTTCCTTCAAATATGTAATTTTACGTTTATGTAATAATTGCGATTTCCATTATTATTTAGACATGCCTGTATTAAATGTAATTAAGGCCCATCGGCCCATGTAAAAACTCTTTGAGCCTATAAATAAGAATTAAGCGGCTCAAGAGAGGGAACTTTTTTCTTTTGGGACTTGTTAAACTAGAGAATTATAGTGTTTTTATCCGCCATACTTATATTCATCCTGAGGTTTGTGAAACTCATGAACCCTTAGTTCATTGATCATAGTTCTTGGGATTCTACATCAATAAGAACACTAAGTGGACGTAGGTTATTACCATTTACTGGGGCCAAACCACTATAAATCTTTTTGTCTTGATTTCATCTCATTTCTATTTTTTTACTTGACTCCGTGTTGTTGACCAAATCAATGGTCAACATTTTGGTGCTTTCATTGGTCAACATTCAGATCATCCGCAACATCACCACACTCCGCCTCAACCGGCAAACCCTCAGAGGCCGGAGCAACCCCCTGCTGCTCAACAGGATAGGCCGTTTTAGGATCCTGAGCAGCAACCACCTTCTCGCGCTGGCCGAGATAATCCCCAGCAGCAATTGCAGAATAGGGCTGGGCTTTTTACTCCATTCTTTCGCAAGTTGGTGTGCGCCATCGACTGGCACCATTCACCCCTCTATTCTTGTCGTTGACCGACGTTTCCTCTACCGGAATCTGCCTCATTATAGTCATGGCCATCCCTAAAATGTGATTGAATATGGTGTGACCTGCAGATAAATGGCTGCGCACTATGGTTTGAACTATTGGCAAGAATAAATGGCTGCACACAGTTCCTTTTATTTTCGTAATAAATGGACAGTCATGTCTGTACGAGTGATCAAAAATTGATCTTACACTTATAAGTGACTAGTCATATGACTGACTAACCCTTGTTCATAAACTTGTAAAAAGTAAATTAATACAAGCCAATTCTTTAAAAATAACTGTTTTATTGATAATACTTGCGCAGGTGTTCTCCATTCCAATAGCGAGGAATGAGTTATCCATTCAAGCGAGCAAGTTTATAAGTGTCTGGTTGGAGGACTTCTTCAATTTGATATGGACCCTCCCAGTTAGGTCCAAGTACTCCGGCAGCTTAATCGCGTGTGTTAAGAAAAACTCTTCTAAGTACCAAATCTCCCACATTAAATCTTCTTTCACACACTTTGGAGTTGAAATACCGAGCGACTTTTTGCTGGTAAGCTGCTACTCGGAGTTGAGCTTGCTCACGCCTCTCATCGACCAAATCCAAAGACTCCATCAATAATACTCTGATCGTATGCTAACCTTCTATGTGATGGTGGGTCTAATTCAACCAGCAACATGGCTTCATACCCATAGGCCAAAGAAAATGGAGTATGGTCCATTGCTGTTTGATGGGATGTTCTATATGACCAAAGGACTTCTGGTAGTTGTTCTGGCCATGCCCCCTTCGCTTCTTCAAGCCTTTTCTTCAGGGTATCCTTCAGGTTTTTATTGACAGCTTCAACCTGTCCATTTGCTTGCGGATGAGCTACTGAAGAAAAACTCTTGATAATCCCGTGCCTCTCGCAAAAATATTTGAACTGATCATTGTCAAATTGTGTACCATTATCTGAAATAACCTTTCTTGGGAACCCATACCGACACAAAATGTTCTTGACCACAAAATCTAGCACCTTCTTGGGCGTTATTGTTGCAAGTGGCTTAGCATCGACCCACTTTGTAAAGTAGTCAACAGCAACTACTGCATACTTGGCATTGCATTTTCCTGTGGGTAAAGACCCAATTAAATCTATCCCCCATATTGCGAATGGCCACGGGCTTTTCATTTGTTTGAGCTCATTAGCAGCTGCTCGGGGTATCTTGGAGAATTGTAAGGCCCCACGTCACTATGGCTGCTTTCTGGAATGACGACTGACCCTACAAACCAACACGAGTCTTTCCAGCGTGCAACCATAGTGACGTGGGGCATTACAAATGGTATCAGAGCCTTGACCCAGTCGGAAGTGTGGCCGACGGGGATGTCGGGCCCGTAAGGGGGGGTGATTGTGATAGTCAGAATCTCGTGATCCGTAAGGGGAAAGACCAAGTAAAAAAAATTGTGCAATCCCACACTGCCTAGGGAAGGTCAAGTGTGATGATTCTAAGACTGTGTAGGTATGGGACTACACAGTTGAAGAGGGCTTAAATACATTGATGGGTACTACCTATATCAACAAGATGCTTCTTCTTTTCGGTAGCCCATCACTTGGGAACTCCAAAGTTAAGCGTGCTTGACCTGGAGTAATCTCAAGATGGGTGACCTCCTGGGAAGTTTTCCCAGGAAACGTGCGAGTGAGGACAAAGCACGCTGGAAAGACTCGTGTTGGTTTGTAGGGCCAGTCGTCATTCCAGAAAGCAACCATAACGCCCCACGTCACTATGAACAAGGGTTATCAATAAAACCTGCACAAGTATTACATAACTTGTGTTGGTTTGTATTTATTACATGACTATCCATTTATTACGAGAAATAAAAGGAACTGTGCGCAGCCATTTATTCTTACCAATTATTGTATTTATTACAAGTATTTGCTCATTACGTGTGTTTTTTTTTGCTATATTATCATTTTTATAAGTATTTATTACGAGCAGTAATGTTCGAGCAGGTCTTAGTCATGGCAAGTGACCAAGGACCTTAAGCTCCTTAATCACTTGGGGGGCATATAAGGTACTAAGCAAGCAAAGGATATCAACAAGCATATGTAAACACACGAGCAAAATAAGGGAAAGCATACTACGGTACTTAGAGTATTTTTCAAAATTTTGTTTAAATTTTGTCAAATCAAAACAAAGTAATATGCTATGTTCGGTCATGCGAACAGATGTTATAATAAATTACAAATATTATAATGTCAAAATAGAAATGTGTTACACCGTGAGCATTTGCTGCTTGGATGTAACTATAAATTAAAAGGAAGCTACCTTATGCAGCAAAAAATTGTCTTGACATCACAAACCATGGTTCGTATGTCTTAGTTACAAATCAAGATAAATAATAAAGTAAAGAAAGTTATTGAGTGGTAGGAGCAGCTGGAGGATCTTGCTGGGGCTACTGGTCGACTGAGGTTCCAGCGTCCTCGTCGACGCCTTCAATGCTTATCGGTAAAGAGATCTCAGGGGATCCCTGAGCTTTCTCCTCATCTTCCAGGCGAGCTTTCTCCTCTGGTAAATAATCAAAGTTTGCCTCGGGGTTGCTTTTCCAGAACATGTAGAAGCAGTCGAACATCGCTCCCTTGAACCTCTCCAGGTTGCAAGCGTTGGTTTCTTTGAGCAATTTGACTCGCTCCTCCTGCTCAGCAGTTTCTTTCCTGCTGATCATCAACTCATCTTGGAGTTTGGAGGCCTCTTTTTTTAATTAATAACCGAAGCCTCCTTATACCTCTCTTTGGCCTCAGTGACTTTGACTAAGGCCTCCTTGTGTTGCTTCAGCTCCTCGCCCAGTTTGGCATTTTTCTCCTCAGCCGCTCTTAGTTGCTCAGCGTGTCTGGCCTCGCCTGCCTTTAGCTGCTCGGTGAATCTTTCCTCAACAGTCTTAATCTCTTCAGCATGCTTGGCAACCATCTCCTTCGAGTGACACCAACCAGTACTCATGGTCAAAACTCCCTGCGATCAGAGAAAAAGTAAAGTTATTAGTATGGATAAAAGGGCAAGATAGACAGCTAAAGAACAAAAAAAATGGCAACTTACACTGAGTACTTCATTCAGTGTGCGGTTGAAAATTTGGTCGACCTTCATGGAGGAGACATTGTTGAAGGCTTCCTGACTGTGCTGGTGTCTTGATAGTTTCTTTAGCTTGTCATTGGCCGAGTTGTAGGCTGTGTTCAAGATAGCCTTGGCCAGAGTCTTTCTTGACTGATCAGGAGGAGTTGGGTTGCGAGGAGCTAGAGGAGTCGGGTCGACGGGAGCTGGGGGAGTTAGGTCAACGGGGGTTGGTGGAGGAGTCGTGTCCTTGGAAGTTAGTGGTACAGGAGGATCCTCAGTCCGAGCCCTTTTCTTGGAGGGATCACCACTGCTTTCCCCAGGGTGCCGCCTGCTTTCTTTCCTCCTGCTCGCAGGAGCCGTGGCATTGGGGTTGCTATACAAGTTGAATGCTTCTTTGGAAGGCATGACCGCAGGGTGGAAACAAACGACCAGACAATATAAATTAAGTTACTTAAAAAAGCAATGGAATAAGAGCAATAAAAATTCTAAGTAATATACCCGAGCTATTATTATTGTTCAATACATTATTTATGGTACTACTGCTACACTCTCTCTCTGCCTCAAAGAAGTCTGAATTTAAACTACTGATCGCAAATTTAAAGTTGCCATCCCCGTCAAATAAATGACATGGAATGGGAAAGTTGTCTAAAAGTGAGAAGTCAGTATTGTTCTCATCAGAAGACTCGAGTATGGGCTCTGGGTAGTCTGGAAGTTTCTGCTTGCCTTTCCCATGTTGGGTTGGAGCAGCAGCAACTCGTGGAATGCTGGAGGGTTCCCAGATGGTCACTCCTGTTGCCTGTCATCTCAGGGGCTGTGACACATCTTGTTGCTGCTCGGGGATCTCTCCTCCAGTAGCACTCCTTGCTATAGACTCCCTCACTTCCTGGTGAGGTGCCAGAAGGCTGACCAACCTTAAGTTGCTTTTAGTAACCAGCTCTTTGACGCTCTTCTCGATGTTCGTCATGTTGGCCAAGGCTGCGGCCCTTATCTCCATCTCTGGAGTGGGGTCTGGTCGGTACCACGGAGCTAGACAACACCAACGTTCTAAAGACGGTATAGAAAAGCTAGAAGAAATTAAATGACCAGTGATTAAGAGATTTACCTCCTTGGGTGAAGGCAAGTTATCAGCGACCATTTTCGTTGTAAGAAAGTACTCCTAAAAATACTTCCCTACATTGGATTTGTAGGTGATGTCGCTCATGAAGGTATGAGCGAACTCTTGATGGTAGAAGTGGAAGAACCCCGTGTTGTTGTTGTTGTTGTTGTTGGGGTTGGACTTGAGATCGAACATGTAGTTGATCTCATGTGGTGTAGGTACAAGCCACTTCTTATGGTTATAAAGGATATAGAGTGCAGATAGTACTCTATATCCGTTGGGAGTGATTTGAAAGGGTGCGACCTCAAAATAATTGGCCACTCCTTGAAAAAATTCATGCAGGGGCAAGATTGCCTCTGCCTCGATGTGGTACCTCGACTAGGCACTGAAGGCGCCCCCAGGCACGTTTGCCCTCTGGTTGGGGTGAAGGTTTGATTAAGGTTATCCTAGGAAGACTGTACTTCTTGAGATAGTTATTCACCATCCTAGCTGATATGATGCTAGGAGGCGCAACATACCATTCGACATCTGACCTAAGGATTTTACGAGGTCGGGCTTTAGGTTGGATTTCTAGTGGTGCAATATTTATAGGCTGAGGGTTTGTAGAAGGGTCCTCGGTATGAGGGGCAGGCTGGTTAGAAGAAGGGTTGGCTGTTTTCTTCTTTCTGCGAGCGATATATTTCACGCGACCCATGTTCGGTTGACTGGTCGAAGGTTTGATCGATGGGTTTTTGCTGAGAAAATGGAACTTTTGGAAACAGCAGTGACGGTTGTTCTTGATCCTCGAACAGTAGTGCGAGTAGATCATCGTCGATTGGCCTCTCATCTCCCCAAGGATCGTGCATGAATATCTAAGAATAGAAAAGGGGAGATGAGAATCTACAGCTAATCGATAGAATAAGTAGAAATGTTGGGATAACGTTGCTCGTGTATAAAAGTTAAGCTTTTATATGACCAGCAACATTTTAACGTAAACACTAAAAACATGCGATCTGTTTGGAAAAACAGATTAAAAAGCGGAAATGAAAAAAAATTTCAGGGAAATTTTTTGACTCCGAAAACAGAGGGGAAACCCCAGATTTTTCCGAAAGCATAAAACTCACTTAGTATTCCTACTTCCCACGCCAATTTCTAAACCTCACTTAGTGTTTTTGCTAATTAAAACTCCTATCCTATCATGTTACTACCTACGAGCCCGATTACCCCGAAATAGTTTTTCCTTAAGAACATTCAAAAACTCAAAGTCCAAATATCAGAAAACTTAAGAAATATATGTTGCATGGTATAACAGAGACAAATAGATGAAGAAACTTACTTGAATGGAAGATTGCAGCGAAGTCACGAGCGTTGATGCTTGGGGCTGGACAGACATACCTCGGATCACCAAATTTTTCTGAGTTTTTTGTAGAGTCCAAGAACTTTACTTAGCTAATTGTTTAGTAGTATTATAGTATGTTTAGTGTTATCTTTGTTACTATGGATTTTTGGTTCAGACCGGGAATTATTTGGACACTCATAGTAGTACTTATAGATTTTCTAAGTTTAACCTATAGTTTAAGAATATTAAGTATAACCTAAGGTTTGATTAAAGTGACTGATATTAAGGATTATATTATTATATTATAAGGTTTAGACATCAACCAATAGGATTTTAAGCACATGTTTTGAATGGTAATTAAGGATTAAGATTTTTGAGGATTAAATATAATAAGGAGTAAAGTTTGAATGTTATAGGGTCAGTCAGCAGCTTTGAGTACGTTGAGGGCTTAGTCAAGGCTGTTTACTCCATTCAAACCTAGCTAAAAATGTGTAATTTCGTGTTTAAATATTCAGCGTATGCCGATATATCGCAGCTATAGGGGGCGATATGTCGCAGCACGTAGATACGGAAAACACGAAACGATGCACGGTCGCCTCGGGCATACTGGCCCAGGCGATATATCGCCTACAGGGGGCGATATATCGCCTCCTTCAGCATGGATTCAAACTCTTTTGAATTCATTTCCTTTCAGCCATTCAAACTCCTTCAACAGTCCAGCATCTTGTGAACGAGTCTTCAGCCTCTGCTGAACGATTATTCAAATGATTTTCACCTAAAAAGCCATTATTTTTATTCAAGTAAAATCAAGATATTTTCATTCCCAAACTCTATAAATAGGACCTAGTACCCAGCCATTATTCACCATTTGCTCTAAGTTCAGAGGCTGCTAGTGTTAAGTGAGTGAGAGAGTGTAAACACTTGGTTTGGGGAAAAACTATAAGCTTAAACATCATAAGCTTATCAAACACTTGGGAAGTAAGTGAGTGTTATAGTATTTCAGTGGATGTTAGATTGATCTTGCAATCTTTGAGGTAAACCCAAAACTCTAGTCCTTTCTGTATTCTATGTTATTTCTTTTCTCAAAACCTTCTACTCAGTCCCCTAACCTTATTCTTATTTTGGTTAGGGAATCCAAGCTCTTAAGCATATAAGTTGGTAAGTATGTTTTTATGGTTTAGTCTTTCCATCTCTTTCATTTCATCTCCTTTCTTTAGACTCACTCTTTCTTATGGTTTTAGGAGTGTTCCAAAAGTCCCAACTCAGTCCATAATCCCGGTAACTTTGGTAAGGAAAATAGGCTAGAATTAATATGTTATGTGCTTATGTTATCTATATGTTTATGTTATTAAAAGTGTTATGATATGTATATGTGTATGTAGGCTTGGGCATATGACCCATATGACTAACAAGACCCCAAATGGGTTATGGGCATATGACCTACTTAGCTAGTAGGACCCCATAAATCCCATGGGCATATGCTTGTTTAGTCTATGGGACCCCAAGTAATAATGGCCATTATAATAAGTGTATTATGTGTTATGATATGTCTTTACGTTATTATGAAATTATGTTTATGTTTATGACTATGTGTTAGATTTTTCCTTGCTGGGCATTAGGCTCATTCCTTTCTGTTTATGTGCAGGAAATAAGCTTTAGAGGCGGAAAGATTCGTGACGCTTAGAGGATGTGTATCGATGGTGAATGGAGTCAAGGGGCCGAGCGTTATTCGATTCGAGGATGTAGTCTTATTTATGTTTTTATGGTTTTTAAATGTATTTTTCCGCATTTTCTATGTAACCCTTTTTACTTTAAGTATTTCTTTTGTTTTAAAGACAATGGGTACCCATATCCTACTTATTTTATGAAAGTAACCTTTGTTTCCATAAGTTTTCAATATAATTATGGTATTTCCGCAAAAATATAAGTTTTATGTATAGATTCGTTAATGGTCCAAGTAGTCTAGATTAGTGGGTCGTTACAGTTGGTATCAGAGCCAACGGTTCCTTCGCATGAAGTTCTCCTTGATACACATGCTCAAAGCTCCGAATCGGACCGCCAAGTAAGTGTTTAAGTTACAAGTTACTTTGTCTATGTGTATAGCTAACACTTTTAGTGTTTATGTTTTCAGTTAAGAATGAACGGAGCTTTAAGCAATGAGGATATCCGAGCCATTAAGGCTTTAAAAAGAATAAGGGAGCCAAGAAACACTGTAGGAGCACTAGAAAAGATCACTCAAAGATTGATCTTGTTCCACAAAGAGATAGGTCACCTTCAAGAGTCTAAGAAAATCATGATGAGAGCTGCAGAACAATATGTCCTAGTAATTAGGCTTTTAAAAGATTTTCCTTCAGCAATTTTAACTTTAGAAGAAATATGGGAGAATATAAATAATGATGATGACTTACAAGCAGCCCTAAGATATTATTCTCTCATACTTAAGTTCACCTATGACTTAGAGTTTCAATTCACTAATGAGCAACAACATAGGATCTTCTTAAATCTTCCCCGAGGAAATTTTGAGGCTCAAGACAATGATGATTATAAGGAGATAGATAATGATATGCTAGATGAAGGATCGGATGTAGAAGATCCCGATTTTTAAGAATAGCTAGTTTTTTTCAATGTTTGTTTTGTTTATTTCTTTATTTTATGATTGTAATAAGTGAAAATTATTTTTTTTTTTTCCAAATTAAGTTCATGTTATTTTATTTTCATGTATGAGTTTGATTTTTTTTCGCAATCATAATGAGTAATAAATAAAATGAATAATGACTAAGTTCAGTGAAGGTGGATACAAATCAATGAACCAAGTTTCCTTATTGGGAGTTAGGGGGCCTTAGTAGTGGGAACGATTTTACTGATCCCAGCCCTCCCTCAATATGGTTAACTTTGGAACAAAGATAAGTTTCGAGCCTGAGAATTAAGTCATATAGGATGATTAGAAACACACTTAGAAAATAAAGATGACTTATTTTTCTAAGTATAGAAACCCACTCTAAATATAAATAAAGACCTATATAATTTTTCATAAGAAGTCATAATAAATAGGTCCGAGATATGTTTGTTTTAGAATAAGTTTTTGCCTTAGAGCCTATTAGGGTAAGTTCTAACAAGTTCTCGACTGTTAGAACTTTTGGTGAAGATGTCGCTCCGAAGATCTGCACGCACCAACGGAAACGCCTCCAACGTTGATTCCAACGACCAATGATGCCCTCCAGTTCGCAGAAGAGGAGTGCGTGCTACTACTAGCCGCAACGCGCCGACTCCGTCAGCTGACAACACCGCGGAAATCGCTAGACGGCGACAACAAGTCGAGGAACTCTTGCAGCAACAACGTCAACAGGCGCAGCCTCAGCCTCCGCCGCAACCGCAGCCGCAGCTACAACAAATGGCCTTAGCACCCCAACAAGTTGGTCCATATGGGGGATGGCCAGTGACGAACTACGTGCCACATCCATACCGAATATGGAGTCAGTGTATGAAAGGTTCCGCAAGCAGCACGCTCCAAACTTCGAAGGGACTATAGACCCCTTTGAGGCAGAAGAGTGGCTAAGGAATGTGAAGCCAATTCTTACGCACATGAACCTCAGTAATACGGACCGCATGTCCTGCGTCTCGTCATTACTCAGGAAGGATGCCAGAGTATGGTGGGACTTAGTTCATCAGACTAACGATGTCACCACCATGATATGGACAAGATTTGTGGAACCATTCCACAAGAAGTATTACACCTCGGCATTCATCGCTAATGGTAGAAGAATATGCTCGTCAGTTCATCAGATTAGTCAAGTTTGCACCAGAGTTGGTCCCAACCGACTTTACGAGGTTGACCAAGTCCGTCAGAGGACTTAGACCAAAGATGGAATTAGGGGTTAAGCTAGCAGACCTGGGAACTACAACAAAAAGGATTCAGAGGAATGCTAAGAGGGATTAAACGATGGTTCCAGACCAAAGTCTTTGCATTGACCCAAGGAGGAACCCATGCTAGTAACAAGCATTTATAGGTCAGATCATATCCTCAATAGTATATGTATCGCTAGATTGGTAGCGGTATACTCGTATATCTCGTTAGGAATGATAGAAAAACTAGACAAACCTAGTGAAAGATTTAGAACTAGGTTTGTAACCGAGTTGCCTTCGGGCAGAGTAGTTCTATCATCACGAATAGTACGAGGCTTACCGATCAAGATTGAGGACATAGGACTAGAAGGAGATCTGATAGAGCTAGTAATCAAGGACTTCGACGTAATACTAAGCATGGATTGGCTAGCACGGCATGGCGCAACGATCGACAGCAAACGCAAGAAGGTGATGTTCGAGACCCCGGACGGCCAGAGACGATGCTTCATAGGACAAGCTTCAGGACTACGCACACCGTTAGTGTCACCTCTCAAAGCTCAGAGAATGATGGAGAAAGGATGCCAAGCTTTCTTAGCCAGCATCACGAATGTGGAGAAGGAGACGTCACTTAAAGTTAGAGATGTTCAAGTTATACAAGAATTTCCAGAAGTTTTTCCCGATGACTTGCCAGGATTGCCGCCAACTCGAGAGATAGACTTCACGATAGAATTAGTACCAGGCACCGAGCCTATCTCTAAGGCACCATACCGGATGGCACCTATGGAACTCAAGGAGTTATAGACGCAGCTACAAGAACTCCTAGACTTGGGTTTCATTAGGCCAAGCCATTCACCATGGGGAGCTCCGGTACTATTCGTGAAGAAGAAGGATGAAAGTATGCGCATGTGCATAGACTACAGTGAGCTGAATAAAGTAACAATTAAGAACAAATACCCGCTACCTCGGATTGATGATTTGTTCGATCAACTCCGAGGCGCGACTGTATTCTCTAAGATCGATTTAAGGTCCGGGTATCATCAGCTCAAGGTAAAAGGAGAAGATATTCCTAAGATAGCCTTTAGGACTCGTTATGGACATTACGAGTTGGTTATGTCTTTTGGTCTTGCTAACACACCAGCCGCGTTATGGACTTAATGAATAAGGTCTTCAAGGATTACTTAGATAAATTCGTCGTTGTATTCATCGACGATATCTTAGTATACTCCAAGGATGAAGTAGAGCACGAGGAACATTTGAGGATGATTTTGACGCGATTGAAGGAGCACCAACTCTACGCGAAGTTCAAGAAATGCGAATTTTGACTCTCACAAGTGGCGTTCCTCGGGCACATCATATCGAAAGATGGAGTTGCAGTAGATCCATCGAAGGTAGAGGCCGTGAAGGATTGGCCTAGACCAAAGAACGCGTCAGAAGTAAGAAACTTCTTAGGGCTAGCAGGTTACTATAGAAAGTTGTAGAGGGCTTTTTCTAAGATAGCCACTCCACTCACCAACCTGACCCGGAAGCAACAAAAGTTTAACTGGAACGATAAGTGTGAAGAAAGCTTCCAATTGCTTAAGGATAAGCTTTGCTCAACACCAGTACTTAGTGTACCGATACCCGACGATAAGTTCGTTGTCTAATGCGATGCATCAAAGCTAGGATTGGGATGCGTGTTGATGCAAAATTGACAAGGTGATAGCCTACGCCTCACGTCAGTTGAAGGAGTATAAGCAACACTATCCAACTCACGATATGGAGTTGGCAGCGGTGGTCTTTGCGTTAAAAATCTGGCGCCATTATCTTTATGGAGAACGGTGCGAGATTTACACGGACCACAAAAGTTTAAAATACTTCTTTACGCAGAAGGAGCTCAACATGAGGCAGCGCAGGTGGTTAGAGTTAGTAAAGGATTACAACTGTGAAATCCTATACCACCCAGGGAAAGCGAACGTAGTTTCCGATGCACTTAGTAGGAAAAGTTATGGGAATTTAGCAGCCTTATCCGGGATAGAAAAGCCACTACAGCAGGAGCTTATCAGTGCTGGAATAGAAATGGTTGTAGGCAAGCTGGCTAACCTGTCTATCCAATCAAATTTGTTAGAGGATATACGAATTGGCCAAGGACATGACGACACACTAGCATCACATATGGAAGCAGTCAGAGAAGGCAAGAATACAAATTTCTCAATATCTAGCCAAGGATTATTGAGATATAAGGATCGGGTATGCGTGCCAAGTGATCGGAGTATTAAGAAGATGATCCTAGAAGAAGCGCACAGCACCCCATACTCAGTTCATCCAGGGTCTACCAAGATGATCAAGACAATCTATTGGTGGCCAGGGATGAAAAAGGACATAGCAGAGCATGTATCTAAGTGTTTGGTATGCCAGCAAGTGAAAGCGGAGCATCAGCGGCCTGCAGGTTTATTGCAACCGCTTAGCATACTAGAATGGAAGTGGAATGATATAGCCATGGATTTTGTGACAGGGCTACCAAAGACGAACAAGCAGCATGATTCCGCTTGGATAGTAATAAATAGACTAACCAAGTCGGCTCATTTTCTGCCTGTTAGAACGTCATGCACGGCAGACCAATATGCAGACATCTACATCTAAGAGATTGTACGATTGCATGGAATCCCCAAGACGATAGTATCAGATAGAGGATCAGTGTTTACGTCAAGATTTTGGAGAAACTTACAGAGAGATATGGGTACTAAGTTAAGCCTTAGTACAACTTTCCATCCTCAAACAGATGGGCAGTCTGAGCGTACGATTCAGATCTTAGAGGATATACTACGCGCGTGTATACTTGATTTCGGAGGATCATGGAACAAGTACTTACCACTGATCGAGTTCTCGTACAACAACAGCTACCAGTCAACGATCGGAATGGCACCTTATGAGTTGCTATATGGACGAAGGTACCGATCACCGTTGCACTAGGACGAGGTAGGAGAAAGGCAGCTTCTAAGGCCCGAAGCTCTTAGACAAGCTCAAGAAGCAGTAACGCTTATTAGACAGCGTATGCTGGCTGCTCAAAGCCGTCAGAAAAGCTATGCGGATACCAAGCGACGCGATGTGGAATTCCAAGTTGGAGATCAAGTCTTCATGAAGATATCTCCTATGAAAGTGTCAAGCGGTTCGGAAAGAAAAGCAAGCTTAGTCCCCGATTCATAGGTCCTTTTAGATATTGGACAAAGTGGGAACAGTTGCGTATAGACTAGCCCTACCGCCAGCACTAGCCGATAGTCACAACGTCTTCCACATCTCGATGTTACGCAAATATGTGTCAGACCCATCTCACGTCCTCAAGAACGATACGATAGCACTCCAGAAAGACTTAAGTTACGAGGAACGACCGGTTAGCATCCTAGATAGAGGGATGAAGTAGTTACGGTCTAAGAGCCTTCCTATAGTCAAAGTCGTATGGAGCAACAGTTCTGAATGCGAGGCAACGTGGGAGTTGGAGGAGGACATGCAAGGCCGGTATCCGGAGTTATGTGATAAGTAAATTTCGAGGACGAAATTCTTTTTAGTAGGGGAGAATTGTAGAGTCCAAGAACTTTACTTAGCTAATTGTTTAGTAGTATTATAGTATGTTTAGTGTTATCTTTGTTACTATGGATTTTTGGTTCAGACCGGGAATTATTTGGACACTCATAGTAGTACTTATAGATTTTCTAAGTTTAACCTATAGTTTAAGAATATTAAGTATAACCTAAGGTTTGATTAAAGTGACTGATATTAAGGATTATATTATTATATTATAAGGTTTAGACATCAACCAATAGGATTTTAAGCACATGTTTTGAATGGTAATTAAGGATTAAGATTTTTGAGGATTAAATATAATAAGGAGTAAAGTTTGAATGTTATAGGGTCAGTCAGCAGCTTTGAGTACGTTGAGGGCTTAGTCAAGGCTGTTTACTCCATTCAAACCTAGCTAAAAATGTGTAATTTCGTGTTTAAATATTCAGCGTATGCCGATATATCGCAGCTATAGGGGGCGATATGTCGCAGCACGTAGATACGGAAAACACGAAACGATGCACGGTCGCCTCGGGCATACTGGCCCAGGCGATATATCGCCTACAGGGGGCGATATATCGCCTCCTTCAGCATGGATTCAAACTCTTTTGAATTCATTTCCTTTCAGCCATTCAAACTCCTTCAACAGTCCAGCATCTTGTGAACGAGTCTTCAGCCTCTGCTGAACGATTATTCAAATGATTTTCACCTAAAAAGCCATTATTTTTATTCAAGTAAAATCAAGATATTTTCATTCCCAAACTCTATAAATAGGACCTAGTACCCAGCCATTATTCACCATTTGCTCTAAGTTCAGAGGCTGCTAGTGTTAAGTGAGTGAGAGAGTGTAAACACTTGGTTTGGGGAAAAACTATAAGCTTAAACATCATAAGCTTATCAAACACTTGGGAAGTAAGTGAGTGTTATAGTATTTCGGTGGATGTTAGATTGATCTTGCAATCTTTGAGGTAAACCCAAAACTCTAGTCCTTTCTGTATTCTATGTTATTTCTTTTCTCAAAACCTTCTACTCAGTCCCCTAACCTTATTCTTATTTTGGTTAGGGAATCCAAGCTCTTAAGCATATAAGTTGGTAAGTATGTTTTTATGGTTTAGTCTTTCCATCTCTTTCATTTCATCTCCTTTCTTTAGACTCACTCTTTCTTATGGTTTTAGGAGTGTTCCAAAAGTCCCAACTCAGTCCATAATCCCGGTAACTTTGGTAAGGAAAATAGGCTAGAATTAATATGTTATGTGCTTATGTTATCTATATGTTTATGTTATTAAAAGTGTTATGATATGTATATGTGTATGTAGGCTTGGGCATATGACCCATATGACTAACAAGACCCCAAATGGGTTATGGGCATATGACCTACTTAGCTAGTAGGACCCCATAAATCCCATGGGCATATGCTTGTTTAGTCTATGGGACCCCAAGTAATAATGGCCATTATAATAAGTGTATTATGTGTTATGATATGTCTTTACGTTATTATGAAATTATGTTTATGTTTATGACTATGTGTTAGATTTTTCCTTGCTGGGCATTAGGCTCATTCCTTTCTGTTTATGTGCAGGAAATAAGCTTTAGAGGCGGAAAGATTCGTGACGCTTAGAGGATGTGTATCGATGGTGAATGGAGTCAAGGGGCCGAGCGTTATTCGATTCGAGGATGTAGTCTTATTTATGTTTTTATGGTTTTTAAATGTATTTTTCCGCATTTTCTATGTAACCCTTTTTACTTTAAGTATTTCTTTTGTTTTAAAGACAATGGGTACCCATATCCTACTTATTTTATGAAAGTAACCTTTGTTTCCATAAGTTTTCAATATAATTATGGTATTTCCGCAAAAATATAAGTTTTATGTATAGATTCGTTAATGGTCCAAGTAGTCTAGATTAGTGGGTCGTTACATTTTTCTTGTTTTTTTTCTCATGAGTTCTTCACAAAAAGAAAAGTGGTAAAAGGTAAAAAATGAGAAGAGTGGGTTATTTATACTGATCGTGGCACAGTTAAAAAGGTAATGATGGGAGTAAGTTTTTGATACATGGGGAATCGTGTTAGCAGTCAAAACGCTTTTGGGAAACTGCAACGACCATAATTAGCTACTTTTTCGAAAATGCGCTGATAGATGTGACAGGTCAGATGGAAGGTTGGTCGATTAAGTTTATTATATGCTGGTCGCAGTAAAATAAACTTGGGGGGGCAAATGTTTACCCAAAAAAAGGACTACCTGATGATGTGGCAGAATTAGCCTACACGTGGGATACGAGTGACTATTTAAGTGAGTATGATCTGTTCGACCATCGACCAGAAAAGAATTCTCTCAGTAGGCAGTATATTTCATGGGCGACCAGTCTGATCGCAATATTTCATATATTTCCTTCAGATATGTAATTTTACGTTTATGTAATAATTGTGATTTCCATTATTATTTAGACACACCTGTATTAAATGTAATTAAGGACCATCTGCCCATGTAAGAACTCTTTGAGCCTATAAATAAGAATCAAGGGGCTCAAGAGAGGGGACTTTTTTCTTTTGGGACTTGTTAAACTAGAGAATTCTAAGAGAGAATTGTAGTGTTTTTATCTGCCATACTTGTATTCATCATGAGGTTTGTGAAACTCGTGAACCCTTAGTTCATTGATCACAGTTCTTGGGATTCGACATCAATAAGAACACTAAGTGGACGTAGGTTATTATCATTTACTGGGGTCGAACTACGATAAATCTTTTTGTGTCATTTATCTTTTATCTTGATTTCATCTCAATTCTATCGTTTTACTTGACTCCGTGTCGTTGACCAAATAAATGGTCAACATATACTTTGCTCGGTACAAATTTTTCAGGGACAATTAGTAATTCCTAAAAATAATTAGGTTTTTCAAGGAAAATTAATTTCCTAAAAATCTAATATATTTTTCAAGGAAAATTGAAATCCTAAAAATATAACATATTTTTCAAGGAGTTTTAAAGTCCTAAAAATATAATATATTTTTTAAGGATATTAATTCTTAAAAATAAAAAATATTTTTCTAGGAATTTTAATTCCTAAATATATAAAATAGTTTCTCAAGGAATTTGATTTCCTAAAAATATAAATATTTTTTAAGGAATTTTATATTCCAAAAAATATAGATATTTTTTAAGTAATCTAAATTTTAACCATATCAGATATTTTTCAAGGAAATTTGAATTCCTAAAAATATCTTGTCTGCCTGAGAGGTTATAAGTAGATCCTCTCTCCTCATTCCTACTCCATGCGCCACTTTCAAACAGGATTCAAGTCTAATTTTTCTAGTTCATCATCAAACTCAGATCTTTGGTAAGTACTCTCTTCTAATTTTCACATCATTTAATTTAAATGTGCTTAGATACATAAGAAACACTTTTCATTTTTGAGGAATTTTTGTCTGAATCTTCTTGTATTGTTGTGTCTTGATCCAAAATAATTGACTTACTCGAATCAAGATTTCTCTGTAAAATTCCTTAGCCTGGGAGATTTCCAGAGTTATAAACCCTAGACTGGGCGATTTCCAGGGGTGCAGGACCTTGGGCTGACCACTCACTAGTCCTGGCGATTTCTGGGACTCCAAACCTTAGTGCCTGCAATTTCCAGGGATAGGGTCAGGTTTGGGCCGAGCACCTCCATGGCACCCAATCATAGGCCGAGTACCTCTTGACTTCTCCTTGTGCAATTTCCAAGCCTAGGAACAAGTTTGGGTTGAGCACCTCCAGGGCTCCCAATCCTTGCCTTAGGTGATTTCCAGGTCAGTGTTTGGGCCAACCACCTCCAGGACTCCCAATCCTTGACTTGGGCGATTTCCAGGCTTAGAATTAGTGTTTAGGCCGAGCACCTCCAAGGATCCCAATCCTTGTCTTGGGCGATTCCCAGGCTTAGAGTTAGGGTTAGGCCGACCACCCATAGAGCTTCACGGGCCGAGTACTCCCTTTCCTTCCCTTAGGCGATTTCTAGGCTTAGAATTAGGGCTAGGCCGACCACCTTAGGGGTTCATGGGTCGAGTACCTCTTTCCTTAGGCAATTTTTAGGAACTCAGGGTGGTCGGCCCAAGCATAAGCCAACCACCTGATTTCCTTGGGGGTCTTCCTTGTACTGTAAAAAATATTTTTTTTGGAAACTTGAACGACTCTCTGGCATTTTTCTGAAGCTTACTTCCTTGGGGTGGTCGGCCTATGCTTAGGCTCACTGAGCTGACCCCCTATATAGAATCTTGCTCCCGATTTCTTCATTTTTACTCCTTAGTTTACGAACATGCCCCCAGCTATTGGCATCATTATGCTCATTTACTAACTTTAATCTTTATTTTTCTTCTGTTGCAGATGGCTAGCTCCTCTTCATCAGACAAGTCATTAAGTGAGCGTACTCCCTAGGAGTTCTTGGAAAGGTTGAAAATGATTTTTCCTCGTTCCACTTTATACTTATTTAGTGAGGAAGATTTCTTAAAGAGGTACTATCCAATGGCGAGAGTGAAACAGAAAACTCGACAAGCCTCTAAAGATGATCCTCAGATTGCCAGGCATATCACTCAGGGCTCCTCGTCGGGCTCTTCTCAGATTACTTCTCAGCATTATACGCCCTACGGTTCCCAATGCACCCAAGGTACACCTCAACAGAGTCATTCTTCTCACCGGGATAGGTCAGGTCAACGAGAATCATTGCAACGCCCTTTGCACCGAGATAGTCGGGTTCCCCATCAAACTTCTTCTCAGCAAGATTATACCGAGGGCTCTCGTCGCCATACTCCTCATCCTCAGGAGTGTCCCATTCACAAATTTTGTCCTAAGATGGTTTGCCCTCCTTCCAAGAGCAAGACAGTCTCGCCAGCTCAGCAGCAGAAGAAGAGACGACAAAAGGAGTTCCATTTATCAGATTCTGGGGCCACCTTCGCCAGTGAGATCATATGGAAACCGATTGAGAAGCCTCGCCCTGCTGATTATGAGGTTGCTTGGTTCAAGGGGGCGGCCTTTTACATGACTGAAGAGAAGGTAAAGAACTTGAGGAAGACCTTTGACCTCTCTGGTGTATCCATCACCATCCCTGGTCCAAATGACAGAGTTGAGGACCCTCTCTGGGTATCTGCGTTTGGACACGTTCTGCCATTAGGTTTGGGGCCCTAGTTCCTCTTCATCTATACTTCCAAAGTATAGCAGACTATTTTGGTATTAGTCCTTCTCAACTGGCTCCTAATGCAATCTTGGCCTTATCTGCATTGTACATCATCTATCACCACAGAAAATGGGCTGCTCTAATGCCTCACGAGATCCACTATCTGTTTGACTTGAAGACAAACCCTTCTCAGTGAAACTCGGGGTATTTCCACTTCTACCATTATATGAGCAAGGGTACTAACACCTTCTTGGAAGAGATCTTTGGAAATAGCAAGGCATTTAGATATGCTAACAACTTTTTCTTTACTAAGGACGCAGAGGCCAACTACTCCAAGTTTAAGCACGTTGGGCCCTTTTATAGACCACCCCTAACCTAGGATATGACAGTTAGGGCCAAGGCACTGATTGCCATGACTCCAGATTAGAAGAATGTCAAGACCCTCGTTACTCCAGAGAACCTTAGGAGGGTGGGGCTGTTTCCTCCTACCAGATCAGATGTTCTGGATGACGATGGTTCTGAGCCTGCGATAGCCATAGAATCCCCGGGACCCATTCATGTCGAGGAGGTACCCTCTTCGCCTGTGCTAGCCGGACATGTGGGCGATGAGGTCGGTGCATCTGCTGCGTACTCATCGCTTGCTTCAGACGACTTGATGAGGCTACGTTTGAACTTGAATCACAATCAGAAGGTTCGAAACTTTATCACCTTTATTTTATGATTCATTTGTACTAAATATCCTTCTAACATTTTATCTTATTTTGCAGGCTTAAACATGTTTGGTTTTGTCCACACCCAGCAGAGGTCGACTGCCACCGACGCCAGTCCTTCTATTCGAGTAGCAAAAAGGGCCAGGGTTGAGGCTGAGTTGGTCATGGAGGTTCCTCTTGAGGTGTCTCCTCCGACTCCTTTGGCGTCTAGTCCAATTGTTTTGGTGTCTAGCCCTGTTGAAGAGGTAGAGCCATCTTTGTCTACACTAGTTCCTCCCATTTTCACTGATGCAGGTGCTTCTTGTTCTGCACCTGCTCCTTTATCTGAGCCACATTAGTCTGCTATACGGAACTTAAGCACTCTCATGGACCGAGCATTGCATTGGGAGCAAACAACAACAACCTTTAATGGGATCAAGAATGAGGACCTGAATACCATTCTCACGAAGTCACTCTTAGACATTCAGAGTGTGAGTCCTTTATAGTTCCCTTCTCGTTTATTTAGCTTGTGTTCTCACGTTTATCTAGCACTTGTATGTTTTTTGTAGGCATTGATGCTGGTCTCTCATGTTCGTGATAGATCTATAGAATGTACTTCACGCTCTCCAACCTTCGTTCTGAGCTTGAAGCTGTCCGCCAAGAGGTACTGGACCTTAGGCGTGTTTTGGGCTCTAGGGATGCTGCATTGCCTTAAAGGATGAAGAGATCAACACCCTTCGCAGTACCGTGGAGCTCAAACAGAAGGAAGCGACCGAGTTAACTCTCTGGATAACCCAGATGGAGGGGAAACTTGCCGATCAGCTCTGACAATCTGAAGCTGAGAAAGAGAAGTTGATTGTTGACATGTACCAATTGCCGAAGAATTCTCTTATCGAGAAGGAGTAAGAGATCAAAGCTTCTTGGGACAAAGCTTGAGAGGAGTATTTAGAGACAACCTTCTCTTGCTTTTACTTGATCTGGAAGTTCAACAAAAATCTGAACTTGGATTTCCTTCTCGAGAAGACGCGAGCACCTTTCAGATGATATTCCTCAAGCAAAGGAGCTCAGGAAGTGTCTGGCTCGTGAGGCTGCCGAGGCTCAGGGCAATCTTTCAGATGATATTCCTCACCCTAGTTAGTCTTCTTTGTCCTTTATTCTGTCTTTCCTCTCATGCCATTGGTGGGGCACCTTGTACTTGACAGTTTTTACATATGACATTTTATGCCTTTATGCTTTTTTGTTATGAGTACTCAGTGTATTGATTGATTTTTTTTTTATTTCGAATGCTTACTAAGTATATCAACTCACAACCCTCATTGGTTTAGGTATCAGTATACTCTGAACACATGCATTTTTCGTGCCATACTAACCTTACTCCTTTATGTTTTTCATGCTAACAACCATGGTAATGTGAGTAGTATGATACTTCACCAAGTACCATGAAAAAAATGGTCAGGTCGACCACCCCATGGGTGATAGGCCGAAGACCACCCTATATGGTTGATGGACTAGCCGACCACCCCATAAGGGACATGGTTAGGAATCTCCCTACCAATGCCTTTTTTTTTTGTTTTTTCTTTTTGCACTTTCGGAACATATGTTGAACAAATGTCTTAGAAAAACTTGAGCTTGCTTAGCACTTAAGGTCACACCCTCATTTCTTGTGTATAACCCGATTGGTTTGTACTATATGCCCCCCAAGTGATCATGGGTTTAAAAGCCTTGGTCATTTGCTACTTGACCATGCATTGCTTCGAGCATTTAGACACATTGTACTATCCTTTTCACCCAATGATGCAAGCAGCAAATGCTTGTCCCTCGTTGGTAGTCGGGTGATGGTTTCATACTCAGTAGTAATGATACCTATACACAGATGTAGATTGTGTAGCAAGTGTCGATCACGATCTACATAATCTCTTGTGTGCTCATTATAATGATTGTAGATGGAAATGTCTAAGTTGGACCAATCGGGTCTAGATGGGATAATTGAGCCTGAACGAGTATTAGATCAAATTATCAATCGGTCCCTTAAGGACTAGATTCGATTATGATCTGATAATAGCGACTGGTCCTCGAACCAGCCTCTTGTTTTTTGATCGTATGGGCCGATAGGTTCCTCAAGAACTAGGATCGAATGTGATCAAATAAGTTGGCGACAAGGTCCTCGGACCAGTCTCTCATTTGGATCTTATGGGTCGATAGGCTCCTCAAGAACCAAGATCAAACATGAACCAAGATCGCCTAAGGCAAGGTGACAAGGTCCTAGGACCTATCTCTTTTGTTGATCGTGTGGGTCAATAGGTTTCTCAAGAACCAGGATCGAACATGATCAAATAGTTGGCGACAAGGTCCTTGGACCAGTCTCTCAATTGGATCTTATGGGTCGATAGGCTCCTATAGAGCCAAGATCGAACATGATCCATTGGGGTTGACAGGTCTAAAGGACAAGTCCCTTGTTGAAAGAAATTTAAAGAATTAAGTGAAACTTAAGAAATTAAATTCATTCATTCATTGAAGCACAATGCCTGTTACATAGACAATTCAAAAGCAATACATTTGCCTCCTGCTCGGCTATGCTTCTTTTCGCCAAGTATTCAACAGGAACGACATTCAGAGTGTCCGCATCTTTGGCACTGGCAAGCTTGGCTAAGGCACTAGCGTTGGCAATTTTCTCCTTCGGGACTTGTGTAATTGAGTATTTCTTGAACTACGCCACAAGTCTTTCACCTTGTTCAGGTACTGCACCATCCTAAGTCCCTTGGCTTGATACTCCCCTTGTACCTGGTACACCACTAGCTGGGAATCACTGATTATCTCTTGGGACTGTGCATGTACATCCCGAGACAAGCGTAATCCAGCTAATAATGCCTCGCACTCAGCCTCGTTGTTTGAAGCATTGAATCCAAATCTGAGAGGAATGGATTCGATTATTTTCTAGAGTGATCAATATGATTCCTGCGCTTGAGTTGTGTTCATTGGATGCTCCATCAACATATAGCTTCCATACAGGAGTATCTCCTTACTTCTCAGTATCTCTACTCGCTGATTGGTAGGAAGGGTCATCAAGGTTGGTGCCTTCGACTATGAAATCCTCCAATGCTTGTCCTTTTATCACCGTCCTCGAATGATAAGTGATATCAAACTGTCCTAGTTCTACAGCCCACTTGAGTAATGTCCCGAGGCCTTTGGTTTATGAAGAACCTGTCTCAGTGGTTGATCAGTCAGGACTCGGATCGAGTGAGCTTGGAAATATGGACGCAGCTTTTAAGAGGCGATTACTAAACAGTAGGCTAGTTTTTCAAGAGGGGGATACTTAGACTCCGCACCTACTAGCCTTTTACTGATATAGTTGATAACTCTACAAAATAGAGTTATTTTACCACTTTTTATGTGCTAATTATTGCTTAATTCTTGAGTTTTTAATTGATTTATTAAGTTTTAAAGTAATTTTGATTTTATTGAGTTTCTTTTAATTTTATATATTTTTGTGTGTTTTTATAGTTATTTTATTGTAAAATATTGTAGTTAATTATTTGAATTATTATTGTTTAATTTGAGGTAAAAAAATGTTGTATTATTGAACTTCTATTTTGTGGATTCTAATCCTTAATAATCTTATTTTACCATCTTGTTTACAATTATTAATTTAGTAATATATATTGTCTTTAATATCTTTATTTTAAATCTTTTATTTTATGTTCATGACATTAAATCTCATCAATCTTTGGAGCTAGGTTAGAATTTATTAATTTTGGTTTAAAATAGTTTTCTTTTTTATTTTAGACAACTCCTTTGGGTTCGATCTCATGCTTACACGAACAATATATTTCATACATGATTTGTGCGCTTGCGAGTATAAATATTTAAAACATACCCGTTTTGGGTCAATCAATAGTATACAGGGTGTTGTACCATGTTCTCTTCCTTTACCAAAGCAGCAGTGATCGCATGCTCGGTGATCATCAAATAGATGAATAGTATTTCACCATATATTGGCTTCGCTAGGATGGGAGGTTGGGTGAGGTGCTCCTTCAGGGCTTGGAAAGCTTCCTCACATTCCTCGGTCCATTTGATCTTCTTACTGCCCCTCAGTAAGTTAAAGAAAGGGACACACTTGTCCGTAGACTTTAATATGAACCTACTGAGGGCAGCTACTCTCCCGATTAATCTTTGCACTTCTTTGGCTGTGGTAGGTGACTTCATGTCGATCAATGCTTTGCTCTTCTCGAGGTTAGCCTCAATTCCACATGAATTGATTATGATTCCGAGAAATTTACCAAAACCAACTCCAAATGAGCACTTGAGAGGGTTTAGCTCCATGCTATACTTTCTAAGTATTGCAAAGCATTCCTCCAAGTCTTGAACATGCCCTCTAGCTTCTTTGGACTTGACCAACATGTCATCGACGTATGCCTCCATATTTTTGCCGATCAAGTCTCAGAACATGCCATTCACTAAATGCTGGTAGGTGGCTCTTGCATTCTTCAAGCCGAATGGAATCACAATCACCTTATAACAATACAATCCATTGTCTGTCCGGAAGCTGGTATGTTCCTCGTCGGGAGGGTGCATACTTAATTGATTATACCAAGAATACACATCCATGAATGAGAGTATTTCATGTCCTGCCGTTGCATCGACCAGTTAGTCTATTCTTTGTAGTGGGAAGCATTCTTTGTGGAAGGCCTTGTTTAGATATGTGAAGTCCACTTATGTTCTCCACTTCCCATTTGGTTTTGGGACCAACACGGTGTTTGATACCCAATCTGGGTAGTAGGCCTCCCTTATAAAACCGTTTTCCTTGAGTCGCTCGACCTTCTCCTTTAGGGTTTGAGATCAGTCTTTGTCAAGCAGTCTCCTTTTTTGTTGCACTGGTGGGTAGTTCTTGTCTATATTGAGGACATGACTTATTACAGATGGAGAAATTCCAACCATGTCCTTATGTGACCAGGCAAAGACGTCCTGGTTTTTCTTCAAAAATTCCACCAATCGTGCTTTAATTTCCACCTTTAACTCCTTCCCAACTTTGATTACTTTAGTCAAGTCCTCCTCATCTAGTAGGACTTCGTCAAGATCTTCGACTAATCCCACCCACATGACGTCATCCCCAAAGTGAGGATCGATGTCGTTTCCCTCGCTTTGGAAAACTTGCTATAATAACAAATCCTCGTTAAAAGGAGCCCTCGACTCCAGTAGAATGTTTCTTTCAACGTCAACTTCCATGTTGACAACCTCATCAGTTCCTTCACTCTCTTCGCAGCAGGTTACTATCATGTTGTTTATGCATGGTTCTTTCTTTTCCTTGACCACTGGCACATTATAGCATTCTTGTGCTTCCCTTTGGTTACTCGGTACGCATCCTTGCCCTGCGCTGGTGGGGTACTTTAAAGATAGATGCCAGATAGATACTGTTGTGTGTAATGCCATTAGGAGGGGTCTTCCGAGTACTACATTGTAAGCCGATGAGAAATCTACCACCAGGAACTTTGTCATCACAGTCTCGTGCCTGGGGGCATCCCCCACTGTGACCTGTAGTTTGATAGTTCCTGCTGGTGCTAGGCATTCTCCCGTGAGCCCATATATCACTTCGGAACATGGTGTTAGGTACTTGATCATGAGCTTCATCTTATGAGGGATGATTTGTAGATGATATCTACCGAGCTTCTCGTATCCACCAAGCACCTCTTCACTTGGGCATTGGCGATTTGAATGGTAAGGACTAGAGGGTCATTGTGGGGGTACCTCACGTGTCTGGCGTCATCCTTTATAAAAGTGAGTGTTCCACTTTCATACTTTGGATTTTTTGGAGACCGCTCCTCGATCGCCATACATTGGGAAGACTCCCCTACCTCAAGCCTGAGGGTCCTTGCATATCTCTCGTGAGCATTGTTACTGTTGCCTGCTATGTGGGGCCCTCCACATATGGTATCCAGTGTGAAGTCTATAGCAGCCGGCTCCAGTGGTGGACTCTTCTGCCTTCAAAATTTTGGGTTCTTGCTTGGGGTCTCAGTCTTGCCTCGGTACCTCAAGAGTTTTCTTGATCGAAGAAGAAACTCTATCTCATCCTTCAATTTTTTGCACTCGTTTGTGTCGTGTCCATAATCATTATGGAAACAATAAAACTTATTATTGTCTTTTTTTCCTTCTGAACGCAAGGGTGGTGGCTTTTGATATGGTACCTCCTAGTATGTTGCCAAGTAAATCTCAGCCCTTGATCTGGCCAGGATGGTATAATTGGTGAACATGGGTTGGTAGGGTTGATGCTTAGCTTGTTTTTCAGCGGGTGCTGACTTAGCTTTCTTTTCTCCCCCTGCTCGGCCCCAGAGGTATTCCTCTTCTTACCGTTGCCTCCACTGCCGCCCTGAGGGTTTGCACTGTTCTTATTTGCCTTAACAGTGGTCGGATGGTTTATGCCTTTTTCTTCCTTCATGATAGCATCATCTAGCTTCATGTATTTGTTGACTCAGTCTAGGAACTCTTGCAAGGTGTTGATAGGGTTCCTGTGTATACTATCCCACAAGGGACTTCGATAAGTTATTCCTGACGAGATGACAACGAACTTCCCTTCATCTCCTACCGTGGCCAATCGGTTTGACTCTCTCATGAATCTTTGAATGTATTCTTTTAGGGACTCATCTTTCACTTGCTTGATGTCAGCTAGCTGATTGGCATAAACTGGTTGAATCCGCCCGGCACTAAAGACCTTGCAGAATTCCTTCCTGAACTGCTCCCAGGAAGTGATGGATCCAGGTTTGAATTTCCAATACCATTCCTGAGCTGAGTCAGAAAGAGTGGTAGGGAATACAATGCACCTATAATCATGCTCCACATCGAGCAACTCCATTTGATCCTCGAACTTCCCAATGTGTCATACCGAGTCCTCCTTCCCAATGTATGTAGGAAGTTTCGGGGTCTTGTATTTTGGTGGTGGTTGGGCAGCTTGGATCTTGGCACTGAAAGGACTTCCACTTCTATGAGCCAGCTCGATATCTGAAGGTTTCCTTGTTAGACCCTGAACAGCCATAATGAGTGCATCTATTTGAGCCTGTACTGCTGGTGGGATCGCTGCTCTAGGTGGGGTCGAGGTCCCTGGTCCCCCTTCCTGAGCGCTGGTCCTCCTGTTGATGACCTCCCTCAAATCCTAAGGTTGCACATCTTTCCCCAGCCTATCGAACACAGTACTTGTGTTATTCATCACTTATTTTCCCTTACGAGACTAAGGGTGTAGGGGTGGTAGGTCCGCCTTGCCCTTGTCGGTGCGACCCTGTCCTCAAGCCTCTCCTCCTACATGAATTTGAGGCTTTGAGCAGCCATTTCCATTCATATCATGCCTTTCAGATGTTTGACCCTCATCTCTTGCGTTGTTTCCTCGGTTCCCTTGGGAGGGGGCCTTCGGGTTGGTAATACTCCTACTCTGAGATGGAGTGTTATTCTTCTTAGTCATGGAGGAGGAGGCAGTCTTGGACTGTGCCTCTTCATCCTTTATCTGGAAAAGTGGTTCTGAGAGTGTCCTTGGGGTCCTGCTCTTCCCCTGAGACTCTCTATTACTGTTGTCTCGCATTCCTGCTGCTTTGGCCTGAGCCTCCCTCACCGCCTGAGCAGCAACTTCAGCGTTAGCTCGGGCTAACTGAGCAGCCGCCTCCAAGGCCACAACGGCCTCCTGGTGCTTCCGGTCAGCCTTCTGCTTCCTTTAGATCATCCTTTGGACCTGCTCATCTATCCCCGTCGTTACCGTTCCATAGTCGCTCTCTGTAGGGAAATTTCTGCAGCAAAGGCCTCCTGCCTTGCCAGAAATTGCGCCATCTCCTCCTGGTGAGTGTCCTGTGGATCTTCTGCATCAGGTTGATCTCCTACCTACACCTGAGGTTCGTTAATGAGACCTATGGGGTCCTGGGTGGGGGGATCCCTGGGAGCAGTCTTCTTTGTCAGACTGGGTTTTGGAGGCATCGTAAACTGATGAATGTATGTTTCTTGATTTCATTCCCTCAATGAAAGCACCAAAATGTTGACCTGTAAAATTGGCCAACGATTGTATGTACAGTATATGACACCTTTTGAACTAAATAAATAAAAGAAATGCAGAGTACAATATCTTAAATAAGCACACAGGAATTTTATAGTGGTTCAGCCCTGTTCTAATGAACAGTAATAGCCTAATCCACGTAGCTTTTAGTATTGAATCACTCGACCATTACACCGTTGAACCAAAATATCCACTCATTCTCACGTGCCCACAATTTCTCCTCAAATATTCTTTAGATCTCCAAAATTCCAGAAAAAGTGATCTAGCCCAGCCAAAAAGTCCCCATAAATGAAGCCCTGGGTCCTTTATTTATAGTACCCAGGGGCTGTTACATGACTAGTAGTACTGGGATCGTGGTTTTGTACACAATTATCATGTAATGGAGAGATGTGTCCACCTTCCCATGATCATGAGATCATGGGTCTTCTCGTTGTTTCTTTAGATCGTGGTATATAATGCACGATAGAAACTTCTGGGAAAATGTTAAGTCTCTGTTGGTATATGAGACTTAGGTGCTAGGCCCGATGACCAACGTTTAGGTGCTGGACCTGTGACCTTCTGGGTGTTGGACCTGTTGACCCTCTGGGTGCTAGGCCTGTTGATCTTCGGGGTGCTAGGCCTAATGATCTCAGTTTGAATGAGAGTAATTATTTCTCAGTTAAGTGTACTTGGGGGTTTAGACCAACCACCCCGGTGGCTCTTGGGCTTGCTTAGGCTGACCACCTTAGGGGTTGAGGTCAGGCCGACCACCCCTAGGGGTCCTTGGGCATACTGGGGCCGACTACCCTAGGGGTTGGGGTCAGGCCGACCACCCCTAGGGGTCCTTATGCATGCTGGGGCCGACCAACCCTGGGGTAGGGGGTCAGGCCGACCACTCCTAGGGCCTTGGGCCTGCTTAGGCCGACCAACCCTAGGGGTAGGGGTCAGGCTGACCACCCCTAGGGGTTTTAGGCTTGGTCAACTTCCTTAGGTCCTGGACCTATCTTTTTTGCCCTTTGGTCTTTTCTCAATACTTTGTCGTTTTTCCCTGATTTGTGATGTCACGTTTCACATTCTCATTCACCACGCCATCCTCGTATTTTTTAGGGATAACAATGGTAATTTGTGAACTAAAATGTTATCGTATTATTTAAAAAAAATAATAAATAATATTTTGGTTTAATTTTTCTTTTAATACGTTTATGTTATTCTTTTTTTATATATAATATTGTTTATTTATTTAAAAATTATATGACAGTCATAACAATTTAATAAAAATAACTAATAATATTTTTTTAAAAATAAAACTAATTATAAGGAAACGATCATTGCATGTTGCTTGCACCTGGTATATATAAAAAATGTGTAAATGTAACGCCCTACTACCCTAGAGTCGTTACCATTTGATTTATAAAATGTGCCATTAGCTTGCTAATCGAGGTTTTAGGTTAAAAAGTGTGATTAAACAAAAGTAAAGACTCATTTAATGAACATTCGATAAAAATAGTTGGTCATTCATTAAAAATTGTAAAAATGTTATAGTGGGATCCCAAAATACTGTTTTAAAATACATTTACAATCTAGAGAGTTGGTACAGTCGACCTAGGCGACAAAAGAAAACATTCACCACATGTTCCTCAAAACAACCCTAGTCGTGGCGTCTAGGTAGACCAAATATGTACACACCGCTCCATGCCCTCCAACTCATGGTTGTTCGACATTTTTCCTTGCTCTTACCTGCACCATTGAGCATCCGTGAGCCGAGGCCTAGCAAGAGAACTTCAAGCACATCATACAATAATATACTTCAACAAATACATACTTAATCATAGACATCAAGTAATTACACATTTCCATTGGAATGCACAACAAGATCACAGTAGAATAACTCAATAGCACAATGACATAATGACCTAATAGTACAGTAATACAATAACACAGTAGTATAATAACACTACAACACAATAACATGGAAACACAATAACACGACAACTCAATACTACAACAGCGGCCTTCGCCGATCGGGGTGCGTTACTAGGCATCAAGTCCACGGTCCCAACCGAACGAGTGTGTACAGTACCCTCGAGGGTCTCACCCTGGTGGCCAATATTCAGCACGCTTAACACCGATCTTGGCCCCTTGCCACTCCCCGCTCTTGCTGCTCCCTGCTCTTGCTGCTTTTGGCTCTTGGCGATTAGTCATAATCACATGTATGACATAATAACTATAAACAATACATACAATGCTATACATCACATAGCTCTGCAGGTACAAACAGTTCTCTTGCCTGGTGTCCCGAGCTAACAACCCAAAGTGATCCCGAGCACGATTCCAAATCCCGAGCCTGAGTGGTAAAACCTAGTCACAACATATTAATAAATATCCATCATGATCTAAATCAATTAAAAGCATTTGGAATAACATACTAGCCTCTGGGACCTCGAATTCTACCAAATCAGGTAGTAGAATCATTCCTGAGCCTTAGTATTTAGGTTCCTAAGCCTAAAACCTTAATTTCATCTCTTTTCCCTTTTCTTTCCAATTTGGGCCGCGGCATGCCCTTAAGGGTCGCAACGCGCCTACAGGTCAGAGAGCAAAGCTCTCTTTGCTGAAGGATGCACACCTCGCCTGCGCGGTGACGTCTAGGCAACCTAGAGGCTTCTCCAGCCTCTTCAACCACGCGGGGCGTGACACCTGAAGAACATGGCCGCGTCTTGAGCCTTCGAAACCTAGAAATCCATGCATTTTTATTGCGTGTTTCCTAGCCAAACCTATAAATCCTCACCCAAGTAAACCCTTATACTCAAAATTCATCCTACAGTTCATATCCCAGTAACATATAACTAATAAAACCACCCCAAGTTCTTAGCTCATAACCCATCGAACTCAAACAATCAAACAAAACTCAAGATTTAAGAACAACTCCTAATTACAGCTTGTTTACCCAAAAATGGCTACTGATGACGTGGAAAGAATTTCTCACACGTGGTAGCGTCGAAATGAAGAGGTGTTGTTGGCCTATCGACCAGCTCCCTATTGCTTCATCAAACCTCACGATTAGATGCGACCAGACTGGTCACATGATTCGATTTATTTCCTTAAAATATTGTAATTTTGTAATAACTACATTGATTATTTCCTCTTTATTGCCTTGATATGCTGATATTAAGGATAATTAAGGCCCATTAGCCCATGTAACCCCCCTTGAACCTATAAATATGTAGAGGAAGGCTCAAGGAAAGGACTTTTGAACCTATTTTTTGATAGACTCATAGAGAGAGGGTAAGGGTGATTATCCATCGTTTTGTTGTAATTCTCCCAAGGTTGGTGAAACTCAAGAACCCTAGTTCTTTGATCACGACTTTTGGATTCAACATCAATAATAGCACTAAGTGGACGTAGGTTGTTACCACATTGTTGGGGCCGAATCACTATAAATCATCTGTGTCATTTCTTTACCATTTGATTCCATTCTTGATTCTTTCTGTTTGTTTGTCGTTAATCTGACTCCGTGTCGTTGGCCAAATCGAGGGTCAACATTCTGGTGCTTTCATTGAGAGTTTGATCAAGAAGCTATAAGAAAATAAAATGGCAAAGACATCTAAGAGCGCTGGACATGATGCTGGCACTGCATCATCTCAACCTCCTCCTCCAAATGTGGCGGAGAATGAACCACATTTAGAGTTTGATTCGGAGGAGTTTGATTCGGAAATGCTGAGGGCAACACTAGGGGTGTTACAAGATGAGTTGGCCAATCTAAGGGCCAATCAAGAGAACGCAGCGGGGACCATGGCGCTGCAGTAGAGAGAGATTGAGCATCAGCGCCAGGAGTTGAATGAGCGGCAGGCGGACATGGACCGTCGGCAAAGGGATGCCATGGTCGCTCTTGAAGCAGCCATTCAATTGGCTCGAGGACAGGCTATGCTGGCCTCTCAACCGGATCAGCCACCGTGTGCGCCACCACAACGGGCTCCCAAAGGCCGGAGCAGCCACATGTGGCTCAGGATGATGTCCCAATTCGGGATTCTGAGCAGCAGCCTCCATCTCAAGCTGGTCGAGGAAATCCCCAGCACCAGAGGCAGAATAGGGCCGGGCAGCCACCCTGCAGCCCTAGATGCCCAGGGAACAAAGAGCCAAATCCACCAAGTAGGGGGCATCGTCCTTCTGCCAATAGAAGGAACAACGAGTTAGGCTCTACGGTAGAGGCCTCCCATGACATAATAATGCACGGGGACCCAACGACCAGCGCATGCCTCCTCCTGACGCTTGGGAGATGCCAACCCGAGGAGTAAACAACATGAATAGACGATCGTGCCATAGTCGGCCACAGTTTAGAGACGGCCATGACTATAATGAGGCCGATTCTGGCAGGGGGAATTCTGGTAAGAGGAATGAAGAAAGGGGTGGAGACAGAAACCCCCCACCAAGAGAAAATAGGCCAACAAGCCATAACGCTGGGGGGCAACCCCGACAAAACAACATCTTTGATCGGCTAGGAGTTAGCGAGCAGAGGCGCAGGTATGAAGATTTGAGGGACGTGCTTAACGACAGTCGCGAGAGGCACAATGAGTACGCTTCCCTAGAGCCAGTTACCCCAGCGATCCCAGACGCGGTTCAGGAACAAATTGATGCCCTGAACCAAGCCGTGCAATAGCTAGTTGGGAGTCGAACATCCCACATAGAGTACGATCGGAGGGGGGGCACTCCATTTGTGCAAAGGATCGTTGTGGCAGAAACCCCCAGTAAATTCATAACTCCAATACTTCCAAACTTTGATGGGTACAGAGACCCAGTATCTCATGTCAACAAATTTGAGATACAAATGGATATACAAAAAGTGTCAGACGATGCCCGCTGCAGGATCTTCCCTGCAACACTGTCTAACATCGCCCAGGAGTGGTTCTTTAAATTCCCTCCTGCTAGCATAGTATCCTGGGTGATGTTTGTGAAGGAATTTTACGTACAGTTCTATGCGGGTCGCGTACACCCCACCGAGGACAACCAGCTGGTCGAGATACGCCAGACAGAGGGAGAGCCCTTGAAGGAGTATGTCTAGCGCTTTATGCGAGCAGCGGCTAGAGCCAAAACAGTGGGCGAAGAAGGCAAGATGATGGCCCTAACTGCTGGGGTTAGGTGCCACTCCCCTCTCTGGAACAGCCTGAGGAAAAATGGGGTAAGGAGTACCCAGGAGTTTTTGGATCAAGCTGATCGGTATATCAAGCTTGAGGATGTGATTTCCAACGAGGGGAAATCGCCCACGAAGGACAAGGGACCAAAAGAAGAACCCACCAAGGCCACCAATGGGTCGGATAAACCCAATGGCAATGACAAGGGCAATGGGAACGAAAATGGTAGGAATGGTGGAAAACGGGCGAACAATGAACTGTTAGCATCTGAGAATAAAGACCCCAAGGGCAATAGATATGAGCTGAGATTCACCAACTATACGACCCTTGTTGAAAGTCGAGCAGAGGTCTACCAGGCGACCAGCTCTAATGTTCCTTATAAGCGACTAGCACATATAAGGAAAGATATCTCTAAGAGAGATACAACAAAATTTTGTCGTTTTCACAACGACTACGGACTTGTAAAAAATGAATGCAACCAGTTGAAGGATGAGATTGAGTTCCTGATCAGGCAGGGACATAAGGAGATATGTGCGGGCCGAAGGAGGGTCTCAACGAGAGGCTCAAGGTGGCAATGAGCAGGTGCCTGCACACCAATGCTCACCACCTTTACAGCCAGCTCCTGTGGCAGGCACATTACTCACCATCTGTGGCGGCCCACACCTTGCAGGGGACAGTGGGAAGGCAAGGGAATGATACGCTCGAACCCTACGCCACGACCAGGACATCGAGATGATGAGTGTTGAGGATTGAGTAATGAAGAAGGCTCGAATGGAGGAGGAATCGATAACCTTCTCTGAAGACAATGCCCAGCACGTACGATTCCAACACTCTAATATGTTGGTCGTTGACGTAAAAATTTCCAACATGATGGTTAAGAGGGTGTTAGTTGACATAGGAAGCTCAGTCAACATCCTATACAAGTCTTCACTGGAAAGAATGAAACTATCCGTCAAGGATTTGGAGCCATGCAACCAAACCATTTATGGTTTTTTCTGGTGAAGGACTCACCTCAACTGGGTCAATCAGGCTCCAAGTTATAGTAGGTACTGCACTTGCAAATAGGACATTACTCACTACTTTCATAGTAGTTGATTGTCCTTCAGCATATAATGCTGTAATTGGGAGGCCAATTTTGGTCGACCTACGAGCTGTTACCTCAATATGGCACCTAGCCATGAAATTCCCAACCGACGCAGGGATAGGATGTGTGTTGGGAAATCAGTGGGAAGCGAGGGAGTGCTACAACGTCTCGATAACTAAGGCAAAGAAAGGTGTATCAAGGGAAGTTTCCAGAAAAGAGTTGCAAATGGCGACTGATGTACAAGCCCAATTAGATGATGATGTCACCAAATAGGGTGTTGCCCAAAGTGAGGACAGAGATTTAGATCCTGGCTTTGGGGATTTTGATGAAGAGATAGGACCCATCGAGGACCTTGAAGAGATCCAACTTGATGAAGAAAATCTGACTAGGGTTGTGAAAGTTGGTAAAAGCTTAGAGACAACAACGAAGCAAGCATTGGTGGAGTTTTTGAAGGAAAACCAGGAAGTCTTTGCCATGTGACACAAAGACATGGTGGGAATAGACCCTGCAGTCATTAGCCATGTCCTAAACCTAGACAAAATTTTTCCACCAGTACAACAAAAAAGGAGGCTGTTCGACAAAGATAGATCAAAGGCTCTAAAAGAAGAAGTCGAGAAGCTGAAGGAGAATGGATTCATCAGGGTAGCATTTTATCCATCACGGGTCTCTAATCCCGTGCTAGTTCCCAAGCTGAATGGAAAATGACGAACATGAGTGGATTTTATAGACCTTAATAAAGTCTGCCTTATAGATTGTTTCCCACTCCCTAGGATCGACCAACTGGTCGATGCCACTGTAGGGCATGAGATTCTCTCATTCATGGAGGCATACTCTGGATATAATCAAATTAGTATGCATTCACCTGATGAGGATCACACTAGCTTTCAGACTGATACAGGGCTTTACTGTTACAAAGTAATGCCCTTCGGTTTGAAAAACGCTAGTGCGACTTACCAACGACTGGTCAACCACATGTTTAAGGAGCTGATCGGTACAAACATGGAAGTATATGTCGATGACGTGATGGTTAAGTCAAAGAAGGCAGAAGGGCATATAGGGGACTTGCAAGAATGCTTCAACGTCTTGAACAAATATCAGATGAAGCTGAATCCCCTCAAGTACTCCTTCGAAGTAGGATCAGGGAAGTTCTTGGGATTTATAGTAAACTCACAAGGAATTGGGGCTAATCTAGAGAAGATTAAAGCCCTGATCGATATGAAATCGCCAAAAAAGATCAAGGATGTTCAAAGTTTAACCGGAAGAATTGCTCCTCTCAATAGATTTATTTCCAAGTCCACGGACAAATGCATCCCATTTTTTAATCTACTCAGAGGCAGCAACGAATTCGAATGGACGGAGGAATGCGAATAGGCTTTTCAAGCTTTGAAGATGCATATGTCGCAACCACCGATCCTATCAAAACTGGTCGATAAAGAAACTTTATTCATCTACTTGGCGATCACAGAATACACTGCTCGTGAGAACAAGAAGAAGGTGTGCAAAAGGCTGTTTATTATGTAAGCAAGAGGCTAATAGGAGTGGAGCTGCGATATCCACCCATTGAAAAATTAGCATATTGTTTAATCTTAGCCTCCAAGAAGCTGCGGCCTTACTTCCAAGCTCACCCAATCACAGTTTTGACCGACCAACCTCTATGGCAGGTTCTACAGAAACTAGAAGCCGCAGGTAGATTGTTGAAATGGGCAGTTGAACTTGGGCAGTTTGAAATCTCCTACTTACCACGAGAAGCAATAAAAGGGCAAGCCCTAGCAGATTTCATCACAGAACTCACTGGGCTTCCAGACAACAAGCAGCGTGAATGGTCTGAAGAGCCCAAGTCTCAAAGCCAAACTCCTTCTTGGAAGTTGTTTACAGATGGTTCTTCTAATGAGCAGTACGCAGAAGCAGGAGTGATTTTGATAATGCCTGAAGGGCATCGATTTCACTGCGCAATCAGGTTTGACTTCACTGCTTCTAACAACAAAGTCGAGTATGAAGCATTGCTCGCAGGATTACGGCTAGCCAGAGACATGCACATAAAATCGCTTGACATCTACAGTGACTCTCAACTAGTAGTAAATCAGATAATGGGAGAGTACCAGACTCGAGGCTTAAAAATGGTTGCTTACTTAAAGAAAGCGAAGGATCTATTGGCGCAGTTTGATAAGTACACCCTTCAGCAAGTACCTCGCGACCAGAATTCAAGCACTGATGCTTTGGCTAAATAAGCAAGTACGAAGGACACTGACACTCTAAACATAGTGCCAGTTGAGCGACTATCTGCACCAAGCATCCAAATAGAGTAAACTTCTTTGGTGATCCAGGCGACGGATACATGAATGGCACCTTACATAGAGTACCCGATGCAAGGCGTGTTACTGACGGACAGAAACAAATCTAGGACCCTTCAGCGGCAAGCTGCTAGGTATATCCTGATGGATGGAATTTTGTACTGAAGGGGATACTCAATGCCACTCCTCAGATGTATTTCGAAAGAGAAGGCCAAAGAATTGATGAAAGAGGTCCACGAAGGCTTTTGTGGGGACCATGCTGCGGGGTAGAGCTTATTAAAAAAGATCCTAAGGCAAGGATACTTTTGGCCATCAATGAATGAAGACTTGATGGAATTCATGCGGAGATGTGAGAAATGCCAGAGGTTCTCAAAAATTCCACGAGCAGCCCCTAATGAGCTAAAACAGATGCAAAGTATGTGGCCGATCACAGTCTGGGGTATAGATTTAATCGGATCCTTGCCCACAGGAAAGGGTGGCGTTAAGTACGCTGTGGTTTCCGTTGATTACTTTACAAAATGGGACGAAGCTGAGCCACTCGCAACCATAACGACCAAGAAAGTGCTGGATTTTATGGTTAAAAGCATCGTGTGTCGCTATGGATTACCAAGAAAAATTGTCTCAGACAACGGCACGTAGTTTGATAGTGATCTGTTCATGGATTTTTGCGAACGACATGGAATTATCAAGAGCTTTTCTTCAGTCACCCATCCTCAAGCAAATGGATAAGTCGAAGCAGTCAATAAAACGCTAAAGGATACTCTGAAGAACATGCTTGAGGAAGCAAAGGGGGCATGGCCAGAGCAATTGCCTGAAGTCTTTTGGTCGTATAGAACTTCCCTCGAATAGCAACAGGCCATACTCCATTCTCCCTAGCTTATGGATATAAGGCTATGTTGCTTGTTGAGTTAGATCCCCCATCACATCGGAGAATGACATACGATCAAGGCTCTAATAGCCAGCTATTGATGGAGCCCCTAGATTTGATTGATGAAAAGCGCGAGCAAGCCCAACTCTGAGTAGTAGCTTACCAGCAAAAAGTCGCCTGATATTTCAATCCTAAACTACGTGAAAGGAAATTTAATGTCTGAGATCTAGTACTTCAAAGGGTTTTCCTTAACACCCGCGATCAGGTTGCTGGAGTACTCGGACCTAATTAGGAAGGACCATATTAGATTGAAGAAGTCCTCCATCCAGGCACCCATAAACTTGCTCACTTAAATGGAGATCACATTCTTTGCTATTGGAATGGAGAACACCTTGCGTACTATCAATAAACAATTATTCTTAAAGAATTGGCTTGTATTAATTTTACTTTTTACAAGTTATGAAAAAGGGTTGGTCATTTTATGTGACTGATCGCTTATAAGTGTAAGATCATTTTGGTGATCACTCGTACAGACATGATTTGTCCATTTATTATGAGAAATATAAGAGATTGTGCACAACCAGTCATTCTTGCCAATTATTGTATTAATTACAAGTATTTGCTCATTACGTGTGTTGTTTTGCTATATTATCATTTTAAATTCTTTACTATGAGCAGTAATGTTCGAACAGGTTTTGGTCAAGGCAAGTGACCAAGGACCTAAAGCTCCTCAATCACTTGGGGGGCATATAAGGCATCTAGTAAGCAAAGCATATCGAAAGGTATATAAACAAATGAGCAAAATAAGTGAAAGCATGCTAGGGTACTTAGAGTATTTTTCAAAATTTTGTATGTTGTTAAATCAAACCAAAGTACTATGTTGGTTCGGTCATGCGAGTAGATGTTATAATAAAACACAAATATTATAATATCAAAAGGAATCCATTTACACCGCGAGCAGTAACTGCTTGGATGTAATTGTTTGTTAAAAGTAAAAGCTGCCCATGCAGCAATAAAAAAAATTAAAGTTAAAACATTGTCTTTACATCACGACTTGCAGGTCGTGTATTTAAAAAGAAAGAAAATTAAAAGACTACGAGGCTGGAGGATTTTGAGGAGCGTTCTAGTCGGTAGTAGCGTCAGCTTCGTTGTCTGCACCATCAATCCCCGTTGCTAAGATAATTTCTAGGGAAGCGGGAGTTTTGGCTCTTTCCTCCTCCTCCAGGCGAATGGCGCATCGGGTCATTAAAGTTCGTCTCAGGCACTTAGACAGATAGCTGAAGTCGGCCTTTTGATTGTGCTTCAAAAACTCGTAGAAGCAGAGATGGGTGGCTTCCCTATACATCTCCATGTTTTTGGCATTAGCCTCTTCAAGCTCCTTAACGTGCCTCTCCAGATCCTCCATCTCCTTTCTGCTCGCAATCAGATCAAGCTTGAGCTGTCTGGCCTCTTGGTGGTTGAATTTTCCACTCTCCCTGAATTTTTCTTTGTCCTCATTAGATCTATTCAGGGCAGCCCGACTCTCCAGCAGCTCTTCGGTCAGCTAGGCTTTCTGCTCGTGCAGTTCGTCGTTCTGTTTGGTCAGCGCTATGTTTTTCTCGAACAAGTCAGCATTCTTCCCCTCGAGCGCCTTCACTGCCTCAGCAAGCCTGATGTCAAAGTCTTTGGTTTGGGTGACCAAAGTACCCGCGCGGTGCCAACCAGCAGTGATAGTCAACAATCCCTGGGATCAAATAAAAGGAATAAGATGATGGTAGAAAGTAAGAGTAAACTGACTCAACAATGGAAAAGAACTTACACTGACTATCCCGTTTAGCCCTCAGTTTATTATTTGGTCAGTTTCCATGGAGCTGGTGCCGGGGAGGGCCTCTTGACTGTGTTTGTACTTGGAGAGCTTGTATATTCTATCCCTGGTCGAACTGACCACGGTGCTGGCTAGAGTGTCTTTGGGCGGGGTATGGTGTGGCTGGTCGGAAGGCACTGGAGGAGTAGAGTGTTGACCGACCGGTGCAGTTGAGGATGGCTAGTCAAGTGAAGTGGGAGGCAGCGTGGTTTCCCTCGAAGGAGCAGTTGCTGAAGGACCCTCAATCTGGGCATTCTTTGAAGCAGTTTTGCTACTTTCTCCGCGAACCCTCTTGCTGTCTTTCTTCCTGCTCGAGGGAGTAGCAGGGGCTGTTCATCTATCCCATTACAACTAACAAACTCCACAACTTACTCACACTAGTGACCCTCTGCTGCTACTTTTCGGGATAACTGGAGATCTCAACTCCAACTTATCTAGAATCCCCCTTTCAACCCAATAACAGGTCCACACCCTACTAGGAACCAACAACTCGAGTTCACCTGTCAAAACTGACCCAACTCCTGAACTCTGAGGTTCATACCCTGAACCAACCCACAACTAGATCCAAATATCCACAGGTATAATGCACACACAAGCATATACTAGGTCAAATCCACAATGATATACATTTAGCTACCGAATTTAATCACCACTACGTATATCCAGGTCTCAACATGCTTCATACAAGCAAATAAACGGATATAACATACAGATTCAATTTAAACAATCAATCACATAAACTCAATATGTGAACCATTATGCCAATATTCATCCACATGCATAATAATGTTATTCAGCACGCATTAATCTCAACATGCAACAGTCAAGGGCCCAGCCCAACAGTATCTCCTGCATATGTCAACTCATTACTCATGCTCCATATAGATAAGCAGGAAAACAGGGCATTCAAACATATATTCAAACATGTCCATCAATCATACCAACCAACCCTGAGTCGAGTTTGTCACTGACAGCGAGCGTACATGTTTGGTCGATCTCCAGAACCAATAAACCTTGGCTCGCTCTGATACCAAGTTGTAACGCCCTACTACCTTAGAGCCGTTACCAAGTGAGTTTTAAGACAAAACAGTGTGCAATGAACTCACTAACCGAGGTTTTAAAACAAAAGTGTGACTAATTAAAAGTTAAGGCTGTAATCTTAGAAAAATGCGTTGTTTCAATAAAACTTCTAGTATTTAACATTTGGGATCCCAAAATGAGGTTTGAAAACTATTTACATCTTAAAATTAGTTTACAATTGATCAGTTATAAAATCATAGATTATTACAGCCATTTTCAAATAAACCCCCAACCAAAGCAGTCGGGCAGGCCAAACATGTACGCGTCGCTTCACGCTCTGTGTACTCATGGTTGGTTGACTCAGTCTTTGCCCTTACCTGCAACACGGAGCACCCGTGAGCCGAAGCCCAGCAAGAAAACTCATGCAAAACATAACATATGCAAACATACAGTTAATCATATCAGATAGTCCACAGATAAACAAGTCAACCATTAGATTAAGAAAACACGGCCATGCCGCCCCAGAAGCCTTACCGAAGCCTGGGGTATCGGTTCACACCATAAGGATAACACATGTATCCACCGGGCCCTGCCCTGACTATAGCATCCCATGTGCTAAGTGTTACTTCCGGCTCCGCTGCCGCACCCGGCCTACGCCGCTCTCGGCCCTTGCCGTTCATTTTATTATAATCACACATATAGTATAACACAACAACATTCGAACGAATAATAATTCATTTAAGTCTGCATCCTAACATGTCATGCAATATAGGGCCATGCCCGGCAATCATCTCATCATGCAACATGAAATATAGGGCCGTGCCCCGCAATCACACTATGGGCCCATGCCCTATCCTTCGGGTGTTATAGTTTTCTTACCTTTCCAATCAATAGCTTAGATCACCTGACTCCTTGAGCACGATTCCACTCGAGCCTTAGCGCACACCTAGGAACAAACATAGGTCAAAGTCAACACGGAACCCCAAGTCCGAATACCTAGCCTCGGGACCAATCCCGAGCCCCCGGGAAGTCCTATATCCCAAAAACAAAGTGGCGAAATCGAGCCCCGAACCCTAGGTCAAAAACCCAAAAATTCACCTCTATGAACAGTGCAGCGCTACAGCGCTCTAAAGAGGGCGCTGTAGCGCTACAAACAGAACACACCCCCCCCCCCCCCAGAACAGGGGCTAGCGCTACAACGCCCACTGACTAGCGCTGTAGTGCTAGTTGCAGCCCAGAAAACCCAAAATCGCATTTCTGCGATTTCCTTCAACGAAATCAACCCCAAACTTGTCCAAACCTTTTCCAAACCCAAAATCAAGCTTATAAACATCTCACACTCATCCCAAGCATCTCAAGAACTCAAAACCCAAGCACATTCAACCCAAATCTCAAAATTCACCATGAACAACCCTAAACCCAAAAATTCAGTCAACAACAAAGTTAAAGGCTTAGAATTCTTACCATTGATGCAAATTTCGACCTTGATTCAACCCTAGACCTCCTTAGCTTGTTCATAATCAAAGCTTGCCCAGAAATTCCCTAAAATTCCCATCAACTCAGCTCAAAACACAGCTCAAACCATCAAAACCCTTAAAACTGAAATCTCTAAAACTTACCTCAAAAGTTGATGTGTTCTTGCCAAATCTTCAAGTCTGACCCAAGATCCTTGATGCTCAGCCAACCATTGCTCTCCACTAAGCTTTGCTCCAAGAAAAATGGAGAGGAATGGTGCAAAAATGCACAAACCGATCCTTTGGAAAACCCCTCTGTTTTTCTCTCTTTTCTTTCTTTCCTTTTTCTTTCTTTTCTTTCTTTCCTTCAGCATTCTCACTCTCTAACAATCCCACTCACTATATAAAGCCTTATAAAATCTATCTTTAAAAGCAAAATGACCAAAATGCCCACCCTATTAAATTCTAAATCCTTTTACCCAAGTAGGGCCATTTTAGTCATTTTACCCAATTCCCGCTAATCCTCAAGTGTCTCTAATATTTTCCCGTTGCTTTCCAACACCTGATAAACCACCAAATAAGTATCCCCCATCATCAAAATAAATCTCAATCTATTCTCTGAATTCCTGTTCATACCCCCAGGCTCGCCCCGAGCCGGGTATAAATTCCCGTCATGACTTTCCGCTAGCCTGCTCACTGGGATCGTCTCGAGTCACGAATCACAGATACACCTACATACCACTGTGGTCTCAACAATCATCACATATCAATACAGTCATGCCCAACATGGCCAAAATTACAGTTATGCCCTTCTAACACGATCCGGGCCTACATGCATACTAATATACATAGCCATGCATCTTAGATAAACAAATAGTCATATAACATGCTTTAAATCATAATCATGCATTTAACTCATCAAATCACACATAAATCCTATCATGCCCTCCTGGCACGCTAATCAAGGCCCTTAAGCCTTATTAGCTAAATTGGGTCGTTACAGTACCCATGCTACAACTACTGGTCGCTACATTACTTACTAAACTACTGCTACCCTCACTTACTGCTTGGAAGAAATCTGAACCTAAGTTTGGAGTGTACTTAAAGTTGTCGTCCCCATCAAATAAGTAACAAGGAATTGGAAAACTATCTAAGATTGAGAATATAGTACCGTTCTCATCTGAGGACTTGTTGATGGGTGCACAGGGTTCGGTAGCTTTCTTTTTTCCCTTTCCCAGTGGGGCAGGGGGAGCAGCAGCTCCCGGGTTGCTGGAGGGTTCCCTGATTGTTACTCCAGTCATCCTCCTCCTTTGAGGTTGTGACACATCTGGGTGCTGCTCGGGAATCTCCTCGCCAGTGGCCATCCCCGCTGTTGACTCCCTCACATCCTAGTGAGGTGCCAGAAGCTCGACCAGCCTCAGGTGAGCTTCTGTGACCAGCTTTTTGATACTCTTCTCTACATCAGTCATGCTGGCCAAGAGTGCTGATCGGACTTCCATGTCTGGAGTGGGAGCCGGTCGCAGCCATGGACCTGAAATACACTAAATCTCTAAGGGGAATGCAGGAAGAATTAAAGGAAAATAAACAACCAGGAGAGCAAAGATATTACCTCCTTGAGTGAAGGCTAGGTTGTTGGCAACCATGTCGATGGTCAGAAAGTACTCTAAATGGTACTTCCCCACATTGGATATAAAAGTGGTATCACTCAAGAAAGTGCGGGTCGTTTCCTGGTCGTTTCTTGGTTGGGGTTGGATTTTAGGTCGAACAGGTAGTTGACCTCGTGTGGCGTGGGGACAGGCCACTTCTTATGACTATAAAGGATATAGAGTGCAGAGAGCATTCTATACCCATTTGGGGTTATTTGGAAAGGAACGACCCCAAAATAGTTGGCCACTCCTTGGAAGAAAGGATGGAGAGGCAGGATCACTCCTGCCTCAATATGATGCCTCGACCAGGTGCTGAAGGCGCCTCCAGGCAGGTTTTCCCGCTGGTCTCGGGTGGGTTGGACAAAGGTTACCCCAGGAAGTCCATACTTCCTGATGTAATTGGAAATCATCCTAACTGTGATTCAGCTTAGAGGGGAAACATACCATTCGACATTTGGTCGAATGACATTTCGGAGTTGGGCTTGAGTTTGGATTTCTGGGTCGGGGGTATTTCCTTCTCGACCACTGGTTGAAGGAATTTCAGCCTGAGGAGCAGGCTGGTTTGAAGGAGTGGGAGGTTTCTTTTTCTGTGCTTTGGACTTTACTCGACCCATGTTTTGAGGCGGGGTCGATGGAGTGTTTGGGATGACACGAGAAAAAGGGATCTCTGGGATTAACAACGATGGTTGCTCCTCATCCTCAAGCAATTGGGCCAACAAGTCATCATCGATAGGCCTCTCACCTCCCCACGGATCTTGCATGAAAATCTGCAAACAGAAAAGGGGGAGATGAGTATATATGGCCTAAAAACTTGTATTTAAAAGTTGGAATAACACTGCTCGTGTATAAAAGTTAAGCTTTTATACGACCAGCAGCATTCTGACAAAAAACACTATATTTAAAGCGAACCGTTTGGAAAACGGATTAAAAAGCAGAAGTGATTTTCGACTCTGAAAGGGCGGGAAAAACCCAGTTTTTTCTACATGCTCAGAAATCAAATTTTTACTTCGATTTCATGCCCTAAGTTAAATATTCTAACTACCAAACTGGTTCCTAACCCCTACAAAGCATTATTTCACTTCCCTATCAAAAACAGATCAGTATAATCATCTACCCTGACGTAATTTCTCAAAAAGAGTCGAAAGTGCTCAAAAAGTCAGAATACAAAACGAAGATGAAACAGGTATTGCATGGTATCTCAAACGACTGAAAGGTTTGGGAAACTTACTTGAATAAAAGTTAGAGTACGAACACGAGCGTTTTGAACGTCTGAGCAAAAGTTCCTTGGATCAGCGGTGAAATTTTCTGGGTTTGTTTGGCTCTGTTCTTCAGAGTTCTTGAAGAAGAGAAGATAAGTGAAAAGTAAAAAGTAAAAAATGATCTTGGGGGAATTATTTATATTGATTTTGGCACTGTAAAAGAGGTAATCATGGAATTACTTTTTTCAAAGCATGGGGAAACGCAATAGCCGTCAGAATTTTTTTTGGGAAACCGAAAAGACTTGATTGGACATGATTGGTTACTTTTCTTGAGAAGGCATGGGCGACTCCAACAGATTTGGTGGGGTACACAAAGGGTCAGTTTCTTATGTTTACTTTATGCTAGTCCCAGTAAAATAAACTTGGGGGGCAAATGTGTTACCCAAAAATGGCTGCTGATGACGTGACAAGAATTTCTCACACGTGGATGACACGTGGCAGCGTCAAAATGAAGAGGTGCTGTTCGCCTATCGACCGGCTCCCTGTTGTTTCATCAAACCTCACGATTAGATGCGACTAGACTGGTCGCATACTTCGGTTTATTTCCTTAAAAGATTATAATTTTGTAATAACTACATTGATTATTGCCTCTTTATTGCCTTGATACGCTAATATTAAGGATAATTAAGGCCCATTAGCCCATGTAACCCCCCTTGAGCCTATAAATATGTAGAGGAAGGCTCAAGGAAAGGACTTTTGAACCTATTTTTCGATAGACTCATAGAGAGAGGGTAAGAGTGATTATCCATCGTTTTGTTGTAATTCTCCCAAGGTTGGTGAAACTCAAGAACCCTAGTTCTTTGATCACAACTTTTGGATTCAACATCAATAATAGCACTAAGTGGACGTAGGTTGTTACCACATTGTTGGGGCCGAACCACTATAAATCATCTGTGTCATTTCTTTACCATTTGATTCCATTCTTGATTCTTTCTGTTTGTTTGTCGTTAATCTGACTCCATGTCATTGACCAAATCGAGGGTCAACACAGCTAGAAACTAAATCATAAATCAATATAAACCCTTACCTTACTGAGAATTCTTATCCTCAACTAAACCCCAACCAATTTAGGCTTTACATTCCTTGTATCCTCAAGCCTTCTTCCCTTGAATTCGGTAACAAAATTCCCCTTAGCCTTTTGAGAGAGAGAGAACCGTGAGGGAGAGAAAGAGAGCCGAGAAGATGTTGTGTCTTTTCTCTATTTTCTGGTCAGTTCTAGAGTTTAGGTTTGCTTAAGTTTGTCCCCAGCTGTAAAATACCCAAAATGCCCTAAGTCTATATTTAGTCCTTTAATGCCACTAAGGGCAATCCCGTAATTTGCCACATCTCGCTAATTCCTCGAGTGTTCCCATAGATCCCCATTTAATCTCGACGTACCAAAATAATTACTAAATAATTACCCGTTACCCAGTAAACCCCAGGCACATGCCAAATTCTCAAAATATCCATAGACTCACCCCGAGCCGGGTATATGACCTCGTTGTGACTATTTCGCTAATTTGCTCCATAGGATCGTCTCGGACCACACATCTCAAATATATCCCCATAACACTGGGGTCTCACTCATAACACATGCATATTTACATATATGCCCTCAACGAGCCAAAATTACAAACACGCCCTATTCATAAAAAGGGCCCACATGCATATTTAATACACACAAACATGATTGTCTAATCACATTACCACATAATTCATTTATAACACATCATCACGCACAAAATCCATTACTCTTTCATAAAATCCCAATTAAGCCCTTCAGGCACTATACTCAAGGCACTTAGTCGTTATATCAAATTCGAGGCGTTACAACTATCCCCTCCTTATCACAATTTCGCCCTCAAAATTTATTCAAATACCTCAGGATACTAATCCCGCAAACCTGACTATAATCCCATAATCAGGTCCTTTACTTTGTCACTACTTGCAACACTTTCACAAGTATGATAGTCTTAATCCACTACAACAATTTTTAGTATATATTACAGTAAAAAATGACACATATTTAAAAGTGTTATTAATAGATTAAAAAAACACAGATCATTTTTTACAGTGGAATAAGACACGGAAGAAAATTTTTGGCGCCATATGAAATATACCTAGGCGCCAAATGAAAAAATTATGGGTCTAATTTCTCTCAGCCTCCATTGAATCCCTAAACCTAAGATACCCAAACAATTTCTCTCAGCCTCCATTGCCGCCTATCTGCCTCTCTTTCTTACACTCATTTGCAAAGCTTATTCTCCTCCATTCACTCTCTCTCACACACTTATGCTCTCTCACTTTCATCTCGTCTCGTCTATCTCTGCCTCACGACGTCGGTACGAGCTTCCGGAGCACACAACGGCAGTTGGGAGTCTTAGAAGTGAGAGATTAGCCAATCTGATTGGGTGTTGCTGCAAAGGAGATAAGAGGTTGCTCGTGGCCGAGTTTATGCCCCATGAAACTCTCGCTAAACATCTTTTTCACTGTAAGTTACTTTATTTCTTTATATATATATTTATATGTATATGTTTGTACGTCCTTTTCGTTTCCAACTGATGGGTGTTGGGAATTTTTAATTTATTAAATAAAGCTAAAATAACTGATGGGTTTGTACATACTTCCTTTTCGTTTCCTTTTTATGGGTGATGGCTTCTATGGGTGTATTTGGTTATTGTTTGGCAGAACCTATTTGGCTTCAATCTTCCTTTCCTTTCCATGTATCTTAAACCTTAACTTTATACTCTAATGGGTTTCTTCCTATTGTCTTTGATTATTTGTTTTCGATTGCAATGACTAAGCTCCGAGGTCAAACTATCTTGGGTTTGATTCTTTTTTTTTGGGGGGGGGGGGGGGGATACCTGGATTCTGATATGGTGGCCAAGAGAAATTTGGGTTTTGGGTGCTTTTCCAAGAGGAGATTAGGTTTATTGAATTGGGTCGTCTTTGGATTTTGGCTTGCATTACTGCTTTTGCAACCGGTGGCTAGTGTCAGACCCTTGCGAGAAAGAGCTCATTCTTGGGGCGATGAGGTTGGTATTGAGATTATTGCCTTACTTTTATTTTAAAAAAAAGTTTATGAATAGTTTGATCAGCTATAAAGATTACAATTTGAATTGGGTAGTGGTTATTAGTTTTGTTCAATGTTTCTCTTAGTCAGTGTACACACTAAGAGATTAGAGATTATATTTCAGTGAAATTATTTATACGTTTTAGAAAGTTATGACTGGGGGAAATCTGTATTTGTGTTTACTCCAAAGTTTCTTTAGCTTTTTATTAAGTTATAACTCTGCTGCAATGAGGAGAGTAGGAGGAGAATGAGATATTATTGAAATACAAATTGCAAGAACTCTGAGGTGCTAGAGTATTTTACTAAAAGCTATAAATTTTATCAGCAAAATTAGTTAATAACATACTCATCTCTGTTGCACAAAACCGTAGAAGAGGAGGTTCATTAGCTTTGTCATTGATGTGTTTTTCTGGCTTTGCCATGTAGTCTTATTGAAAGTAGCTCGTATTTATTCACATTGAGTTTTGTTCTTGGTTCATAAATTGGAGTAGACAATACAGAAGTTAATAAATTGTACCTTCCATTTTATGCAAGAAGACAACTAAAAGCAATATTTTTTTTAAGAAATGTATCTGTCATGTGAAAGCCAGTTTTAATTTAATGAACTTCCTTTTAGAAATTTAGCTGCTCTCATTTCCCTTTCCCTTTCCTTTCGGTAAGTATGCAAATGTAAAATTTCCTTTGAAATAGTTTCTGGCAGGAAAAGGAGGGAGAAAATTCCTTTCTTTCTTTCTTTTTTTTTCTTCAGAAATATGCATTTAAAATATGGATGGAAATTTGAGTGAATTTGCTGAATTCACCTCATTTGCCTCTTGCAGTGGTTATTCAGAGGAAAAAAAGAAAGTGACTTGGGTCCATTTTTTGCATGGAATATAATTGGAACATATAGAGGTTAGTAAATTGCATTGCACACACATTTAATTTTTATCTTGTAAATTCTAGCTACAACTCTTTACATGAAATTGACAGAGAACTGGATCAATTTCAAATTAATTAATAATTTCTTTAATTATTTTGGGTGAAAATGAGGATTAGTTGTATCCACATTTTGCAGTATGTGTGATGTGTGTGTGGCATGGGGGTGGGGGTGGGTAATACCATGTGATTGTCTTATTTTATGCCACTTACTGTCTATTCATTGTGATCAAAATACCATTCAATTGACACCGTTATATGGACAGATTTTCAGTAGTAAAGATCCATTCAATTTAGTTTGTATTTCTACTCTGATCTGATTACTGGCACATCCTTATTCGTGTATTGCATGGACTTGGAAGTTTCTAGATTCTGCAAATAGCTCTTCCAAATTTCCTGATTTCAGGAAATCCTTTTTCAATTCTGTAATTGAGTTAGTTAGTGCACCTTGACAGAGGCTATGTTAACCACTCAGAATACTAACGAACATAGTTTTGCCTTTGTTCATGTATCATATATCTCTCAAAATTGGCCAGTTCAACATGTGGCGGCTAGCCAAGATGGAATGTATTTAGCTATTGCTGGTTTGCATGGGTTAATCATATATGATATTTGTTTAAGGAAGTGGCGAGTATTTGGCGATGTTACGCAGGAACAAAGGATTCAGTGTTAAGGTTTATTATGTATGGGGCAGAATGTTGTTGTTTGCAATTACATTGACTCCTCTAACACGCGAGATAGCTATTCAAATTAAATTTCATTCTATTAATTTTTTTTGTGATGTGGAGCTGTTTCTTTTGTTCTTTTGGGTGGGAGGTTAATCTTGCTCAACTAAATTGTTTTTACTGTTGGTATGATTACAGGTATGAATTGCTTTTTACCCTAGATATCATCTTGATCAGAGCTCCTTGCTTTGTTGAAAATCATTGCTTGCCAGACCAATGGTGATGGATGTCTAGCAAGAGTATATACTAGTCACTTATTGCCCATTTGATGTCCATATATTCCATGTAAAATTAGTTGGTGAATTAACACTATCTAATACTCCAGATTTACAGGTAAAGAATTCTTTTCAGTTGCTCACTTTTAAAATTCCCTTCAAATTAATACCTATTTGATGATAGTCGAATGCTTTTTATTTAACTTGCATTCTGTATGTGAATGATTTTGTAAAGATTATATTCTTCATACATTTTTAAGTGATAAAATGACAAAAAACTTTCTACAGTACGAGAACTTTCGATAATGACTGCAAAGAGCCATCTAGCATCAATGTGCTTCATCCCTGATCAGCTTCCAAGAGATTGTATTTCAAATAATCATGCTAGCTCTAATTCTGATTACCTGGCAAGAGAGCCTACTAGGTATTGCTGGTCTAAATGATATTGAATTGTCTGCAGATAGCTATATACGTAGTTATAACGAACATTTGCATTTTAGGTGTTTGATATTGAGAGTAAATGGGGAGCTTTCTCTTCTTGATTTGGATGATGGGCATGAAAGGGAACTAACTGATTCTGTTGAATTATTTTGGGTTACTTGCAGTCGATTAGAGGACAAAACTAATTTAATTGAGGAAGTATCTTGGTTTGATTATGGACATAGAGGGATGCAGGTAATGAGTCATCAAGTTCAATATCTTATCTCTGATATTTTGTAAGATCTTTTTTGCTTAATGAGTTTCAGCTTTAATTCTATTTCTTTTACTTGTCTAATATTTATTCTGGTTGGAAGTTTATTTTTACAGGTTTGGTATCCCTCTTTGGGTGCTGACCCTTTTAAGCGGGAGGATTTCTTACAGGTACGTATTCTTTGGTGCTAGAAGCCACAGGTTTTGCATATAATAAAAGCTTATCTTCTTTGTTAGCATTTTTTTTCCTTATTTTTCAATTTCCCCCTTCCCTTAGTGTGCAATTTTAGTTCCTTTCAAGGTGAGGTCACTAGCTACTAAATTGCTGGCTTCTGTATTCAGTCAAGTATTATTTTATTTTATTTTTTTAATGGAAAATCATTTTTCTTTTTAAAAAGAAACATAATAATGTTTTGTAAGTTATGAAATTATTTTTACTTTTTTCAAATTGAGGGTCTGCCAAAGTAATTTGGGCAATCATTATAGTTTTGTCTATGTATTCCAATTTGTGAAGTGACCCAACATTATTCTTTAGTTGGATCCAAATCTGGAATTTGATCGTGAGGTATATCCTTTGGGGCTTCTTCCAAATGCCGGTGTTGTTGTCAGTGTTTCCTAGAGAATGTCATTTTCAGCTTGTACAGAGTTTCTGTGTTTTGAGCCAACTCCTCAAGCTCAAACCATATTGCATTGCCTTTTAAGGCATCTTCTTCAGGTACTATTTTTTTCTCTTTCCTTTATATGAAAGTGAAGGTCCAATGTTTCTTTTACTGTCCAATTATGGAATTCTCTTGTACTATATATAATATTGTCTACCTTCTATTGAAATTTGAAAAGAAGATGTCAGCTCATGCGCTTAATTACTAGCCTACAAGGTTGGAATATGACTTGAAGCCCTTTGTTAGATTAGTTTCAAGCATATGTGTTTGGTTTGGGGCGTTATTACATAAGTGTCTATGAATTGCCTCTGGTTACCAAAATTATATTATGTTTGCTTTGCAGCTTTTTAATTTTGTTTGTTGTTATTCCTGATCTTTATTGAAGATATTGTACTTAATTCTGATTTTGTATTCAGAGGGACAAACACGAAGAAGCTTTGAGGCTGGCTCAGTTATCAGCAGAGAAGCCTCATTTTTCTTACTGTTTGGAGTGGCTTCTCTTTAGGGTGTTTGATGCAGAAATATCTAGGTACATTCAATGAGAATAAAATTACCTCAAAAGTACAATGGTTCTATTTTTGGCCATTATCTAAAATGGAGTAATGTTTATAGTAGTCTTGTTAAGCAAAACATTACTGGGTCTTTTTGCTAACTTGGTTACCCTAGTTCTCTATCTTTGTCAGTGCTGCTATGTCATGTTTCATAGTTGAAGTCTAGAACCTCTTCTATTTGTTAGGCCTCTTTTAACCCTAGTTAAGGTATGAAGTGATCCAAGGAGCAGGTTTTAAGGTATTTTCAGATGTGCATGTGATATTTCTGTAGTTAGTAAAAATAGTTAAAATGTATGAGAATCAATTAATAGTTGATGAAAATTAATTTGGCTGCAAAACATGTCTAGTTTGTTAACTAGGTATTTTTGTGGAATGAAATCTGAAATTTACTTCCTGGTGCCCTTCGTTAATTATTTACTGGTCAAGACTGTTCATGCTACCTATGTGTGATCACACTAGAATTTCATGTATTTGTTCATGTGTAATTTACGTGCAGGCAAAGTGTGAACAAGAATCAGATAGCCATTCTGATAAGTACATTTTTGTATAAAGTTATACTTCGTATTCATCAGGGTTTTATGTTCATAAGTAGTGTGTTTGGGGATGGTTAGAATCGTTTTGCTAATTTGTTTCATTTAAACTAAATCGTCATTTTTGAGGATAATGTCTATATTTTTGATGAGTTTTTGGTTAAATGATAATGTTGTAGGATTCTAACCAGTGGAGTGAAGTCAAAGAAGAAGAAAAAAAATCGAAAAAGAATGAAAGTGTGATCAAGCAGAGAGCTTGCCGCTACGAGACAAGTCAGCAGAGTGCTCGCCGCTACAAGGAAAAGTCCTTGCCGCTACGAGACAAGTCAGCAGAGTGCTCGCCGCTACAGGAAAAGTCCCTGCCGCTACGAGGCAAGTCAGAGAGTTCCTTGCCGCGGCAAGGGAAAATCCCTGCCGCGGCACGACAGCCCAGCAAAGCTTTTTCGAAGTTCCTTGCCGCGGCAAGGGAAAGTGCCTGCCGCGGCACGCGTTTAAATTTTAACTTAAATTCAATTTTTCTGATTATTTGAGGGGAGATATAAAAGGGGATTAGGGTTAGATTCGAAAGGGGAGGTTTTATATACGATTTTAGAGAGAGAAACTCAAGGAGAGCGCAGGAGAAGAAGGAAGATCGCATTCAATATTTTAACAATTTTCTTCTTCTCTGAACTCTACTATTCTTTGGTTTTATTTTTGTTTTTCATCATGATGATTGGCTAGTTTCTTTTAGGTTAAGGGTTATTCAAAACCCAGACATGATTGTTTGATTTCAGATGTGAATATTATTTCTTGATTTCCCTAATATTAAATTGATTCTATTTTTCTATGCTTATTGTATGAATTTTGTGATTCCTTGTTAGGGTGTACAACTAATTAGGGTTTACATTATTTCATTATCATCTTAGAATTTCTATTCACCTAATAGTTTAGGGTTCTAAGTATTTGTGATAAATTGCAATCAATGATGTGGTCAAAAGTGTTGTTGATTGTGATGAAGAATAGAACCTAGGTTAAATGAATTAAATGCTTCATTGATTTATTGCCTAGATTAACCTATCTCCACTGTTGTTAATGCTTTTACTAAATTAAATGAATCGTATGCTTAATAGGTTTGTTATTTGGTAAAAAGAATTAATTATTGAGCGCTTAGCCGTAATTGATTGTGATAGGGAGATTGGGATAATTGACTGCTTAAGCGTTATCTGCAGGGTTAATAGTTTAATTGGGAATCTGAATAATATTCATTATTGATATTCATGCATGACTGTCTGAGGTGGAGAATGATTCTTAACTGTTCTTTAAAATCGTTATAAATCTTTTCTTGCTTATAAATCGTTTTCTTACTTTTACATTTCAAAATCCCCCTTTCATTTTTACTTTGTTAAGCTTTTGTGAATAATAAATTGAATATAGTTCCCTTGGGTTCGACCTCTATTTGCCATTGTACTAAATTAATTGGTGATAGTGTAATTAAAATCTTTGTTAAATTTGGTACGCCATACGACACGCATCAAATTTTTGGCGCCGTTGCCGGGGAACTATTTAATTCTTTTTATTATTCATATTGGTTTACTTTTACTAACTTGATTTCTCTTGGTATCTCAGAGTTATATGTCTGACGAAGACACTCAGAACAGGTTGGACGCAATCAAGCAGTATCTTGAGTCATCGTCAGCTTCTCGGTCTTCAAGAATTATTACTAATAATCCGCTCTTTCAACTTCTTGCTCCGCAAGAAAATCCTGTTAAAGTTCCATTACCGTATGACAACGAATCTGATTCTGACGATTCAGTTCGATCCTATAGAACAATGGCTCAGCAAAGGACATTGAAAGAGTTGGCAGCGCCAAATCTTGACCAACAACCACTATGCATCCAATATCCACCGTTGGATGTAAACTTTGAGCTGAAATCGGGCCTCATCCACTTATTGCCTTCTTTCCATGGGTTTCCTGGTGAGGATCCGAATAAACATTTGAAGGAGTTTCATATTGTCTGTTCTAGTATGAAACCCGCTGCAGTGACTGAGGAACAGATTAAGCTGCAAGCTTTTCCTTTCTCTCTAAAGGATGCAGCTAAAGAGTGGTTGTACTATCTTCCACCTGGTACTGTTGAAACTTGGAATGGTATGAAGACTATGTTCCTAGAACGATACTTTCCGGCATCTAAAGTTGGAAGCATCTGGAAGGAGATCTGTGGTATAAGGCAGTATACAGGAGAGTCTTTGTATGAGTATTGGGAGAGATTTAAGAGGTTGTGTGCTAGCTGCCCTCATCATCAGATAAGTGAACAGCTCCTCATTCAGTACTTTTATGAAGGATTACAATCACTGGATAGGAGTATGATCGATGCAGCCAGTGTGGGTGCACTAGTTGATAAGACTCATGCTGCAGCCAGGAGCTTGATTTCTAATATGGCTGCTAACTCACAACAGTTTGGCATTCGTCAAGATCCTATTCCACCGCCCAAATTAGCTAATGAAGTGAGCACCTTTAATGCTAATCAGCTGGGTCAACAATTGGCTCAATTAATTGCAGTGGTACAACAACTAGCTTTGGGCCAACAGGTGCGGCCATGTGGAATCTGTCAAGTAGTGGGGCACCCTACTGATACGTGCCCCACTCTAGTAGAGGGAGAAACTGAGGGTGTTAATGCTGTGGGAAATTTTCCTGGTCAATTACGTCAGATGTATTATGAACCATTTTTACAAACTTATAATCCTGGCTGGCGTGATCATCCAAACCTTCGATATGGGAATCATAAAAAAATAGCTCAACAACCAACAGCAGCAAGACCACCTGGTTTCACTACACAACAGAGGTCTCAAAATAATTATGTACCTAGACCATCACAACAACCGCAGGCTGCTCCACTACCAAGTGCTAAACCTTCTACTGAGGATTTAATCAATGCCCTTGCCACAAATACGCTTCAATTTCAGCAAACTACCCAAGCTTCCATCAAAAGTTTGGAGAATCAGGTGGGACAATTAGCAGCATCATATAATCGGTTGGAGGCTCATCTGTCAAATAAATTGCCTTCACAACCTGAGATGAATCCCATGGAGAATGCTAGTGCAGTAACTTTGCGCAGTGGGACGCAATATGATCCACCTAGTCCTCAATTGCCTAGTAAATTGTCATCCAAGCCACAAGTTGATTGCTCAGTTAATGAAGATGTTTCTCCAAAGCCAACCACCCCTACACAACTCAGCCCTAAGCCTACTATTGTCATTCCACCTCCATTCCCAAGCAGACTGAAAAAGACTAAAAAGGAAGAGGTTGACAAGGAAATTCTTGATACATTCCGAAAGGTAGAAGTGAATATCCCTCTTCTTGACGCTATTAAACAAGTGTCACGCTATGCCAAGTTTCTGAAAGAGTTGTGCACTAATAAGCGTAAGTTGAGGGGTAATGAAAAATTTAGTGTGGGGGAGAATGTTTCCGCAGTTCTACAAAAGCAGCTTCCACCAAAGTGTAAGGATCCTGGTACTTTTACTATCCTTTGCACTATTGGTAATAAAAGAATTGAGCGGTGTATGTTGGATTTGGGAGCCTCTATCAATGTCATGCCATTCTCCATTTATGCTTCATTGAATCTTGGTCCACTTGAAGAAACAGGGGTGATTATTCAACTTGCTGATAGGTCGAATGCTTATCCCAGGGGTGTAATAGAAGATGTTTTAGTTCAAGTAAATGAATTGGTGTTTCCGGCTGATTTTTATGTTCTCGATATGGAAGATGAATCTATTCCATGCTCCACTCCAATTTTGTTGGGGAGACCATTCATGAAGACTGCAAGAACTAAGATTGATGTGCATGACGGTACGTTGACCATGGAATTTGATGGGGAGACAATTCGATTTAATATTTTTGAGGCTATGAGGTATCCAAGTGATGTACATGCTGTTTACTCTCTTGATGTGTTGGATATTCTTTCTCAACGAGTTTTAGATTTGCATAGTGAAGATGATTTGGAGGTTGCGTTGAGAGAGCATCTTGTGTTGACCGATGAAGATTTGTCTCATGAGATCATGGATGTCATAACCACACTCAATAGTGGTTTTGACAAGACCTTTAAGAAGGTCGCATTTCTTAATTTGTCGATTTCTAATGAGAAATTGCAGCCATCAATTATTCAAGCTCCTACACTTGAATTGAAGCCTCTTCTGGAGCATCTCAAATATGTTTACTTGGGGAAGAACGAGACACTTCCTATTATAATTGCAAGAAATCTTAACCAAGGTCAAGAAGAAAAATTAATGAGAGTACTCCGAGAGTATAAAACAGCCATTGGTTGGTCTATTGTGGATATTAAGGGGATTAGCCCTTCCATGTGCATGCACCGAATTTTACTTGAAGAAGGGTCTAAACCAACACGTGAGGCGCAACGGAGATTGAATCCACCCATGATGGAGGTTGTGAAAAAGGAGATACTGAAGCTCCTTAGTGTGGGTATTATTTACCCAATTTCAGACAGTCAATGGGTGAGTCCTGTTCAGGTAGTACCAAAGAAGTCTGGAATCACAGTGGTAAAGAATGATGAAAACGAGCTGGTACCAAAAAGAATGCAAACCGGGTGGCGAGTTTGTATAGATTACCGAAAGTTGAATGCGGCAACCCGTAAGGATCACTTTCCATTACCGTTCATTAATCAGATGCTTGAGAGGTTAGCGGGTCATCCCTATTATTGTTTTCTTGACGGTTATTCGGGATACAATTAGATTGTTATAGCTCCTGAAGATCAAGAGAAGACAACCTTTACATGCCCTTTTGGTACATTCGCTTTCCGACGAATGTCGTTTGGGTTATGTAATGCTCCGGCCACATTTCAGCGATGTATGATGAGCATTTTTTCAGAATATATTGAAAACATCATCGAGGTTTTTATGGATGATTTTAGTGTTTATGGTGACTCATTTGATTGCTGCCTTCATAATCTCACTTTGGTACTCCAGCGGTGTATTGAAACTAACCTTGTGCTCAATTGGGAAAAATGCCATTTTATGGTAAACCAAGGTATAGTTTTGGGTCATGTGATTTCAGTCAAGGGAATAGAGGTTGATAAGGCAAAGATTGATTTAATTCGTTCTCTACCATCTCTGACTAGTGTGAAAGAAGTAAGATCATTCCTTGGGCATGCCGGGTTTTATCGGAGATTTATAAAGGATTTCTCTAGAATTTCCACACCTCTATGCAACCTTCTCCAAAAAGATGTGAAGTTTGAATTTAATGACAAGTGTTTCGTGTCTTTCAACCTATTAAAAGAGTCTCTAACTACAGCTCCTATAATTCAGCCACCGAATTGGGAGTTACCATTTGAACTCATGTGTGATGCAAGTGACTATGCCGTGGGCGCTGTTCTTGGGCAGCGAGTTGACAAGCTTCCTCATGTTATATATTATGCTTCTCGCACTCTTAATGATGCTCAACTTAATTATTCCACCACTGAAAAAGAGCTCTTGGCGGTCATTTTTGGCTTGGAAAAGTTTCGGTCATACTTGATTGGAACTAAAGTGATTGTTTATACCTACCATGCTGCTCTTCGCTATCTATTGGCAAAGAAAGAAGCCAAGCCTCGGCTGATCCGGTGGATTTTACTTCTTCAAGAGTTTGATTTGGAGATAAAAGATAAAAAGGGTTATGAGAATAGGGTGGCGGATCACTTGAGTCGTCTTATTCGGGATGAAGATAATTTTCCCATAGAAGAAAATTTTCCGAATGAGCAACTCCTCGCCATGCAAGAAGTTATTCCTTGGTATGCCGACATTGTAAACTAACTTGCTTCAAAAGAGTTACCAAGTGATCTCACACAAGCACAACGGAACAAGATCAAGCATGATGCTCGCCACTATATATGGGATGAACCTTATCTTTGGAAGCATTGTACTGATCAAATCATTCGTAGGTGTGTACCGGAATCTGAATTTCGTTCCATCCTTGCTTTTTGTCATGCTTATGCTTGTGGTGGACACTTTGGACCTAAGAGGACAGCTCGTAAAATATTTGACAGCGGTTTCTATTGGCCCACAATTTTCAATGATGCTTATGCTTATTGTAAGGCATGTGATCGTTGTCAACGAGTTGGTAACATAACGGCCAAGGATCAAATGCCTCAAACTCCTATTTTAATTCTTGAGATCTTTGATGTTTGGGGTATGGATTTCATGGGACCATTCCCATCCTCTTTCGGCTATGAATATATTTTATTGGCGGTAGACTACGTGTCTAAATGGGTGGAAACGATTGCAACTAGAACAGACAATTCAAAAACAGTAGTGGATTTCATTCGCTCCAACATTTTTGTGCGTTTTGGTAAACCTAAGGCTATACTTAGTGATTGAGGCACTCATTTTTGTAACAAGAGTATAGAAGCATTGTTTCGACGCTATAGTGTAACTCACAAGGTGACAGTTTCTTATCATCCACAAGCCAACGGGCAAGCGGAGGTTTCTAATCGTGAAATTAAATTGATTCTTGAGAAAACTGTAAATCCAAACCGGAAAGATTGGAGTACAAGGCTTGATGATGCCTTGTGGGCATATCGAACGGCATATAAAACACTTATCGGTATGTCACCTTATTGGTTGGTGTATGGGAAACCTTGCCATCTACCGGTGGAGCTAGAGCATAAGGCGTGGTGGGCTGTAAAGAAGTGTAACATGGACATGGTTGCTGTAGGACAACAAAGAATGCTTCAATTGCATGAGTTAGAAGAAATACGCAATGAAGCATATGAGAGTTCGAAAATCTACAAGGAGAAAACCAAAGCTTTTCATGACAAACATATTCTTCGGAAGAGCTTTGTGGAAGGTCAGAAAGTTCTCATGTATCACTCTCGCCTTAAACTCTTTCCTGGGAAGTTGAAGTCTCGCTGGTTAGGTCCATTCATTGTTACCAAGGTTTTTGCTCATGGAGCGGTCGAAGTTGTAAGCCCAAGTACCGGAAAGTCTTTCAAGGTGAATGGCCAGAGACTGAAGCCCTACTATGAGTCAATGGCGGAGGATGAGCAAGTTCATGTGATGTACCTTGAAGACCCAGTTTATGTCGATGAAGATTGAAGTTCTAAGTCGAGCTAGCGACGTTAAACGTAGCCATCTTAATTGTTTTCAGTTTTAGTTATTTTCTTTATTTTATTTATTTATTATTATTATTATTATTTTTAAGTTGAACATTTAGTATTTCAATTTTATGTACTCTGATTCTCTCTTTAAACCGTGAAAAACGTTCAAAAAAAAAAGGGGCAATATGCAGAAAAAGGCACTCTTGCCGCGACACATAAAACCTTGCCGCGGCACGCACCAGAAGAACCAGACCCGAGACCCACTGGCCGCGGCAAAGAAAAACCCCTGCCGCGGCACGTGAAGAAACCCCTCAGGACCGAGACCCCCTACCGCGGCACATAAAAAGTCTTGCCGCGGCACACTTCCCAGAAACTGCCTAAATACCCTTTTTCTTCCCCTTTTCTCACCCATCACTCTCCCTCTTACCTTCTAAAAACTACCCACCTTTTCACCACTACCTTTCTCCCAAATACAAACCGAACTCTAATCTTACTTTTTATTTCTTCCTCCTCTCCTATGCCCTAATCTTCATTGATCTCTCAATCCCTACACATAATCACCCCATTCCTCATACTCATCCTCACTTCTCACCCTCATTAATCCAAAGACCTTGCCTATTCCATCACCCACTATACCCATTCCTCAAAATCACCATCATTAGCCACCCATTACTTTCATTACCGACTAATGCTCATTAGGTAGGCTTTGCTCGGGATCAAGCATCATCAAGCACATTTGCATCATCTTTGGGTTGGATTCAAGGTATTTTTCTCTATTTGCAAGCTTTGATTGAGGTCTATCAACTTCTAATTCCTCTGAGAGTGGACAGGTTTTGTTGGATCTCCTTCTTTGATTTTGATTTCTGTGGTGAAAATGCTTGTATATTGAGTGTATCTACATCTTGGGGGTAGTTGATCAAGCCATAACCTTGTGATCTCTAAATTTTAAACTGTGCACTCTACATGTTCGATGAAATGCCACAGTGAGTTGAATAGTCATATTTGAGCGTGTTACATCTTCTGCTCTGTGCTGTGCCATTAATTATTAATCATTACCACTTTGAAGGCGTTAATCCTCAATTATTGCCCGTGATATAATGGCTAGCAAGAGATCACGCACTGAACATGCCGGCCCTTCTTCCACCGCCAAGGTGAAATATGATGCCAGGAAATTCACATCTAAAGAAGTGTTTGAAAGCTACAAGGATGCCATTGATAAGAAGAAGGCATGGGTGGTAGAACGGGGCTTTGATCTAGACATGCATCATCCTTATCCAAGGTTGATGAGTATCATCGAGCAGAGGGGTTGGCAACGACTGTGTGCCCAAACACAGCCCGCAGTTGTATCGATTGTTCGTGAGTTCTATGCTAATGAAATCGACCGCAAGAATTTACAGGTCATAGTTAGGGGTGTTCCTGTTACCTATTCTGCCTCTGCCATTAACCGTTACTATGGCTTGCCAGACATTCCCAATGACGAATTTAATGCTTCTGAATCAAATCTGGACCCTAATGCCATTATCCAAGCCATTGGCATTAGCGGGGCGCGGTGGAGGACGACTGAGAATGACACTGCTCATAAACTGGAGTCCAAATATATGGACTATGAACTCAAGGTGTGGCACCGTTTTGTTGGGGAAAAATTGTTCCCCACAAAACACTTTGGGACAGTGGACGTGGCGTGTGGGAACTTGTTGTACGCCATCGTAACAAACAAGTCTATAGACGTTGGCAAGATCATTCATGCATCAATCCTGAAGAGTATGTCCAGTACACAGAATGGGTTCTACCATCCTTCATTAATCACAGACCTATGCAAGAAGGCCGGTGTACGATGGAATGATAATGAGGAGGTAATAAACCCAATGCATATCATTAACAGGAATACTATTCAGCGGTTTGACAAACCCACAGCCACATCTTTTGCGCAACCTGCATCTTCTTCACACGCACCTGTTCAGCCTCTCACTGGCCGTACCAGGACACTTACTGATCGGGTTGCCACCATGGAGAATGAACTTTATCATGCTCGTCTTGATATTCGAGCATATCATGAAGAGATGGTGGCCCACAATCAAAGAATGATGGAGTTTGCTAGCTATCAGGACTTGTGCTTCAGGATGCAGCAAACCAATTTAGGGGCGGATATGTCTGGATATCCACCGGCCCCAATGTGGTTTCCACCTTACCCTCCATCTGTTCCGGTGCCGTCTAGCCATACCAATGACAATAATGATGACGATGGAGCGGGTAACACCGAAGAGTTCCAATATGATGCGGATGACACCTTTAGTCACAATTAATGAGGGAGTTTTCTTATTTTCCTATTTTTCTTGTCATTTATTTTTATTTTTATTTTCTTTTGCTTTCTTTTTATTTTTTTTATTTTCTTTTCTTGTGTCAATTTGTACTTATCACCATTGAGGACAATGTTTAATTCAAGTGTGGGGGATGGGTAACAAATTATTTGTTTTGTCTGTGTTTGTTTATAATTGTGTGTTTGGTTTTGTGTCTTGTGCTGGTCTTATTGAATGTAATGGTCGATGATGAATTTATGAGTGACACTAAACTTGAATGCTAGAAGATGATGGATAGATTATGATTCGTGTGCTTGACTCTTGTTTTGATGATTACTTGAATTTGTGATTTAAATAGCGATTTATTACAGTTAGATTGGCTACTTACTTGTTTTAGGAATGATTTATGCATGTCGAAAAAAAAAATAGATATATACAAACTTAGTCCCCGCCACTCTAGAACACATTGGTCGATTGCTTGAGGCGAAATCATAAGTGCACAGAATTAGGGAAATGATAAAGGCAATTTTTTTTGGATCGTTTGAGCCGTTCAAGCCTACCATATTAATAATGTATCCTTAGTTCCCTGTTTTTGAGCCTTATTGAGCATATTTTTTTTTTTTCATTGAGAACTCATTACTTAACCCTAAACTTCTTTATTTTTCTTTATCTGTGTCGATAGCCCATTGCACCATGGCCTAGCTAGTTAAATTTCTACTATGGGATGAGAGGTTATATGTGAAAAAAAAAAAGAGAAGAAAGAAAGAAAAAAGAGAAGTGTAGTAAGAGTTTCTGTACATGATGTGGTGATAAGTGTAAAGATCTCCTATTTATCCCCGAGAAATATGTTAAAAGAAAAAGAGAAAAAGAAAGAAAAATTTCTTGCATAAAAATAAGTGTGGGGGAAAATAGAGAGATCAATAATGTATGAAAAGTATGCGGGAATTGTTAAGGAAGATCCAGAGTAGAAATAGAAAAAAGTATATATTAGGTATGCTATGGTGCAAAATGAGCCTAAATGTATCCTTCTCATCTACCCTGCACCTTAGCCATACATTACAAGCTGATAAAGACCTTTTGATTCTTGATTCTGTGTGTTTATATAAGTGGAGAGTAATTGGTTAATGTTTATGCAGTGGTTGTTCTTTATATATATATATACTCTTTTTCTGATGAGGGGCAAGTTTGAAAGAAAAAAAAATGATGATGATGAATGAATAAAACGACATGTATGGATTAATCTTGATTCAAGTGAGCTGGTAAGTATGATTGTTATAACTCGTGATTTAAGATAAATTTCAAGTAGTTCATCAATTTAGGAGTTGAAAATCTGATGGTTATGAAATTCAAAGTCATTATAGCATAATGTTTTAGTGTAATTCTCTGAGACAATCATCGTATTCAATGAGACCGTCTGTTGTGTTAGTTTTTAATTTTGTTTAGAGTTTAGGGGTTTGCTAAGGGACTAGCAAAGTTCAAGTGTGGGGGAATTTGATAAATACATTTTTGTATAAAGTTTACTTCGTATTCATCAGGGTTTTATGTTCATAAGTAGTGTGTTTGGGGATGGTTAGAATCGTTTTGCTAATTTGTTTCATTTAAACTAAATCGTTATTTTTGAGGATAATGTCTATATTTTTGATGAGTTTTTGGTTAAATGATAATGTTGTAGGATTCTAACCAGTGGAGTGAAGTCAAAGAAGAAGAAAAAAAATCGAAAAAGAATGAAAGTGTGATCAAGCAGAGAGCTTGCCGCTACGAGACAAGTCAGCAGAGTGCTCGCCGCTACAAGGAAAAGTCCTTGCCGCTACGAGACAAGTCAGCAGAGTGCTCGCCGCTACAGGAAAAGTCCCTGCCGCTACGAGGCAAGTCAGAGAGTTCCTTGCCGCGGCAAGGGAAAATCCCTGCCGCGGCACGACAGCCCAGCAAAGCTTTTTCGAAGTTCCTTGCCGCGGCAAGGGAAAGTGCCTGCCGCGGCACGCGTTTAAATTTTAACTTAAATTCAATTTTTCTGATTATTTGAGGGGAGATATAAAAGGGGATTAGGGTTAGATTCGAAAGGGGAGGTTTTATATACGATTTTAGAGAGAGAAACTCAAGGAGAGCGCAGGAGAAGAAGGAAGATCGCATTCAATATTTTAACAATTTTCTTCTTCTCTGAACTCTACTATTCTTTGGTTTTATTTTTGTTTTTCATCATGATGATTGGCTAGTTTCTTTTAGGTTAAGGGTTATTCAAAACCCAGACATGATTGTTTGATTTCAGATGTGAATATTATTTCTTGATTTCCCTAATATTAAATTGATTCTATTTTTCTATGCTTATTGTATGAATTTTGTGATTCCTTGTTAGGGTGTACAACTAATTAGGGTTTACATTATTTCATTATCATCTTAGAATTTCTATTCACCTAATAGTTTAGGGTTCTAAGTATTTGTGATAAATTGCAATCAATGATGTGGTCAAAAGTGTTGTTGATTGTGATGAAGAATAGAACCTAGGTTAAATGAATTAAATGCTTCATTGATTTATTGCCTAGATTAACCTATCTCCACTGTTGTTAATGCTTTTACTAAATTAAATGAATCGTATGCTTAATAGGTTTGTTATTTGGTAAAAAGAATTAATTATTGAGCGCTTAGCCGTAATTGATTGTGATAGGGAGATTGGGATAATTGACTGCTTAAGCGTTATCTGCAGGGTTAATAGTTTAATTGGGAATCTGAATAATATTCATTATTGATATTCATGCATGACTGTCTGAGGTGGAGAATGATTCTTAACTGTTCTTTAAAATCGTTATAAATCTTTTCTTGCTTATAAATCGTTTTCTTACTTTTACATTTCAAAATCCCCCTTTCATTTTTACTTTGTTAAGCTTTTGTGAATAATAAATTGAATATAGTTCCCTTGGGTTCGACCTCTATTTGCCATTGTACTAAATTAATTGGTGATAGTGTAATTAAAATCTTTGTTAAATTTGGTACGCCATACGACACACATCACATTCCTAATTCCAAAACTTTCTCTCTTCTAGATAAGACATGTGAATTAATCAGAAATTTTCCGGAGTATCTTGACGTAGTAGTGAGTGTTGCCTGAAAAATTGATGGCATACATTGGGCAGATTTGTTCTCGGTCGCCGGAAGATCAACTGAGTATTTCTTTAATTTCTCTTTATATGTGCTGCTGTGTAATTCTACTTTTCAGGTTATTTGAGGAATGCTTCCAACGTAGATGGTACCAGACTGGAGTTTACTACATACAGGTAAGAATAATTTTTTTCTCAAAATTAGCTATAACTTCTGATGTCTTCCGCACTAGACTAAACTAGAAGTGCAGTTAATTATTGTAACGCCCTACTTCCTTAGAGCCGTTACTAAGTGAGTTTTTAAGACAAACAGTGTGCAATGGACTCGCTAACTGAGGTTTTGAAACAAAGTGTGACTAATTAAAAGTTAAGGCTGTAATCTTTGAAAATGCGTCATTTCATTAAAACTTCTATTATTAAACATTTGGGATCCCAAAATAAGGTTTGAAAACTATTTACATCTTGAAATAAGTTTACAGTTGATAAATCATAAAATCGTAGATTATTACAGCCATTTTCAAATAAACCCCCAACCAAAGCAGTCGGGCAGGCCAAACATGTACGCGCCGCTTCACGCTCTCCGTACTCATGGTTGGTTGATTCAGTCATTGCCCTTACCTGCAACACAGAGCACCCGTGAGCCGAAGCCCAGCAAGAAAACTCATGCAGAACATAACATATGCAATGTATACAGTTTATCATAACAGATAATCCACAAATAAACAAGTCAATCATTAGACTAAGCAAACACGGCCATGCCGCCCCAGGACCCTTACCAAAGCCCTGGGGTATCGGTTCTCACCGCGAGGATAACTCATGTATCCCTTGGGTCCCACCCTGAATATAGCATCCCATGTGCTAGGTGTTACTTTCGGCCCACGGCCGCCCCGGCCTACGCCGTACTCAGCCCACGGCCGCCCCGGCCTACGCCGTACTCGGCCCTTGCCGTTCATTTCATCATAATCACACATATAATATAACACAACAACATGCAATCAAATATTAATTCATTTAAGTCTGCACCCTAACATGTGATGCAATATAGGGCCGCGCCCTCGCAATCATACTATGGGCCCACGCCCTATCCTACGGGTGTTATAGTTTTCTTACCTGACAATGCGATAGTTAAAATCACTTGACTCCTTGAGCACGATCCCACTCGAGCCTTAGCGCACACCTAGGCACAAACATAGGTCAAAGTCAACACCGAACCCCAAGTCCGAATACCTAGCCTCGGGACCAATCCCGAGCCCCCGGGAAGTCCCAAATCCCCAAAACAAAGTGGCGGAAACAAGCCCCGAACCCTAGGTCAAAATCCCTCATCAAAACTCAAAAATTCCCCTCTGTGAACAGTGCAGCGCTACAGCGCTCTAAAGAGGGCGCTGTAGCGCTACAAGCAGAACACCCCTCCAGAAACAGGGACTAGCGCTACAGCGCCCACTGACTAGCGCTGTAGCGCTAGTTGCAGCCCAGAAAACCCAAAATCGCATTTCTGCGATTTCTTTCACCCAATCTCAAACCAAACTTCCCCAAATCTTTACCAAACTCAAAATCAAGCTTATGAACACTCTCCATTCATCCCAAGCATCCCAAATCCTCAAATCCCAAGATCATTTATCCCAAATCTCAAAATCTACCATGAACAACCCTAAACCAGAAATTCATGCAAACCACAAAGATAAAGTCTTAGAAATCATACCATTGCTGCAAATTTCGACCTTGAATCAACCCTAGGCCTCCTTAGCTTGCTCTCCCCCAAAGCTTGCCCACAAATCCCCTGAGATTCCCATCAATCCAGCTCAAAACACAGCTCAAACCATCAAAACCCTTAAAACCGAAAATCTCTAAAACTTACCTCAAACATTGATGTGTTCTTGCTAATCCTTGCCAAATCTTCAAGTATAACCTTAAGATTCTTGATGCCCAGCCTATCCTAGCTCTCCACCGAGCTTTTCCCCAAGAAAAACGGAGAGGAACGGTGCAAGAACGCACAAACCGTTCCTTGAGAAAACCCCCCTGTTTTCTCTCTTTTCTTTCTTTCCTTCTTCTTTCTTTTCTTTTTCTTTCAGCATTCCCTCTCTCTATAAAGCCTAAAAAAAAAAACCTATCTCCAAAAGCCAAATGACCAAAACGCCCTCCCTATAAATTCTAAATCCTTTTGTTCAAGTAGGGCCATTTTAGTCATTCACCCAATTCCCGCTAATCCTCAAGTGTCTCTAATATTTTCCCGTTGCTTCCCAATACCTGATAAATCACCAAATAATTATCCCCCATCATCAAAATAAATCTCAATCTATTTCTCTGAATTCCTGTTCATACCCCCAGGCTCGCCCCGAGCTGGGTATAAATTCCTGTCAACACTTTCCGCTAGCCTGCTCACTGGGATCGCCTCGAGTCACAAAGCACAGATACATCCACATACCACTGTGGCCTCAACAATCATCACATAACAATGCAGTTATGCCCAACATGGCCAAAATTACAATTATGCCCTTCTAACACGATCCGGGCCTACATGTATACTAACATACATAGTCATGCATCTCAGATAAACAAATGGTCATATAACATGCTTTAAATCATAACCATGCATTTAAATCATTAAAATCACACCTAAATCCCATCATGCCCTCCTGGCACGCTAATCAAGGCCCTTAAGCCTTAATAGCGGATTTGGGTCGTTACAATTATCATTTAATTTAATTCTAGTTCTGTAATTTATCTTGTGGCTAGGCCATTGATATGTAATTCTAATTCTTCATAAAAAAATCAGCTTAGTTCCATAGAAGTTGTATATTTTATTTGTTAGTTGAGTGAATTTTTGTTGACCAAAGCATAAAAATCTAAATTGTACATAATGTTTTATAATCATTACATATATGAGAAGCATAATTTCTGAAAAGTTTTCTATTTTGGCTGTTTTTACAAGGTTTATAATCACATCCACTTTCCGCATCATTAAATTTTCGTAAAAACTTTACTTTTGGATATGAAAAAGTTCCAACTGCAAATGCAGCTTAAAATTGCTGATTGGGAGGGGATTATGCAAGTTGGTGAATATATTTTGTTTTTGGATATCTTAGGTGATTGCTAAACTTGAAGGTCCTGCAGCCAGCTAGTACTGTGCTTTACGCTTATTGCAGGTACTTGCATAAGTTTCATTTTAAAAATAGTCTATTTATAATTGGATATTTTTTTCTTCGAATGATGTCTCTAAGAAGAATTGGTCACATGATGCAGGCAACACTCGATTAATCTTTATACGAACTTGCTGGAGAGCTGGTATTTTTTTAAAGCAAATATTAGCTGTTATAAACACAAACAAGGTTCTTTTAGATACAAGAATAATTTAACAGGAACATTGTTCCTTTTTTGGTTCCTAGGTAAGGCTTTTGCTGAGATCAGGAAGGTAGTTAGAACCTGCATCAACAGATTCTGATAGTCTATCTCCAAGGTTCTTGGGTTATTTCTTATTTCGTTCCAGTTACAGGAAGCAGTCCTTGTATAAAAGGTTGATGTACATTTCCCTTAATTTTTGCTGTCTCAGATCTGGCAATTTTTTTAATAAATGATATTAATATTGAAATTTTTCTTTGGAGCAGCACCTCATTCAAAGAACAGAGTGCTCATGTTTCTTCTGTTAAGAACACCATAGAAAACCATGCTAGCTATTTGATGTATGATAATTATACAACCATCTTCAATCTTTCATTTCATGCCTATGTGTTGTAGTTAGTGTAATTGAATGGCCAGCTTATAAAGTCGTAATGAGGTTATTAACTTTCTTTCTTTTTGTACTCTTTTAGTTTACTATTAACTCTATGTTTAAGCATTAATTATTTAAACTTTTGTGTAGCTAAGCAAATCAACCTCACAACAAAGACAAGTGCACAATGGAATGGATGATGAATTGGAGGGTGGAGCAAGCTTCATGGTTTATTTTTTGTGTATCTTGTTATGTTTTTGTTTTTTACTTTTGAAGCAAAAGATGTGCAAGACTAGAATTTTATTATGTAGGCTTTCAAACTCAAGTTAGAACTAAGAACTTTTGAAATGAATAGTGTCATGGTTTGAAGTAGTTTGTCTTCAAATGTAAAAATACTCATGGTTTATCATATATATTGAATATTTTTTATTTTTGATCTATTTAATATTACACTTGTGATCAATTGAGATTTTTTTAATCAAAATACAATAATAAATTTTTTTTATAACAATTAAAAATGCATACTACAAAATAACAAAATGTTATTACTGGGAGAATTTAGAATAATTATGGTTGTTTTGTATAATATATTATAATTGGGACAAAAAATTATGATTTATATAATAGAATGAACTAAAAATGTTATAAATTGATCAAATGTAACAATTTTCATAACAGTTGGAAAGTGTTATGCATAAAGTATAAGATTAAACTTCAAATTTATAACCAAATACTCTAACTAAATGTTAATATTTGAATATTATAGCAACTAAGAATGTGTTATTGAATTGTTTAAGATAACATCGAACATAACATTCGAATACTGTTATAGAAAAGACAGGACTTTTAATAACAGGGGCTATGTTAGCGTTTTCAGAAGCGTTATCAATACTCCCGGTTAGCAGTTTTTAAGTGTTATGAATACTATTTTTTCTTGTAGTGAATAATAATACTTCCTCTCTTTTATCTAGAATTCCACTGGCTTTTCCTTACATAATAAGTTCCACTAAATTTCCAAGGTCTCCTCACCCAATTAAGGGTTGTACTCGTCACCCCTTTCTTCAACATTGGCACCAGTGACACCTCGTAAGCCTCTACCCATACTAGGGTAAGGCCAAACTATAGGCCCCTGGCCTAATCCCTATTAGGATCTCAAAAACCTATGTCAACTCTAGAGTCAAACTCCTCTTTCCTTTTTGAACCATCATATCCTTTGTTGATGCGGTTTTTTGCCAACAATGTATTAAGAAATAATAAGGGCAGAATATTGCTTAATGACAAACCGTAATGAAGAAATAACAAAAGCCCACTCAATAACACAGATCTTTTACGTGGTTCAGTGGTTAAATCTCCACCTAGTCCACGAGTCAATATTATTATTGTTTATCTCTCTATTTTGGCAGAGTTTCGGTATTACAGAATAATTAGACCCTTTTCTGTCCAACATTCCCAGTATTTATAGGGGAATTCCATGGACAGGTTTTGGTTGCGTGAGTCAATCACGTAATTACATAATGTCTATATTTAATACAAATCATATCCCATTTATGTTGGGATATGATTTGATAAAAAAATAAGTATGTTCCCGCTATCTAGGATAATAAATATGACAGTCTGGTCATGAATAAGTGTGTAAACAAATCCCGAGTCTCTGGGGATCCTTTGGTATGCCTTATATCTAAATCACCACATGCTGCATATCTCTCACAAGCTTGTGCTTTGAAAGCTATCTGACCCCGAGCTAGCACTTTGACAACTATCTTATTCTTAGTTCGTGGTAAAGTCAGGACGCCTAACACTAGGTCTGACCATTATGAATCTCGAGCTGTCCACATGGATAATAAGCAGATATTCTACTTGGTTATTTTTCAACGTATTTACCTGCCAGCTGTATCTGAGTTGAGTGAATGAAATCGTGCTAAAATTAGGATACAACATTTGCCCCACAAGCTCCTGCTCGTGTTTGATGTCATCATTTTTTGGCATACATAGTAGGGGCTTTTAGACTTCTGTCACATAAAACCATGCCTGCCTACTACTCGAGTACTGGACACGTGGTCTACTGCAATTGGCATCTGTTCGGGTTTTGAGGACTAAAATAATGGTCTTGTCAAGTTTTTGTCGCCATTTGGTTTATTTAATCTTGGCCCTTGGACCTCGAGCTAACCCAATTGTATGACCCAGATTAATTTTCGTAGTTTACGTATAAATAGGGTGATCAGACTTCAAACCTCACCACCTTTGCATTTGAAAGTTTCCCATTTCTAAACTCTCAACCTTCCCTTCTTCTTCCCCATAAATCCCAAAATAGTTCATCCTGCCTAGACATTCAGAAGCTTTCTAGGAGCTTCCCGTTGTCGAATTTACATCCTCTAATCACCGAAGATATTTCTTGTAAGTATCTCATCCCTTGGTTTGAAAAGTTCTTTTTTTTTTGTTCTTTGTTATCCAATGAGATTTCTGTTCTCAACAATGTTCGTCTGCAACGTTCATTGTTTGTTATCGATAGGCTATTTCTAAATGTTCATAGGAAATAGGTTTCAATTTAGGTTCAATGGGTGAACCCAAACATGTTTTAGAAATAAGACATTCACAAAACTGGGCAAATTTAACAACATTTTTCATATAGGAAAATTCTTATATAGGGGCTTCACTTTAAGCCTTACCGGTGGGGCTCTCAGTGTTTCTCGACCCCATAACTCTTCACATAGGAGCTGGTAGGCTTGGAGGAACAACACAGGTTACAGTCAACAACTACTCTCATGAATAAATTTAACAACATTTTTCATGGAAATCAAATCTTTGTGAATCAAAAGTAAACCCAATGTATTATTATTGTAGATTGATCCCTTGACCTCAAATTAGTAATGAACTGGAATGTAAAATCGATTGTTTTTCATTTCTTACATCTTAAGATTTTTGGGGTGAGTGATAATCTAACATGTCAGTATAGTGAACATAAATTATTTGTGCTTTTGTGTCTACAGACTTCTTTGTTGCCCTAAGAGACAGAGTTTATGATGATGAAGTGAGGAAATGGATCTCCCGAATTGGTGTGGAGAACATCAGAAATAGACTTGTGAACTCAAAAGAAGGACCCCCGACATTAGAACAGCCAAAGGATGACTATTGAAAAACTTTTTGAGTATGGAAACATGCTTGTAGAAGAGAAAGAAAATGTAAAGAGAGTTCAGTTTTTAGACAAGTGGTTGAAAGAAGCAACTCTTGGATATGCAAATGAGAATGTCATCAAGTGGAAATGTCTATGGTTAGAGCTTAGAATCTTAGATTTTTCTCAAGTACTCCTTGACCCAATTATAGTCTATATATTTCTTTCTTCTAGGAGTGTTGTTGGTGTATATTGAACTTCTCTGATCTGATTGGTATTACATGTAAGCTAAATTAAATGAGTTTTAATTATATTTAAAAATTAGTGTAAGTAATTGATTCTTATGTTCAGTGCTTAATAGTTAATACTACTAGCAAAAGTTCAACCTATACCACTACTTTACCTACTTGTTAAGTTCTTCTTTTGAAGTCTTTCTTTATTTCTTTTACTTGAACTCATATTTTTGTATTGAGTGAGTATAATATAATGTCCATTGATCTTAAAAATGCCTTGTGCCCATTAATCTGTCTTAATAAGGAAAATACCAAACAACACGTAATTAATATAAACCTTATTCCACTCAAAGTCATATATAATCATTATTTTAGATTGTAACGATGTTAACATAATGTCCATTGATCTTAAAAATGGTATTTTTGTAATAAAAAATTGTATATTTATAATTTATAATGCATAATAGAAAATTTACAATAGAAAACATAATGTACTGTTCGGTAACACTTAAAAAAATAATTTTTTATTTAATTAATTAAAAATTTGATAATTAAATATAAAACAGTGTTTAGTAACTCAATTTAATTTATTATTTTTTAAAATTTTAATTAAAATTTATTAAATTTTCAAAATAGATTTTTTTCACTTTCAAAGTTTTTTTAAACTATTTTCGACTTTTCATTTCTTTTTTTTTCTTCTCTTTTTCAAATCAGCACTTTATTTTATATTCTTAAATAAAAAATAAAAAATAAAAATAAAAGTTATCAAACACATTTATTATTTTTTGTTTTTAAAAACAAAAATAGTTACTAAACATATTTTTATTTTTTAAAAATAAAGAAACAAAAATAAAAATTATATTTTTATTTTTTAGTTTATGAAATAAAAGTTATAAACATGAATTACCAAAAGTGTTTTTTGTTTTTTAAACAAAAAATAAAAATAATTACCAAATATATTTTTATTTTTCAAAAATCAAAAATAAAAAATACATTGTGTTTAAAAAAATTTAAAAACAAAAATTTTAGCAAAAGCCACAATTACAACCGTCACTCTCTTTATACTTTCTAATTTTTATTTTTATTTTTATTTTTATTTTTATTTTCCATAAAGAAAAAGATACTTCTTTATACATCCCATACAAAAGTTAAGTTGGGCTTGAAAGCTTGTGTCCACCATACCATAGCATGAGGCTGAGGAAGTTTATTCGAAGGGATAGGTTGGGCAAATCTTTAAAACTAAAAAATGAATTAAACCACTACAAATACAATATGTCATCCTAATCATACAACCTCTTTTCTCAAGGGCCCTATTGTCTTATCTGTAACTTTATTAAAGTTTCAAACTTTCCATTTACGAAAGAAACTACACTAAGTTACCTAAAAAACTTACAAATATCTTTTCCAATAAGACTTATTATATATATCATAACTTTAAAAAATAATTTATGTTGGAAAATACTTATTGACAAATATAATCTCGACAAGAGTTGAATGTTGTTAATCTATATATATTCTAAATCTTTTTTTTCTTACCTTAGATTATTTTTTTAATATATAAATATTCTAGATTATTATAAAAATTTGAAGAGTTTTAATTGCTTGAATTATAAATAATAATTCCATTATATAATAGATTAATATTAAACATATCCTTGTAACACGTTCAAATTATAACTCTCACTGAAATAACATCCTTTCCTAAATCTAAAAGCCCATATTAAGGTTATGATCCGTTTAATCATGACTTCATTTCAAAAAACAAATTAAATATTATTTAGGGATTTTTTTATATTTATGAAATTTTTAAGGTTGTTTTATAAAAATATAGACATTTAATTAATTTTTCTATTTTTTAATGATTTTTTGATTTGAAAATTCATATTTATGAGATTTTTTTTCCCGATAAATTTGAAAAAATATAAAATTATGTTACATTTTTTTATCATAGTTATATATTTTTTGATTTTGAAGGTTATTTTATTTTATTTTTTTCCATTTTTATTTTTTCCTTCATTTTTTATGTTTTTTCTTTCTTTTTTTCCTTATTTTTTCTTCCATTTTTTTTTCTTTTTTTCTACTAATTTTTTATTTTTTTTCTTTCCATTTTTCCATAATTATTATTCTACTTCTTCTAATTTTTATTCATTTATCTATTTTTTTCCTTTCATTTGTATTGTTTTGTTTTTTTGTTCATATTTTTTCAGTTTTTTTTTTCTCTTTTTATTTTATATTTTTTTTCCATCTATTTTTTCTTCATTTTTGAATTTATTCTTTTCTCCTTCTAATTTTTTTCACACATATGAGCTTTTTTTTTTCTTTTCATTTTTTTCTGCCAATTTTTCATTCATCTTTTTTTTTTCTTTCCATTTTCCCATTATTTTTCGTCTTCTTTTCATTTTTATTCATTCATCTGTTTTTTTCGTTCATCATTTCTTTTTTTTCTTTTTTTTTTTTCATATTTTTTAGCTTTCTTTCCTCAGTTTTTTTCCTTCTTTTTTCATCATTTTTTGTACTCATTTTTTTCTCATTCCATTTTTTTTTCACACATATATTTTAACATTACATAATTATTTTACGAATTTTTTTATTTATAATATTTTATTATTGTAATTTTTTTTATAGATTTTTCCACTATATGTAAAAAAATTAAAATAATTTTTTTTAGCATTTTCTTTTTATTGTAACCCTTATAAGAACACCAAAATTTGAAAAAAAAAACTAATAAAAATATGAAAGCGTGAATGGGTAATCAGTTACCCGGACCGGAACATTCAAATCTAGAAAAAGAAAATTATATGAAAATGTGAATGTGTAACCAGTTATCCTAGTGTCAACATCCAAATCTGGAAAAAAAAACTATGAAAACTTGACTGGGTAACTAGTAATCGTGATAGAAACATCCAAATTCGGAATGAAAAAAATAGATATGTAAACGTGAATGGGTAATCAGTTACCGTGATGGGAACATTCAAATCTAAAGAAAAAAATTTGATGAAAATGTGAATGGGTAACCAGTTACCCACTTCCACCAGCTGATCCGGATGTGGCCCAAGACGAAGGCTATGATGAGAATGAATACTCTCAATCGTTTCACGCGGAGAAGCCACCGAAAGTGGTGGCCCTTAAGAGCAAAGTCGCCTCCTAGCAGCAAAAAATAGAGGCTAAAAAAGGTTGTATCGTCACCTTACAGGAGGTGGTTAACGCCATGAAGGCCACTTTGGCGGCTCAAAGGGTTGCAAGTGGACCCTCATGGCGATGTACCACCTAGATTGCTAGTTGGTGTGCCACATGTCCAACCAGCGGGCGTGCCACCTGTCCAACCAGCGGGCGTGCCTCCTGAGCACCCAACTGACATGGCAGAAGAGCAACCAACTGGCGTGCCACTTGTGCACCCAACATGAGTAGCACCTGCGCCTCAAGCTCGTGGGAAGGAGAAGGTTGAGCCTTCCCAGAAGAGAAAGAGGACTCGTCGAGCTTCCGAGACCATCGACACCCCGAGGAGGGCCAACTGTCCTAATGCTCAAGGGGTCTGGGCAAACCGCTTGTTAGGAGTGTGTCCTAAAAGCATGTAAAGACATTTGATTTTCTATGAATAAATAAATACAATGGTTTATTATTATTGTTATATTTAGATTATTAAAGTATTGTTTGAATAATTTTGTAAATATTAGAAAAATTCCATATTCATTATTGAGGATGTGATCTTGTATTAGTATGAGAGAATTAAGATCACATGAATGAATAAAAATAGTCAACAACAAGAACTTAAAGTTATGGAATTCTTTAATTGGAGTTGTAAGTACGGTTTACTGAGTATCATAATGATACAAATAATCTAGATTCAGATTATTGATGTGGAAATACATCTCGGTAAATGTGCTTTATATAATATGATTATATATGACATGGACCGATATGAATTACAGTCTTTATCCAAAATCCATTTAATAATAAAGACTTGTAATTCATATCATAACTGATGATCATTTATAGATTAACCTAAATCCTGAGTGTTCATGAACTCCTGTTCATGTTTATTAAATCTTTTGATTCATTCGTTAAGGTCTCTTCAAAGAATGAGGCTAATGACTTTTGTTTTGGAGATTTAATATCATGGATGGCTGGGAACATGTATCAACAATACGGATTCTAATATTTCCTAACGGATCGTATATTAGTTCCCTTAAGGGTTAATTCTGGAACTGAATGATTTTGAGCTCAAATCTATAATTAGATTATAGATTAATTATTCACTATTGAATTAATGGTACTTAAGGAATAAGAAGTAAATCAGAAAGGTTAAATGATAATTCTCCCATTCTAATTTATGAACTAATTAATTAGAGGGTTGAACTATTGTAAGATGATTATATCAATGGACGAGTTAAGAAAAAGATTTATGTAAAAGTATATCTATAACATAAAGAGTGCAATTATGAATTTATAGTGGAGTAATATCATAATTAATAAATTAACTATTATAATTAAAGAGTTTAATTATTTAGTTTCAATTTATTGGAGCTTAATGTTATAGGTCCATGGTCCCCGAAACAATCACTGTCAAAGGTAAACACAAAAATGGGCAAAAATGACTTATGTGATAAGTAAAATATTTTTCTATGTATCAAACATAATTATTGTTTAATTATGTGTAATTAATTAAGTAATTATTTGATTTAACAAAAATATAATTAATTTTGAATTAATTTATTTTTGGGATTTTTAGTATTTAAATAATAATAAAAATTAGGAAAAATCACATGCCATCACAGGCATGTGGTACACATGTGGCACAGTGCACAGGCACTGTGCTACATGCATAAGAGATGTACTAGTCTCTTGATTCCACAATTTTAGTTATTTAAATATTAAATAGATAATGAGATATTTTAATATGATTAAAATATTATTATTTAAAAAAAAATCTGATAACTGATCAGTTATTTTGAATTTGTTTAAAATAACAAATATTTTAATATATTGGATATTATTAAATATTGGATATCAGTTTTTCACAGAACGTAACTTTTCAGGGATAGAAAAATATCTAGGAATCTCTCTCAGAGAAAGAGAACAGTGACATAAACAAAGGTCATTGTTTTTCACAAAACCTAGGTCCAAACTTTATCAGATCTCATGTGTTGAGAACATCTGATAAATAGTTTATTGCCTATTATCTGTATAGCGAGCTCACACTCGTTCTTTGTGTGCTTGAGAAAATTTTGGAAGATCTTGGTGTGGGATCTCAAGGAATTTAGCCATACGAAAAGATAGCAGCAAGGAAGGACCGGAGGTAATTTTTCTGTTCATGTCCTTGATTCAATATATATATGCACGTGAAGCAGTAGATCTAGAAATCTTATGGGATTAATCTAACAATTTGATTGTTGTTCCGCTGCGTATAATCTCTGATTTGATCAATAAAAACCAACACCGCTAGGCCAGCAATGTCTGTGGAGCCCATGGCATTCCGCCCAGGCATGCCACAACATATTGTGTCAGGCCTGGAAGAGGAGTCCCCTCAATGCCTCGCAAGCCCTAGGGAAACTCTACACGCTGAGCCAAAAAAGAGAAGCCTTCATAGATCGATGTCAAGGAATAAATGTCTTGGTTAGCAATGACTGCGTCGACTTAGAATGGGAAATGGAAGTAGGATTCCCCTAGAATGGGTTGTTAGGAGTATGTCCTAAAAGCATGTAAAAGACATTTATTATTTCAATGAATAAATAAACACAATGGTCTATTATTGTTATATTTAGATTACTAAATTATGGGTTTATGCCTTTTTAGACCCTGTGTTTTGCATCATTACCTGTTTGGACCCTGTGTTTTGACAAATTACTTTTTGGACCCTGTGTTTTCTAAAATAGTTCAAATAGGCCCCTAAACCCAATTTTGATCAAAGTTTTTTGAACTAAAATCACAATTAATTCATCAAACTAACAACTCAGAACAAAAATATAATCATTCTCCCTAAGAACTGTGTTGTTATATTCAATTTTTTATTCATCAAAATCAGGTTTAGGGGCCTATTTGAACCATTTTACAACAGATGGTCCAAAAAATAATTTTTTAAAATAAATGATCCAAACAGATAATGGGGTAAAACACATGGTCTAAAAAGGTATAAACCCTTAAATTATTGTTTGAATAATTTTTTGGTAAATATCAGAAAAATTCCATATTCATTATTGAGAATGTTATCTTGTATTAGTATGAGAGAATTAAGATCACATGAATGAATAAAAATAGTCAACAAAAAATTTAAGTTATGGAATTATTTAATTAGGGTTGTAAGTACGATTTACTGAGTATCATGTTGATACAAATAATCTAGATTCGGATTATTGATGTGGTAAGACATCTCGGTAAATGTGATTTATATAATATGATTATATATGACAAGGACTGATATGAATAAAAGTATTTATCCAAAAACCATTTCATAATAAAGATTTGTAATTCATATCATAACTGATGATCATTTATAGGTCAACCTAAATCATGAGTGTTCATGAACTCATGTTTATGTTTATTAAATCTTTTGATTCATTCGTTAAGGTCTCTTCATAGATTGAGGCTAATGACTTTTGTTTTGGTGATTTAATATCATGGATGACGGGAACATGTATCAACAATACATAATATAATCTTTCCTAACGGATCATATATTGGTTCCCTTAAGGGTTAATTCTGGAACTGAATGATTTTGAGCTCAAATCTATAATTAGATTATAGATTATAGATTAATTATTCACTATTGAATTAATGGGACCGAGTCGGGCCTTTTTAGAAATAGAAAATATATCGTGAAATCTCCCTGAGAGAAATAAAATAGTGCTACAAGCATAGGTCACTGTTCTTCACAAATTTAGATCCAAACTTTATCATATCTCATGTGTTGAGAATATCTGATAAATAGATTTTGCCTATTGTTTTGTATAACGAGCCCACACTCGTTCTTTGTGTGTTGAGAACATTTTGGAAGATCTTGGTGTGAGATCTCAAGGATTTTGTCGTACAAAAAGATAGCAGCAAGGAAGGACTTGAGGTAATTTTTCTATTCATCTCTTTGATTTAATATATATATGTATGTGAAGAAGTAGACCTAGAAATATTGTGGGGTTAAATTAACAATTTTGATTGTTGTTCCACTGCGTATAATCTCTGATTCGATCTATAAATACCAACATGGGTGTCGTCGAGAAGTGCAGCTAGACTTGCGAGATAACAAGAATGCTCTCATGAATAGAGCAACTCCCAAGGACCTCCCCGGAAGACAACCACAACCACAACAGGGACATATCCACAACAGAGACCTCTGAGACAATCTTAATGCTCAGAGGCAAGAATCTATGCCTGACCAAGGGACATATCCACACAAAGTGCCAATCATGATCCTCTCCGTACAGAATTGGAAAATTTTAAAAAAGATCATGTTAAAGATGGCTCAGAGGCAAGGACAAGAATCCAACTCAGAGGATGAAGAGGGGGAGTCGTGTTCCCCACTCATTTTTGAAGCCCCGTTATCTCAAGGCTTCAAGATGCCGGACATCACTCCCTACTATGGAGCCACAGACTCCTCTGACCATCCATCAACATTCAACATATTGATGTCGGTACACTATGTAACGTCCCAAATTTGCAAATAAGGCATGGTGCCTTGATTAGCATGCCAGGAGGAAAATAATTGATTTAATTGTATAATTTTGTGATTGATCATGATATATGTGTATTATTATTTGATTGCTTGAGTTATGCTATGATATGACTAGATATGCATGTTTAGGTGTATTAAATATGCATGTGGGCCCGTTCTGGTTAACAATGGGCATATTTGTAATTTTGGCCTGTTAGGGGCATAAATGTAATTATGTGTGTGTTACGACTGAGACCACATTATTGTGTGGGTATATTTTTGATATTGGGCTCGAGTCAGTCGTAGTGAGTGGATTAGCGGAATAGCCACAACGGGGTCAAATACCTGGCTCAGGGTGAGCCTAGGGGTATTTTGGGAACGTAGTGCGTATTCAGGGTTGATCGAGTAATGGGTAGTTATTTGGCGATTGTTTGGGTATGCTGGGATTAATTGGGGATTTATAGAACTACTCGAGGAATTATCGGGAATGTGGCCGATGGCGGGTTTTCCCTTAGAGCATTAGAGGACTAAGGATAAGATTAGGGGTTTTTTAGTCTTTTAATGTTAAGGATAGACTTAGGCTTAGAACCTTGAGGAAGCAAGGGAAGATAGAAGAAACACCCAACCGCCTTCCTCTTTCTCTCTCTCTAAGCTTGGGAGGCTTTGGAATTTTTGAATAGGAGGCTCTGAAATTTGAGGTTGGGTATTGGGGAATCAAGTTAGGAGAAAGACTGGGGACAACAACGGATAAAAAATACTATTGAGGTAGGCTTTAAGACCTGATTTCTTTGTGAAATTTTGTTGCTAAGTTAGGTTTTGAGCTGAGATTAGTTTCAAAATGATTTGTAGAGTTGGGATAGGATTCTTGGTTGGTTTTTAGGGTAATTATAATGCTTATGTTGTGTGATTGGGAGTTCTAGATGTAATTCTAGTTTAGCTGTTGTTTTGGGTACATTCTACTGGGTTTCGCTTGAGCAAAACGCAGGGAAAATGTTGGAGTTTTTGGTATGCGGGGTCGTGTTGCGGCCTGCATGAACTCAGAGGCCTAAGGGGGTTCATTGAGCTGCCTTAGCAGTGCCGCACTGGGCGAGGTGCGCCGCGATGTGTGTCTAGGGAAATGCCTAGGAATGCTCTCTGACTTATAGAGGGCTGCGACGCCTATGAGGAGCGCTGCGGCTCGAATAGAAATTAGGGTTTTTAAGCTTGGGAACTCAAACTTAGGGGCTTGGGAGGGATCCTACTACCCAGTTTAGTAAAATTCGAGGCCCAGGGGACTAGAACTAGGTTCAAAAGTCTTTACTTATGTGAGATTAATGGAGGTTCCATATTATTGTGACTTACGGCTAATCCGAGCAGTTGGCGAGGATCGTATCTAGGGTGCCTTGATTAGCGTGCCAAGAGGGCAATAATTGATTTAATTGTATTATTACAAGATTGATCATGATATATGTGTATTATTATTTGATTGCTTGAGTTTTGTTATGATATTACTAGATATGCATGTTTAGGTGTATTAAATATGCATGTTTAGGTGTATTAAATATGCATGTGGGCTCGTTCTGGTAAACAATGGGCATATTTGTAATTTTGGCCTGTTAGGGGCATAAATGTAATTGTGTGTGAGTTAAGAATGAGACCACATTATTGTGTGGGTATATTTTTGATATTGGGCTCGAGGCGGTCCTAGTGAGCGTATTAGCGGAATAGCCACAACGGGGTCGAATACCCGGCTCGGGGTGAGCCTAGGGGTATTTTGGGAACGTAGTGCATATTCGGGGTTGATCGAGCAACGGGTAGTTATTTGGCAATTTTTTGGGTATGCCGGGACTAATTGGGGATTTATAGGACTACTCGAGGAATTAGCGGGAATGTGGCAAATGACGGGTTTTTCCTTGGAGGCATTAGAGGGCTAAGGATAAGATTAGAGGTTTTTTAGTTTTTTAATGTGAAGAATAGACTTAGGCTTAGAAACTTGAGGAAGCAAGGGAAAACAGAAGGAACACTCAGATGCCTTCCTCTTTCTCACTCTCGTGTATCCCTCTCTCTCTAAGGCTTGGGAGGCTTTGGAATTTTTGAAGAGGAGGATCTCAAATTTGAGGCTGGGTATTGGGGAATCAAGCTAGGAGTAGGACTGGGGACAGTTGAAGATCGAAATTACTATTGAGGTAAGGTTTAAGACCTGATTTCTTTGTGAAATTCTGTTGCTAAGTTAGGTTTTGAGCTGAGATTAGTTTCAGCATGATTTATAGAGTTGGGATAGGATTATTGGTTTAGTTTTTGGGGGTAATTACAATGATTATGTTGTGTGATTAAGAGTTCTAGATGTAATTCTGATTTAGCTGCTAATTTGGGTATATTCTGCTGGGTTTGTCTCGGGCAAAACACAGGGAAAATGTTGGAGTTTCTGCTATGTTGGGTCGCGCCACGACGCTGTTCTTGAGTGTCGCGACCTGCATGAACTCAGAGGCCTAAGGGGGTTCGCTGAGCTGCCTTAGCGTCACGGTGCTGGGTGTAGCGTGTTGCCCCTTTGGCACACCCACATGGGGCCATTTTGTAAGTGAGCATGCCTTGGTGCTTGATCATTAGTCAAGTCTTGCACCAAGCAACCTCATGGGGTAGGGTAGTGGCAATTTTGTAAATATGCATATGTCTCCCAGACAAAAATCATATATGTTACTGGGAAGACCTTGTATCCCTAGAAGGCTCCTTAGGGAGAGGTGACCTGGTGACTTAGGGAAGCACCATGGCCACCAGCAGATAGGGGCCAAAGCTGTGTACTCCCTTGCCCTATCAAGGCTATATATTAATAAAACGATGATTATCCATACTTGCCCTCGTATGCTTCCTTATTGCTTATGTGTTACTTGTTTGCCATCTTCCTTGGGCCATCGCGTACCATTTGCCTTGCTGTGTGCTTTGTGTTGTGTGAACGTTCCAAGGAATGACTTGCTTTGTGCTTGCTCATACTTCATTATTTCTCGTTGCATGTCCGAGATGTGTTTGTGGCTAACCACTGAGTTTGTTTGCCTGCAGGTGTGTGTTGTAGGCTGACTTGCTAGCTCGGAGTGTCTGCAACTGCCGCACATTCCGTCTACTAGGAGTACCCAAAAAACCGGCCCGTGACAGTTGGTATCAGAGCCACGTTAGAGAAAGCTTGGCAAAACACACTAATGGTGAAAAACACTCAGAGGATCGAAGCACTTGAGAAGCGTGTGGGGGAATGAGATGGCTTGGACGAAAGGGTCAGGGATTTTTCCTCTGCAAGTCATAACTCTGGATCGTCAGATGCAAGCAATCGCATAGCTGCGCTAGAGAAGGAAAACGATGTTCTGCTATCTAGAATAATTGTGTTGGAGCAAAGAAACACTCCAACAAGTACTTATGTTTCCCCTCGGTAGTAAGAGCGCATTGCGGCGGTGGAGCGCATGCTGAAGGAACAACAAGTCTCCATAAATGACACCATGGAAGACTGCAGGGAGGCAGTTGGCATGCTCAAAGAAGAAATGACTGAGCTAACTGCAAAGGTAAACCTAACCATGCGAGCGGTTAGGAATGCACCTGCAACGGGGCCGATAGGTATGGAATATGGCCGAGTTAAAGTGCCTGAGCCGAGGCCCTATAACGGGGCTAGAGACGCAAAGGACTTGGAAAATTTTATCTTCAACTTGGAACACTATTTTAGAGCGGTGCGGGCCAATTCTGAAGAAGGAAAGGTCGCCATGGCTACCACGTACTTGTCTGGGGATGCCAATGGTGTGGTGGAGGACAAAGTATGATGACATTGAGAATGGTAGATGCACCATCACATCTTGGGGAGACTTGAAGAGACAACTGAAGATGCAATTTCTGCCAGAAAATGTCACCTACATGGCTCGACGACAGTTGAGAGAGCTTAAACAAGTCAGGACAGTCCGATAATTTGTGAAGAAGTTTTCGGGACTAATGCTCGATATAAAGGACATGTCCGAAGTAGACAGACTCTTCTGCTTCCTCGAGGGATTGAACCATCGGCCAAACAAGAACTTCAGAGACAGCATGTGTCTGACCTAGCCACCGCTTAAGCTGCTGCTAAACGCTTGACAGACTACACTCCAGAGAGCAGCCTGCCAAAGAGGGCTACCCCTCCAACCATCTCAAGTAGCGCTGGGAGTAAGAAGTCTGGGAAGTCATGGCAGGGCAAGAGTGGGGGAGAGAAGAGGACAGCAGAGTCCAGTTCTTCCAGCGGTACAGATGCTACTGCAGGGAGGAAGCCACTAGCGTGTTGGCTCTACAAAGGACCACATAAGTCAGAATTTTGCCCTTACAGGGGCAAGTTGAATGCCCTCATTGGCCAAGAAGAACAACACGAAGGAGAAGAGGATGATGAAGAGTACGCGCACATGGGCACTGTCCCCCTGTTGAATGCTCTCAAGAAGCATGGCGAAAAATGGAAGAAGCCCTGGGGAAGGGGCTAATGTTTGTGGATGCCACCATCAACGACAAGCCGGTCAAAAGCGTGATGATTGATACTGGCGCCACCCATAACTTCATCTCAGAACTCAAAGGAAAGCGTCTGGGACTAAAATTGGAGAAAGATGCAGGTCGCATGAAAGCGGTCAACTCGAAGGCCTTGGCCACAACTAGAGTGGATAAGGGCGTAAAAGTTAAGATCGACATGTGTCATGGGCAGACTGACTTAGTGGTGGTCCATACGGACGACTTTGATGTAGTTTTGGGAATGGACTTCTTAACCGAGAAAGGTGCCATCCCAATTCCTGCCACTGGGAGTTTGCTCATAATGGGAGAGACTCCTTCAATGGTGCTTGCAAAGGTGATACCACCCCCTGGTGTGAAGCTTATATCAGCTTTACAGTTCCAGAAGGGTGTGAAGAAGCAGGAGCCCACTTATGTAGCGGTACCCACCGTGTTCGAAGAAACAGTGGAAGAGATTGTTCCACTAGAAATTATGAGGGTCTAGAAGATGTGTGGGGACATGATGCCAGATAACTTCCAAAAGCCTTGCCTCCAAGAAAAGGGATTGATCACCAGATATAGCTGGTTTTGGGAGCGAAACCTCCAACAAAAGCGCCTTACAGAATGGCACCCCCTGAGCTAGAAGAGTTTAGGAAGTAGCTAAAGGATTTATTGGAGGCAGGCTTCATAAGACCGTCAAAGGCGCCATTTGGCACACCTGTGCTATTCCAGAAGAAACACGATGGGAGCTTGGGACTGTGCATTGATTATAGGGCTCTCAACAAGGTGATAGTTCGCAACACCTACCCCATCCCTCTGATCGCTGATTTGTTCGACCAGCTAAGTGGAGCCAAATATTTCACGAAGTTGGACCTGAGATCGGGCTATTATCAGGTGAGGATCACAGATGGGGATGAACAAAAGACAACGTGCATTACTCGATATGGAGCATTTGAGTTTCAAGTAATGCCGTTTGGGTTGACAAATGCACCTGCCACTTTCTGCACACTGATGAACCAAGTATTCCATGAGTATCTAGATAAGTTCGTGGTGGTGTACTTGGATGATATCATGGTTTATAGTGCCACAATTGAAGAGCATCGAGAACACTTGGCTCAAGTGTTTAAGAAGTTGAGAGAGAACCAGCTATATGTGAAGCGTAAGAAATGCTCATTTGCACAGGAGAGCATCAAGTTCCTAGGCCGAATTCGTATGGATCTAGAGAAGGTGAGGGCAATCCAAGAATGGAAAGCCCCCACAAACGTGAAAGAACTCCACTCTTTCCTAGGCCTAGCCAACTACTATAGACGATTTGTGGACGGCTACTCAAGAAGAGCGACACCCTTGACCGAGCTGTTGAAAAAAGGCGTGACTTGGACGTGGACTGACAAGTGTGCTGAAGCATTCAGGAGTTTGAAGAAAGCCATGATGAAGGATCCTGTTCTTGCCTTGCCAGATGTTAGCAAGCCCTTCGAAGTATAGACGGATGCGTCAGATTATTCTTTGGGAGGGATACTGATACAAGAAGACCACTCGGTAGCATACGAGAGTCGCAAGCTGTCCGAAGCTGAGAGGTAGTATATTGCCTAGGAGAAGGAACTCCTCGCAATTATCCACTGCTTGCGAGTGTGGATACATAACTTAATGGGGTCGAAGTTTGTGGTGAAGACGGATATTGCAGCCGTTAGTCATTTCCTTACCCAGCCGAAACTGATCCCTAAGCAGGCTTGATGGCAGGAGTTCGTGGTAGAATTCGACTTCCATTTTGAGCACAAGGCATGACACTTGAACCAGGAAGTTGATACCTTGAGTCGCAAAGTAGAATTGGTGACTCTAAAGATATTGGCTAGTTTGTCTGCTAGCGAGGTGAACACTCAACTCAAGGAGTGCATCAAAGAAAACCTGGAGAAAGACCCAGTTGTCAGAACCATCCTGAAGCTCGTTAAAGAAGGCAAGACTTGCCAGTTCTTGGTGGAGAATGATTTTCTGTGGGCCAAAGGGGGCCGCTTGTATGTTCCGAAAGCTGGAGATTTGCGGAAGACATTACTAAGTGAGTGTCATGACACCTTGTGGGCAGGTCATCCAGGGTGGCAGAGAATGCATGCCCTTTTGAAGCAAGGATACTACTGGCCACAAATGCGAGATGATGTAGTGGAGTACACCAAGACCTGTCTCGTCTGTTAGTAAGACAAGGTCAAAAGGAACAAGACACTTGGGTTATTGGAGCTGTTGCGAGTCCCAAGCTGACCATGGGAGAGTGTGTCACTTGACTTTATAACCAGCCTACTGAGACATGGGATATAAGTGCGATCTTGGTGGTCGTGGATAGATTCTTGAAGTACGCAACATTCATCCCGGTGTTGAAGTACTGTTCGACAGAGGAGACAGCATGACAATTCTTCAAGCATATTGTCAAAATATTGGGGAGTGCCCTAGAACATTGTTAGTGACTGAGAGGGAAGATTCACTGGGACCTTTTGGTCTGAACTATTCAGCCTCTTGGGGTCACAATTGAACATATCCTTGAGCTACCATCCATAGACAGATGGGCAGACAAAAAGATTCAACGGGATGTTGGAGGAGTACTTGCGCCACTTTGTCAATGCCAATCAGAAGAACTGGCCACAACTACTTGATGTAACTCAATTTTGCTTCAACTCTCAAAAGAGTTCTTCATCGAATAAGAGCCATTTTGAAGTTGTTAATGGACAACATCCACTGTTGCCCCACACAGTGGATGAATACTGCGATTGGAACCCACGAGCCTTTCACTTCACAAAAGACTGGAAGAAAACGACAGAGATTGCCCGAGCTTATTTAGAAAAAATCATAAAAAAGACTGAAGAAGTAGGCAGATCAGAAGCGTAGACCACTGGAGTTTAAAGCAAGTGACTTAGTGTTAATTAAGCTGAGGCCCGAACAGTTAAGATTCCGAGGGGACAAAGACATCAGACTCGTTCGCAAGTACGAGGCTCCAGTCTCAATCATCTCAAAAGTTGGCCTAACTTCCTACAAAGTCGACCTACCAGCATGGATGAAGATACACCTGGTCCTTCATGTCAGTAACTTGAAGCCATATCATAAAGATCCAACACATCTAGAGCGCAACCAGTCAACTATAGGAGGAGTCATCATTCAGCCAAGGAGCAAGTGTCAACCTGAAGAAATCCTGGTGGAGAGGATGGTCACCACTGATCATAAAAAGCATAAGGAATATCTGATAAAATGGAAGGGGCTCGCAGATGACGAGATAAACTGGGAGAGGGCGGAAGACTTGAAGAAGCTCACGAAGAAGATTGAAGATCTACAAGCTACTTCGTCGAGGACGCTGAAGAATTGAGTGGGGGAAAGTGTGGTGTGATGCCCCTATGGCACACCCACATGGGGCCATTTTGTAAGTGAGCATGCCTTGATGCTTGATCATTAGTCAAGTCTTGCACCAAGTAACCTCATGGGGTAGGGTAGTGGAAATTTTGCAATTATGCATATGTCTCCCAGACAAAAATCATATATGTTACTGGGAAGACCTTGTGTAACGCCCTGGATAGCCAAGACCGCTACACTGTGTGTTTATAAAGTGCTAGACTTGCTAATCAATTCGTTTAATTAAAAATGTGTTATTGAAACTATGAAGGAACTAGGGTTGCAATGTTTTGGTCTCAAAAGCCACATTTTCATAAAGAAACGTTTCCTGTTTACATGGGATCCCAAAAATATTAAGATTAAAGACCGTTCACAAAAGACATAAGGTTTAAATACAATATCAAGCCATATTAAGGCAAAACAGACAGTTAGGCAATCCCTGTCCTGATCCACTCCTCGACCATGGCGATGGAACGGCTGGCTATGTACATTCAACCCCGCAGCTCTCCATCTCAGGATTGGTCCAGCTTGCCTTTGCCTTTACCTGCACCACGTAGCACCCATGAGCCAAGGCCTAGAAAGAAAACACAACAGTAGAGCATAAGCAATCAACAAATAATTCAGTATCTCATATCGCATCACATATTCTCAACCATATATGCATTCAGTATAATCAGGTATTCCACATACTAAACATATCAACTCATATCATATATCAATTCACGAATGATAACTAGGGCTAGCGCCCTCAGGCCGCTCCCTCCGTTATCCCACTGACTCCGGCCCGCTTAAACCGAGCTTAGTGAATATTAAGCTGTCCTCGGCTACCAGTGGCCAAGCCGTGCCCTGTGCGCAAATATTGTGTACAGCACCCTTAGGCTGCTATCACATGTCCCATGGCATAATACCATCATTGACATAATACAAATATCGGGAGCACTTAGTCCCATCACAAACATATATCCGGGTGTAGTTTTCTTACCTTTCAATTCGCTAGCTTTGATCACTTGACTCCTTGAGCATGATCCCTCTCGAGCCCTAACGGTCACCTAAACTAAACCATAGGTTAAAGTCATCACCAAACCTCAAGTCCAAAACCTAGCATCGGGAACAATCCCGAGCCGCCGGGAAGTTCTAGTTCCACCAAACAAGGTGGTGGAATCAAACCCCGAACCCTTGGTCAAAAACCCTTCAAAACAACCCTAAAATCACTTTCTAAAGACAGGGTAGCGCTACAACACTCTCAGGAGAGCGCTACAGTGCTACAAGAAGAACCAAATTCCCCCAGAAATCTTGGCCTAGCGCTACAGCACCCAAAGGCTAGTGCTGTAGCGCTAGTCATAGACAGGCATTATCTCAATTTTCCCTCCTGCGATTTCCTCGAACCAAACTCAACCAAAACTTCTTCAAAACTTCACCAAACTCAAAAACAACCTTATTAACACACTCCACTCATCCCAAGAACCCCAAATACCCAAAACTCAAGCACATGCATCCCTAATCTCAAAATCCACCATAGCCACTCCTAGACATCAAAAACTCAGCAGAAACCAGCTAAAACATTAGAGTTAAAAGCTTAGAATTCATACCTTTAATGGGAATTAGATTTCAAGACAACCTATACACCTCCTTAGCTTGGTCTTCCTCAAATTTTGGCCTGAATTCCCTAAAGTTCCCATCAAACTCAGCTTATACACCATAGTTCAAAACCAAAACCAGAAACTGAAGAAACTACAAAGCCTTACCTCAAGTGTTAGGGTGTTCTTGCTAAACCTCTGCCAACTCTCCAAGCCTAGCTTAGGATTCTTGATGCTCAGAGCTCCTCCCTGGGCTTTGCTCCAAAAATACTCAAGAAACTAATGAAGAAAGCATAAACCGACCTTAGGAAACTCTCTGTTTTCTCCCTTTCTTTTTCTTCCTATTCCTTCTTTCCTCAAACTTCTGTAGTATTCTACCACTTCCACTAACATAAAGCCTTAGTAATATCCATCTTTAAAAAGCCAAATGACCTTAATGCCCTCCCTTTTATTTCTAACCCTTTAATCCACTTAAGGGCATTCTAGTCATTTTACCCCAATTCCCGCTAACTCCTCGAGTGTCTCTAATATTTACCGCTTAATTCCCGATACCTAATTAATCACCAATAATATTCCTCGATGTCAAAATAGATTCCAATATACTCACTAAATTCCCATTTATACCCCCAGGCTCACCCCGAGCCAGGTATAAATCCCCGCCATGACTTTTTCGCTAATCTGCTCACTAGGATCGTCTCGAGTCACAGATCATAGATATATCCACATAATAATGTGGTATCAACAATTATCACATATATCAATACAGTTATGCCCATGATGGCCAAAATTACAATTATGCTCTTCTGACCTAATCATGGCCTACATGCATACTAATACACATAGTCATGCATCTCGAATATTCAAATAGTCATATAACATGTTTTAAATCATAATCATGCATTTACTCATAAAGTCACACATAATTCCCATTATGCCCTCCAGGCACACTAATCAAGGCCCTTAAGCCTTGATAACAAATTTGGGTCGTTACACCTTGTATCCCTAGAAGGCTCCTTAGGGGGAGGTGACCTGGTGACTTAGGGAAGCACCATGGCTACCAGTAGATAGGGGCCAAAGCTGTGTACTCCCTTGCCCTATCAAGGCTATATATTAATAAAATGATGTTTATCCATACTTGCCCTCGTATGCTTCCTTATTGCTTATGTGTTACTTGTTTGTCATCTTCGTTGGGCCATCCCGTGCCACTTGCCTTGTTGTGTTCTTTGTGTTATGTGGACATTCCAAGGAATGACTTGCTTTGTGCTTGCTCATACTTCGTTATTGCCCGTTGCATGTCTGAGATGTGTTTGTGGCTAACCACTGAGTTTGTTTCCCTGCAGGTGTGTGTTGTAGGCTGACTTGCTAGCTCAAAGTGTCTGCAAATGACTCACGTTCCGTCTATTTAGAGTACCCAAAAATCTGGCCCGTGACATTGGGCAGGCCGCTCCATGGCGCATGTCTAGGGAAATGCCTAGGAATGCTCTCTGACTTGTAGTGGTTCGCGACGTCTATGAGGAGCGATGCGGCTCAAATAGAGAATGTTGGGCAATTAGGGATTTTAAGCTCGGGAACTCAAACTTAGGGGTTCGTGAAGGATCCTAATATCCAGTTTAGTAGAATTCCATGCCCTAGGGACTAGAACTGGGTTCGAAAGTCTTTATTTACATGAGATTTATGGAGGTTCCATATTATTGTGAGTTAGGGCTAATCTGAGCTGTTGACAGGGATCGTATCTAGGTCGCTTACCCAGGGATTGCAGAGTTTAGGTAAGAAAACTGTCTGTGTACGTAGAGTAGGGCATGGCCCGATTATTTGTTCTTGTATTTGTGCCTAGTAATATATGTAGATGTCTGTAACTATTATGTCATATATATGTTGTGATTGAGCGACAAGGTCCGGGATCGTCAAGGGCCGGAATCGGCAGTAAGCACGATGAATGCAAGTCGCCATGGCATGGACTTCTTAGGGTGTTGTACTTACCTGCTCGGTTCGGATTGTGAACTTAGTGCCTGGAAACGCACCTTGACTGGCTTAGGGCGCTATTATGAATTGTAATGAATGCTTGTGAAATATTTGTTATGTTTTCTTAATTGTGTACTCATTGAAATGAATTGTTATATGTTATATTATTTTATAATATAATGTAATATTATATTATATTATAATATAATGTAATATTATATTATATTATAATATAATGTTTTAGATTAAATAAATGTGACAAAGTGTGTCACATATTGTAACATATAATAGAGAGTTACAATATTTAGATATGTAAGATATATCCAAATAATGTAACATATTTGGTGTTACAAATTTGTAATTTCCAAATATTACCCTTTATTGTGTAAATTTGTTGTTACACAATATTGAGATGAATTTCATAAAGCCATATGTGATATGGCTGTTAGAGATATGATTTTAACCTCAATAATGTGTTTTGGGAGTTACAAAATCATTTGGGAGGGTTTGGAACTGTTTGGAAAAACAACACATTTTTTGTGCTGAAATTGGTCGGTGGCCGCGACCACCAACATTCAGTGGCCGCGGCTTGTGGGTCAGAGACCAGTGGCTGCGGCGACAGGCCAAAACTGACCAATTTTTCAGTTTTTTTCAATCTTTGTTGAACGGCTCAAAAAACCCAAATAACTCCCAAATCTCATTTTTAATTCCATATTAATCCAATTAAACATTGGTAACAGCCATGGGGGTTTGTAGAATTTGAAATTCAAAGGGTGTCTCTAAACTCTATAAATAGGAGCCTATAGCTCACTTGAAAGACACAACATTTCTATCCATTAGAGCACTTGGCTAGAAACACCTTGAGGCTTGATAATTCCAGAAAGCTTTTCCAATATCTGAGAGAGATCCCTTAGTGCTTGAGTTAGGGGGAAATAAGCTTTTGGACAAAGGTTTTAAACCTTGTTCAAGTTGGTGATCCCCAACCCTCTTCACTTAGGTTGTGTCAGTGAGAGTTTCTTGCATTTTTGTTCTTCTTTCTATTGTATTGAATTCTTCTTATTCTCTTGTTCTTTTACTTGCATTTCTTGTTCAAGAGTTGTAATCTTTTCTTTACTTTTGTTTCAAACACCTTACTTTATTTGTAACCTTTTGCTTAGAGTTGTATTTTACTAATCTCTTCTTCTTCATCATCTTCTTCATTTCCTATTTTATTTGTATTTTCAGTTATAGAGTTGTAACACTTTATTTAATCAATCCTTATCTATTGTAATATTTTGCATAGAGTTGTAACATATTATTATCATTTCCATTGAGGCAAAACAATTTTTCCTAACATTATATACCATGCTGGTGTAGTTTTCTTGTTGGGCCTTGACTCACAGGTGCTCTATGGTGCAGGTAAGCGCAAGGGTAAGGTTGACCAAGCATGAGTTAGAGGGCATGGAGTGGTGCGTACATGTTTGGCCTACCTAGTCGCCACGACTGGGGTAGTTTTGAGGAACACTATGTAAATGTCTGATTTTTTTGCCTAGGTCAACCGTACAATGACTTTTGAGTTGTAAATATGTTTTAAACAATATTTTGTGATCCCAATGTAACTTTTTATTATCTTAATGAATGATTAAACCCTTTTATGGAAATTTGTTAAATGAGTATTTACTTTAATTTAATCACACTTTTGAGTCTAGCACCTCGATTGGTGAGTCCAATACACATTTTAATATCACATGGTAATGACTCTAGGGTAGAAGGGTGTTACAACTTGGTATCATAGCATGCCAAAGTTTATGGTTCTTGGAGATTGACCGAAGATGTATGCTTGTTGCCAGAGACAAGCCTGACTTAGGGTTGGTCGGCATTAAGTGAAATACTTGTCTAATTGCTTATCTGAATTGCCTATTTTCCTGTTGATATATATAATGTTAGGGCACACCCCCTTTTATTGTTATATGATTATTATGTGTGTGCATTGTGTTGGTTTGTTATTTGTGCTTGATCGGTTGAACTTGGGGTGGTTTCTTTGGATGTTGTTATCATGCCTGATGTGTGACATCATTGATTGCAGGCATATTGAAGTTATACTTCAATGATCAATCTTATTCTGCAGCAATATGGCCGAAGATAACAACTAGGGTTAAGACTCTCCATCTGCCCCACAGAACTGGCAATAGATGTTTGCAGAAATGCAAGCTAGACTTCAGAGAATGGAAGATGAAATTCAAGATCTGAGAGAGTAGGCTCCTCCTTGGGATGTTGGATTACAGGCTCCACAGGCTGTAGCACCAGTGCCAACTTAGCCTATGATGGAGAGTAGGTGGGAGCCTCTGAATGAGAGGTTCAAAAAGCAGCACCCTCCCAACTTTGACGGCGGTCCAGACCCACTGCGGGAAGAGCAGTGAATGAACATGATTTTTTATATATTGGATTTTATGAGGGTGGAAGGAAACGAGAGGGTGGCTTATGCTAGTTATATGTTGAGGGATGATGCCTGCATTTGGTGGGAAGATGTGTCTCAGAGGAGAGATGTAACCTATATGACTTGGGATAAGTTCATGGATGTTTTTAATGAGAAGTACTACAATATCGCAGTTTGAGCTGCAAAGGTGGATGAATTCATTAATTTAAATCAGAATAGAATGACTGTAATAGAGTATGGAAAAAATACATTGCTTTATATGGGGTTTGAATGCCATGATAGCCAGGGATGTCAAGATAACACTGGATCCAAGGACTACTACTTATGCTTAAGTAGTGGAAAAAGCCCTTACTTTTGAGGGTGCTGAAGACCAAATATGAAAGGAAGAGGCTGCAAGGCATGAGCTCAGAGGATGGCGCCTCCCTTCACTGAATCTGGCCGAGGTAGTGGCCCCAGTGAGTAGAAGAGAAAGGCCCCAGATTCTTTTCTTCCTCCTGGTCTAGATAGGAGGGCATGGGGTGCCTTTGGTGGCCGACATGGCGAGGGAAAGAACTAGAGAAGCTTCCCAGAATGTGCACGGCATAGGCGATGCCATCTGCGACAGTGCAGAGTCAGAGCATGTTTTGTCTATGGGAGTGTCAGTCATTTGAGTCCACAAGTTAAGAAAAAAGAACCAAAGAGAAGCGACAACCTCACTCCAGCCATAGTGTATACCTTGACCCAGACCGAAGCTGAGGCTCGTCCCTTGGTCGTGACATGTCAGGTTTCTAATGCTTGTTCTTTTTTTACTACATTGGTTGATTTAGGAGCTACTCATTCATTTGTATCGGATAGAGTGATAGACCATCTGTGTAGACCTTGTGATCTTTATGCTAGGGGATTTAGAACTTTTTTGCCAACTGGGGAACTGGTAGTCTCTAGGAGGTGGGTTAGAACATTACTAGTGGAGATAGATAGTAGGGAGTTGTCTATGAATCTAATTGAATTGGTGATGGAGGATTTTGATATGATTTTGGGAATGGATTGGTTGACAAAGTATAGGGTGATGATTGACTGCAAGTGAAGGATGGTAACTTTTGAGCTGGAAGGAGAGGAACCCTTTGTGTTTGTGGGGATGGTGAGTGAACCACGAGTACCTATGATCTCTACACTGAGAGCTAGAGACCTGTTGCAAGAAGGTTTCATGGGATTCCTAGGAAATATACTGGATACCTCTAGGGTTGTTTTAGTTAGACCATGTGAGATTAGGTTGGTGTGTGAGTTTCCGGATGTATTTCCAGCAGACCTACCAGGATTGCCACCACACCGAGAGATCGATTTTTTCATAGAATTTGCATCGGGAGCAGAACCAGTATCGAGGATACCTTATAGAATGGCTCCAGTAGAGTTAAAGGAACTGAAGATTCAGTTATAGGAATTACTGGATCTAGGATTCATTAGACCCAGCTTTTCACCGTGGGGGTGCTCCAGTGCTGTTTGTGAAGAAGAAGGATGGGTCCTTAAGGGTGTGCATCGATTATCAAGAGCTAAATAAGTTGAATAATAAGAATAAGTACCCACTACCTAAGATTGATGACTTATTTGATCAGTTACAAGGGAAGACAATATTTTCTAAGATCGACCTTCGGTGTGGCTACCATCAGTTGAGGATGAAGGAAGAGAACATACCAAAGACTGCGTTCCGTATGAGGTATGGACATTATGAATTCTTGGTCATGTCTTTTAGGTTAACTAATGCCCTAGCAACCTTCATGGATTTGATGAGTCATGTATTTAGGAATTATTTGGATATGTTTGTAATTGTACTCATTGATGACATACTGGTGTACTCCCAATCAGAAGCAGAACATGAGCAACATCTCCATTTGGTACTACAGAGGCTGAGTGAGCACAATTTGTATCCTAGGTTTAGCAAATGTGAATTATGGTTACCCCATGTAACATTTTTGGGCCATATTGTGAGTAAGGATGGGATTCTAGTGGACCCAACCAAGATAGAGACAGTGAGAGATTAGCCGAGACTGAGAAGTGTACAATAGGTTGGAAGCTTCATGGGATTAGCAGGATACTATCGGCGTTCATTGAGGGATTCTCCAGAATAGCAACACCACTGACTGAGCTGACACATAGGAAGACAAAGTTTATCTGGAGAGATAGATGTGAGAACAGTTTCAAGGAGTTGAAGCGGCGACTGATCACTGCTCCGGTACTGACTCTTCCATTAGATAAGGAAAAGTTTGTGGTATATTGTGATGTTTCGAGGCAGAGTTTGGGTTGTGTGTTGATGCAAGCTAGAAAGGTGATAGTCTATGCGTCTAGACAGTTGAAGGAGTATGAACAGAGGTAACCCACACATGATCTGGAATTGGCCGTGGTGGTATTCACACAGAAGGTGTGGAGGCACTACATGTATGGAGAAAAGTGCGAAATATACACTAACCATAAAAGTTTGAAGTATTTCTTCACTCAAAAGGACTTGAATATGCGCCAAAGGCGTTGGCTGGAGTTGGTAAAGGACTACGATTGTGATATTTTATACCATCCAGGAAAGGCTAATGTGGTGGTTGACACATTGATTCGAAGGGGTCCAGGGTATTTGTTCAGTTCAAGACAAATATTAGAAAAGCTAGCTGAAGAAATAACGAGAGCGAGAATTGAAATGGTATTTGGTAGGCTAGCCAACATTACCCTTCAATCCACACACCTTGAGAGAATTAGAGAAGGGTAGAAGGAGGATCCTCAATTGAAGAAACACAGGAAGAATGCCTAGCTGGACTGGCTAGAGACTTTACAATTTCAGAGGAAGATTTGTTGAGATATAAATGTCGGATTTGCATCCCGGTGGATGCTGGTATCAGGCGAGAGATTCTGGATGAGTCTCATACAACTCCTTATTCTCTACACCTGGGAACAACGAAGATGTACCAAGATCTAAAGGCTCTGTATTGGTGGCCAAGAGTGAAGAAGGACATGGTGGATTATGTGGCCAAGTGCTTAACCTGTCAGCAGGTGGAGGCTGAACATCTGAGGCCAGCAAGGTTGCTGCAGCCTTTAGAGATTCCAGAGTGGAAGTGGGAAAATATTACCATGGACTTCGTGGTTGGATTGCCGAGAACAGTGGGGCAACATGATTGTAACGACCCAAAATCACTAATATGGCTTAAGGGCCTTGATTAGTGTGTCGGGAGGGCATAAGTGGCTTATGTGTGTGTGTTTATTAATTTAATACATGATTATATGATAAACATGCTTATATGGTTATATGAATGTAAATGTGATAATATGCTATAATTGTGAGAACCACATTATCATGTGGGTAAATCTGCAGCATGCGACTTGAGGCGATCCTAGGGAGCTAGTTAGCAGGAAAGTATAAACAGGGCTTAATACTTGACTTTGGGCAAGTCAAGGGGTATTTCAGGTATTGGATGGTTATTTAGGTTATCGGGTTATGGAAATAAATAATTGGAGATATATTTGAGGTTAGGAAGTCTAGGTGGGATGTAACGACCCCAAATTCGCTAATGAGGCTTAAGGGCCTTGATTAATGTGCCGGGAGGGCATTATTGGGTTAAATGTGGTTTGCATGAATATATTGACTCGAATGCATAACTATATGATTAATAATGCTTATATGACTATGTTGGTATTAATGTGTTATGTGTATATGGTAATTGTGAGAACCACATTATTATGTGGGTAGGTCTGCAGAGCACGACTCAAGGTGATCCTAGGGCTAGTTAGCAGGAAAAAGTCACAATAGGACTTAACAGCTGACTTTGGATAAGTCAGGGGTATTCTAGATATCGGGTAGCTAGTTGGACTATCGGGTTATGAAAATAAATATATGGAGATATATTTGAGGTTAGGAAGTCTAGGCGGGAATATTGGAGGATTTTACCGTTTTTCCCTCGGGGATGTTTCTGGCACCCCAAGCCTTGGGATTAACTTAATGAATAAGAAAAACTTAAGGAAACCCATAGAAAGAAATAAACTGACTTTATTTCTCAGCTTGTTCTCCACTCTCTCAAGGAAAACTAGGTGAAAAACCACAAAGGAAAAGAAACTTTGAAATCCTAAGGGAATTTGCTGGAATTTAGCTGAAGTTTGGTGGATTGAAAGAATAATTTAGTGGCTTAACTCAGGAACCTAATCAGGACTAAGGTAAGCAATGGATTTCCTTTTCTGTGGTTAGAAATTCTGGGTTTTAGTTGGGTTTTGAGGTAAATATAGTTTTGATGTTTAAGGGTAGAATCAAGGAGGAAAGCTTGGGAATTAGCTTGGAGTTGGCTTGGTGAAGTGGTTCAGCAGAAGAGGTAGGTCTCAATTCGTGATTTAGAAGTAATAATTCGAGTTTGAATGGCTGGTTTGGGTGTTTATAGCTCTTGAGTTACAGAAATTGAAAAGAGGATTCTAGTGTGTGTTAGGCTGGGTTTTCTGTGGAATTATGTTGTTTAAGACATGCTAAAGGTGTTTAGATTAATTGGTTTTGAATTGGGGAGCTTTGGGATGGCTTTAGATGAGGTTTAGATGTTGGAAATGGTGGGTTTTCTGGGCATGAAGGGAAGGGTCGCGACTCTGTTCTAGAGCACTGCGGCCCAATGATGAAGATGAGACAAGGAGGCTCGACTAAGGATAGGCGCCGCGGCGCCCAAGGCAAGGGCCGTGGCGCGTGTCTCCTTCCAGGAAAGCCCTTGGCTCTGTTTTGAGGGCAGGGCCGCAGCTAAGCTTCAAGGGCCGTAGCCCTTGGGTGCACACTTGAATATTTGGGGATTTTAGGCATGGGAATGTGGTTTAGAATGCTCGGGATCGATTTCACCACCGTGCTTGGTGGGATTCGATTTCCCGGAAGTTAGTTTTGTACCCGAAAACCTACATTTGGATATTAATGAAACCTAATACTTTTGTTGTGACTAGGTGATAAACGCTTAGGCACGGGAACATATCGTGCTTGAAGAGTGTTGCTCGTAAACAATAAGTGCAAAGATTAAAGGTAAGAAAACTGCACCTGGCTGAATATCTGTGACGGGACTAAGGGTTCCCTATTATGTATGCTTGAAAAGATGGTATTATGCCATGCAAGCTAATTAGTGAACCAACGGCCTAAGGGTGCCAAGGGTTACACTAGCACACAGGGCGTAACTTGGCCATTGGTAGCCAAGGACAACTTAATATGCACTGAGCTCGGTTTAAGCAGGCCGGAGTCAGTGGGGTAAACAGAGGGTGTGGCCTAAGTGTCGGCCCTGATTATTATGTGATATGAATATTATAAGTGTTTGATTGCCTCCATGGCTCTGAATATATGCTGAATGATATTATGTGGATTACTTGATGAGAGTTCAAACTTAGTGAGTTTGCTATTTGTTATTATTGTTTGTGTTGCACATGTTTTTTTGATAGGCCTTGGCTCACGAGTGCTACGTGGTGTAGGTAAAGGCAAGGGCAAGCTTGATCAACCTTGATTGGAGGGCTCTGTGAGCGGAATGTACATGGCAAGCTGCTCAGCCGCCATGGTTAAGGTTTAGGCAGGGACGCGAGACCTAAAGATTGACTATTTTGCCTTAGTATGGCTAATGATTGTTTATGTACTTTTGGAAGTCTGTAAACCTACTTTTAACTCTGTTTCTTTTGGGATCCCATGTATATAATTGTTTAATTATATAAAATGAAACTTTTGAGACCAAAACCTTTTTAACCATAGCTCACACATGATTAGTGACACATTTTTAAATTAATCACTTGATTAGCAAGTCTTGCACCTTTATATGTACACAGTGTAGAAGTCTTGGCTATCCAGGGCATTACAACTTGGTATCAGAGTGTCCTAGGTTTAAGGGTTCCTGAAGATAGGCTAGACATGTACATTCGCTGCTAGAGACAAGCTCAAATCAGGGTTCAGTAATGTGTATATGTGTTTATGTGCTTATGTGCCTGAAATGAGCTGTGAACGTTGTTATTTACTGGATTATTAGGAAGCATGAGATATTGATAGGGCCTGGCCCTTGACTGTTGTGTGAAAATATTTAAGCATGTTTATTAGCATTGTCGTGCATGTAAATGGATATACGGATGATTAATTGTATATTGTGCATGGGTGAATGCCTATTTTATAGCTAATGTGTAATGAGACTGGAGGCGTGTTTATTAGCAGCCAGTGCATGAAAATGGATACTTATATGTTGGTTGTTTGTGATTGGTTATGTTCTATTGGTGGATCTTGGAGAAGTTTTTACCCTGTTGTTATGGTCTGACTGCCGAGTCATTATTTGCAGATTGACTTGCATAGCTATGCGTCCAAGAAAATCTACACGACTAGCCAGAACTAGGTCTGGGACCGGGAATGATGACCAGGGAAGGAATCCTCCGCCAGTCCCTAAGAACTAGCAGTAGTTAATGGCAAACATACAGGGTCAATTACAGAGTCAGGACGAGCAGATCCGCATCCTGCGACAGCAGGCTCCATCAGGGAGTGCTGCCCCTATAGTACCACCTGCAGTGGTACCAGTTGTGCAGTCTGGGAAGGTTGGTAACAGATGGGAGCCGTTATATGAGCGGCTCAGGAAACAGCAACCCCCAATCTTTGAGGGTGGACTAGATCCATTGAAAGCCGAGCAATGGCTAACTATGGTCACCACAATTCTAGAATTTATGAGGATAGAGGGGAATGATAGGGTGGCCTGTGCCACTTATATGTTGAGGGAGGATGCCCGTATTTGGTGGGAAGTGGCATCGCAAACCAGGGATGTTACTACTTTGAGTTGGGAAGGTTTCAGAGACTTTTTTGGTCAGAAGTACTACAATGTTGTTATCTGAGCAGCAAAGGTCAATGAGTTTGTGAGTCTTGTGCATGGAAATATGATTGTTACTGAATATGCTCTAAATTTTGATAGGCTTGCGATGTTTGCCCCAGATCTTGTGCCTACAGATGCTGCTAGGCAAGATCGATTTATCAGGGGGCTTAATGCTATGATAGCCCAGGATGTCAGGATTACAACGGTACCTAGAGGAACAACTTATGCCCAGGCCATTGAGAAGGCTCTTACCGTTGAGGAAGCGAAGAACAAGATATGGAGGGAAAGTGCGGTGAGGCGTGAGAGCCGCAGAGCGGTGCCTCCTTATTCTGGGACAGGTAAGGGCGGGGTCCCCAGTGACTTTAAGAGAAAGGCTCCTGACACTTCGACTGCTGTTGGTCCTGATAGGAGGGGTCGGGGTGGTCAGGGTGGCCGACAGGGTGGCGGTGATGCATGGAAAACCTATCCGGAGTGCCCGAGGTGTAGAAGATGCCATCATGGCAAGTGTCGAGCCAAGGCATGCATTGTGTGCGGAGCAGTAGGGCATCTCAGGAAAGACTGCCCAATGGTGAAGAAATGTGAAGCAGGAAAGGTGGATAGCTTGACTCCAGGTCGAGTATTCACCTTGACTCAGGCAGAGGCCGAGGCTAGTCCCTCAGTAGTGATATGTCAGCTTTTTAGTGCTGGGTTTCCTTGTACAGTATTGATTGATAGATTGTGTAGACCTAGTGAGTATCGAACTGCAGGGTTTTGGACTTTGTTGCCTACAGGGGAACTGGTAGTGTCTAGGAGATGGATTAGGGCACTACCAATGATGGTTGATAGTAGGGAACTTTCGGTGGATTTGATTGAGTTAGATATGGAGGATTTTGATATGATTTGGGGGATGGACTGGTTACCCAGATATGGGGCTACGATTGACTGTAGGAAGAAGATGGTTACTTTTCAGCTTAAGGGCGAGGACCCTTTTGTTTTTGTGGGTGCAGTATGTGTACCCCGCGTACCCATGATCTCAGCGTTGAGAGCCAGAGACTTGTTGTAGGGGGGATGCATAGTTTTTCTGGCCAGTGTAGTGGTTACTGGAAGAGTTGTGTCGGCAGGGCCGGGAGAGACCATATTGGTGTGTGAGTTTTTAAATGTATTTCCTGAGGATCTGCAAGGGTTGCCGCCGCATAGGGAGATTTAGTTTGAGGTTGAGTTAGCACCAGGGACAGAACCAGTATCTAAGACACCGTACAAAATGGTGCCAACAGAACTGAAAGAGTTGAAGATACCATTGCAAGAACTTCTGGATTTAGGATTCATCAGGCCTAGTTATTCTCCATGGGGCGCTCCAATGTTGTTTGTTAAGAAGAAGGACGGGACTTTAAGGATGTGTATAGATTACATATAATTGAACAAGTTGACCATCAAGAATAAGTACCCTCAACCAAGGATTGATGGCTTGTTCCATCAGCTGCAGGGAAAGACGGTGTTCTCAAAGATTGATCTTCGATCTGGTTATCACCAGCTGATGATCAAGGATGAGGATATACCGAAGACAACCTTCCAATCACGGTATGGGCATTATGAATTCTTGGTCACGTCTTTTGGTCTGACCAATGCCCCAGCAGCCTTCATGGACTTAATGAACAGGGTGTTCAAGGACTTCTTGGATCAGTTCGTCATTGTCTTCATTGACGACATTTTGGTATATTCCAGTTCAGAGGCAGAGCATGAGCAGTATCTCTGGCAGGTTCTACAGAGGCTGAGGGAGCATCAGTTGTATGCCAAGTTTAAGAAGTGTGAGTTCTGGTTGCCAGAGGTAACTTTTCTTGGGCACATAGTTGGGGCAGAAGGGATTAAGGTGGATCCGTCCAAGGTAGAAGCAGTAAGGGATTTGCCGAGGCCAAAGAATGCCTCGGAGGTGCGAAGTTTCCTGGGGTTGGCCAGTTATTATAGACGGTTTTTAGAGGGGATCTCAAAGATCTCTTCACCGATGACAGAGTTGATAAGAAAGAATCAGAAGTTTGTTTGGATAGAGAAGTGTGAGAACTGCTTCCAAGTGTTGAAGCGACGACTTATTTCTGCACCTGTGTTGAATCTTCCTTCGGAGGAAGGAAAGTTTGTGGTCTATTGTGACGCATCGAGGATGGGTTTAGGCTGTGTGCTGATGCATAATGAGAAAGTTATAGCCTATGCATCTCGGCAGCTAAAGGAGTATGAGCAGCGGTATCTGACTCATGATTTGGAGCTAGCGGCAGTGGTATTCGCACTAAAGGTGTGGCGTCATTATCTGTATGGGGAGAAGTGCGAGATATACACTGACCATAAGAGTTTGAAGTATTTCTTCACTCAGAAGGATCTGAACATGAGGCACAGTCGTTGGTTGGAGTTGGTTATGGATTATGACTGTGACATCCTTTACCACCCTGGGAAAGCCAACGTGGTGGCTGATGCGTTGAGCCGTAGGGGCCCAGGACAGTTGTATAGCTCCACCTAGATCTCGAGGGAATTAGCTGATGAGATGGCCAGGGCGAGGATAGAACTGGTGGTAGGCCAGTTAGCTAATATCACTTTGCAGTCGACCCTGTTAGAGCGGGTCAAGGAGGGTCAGTTAGTGGATGTGCAGTTACAAGAAGTTAGGCAGCATGTCTTAGCGGGGACAACTAAGGATTATTCTGTTTCTGAGACAGGTTTACTTCGATATCAGGGACGAATTTGTGTTCTAGCGGATGAAGGGATCAGATGAGGGATATTGGATGAGTCTCAAATTACGCTATACTCACTTCATCTGGGTACCACAAAGATGTATTAGGATCTACGGTCATTATATTGGTGGCCTGGGATGAAGAAGGATGTGGTAGAGTATGTGGCTAGATGTTTGACATGTCAGCAGGTTAAGGCTGAGCATCAGCGATCAGCGGGATTGCTTCAGCCTTTGGGTATTCCAGAGTGGAAGTGGGAGGATATTACAATGGATTTCGTGGGAGGAGTACCCAGGAATTCAACCAGAAGCTAAGGTAAGCACCGAATTTCGTTTTTGATAAGTTGATTATGAGATTTTTGGGCTGAAATCTAAGGGTTCCTAGGTTCTTAATTTCAAGGTTGAATTAAGGCAGAAAGCTTGGGAGTTAGTTCAGAATTTGCTTAGAGAAGTGGTTCTGCAATGGAGGTAAGCTTGAATCTATGTTCTAATGGTTGAATTCTGGTGTTTCATTTCTAGTTTTTATGTTCTTGAACTTCTGGGTTTCAGAAATTAAAATGGGATTCTAATGAGTTTTTAAGCTAGGTTTTTGTTGGATTATGTTGCTAGAATCATGTTAGAAGTTTTGTGATTAATGGGTTTTGGAATGAGGGTGCTTTGGGGTGGTTTTGAGCAAGGTTGGGATGTTAAAAATTATGGATTTTCTGGGCACGAGAGGCTGGGTCGCGGCTCTGTTCGAGAGTGTCGCAGCCCTGCGAAGCAAAGAAGAGCCAAAGAGGCTCTGCAGTGGGAAAGTGTCGCGGCACCACAAGGTAGGGTCGCAGTGTGTGTCTGTATTCAGAGAGGCCTAGCCTCTGTTTCAGGGGCGAACCGCGGCATGGGTATCAGGGGCCATGGCCCTTAAGGGCATTTTTGGTTATTTGAAGGTTTTAAGCACGGGAACCTAACCTAGGGTGCTCGGGATCGATTCCACCACCGTGCTTTGTGGAATTCGATGTCCCGGAAGCTAGAACTTCACCCAAAAACCTTTATTTGAATATTAATGGAATCCCTTATCTTGGTTGTGACTAGGTAAAAGCTATGGCTCGGGAGACGGATCTTGCTCAAGGGGCATTTCTCGTAATCGAAGAAGTGGGAAATTAAAGGTAAGAAATCTGCACCTGTTTGTGGACTCATAATGGGACTAAGGGTTCCCTGTTTTGCATGCTTTTTGGAGGATGGTATTATGCCATGTAAATAGTAGACAAACGGCCTAACAATGTCGGAGTTTACATTAGCGCACAAGGCGCGACTCGGCCATTGGTAGCTGAGGACAGCTTATTATGCATTGAGCTCAGTTTAAGCGGGCCGGAGTCAGTGGGGAAAACAGAGGGTGCGACCTAAGGGTGTCGACTCTATTTATTGTGTAATCTAGTTGCTGTGGTTGATTATTGAATTTGATATGCTGAATGGCTAAGTGTTAGCTTGTGAATTCTTGTTTATGTTAGTGAGTTATATGTTTATTAAAAATTACTAAATGTTTAGACATGCTTAAAGGGTTTATAGTTATTATCAGTACTTGTGAAATTGTATTGCGCTTTCTTGCTGGGCCTTGGCTCACGGGTGCTTTGTGGTGCAGGTAAAGGCAAGGGCAAGCTTGATCAGTCCTGATTTAGAGAGCTCTAGGAGCAGAATGTACATGAACAGTTGCTCAGCCGCCACAGTTGAGGAGAGTCAGGGACAGGAGAACCATAAACATTTGTTTTGCCTTTAGAATGGCTAATGGTTGTCTGTACACTGGAAATTTTGTAAACAAACTTTTGAATGTTGTCTCTTTTGGGATCCCATGTTTAAAATGTTTAATTATATGAAAAGTATCTTTTGAGACCAAAACCTTTTAACCCTAGCACATTAATGAGTTTAGCAAACACATTTTTAACTAATTGACTTGATTAGCAAGTCCTGCACTTTTATAAATACACAGTGTAACAGTTTTGGCTATCCAGGGCGTTACATCTTGGTATCAGAGCGTCCTAGGTTTAAAGGTTCCTGAAGACCGGCTGGACATGTACATTTGCTGCTAGAGACAAGCTCGATTAAGGGTTGGTAATGTGTATTTGTGTTTATATGCTAGTATGCTTGAAATGACTTATGGATGTTGTTATTTGTTGGATTAATAGGAAGCATGAGATACTGATAGGGCCTGGCCCTTGACTGCTGTGTGAAAATATTGAGGCATGCTTATTAGCATTGCCATGCATGTAAATGAACATTTGAAAGATTAACTGTATATTGTGTATGGATGGGTGTCTATATCTTAGCTATTGTGTGTAAATGTTGGGGCATGCTTATTAGTAATGCTGGTGCATGTGAATAAATGCTTATATCTTTATTGTTGGTGATTGGTTATGTTCCTTTGGTGGATTTTGGAGAAGTTTTTACACTGTCATCATGGTCTGATTGTCGAGTCATTGATTGCAGATTGACTTCGATAGCTATGCGTCCAAGAAAATATATGCGACTAGCCAGCACTAGGTCTGGGACTGGAGGTGATGATCAGGGCTAGATTCCTCTGCCAGTCCCTAAGAACTGGCAACAACTTATGGCAGATATGCATGTAACGCCCTGGATAGAAAAGACCGCTAGGCTATGTACTTATAAAGCTGCAAGACTTGCTAATCAAGCCATTAATTTGAAAACGTGTCATTAAACATGTATGAGCTAGGGTTAAAAACATTTTGGTTTCAAAAGACTCATTTTATAAAATTAAACTGTTATATACACGGGATCCCAAAAGAAATAGTGTTTAAAGTTGATTTACAGACTTCCAAAAGTACATAAACAAATGTAAGCCATACTAAGGCAAAATAGACAATCTTTGGGTCTCGCGTCCCTGCCTAAACCCAAACCGTTGCAGCTGAGCAGCTGGCCATGTACATTATGCTCGCAGAGCTCTCCAATCAAGGCTTATCAAGCTTGCCCTTACCTTTACCTGCACCACGTAGCACCCGTGAGCCAAGGCCCAGCAAGAAGACATATGCAACACAAACAGTGATAACAGATAGCAAATTCATTAAGCATGAACTCTTATCAAGAAATCCACATAATATCTTTCAGCATATATTCAAAGTCATGGATGCAATCAAACACTTATAACATTTATATCGCATAGTAATCAGGGCCGACAACTTAGGCCGCACCTTCTGTTTATCCCACTGACTCTGGCCCGCTTAAACCGAGCTCAGTGCATATTAAGCTATCCTCGGCTACCAGTGGCCGAGCAGCGCACTGTATGCCAGTGTAACGCTTGGTACCCTTAGGCTGTTGGTTCACTAAATAGCTTGCATGGAATAATACCATATTTTCAAGCATTCACAATAAGGAACCCTTAGTCCCGTCACATATATTCAACCAGGTGCAGTTTTCTTACCTTTAGTCTTTACTGTTATTGTTTATGAGCAACGCTCCTCAAGCACGATCCTTTCCCTAGCCTAAGCTTTTATCACCTAGTCACAACCAATGTGTAGAGTTCCATTATTACTCAAATATAGGTTTCCAGTTACAAAACTAACTTCCAGAAATCTAATTTCCACCAAGCACGGTGGTGAAATCAATCCCGAGCATAATAGACCACATTCCCATGCCCAAGATCCCCAAAACTCCAAGTGCACAACTAAGGGTTGTTGTAACGCCCTGGATAGCCAAGACCGTTACACTGTGTGTTTATAAGGTGCCAGACTTGCTAATCAAGTTATTTAAGTAAAATCGTGTTACTGAAACAGTGGAGTAACTAGGGTTAAAAGTGTTTTGGTCTCAAAAGTTATATTTTCATTACTAAGCATTGTTTATTTACATGGGATCCCAAAAACGACAGTTTAAAAGCCATTTACAGAAGTTACAAAGTTTAAATACACTGACTGGCCATACTAAGGCAAAAACGAGCAGTTAGGTAGTCCCTGTCCTGGTCCACCCCTCGATCGTGGTGATCAAACAGCTAGTTATGTACATTCCACCTTGGAGCTCTCCACCTCGGGCTTGGTCCAGCCTGCCCTTGCCTTAACCTGCACCACGTAGCACCCGTGAGCCAAGGCCCAGCAAGAAAGCATAATAACATAGTAAGATCAACAACACTTAACAAATATTTCACAATGCTCAACCGATAATTCAACATTTCATACATTTATCCAATCAGCAATAACAGTTGTCATTCAGACAATCAATTAACTATATTCACAGCACAATATCCACGTTCATAACCAATAGATTGTCATACCCATCAAATAACATTCAGGGTTGGCGCCCTTAGTCGCACCCTCTATTTGGCACACTGTCTTCGGCTCAATAGAGCCGCCCCCAGTGTAATACTCACTGACTCTGGCCAGCTTAACCAAGCTCAGTGATAAACAAGCTGCCTCAGCTCCCAGTGGCTGAGTCGCGCCCCAGTGCGCAAATAATGATTCCGACACCCTTAGGCCGGTAATCGCATGTCCCATGGCGTAATAACACCATCTCACGACATGATAAACAAATATAGGGAGCTCTTAGTCCCATCGTGTCCACATGATTATTCATATTCACATAATAATGCATACAAACATAGGGAACACTTAGTCCCAACCTAACCACATACTCAGGTGCAGCTTTCTTACCTTTCAATTTACTGGTTCCCGATGCCACGTAGCCACAAGCACGGTCCTCTACCCCGAGCCTCTCCAAAGTCCTAATCACAACACAAACATAATATTCTTTGTCATTAACCAATCCAAGACTACCTTCCCAGTACCTAACCCACACTCTCGGAACCCCCAAAACCTTAGAACAACACCCCGGAGACATCCCCCGAACCCCCGGAGCAAAGGCCAAAAATTGCAAAATATAACACCCTGAAATTTGCCTTGGGCCGCGGCACCACTTTCCTTGTGCCGCGGCACCCAACACCAGAGACCCCTAGGCCGCGGCAAGCAAAAGCTGTGCCGCGGCACACCATCGCAGACCCAGATTTCTGGGTTTTCCTTCGCGTTTTTCCCGAGCCTAACTCACTCCAAATCACCCCAAACTCCATCCTAAGTCCCAAAATCAACTCTAAACCCTTAATAAACCACACAACAACCCAACAACATCATGCCCATGCTCACTCACACCTTCAATCCTAAAATCCACTCTTGAATTTCACACTTAACAACTCAAATCAGAAAATTAAGAACAGCTTGAACTCAAACACAAACCACACTCCAAACTCCCTATACCTTAACAGAAACAAGCCTAATAATCACACAGAAACCTTACCTTGAGTGGTGAGTCCAACCTCCAGCTCTAAACCTCCTTCCCCCTTGATTTCCCAATTCTGAGTTCATACAAAACCAGCCAACAATTTGTTTCAATTCATATTCATCTCTACAAATTCAGACTTGAAACTTAAACATATTATAGCCAAATCCTTACCTCTGAGTTTTCTTGGCCTAAGCTTGGTTGACAACCTCAATCACCCCCTTGATTCTCCTTCCAAGAGCTAGAGTTCAGCTTCTCTTTTCCTTCTTTCTTTTGTTCTACTTCTAGGTCTCCAATATTCAACATAAACCAACTCCCAAAGTGTTATACGTAAATGTTATTCCTTCAGCTCAAACTCATCTATTTACTACCAAATTACCATTTTAACCCTCCATTAATATCACTTACTAACTAGACCTCAAGGGCTTATTTGTCCTTTCCCTAACTTTACAATTCTACCACTTTCCCAATAAAACTTGTTACTCTCTATAGTTACTAACAGTTACGCAGGTTACCAAATCACCAGTTACCATTATCTAGTTTCCTAGGACCGTCTTGGCACGTGCATCACATTTGTATCACAGCACCCACACAGTACAATTCACATATCATAATTATCACATAATATAATTCACATATCATATAACATGCTTAAAATCATAATCATCACACATAATTCTCATCATGCCCTCCCGGCACACTAATCAAGGCCCTTAAGCCTTATTAGTGAATTTGGGTCGTTACAACTATCCCCTCCTAATGAGAATTTCGTCCTCGAAATTTACCCGAGCAATTCAGGACACAAATTCCACACAACTTATTCCAGCTATCCCGGTCACTCCTTGACCCTACCTTTTCTGGTGTGTTACCTTAACTCAAGGTACAATCTTATTCCTCAAAACCTCAGTCTTTCAATTTTATGCTTAAACCGGTCACCCCACATGGAATATCTTCATCTTAATCTGTAGATCCTTATCAATCAACACATGAGTTTCTCCAATCCATGTCCCTAACATGGAATACAAAATCCACTGCATATAGCTAACGGTGCCCAAAGATGTAGTCAACTTAAAAACGACCTCACTGATCCCTTACCGAATCCAAAAAACTTTAATACCCTGGGGTCCATCTAGCTCTTCACCTCTCTATCTCTGGTGACATCCCACGAGAGCTACCATCTTCTACTCGAAACTCCATACTCCTGTTTCCCAATTCAATAAAGCTTTTCCAACTACTTTGAAAAGTGAGTTTCATGCTCTAATCTTTTAATAATCTCAATGATCCCCTGAACTACCTCCAGATCCAAACACAACCTATCACTTATCTCATTCCAACGAAGGGACAAAATACAATCCTTCTTATATTCCATTTTATCAAGTGTTCTTCCAATAACCCAATAACTTCCTTTCTCTCTGATTTACCATCAGTCTGAAAATAATAAAACTCGTCAGATTCTGCTTATCTGTTCATTGCCTTTCTTAATCCTCCCAAGACCTGAGAGTATGATAAAGTCCTTGTTCAATGAAATTAACTCTGAATTCCATGGAGGCTTACCACCCATCTCGCTTAGAGTTCTGAATACTGGTCAACTGTATAAATTATTTTTACTGATAAAAGCAAGTTCTCCCCAGACGCTGCTCCATGATGACCCCACCATCTTGGCAACCTCTCTGCGATACCTATCACCATATTTCCTTATTCCCATTATAACATACTCAAAGGTTGCGATGCCTATCACAAACTGCTATCGGAATAAGAATTTTGTTCCTCATTCATTATATTCTTCTCCATCTAGGCCTCCAATAAAAACCTTCAAATTATTGTACCTTTTTCCTAATGTCTGGATGAAAGGACCAAGAGAATAGTACGAGATTCATCCAGAATTTCCATATAATTTCGGTGTCCATCAGAGTCCAAATTTGGTCCTTATATCACTATAAACTTACACATAACACTGTAGAATCCTTTGCTAATTCAATTAAGACTTGCCTTTAATTCCTTTCATTTGGGTTTTCCTTAACTGTCATTCTTGTTCCTGTATAAGATAATAATTCCAGGTATCCACTGGCTATTAAGCCTACTAGATACACCACTCTAGTTCCAGTCGGATCCTCTAACCAACACCATGCATAGATCATCACTTCCTCCTGTCTTGAGGTATCATAGCAACACAACAATTGATTCTAACCTGTAAGAAGACGTGAATCTCACCCAACTACCGGTACCGTCATGCTTGCCTAGGGAAACTCTTACTTCCAAGGCATTCTCCAACCTTAACAAAGCTCTAACCAGAATACATCACTGTGCCGTCGATCAAGACAATTACAAGTCCAATTCAGATAATCTTTGAATACTATTTTTACCTATTTCACAAAAACAGTTTGGCATTGACCAAACCCTCAACACATAACCTAGCATCCTCAGTGCCCTTATCCAACATGATAGCAACCTCCTACCTATCCTCTTCCCTGTTCTCCAACTGGTAATAACCAGGTCAAAGATCCCTAACTGCACCTGATCTCTAGCTGGTAATAACCAGATCAAAGATCCTTAACTATTTCTGATCTCTAGCTGGTAATAACCAGATCAAAGATCCTAACTATTCCTGATCTCTAGCTGGTAATAACCAGATCAAAGTTCCTTCCTGAAGTATGTCATCCTACTCAACAATTAAGACCTTAACTCTCATCGTTTTGTTAAAACCATTCAATACAACATTTTAGATCTAATTCCATCCCTGACACCAGTCTTATCCCCAATCCATCTCTTTACGCAGACGAACTCCCTGACGAATTCCTTGGAAACTTATCTGAAAACCCATAAACCAACCCAGTTTGTCTTGTCCCACTGATACAACTCAAGTAGTGTCCATCACATCAACTAAGGCTCTAATCATTTCCCTTCCAGTAGACCTCACACTCCAGGTATAAACGCCGGCCACTGCAAGGATTTCCCCTTTTTAAACTCAAGAGTTACCGCTCCTTTCTTACAACCCATCACCGTTTCCCCCTGCTTGACCGACTCTTCATGTTCAAAACCCTCACGTTGTAACTGTCCTCGAGGATACTTCAAGTAGTAGCTGATACATTCATCGGTCTTAGTGTGCTTCTGATCAACTCTTTCCGTACCTGATCTCCTCCCTTCCTGTACTTAACCTGGAATACCTTTGAAGAATGAAGTTACTATCCTCTGAAACCTTACCTCTGACCCTACTGCTTCAGTCGTGATATCATCAGTATAGTAGTCGTTCACATTCCACTTCTAACTGGGGAGTAATTCAACTAGTCACTAGTGAATCCTGAATGCAAACCATCCATGTCATTTCTTGTTCTCTGCTCGTCAGACTTACTTATGTTATTAAAGTACAAACGACTAGAAATCCTTACTAGTAATGCATCACACCCCTCTCGGTACAAGTAATAATTCCCTAAGATGTCTCTTTCCTTGATCCTTATCTAGTAATAACCAGACCAATAATCAACTCCTAAAGACACCGTCCTGTCTTGTAACGAGGCATTTAAACTCTTCATCCCTAGTATCATCTCTCATTATGTCCCTGATACCAACTTCTTCCATACCCAAATTCCAAACTGTAGCCGAAAACTGCATTCTTATCTACTTTCCTACTGACCAATCTAATTTCCATTTAGTCCAATCAATATACTTCAAGAAATACTCATGACTGTCCAAAGTTGTCCCTAATATAACATATTAACTTCCCTCAACATATACCCATCTGAATCCTTCCTAATAGATGCACAACACCAACTCCTTTCAGCTCTCTTCCCAACCAAAGCAAAGGCTATCCAATCCACTGGTCACTTCTGAGAAACTAACCTTGGGCTTTAAATGAGTAAAGTATCCTAGTCTTCCCTGCCTCAATGGCCAACCTGTGCACTGAACCCCTTTCCTGTCCAAACCAGGAACCATAAAACCACCAAAGGTTCTCATTCTTCCAATCACTGAGTAGCCACACTTACTATATTTCGACGAACGAAAATATCATCACATGTATTCCCTTCACCATAGATAATGAGGCCCTCTCTCTCTACTGCCCAAGCACAGACAACCAACTCAGAGTTTAACTCACAAATGACTTATCATCCCCGGCTTCATCCATTTGTACCATAATCCAAAGTGGACCAACCAACCCACCAAACTCAACAATATGTACTATCGCTATCCTGCCACTTTCGACATCTTTTTACCACAATTACCTAGTAAGGTTACTTGTCCCAATTTATCCTTCTCATATCACTAAGAACGGGGTTAGCCACACCCATTCACTAATTGATTCCTGAACAAACCCAAACCTTCCTCGAAACTAGAGGATAAGACTTCCGTACAATAATTCTTGTCTGTTCCTCCTCAGTAACTTGCCTTTTTCATCCATCCAATAAATTCCATCAGAACTCACAGCCTGACTCATAAATCAACAAACACCTGCTGCGAATCTCAAGGGAAGGTGGAGGATTCCAACCCCCAACTGTCATCTTCTATTCCTACCAAAACCAAAACTGAATCCAATTGACCGTTCTCAATACATACACCCTGAATTAATCTGTCTTCACCGACTAAACTTCTCAGCCCTGACGTTTATACCCAAAACCAACTCAAGGGCAGATCCAAACAATCATAACAACCAAACACACATAAAACATATTAAACACCCATATTATGCATAAATTATCAAATCTCTTTATCACTAGATGCGTTCATACCTTTTATGCCCTCCATGCCAACAAACGGGTATATCATATAAGTTCAATATAATAACCTACAGTCCCTATACCGCCATTATCCATGTATTCAACCACATGCAAGAGCAATACTAATCAACATGCCTAAATAGCACCACACAGCAGTCAAGGGCAAGGCCCCATCAGTATCTCATGCTCCCTATTCATCAAACAGATATCAACAATCATATCTCACTCAAATCATTTAAGCACATCATCATGCATACACAATTACCAAACCCTGAGTTGAGCTTGTCTCCCGCGGCGAATGTACATATCCAGCTAGTCTTCAGGACCCATAAACCTAGGACGCTCTGATACCAAGTTGTAACGCCCTGGATAGCCAAGACCGTTACACTGTGTGTTTATAAGGTGCCAGACTTGCTAATCAAGTAATTTAAGTAAAATCGTGTTACTGAAACAGTGGAGTAACTAGGGTTAAAAGTGTTTTGGTCTCAAAAGTTATATTTTCATTACTAAGCATTGTTTATTTACATGGGATCCCAAAAACGACAGTTTAAAAGCCATTTACAAAAGTTACAAAGTTTAAATACACTGACTGGCCATACTAAGGCAAAAACGAGCAGTTAGGTAGTCCCTGTCCTGGTCCACCCCTCGATCGTGGTGATCGAACAGCTAGTTATGTACATTCCACCTTGGAGCTCTCCACCTCGGGCTTGGTCCAGCCTGCCCTTGCCTTAACCTGCACCACGTAGCACCCGTGAGCCAAGGCCCAGCAAGAAAGCATAATAACATAGTAAGATCAACAACACTTAACAAATATTTCACAATGCTCAGCCGAGAATTCAACATTTCATACATTTATCCAATCAGCAATAACAGTTATCATTCAGACAATCAATTAACTATATTCACAGCACAATATCCACGTTCATAACCAATAGATTGTCATACCCATCAAATAACATTCAGGGTTGGCGCCCTTAGTCGCACCCTCTATTTGGCACACTGTCTTCGGCTCAATAGAGCCGCCCCCAGTGTAATACTCACTGACTCTGGCCAGCTTAACCAAGCTCAGTGATAAACAAGCTGCCTCAGCTCCCAGTGGCTGAGCCGTGCCACAGTGCGCAAATAATGATTCCGACACCCTTAGGCCGGTAATCGCATGTCCCATGGCGTAATAACACCATCTCACGACATGATAAACAAATATAGGGAGCTCTTAGTCCCATCGTGTCCACATGATTATTCATATTCACATAATAATGCATACAAACATAGGGAACACTTAGTCCCAACCTAACCACATACTCAGGTGCAGCTTTCTTACCTTTCAATTTACTGGTTCCCGATGCCACGTAGCCACAAGCACGGTCCTCTACCCCGAGCCTCTCCAAAGTCCTAATCACAACACAAACATAATATTCTTTGTCATTAACCAATCCAAGACTACCTTCCCAGTACCTAACCCACACTCTCGGAACCCCCAAAACCTTAGAACAACACCCCGGAGACATCCCCCGAACCCCCAGAGCAAAGGCCAAAAATTGCAAAATATAACACCCTGAAATTTGCCTTGTGCCGCTGCACCACTTTCCTTGTGCCGCGGCACCCAACACCAGAGACCCCTAGGCCGCGGCAAGCAAAAGCTGTGCCACGGCACACCATCGCAGACCCAGATTTCTGGGTTTTCCTTCGCGTTTTTCCCGAGCCTAACTCACTCCAAATCACCCCAAACTCCATCCTAAGTCCCAAAATCAACTCTAAACCCTTAATAAACCACACAACAACCCAACAACATCATGCCCATGCTCACTCACACCTTCAATCCTAAAATCCACTCTTGAATTTCACACTTAACAACTCAAATCAGAAAATTAAGAACAGCTTGAACTCAAACACAAACCACACTCCAAACTCCCTATACCTTAACAGAAACAAGCCTAATAATCACACAGAAACCTTACCTTGAGTGGTGAGTCCAACCTCCAGCTCTAAACCTCCTTCCCCCTTGATTTCCCAATTCTGAGTTCATACAAAACCAGCCAACAATTTGTTTCAATTCATATTCATCTCTACAAATTCAGACTTGAAACTTAAACATATTATAGCCAAATCCTTACCTCTGAGTTTTCTTGGCCTAAGCTTGGTTGACAACCTCAATCACCCCCTTGATTCTCCTTCCAAGAGCTAGAGTTCAGCTTCTCTTTTCCTTCTTTCTTTTGTTCTACTTCTAGGTCTCCAATATTCAACATAAACCAACTCCCAAAGTGTTATACGTAAATGTTATTCCTTCAGCTCAAACTCATCTATTTACTACCAAATTACCATTTTAACCCTCCATTAATATCACTTACTAACTAGACCTCAAGGGCTTATTTGTCCTTTCCCTAACTTTACAATTCTACCACTTTCCCAATAAAACCTGTTACTCTCTATAGTTACTAACAGTTACGCAGGTTACCAAATCACCAGTTACCATTATCTAGTTTCCTAGGACCGTCTTGGCACGTGCATCACATTTGTATCACAGCACCCACACAGTACAATTCACATATCATAATTATCACATAATATAATCCACATATCATATAACATGCTTAAAATCATAATCATCACACATAATTCTCATCATGCCCTCCCGGCACACTAATCAAGGCCCTTAAGCCTTATTAGTGAATTTGGGTCGTTACAGTTGCGGCCCTTGAAGCTTAGCCGCGACCCTAGCCTCAAAACAGAACCAAGGGCCACCCTGAGAAAAGACACGCGCCGCAGACCTCGCAATGGGCGAGCCTCCTTGGCTCATCTTCATCCTAGGGCCGCAGCGCTCTAGAACAGAGCTGTGACCCTTCCCTTCGTGCCCAGAAAACCCACCATTTCAATGCTCAAAACCTCAGCCAAAACCAATCCTAAGCTCCCTACTTCAACACCCAACATTACCACAACTCATAGACCAACTTATGCCACACAACTCAACAAAAAATTCAACTCAAAACTCATGGAATTCCCACTCTTAATAACTGAAACTTTAAGAACATAACCACTCAAACCAACCACTCAAAAACCCAAACTCAAACTACTAATTCATAAGTTTATGCTTACCTTGTTAATGGAATCCTTCCTCTAACCAAAACTCAGCTGACTCCCAATGTTTCCCTGCTCAAGTTCCACCCTAAACATCAATTGGACAATAACATCAATAACGAGCTGAACTCAAAGTTAAACTTCAGAAAACATAGGGTTTAAATGCTTACCTTAACCTTGATTTGATTCCCTTGAATAGGTCTTGAACTAAGCCTCAGAAATCCAGCTCAATTTCCCAATGATTCCCAGCTCTAAAGTCCCAGAATTTTCCCTACTTCTTTCTTGAGTTTTCACTTAGTTTCCTTTGTGTTTTCCTTGAGAGGAAGGAAAGAAGAACAAAGAAAGAGTGTTTAGGCCGGTTTAGTCTTTCTACGGGTTTCCTCAAACTTGTCTTACTTGTTAAGTTAATCCCAAGGCTCGGGGTGCCGGAATCGGAGGGCAAAATGGTAAAATTCCTCAATATTCTTGCCTAGACTTCCTAACCTCAAATATATCTCCATATATTTATTTTCATAACCTGATAGTCTAAATAACTACCCAATGCCTGAACTACCCTTGACTTATCCAAACTCAACTGCTAAGCCCTGTTGTGTCTTTTCCCTGCTATCTAGCTCTAGGATCACCTCGAGTCGTGCTCTGCAGGTCTACCCACATAATAATGTGGTTCTCACATATATCACACATATATATCATATTATCATCAATTATCATTCAACATCATTAATCATGGAATCATGCATTTAAATCAATATATTCATGCAAACCATATTTATTCCAATTATGCCCTCCCGGCATGCTCATCATGGCCCTTAAGCCTCATTAGCGAATTTGGGGTCGTTACAACTATCCCCTCCTAATGAGAATTTCATCCTCTAAATTTACCTGAATAACTCGGGATACTGATCCCGCATTGTCGTCTCTAACTCCCAGGTTGCTTCCTCAACCTTGTTGTTTCTCCACAATACTTTCACTAACGAAATTGTCTTATTTCGTAAGACTTTATCCTTCCGATCCAAAATCTGAACTGGTCGCTCCTCATAGGACAAGTCTGTCTGCAACTCTAAGTCCTCATACCTCAATACATGTGTCGTATCAGAAACATACTTCCGCAACATGGAGACATGAAACACATTATGAACTCCTGATTGTGACGGTGGCAAGGCTAGCCTATAAGCCACCTTTCCAATCCTTTCTAGGATCTCAAAAGGTCCAACAAATCGAGGGCTTAGCTTGCCCTTCACTCCAAACCTCCTCACACCTCTCAGTGGTGAAACTCGCAGCAACACGTGGTCCCTAACCTGGAACTCCACGTTCCTATGCTTAGGATCAGCGTAGCTAATCTATCTACTCTGCGAAGCAAGCATTCTTGCTCGAATCTTTTCAATAGCCTCATTGGTCTTCTGAACCATGTCTGGCCCCAAATACCTTCCCTCACCCATCTCATCCCAGTGAATAGGTGATCTGCACTTTCTTCCATATAACATCTCATAAGGAGCCACTCCAATCGTGGAATGATAACTATTGTTATATGAAGATTCAATCAATGGTAAATACTTACTCCAAGACCCCTCGAAGCCAATCACACATGCCCTAAGCATGTCCTTCAATACCTGAATCGTCCTCTCAGATTGTCCATCAGTCTGAGGATGGAAAGCTGTGCTAAACTTCAATTGAGTCCCCATGGCTCTCTGCAGAGCTCCCCAAAACTTGGAGGTAAAGATAGGGTCTCGATCAGATACAATAGACTTTGGAACCCCATGGAGACGAACTATCTCCCTCACATACAACTTTATCTATTGTTCCACTGAATAAGTCAACCTCACTGGCAGAAAATGAGCTGACTTGGTGTATCTGTCCACTATCACCCACACCGAGCCATGAAGTCCAACCGTCCTAGGTAATCCTTCTACGAAATCCATCGTAATATCCTCCCATTTCCACTCTAGAATACCCAAAGGCTGAAGCAATCCCGCTGGTCGCTGATGCTCAGCCTTAACTTGCTGACATGTCAAACATCTAGACACATACTCTACCACATCCTTCTTCATCCCAGGCCACCAATATAAGGTCCGTAGATCCTGATACATCTTCGTGCTACCCGATGAAGTGAGTATGGCGTAGTGTGAGACTCATCCAGTATCTCTCGTCTGATCCCCTCATCTGCTGAAACACAAATCTGTCCCTGATACCGAAGCAAACCTGTCTCAGAAACTGAATAATCCTTAGCTGTCCCCGCTAAGGCATGCTGCCTAACTTCCTGCAACTGCACATCTACCAAATGACCCTCCTTGATCCGCTCTAACAGGGTCGACTGCAAAGTGATATTGGCTAACTGTCCTACCACCATTACTATCCTTGCCCTGACCATCTCATCAGCTAACTCCCTCGAGATCTGGGTGGAACTATACAACTGTCCTGGGCCCTTTCGGCTCAATGCATCTGCCACCACGTTGGCTTTCCCAGGGTGGTAAAGGATGTCACAGTCATAATCCTTAACCAATTCCAACCAACGTCTCTGCCTCATATTCAGATCCTTCTGGGTATAGAAATACTTTAGACTCGTATGATCAGTGTATATCTCGCACTTCTCCCCATACAGATAGTGACGCCACACCTTTAGTGCGAATACCACTGCTGCTAACTCCAGATCATGAGTCGGATACCGCTGCTCATACTCCTTCAGCTGCCGAGACACATAGGCTATAACTCTTTCATTCTTCATCAACACATAGCCTAAACCCATCCTCAATGCATCACAGTAGACCACAAATTTTCCTTCCTCCGAAGGAAGACTCAACACAAGTGCAGAAATAAGCCGTCTCTTCAATTCTTGGAAGCTGTTCTCACACTTCTCTGACCAAATGAACTTCTCATTCTTCCTTGTCAACTCCGTCATTGGTGAAGAAATCTTCGAGAACCCCTCTACGAACCATCTATAATAACCAGCCAACCCAAGGAAACTTTGCACCTCGGAGGCGTTCCTTGGCCTCGACCAATCCTTAACCGCTTCTACCTTGGACGGATCCACCTTAATCCCTTCTGCCCCTACTATGTGTCCAAGGAAAGTCACCTCTGCTAACCAAAATTCACACTTCTTAAACTTGGCATACAACTGATGCTCCCTTAACCTCTGTAGAACCCGTCGGAGATGCTGGTCATGCTCTGCCTCTGAACTGGAGTACACCAAAATGTCATCGATGAAGACAACGACGAACTGATCTAAGAAGTCCCTGAATACCCTGTTCATAAGATCCTTGAAAGCTGCTGGGGCATTGGTTAGACCAAAAGACATGACCAAGAACTCATAATGTCCATACCGTGTCCGGAAGGCCGTCTTTGGTATATCCTCATCCTTGATCCTCAGCTGGTGATAACCAGATCGAAGAGCAATCTTTGAGAACACCATCTTTCCCTGCAGCTGGTCGAACAAGTCATCAATCCTTGGTAAAGGGCACTTATTCTTGATAGTTAACTTATTCAATTCTCTATAATCTATGAACATCCTCAGAGTCCCATCCTTCTTCTTAACAAACAACATTGGAGCGCCCCATGGAGAATAACTAGGCTTGATGAATCCCAAATCCAGAAGTTCTTGCAACTGTATCTTCAACTCTTTCAGTTCTGCTGGCGCCATTTTGTACGGTGTCTTAGATACTGGTTCTGTCCCTGGTGCTAACTCAACCTAAAACTAAATCTCCCTACGCGGCGGCAACCCTTGCAGATTCTCAGGAAATACATCTAAAAACTCACACACCAATATGGTCTCTCCCGGCCCTGCCGACACAACTCTAGCAGTATCCACTACACTGGCCAGAAAAACTATGCATCCCCCCTGCAACAAGTCTTTGGCTCTCAACCCTGAGATCATGGGTACGCGGGGTCCACATACCGCACCCACAAAAACAAAAGGGTCCTCGCCCTCAGGCTCAAAAAGTAACCATCTTCTTCCTGCAATCAATTGTAGCTCCATACCTGGCCAACCAATCCATCTCTAAGATCATATCAAAATCCTCCATATCTAGCTCAATCAAATCCACCGAGAGTTTTCTACTATTAACCATCACTGGTAGTGCCTTAATCCATCTCCTAGAAACTACCAGTTCCCCTGTAGGCAATGAAGTTCCAAATCCAGTAGTCCGATATGCACTAGGTCTACACAATCTATCAATCACCCTACTAGAAACAAAAGAATGTGTAGCACCAGAATCAATCAATACTGTAAAAGGAAAGCCAGCACTAGAAAGTTGACCTGTCACTATCGAGGGACTAGCCTCGACCTCTGCCTGAGTCAAGGTGAATACTCGAGCTGGAGTCAAGCTATCCACCTTTCCTGCTTCACCTTTCTTCATTGTTGGGCAGTCTTTCCTGAGTTCCCCTACCGCTCCACACACAAAGCATGCCTTGGCCCGACACTCGCCCAGATGGCGTCTTCTACACCTCGGGCACTCTGGATAGGTCCGCCATGCCTCGTCGCCAGCTTGACAGCCACCCTGACCACCCCGACCCCTCCTATCAGGTCCAGCAGCGGTCATAGTGTCAGGAGCCTTTCTCTTGAAGTCACTGGGGCCTCCTCCCCTACCTATCTCTGAATAAGGAGGCACCGCTTTGCGGCCCTCGCGCCTTACCGCACTCTCCCTCCATATCTTGTTCTCCGCTTCCTCAGTGGTAAGGGCCTTCTCAATGGCCTGGGCATAAGTTGTTCCTCCAGGTACCGTTGTGATTCTGACATCCCGGGCTATCATAGCATTAACCCCCTGATAAATCAATCTTGCCTAGCAGCATCAGTAGGCACAAGATTTGGTGCAAACTTCGCAAGCCTATAAAATTTTAGAGCATATTCAGTAATAGTCATATTGCCTTGCACAAGACTCACAAACTCGTTAACCTTTGCTGCTCTGACAACAACATTGTAGTACTTCTGACCGAACAAGTCTCTAAAACCTTCCCAACTCAGAGTAGTAACATCCCTGGTCTGCGATGCCACTTCCCACCAGATGCGGGCATCCTCCCTCAACATATAAGTGGCACATGCCACTCTATCATGCCCCTCAATCCTCATAAAATCTAGAATTCTAGTGATCATAGTTAGCCATTGCTCGGCTTTCAATGGATCCGGTCCACCCTAAAAAATTGAGGGTTGCTGCTTCCTAAACCGCTCATATAACGGCTCCCATCTGTTACCAACCTCCCCTGACTGCATAACTGGTACCACTACAGGTGGTACAGTAGGGGCAACACTCCCTGATGGAGCGTGCTGTCGCAGAATACGGATCTGCTCGTCCTGACTCTGCAATCGAGTCTACAAATCTGCCATTAACTGCTGCCAGTTCTCAGGGACTGGTAGAGGATTCTGGCCTTGATCATCACTCCCGGTCCCGGACCTAGTGCCGGCTAGTCGTGTAGATTTTATTGGATACATAGCTATCCATGTCAATCTGCAAATAATGACTCGGCGGTCAGACCATGGTGACAGGGTAAAACTTCTCCAAAATCCATCAATAGAACATAACCAACCACAAACAAACAACATATAAGCATCCATTCTCATGCAATGGTTGCAAATAAGCACGCCTCCAACCTCATTACACCTTAGCTATAAAACAGGCATTCACCCATGCACAATATACAATTATTCATCCATATATTCATTTACATGCACGGCAATGCTGATAAACATGACCCAATATTTTTACACAACAGTCAAGGGCCAGGCCCTTTCAGTATCTCATGCTCCCTAATAATCCAGTAAATAACAACATTCATAGCTCATTCATGATACATAAGCACATAATCACATATACACATTACCGAACCCTGATTTAAGCTTGTTTCAAGCAGCGAATGTACATGTCCAGACTTTCTTCAGGAACCCTTAAACCTAGGACGCTATGATACTAAGTTGTAACACCCTGGATAGCCAAGACCACTACGCTGTGTTCTTATAAAGGTGCAAGACTTGCTAATCAAGCCATTAATTTGAAAACGTGACATTAAACATGTATGAGCTAGGGTTAAAAAGATTTTGGTCTCAAAAGACTCATTTTATAAAATTAAACTATTATATACACGGGATCCCAAAAGAAATAGAGTTTAAAGTTGATTTACAGACTTCCAAAAGTACATAAACAAAGGTAAGCCGTACTAAGGCAAAATATACAATCTTTAGGTCTAGCGTCCCTGCCTAAACCCCAACCGTGGCGGTTGAGCAGCTAGCCATGTACATTCCCCTCGCAGAGCTCTCCAATCAAGGCCAATCAAGCTTGCCCTTGCCTTTACCCGCACCACGTAGCACCCGTGAGCCAAGGCCCAGCAAGAAGACATATGCAACACAAACAGTGATAACAGATAGCAAATTCATTAAGCATGAACTCTTATCAAGAAATCCACATAATATCATTCAGCATATATTCAAAGTCATGGATGCAATGAAATACTTATAACATTTATATCTCAAAGTAATCAGGGCCGACAACTTAGGCCGCACCCTCTGTTTATCCCACTGACTCCGGCCCGCTTAAACCGAGCTTAGTGCATATTAAGCTGTCCTCGACTACCAGTGGCCGAGACGCGCCCTGTGCACCAGTGTAACCCTTGCCACCCTTAGGCCATTGGTTCACTAAATAGATTGCATGGCATAATACCATCTTTTCAAGCATTCACAATAGGGAACCCTTATTCCCGTCACATATATTCAACCAGGTGCAGTTTTCTTACCTTTAGTCTTTACTGTTATTGTTTATGAGCAACGCTCCTCAAGCACGATCCTTTCCTGAGCCTAAGCTTTTAACACCTAGTCACAACCAATGTGTATAGTTCCATTATTACTCAAATATAGGTTTCCAGTTACAAAACTAACTTCCGAAAATCCGATTTCCACCAAGCACGGTGGTGAAATCAATCTCGAGCATACTAGACCACATTCCCATACCCAAGATCCCCAAAAGTCCAAGTGCAAAACTAAGGGCTGCGGCCCTTGAAGCTTAGCCGCGGCCCTAGCCTCAAAACAGAACCAAGGGCCACCTTGAGCAAAGACACGCGCCGCGGCCCTTGCAATGGGCGCCGCAAGGCTCACCCCTGGCCAAGCCTCCTTGGCTCATCTTCATCCTAGGGCCGCAGCGCTCTATAATAGAGCTGCGGCCCTTCCCTTTGTGCCCAGAAAACCCACCATTTCAAAGCTCAAAACCTCAGCCAAAACCAATCCTAACATCCCTACTTAAACACTCAACATTACCACAACTCATAGACCAACTTATGGCACACAACTCAACAAAAAATTTAACTCAAAACTCATGGAATTCCCACTCTTAATCACTGAAACTTTAAGAACATAACCACTCAAACCAACCAGTCGAAAACCCAAACTCAAACCACTAATTCATAAGTTTATGCTTACCTTGTTAATGGAATCCTTCCTCTAACCAAAACTCAGCTGACTCCCAATGTTTCCCTGCTCAAGTTCCACCCTAAACGTCAATTGAACAATAACCTCAATAACCAGCTGAACTCAAAGTTAAACTTCAGAAAACATAGGGTTTAAATCCTTACCTTAACCTTGATTTGATTCCCTTGAATAGGTCTTGAACTAAGCCTCAGAAATCCAGCTCAATTTCCCAATGATTCCCAGCTCTAAAGTCCCAGAATTTTCCCTGCTTCTCCCTTGAGTTTTCACTTAATTTCCTTTGTGTTTTCCTTGAGAGGAAGGAAAGAAGAACTGAGAAAGAGTGTTTAGGTCAGTTTAGTCTTTCTACGGGTTTCCTCAAACTTGTCTTACTTGTTAAGTTAATCCCAAGGCTCAGGGTGCCAGAACCGGAGGGCAAAATGGTAAAATTCCCCAATATTCCCGCCTAGACTTCCTAACCTCAAATGTATCTCCATATATTTATTATCATAACCTGATAGTCTAAATAAATACCCAATGCTTGAACTACCCTTGACTTATCCAAACTCAACTGCTAAGCCCTGTTGTGACTTTTCCCTGCTATCTAGCTCTAGGTTCGCCTCGAGTCGTGCTCTGCAGGTCTACCCACATAATAATGTGGTTCTCACATATATCACACATATATATCATATTATCATCAATTATCATTCAACATCATTAATCATGGAATCATGCATTTAAATCAATATATTCATGCAAACCATATTTATTCCAATTATGCCCTCCCGGCATGCTCATCATGGCCCTTAAGCCTCATTAGCGAATTTGGGGTCGTTACAATGCAAGCATGGCTTTAGAGCCTAGATGAACAGATTCTTCTTTTGCGACCGCAGGCTCCAACAGGGAGTGCAGCACGTATTGTGCCACCTGTAGTGGCACTAGTTATTCAGCCAGCAGAGGTTGGGAATAGATGGGAGCCGTTATATGAGCGGTTCAAGAAGCAATGGCCCATAATCTTTGAGGGAGGTTCTAATCCATTGAAGGCCGAGCAATGGATGACTATGTGTTTGCCGAGTTTTTCGGAAACGAATACGAACGGAATAATAAAAAGACAAGAGCTATAAAAGTGCAGAAATATAAATAAACAAACAGTGTTTTTACGTGGTCCAGGCGTTAACGAGCCCTAGTCCACGAGTCGATGTTATTATACTTGTCGAGAATAACAGTCAAATAGATGGTGTATAAAGAACTCACAACCTCACAGTGTTTCTCTCGGGTTCTCTTGGAGAAGATGAAGCTAGAGAGATTTTAGTAGAGTTCTTGCTATGTAATTTGTTGGCCGTCCCTCCTATTGTAAAATGAGGGGGTCTTTATAGCTAGGGTTTTGGATTAGGGTTTTTCTCTACGTCCATGAGTCTTAATTACACCAGCCATAAATAGGGGATACAATCACCGTAGTAGCATGGCTACAAGACTCTATGTGGGTATATTTACGTGAAAGTATGGGGAATACACAAAGTCAGCCGTCTTTTCCAAGTTGTCAGCGGAACAGTAGGCGAAAAGGTACCCTTAGCCGTGCTGGGATGTGTGCGGCTTTGACCTGTCGGGCGTGTCAGGCGGGATCCTGTGTCAGGTGGATATCATTCCAAATATGCCTCCTCCACGACTCGACCGCCTGGTCTTGTTCCGTGCGAGGCACGGAACTGTTTCCGCGAAGACCACTTGAAGAGCTTCTCCTGGAAGGAGCTTCCCCGAAGGATACCCCTTCGGGAGCTCCGGGAGAGTTGACGAGCTTCCGTGTCGCGTTTGCTTGAAAGAGTAATCCGGACACTAAACGGGAGAGGCGAAGCCTTTCTGTCCATCCGCGAGCTCTGGTCACCTACCGTGAAAGACGTTGATAATTCTACTTCCCCGAGGATATCCATCTAAACGCTATCCGGAAATCTGGATAACATTTACCCCCCAAGGTCACGGAGCTTTGAGAGATCCGGGAGCTTGTACAGTCCTCCGGGTATTCCGGTTTCTTAGATTAGGCGAGGGGCCACCTTCTGTGTTCCCAGAAGTGTTCCTTTTTCCCGCCTGAGTGTTAGTATGAAAAAGGAAGGGAATTTTTTCTGTTTGAACTCAAGTACTCAAGTGCGGCAAGGGCCACGCGTCATGCCGGGAATGGTTCTGCGACCAAGATGTGTGCGTGAGGCGACTGGCTGAGTATGCGTGCGTCAGGCATCTGAGTAATGATTTGACGGTTTTTAATGGTACTCCGGGCCCGAGGTGGTATAATGATGGGAAATAAATACTTTATTCCCATCCGAGGAGTCATAAATAGGATCGTCGCTTCATCTCCAGCCGTTGGATCTGATGCACACGGAATGGGAAGATCGGGACCGTTCATTTGAGGAATTCGAAACGACTTCTTCCCTGCTATAAAAACGAGGGAACTGACCTTTCTTCCTCTTTACGCTTTCAAATTCTCTATCTTTCGGACTTTCAGATTCCCAAACCTTCGAACTCTCAGGTTTCCAAGCTTCCATTCCTTCGAACTTGCCACTTCTTTTGGTAAGGGATCTAGAAACTTTTCTTTTGATTTGGCATTGGGTTTATTTGCCGAAGTTCAGGGTTTGAATCGCCGTTCGTCTTTCCAGGTTTTACTTCTCGCGATCGTGCTGTGCAGTGATCCGGTTACTCCTTCAACCTTCAACTACCCGAATACCAGTAAGTATTTCTACTTTGCTCTTTCCTCCCAAACCTTAGGTTGTTGGTAGTTGTTAGAGTTGAGTTTTCTGCCATTATCGCCTATGTGCATGCGATTGATGTGAGTCGATAAGTAGTCTCTTTTGCATGCTTTGACGATTTGGGTTTGGAAAGTCGTTCCTTGTCTTGCTTGCGTTGTTCTGGTTTGCTGTTTTAGGGCATAAGCATGAACGCCTTTAGGGTGTCTTTCTCTGGAGAAACACTTCTCTCGGCGGGCTTAGGCTCGGAGTCTGAGTTTGGCTCCTTGCTGTCCTTCGGGTGGCATGGTGCCAACCCTTCGGCAAGCTCGGTGGGAGCCTCTCCAAGCAGTTTTCGGGGAGGGTCTCCCCGACGCCTTTGATACCACTAGGGTATGACAAGGGTGCTGACTGCTTAGAGTGTTTTCTTCTTTGTTTCTTTTGTTCAGTGACGAACGTCTCAAAGAAACGACTCCTCGCTGGGGCGGAGGCTGATTCTGCCCAGGAGAAGGGTTCCCCTGTCGCCGGCGCAAAGGGGAAAGGAAAGACAAAAGTGGTCTCGGCTAGCCCGCCGACTACCAATAGTTCAATCTGGGAGATGGACCAGAAGCCGAACCTGTTCAGGAACTACGGCATGCTAGAGCTGTACTCCTCAGAGGCAGGCCTGAAGAACATCCCAGGCCTGATGTGGCACCGTCTGTCGGTGCCGGGCGAGTCGGCTAGTCAGAGCCACGAGGGCTTTGGTGCCTGGAGCTGGGCACACATAGTGTGTGGGGCGCACTTGCCCCTAAAAAGTTACTTTGCCAATTTCTGTGTGAAGGCGGGGATTGCCCCCTTCCAGTTGATTCCCCCCAGCTACAAACTCCTAGCGGGGTGGTTCATCTTTTGCAATTCCCGGAAACTGGAAGCTCCTACCCCGGAGGAGGTGCTGTACTTCTACGGGTTGAAGTCTCAGCCCATGAGGGGTCATTCAGACAAGGTGGGATTTTACAGGCTGGAGAGGCACCCGGACGTGATGTGTCCCACCTGTCATACCGCGAGGGTTCCAGACCTCCGGGAGTACTGGTTCCTGACGACTGGCTTCCCACTGAAGAGGGTGCCAGCCCTATCTTTGGACTTCAAAATCCCTGGTAAGTGCTCCTTCCTCTCCTTTTCAACTTTGTTTCTTTGCTTTTGCTTTGCCTTTCGGGAGGATCTCTAATGCTTGTATTTGAATTTTGCAGAAGTCGTTCCGCGGACACCTCGCTGTGCGGAGATGATAAGGAGGTCCAAGTTCTACGAAGGGCTCTCGGAGGAAGAGTTGAAAGTAGAGGGGCTTGTGACCTCCGAATCTTTGAGGGAGTATGGGCTACTCGCCTCTTTCCAAAACATTGAGCCAGTGAGTGGCAGGGGGAAAAGTCAGGTGTCAGCTGACATCCGGGAGCAGATTGCCCTGGAGCTGTCCAAGGTGATCAACCAAGTAGCCTGGGACGAGAATACTTTATCCCCTAGTTGGGCGGAGAGGTTCCCCGACCCTCAGCCGGAGGAAGAGGAGATCGAGGCTCGCCACGCCGCGGCTTACGCTAACGAAGGGACTCCGGGGGCTGGTACCTCCGGGAGAGGTAAGACTAGTTTTCGATTGATCCACACCCCCAGCCTGTCTGAGGTTTCCCGGACCTCTCAGATGGGGTTCAATCCTCGCTTCCTTAGGCTAGATCCGCGTAGGATACCCTTTGACAGATATTGCGATAGGGTAGATGAGCTCCTCGGGTGTCTGAGTGACGGTAGTCTGCCAGAAGGTGTCATCATGGTTGACCCTTCTTCCCTCAGCATGTCATTCCCGGACTTCAAGGAGTACGGGAGCTTCCTGGAGCAGGAAGCAGTGTTTTGTTTTGCTCGGGGAAGGCCATCCACGTTTCTCGTGCATGGTCGTCCCTTTCAAACTTTTCTTTTTCTTGTTTCTTGTTCCCTGCTGGCAGACTTGCTTGTGCTTTTATGTTGTTGATTGTCTTGTCTTCTGCTTATCTTCTTTTTCACTGCTTGTTGGTTCGTTAACCTTGCTCCGTATGTTTCTTGCAGAGTACCCAGAAGCCAAGATGTTGGGGAGAGTCGCCTTGCTCATTAAGAAGGCTGCCACCAGCCAAGACCCGTCCAAGGGGAAAGGACGGAAGGCCCAGGCTGGTAGGGGAGGTAAAGCTGCCACCCCCAAGAGGACAAGTGGCGAGGCGCAAGCGTCTCCGGGGGTAGAGAAGTCTCCTGCCGACGGGCCTACCGAGACTATGATGGTCTCGAGTAGCAGCAGCGACGGGGAAGGGCTTGTGTTCCCCGTGAAAACGACTGGGGTGAGCAAGCGTCCCGGAGGGGATGCTGAGGGAGCCGAGAAGAAACGCCTTAGACACTCTTCTCCTGGTCGAAGGCAACCACAACAGCAACGACAGCAACCACAACTACAACAACAGCAGCAACAAGAACAACAGAGACAATCACCAACGCCACAGCGGCAGCAGCAACAAAGGCAATTACTTCCGCTGCCGCAGCAGCAAAGGCAACAACAACAACAAAGGCAGTCACCTCCGCCACCGCAGTAGCAAAAACAACAGACCGGGGCCTTAATACCCCGTCTGCCTCCTCCTCCAGCCCAAAGGGAGTCCACCCTTTCGGGGTCTCCTTCTTCTCAGCAAACAAACCTTCCTCTGCCTGGCCTGAAGTTCCACTTCCCGCAGAAACCAACCCGTTTCCCCGCTGCCCTCCTGGAGGGTGTAAGACGGGCCGATAATTTTTTGAAGAGGCGGATGGAGGCTGAGAAGGCCATTACTCAGGGAAGGGCAGATAACTTGTCTGCCGTGAAGAGAGCTGAGTTGGCCGAGGGGGTGAGGTCTCTTCACCCGGCTGGAGCGGTTTTGGATGGCCCAGCCTTGGAGAAGAGGATGGTGCCTAGGCTTGGACGTGCATTGGCGCCGTTCGGAGCGAAGATGATGGAGGACATGGCCCTGAGCTTGTGCGAGCTTAATTCTGAGAAATGGGCCATCAGTAGCAGCAAGGATCCGCTGCTGCTGACACATGCCGTGAAGCAACAATTGTCCGGGGTAAGCCGTCAGTTAAGCTTTGGGATCATCTGTCTTAGAACATTTGGTTCTGCATAACTCATTGCGTTGTCTTTCCATGCAGGCCTCTCTGATTGCGGAACGCTCGTTCCGGGAGGTGGGTGCAGTTCTGGTTCAGCTGGAGGAGAGCCAGGTGGCTCGCCAGGCCTTGGAGGCGGAGAAGCAGGAACTGACCCAACAGGCCTTGGAGGCTTCAGAGAAGATTGACCAGGCCCGGCGCACGGCTGAGGAAGAGGCGGACAAGAAATATCTCGCCAAATATCAAGAGTACCGGGCCAACACAGAGAATGAGTTCAGACAGCGGTCGGATGAGATGAAGGCCGAAAACTCCAAGCTCCGGGAAGAGCTGTCCCAAGCCAGGGTGGAGAAGGATACCTTGGAAGCCCGCTTGCAATCAAAAAATGATCTCCTCCTTAAGAAGCAAGAGGAATATTCCACTCTTCAGAGTAAGCTGCACGAGGAGGAGCAACTTCATAAGAGGAGCAGGGATCTCGTGTCTATGCTGAAGTTGGGGCTCGCCGAGAAGGATAAAGAGATCGGAGCCTTGCAATTCACTGCCAGGGGGCATGTGACCGAGAAGCAATCCGTGCTGAACCAAAATAGGGAGCAGTGCAAGGAGATTGATTCTCTTAAGGGAGAGCGGGATGCCTCCAAGTCCGAGATGGACAAACTAAGGGCTCAATTAGCTGTCGCGGAGGCACAGCTGGCAACCTCCGAGTCGGAGCGCTTGAAGGAGAAGGAGGATGCCGAGGTGATACTGAACAGGACGATTAATATATCGCATGTGGTCCTCATGCATCAACTCTGGAAAGTGAACCCGGAGGTACTAGGCTATCTGGGAGAGGATGCCGACGCCATGAGGGAGAAGCTACAGGTGTGGGATCAAGGCCCAGAGGCGTACGTCCAAACTTACAACATTAACGAACGTGCTGGAGTCCCTGAAGCGGGAGATCCCGGAGAGGCGGGGACCTCTGAACCTTCTCGTGACAAAGTTCCGCCTTCCAATGAGTCGACTCCGCCAGCCTCAGTTGAAGCCGATGTCCCCGAGACCGCGGTCGTGGAAGCTGCAGCTACCCCCAATGCTTGAAGGGGTTTTATCTTTAATTATTTTTCATTTGAGTTTTTCATTGCAGACATACTTGCAATACTTATAGCATTCTCCTTTCTTTTCTGCCGAGTTCTTTATTTAACTTTGCGTTTAGGGTAGACTTTTATACGGTAGAAACTATTGTAGGGGCGCATGAGGTTTTGGTTCCAACGGCCAGAACCTATGCACATCCCACTTGCGGCTCTAACGGCTGATGTCTTTTCCCACGTAGTGTCTAGGTTATGAAGGTTTCCTGGTTCCAACGGCCAGACTCCTTTCACCGTATTTTAGCTTTCCTAAGGCAAATAGCCAATCCCGCGACTTGTAGTTATACTGTTCGCTGGGATTGCTAAGGTGAGCCGTTCCATGGCTCGGAATGGGAGTTCTTTTGGTGAGCATCGCTAGACTTAAGGTTAGATCTTTGTGAAGCAAAACTAACTGTCGTTGCGAACCTCATGGTGGCTGGCTTCAGGGACCTGGCACGGAGCCCTGCGAAGCATGGCTCGTTGCTGTCGGGGAAATTGCCACGCCTACCTGGTGCGATCCCGGAGCAGGGGCTTTGCGAAGCAAGGCCTGCTGTGAGTGGGGGATCGACCATGTCTGCTCCTGGAGCAGAAACTTGCAGTGGTCGAGGAGCTCGCCATGCATTATTTTGTGAGATCCGGAGCTGAAGCCTGCGAAGCACGGCTTACAACGGTCGCGGATCTCGCCATCTTTCGCCTTACGGGACCCGGAGCTGGAGCTTGCGAAGCGAAGCTCTACAGTGATCGCGGAATATGTCTGCAAAGGACTTGTCAGGGAGTTGGGGGTGTTTCGGCGTAGCTCTCTGAATGTGCCCCACCCCCCAGTCCTGTTCATCGCTGTGCTACACAGGAGATCATTTTCATGATGCATAATGGCAGGCATTTCAATGGCGATTTTCACATAAACACATAATTCACGTAATGCAAACATGTTCATGGCAACAAATTAACCTAAGCTTAACAATTTAAAAATTTCAAACACAATGCTAGCACATAAGTGGTGTTCTGTGTATGTTTTGTTCAAGGGGCGTATGGCTATGCCTTAGCCATGTATACCCCCCCAAGTGAGCGTGGGGTCCGGACATCTCCGGACCGCGTGGTCACTTGTTAAAACGCAGCTTTGAACACAGGGATAAAAAGTGCAGTAAAAGTGGAGTGAATCTCTCCGTGTTTCATTAAATTAGCCTGCTAGGCACGTGTTTTACAACAGGGAGGATTATTTCCACATTTTTCACTTTTGCTAATTTCACCAAGGACTTCCGACTAGATCGTCCGGGGCTTACTGGTAGTAACAGCGGAGGTGCTCCGCGTTCCAGGCACGTGGGACTTTAGATCCGTCGAGTCTCTTTAAGTGATACGTCCCATGGCCCACTTTTTCTTGGACTTCGTAGGGGCCTTCCCAGTTGGGTCCGAGGACTCCCACTCCCGGATCCTGCGTAGCAGGAAATACTCTCTGTAGGACAAGATCCCCAACTTCGAATGTACGGCTCTTGACTCTCGTGTTAAAGTGTCGGGCTATCTTGCCTTGGTACATTTTTAGTTGGACCTGCGACTGCTCCCGGAGCTCTTCGATCATGTCCAGGGACTCCTGGAGAAGGGCGTGGTTCCGGGTAGGGTCGTAGGTATCCTGCCTGTGAGAGGGGATCATAGTTTCTACTGGGATGACGGCCTCGTAACCGAAGGTCATGGAATAAGGCGTGTGCCCCGTCGAAGTTCTCTCTGTTGTGCGATAGGCCCAAAGTACTCGCGGAAGTTCTTCCGGCCAGTGAGCCTTGCAGGCTTGGAGTTTTTTCTTCAACGTGGTCTTTAATATTTTGTTTACAGCCTCCACTTGCCCATTAGCCTGGGGTCTGGCGACTGCGGAAAAGCTTTTGATAATTCCATGCGAAGCACAGAAGTTCGTGAAGTGTTCACTGTCAAATTGCTTCCCGTTGTCGGACACAATTTTTCGTGGAAGCCCAAAACAACACACTATATTCCTGATGACAAAGTCCAGTGCTTTTTTAGATGTGACAGTGTTCATAGGTTCAGCCTCAACCCATTTGGTGAAGTAGTCTACCGCGACTATGGCATACTTCACTCCACCCTTTCCAGTTGGGAGGGAACCTACTAGGTCAATGCCCCAAACGGCGAACGGCCAGGGGCTGGTCATTAAGGTAATTTCTGTAGGCGGCGCTCGCGGAACCTTGGCGTACCTCTGGCACTGCTCACACCTTCTGACATAGTCCACACAATCCTTCTTCATGGTGGGCCAGAAGTATCCTTGTCGAAGGATCTTTTTGGAGAGGCTCGGCCCGGAGGTATGGTCGCCACAGAAGCCTCCGTGAACCTCATGGATGATGGCGCTGACTTCGGTTCCGGCAACACACCTAAGGAAGGGTATGGACAACCCCCTGTGGTAAAGCTTTCCATCCATAACCACGTATCGGGGAGCTTGATACTGGAGCTTTCTTGCGTCAGCTTTATCAGTGGGGAGCTCTCCGGTGGTGAGAAATCTGAGGATGGGTCCCATCCAGGAATGGGAATGGTCGATGATGGCATTTACCCTCTGTGTCTCGGTACTAGGAGCTTCTAAGTGCCCGATGGGCACTAGGCCATATTGTTCAATCTCCGGGTCTGTTGCAAGCTTGGCCAGCGTGTTCGCGAGTGAGTTCTGGTCCCGGGGGACCTGGCGGATGTGGTAGCCTTTGAAATGCTGCAGGAGGCCGCGGGAGAGAGACACGTAGGCAGCCATTTTTTCGCCTTTCGTCTGGTATTCCCCGGATATTTGGTTTACCACAAGTAGGGAGTCGCTGTATACCTCGATTTTTTGGGCTCCGACTTCTCTTGCCAGTTGCAATCCGGCCAACATGGCTTCGTGTTCTGCCTCGTTGTTGGACGCTGGGAATGCGAAACGGATGGCACTCTGGAGCTGATGTCCTTGGGGAGATATTAGGATGACCCCTGCTCCAGCTCCTTTTTCATTTGAGGCTCCGTCTACATAGACCTTCCATGTGGGAAGTTCCGGGACAGGATCTTCCGGGAGGTCATTCATCTCCGAGCATTCCACAATAAAGTTTGCAAGAGCTTGTCCTTTTATGGAAACACGTGGTTGGTAGTGGATGTCGAACTGGCTCAGTTCCATGGCCCACTTAAGCAATCTGCCAGAAGACTCTGGTTTCTGCAAGACCTGTCGGAGAGGGTGGTTGGTGAGTACTTTGATGGTGTGCGCCTGGAAATATGGCCTTAGCTTCCGCGAAGCAATTAGCAAGCAGAGGGAGAGTTTTTCGATCATTGAATATCTGGACTCGGCGTCCAGTAACCTCTTGCTTACGTAATACACAGGGAGCTGGATACGGCCATCTTCCCGGACAAGAGCGGCACTCACTACGTGCTCTGTCACAGCTAAGTATAAGAACAACACCTCTCCTTCGACAGGTTTGGACAGAATGGGAGCCCGGGTTAAATGTTCTTTGAGGTGTTGGAAGGCTGCTTCGCATTCGGGGGTCCACTCGAACTTCTTGTTTCCTCGCAACACATTGAAGAAGGGGATACACTTGTTAGTGGCCTTGGATACGAAGCGGCTGAGAGCAGCTATCCTTCCGGTAACGCTCTGGACATCCTTATGCTTCCGGGGGGAAGGCATATCTATGAACGCCTTAATTTTCTCAGGGTTGGCTTCCACTCCGCGGGAGCTGACAATGAAACCGAGGAACTTCCCAGACGAGACCTCGAAAGTACATTTCTTTGGATTCAGTTTCATTCCGTACTTTCGGATCACGGCGAAAGCTTCCTCAAGGTCGTCACTGTGGTCCCCGGAGGTCTTGGATTTTACCAACATGTCGTCCACGTACACCTCCATGTTCCTCCCCAGTTGATCCTTGAACATCCTGTTACCTAGACGCTGGTACGTCGCCCCAGCATTCTTCAAACCGAAAGGCATGACCACGTAACAGTAGACACCCTTGTCCGTGAGGAAGCTGGTGTGTTCCTGGTCCGCGACATGCATCTTGATCTGGTTGTATCCGGAGTACGCATCCATGAAGGATAAGAGTTCGTACCCGGAAGTAGCGTCTACCATCTGATCGATTCGCAGAAGAGGGAAACAATCTTTCGGGCAGGCTTTGTTTAGGTCCTTGAAGTCAATGCACATTCTCCAGGACCCATCGGGTTTCGGGACCAGAACTGGGTTGGCCAACCACACGGGATAGTGTGACTCCTGGAGAAAGCCTATGGACATCAGCTTGTCCACTTCAGCTTTGACGACTTCGGCCCTCACTGGGTCTAACGGCCTCCTCTTTTGGCGAATTGGAGTTGCAAATGGGTCTATGTTGAGTGCATGGCACGCAACATTAGGATTAATCCCCGTCATATCGGCGTGGCACCATGCCAGGTTATCCTGGTTATTCTTCACAGTGGCCACGATCTTATCTCGAATGGCCGACGACAAGTTTTTCCCCACCTGAATGACTTTGGTGGGATCTCCCGGGTTGAGGATCACCTCTTCGACTTCCTCCATCGGCTCTATTGCTTTCTCGATTCCCACTCTTGGGTCGAGTTCGTCAAAGTATGCCTCTTGAGCACCCCCAGTTTCTGGTAATTCTTCCGCCAACGGAATGGCAGCAACCGTCTCCTGGACCGTGTAGACGGATCGGACGGAGACGTTATAACAGCTTCGTGCACTTCGTTGGTCCCCTCGGAGGGTGCCGATACGCCCATCGTCGCATGGAAACTTCAAGCATAAGTGGCGTATCGAGGTTATGGCCCCACAATCTATTAGGACCGGTCGGCCTAGGATGGCATTATACGCCGTGGGGCAGTCGACCACCACGAATGTGCTGTGCTTGAAGGCACAAGCGTCGCTTTCTCCTCTGAGGGTGACTGGAAGTTGAATTTTGCCTAATGGCATGAGTGCATCCCCATTGAACCCTTGAAGCTGGATGGGGCATGGGGTCAGGTCTGTCTCGGTTAATCTGATCGCGTGGAAGGCCGCTTTGAAGAGGATGTTTACGGAGCTTCCGTTATCGACCAAGATCCGTGAGACCTTCTTATTGGCAATCTGGGCTTCCACCACGAGGGGATCGTTGTGGGGGAAGTGCACATGTCGAGCATCGTCCTCCGTGAAGGTGATGGGAAGATCCATCATTCGGGGACGTTGAGCAGGTGATTGAACCAAGGCGCACATCTCCCCGGTGTGTTCTAACTCCCTCAAGTACCTCTTCTGGGAGTTGCGGGTGCTTCTGGCAAGGTACGGTCCTCCGGAAATGGTGGCTACGTGTCCGTCAACGGGTGGCGGAGCAAGGTCGGGCGGATATGGGTTGCCAGGTCCTGGAGCCAACAAGGCAATGGGTGCTGGAGCGGTTGGAGAAGGAAGCGCTGGGAACTGAGACCCGGGAGCTTGGGGGTGACCGGCTCCAGGAGCGCTAGCGGTCCCCCTCTGTCCCGGGGAATATGCAGCTCCGTGAACTACTCCCTGTCCGGGATAGATAATGGGTATCCTCACCCACTGACCGAGGTGTCCCGCTTTTGCCAGGGACTCGATCTCATCCTTCAGCTGAAGGCACTCGTTCGTGGTGTGCCCCACGTCTCCGTGGAACTCACACCTCTTATTGGAGTCTCGCGGACGCCTCCCTCCGTGAGACACTTTCGGGGGCTTCCTGTAGTTGACCATATTACAGGTCGCCTGATAGACATTCTCTCGCGAGTCTATCAAACTGGTATACTCCGTGAACTTGGGCTCATAGTCCTTCTGGGGTTTCTTTGAATGGTCTCCACGGTTGGAGTTTCTTCCGCTTCGTTTGCTCCGCGATTGGCTCAAATTTCATTCTGGGGCTTCCGCTTGCGGCTGCGGCATGCCAGGAGTGATACTACATCCGGTTTGTACAGCTCCGTACCCAGAGAAATGGGTTTGACTCGGCGTCTGAGCAGACGCGGAAGGCCCATACACACTTGGAGTGAATTGGGCTCCTGGAAGCGTGAGGGCTGGTGCGGGAGCTTGCGAAGCAAAGCTCGGCGCAGTCACAGAAGGCGTTGGAGCTGGGGGAACTCCAAAGGCCTGCTGGTAGGCGTCCTCAAGGTTGATGATTCCCTGAGCTTTTGACATGAATTCGGACAGTGTTTCTGCCCGTCTCCTTTGCATTTCCCCCCATAGCAGGGAGCCGACAGTAAGGCCCGATTGAAGGGCGATCAGCTTCATGTCATCACTGACCTTGGTCTTTGCAGCAGCTTCCATCATTCTCTGAATGAAAGCTTTGAGGTTCTCATTGGGTTGCTGCTTGATGTTGGTTAAGGAACCAACCTCCATGTCATGGTCGCGGGCAGCAATGAACTGCCTCCTGAATGCGGACTGTAGCTCCTTCCAACTGTGGATTGATCCGGGAGCTAATCTTTTCCACCAGTCCTCCGCGGACTTGGTAAGGGTGAGTGAGAAGCACATGCATTTGGCGTCCTCACTGACACGCGCCACTTGCATCATTTTGTTGTATTTAGCTAGGTGGGTACGCGGGTCTGTCCTCCCATCATATAATTCTATGTGAGGCATTTTGAAGTTATCCGGGAGGGACGTTTCTGCGATCCTCCGAATACATGGTTTCGGGTCTTCGTCCTCAGAGTCTGACAGGGCCCCACTTTGCTTCCGGACCAGCTTGGTCAAGGCAGCAATCTGTTCCTCGAGCCTCTTCGTATCACTCTCCGGGAGGTCACGTCCCCGGAGCTTGTCATTAATATGATTTCGGAGGTCATCTCCGCAAGGCCAGGCCTTTTCTCCTTTGGCCTTTTCATACCTGGCCTCCAACCTTCTTCTTAGGTCCACCGTGGACCAGCTATCTTCGGAGTGCGAGTTCGCAGCCCGACCGTCCTGGTTGACGGAATCACTGGGGCGGTTGTTCCTTCCCCTAGGCCTGGGTGCCTTAGCACCGAGCCCTTTAGGCACGGAGTGCCCCCTTGGGGCTGAAGGATGTCTGGGCTTAGGAGCGCCAGAGACCTTCTGCGCGCGGGGGGGGCGGGCAGTCGGCCTGGTGATTCACGCCTTTAGGAGGTGCAGGGGCGTCAGCGCGTACAGGCTCTCCAACTTTTTCTTTGCCCTTGTTAGGGGCGGCTTTGGATGGTCCAGCAGCGGCTGGATCCGGCATAGCGGCATCAGCACCACCTAAAACAGAGGCGTCCTCGTCCGAGTCGCCTAGGTCTCCAAACTTGCTTTGGAGGCGCTCCATCATGCGCTGCATTTTTTCGGAGAGGCGCTCCTGCTCAGCAAGCTTGGCTTTGGTGACCTCCAGTTCTTCGGCTACTTGGACCAGTTCTGGGTCCTTCTCATAGTAGCAGCCGTCCTTGTAATAACCGTCTTGGACATACTCTTCTTCATCTTCTAAGTATGTCGTATCTTCGGTACTGACCCGATCCTGGCGGGATGTCGGGTCTTCACCTTGGTAGTCCAAGGGTTCGTTTTGCACCGCATCTTCCATCATAGTATCGGGGTTTACCCTAGCATTTTTGTCAACTGCGGATTTTCTCGTAGTCACCATCTCTTTAGCACGAAGTGAATACAAAAAACGTACACAGAAAAAGAGCTGACTAACAACTTCCTACAGCTCTCAATGAAAGCACCAAAATGTTTGCCGAGTTTTTCGGAAACGAATACGAACGGAATAATAAAAAGACAAGAGCTATAAAAGTGCAGAAATATAAAGAAACAAACAGTGTTTTTACGTGGTTCAGGCGTTAACGAGCCCTAGTCCACGAGTCGATGTTATTATACTTGTCGAGAATAACAGTCAAATAGCTGGTGTATAAAGAACTCACAACCTCACAGTGTTTCTCTCGGGTTCTCTTGGAGAAGATGAAGCTAGAGAGATTTTAGTAGAGTTCTTGCTATGTAATTTGTTGGCCGTCCCTCCTATTGTAAAATGAGGGGGTCTTTATAGCTAGGGTTTTGGATTAGGGTTTTTCTCTACGTCCATGAGTCTTAATTACACCAGCCATAAATAGGGGATACAATCACCGTAGTAGCATGGCTACAAGACTCTATGTGGGTATATTTACGTGAAAGTATGGGGAATACACAAAGTCAGCCGTCTTTTCCAAGTTGTCAGCGGAACAGTAGGCGAAAAGGTACCCTTAGCCGTGCTGGGATGTGTGCGGCTTTGATCTGTCGGGCGTGTCAGGCGGGATCCTGTGTCAGGTGGATATCATTCCAAATATGCCTCCTCCACGACTTGACCGCCTGGTCTTGTTCCGTGCGAGGCACGGAACTGTTTCCGCGAAGACCACTTGAAGAGCTTCTCCTGGAAGGAGCTTCCCCGAAGGATACCCCTTCGGGAGCTCCGGGAGAGTTGACGAGCTTCCGTGTCGCGTTTGCTTGAAAGAGTAATCCGGACACTAAACGGGAGAGGCGAAGCCTTTCTGTCCATCCGCGAGCTCTGGTCACCTACCGTGAAAGACGTTGATAATTCTACTTCCCCGAGGATATCCATCTAAACGCTATCCGGAAATCTGGATAACACTATGATTACTACTATTCTGGATTTTATGAGGATAGAGGGACATGACAGAGTTGTCTGCGCCACATATATGTTGAGAGAGGACGCCCGCATCTGGTGGGAAGTGGCTTCACAGACTAGGGATGTCACTGCTTTGAGTTGGGAAGGATTTAAAGATTTGTTCAGTCAGAAGTACTATAATGTTTCCATTAGGGTAGCAAAGGTTAATGAGTTTGTGGGGTTGGTTCAGGGCATTATGACCGTTACTGAGTATGCCCTAAAATTTGACAGGCTTGTGAAATTTGCACCAGACCTTGTGCCTACTGATCCAGCCAGGCAAGACACGTTCATTAGGGGGCTTAATGCTATGATAGCCCGAGATGTTAGGATCATAACGGTACATGGGGGAACAACTTATGCCCAGGCCGTTGAGAAGGCTCTTACCGCTGAGGAAGTGGAGAACAAGATTTGGAAGGAAAGTGCAGTGAGGCGAGAAGTTCGCAGGGTGGTGCCTCCTTTTTCTGGGTCAGGTAGGGGCAAAGGCCCCAATGATTTTAAGAGAAAGACCCCTGACACTCTGACTGGTGTTGGTCAAAATAGGAGGGGTCAGAGTGGTCAGGGCGGCCGTCAGGTCAGCAGTGAACCATGGAGGAGTTATTCGGAGTGCCTGAGGTGCAGAAGATGCCATCAGGGTGAATGTTGGGCCAAGGCTTGATATGTATGTGGAGCAGTGGGGCATCTCAAGAAGGACTACCCAATAGTGAAGAAGGGGGAAGTAGGAAAAGTGGACAGCTTGACTCCAGCTTGGGTGTTCACTTTGACACAGGTAGAGGCCGAGGCTAGTCCCTCGGTAGTGACAGGTCAGCTTTCTAGCGCTGGCTCTCCTTTTACTGTATTGATTGACTCTGGTGCTACACATTCCTTTGTTTCTAGTAAAGTGATTGATAGATTGTGTAGACCTAGTGAGTGTCGAACTGCAGGGTTTGGGACTTTATTGCCTACTGGGGAACAGGTAGTTTCTAGGAGATGGATTAGGGCATTGCCAGTGATGGCTGATAGTAGGGAGCTTTCAGTTGACTTGATTGAGCTAGATATGGATGATTTTGACATGATCCTATGAATTGATTGGCTGGTCAGATATGGGGCTACCATTGACTGTAGAAAGAAGATGGTGACTTTTGAACCTGAGGGCGAGGATCCTTTTGTCTTTGTGGGTATGGTATGTGGACCCCGCGTACCCATGATTTAAGCATTGAGAGCCAGAGATCTATTGCAGGGTGGATGTATAGGTTTTCTGGCTAGTGTGGTGGACACTACTAGGATGTTGTCAGTGGGGCTGCGAGAGACCAGGATGGTTTGTGAGTTTTTGGATGTATTTCCTGAGGAGCTACCAGGGTTGTCGCCGTGCAGGGAGATTCAGTTTGTTATCGAGTTAGCATCGGGGACAGAACTAGTATCAAGAGCGCCATACAGGATGGCACCAGTAGAGTTGGAAGAGTTGAAGATACAGTTACATGAACTTCTGGATTTGGGATTCATTAGACCTAGTTACTCTCCATGGGGCACTCCAGTTTTTTTGTTAAGAAAAAGGACAGGACTCTAAGGATGTGTATAGACTACAGGGAATTGAATAAGCTGACAATCAAGAATAAATACCCTCTACCAAGGATCGATGACTTGTTCGATCAGTTGTAGGGAAAGATGCTGTTCTCAAAGATTGATCTTCGATCTGGTTATCACCAGCTGAGGATCAAGGATGAGGACATACCGAAGACGGTCTTTCGGACGCGGTATGGGCACTACGAGTTCTTGGTCATGTCTTTTGGTTTGACCAATGCCCTGACAGCTTTTATGGATTTGATGAATAGGGTGTTTAAGGACTTCTTGGATAAGTTCGTCATTGTCTTCATCGACGACATCTTAGCGTACTCCAATTCAGAGGTAGAGCACAAGCGACATCTTCGACAGGTTTTACAGAGGTTAAGGGATCATCAGTTATATGCCAAGTTTAAGAAGTGTGAGTTTTGGTTACCAGAGGTGACTTTTCTTGGGCATATTGTTGGTGCAGAGGGGATTAAGGTGGGTCCATCCAAGGTGGAAGCGGTGAGAGATTGGCCGAGGCCAAGGAAGTGCAAAGTTTCCTCAGGTTAGCAGGTTATTACAAGCGGTTTGTAGAAGGATTCTTGAAGATTGCTTCACCAATGACAGAGTTAACATGGAAGAACCAGAAGTTCGTTTGGTCAGAGAAGTGTGAGGACAGTTTCCAAGAATTAAAGTGATGACTTATTACTGCACCTGTACTGAGTCTTCCATCAGAGGAAGGAAAGTTTGTAGTACTGTGATGCATCAAGGATGGGTTTGGGTTGTGTGTTGATGCAAAATGAGAGGGTTATAGCTTATGCATCACGACAGCTGAAGGAGTATGAACAGTAATATCCTACCCATGATTTGGAGCTGGCGGAAGTGGTATTCGCACTGAAGGTTTGGCGGCATTATCTGTATGGGGAGAAGTGCGAGATATACACTGACCATAAGAGTTTAAAGTATTTCTTCACCCAGAAGGATCTGAACATGAGACAGAGGCGTTGGTTAAGGATTATGATTGTGATATCCTCTACCACCCAGGGAAAGCCAATGTTGTGGCAGATGCATTGAGCCGAAGGGGCTTGGGGCAGTTATTTAGTTCTATTCAGATCTCTAGAGAGTTAGCAGATGAGATGGCCAGGGCAAAGATAGAGCTAGTGGTGGGCCAGTTTACCAATATTACCTTGCAGTCGACCCTGCTAGAGTGGATCAAGGAGGGTCAATTGGCAGATGCACAGCTACAAGAAGTTCGATAGAATGCCTTAGCGAGGATAGCTAAGGATTATTCTGAAACTGAGACTAGTATGCTTCGATATCAGGGGTGGATTTGTGTTCCGACAGATGAAGAGATCAGATGAGAGACACTAGATGAGTCTCACACTACATCATACTTGCTTCATCCAGGTACCACGAAGATGTATCAGGGTCTATGGACATTATATTGGTGGCCCGGGATGAAGAAGGGTGTGGTAGAGTATGTGGCCAGATGTTTGACATGTCAGCAGTTGAAGACTGAACATCAGCGACCAGCAAGGTTACTTCAGCCTTTAGGTATCCCAGAGTGGAAGTGGGAGGACATTACGATGGATTTTGTGGGAGGTCTACCCAGGACAGTGGGACTTTGTGACTCGGTGTGGGTAATAGTGGACAGATACACCAAGTCAGCTCATTTTCTGCCAGTGGAGCAGTATGAAGAATTGTATGTGAGGGAGATAGTTTGTCTCCATGGGGTTCCTAAGTCAGTTGTATCTGATCGAGACCCTATCTTTACCTCCAAGTTCTGGGGAGCTCTGCAGAGAGCTATGGGGACTCAGTTGAAGTTTAGCACAACTTTTCATCCTCAGACCGATGGACAGTCTGAGAGGACGATTCAAGTGTTGGAGGATATGCTTAGGGTGTGTGTGATTGACTTCGAGGGATCTTGGAGTAAGTATCTCTCATTGATTGAATTTTCGTATAACAGCAGTTATCATTCCAATATTGGAATGGCTCCTTATGAGTTGCTATATGGAAGGAAGTGTAGGTCGCCCATTCATTGGGACGAGATGGGTGAGAGAAAGTATTTGGGGCCAGACATGGTTTAGAAGACAAGTGAAGCTATTGAGAAGATTCGAGCCAGGATGCTTGCTTCACAGAGTAGACAGAAAAGCTACGCTGATCCTAGGCGTAGAGACGTGGAGTTTCAAGTTGGGGACCACGTGTTTCTGCGAGTTTCACCACTGCGAGGGGTGAAGAGATTTGGAGTAAAGGGCAAGCTGAGCCCTCAATTTTGTTGGACCTTTCGAGATTCTAGAAAGGATTGGACAGGTGGCTTACAGGTTGGCCTTGCCACCATCATTGTCAGGAGTTCACGATGTATTCCATGTCTCTATGTTGCGAAAGTATGTTTCTGATACAACACATGTGTTGAGGTATGAGGACTTAGAGTTGCAGACAGACTTGTCCTATGGGGAGCGACCAGTTCAGATTTTGGATCAGAAGGATAAATTCTTATGGAATAAGACAATTTCGTTAGTGAAAGTATTGTGGAGAAATAGCAAGGTCGAGGAAGCAACCTGGGAGCTAGAGATGGTTATGCGGGATCAGTATCTTGAGCTATTCAGGTAAATTTCGAGGATGAAATTCTCAGTAGGAGGGGATAGTTGTAACGACCCAAAATCACTAATATGGCTTACGGGCCTTGATTAGTGTGCAGGGAGGGCATAAGTGGCCTATGTGTGTGTGTTTATTAATTTAATGCATGATTATATGATAAGCATGCTTGTATGGTTATATGAATGTAAATGTGATAATATGCTATAATTGTGAGAACCACATTATCATGTGGGTAAATCTGTAGCATGTGACTTAAGGCGATCCTAGGGAGCTAGTTAGCGGGAAAGTCACAACGGGGCTTAATACTTGACTTTGGGAAAGTCAAGGGGTATTTCATGTTTTGGATGGTTATTTAGGTTATCGGGTTATGGAAATAAATAATTAGAGATATATTTGAGGTTAGGAAGTCTAGGTGGGAATACTGGGGAATTTTACCATTTTTCCCTCGGGGACGTTTCCGGCACCCCAAGCCCCGGGGTTAACTTAATCACCTAATGTAGACTAAGTAAAAACTCAACACTTGGTGGAAACAAAGGAACCGACCATTCTCTCTCTCTCTCTCTCTCTCTCCTTCTTTCTTCTTTTTCCTCAAGGAAAACCATTAGAACCTAAGGAAAACTCAGCAGGAAACTCTGTGATTTGAGCTAGAGTTTTGAGGGATTAGCTCAGTTTTAGCAAAGGAATTCAACCAGAAGCTAAGGCAAGCACTGAATTTCATTTTTGATCAGTTGATTATGAGGTTTTTGGGCTAAAATCTAAGGGTTCCTAGGTTCTTAATTTCAAGGTTGAATTAAGGAAGAAAGCTTGGGAGTTAGCTCAGAATTTGCTTAGAGAAGTGGTTCTGCAGTGGAGGTAAGCTTGAATCTATGGTCTAATGGTTGAATTCTTGTGTTTCATTGCTGGTTTTTATGTTCTTGAGATTTTGGGTTTCAGAATTTAAAATGGGATTCTAATGAGTTTTTAAGCTAGGTTTTTGCTGGATTATGTTGCTAGAATCATGTTAGAAGTTTTGTGATCAATGGGTTTTGGAATTAGGGTACTTTGGGGTGGTTTTGAGCAAGGCTAGGATGTTAAAAATGGTGGATTTTCTGGGCACGAGGTGCTGGGCTGCGGCTTTGTTCTAGAGTTTTGCGGCCCTGCGAAGTAAAGAAGAGCCAAAGAGGCTCTGCAGTGGGGAAGCGCCGCGGCGCCACAGGGCAGGGCCGCAGCGCGTGTCTATCTTCAGGGGCGGGCCGCTGCCCTTAATGGAATTTTTGGTTATTTGATGGTTTTAAGCACGGGAACCTAACCTAGGGTGCTCGGGATCGATTCCACCACCGTGCTTGGTGGAATTCGATGTCCTGGAAGCTAGAACTTCACCCAAAAACCTTTATTCGAATATTAATGGAATCCCTTATCTTGGTTGTGACTAGGTAAAAGCTAGGGCTCGGGAGACGAATCGTGCTCAAGGGGCATTTCTCGTAATCGAAGCGGTTGGAAATTAAAGGTAAGAAAGCTGCACCCGTTTGTGGACTCATAATGGGACTAAGGGTTCCCTATTTTGCATGCTTTTTTGAGGATGGTATTATGCCATGTAAATAGTAGAAAAACAACCTAAGAGTGTCAGAGTTTACATTAGCGCATAGGGCGCGGCTCGGCCATTGGTAGCTGAGGACAACTTATTATGCACTGAGCTCGGTTTAAGCGAGCTGGAGTCAGTGGGGTAAATAGAGGGTGCGACCTAAGGGTGTCGACCCTGTTTATTGTGTAATCTAGTTGTTGTGGTTGATTATTGAATATGATATGATGAATGGCTAAGTGTTAGCTTGTGAATTATTGTTTATGTCAGTGAGTTATATGTTTATTAAAAATTACTAAATGTTTATACATGCTTAAAGGTTTTATGGTTATTATCAGTACCTGTGAAATGGTATTGCGCTTTCTTGCTGGGCCTTGGCTCACGGCTGCTTCGTGGTGCAGGTAAAGGCAAGGGCAAGCTTGATCAGTCCTGATTTGGAGAGCTCTGGGAGCAGAATGTACATGAACAGTTGCTTAGCTGCCACAGTTGAGGAGAGTCAGGGACAGGAGAACCATAAACATCTGTTTTGCCTTTAGAATGGCTAATGGTTGTTTGTACATCGAAAATTTTGTAAATATACTTTTAAATGCTGTCTCTTTTGGGATCCCATGTTTAAAATGTTTAATTATATGAAAAGTATCTTTTGAGACCAAAACCTTTTAACCCTAGCACATTAATGACTTTAGCAAACACGTTTTTAACTGATTGACTTGATTAGCAAGTCCAGCACCTTTATAAATACACAGTGTAACGATCTTGGCTATCCAGGGCGTTACAATGATTCTGTGTGAAGGATTGTGGATAGGTACACCAAATTAGCCCACTTTTTGCCAGTTAGAACAAATTATACGATGGAGCAGTATGCCGAGTTGTACGCGAAGGAGATTGTGCGTCTCCATGGGGCTTCGAAATCGATAGTATCAGACAAGGACCCTACCTTCACCTCTAAATTTTGGGAAAGCCTCCAGAAGGCTTTGGGCACACAGTTGAGATTCAGTACAACCTATTATCCTCAGACGAATAGACAGTCTGAGAGGTTGATTCAAGTACTAAAGGACATGTTGCGAGCATGTTTGTTAGATTTTGGGGGATGTTGGAGTAAGTATCTCCCTTTGATTGAGTTTTCTTATAATAACAGTTATCAGGAAACTATCAGAGTGGCTCCGTATGAAATGTTGTATGGGAGGAAATGTAGATAGGCCATTCATTCGGATGGGATGGGTGAGAGAAAGTATTCAGGTCCTGAGGAAGTTCAGAGGACTAATGAGGCAATTGAGAAGATTAGTGCTCGAATGCTCAAGTCCCAAAGTAGACAGAAAGTTACTCAGACTTAAAGCGTAGAAGTGTAGAGTTTCAAGTAGGTGATTATGTGTTCCTCAGAGTTTCTCCTTTGAGAGGGGTGAAATGATTTGGAGTGAAATGCAAGTTATGTCCTAGGATTGTTGGCCTCTTTGGGATTCTGGAACGAGTTGGAGAGGTGGCGTAAAAATTAGCTAAGCATCTAGCTTTATCAAGGGTTCACAATGTGTTTCATGTGTCTATGCTCCGGAAGTACGTATCAGATCCTGCACATGTGTTGAGTTATCAACACTTGGAATTGGATCAATATTTGTCTTATGAGGACAAACCGGTTCAGATCCTAGACAGAAAGGACAAAGTCTTACGAAAAAAGACCACTGCCTTAGTGAAAGTGTTGTGGAGAAACACAAAATAGAGGAGGGAACTTGGGAGCTCGAGTCAGATATGCAGGATGGGCATCCCGAACTATTCAACTAAATTTTGAGGAGGAAATTTCTGTAAGGAAGGGATAGTTGTAATGTCCCAGATTTATTAATAAGGCTTAATGCCTTGATTAGAATGTCGGGAGGGAAACAATTGATTTAATTGTATTATTACGTGATTAATCATGACATATGTGTATCGTTATTTGATTGCTTGAGTTATGTTATGATATGACTAGATATACATGTTTAGGTGTATTAAATATGCATGTGTGCCCGTTCTGGTTAACAAATGGTATATTTGTAATTTTAGCCCGTTAGGGGCATAATTGTAATTATGTGTTATGACTGAGAACACATTATTATATGGGTATATTTGCAATATTGGGCTCGAGGCGGTCCTAGTGAACGGATTAGCGAAATAGCCACAATGGGGTCAAATCCCCGACTCGGGGTAAGCCTAAGGGTATTTTGGGAGCGTATTGCGTATTCGGGATTGGTTGGGTAATGGGTAGTTATTTGGCGATTATTTGGGTATGCTGGAATTAATTGGGGATTTATAGAACTACTCAAGGAATTTAGCGGGAATGTGTCAAATGACGGGTTTTCCCTTGGAGCCATTAGAGGACTAAGGATAAGATTAAGGATTTTTTAGTCTTTTAATGTTAAGGATAGACTTAGGCTTAGAACCTTGAGAAAGCAAGAGAAAATAGAAGAAACACTCAGCTGCCTTCCTCTTTCTCTCTCTCGTGTATCCCTCTCTCTCTAAGGCTTTTGAGGCTTTGGAATTTTTGAAAAGGAGGCTCTGAAATTTGAGGCTGGGTATTGGGGAATCAAGTTAGGAGAAAGACTGGGGACAACTGAGGATCGAAATTACTATTGAGGTAGGCTTTAAGACCTGATTTCTTTGTAAAATCTTGCTGCTAAGTTAGGTTTTGAGCTGAGAATAGTTTTAGCATGATTTGTAGAGTTGGGATAGGATTCTTGGTTGGTTTTCAGGGTAATTATAATGCTTATGTTGTGTGATTGGGAGTTCTAGATGTAATTCTGGTTTAGCTGTTGTTTTGGGTACATTCTGCTGGGTTTGGCTTGGGCAAAATGCAGGGAAAATGTTAAAGTTTTCGGTATGCGGGGTCGCGCTGCGGCCTGTATGAACTCAGAGGCCTAAGGGGGTTCGTTGAGCCGCCTTAGCAGTGCGGCGCTGGGCAAGGCGCACCGCAACGTGTGTCTAGGGAAATGCCTAGGAATGCTCTCTAACTTATAGAGGGCTGTGATGCCTATGAGGAGCGCTGCGACTCAAATAGAGAATGTTGTCCAATTAGGGTTTTTAAGCTCGGGAACTCAAACTTAGAGGATTGGGAGGGATCCTACTACCCAGTTTAGTAAAATTCAAGGCCCAGGGGACTAGAACTAGGTTCGAAAGTCTTTATTTATATGAGATTAATGGATGTTCCATATTATTGTGACTTAGGGCTAATCCGAGCAGTTGACTAGGATCGTATCTAGGCAGATTACCTAGGGCTTACAGAGTTCAGGTAAGAAAACTGTCTGTGTACGTAGAGCAGGACATGACCTGATTATTTGTGCTTGTATTGTGCTTAGTGATATATATATATATATATATAGATGTCTGCAACTATTATGTATAATAATCTATTAATGGTTTATAATTAAAAGGGAGCAACATTACTGTTTTACCCTTTAGCTATATCTTATTCCTGGAGTACCATTGACTTTACTAGTGAAGGTTGTGTCACAACAAGTTTGCATTGTAAGCGCTCATAACCTTTTCAGTTCCAAAATTCAACCTAATAAGAAGGTATATATTCCATATTTGTTAAACTATGTCCTCATCCATATACATCATTGAGTCCCCAAAATAATTGTTCTTAGCTTGATCATTCTGAGAAACCTTAATGCATGAATCAAAGGATCATATGACATATATAGGAGTTCATGGCAACCTCATGATTAAGATCATCATGTATATGATCTTTGTTTGATGTGTTTGATTAATACTGTGAAACAGTGCTTAAACAAGTATTAACAAATCACATCTGGTCCATTTCTACGTACTCTCAGCATGCAAAGTACCTCCATAAAAGTGTCCTACTACACTAGTAGCCCAGTTCTAGGTCACATGTATTCATAATACTAGTGGACCGTACAAGCAGTAATTAATCTAAAGATTCCATCCCTTTATTTTACTACAAACTGTTTTAAGTTTTTTAATCTTATTCTTGATCCTCTCATACCAATATGAGATTAAGACCACATAGATAAACTTTGAAATTTTCTGATATTCACTTAATATTATCATATAATATTGGACATAGTCTATATATATAATAATTCAATTCAATTATTTATTTCATTTAAAACATTTGTCAACTACAATTACATTAAGGGCAAGGGAAAGGTTGACCAAGCATGATTTGGAGGGCATGGAGCGATGCGTATATGTTTGGCCTACCTGGCTGCCATGACTGGGGGTAGTTTTGATGAATGTACTATAAATATTTGATTGTACACTAACTTTTGAGTTGTAAATATATTTAAAACAATACTTTGGGATCCCAATGTAACAATTTAATGATTTTAATGAATGTCCAAAATTTTATACTGAATTCTTAATTAAATGAGTCTTTACTAAAGTTAATTACACTTTCTAGTCTAATACCTCAATTATCGAGTTAATGGCACCTTTTAAAATCACATGGTAATGATTCTAGGGTAGTAGGGCGTTACAACTTGGTATCAGAGCGTGCCAAGGTTTATGGTTCAAGGAGATTGATCGAAAATGTACGCTCGGTGCCAAAGACAAACTTGACTTAGGGTTGCTCGGTATTGAGTGAAATATATGATATACTTCTCAACTTAATTTTCCTATTTACTTGATTGATATAAATAGAGCATGACGAATATATATAATACCATGGTATAACCCCTTTGACTGTTATATTATTGTACATTGTGTTGGTTTGATTGGTTAAATTGGGAGGTGGTTTATTTGGATGTTGTTAACGTGCTTGATTTACGACATCATTGATTGCAGGAATATTGAGGTTATGCCTTAGCGCTCAACAAGATTCCACATCAATATGGCCAAAGATAACAACCAGGGTTAGGACCCTCCACCTGCCCCACAGAATTGGCAACAGCTGTTTGTAGAAATGCAAGCCACACTTCAGAGGACTGAAGATGAACTCTGAGAGTTAAGACAGCAGTCTCCTCCTTGGGATGTTGGATTATAGGCCCCGCAGGCTCTGGCACCAGTGCTAGACCAACTTGTAATGGAGACTAGGTGGGAGCCTTTGTATGAGAGGTTTAGAAAGCATCACCCTCCAACCTTTGAGAGCGGTCCAAACCCACTGCTGGCAGAGCAGTGGATGAACATGACTTCTTTTATCCTGGATTTCATGAGGGTGGAAGGGAACGAGAGGGTGGCTAGTGCCAGTTATATGTTGAGAGACGAGGCTCGCATCTGGTGGGAAGTTGTGTCTCAGAGGAGAGATGTGACTACTAGGACTAGGATGAATTCATGGATGTCTTTAATGAGAAGTACTACATGATGACTTTAACAGAGTATGCCTTAAAGTTTGACTAACTCAAAGTTTGCACCAGATTTGGTGCCTACTGACATGGCAAGGAGAGATCGATTTGTACTGGGGTTGAATGTGATGATAGCCTGTGATGTTAAGATAAAACTAGATTCGAGGACTACCACTTATGCTCAAGTAGTGGAAATATACCTTAATGCTGAGGGTGCTGAAGACTAGATCTGGAAGGAAGGCACCGCAGGGCGTGATGCTCAGAGGTAGTGGCCCCAGTGAACAGAAGAGAAAGGCCCCAGATTCTTTAGTTCCTCCTGGCCCAGATAGGAGGGCACATAGTGCCTTTGGTTGTCATCAGGGTGGGGGAGAGAACTGGAGAAGCTTTCTAGAGTGTCCATGGTGCAAGCGACGATATCTGGGGGAGTGCAGAGTCAGAGCATGTTTCATATGTGGGAGTGTTAGCAACTTGAGGAAAGACTATCCACAAGCCTGAAAAGAGGAACCAAAGAGGAGCGACAGCCTCACTCCAGCCAGAGTGTTCACCTTGACCTAGACCGAGGTTGAGGCTAGTCCCTCGGTCATGACAGGTCAGATTTCTAGTGCTGGTTCTTCATTTAGTGCATTGATTGTTTCAGGAGCTACTCATTCATGAGCTACCTCGATTACGAGTTAATGGCACATTTTAAAATCACATGGTAACAACTCTAGGGTAGTAGGGTGTTACACCAGCGCCTTGTGCCCCATGGTATCCTTCGAGGCCATGTCATCTCGAAGTCATACATCAACCTTGTCGAGCATTCAGAGATACAAAGAAATGGCCAAAGTAGCCCAAAGTAACAGAGGAGGAGAAAGCCTAAGTACAGAGTATATTAGGCCAAGTACGGACGTGCTTGGAAAACCACAGAGTATGAACCCAGTGCCCACGCCAAACAAGTAGTGGCAATACAAAGATAGTACATGGTGAAACCTCTACTACCACGTTCCAGACATTTGTACCATACATGTAGTATTGGTGCAAAGTAGTACAAATATTGGGTATTATCTGCTGACACCTGATATGTACTGGACCTGACCATCACTCCTCCAACACCACTACCACCTTTTCCACGATCACTTGTGGCCTGCAGATGAGTTCTTCTATCCCTTCGGGACCAATATGTATTAGGAGCCGATAGTGCTCATCTATAAATAGGGCCTTCCTTCACTTGATGGCGGGGTTGGAAAATTGACTATGCACTAAGGCTATTAAGTAATATACGAGTATCATTTCTCCATTGTTGTTCAAAGCTTTTATCCTTCAAGTTTTCCCTAAGTTATTTCTAAGTTAATCATTCGCCAAGATATATTTTTGAGTTTTCCGACATAATATCGTTGACGAGATCTCACTGTCAACAAGAATCCATGATTTCCTAATGGATTGAATATTGGTTCCCTTAAGGGTTAATTCTGGAAATGAGTAGTTATTGAGCTCAAATCTATAGTATGATTATAGATTAATTATTCGCTAATGAATTAATGGCACTTGAGGAAAAATCGATAATTAAAAGGGTTAATTTTGAATTAATTGTTTTTTATTTTTAGGAATAAATATGTTGTCTTATAATTAATTAAACAAACAAATGAGAAAATAAGGGATGGCATAATGTGGCACAAGCCACTCACTTTGCATCACAGTGAGTGGCACTACACACTGATCCATATCCTTGGGCTTTGAATTTTGAATTTTAAATTAATTTATTTATTTAATTATTTCTTTTTAAATATGATTTAAATTAAATAATTAATTGGTTATAATTGTTCACTTTTAATTTAATTAAATCAAAAATATTAAAATAATTTTAATATCTTTACAAAGTAGAAAAGAAGTGAATCTTTTATAAGTCTGTTGATTTTAGGTTATAAGACTCTCTCAAAGAAAAGAAAAGATAGAATTTTCTATACCTGAAATTCTAGAAATTTCTATAGCCCTCTTTCTTCTCAAACCTCTCTAGATCTCACATGTTGAGAACATCTTGCGAGCCTAAAATCAACTTGTGAATCTATGTGCTCACACTTGATAGGCTATGAGAGGTAATTCATGTTGGTATTAAATGTAAAAAATAAGAATACGCAGCAGAATAGGATCTTTTAAAAATTTATTAATACCAACCAGGATCATACATATATTGATATATTAAATAACACATAAAAGGAATAGAGATTACCTCTCGTTGCCTATCACGCATCCTTGATTCTTTTTGTATAAATTAACAATCTTCCTATCATTTCGAGTGTGGGCATGTAGGAGTCAAATGTTGATTTAGACTCTCTAGATGTACTCAACACATGAGATCTAGAGAGGTTTGAGAAGAGAGAGGCTATCTAAATTTCAAGAATTTGAGGAGTAGGAAATTCATCGTCTCGTTCTTGAAAGAGTCTGATAGTTAAAAACAACTTATTAAACTTTTTCTTAAAAGTATCACTTCTTTCTAGGTTTATAAAGATAATTAACTAATTTAATTAACCTTTATTTTACTTAAAATAAAATTGATGATATACATTACCTTAATTATTTAATTTAAATCATATTTAAAAATAATAATTAAATGAACAACTTAATTTGAAATTCAAAATTCAAATTTTAGGGATAAAAAATATGTTTGGGTGGCGCCACTCACTCTACACTACAATGAGTGGCGTGAGCCACTTGTGGCTCTCCCTAATTTTCTCAATTGCTTATTGAATTCATATTTAAGATAATATATTTATCCCAAAATAAATATTACTTCATTAAAAAACAACTTTACCTAAAGATATTATTTTTAAATACATAAATAAATATCTTATTATGAATACCTTATAATAAAATAATTATTAATCTCTCTCTCTATATTTATCCAAATATGATTAATATTTATTTTAACGTATACTTTTTAAAACTATAAACTATATAGTTAAGTAATTAATTAATTCACAATTAATTGATTTCCCATAATTAGTACATAATTATTTTCTTGCCTCGAAAATTAATTCCTTTGCAATTAAGTTCGTCTCTCTACAAATTTTCCCTATGACTTCCTTACCCTTGATAGTGTAGGATAGATGTGACCTGGGGACCATGGACCTATAAATAAACCAGATTATTAATTAAAATTTTTAATCTAATAATCTTATTTATTAATTGCATGATTACTCCACTATAAATATGGAATTGTACTCTAAGTATTTATAAAATTATTTTTACAGAGTTTTATTTGTAGTTTGTTGAATAATCAATAAATATTGTTATGTCCTCTATTTATTTGTTTGTTAATTAAAGCTGGTCAGAATTACCATTTGACCCATCTAATTACATCTCGCTCTTTAAGTATCATTAATTCACTAACAAATAGTTAATCTATACTCAAATAATAGATTTGAGCTCAATAACTATTCAGTTCCAGAATTAACACTTAAGGGAACCAATATGATCAGTTAGGAAAGTATGGATTACATTATTGTAAATCATGTTCCCAGCCATTCATGATATTGAATCTCCAAAACAAAAGTCACTATCCTCATTATACTAAGAAACCTTAACAAGAGAATCAAAAGATCCAATAAGCACAAACAAGAGCTCATGATTACTCAGGATTTAGACTGATCTACAAATGATCATCTATTATGATAAGAATTAAATCTTTATGAAAAATGGTAAGTTTATAAAGTTAGTTAATTCATATCGGTCCTATCATACATAATCTCTATTATACATAGTAAAATTACCAAGATGTCTATCCATATCAGTAATCCGAATCTAGATCACTTGCATCCTGTATGCTTAGTAAACCGTACTAGTAACCATTTTTACAAATTCATTACTTTAATATGTTACTGACTATTTGATTCATTATATATGATCTTAATTTCCTCGTACTAATACAAGATCATATCCTCATTAATGAATATGAAATTGTCTTGATATTTATATAAATTATTCACTAAATAATTATAACATTAAAATATAATAAAATTATACTTTTATTTAAATTAATAAAATGTCTTTAGATGTTTTTAGGACATAAATACTAACAATCTACCACTTTCTCTCAAAGCTAGTGAAGCATCTCCCTTAATATCATGTTGCGTACATGACCCATAAATGACATTGTAGGAAGTGTCTCGGTCAACATGACTGCCAGGTTCTATTCTGACGCAATCTTCAGAACAGTCACATCACCTCGGTGCATAGTCTCTCTAACAAGAAGTTATTTCCTTTCTATATGCTTTCCTCTCTTGTGGCTTATGGGTTCCATAAAGTTAGATACTTCTCTCCTGTTGTCATGGTATAGGGTTAGTGGCTTCTCCATATCTTGAATTACGTCCAGATCAGTATAGAACTATCTAAGCAAAACTGCTTCCTTAGCTACTTCACAAGTAGCTATATACTCGTCTTACATTGTTGAATCTGCAATACTGGATTGTTTAATACTTCTCCAGAATATAGCTACTCCACCAAGACTGAACACTAACCCAGACGTCGACCTACGACTATCTTTGTCTGATTGGAAATAAGAATTAATAAATCCAGTTGGGTTTAGCTCACTCCCTGAATATACAAGCCAGTTGGGTTTAGCTCACTCCCTGAATATACAAGCATATAATCTCTCATTCTCCTAAGATTCTTGAGAATGTGTTTTACTACAATAGTGTTCCAAACAAGGATTTGATTGTTAACGACTTACAATCCCTACTTCATAGCATATGTCGGGCATAATACCCAATATAGCATACATTACACTCCCAAGTGCTGAAGTAGAGGGATACTTTCCCATGTCATCTTCCTCTTGAGGTGTTTTTGAACTTTTCTCTTTGGAAAGATAAATTCCATGTAACGTCCCTGTTGTACCTTAATTTTAGACCGAGTTCACTCACTCAGCTTGGGTACAGTTGGCAAATAAATATACCGAGAAATAACCAAGGGAATGATATTTGCTTGTTATCCACGTGGAAAACTCCAATTTCATGTGGACATGCGTGGTGTTAGGCATCATGGGTTTAACCCGAGCTACGGACACGAGCTCAAAATATTAAAGCAACTCTCAAAGCACGAGCTTAGAAGAGATATCCAGCACGTGGTAGTTCTAGTATATGGCATACCTGCGGATCCCCAGAGACTCAAGATCCCTTTATACGTATATTTATGACTAGGCTGTCATATTTAATGTCCCATATATTAGGAGTACAATTACCTTGTGATCAAATCATATCCCAGTATAACTGGGAATTATTTTTATTAAATGTAATAATTATGTAAATGCGTGATTAACTCACGCAGCTACCCAAACCTGACCATGAAATTCCCTTATAAATACTGGGAATATTGGACAGGAAAAGGGACCGTTATTCTGTAATACTGAAACTCTGCCAAAATAGAGAGAAAAACAACAATAATATAGACTCGTGGACTAGGTGCATTTTAACCACTGATTCTCATCATGGTGCTCACTCGCTCAATGCACGATAATGAGATAGAATAACCTAGTGGGCATGATGCCCATCATACTGCTGTTTCGAACAAACATGGCCCTGAGATCCAGCAGCGTCCGGGAAAACAACCGGAAGGTTATGGCGACGTTGGGAGTTCGGCGTCATTGCCACCGAATCTAAATTTAGACTACCTAACTGCTGTCGAATTGGAAAACATGCAATTGAGAAGCCATCTTGCTAAGGAAAACAAGCAGATTGGGGAAGTTTTGGCTCAGTTACCCCCTCTTGCAATCGATGTTAATGTCGGAAAAAGGCAAAGTGGGTCTCACAAGTCCCACAGGAATAATCGATCCAAACCAAGTCGATCAGTCAGGACTGCCACCCCAAGTTCTGTACCTACAGGGCGTGATCGCTAGAATGCTCAACCCAGTGACCCTCATAGGGGTCATCAGCATGTTAGTCAGTCGGTTAGAACCGCAACCCCAAGTTCGGTGTCTCCTTCATAGATCAATAGAAATGCCCCTGGAAATCCACGAGAAGGGACTAGGACAGGCTCACAAAGAAAAAATGTTCCAACAAACCATCCTACATCACAATCGAACCGTCAGGCACAGAGAAATAAAGACAATGGAGTATAAGGTAGGTTAATTTAGTCCGCCCTGATGGAACAAGGATTTCCTCACCAATAAGGCATCCCCCATCGCCTATAAGACATCTGATGCCATCTCTTCCTACATGGGACATTCCAGCTTATGGAGACAATAGGAGAAATCCTCCTTCTCCCAATACTTACATCCCACGGACACGTGTTGAAAATATAGATCCTCGGCCCCAACTGCAAGCTGTAAGCTTCACAAATGGGAGTTACTAGGGCCGAAAGTTGTCATAGTGGTAGGTCCGAGGGTGATCTAAGAAATCGGTTGAGTTCTGTGCAAAGCCCTCGGTACGAGTCGCCACCCGAAATGAATGAAGATGTTATACTCGACAAGAGGGAGGACCCTCCATAGTATGTGATAATGGGAATGCCCCACCAAACCAAGCTCAAGCTTGGAGGGACAATAACCCATCAAATGCATACGATAGGATGGGAGTTTTTGAACAACCACCAGGTAACCTAGGGACCAGAGACCAAACCCTCGAGAGGCTAGCTCTGATGGAAGAGCAAATGAAGAGACTTTTATCTAGAAAAGACAAAGACGATTGTGATTCAGAGGATGAGCTCAAGCCTTTTGCTCCAAATATTGCGGCGGCCACATATCCGGTAGGCTTCAGAATGCCACACTTGAAAATTTTGATGGAGATGGAGATCCGTCAGACCACCGCGAAATGTTTAACACCATGATGATTGCCCACAATGTCAGACTCAATCTAAGGTGTATTTTATTCCTCGCAACTCTGATCGGGCCAGCCAGGTAGTGGTTTAAGAAGTACAAGAGACATTCCATAAGCTCATGGAAGAGTTTTTCCTCCGAGTTCAAAAAAGCATTTCGAGCTTCACAAGCAGCTCAAGCTGAGGCTGATTCATTGGCCAATGTAAAGCAGCAACCTGGCAAAACGTCGAAGGCATATCTAAGTCGGTTTGCCAATGTTGTTGCATGAGCTAGGGATGCCGATGACAACTCCATGCTCATGGCACTGAGGACAGGAATCCTTGTTGGGGGCGACCTGTGGCAAGAACTCCAAAGGAAATGAGTTAAGAGTGTGGACGAATTCTTGGCCCAAGCTTAAGAATGGATTAACCTAGAGGAGGCGTGAGCTTCCATCGCAGGAAATTGCCAGCTCCCTATCCAACCCATTGGAGCGGTAACAGATGTTGTAGTTACGTCTAAAACCGTTACCCAGAATAACCAAGGGGGGAATAACAAAAGGAAGGGAAATGGTAAGGGTGACCAGAGCAGAATGGAGAAAAATAAGTCTAGGGAGAAATTCAGACCTGTTTATGCTACTTATACTGACCTAATGGACACTAGGGAGAACATCTTCCTGGCAAATTCTGCTCGCCTTTCGTGGAAGAAGTCAGAACCGTTGAAGAACCAGGGGCAAAGAGAGATTCTTCGAAGTTCTACCAATTCCATAATGACTTCGGTCATAACACTGATGACTGTTGATAGCTGAAGGATGAGATCGAAACTCTCATTAGAGCAGGACCTTTGGCCCAGTACGCCCGAAATCGGGTGGTCCCTAATCAGCCCACTGGACCAAACCCTCCGTCAGTCCCCGAAGTTCCAGTAAATCAAACCGGAGCTCAAGAAAATCAGGACGACCCTCCTCTGATAATAGGGGGAGATATAGCCACCATTTCGGGACGACCTCATTTGGAAGACACGAGTAGCGGGGCCCAGAAGAGGTACATTAACAAACTGAAATCCCATAATGGAGTGGAGTTCGTCCCGAAACAGCGATTATCAAAAAACCAACGATTGGAAAAACAACCAATCATTTTTATAGAAGAGGATGCTAGCCACGTCCAATTCCCACATAACTTTCCCTTAGTCATAACCGTTCAACTCACCAAACGGAGGGTCCAAAGGACACTAGAAGATAACGGGAGTTCTGTGAATCTACTTTTCACGCCCACCTTGGAAAAAATGGGGTTGTCTGTAACAGAATTGAAGGCAACCTCAATGACTTTGTACGGGTTTTCTGGTGAAGGGTCAGAAGCCATCGGGACGATCGAATTAGTGGTAACATTGAGAGAAGGCTCACAAAGTGTCTCCAAGTTACTTGAGTTCATGGTAATTGACTATCTAGCTGCATACAATGCGATTTTGGGCCGACCTACGCTGATGGCATTTGAAGCCATAACCTCTATCTGCCACCTAGCAATAAAATTCCCCTCAGCTTCGGGAATATGCACTGTCAGATGTGATCAACTCATTCCCAAAGAATGCTATAGCATTTCTATGAAGGGAAAATCACAACCCGGGCAGCAAGCTACAGACTTAAATGACGAAGGTGACGAGTCCTGGGAAGTAGAAGTTACTTGCAGGATGGAAGAACCTCAGCAAAAAGAGGACAATAACGACACCCAACTCAATGAAATTGACCCACGGATAGGTAAACATTTACCCCAATGAAGCTTCAAGAGTCATAAAGATTGGGAAGAATCTTAATTATAAAAGGAAGAAGGAGCAGGTAAATTTCTTACAAGAGAATCTGGATGTTTTCGCTTGGTCACATGAAGATATGGTGGGAATAAGCCCGAGTTTAATCATGCACACTTTAAATTTGGACAGGAACGTGCCTGCCAAATCCCAAAAACAGAGACGCTTGGGAACATTTCGAGTTGAGGCTCTTGAGGAAGAAGTAACTTAACTACTAAAGTGCGGGTTTATCCGTGAAGAAAAATACCCAATCTGGGTCGCCAATCCCGTGCTGGTCCCAAAGACAAATGGGAAATAGAGTTCTTGCATCGACTTCTCCGACTTGAACAAAGCTTGTCCCAAGGATTGATCAGTTGGTAGATGCTACGGCAGGTCACAAGCTCATGTCCTCCATGGATGTGTATTCTGGATATAAACAGATCGCGATGAATCCTGCGGACCAAGAACATACTAGCTTCATGACCCCAAATAATGTATATTGTTATAAAGTCATGCCCTTCGGGCTGAAGAATGTTGGAGCTACATATCAACACTTAGTCAACAAAATGTTCGTTAATCAGATCGAGAGAAGTATGGAAGTGTATGTCGATGATATGCTTGTCAAATCAAAGACTGCCGAAAACCATGTTTTTGATCTAGAAGAATGTTTTTGAATCTTAAGGAGGTATGGCATGAAGATGAATCCTCAGAAGTGCACGTTCAGAGGGGCATCTGGAAAATTTCTGGGTTTCATAGTCAACAAGAGGGGAATAGAGGCAAATCTTGAGAAAATCAGGTTGTTGTTAGAAATGCCCTAGCCCAGGTCGCGTAAAGAAGATCAAAGCCTGATTGGAAATGTGGCAGCTTTGAAACATTTTGTTTCAAAATCTACTGAAAAGTGCCTGCCATTCTACAACTTGCTCAGGGTAAACAAAAAATTTGAGAGGACTGAGGAGTGCGAACAGGCATTACTCGACCTAAAAACGCACCTGGCTGAGCCCCAGTGTTAGCTAAGCCTATGTCTAGAGAACCTCTGTTCCTTTATTTGGCCGTGACAGAAAATGCAGTCAGTGTCCTGTTAGTCCGAGAAGAAGATCGTGCTAAAAAACCAGTATATTATATAAGTAAGAGACTTCTCAGAGCTGAGTCACGATACCCGCTGATAGAGAAGCTGGCAATTTGACTGATATTGGCTTCCAGGAAGCTCTGGCCATATTTCCAATCCCATTCAATCAACGTCATGACCGACCAACCTTTAAGGCAGGTATTGCCAAAACCTGAAACGTTGGGACGTCTTTTAAAATGGGCTATTGAGCTTAGCCAGTTTGAGATATTGTACATGCCACAGAACTCAATCAAAAGTCAGGCCCTTGCTGATTTTGTGGCTGAATGCACCAGATTTCAAGAGGAGCTCTTGAAGGAACCGGTGTAGGAGTTATGGAAAATCTTCATGGATGAATCATCAAACGAGAACGGATTGGGAGTTGGGATCATCTTAATCTCCACAGAAGGGCACTGATTTCATACAACTCTGAGATTCAGATTCGAGGCAGCCAACAACGAAGCCCAATATGGCGGCCTACCTAGCTAAGGTGAAGGGAGAACTATTTGAATTTGAGTATAGTTCTGTTGAACAGATACCTCGTGAGAAAAATTCAAATGTTGACACCTTGGCATGACTTACCACCACAAAACAAGCTGAGACATTGAATGTAGCATCAGTGGAGTTCATGGAGTGTAGCAGAAATGATCGACACAAGACCGACCTAGATGACTCCCATAATGGAATACCTCTGTAACGGCCCAAATTCATTAATAATGCTTAAGGTCCTTGATTAGTGTGCCGGGAGGGCATAACTGGATTATATGTGAATTAATGATTAAAAGCATGTTATATGATTATTTGAATATCTGTGACGAATGACTATGTGTATTAGTATGCATGTATGCCCTAATTAGGTTAGAGGGGCATATTCGTAATTTTAGCCCGTTGAGGGCATAAATGTATATAATTGTGATAAATTGTCGAGACCACATTATTATGTGGATATATTTGTAATCTGTGACTTAAGGCGATCCTAATGAGCGGTTCAACGAAAAAGTCACAGCAGGGATTTATACCCGGCTCGGGGCGAGCCTGGGGGTATTTATGTGAATTTAGAGAATATATTGGAGTCTATTTTGATATTGAGGAATATAATTGGTGATTAGTTAGGTGTCGGGAAGTAAGCGGTAAATATTAGAGACATTCGAGGAATTTGCAGGAATTGGGTGCAATGACTAAAATTCCCTTAGGATGTTTAAAAGTTTAGTTTTAAATGGGAGGGATGTTTGGTCTTTCGATGTTTAAAGTGAGAGATAAGGGTTATTCTACTTTATGCTTTACTGGACTGTGTAGAAAGTTGTGGAAGTCTGAATTAAAGAAAAGAAAAGAAAGAAAAGAAGGAAAAGGAAAGAAAGGGGGAAAACATGAGTCTATCTCTTTCTCTCTCTCGGTTGGAGGTCTCTTCTCCATTTCTTGAAGGAGTTTGAAGCTAAAACTCAGAGAGAGTTTGGGCAGGAGCTTGAGACTAGGATCCCTGGTTTGGTTTGAAGAGTTAGCAGGGTTGTTCATCATTTGAGGTAAGGTCTTGAGGTTGTAACTCAGTTTTTGGTTCTTAGTATTAATATGCATTTTGAGCTGAGTTTTGGTAGGAATTCTAGGGAATTGAGGCTGAAGCTTTGAGGAGTGAAAGCTAAGGAAGAGTGGAGGATAGCCTAAGGTTGAACCTCTCTGCTGAAGGTCAGAAGTTCTAAACTTGGTCACTTGAATTCTGTGGTTTCAGTTGTTTTTCTTGTTGAGTTTTGAGCTATAGGTTCAGCCATGGTGAATTTTGTGTTTTGGGGTGCATGTGATTGAATTATTGGTGGTTAGGTTGTTTGGGATGAGTTGCAGATGTTGGGAAGCTTATTTTGAAGTTTGGTTGAGGTTTGATTGAGTTTTGGAAAGGTTTGGCTCGAGGAATTTCGAAGAGGAGAAAACTGGGTAGTGCCTGTCTGTGACTAGCGCTGTAGCTCTAGCCTTAGGGCACTACAGCGCTAGGCTTGGGCATCTGGGAGCCTGATGGCTCTTCTTGTAGTGCTGTAGCGCCCCCCTTAGGGCGCTGTAGCGCTACCCTGTTCCCAGAAGGGGGATTTTGGGTTATTTCTTAGGGTTTTCGCCCGGGGGCTCGGGGTTTGATTTCACCTCCCTGTTTGGTGAAAGTAGGGCTTCCTGAGGGCTCGGGATTGGTCCCAAGGCTAGGTTTTGGAATTAAGGTTTGGAGTTGGTTCTAACTTGTGACCGTGACTAGGTGTACGCTAGGGCTCAGACGGGATCCTTCTTGAGGATCGAGTTGAACAAAGCTATCGAAATCTAAAGGTAAGAAAACTGCACCCGGTTATGTGTTTGTGATGGGACTAAGTGCTCCCTATATCTGTATGATGTCATAGATTGTATTATGCCATGGGACATGTGATAAACGGCCTAATGGTGCCGTAAATATTACTAGTGCCCAAGGCGCGACTCGACCACTGGTAGCTGAGGACAACTTAATATTCACTGAGTTTGGTTTAAGCGCGCCAGAGTTAGTGGGATAGATAGAGGGTGCGACCTAAGGGCGTTAACCCTGGCTATCATATGTGAATTGATTATTGATATGAAATGATGTACTTGGTATGCTCAATACTTGAATAACATGAATGTTTGGACTGTTGAGTACATGTTTATACTGTATGAATTATCTGGTTGATTATTTAATGATTATGCTCTGTTATTATGTTTTCTTGCTGGGCCTTGGCTCATGGGTGCTACGTGGTGCAGGTAAAGGCAAGAGCAAGTTGGACCAGTTCTGAGATGGAGAGCTTCGGGGCTCAATGTACATAGTCTGCTGATCGGCCGCCACGGCCGAGGAGTGATACAGGACGAGAAAAAGCCTAATTGTCTGTTTTTCCTTAGAGTGACTAGTAACTGTATTTTAATCTCGAAAATTTGTAAACTGACTTATAACTTTACTACTTCTAGGATCCCATATAAAAGAAAATCTTTGACTATAAGAAATGAAACTTTTGAGACCAAAATATTTTAACCCTAGTTCAACTATAGCTTCAGTAACACATTTCTAATTAAATGACTTGATTAGCAAGTCTTGCACCTTTATAAACACACAGTGTAACGGTCTTGGCTATCCAGGGCGTTACAACTTGGTATCAGAGCGTCCTAGGTTCAAGGGTTCCTGAAGACTGGCTGGACATGTACATTCGTCACGAAAGATAAGCTCGAGTCAGGGTTTGGTAATTGTGTATACATGATTATATGCTTAAAGGAATAGAATGGAATATGACTGTTGATATCTGCTTGATTAATAGGGAGCATGAGATACTGATAGGGCCTGGCCCTTGACTACTGCATGATGATATTGAGGAGTGCTTATTAGCACTGCTATGCATGTGAATGAAAATATTTGGATAATTGGATGAACCATTATATTTTGAATGTTTGTGAATGTTTAGGGTTCTAATGGTGGATTATGGAAGGATTATTTCCCTGTCATCATAGTCTGACTGCCGAGTCGTTGATTGCAGATTGACTTGGATAATTATGCATCCAAGAAAATCTACACGACTAGCCAGCACCAGGTCTGAGACTAGAGATGATGACCAAGGCCACACCCCACCACTAGTCCCTGAGAACTGGTAGCAGCTTATGGCAGACATGCAAGCACGACTATAGAGCCAGGATGAACAGATTCGAATTCTGCAATAGTAGGCTCGATCAGGGAATGCTGCCCCTATTGTGCAACCTGCAGTGGTACCAGTTGTACAACCAGTAGAGGTTGGGAACAAATGGGAGCTGTTGTACGAGCGGTTCAGGAAACAGCTGCCCTGATCTTTGAGGGAGGATCTGATCCACTGAAGGCTGAATAGTGGATGAACATGATTACTACCATCCTGGATTTTATGAGGGTAGAGGGACATGACAGAGTGGCCTGTGCCACATATATGCTGAGAGAGAATGCCCGAATCTGGTGGGAAGTGGCATCACAGACCAGAGATGTTACTACTTTGACTTGGGAAGGATTTAAGGACCTGTTCAGTCAGAAGTACTACAATGTTTCCATCAGGGCAGCGAAGGTAAATGAGTTCGTGGGGCTAGTTTAGGGCAGCATGACAGTTACAGAATATGCCCTAAAGTTTGACAGACTTGCGAAGTTCGCACCCGACCTTGTGCCTACTGATGCAGCTAGGCAGAACACATTTATTAGAGGGATTTATGCTATGATAGCTCGAGATGTGAGGATTACAATGGTTTCTGGAGGGACAACTTATGCCCAGGTTGTAGAGAAGGCTCTTACCGCTGATGAGGAAAAAAATAAGATAGGGAGGGAGAGTGCAGCAAGACGGGACGGTCGCAGGGCGGTACCTCCATGTTTTTGTTCTAGTAGGGGCGGAGGCCCCAGTGATTTAAAGAGGAAGACCCCTGATGCTTCGACCGCTCCTGATCCTGATAGGAGAGGTCGGGGTACTCAGGGTGGCCGTCACGGTGGCGGTGACTCGTGGAGGACCTATCCTGAGTGCATGAGGTGCAGAAGATGCCATCCGGGAAAGTGTCGGGCTAAGGCCTGTTATGTGTGTGGGGTGGTGGGACACCTCAAGAAAGACTGCCCGACGGTGAAGAAGGGAGATCCAGGGAAGGTGGACAGCTTGACTCCAACTCGAGTGTTCACCCAGACGCATGCAGAGGCCGAGGCTAGTCCCTCGGTAGTGACAGGTCAGCTTTCTAGCACTGGCTCTCCCTTTACTGTATTGATAGACTCTAGTGCTGTACATTCTTTTGTTTCTAGTTAGGTGATTGATAGACTATGTAGACCTAGTGAGTATTGTACTTCAGGGTTTGGGACCATTTTGCCTACAGGGGAACTGTTATTTTCTAGGAGGTGGATTAGAGCACTGCCAGTGATAGTTGATGGTAGAGAGTTGTCAGTAGACTTGATTGAGTTGAGTATGGAGGACTTTGATATGATTTTAGATATGGATTGCCTGGTTAGATATGGAGCTACTATTGACTGCAGGAAGAAGATGGTGACCTTTGAGCCGGAGGGCGAAGATCCATTTGTCTTTGTGGGAGCGATGCATGGACCCCACATACCCAGAATTTAAGCATTGAGAGCTAGGGACCTATTACAAGGAGGATGTATAGGTTTCCTAGCTAGTATGGTGGATACCACCAGGGTTTCGCCAACACGACCGGAAGAGACCAGATGGGTTTGTGAGTTCTTGGATGTGTTTCCTGAGGACATAGCTGGGTTGCCGCACGTAGGGAGATTCAGTTTGTCGTTGAGTTCGCACCAGGGAAAAAGCCAATGTCAAGGGCATCGTATAGGATGGCACCGGCAGAACTGAAAGAATTGAAGATACAGTTGCATGAGCTTCTGGATCTGGGATTCATCAGGCCTAGTTACTCGCCATGGGGTGCTCCAGTTTTGTTTGTGAAGAAGAAGGACGAGACTTTGAGAATGTGTATAGAGTACAAGGAATTGAACAAGTTGACTATCAAGAATAAGTACCCCTACCAAGGATTGATGACTTGTTCGATCAGCAGCAGGGCAAGACGGTGTTCTCGAAGATTGATCTTCAATGTGGTTATCACCAGCTGAGGATGAAGGATGAGGACATACCGAAGACGGCCTTCCGAATGAGGTACATGCACAATGAGTTTCTGGTCACGTCGTTTGGTTTGACCAATGCCCCAGTAGCCTTTATGGACCTAATGAATAGAGTGTTCAAGGACTTTCTAGATCATTTCGTTATTGTCTTCATCGATGACATCTTAGTGTACTCCAGTTCAGAGGCAAAGCACGAGTTTCATCTTCAACAGGTTCTGCAGAGATTGAGGGAGCATCAGCTGTACGCCAAGTTTAAGAAATGTGAATTTTGGTTACCAGAAGTGACATTCCTTGGACATATTGTGGGTGCAGTTGGGATTAAGGTGGATCCATCTAAGGTGGAGGCAGTTAGGGATTGGCCGAGGTCAAGGAATGCCTCGGAAGTGGTGAGTTTTCTCGGCCTTGTGGGTTACTACAGAAGGTTTGTGGAAGGATTCTTAAAGATAGCTGCACAGATGACAGAATTGACAAAGAAGAAATTGAAGTTTATTTGGTCAGATAAATGTGAGAACAGTTTCCAAGAGCTGAAGCGACGACTTATTACTGCGCCCGTGTTGAGTCTTCCTTTGGGGGAAGGGAAGTTTGTTGTCTACTGTGATGCATCAAGTTTGGGTTTAGGCTGTTTGTTGATGCAGAATGAGAAGGTCATAGCTTATGCATCACGACAACTGAAGGAGTATGAGTAATGGTATCCTACCCATGACTTGGAGTTAACAGCAGTGGTATTCGCACTGAAGGTTTGGTGACATTATCTATATGGGGAGAAGTGCGAGATATACACCGACCACAAGAGTCTGAAATATTTCTTTACACAAAAGGACCTGAACATGAGATAAAGGCATTGGCTAGAGTTGGTGAAAGACTACGATTGCGATATTCTTTACCATCCATGGAAAGCCAGCATAGTTGCGGATGCATTGAGCTGGAGAGGCCCAGGTCAGTTATATAGTTCCACCCAGTTCTCGAGAGAGTTAGCTGATGAGATGGTCAGAGCGAGGATAGGACTGGTGGTGGGCCGGTTGGCCAATATTACTCTGCAGTCGACCCTGTTAGAGCATATTAAAGAAGGGCAATTGGTAGACACTCAGTTACAGGAGGTTAGAGAGAATGTCTTAGCGGGAGTTGTTAAGGACTATTCTATTTCTGAGGTTGGTTTGCTTCGGTATCAGGGACGGGTTTGTGTTCTGAATGATGAGGGGATCAGGCAAGAGATATTGGATGAGTCTCATACGACGCCGTACTCACTTCATCCGGGTACCACGAAAATGTACCAGGATCTACGGATGTTATATTGGTGGCCTGGGATGAAGAAGAATCTGGTGGAGTATGTAGCCAGATGTTTAACCTGTCATCAGGTGAAAGTTGAGCATCAACGACTAGCAGGGTTGCTTCAGCCTTTGGGTATTCCCGAGTGGAAATGGGAGGATATTACGATGGATTTTGTGGGAGGTTTACCCAGAAGAGTAGGGTTTCATGACTCGGTGTGGGTGATAGTGGATGAATACACCAAGTCAGCTCATTTTCTTCCAGTGAGGTCAACATTTACTGTGGATCAGTATGCGGAGTTATATGTGACGGAGATCATACATCTCCATGGGGTTCCTAAGTCTATAGTGTCAGACCGAGATCCTATCTTTACCTCCAAGTTTTGGGGTGGTTTGCAGAAGGCTATGGGGACTCAGTTGAAATTCAGCACAACCTTTCATCCTCAGACTAATGGACAGTCTGAGAGAACGATTTAGGTGTTGGAGGATATGCTTAGAGCATGTGTGATTGACTTTGGGGGATCATGGAGTAAGTATCTCCCGTTGATTGAATTTTCATATGACAATAGTTACCAATCAACGATTGGAGTGGCTCCCTACGAGATGTTATATGGGAGGAAGTGTAGATTACCCATTCATTGGGATGAGATGGGTGAGAGGAAGTATTTGGGGCCATTGGTAGCTGAGGACAACTTAATATTCACTGAGCTCGGTTTAAGCGGGCTGGAGTCAGTGGGATAGATAGAGGGTGCGGCCTAAGGGCATTAACCCTGGCTATCATATGTGAATTGATTGTTGATATGAAATGATGTACTTGGTATGCTCAATACTTGAATAACATGAATGTTTGGACAGTTGAGTACATGTTTATACTGTATGAATTATCTGGTTGATTGCTTAATGATTATGCTCTGTTATTGTGTTTTCTTGCTGGGCCTTGGCTCACGGGTGCTACGTGGTGCAGGTAAAGGCAAGAGCAAGTTGGACCAGTTCTGAGATGGAGAGCTTTGGGGATGAATGTACATAGTTAGCTGATCGGCCGCCATGGCCGAAGGAGTGATACAAGACGAGAAAAAGCCTAATTGTCTGTTTTGCCTTAGAGTGGCTAGTAACTGTATTTTAATCCCGAAATTTTGTAAATTGACTTATAACTTTACTACTTCTGGGATCCCATATAAAATAAAATGTTTAACTATAAGAAATGAAACTTTTGAGACCAAAATCTTTTAACCCTAGTTCAACTGTAGCTTCAGTAACACGTTTCTAATTAAATGACTTGATTAGCAAGTCTTGCACCTTTATAAACACACAGTGTAACGGTCTTGGATATCCAGGGCTACAACCTCACAACAGGAAGGCTACTTGATGATAGAAATGATGCAAGAAAAATACTTTATCAAGCTCCGCGGTATGTGATAGTGGATGGGACCTTGTATCGACATGGTCATTCATTGCCTCTCCTACGATGTGTTATGCCCGAGGAATCTAAAACCATTTTGTAAGAAGTGCACGAAGGATTTTGTGGAGAACATGCTCGGGGGAAAAACCTAGCACTGAAAACACTGAGGCAGGTCTATTTTTGGCCCACTCTAACAAAAGACTCAATCTCGTATGTTCAAAAGTGCGACAAATGCTAGCGTTTCACCATAGTTGCCCGAGCTGCTCCAGTTGATCTAATGATGATCTCATCCCCATGGCCATTCGCGGTATGGGGAATCGACCTAATAGGGTCCCTACCTATGGGAAAGGGAGGAGTTCGTTACGTGGTGGTGGCATTCGACTATTTCACGAAGTGGGTAAAAGCCGAACCTCTAGCAACCATCACTTCTAAGAGAGTCCTAGACTTCGTGGTGAAGAGCATTATATGTCAATTTGAGCTTCCTAAAAATATTGTGTGAAACAATGGGACATAGTTCGACATTGATCTCTTTAGTGACTTCTGTAAAATATACAACATTACTAAGAGTTTCTCCTCAGTAGCATATCCACAGGCCAATGGGCAGGTCGAGGCTATGAACAAAACCCTAAAGGCGAGCCTGAAGAAGAGGTTAGACGAAGCCAAAGGATTGTGGCTCGAACAGCTCCCGCAAGTACTTTGGGCCTACCGAACTTCTCATAGAACCTCCACGGAACATACTCCTTTTCTCTTAGCTTTTGGAAGCGAGGTTGTGCTCCCAATAGAATCCATGGTGGCCACTCACCGGTAAAATACATTTAATCAAGAAAAAAATGATGGATTACTTAACGCAACTCTCGATTTGATTGAAGAAAAATGAGAAGTGTCGCAATTACAATCTGCCCATTATTAACAAAAACTCACTCGCTATTTTAATTTTAAAGTACAGCGGCGTAGAGTTGGACTGGGCGACCTAGTTCTCCGAAGGATCTTTTTGGTGAATAAGGACGGTGTATTAGGCCCGAAATGGGAGGGACATATTAGGTCATTGAGGTTTTGCATGAAGGAACTATCAAGATAGCTCGGCTGAATGGGGAAATAGTCCCACAGACCTGGAACACTTTACATTTGAAAATTTATTATCAGTAGTACCTCCATAGATGTAAGGCTTATTTATAAAAGCCATTTTAATAAATAGTAGGTGGATTATTAAATCATTTTTAAGATTGTATTAGTTCGTGTTCTAGTGTTTGTAAAAGCAACCTAGAATGTTTCTACATTCTGGTTACTTGGGGGGCATATATATAACCCAAGGCTGGCAAAATTAAGCTTGCTTGATAAATTTAATAAACTTAGAGGCTTGGAAAAATAGATTATTCGACGACTTTTTAAGAGCTTGAGTTTTCAATAAACCTAGCACGGACTAAGTTAAAATCATTCAAAACCCTGGACACAATCAGGTCCGAAACTTGGAAGCTTGGAAAAATTGATTATTCGACGACTTTTTAAGATTTTGAGTTTTCAATAAACCTAGCGCGAAATAATCTTAAATCATTTAAAACCCTGGACGTAACTTGGTCAAAATCTTGGAAGGTTGGGAAAATTGTTTAATGTCAAGGGCTTTTTAAAGCTCGAATTTTTCAATAAACCTAGCACGAACTACATTTAAATTATTAAAATCCTTAGATATAACCGGGTTCAAGGCCTAATTCATAACAAGTATGATACAAATCAACACACAAAACTTGGATATAACCAAGTGCGATAAAATCTATCCCGATCTCAAATTCGATTCCTAAAATCTCGAATGTACAAGTCTAAGGATTAAAAAACATGAGAGATAGTAAAGGAATGATAAATGGATCAAAAAGATGTATATTGAAATAAAGAAAGCAAATTATTCCAAGGAGAAAAAACCTCGAACTAAGCCTGAAGGCAATTGTTTGATAAAAAAAAACTATTCAACAGTTACAGACAAAAAATTGTTAAACAATTACAAACAAAAAACAAATACAAAAGAGCTATCATTGAGCTCCATCAGCTCGCCCCATCGAGGTGACCTCCTCGCCATCTCCCTCTTCTACTCCAGAAGCCTCACCAGTCTCTGACAGTTCTTGCAAGAGCTGAGCCTTGAATCTTGCAAGGTACGGATCCCACAGCTCGAGTCCCATGAAAGAGAAGTTATCATCTGGGTTGAAGGCCCCGCAATGGTACAACATTCCCTCCATGGCCAATGATGACGCCGCCTTTTCTTCTTTGGCTGTGACTTCGACCTCGAGCACTTTTGCTCTGACCTCAGCAATCTTGGCCTGAAGTTGGGCAGTTTGAGCTTGGGAGATAGATAAAGCAGTCTTTGCAATCAGCTCGCTTTTTTTGGATGAGGCAAGAGCAGCCTTGGCATCGTGCTCGTTCTTCTGAGTAGCCGCTAAGGCAGCTTTGGTGGCCTGCTCACCTTCTTGAGTTGCAGTCACGGAAGTTTGGGCAGCGTTCAATTCGACCCGAAGCTCATCATTTCTAGCCCTGGCACGGGCTATGTTGCGATACTAGGCCAGCGCAAACTGCAAAAGAACAAAACAAGTCAGAGTTATACCCTTGGTCACAATAAAAAGAATTTTTTCACCAAGTAAGGAAAGAGAACTTACAGTGAGGTTCATCCCCAAAGCTGATTCCATGACATTCTCCGGGCTGCGCTCCTCGATGGTCCTCAGATCCCTCGAGTTGGTCTTATAGGCGTGACCCACCATATGGCTTGCAGTCTCGTAAATGATACCCTGAAAAGCTTTAGGAATCTTCTCTAGGTCCTGAGGATCTACTGGTATTCGAATGGTGGGAGCTGGGACGTTGGGAGCTGGGGGCTCAGTTTGTATCACTTGAGCCATGGGAGGCACGAATCGAGGTGGAGGAGGAGGGGGGGGGGGGGGAACCTTAGCGGCAATAGAAGCACCGAAACTTGTTCTCGAGCTAAGCTCGTGTCTTTCTCCTTAGCAAGGAGGGGATTTTGATGTGTTTCCCACTGCAGGGGGTCCTCTTCGTGATATCAGGGACTCCTGGTTATTCCATCTCTTCGCCTGAAAAGAACAAAAAGATTTAGTTCACAAAAATAATGTTTCAAAAATCATTTATAAAGAAAGAAAGAAAACAAAGATTCTAGCCTCCGAGATGGGGGAGGAGTTTATTATCACCAGCTTGGGTGTTTTGGTTGGGATAGGCACGACCTCCGGCCTTGGAACTAATGGAGGAGAAGGGGAATCTACAGTTAATATTTCAGGATCCTAAGGGTTTCAGGTTCAGGTACTTCCTCGGTGCTGGATTCTTCTACATACTGTCTAAATCGGGGGCAAATGCACCCTAGAGCAGAGAAGGCCAGGTTCTACGGTTGGTCCCATACTCCTAAAAAATGGCGGATCTAAAGTTTAAAGTGTTATCAACTACGACTGTGCCCTTAGGGTAACTGCTGTCATGGCATACCACTAGGTGGTCTACGCACTGTAGCAGGGTTATATTTTGATCCGGGTTATAGGGATGACGATGGACGATTTGGTTTGGATTAAAATGAACTAACTTAAAATTGGCAACAACCCTATCTAATTCCCTAAAGGGGGTATGGGTTACCTTGGCCAGAGCAGCCGACTGTTGCCCCTTATGTAACTTGTTCTAGATCGGGATCCCGGACAGCCTTTGGAGCCCGCCTTTTTCGCACTAGAGGCACTTCATCCTCCTCATCCTCAATGGCTGGCAAGGCCTCTTGAGAGGATGGGGGCTCGGGGATCACCAGAAGGGCAGCCCGGGTCCTCAAGGCCAGTGTTTGGCCTTCGCCGATCAACTTGCAAGCCAGCAGCATGACATCATTCCCGACCTGGCGGTAGTCCTTCTCAGTGGGGGGAAGCCCAAACAACTTCTCATACTACCCCCAAGAGTCACATACTTTCCCGTCCTTGCAAATGTGGCTGCACGAGAAACAAATTCAGTTAAGAGATAAATATATATATATATCTTAATGAAAATTCGCGAGTTGAAGTCACAAGGATGGAAGACTTACAAAGTCAGTGGAAGTAACGATGTTCGCAATATCATAATCCATTCGACATAAAGAACAAGTCTTTATAGTCAGTTGGATGACTGGGAAGCTCGATGACGGAGGTTGAGTTAGGGAATCGCATGAGGTAGTAGAATCTATCACCGTATCCCCTTTGGTCAGGGCTTACCTTGAGGTAGAAGAAATACAAAATTTCTGCTGGAGTGGGGACCTCCCACTCGTGTTTCAAGAACAAATACTTCAGCCTTGCCAAAAGTCTGTACGAATTTGGGGGTAGCTAAAATGGAGCGAGCTTCACGTAATTTAAAGGGGGTAGCTAAGTATTGTTCCAGAGGGAGGAAGGCCCCAGCCATTAGATGCTCGTCGCTCCAAGCCGCAAAGCCGTCTTGGAGAGGGGAGCAGCTTCATTCCCCTTCGAACGCAGGTCAGACGAGGAGAGTTCCAGTTCCGACCTCTATATTGTGGCTCAACATGATCTTGTCCACTCTCCCCTAAGTTATGATCTTTGAAATGGTACGCTCAGCCTCAAAGTATGTGTTGGGATCAACCACGATCTCCTTCTCCACAACCAGACTGAAGTGCAAGACGGGAGATTCTGGGGTGATCTACTTCTCTTTGTTCTTTTGTTTAGAGGACGAGCTCGAGTCATTCTTCTTTGGGGCGTTGTTCTTTTGAGGAGCCATTAGATCGCCTAACGACAGAACGACGTAGTTAGCAGGTGACCTAATAGGATATAAAACTATGACGTGAGAGTATGAAGGAAACATTTTACTTTTGATACATGAGCTAAGGTTAGCTTCAACCCCATCGTGTGATGCCATGCGATATCCTAAGCTACGCGCCTTGGTTTCCTAACAAACCGCTGATATTTAGGGATCCGTGTGTCACAATGTTAGACCACTACTTGCCTTGGGAGGCGGTTTGGTGGAAAACCACCTAAGAAAATGTAACCTTTAAGCTATATGGTTCTAAACCTAAAAACCCTTCATTTCCTTTACCCTGAATGGGTATTCTTAAAATTAATGCACCATTCGGATTACCTAGATTTACCCAGAAATTTCCCAGTTTTATGAACGTTTTATTTCTAAGACATTGGTGGACTCACCCATTGAATCTAAGAACATTTATAAATAGCCTATCAATGACTACAATAAGTGTTGATGAACATGGTGAAGAACATAAATTCCATAAAAAAAAGGAAAAAAAATCTTTTCAAACCAAAGAATGAGTTACTAACAAGAAGTGTGTTCGTCGACGGTAAGATGTAGACTCAACAACGGGAAGCTCCTAGAAAGCTTCTGAGTGACTGGGCATAATGGACGATTTTTTGGGATTTCTGGGAGAGAAGAGAGGCTTGGAAGTGTAGAAAAGGAAAATTTTTAAATGAAAGGTGGTGAAGTTTGAAATTTGGCCATCCTATTTATACGTAAATTGTGTAAATTAATCTGGGCCATCCAATTGGGTCAGTTCGAGATCCAAGGGCTAAGATTAAATAGACCAAACGGCAGCAAAAAGGAGACAAGACAATTATTGCAGAATTGGGTTAGTTCGAGATCCAAGGGCTAAGATTAAATAGACCAAATGACAGTAAAAAGGAGACAAACAATTATTGCAGTACTCAAAACCCGAACAGACACCAATTGCGGTACACCACATGTCTAGTACTCATGTAGTGGGCAAGCGTGGTTTTATGTAACAGAAGTCTAAAAGCCCCTACCATGTAAGTCAGAAAGTGACGAAGTCTTACACTAGTAGGAGCTTGGGGGAAAATCTTGTACCCTAATTTTAGGCCGAGTTCACTCACTCAGCTCGGGTACAACTGGAAAATAAATATACAGAGAAATAACCAAGGGAATGATATATGCTTATTATCCACGTGGACAACTCCAGTTTCATGTAGATGTGCATGGTGTTAGGCATCTTGGGTTTAACCCGAGCTACGGACACGAGCTCAGAATATTAAAGCAGTTGTCGAAGCACGAGCTTGGAGGAGATATCCAGCTCATGGTAGTTCTAGTATATTGCATACCCGCAGATCCCCAGAGACTCGGGATCCCTTTATACGTATATTTATGACCAAGCTGTCATATTTAATTTCCCAGATATTAGGAGTACATTTACCTTGTGATCAAATCATATCCCAATACAAATGGGAATTATTTGTATTAAATGTAATAATTATGTAAATGCGTGATTAAATCATGCGGTTACCCAAACCTAACCATGAACTTCTCTTATAAATATTGGGAATATGGGACAGGAAAGGGGACCATAATTCCGTAATACTGAAACTGTGCCAAAATAGAGAGAAAAACAACAATAATATAGACTCGTGAACTAGGTGGATTTTAACCACTAAACCATCTAAGAGTTCTGTGTTTTTGAGTGAAATCATTTATTTTTCATTACAGTTTATTAAGCACTAATCTACCTTATTATTTCTTAATACACTGTTGGCAAAAAGTTGCGTCAACCATCCCAAATTTGCTTTTAAGACTGAGTGCTTAGATTACTGTGTCATGAGGGCATAATCGGATTTATATGTGTAATTAATTGAATTTATGTGCGATTATCCGGTATAAATGATTTGGGTGGTAATGTGACTAGATAGGCATGTTTATGTGTATTCAATATGCATGTGGGCGAATTTCTGTAAATTGGGGCATATTTGTAATTTTTGACATGTTGAGGGTATATTTTCATTATGTGTGTGTTATGAGTGAGACCTCAGTGTTATGGGGATATATTTGAGATGTGTGATCCGAGACGATCCTAGTGAGCGGATTAGCGAAATAGTCACAATGGGGTTAAAATACCCAGCTTGGTGTGAGCCTAGGGGTATTTTGGGAAACCTAGTAAGTATTAGGGATTTATCGGGTAACGGGTAGTTATTGGGAGATTAATTGGGTATGTCAGGATTAAATGGGAATTCGTATTGTTATTGGAGGTTTAGAGGGAAAAAGGGTGGCAAATGAAGAGTTTACCCTTGGGGGCATTAAAGGAGTAAGATTTGGGTAAAGGGTATTTTAGTCTTTTATGCAAAGGTAGTGACTTAGTCACTAGAGCCTTGTAGAAGCCTTCAAACTTAGACAACACAACTCTCAGCTCACACCCCTCTCTCTCCCCCATGTTTTCTCTCTCCCTCTCTCTTGTATGGAGTTTTTGGAAAATTGAAGGAAAAAGGGCAGTGATTCCTGAAGATTGAGGCTATGATTGAAGGATGGAGTATAGGGGTAATTGATGTTTAGTTCAAGGAGTCAAAATCATTGTTGAGGTTTTACCGCTAAGTCTTGGGAGTAGGAATCATGCTCGGGAATACCTTATATTGTCAACTCGGGACTCCAAGTAAGAAACTGTTTGTGCCCGTAGTGCAGGGCATGGCCCAATTATTTGTGCTTAGTGTTATGTGTGATTATTTGTAATTGTTATGTCATGTATGTGCTTGTGACAGATCGGCAAAAGGTCGGGATCAGCAAAGGCTAGGATCGCCATTAAGCATGTTGAATGTAGGCCGTCAGGGCGAGACCCTCTAAGGGTGTCATACCTGCCCGCTCAGTTAAGACTGTGAATTTGGTGCCTGGTAACGAATCCTCACTGGCTTAGGCCGCTGTCGTGAATTATGTTTGAAACTTGTAGATTGTCTGTTGTTTTTTATTAGTTATGCATTTGTTGAAATAAATTATTATATGCCATGCTGTGAAGTTTTATTGCTAGGCCTCGGCTCACGGGTGCTCCATGGTGCAGGTAAAGGGAAGGAAGAGGTCGATCAACCATGAGTTCGAGGGCATGGACTGGTACGTACATGTTTGGCCTACCTGGCCACCACGGCTTGGGAAGTTTTGAGGAACATTATGTAAATGATCGATTTTCTTGCCTAGGTCGACTGCATAAAGACTTTTGAGTTGTAAATATGTCTTAAACAATATTTTGGGATCCCATGTAACTTCTCTACAATTTTAATAAATGTTTAAACCTTTTTATGAAAGTTTTATTGAATGAATCTTTATTTTAACTTAATCACACTTTTGGGACTAAAACCTCGATTAGCAAGTTAATTACACATTTTTAAATTACGTGGTAACGACTCTAGGGTAGTAGGGTGTTACAACTTGGTATTAGAGAGAGCCAAGGCTTGTGGTTCAAGAGACACCATTCGGGAGAATGCCGAGCGAAGGCATGTCTTCTGTGTGGAATAGTTTGGTAGTTCAAAAAGGATTGCCCGAATTCGAAGAGGGGAGAACCAAGGAATGCGGATAGCCCAAATCTTGCTCGAGTGGCCTTGATGCAGTCAGAGTGCAAGACTAGTCCCTCGGAGGCGACAAGTTGTCGTTCTAGTTCTCGTTCTTTTATATTGTGCTGATGAAGCCTGGTGCTACGTATCTTTAAGAAGAGAAATAGAAATGTGGTGCATACTATATGATTATTACGCTATGAGGCTTGAGATTTTAGTGTCTACTAGGGGAAATTAGTAAATTCCAGGAGACGGGTCAGAGTTTTATTGGTAGAATGTTAGAGATAAAAATTAATTGAGCTGGTTATATAAGGATTTTGATATGGTCCCGGGTATGGATTAGTTTCCAAATAAGGGACAACCATGGACTGCAAGGAAGCATGGGGACTTCAGAGTTTAAAAGGGGAAGGACCCGGTTATGTTCACTGGATGCCTATCTATTCTATTAGGTACCACCAAGGTTATATCAATTAGACCAGAGGGAAAATGGATTGGTCAGTGATGTTTCAGATAGGTTTATAAGGATTCGCTTGGAATGATGTAGTGACTAGGAAATTGAGTGTGCTACGGGATTAAGGCAAGAATAGAACCAGTATCAGAGAGATCATGAAGAATGACGCTAGCTGAGTAGAAAGAATTAAAGGTTCAGTAAAAGAAGTTATTTGACTTGAGGGTGATCAGACAGAGCATCTCACCATAAAACACATCAACGTCATTTGTTAAGGAGAATGCCAAGTCTGCAAGAATGTTTACTGCACATGGATAGCCAAATAAAGTAATTGTTAAGAATAGATATACATTGCCAAGAAAGGAATATTTATTTACCCGGTTACAAAGTAGGACAGTGATCTCAAGAATTGACCGTCGATCTGGTTATTACCAGCTGAGGATCAAGGAAACAAACATTTCAAGAATTACCTCTCGCACCAGGTATGACGTGATGGATCTTCAGTGAAAGATCTTGAACTGAATAATGCTCCAGCGGCCCACGTAAATCCAACAAGAAAAGAGTACAAAAATGATTTGGAAAAGTTGTATTCGGATCAATCGAGAATATTTTGGATTACTTCCTGTTAAGAATAGAACATGAGTAACATTTTTGCCAACACTGTAGAAGCTAAGGAAGCAGGGGATTACAGGTAAGGTTCCAGAAGGGATACGTTTCGATTTCTCCAGAGTATGTTCAAGGTCGCATTATGGAAAGTGATGGGATTGCGTATGAGTAAATTAAGATAGAAAAAATAAGGAATTTGCTAGAGGAATGGCTTGGGGGTTAGAAGCATGGTGAGACTGGCGAAACACATTGCTTTTACTTGAAGCATCTTCGAGGGCTGCCATACCCTTGACTGAAGTAATGTAGGAACCTAAAGTTTATCTGAATGGATAGTTGTGTGCCAAAGTTTTAGAAGTTGAAATAAGGGGTGGTTCACACGCCATGGTATTAAAATATGCATGCGATGGGATGATAAATGTGGATGGTGCGATGAACACTGTCCTTTCTTAAAACATGGAGTTATAGTGCGGTGTGTTAAAGACAAGGGTGCGCCTGTGTGTAGACTGAAAAGGTGATTTTTCATGCTTCACGGTGGATAAAGGAATAAGAACATAGATGCTCTACATGGGATTTTAAGTTGACAGTGATGCCAGTTAGCCATGGTTAGGGTGAGGTAACGACCGAGATGGGTATAGAACCTGCGATTGATAATTGGCTAATATAACTCTATGAACAATGAATAGAAAAAGAAGATCTTGTAGGAATAGTTAAGAATCCTAACATTTTAGCATGGATAGGTTAAGATATGAGGATCGGATGAGTGATCCGATGGATGCTGGCGTCGATGTAGGAATTGTGGGTGAAGCTTATACTACCCCTTAATATTGTTGTATCAAGGAAATTTGAATGGACATTAAGACCAAAATTTGTATACTGGGAGGCGCACTGCCTAATCTTTCAGTAAGTGAGAAATGATAAACAGAAGCCAGAAGAACTATTATGACTCTAGGGTATCCTAGAGTTAGTATGGATGGATATAGTTATGGACCATAAGGGTGAACCACCTCAGATTACAGATGAGATGAGTGGATGCAAGAAGTGGTGACTTGACATAATAGATTAGCACACTCTCTTTTTTGTGAGCGAGTTATCATAAGAATGTGTATGTGCGAAAAGAGATCGTACGTCTCTGTGGGACACCAAAGTTGATAGTGTAGGATTGAGACTGTAACGACCCAAAATTATTAATAAAGCTTAAGGGCCTTGATTAGTGTGCCGATAGGGCACAATTGGAAGTTATGCGAATTAATGGTGAAAATGAATGATTACGTGATATGCATGATCCTATGATTATATGGATATGTGGAATGCATGTTTATGAGTATTAGATAAGCATGCGGTCACTGTTTTTCTTGTGAGGGTATAATTGTTATTTTGGCCCGTTAGGGCATAAATTTGATAAACTATTGAGACCACATTATTATGTGGATATATTTATATCTGCAGTATTCGGCACGAGGCGATCCTAGGGAGCAAGTAGCGGGAATGTCACAACGGGACCCGATACTTGACTCGGGGATAGTCAAGGGGTATTTTGGGTATTAGAAAATTATTTGGGTCATCGGGTTATGGAAATAAATAATTAGAGATATATTTGAGGTTAGGAAGCCTAGTGGGAATATTGGGGAAATTGACCATTTTTCCCTCGGGGACGTTTTTGGTACCCCGAGCCTAGGGATTTACTTAAGTAATTAAGGATAGATAAAACAAAATTAAGAAAATAGTAGAAGATACCCAAATCGACCCTTCTCCTCTCTCTCTCTCCTTCTCTCTCAAGGGAAACCATAGAAACAAGAGGAAAACTTGGCTAGAAACTCAGAGATTTGAGTGGGAAGCTTTGGGGATTAGCTCAGTTTAGCTAAGGAATTCAACATGAGTTGAGGTAAGGCTTGAATTACAATTTTGGTCATTTGATTATGTAGATTTGGGCTGAGTTCTAAGTATTTTGGGTTCTTGATTTTGAAGATTAAATTGGGGCTAAGGCCTAGGAATTAACTCAGCAACTAGTTGGTGGTCTTGCTCTTCAGTAAAGGAAAGCCTTTAGTAATGGATTAGTATCTGAATTTCTGGGAATTACTGTCTGTTCTAAGGAGAATTTGAGTTTATGGGTTTCAAGATTAAAGTGTTATATTGGTGAGGTTTCAAGTTAGGTTTTTGATGGGTTATGTTGTTGAATACATCTTAGAATGTTTGTGATAATTGAATTGTATTATTAGGATGAAATTGGATGGATTTGAGTGAGGTTTGAGTATTAAAAATTTGTGGATTTTCTGGGATCAAAGGGGTCAGGCCGCGACTCAATTCTTGGTGTGTCGTGGCCCTTGGAAGCAGATGGGAGCTGAGGATGAAGGGCGGGCCGCGGCATAGGAAGCTTGGGCCGCAACTCTTAAGGGTATTTTTGGTCTTTTGGAGGTTTAAGGTGCAGGAACTTGTCCTAGGGTGCTCAGGATTGATTCCACTACCATGCTTGGTGGAATTGTATGTCCCGAAGGCTAGAGCTTGACCCGGAAACCGTTATTCATTTATTATTGATGGAATCCTTTATCATGGTTGTGACTAGGTGTACGTTTTGGCTCGGGGCAGGATCGTGCTCGGGGTCGTCTTTCTTAATCAAAGCACTTGGAATTAAAGGTAAGAAAACTACACCCGTTTATGTGGATAGGTTGGGACTAAGTGTTCCCAATATTCGTATGCACTGTTATATGATTGTGATAGACCTTGTGAATATGTTGGGACTAAGATCTCCCTAAAATTGTATAAGTGTGATGAGGTGGTATTATGCCATGGAGAACATGTAATAAATGACGTAAAAGTGCCGGAATCAACACTTGCGCATAGGGCGCGGCTCAGCCACTAGTAGCTGAGGACAGCGTATTAATCACTGAGCTCAATTGGGCTGGTCGGAGTCAGTGGATATAACACTGGGGGCGGCCTAGTAAGCCGAAGACAGTGGGTTAAATAGAGGGTGCGACCTAAGGGTGCCGACCCTGAATATTGTTTAATGGTTACGATAAACTGTTGATTATGAACGTGATTATTGTTGTTAATTTAATGAATATGATATGTTGATTATCTGGATGACAAGTGGTTAATTGGTCGATTGTTGTCACTAAATAGGTGAATGTTATGAATTGTTGAATACTTGGTTATGCTTTGTAGAATAATTGGTTATAGATAATTTTCATGCTATGATATTATGTTTTCTTGTTGGGCCTCGGCTAACGGGTGCTACGTGGTGCAGGTAAAGGCAAGGGTAAGATAAATTGACCATGGGTTGGAGAGCTCTGGGGGCGGGGGTGTACATTGTCAGCTGCTCGGCCGCCACGGTTGAGGGTTTGTACAGGGACGGAAACCTAAAATGTGCATTTTGCCATTAGAGTGGCTTTGATTATTTATAACATTCAGAAATTCTGTAATTATGACAATTAAACCCTGAATTAGGATCCCATGCATCAAACATTTATTTTAATGAAAATTATTCGTTATAACCAAAATCTTTTAAACCTAACCTATTTATGTCATTAGATTCACGTTTTTATTTAAATGACTTGATTAGCAAGTCTCACACTATTTCAAACACATAGTGTAACAGTCTTGGTTATCCAGAGCGTTACAGAGACACTTTATTTCCCAAGTTCTGAAAAGGGCGCTAGAGGGCAAAGAGTATAAGATTGGGATTTAGAATTATTGGTTACCTTCATACAGACTGACAACTTGAAGGAACGACTTAGACTTTAAGAATTTTACCTCAAATATATATATGTTTTCAGGACAGTAAGGGAAATACAATCCCTTGGATGGATTGTTACAGTGATGAATACCAGTCGACGGTCAGGGTGACTCTGAATAAGATATTGTGAGATAGGAAACAAAAATTTCATATTCTTGGGAAATGAGAGGAGAGACAGGAAGTATTTTGGTTCAGAATCGGTTTGGAGGACCAATGAAATTATTAAGGATTGTTAAGTCAAGAGTGTCTACTTCATTGAAAGAACATAAGAGTTTGCAAATTTATGTATGGGAATGTGGGGTTCCCGAATTGGAGACATTATATAACTTCGAGTATTGTGGACTAAGTAGGGTAAACTAGTTTGGAAACAAAGAAGGAGTTTTGACTCTAGATTTGATAGCCTTGTGAGATCCTAATAAGGATTAGGCTAGGGGCCCGCAAATTAGCCTTACCCCTACATGGTTAGAGGCTCATAAGATGTTACTTGTGCCGATGTTAAGAAAAGAGGTGTTGAGTACTACCCCTGGTTAGGAGAAGAAACCCTAGAATTTTAGTGGAATTTATTGTTGATGGAAAAGCCAGTGGGAACTCTGGATAGAAGGGATAAAGTCTTACTTAATAAGACTATCACTCTAGTGAGGGTGTTGCAAGAAATAGTAAGGTAAAGGACTTGACTCTAAAGTTATGGTCAGATTTATGAGACTAGTATCTTGAGACATTTGAATAAATTTCGAGGACGAAATTTTGATAAGGAGGGGTAAGTTGTAACGTCCCGAATTTGCTGTGTCTAGATTACTGTGCCACGAGGTCATAATCAGATGTATATGTGTAATTAATTGAATTTATGTGCAATTATCCAGTATAAATGATTTGTGTGGCAATGTGACTAGATATGCATGTTTATGTGTATTAAATATGCATGTGGGCCCATTTCTGTAAATTGGGGCATATTAGTAATTTTTGACCCGTTGAGGGTATATTTGCATTATGTATGTGTTATGAGTGAGATCCCAGTGTTATGGGGATATATTTTAGATGTGTGGTCCAACACGATCCTCGCGAGCATATTAGCAGAATAGTCACAGCGGAGTTAAAATACCTAGCTCAGTGTGAGCCTAGGGGTATTTTGGGAAACCTAGTGAGTATTAGGGATTTATCGAGTAGAAGGTAGTTATTTGGATGATTAATTGGGTATGTCGGGATTAATTGGGAATTCATAGTGTTATTTGAGGTTTAGCGGGAAAAGGGTGGCAAATGACGAGTTTGCCCTTGAGGGCATTAAAGGAGTAAGATTTTGGCTAAAGGGTATTTTGGTCTTTTTATGCCAAGGTAATGACTTAGTCACTAGATCCTTGTAGAAACATTGAGACATAGACAACACAAATCTCAGCTCACATCCCTCTCACTCTCCCACGTTTGCTCTCTCCTTCTCTCTTGTATGGAGCTTTGGGAAAATTTAAGGAAAAGGGACAGTGATTCCTAAGGTTTGAGGCTGTGATTGAAGGTTGGAGTCTGGGGGTAATTGAGGTTCAGATCAAGGAGTCAAAAGCATTGTTGAAGTTTTACCGCTAAGTCTCGGGATTAGGAATTATGCTCGGGAACACCTTATACTTTCAGCTCAAGACTCTAGGTAAGAAAATTGTTTGTGCCCGTAGAGGAAGCCATGGCCTGACTATCTATACTTAGTGTTTGGTGTGAATATTTGTAATTGTTATGTCATGTTTATGTTTGTGATGGATCGATGAAGGCCAGGATCAGCAAAGGCCGGGATCAACATTAAGCATGTTGAATGCAAACCGCCAGGGCGAGACCCTCTAAGGGTCTCGTACTGACCCACTCGCTTAAGACCGTGAACTTGGTGCCTGGTGACGCACCTTGACCGACTTAGGATGCTGTTGTGAATTCTGATAGAAACTTTTAGATTTTTTGTTTCGTTTGATTAGTTAAGAATTTGTTGAAATAAATAATTATATGCCATGCTTTGAAGTTTTCTTGCTAGGCCTTGGCTCACAGGTACTCTATGATGCAGATAAGGGCAAGGAAAAGGCCCATCAACCTTGAGTTGGAGGGCATGGAGCGAGGCATACATGTTTGGCCTACCTAGCTGACACGACTAGGGTAGTTTTGAGAAATGTTGTGTAAATGAACGATTTTGTCGCCTAGGTTGATTGTATAAAGACTTTTGAGTTGTAAATATGTCTTAAACAACATTTTCGGGATCCCATGTAACATTTTTACAATTATAATAAATGTTTAAACCTTTTTATGAAAGTTTTATTAAATGTATCTTTATTTTTACTTAATCACACTTTTGGGGCTAAAACCTTGATTAGCGAGTTAATTGCACATTTTAAATTCTCGTGGTAACGACACCAAGGTAGTATGGCGTTACATTCCATTTGTGGTCATTAACTGACCTTTCTTGGAATTCTCAATAGAGAACCTATAAATCACATTATCTATATAATTAGTCGGAGAAAGTGCCAAGAGCTTGTTCTTCCTATGCCTTAGGATTTGGATTCCGAGAACATAGCTCGCTTTGCTCAAATCTTTCATTCACAACTTTTCAGCTAACCACTTCTTCATGCTTGACATTGTCTCTACATCATTACCAATGAGGAGAATGCCATCCATGTAAAGAACTAAGAAAACCACCACTTTACCTTTGACATATTTATACACACACGCTTTGCTGACATTCTGTTCGAAGTTGTATGTTTTAATTATCTCATCAAAGGTGATATTCCAAGATATAAATGCTTGCATTAATCCATAAATGGATTTCCGCAACTTACACACCTTATAATCTTCCCCATCCTTAAGGAACCACCTTCTAGTTGTATCATATAGATACTTTCATCAAGATACCCATTCAAAAAAAAAAAATTGACTTCCATTTGCCAGGTCTCATACTCATTTGTGGCAACTATGGATAAGAGGATGCAAATGGATTTAGCATGGCCACAGGAGAAAATGTTTCTTCATAATCAATACCCTCTCTCTGAGTGTAACCTTTTGCTACTAGCCTTGCCTTGAATGTCTCTACTTTCCAATCTACACTTATTTTCTTCTTGAAGATCCATTTGCACCTTATGAGCCTGACATCTTTAGTTGGAATACATCGACTCCATTTCTTGGTTCATGGATTCTCGACATTTTTTCATATTCAAGATCATACATTGCCTCTTTGGAGGTTAATGGATCCTCCTTGTTTGTGTCAGAAACAAGGAAATGTTCCTCATGTTCGTAACAAATAGGGTGTCTCACAATCATCCCACTATGATGTTGAACTAGTTGGTTTCCTTAGTTTGTTGTTTATCATTTAATGATGATGAAGAGGATGATGGAATCTTATCAGTTGTGAGTTCCTCCAAAACTACCCTGCTCCGAGGTTTATAGTTGTTCATATAGTCATGTTCAAAGCGTTGGAGTCAATAAAGTGTTTCATGTATCAATGCTCTTGAGGTATGTGTCAGATACAACACACGTGTTGAGTTATGATACATTGGAGTTACAACAGGACTTGTCATATGAGGAGGGATCGGTAGAGATCCTCGATAGGAAGGATAAAGTCTTGTGGAATAAGACTATCACTTTGGTAGAGGTGTGATGGAGGAACAACAAGGTAAAAGAGGCATCTTGGGGGTTAGAGTCGGATATGCGAGACTAGTATCCCAAGCTGTTCAAGTACTTTGATGGCAATGCTTGACCCGTTGGAAGCAAAGTCAAAAACTTTGGCAGCAAGCATAAGATCATACAACTTAGTTGAACTTTGGATTCCAAGCTAACAACAACCCCTACCACCATGCATGCATAAACCATACATCATAAACACAACATTGCAGGCCAAAAGATGAACATAAAGCATGACACACTTATACAAAACAAATTTCCTAAGCTTGTACAAAACATACACCAAAGTTCACTAGATTTTTTCCTTAGTTGCTCTACGTTTTGTTTTTGTGTGTCCCTCCTAGGTTTCGGGCCTCTACACTATTTTCCAAGATCTTCAAACCTCTCCCAAATATCACCAAGTCAGAACATGATCCAATGAAAAGAAAGAAACAATGAAGGAAATGGACATTTCCAAACTAGACGGTTACCTCCTTGATGATCAAAGTTTAATGCAAGATTCTAAGTGATCTTAAGAGACTTGTGGCTGCCTTGAGCTTCTAGACCATAAACCATAGTTAAAATGGTTAAAACTCTCATAATTCACAAATGGAGCCCTACGCTTTGGCATAGAGAAGAACAAGAAGAAGGGGTACACAAACTCATCTTGAAGCTTGGTTTCTCAAGCTTCCATGGAGGTTTCCTTGAGGAAAATATAGTGTATTCTCGGATTTTGGCATGAATGCCTTTTAAAATATGCTTAAGAGTCCACTTAAGGGGATGGTTGAGCCCAAAAATATGGCCCAAGGGTTGTATAAACCTAAAGCCCATTAAAATATGATAAAATTGTAAATATCGCCACCCAAAATGTCATTAAAATCCACTTATATTAATTGTATAAATCATTTTCAATTTGTTTACCCCAATAAGGCCAAATAAGCATTTTCTCTAAAAATACATATTAGGATTCTTTCCTAAGAATTTTATTTAAAAATTTTCTCATAGCATTCTTATTATTCATATGCCCAAAATAAATGTTTTCATGATAGTTATTAATTTTTCCACTTAATTATCTAAGATTTAACCTGCTTAGAAATTTCGGTTTTGTACAAGATTGAAATTCTTGGTTTGCCTGCAAACCACAATTTTCACACATATGCTAATTCTTTCAACATGAAATATGATTCCTAAGTAAAATATATATTATTTTGATAAATAATATTCATTACGAAATATCTAGGCTCCCGGCCCTACACTAGTCAGTGTCCGAGAAGCAAGGCGTTATAGTCCCACTCCTACGATGCATCACTGGAGGGGAGGCTCTAGAAGCTCTCTACGAGATACATGAAGGAGAGTGTGGAAATGACAAATGTGGACAATCAATCTCTAGGAAAGCCATGTGACAGGGGTACTATTGTCCCACCATGTAAAAGGATGCCACCGACTTCATATGTTAGTGTGACAAGTGCCAGACACATGCAAACTTCCCCAGGCAACCTCCAAATGAGCTGGTTATCATAACTAGCCCCTGGCCTTTTGTAGTGTGGGGGATAGACTTGACTTGCGTACTACCGGGAGGGAGAGGAGGAGCAAAGTATGTAGTGGTGGCAATGGACTTCTATACCATGTAGGTCGAGGTGAATCTTTTAACCAACATCACGACCAAGAAAATCATCTCATTTGTCAACAAGTTTATCATTTGTTGATATGGAGTGCCCTATAAAATAATATATGATAACAACACTTGATTTGAAGGAGGTCTATTCGATGTTTACTGTAAGGAGAAAGACATAAAGAGGAGTTTCTCAGCCATGGCACACCCTGAAGCTAATGGAAAAGTTAAGGCCATCAACAAAGTCCTCAAGAAGAACCTAAAGAAAAAATTAGTAAAACTAAAGGGAGCTTGGGTTGATGAACTACCCAATGTACTTTGGGACTACAGAACCGCACCACGTTCAACCATTGGAGAGTCCTCCTTATCCCTAGGTTATGAGTGCGAAGTTGTGCTCCCAGTGGAGATAAAGATCAATTCCTTCAAGGTGCACGCCTACGAGAATCAAGCTAACCAAATGAGAATAGTTGTAACTTTAGACCTACTGGAAGAAAAGAGGGAGAAGACACAACTCAAGCTGAAAACATATCGACAGTAAGCCACAAGATATTACAAATCAAGAGTGCTAGAATGGGCATTCAGAGTAGGAGACCTAGTGCTGTGGAAAGTCCTCTCCAACACCCGAGATCCAAGGGTAGGTGTACTGGGGGAAAACTGGAAGGGAACCTACCAGGTCACCTAAGTAATATCTCCTAACACCTAGAAGTTAGCACAGCTGGATGACACTGTTGTACCTCAAAAATGGAATGTAAAGAATATCAAGAAATATTATTAGTATGACCTTCGCACCTAATGCAAGAAATGAAAAATGTTTTTTTCTTTGTTACTTGCGTAAAGTAGTAGTAGTGTGTAGTTGGTTTGTTTTATGCCATTCCCACCTAAGTAGTTACGAATCGAAGAGGTCACAGGGTTTCCCTCATAATGTAGTAGATGCAATATTGTTACACGTGCCCTTGTATTCTACTCGTTATCAATGAATATGTCTCTTATTTTGCATATTATATTTTTCTCTTTATACAAGCGCTTGTCTAACTCATGTACACCCATTGCCAATTCAAATTGTTCAAATGTATGTAAAAGCAAAATGACCAAAGTTCTTGAAAAAATAAATCCCGCCAATTATTTGGGGCTAGGATAGAATATAAGATAAGATACATTGGATAAAACCTTGCAAAGCATCTCTTGAATCCATGAGGATTAGCTACCCATATGGGTATTAAGGGATTCAAAAGGTTCCACAAGGATGACCTCCTAATAAAGATCCTACCTCAGAAGCCCTTCTGCGAGGAGTAAGGCCTCAAAAAGGACATCCACTTATAAGCCTAGAGCGGCCACCAAGGCGTCTAGCCAAAAAGGGTCTTAAGAGAGGCCCTTCTAAAAATAGTACTATGCCAAATAAAGAGAAGGACGCTTCTCGAACAAAACTAAAGCGCGCGCAAAAATTATAAAAGGATGACAAAGACCTAAAGGGTTAACATGTCCTTATAAAAATAGTCAGGGTGCACCAATAAGACTATCTACACCATGTCCATAGAGGAACTGCAGAAATTCCTCACACAGAACAAAAAAAAAAAACTTCTCAAAGTCCCATGGTAAAGAAAAAAGCAGGCTTCTCAAAGTCTCATGCTAGTGTGAGAAAGATAAGAGTTTTACACTTCACTTTTACTTGGCTTACAAGAAGGCACACAACACTATTGTCAAAGCGTAGTAAGTGTGGCATCGCAATAACTGTACAAGAACACTTAAAAGTTTTCTTTTTAGACTAGGGTTAGGCAAGTGTAAACAAAAGAAAATTTTGATGTAAGTTGGGAAAAAAATTACCCAAAGGGTTGATATGTCCTGACAACAACAACCCACATAAAATAAGTGGACCCAAAAGAGGTTCTTATGGAATAAAGAGGTGCCTACGAGATAAACATTAAACATAAAACATAAAAAGTCTCGCAAAAGTTCCTCACAAAAAGTAAAAGACATGGAGATACCTCTCAGGTAAAGTAAAATAAGTAGTTGTACAACCGAAACGAAAAATAAGACAGCAGACAAGTAAAGGCCTCCAATGAAAGGGGGCAAGAGATGAGTACGAGGATAACTTCATGGCGTCCCTCCCCAAGCATTCCACTCGGCAGCCTTTGTGACCGCATGCTCACCAAACAAGGCAAAATAAAAATCTGGGTTTTGCCTCCATACCCCATACAGAGTGTGCTCCACCGACTTGTATTCAACCGCTACTAAATCTGACTGGAGAAAACTAATCTTCTCTTGCAAAGCGAGAACCTTCACCACCAATTTCATCTTACCCTTGGTGAAAGACGACGCCTTCGCTAAGGCCACCTCCATCTTGCACGTCGTGCCCAGGTTAATATTGTAATTTGTATGTTTTATGTGATAAATGATTTAAGCTATGTGTTGACCCTAGATTTGGTCAACGACACGGAGTCACGAAATCGATATGAAAAATATGAGTTGAACTAAGTTAGATAAAAGACACCAATATTTTATAGTGGTTCGGCCCCAGGATTGGTAATAACCTACGTCCACTTAGTGTTTTTATTAATGTAAACTGAAAAACCTGCGATTAGCGAACTAAGGTTCACCAAGTCTCACAAGCTCCAAAGTTAAGTACAAAGATCGTGTATAAAAGCACGTTTTCTCTCTAAATACCAATTCACGCGTCCCCCATAAATGAATCCTATGAGTTCTATTTATAGGCTCATAGATGTACATATGGGTCTATGGGTCGTACTTAACTTGCGTTACAAGCATAATAAAATAATATATAAATAACATTGATTACATTTGAATTAGTAAATATCCCTGAAATTTTTAACTTATAACCGTTTCTGAGCATTTGTCTCGGTTCGACGAGCAAATCTGGTTGCATGTTTCTATTTATCTTCTTTTCTTGTTGCTCAGCATATTCTTTCCATCTATTGAGCAACTCAATTTCTTCTGATACTCTGGCCGTAGGTCAACTAGTCATTCATTAATAATCACTCACGTGTTGTTAACATACCACATCATCATGCAAATATTTAGGGAAAATTTTTGCCCCCCAAGTTTATTTTAATGCGAATAACATTTAATAAACGTAATCAATTGGAAATCTCCTGACCTGTCCCATCCATCTGTACTTACTTCCTAAAAAATGTAAGTAATTATTATCTTTACGATTTTTTAGAACTGATTTGACGGTTATTGCAGTTTCCCATGCCGAAACCCTTAATTTTCACCATTACTTGTCAGATACCTCTGATCGAAAGAAATATCCCCTCCTTCTTTCCTTCCATCTTTACTCGTCATTCTCTCTCATCAAGAATACTCAGAAAGAAAAACCTCCAACAACTTTGTAACGATCCAAAATTGCTAATAAGGCTTAAGGGCCTTGATTAGCGTCCCGGGAAGGCATAATTGGTATATGAATGTTTAAATGGTTAAATGCATGAATAATATGATTATCTGGGTATATTATATGCGTGTTAATGAGTATTAGACACGACAAGAAAAAATGCTTTTAATAACACCGAAAATGTGTTATCAAAACATACCATAACACTTTTTGATGTGTTAAGACCGACTATGTTATCGTAGGTTAGGGTACTTTACATAACACTTTATCATTGTTATACAGATGTGTTATTATACTGTCAACGATAACACACTTCTGTGTTATTTTAATATATAGATAAGTGTTTAATTATGTTATTTATAGTCGATTATATAACACATTTCAATACTTATAAATTTGTGTTATACTACACTTTAGTATAACACTTTTTTTGTGTTATACTACACTTTAGTATAACACATTATTTATGTTATATAATGAAGTTTGCATAACACAATTCTTTGCATAAAAAGTGTTATTGTAATAGATATTATAATACAATTTTTGTATTATTTTAATATTTAGATAAGTTTAAATTCTCATTATATATTTCATTTATATATCACTAATTTATTCTATTATATTTTAATTTTTTTATATAATTAAAATTAGCTTTCTAATATATACTAGCATCATCAAATGAACTTGATTTTCAAATAAAAAAAAGTAAAAACATTTAACATTGTATTAACAATCCACAAATTAGTTTAAAACATTCAACATTGTCATCAACAAAAAAATGTTCTTTAAGTATTCAAGTAGTCTTAAATATTCAACATATTGAAAAGTTACTACTTTCAGCACAAAATATTCTTCTGCTGCCTAACACAAAGCCTTCAAAATTAAGTATCATTTTTTATTTCGCTTATCACATCTGCAAAATAAATAAAAAAATATTTTATTGTTATTATCTAGCATCACAAAGTACTTCAAGAAAAATGTTATGGAAATTATTTCCAATAAAGGACACCACATACAAAAGACAATCACAAATGCAAAGCCAATGACAATCAAAAATGCGAATACAAAAGCAATGGAAATTCCCTTTGATTTCTCTTTTCCAGAAAAAGAAAAATTTCTATAAAACTTTATAATGTATTTCCAAACTAAAAAAAGTCAAGGACCCAATTTAATTGAACACAGAAATCAAATCCCTTTTATAAAGAATAAACTAAGCAACATTGATGATATAATTGTTTCACAAGTACTATTTTTCTCTACCGTATGCACACAAAGCTTGATTAATTAATAGTAAGAAATCAATTATATAGAAAGCTCAATCAATGATATATACATACAATGAGTTTTCTAAATATTGAATGTCCAGCTCTGTACCTGCAGCTTCTGCTTGTTTTGATAGGGTGCTGAAAGAGGTTGGATTTGGGCACCCTGGCTTAGATAATATTGCAGCAGTGACTAATTTAAAGAGACTGAGAATTGAACTATCTCCACCATCTTGAGAATGTAATACTTGCCCATCAGCACTGGGAAGTAAACCAAGCCAAGGGGCTGTTTACATGAAGTGCCAGGTATCTACTTCTCTCTGTTCAGCATCTGAGATAGCAACAATAAGATTCAAGTGGCCAGAAACACTTATTTCAACTTTAACTAACCAATTAGATGATATACATCATGATTCAGGCATCTCCAGTTCATTTTGAAGACTTCAGTAAAATTATAGCAAAAGCAAGGACACCGACAACCTTAATTTTATAAACAAACTCTAAAGAAAAGTCTTCAAGTTCAAGTATAAAGACATCATGTACCTGCCACACCTCCATAAAAAGGAAGCAATCCAATGGACTTTGGCAATGATTCTTGCAATCCAGTGATCATTGGTTCAAGTGTTGTTAGCTGAAGCAAGGAGGAAGAGATCATTATGCTAAATAAAAGATATCAAGAGCTACGTTAGATTTAAATAAATATTTTAATATAATGCCATGTAACCATAACATCACCAAACTAAAGTTCAACACCACAGAAAGAAATACCTGCTGCCGCCGTGAAGTTGAGAACTGTACCAGCCAGCCCCGCGCCCAGCCACCATCCCTGCTGAGCCCCTCCCTGTACATCATTAAAACATGAACTTGTTCCACTTTATGAGCTTCCAATGCTTCGAGTTTGCTCCTTTCAAGATCACTTTGAATTTTTGTGATACTCTTAGATTTTGTTTCAATAGCTCCCAATATGTCTTCCATATGCTTTTGCGCATCTTCAAAAGCTGCACGAGCAGCTCCCTGGTGGTATAAATTATAAGGCAAATGGTTATCTATTAGAGTGTCAATATAAATATAGATAGTGCATGCTATATACAGAACAATTGATACAAAAAAAAAACAGTGGTACAAAGCCATATCCAACAACAGTATAATATATATTTATATATAAATGAATACAGTACAAACAAAAAACATATGTATTTCAACAAATATATATATTTCTTAATATGAAACTGAAAACTCAAAACCATAGATGAGATTTTGAGAGACGCACAGAGAAGAAGAACATGACAGCTGATAGGGCACTTGTTCTTGCTTATGGTTGGCAACAAAGAAAAATAGAGAGATTAAGAAAGTTGTATATGGTTCCAATCCAAGCATTTAAAAATTAACATAAAGAAATATAGGCAGAATACTGCTAGTAATATCATCAAAAATGACAAATGATACTACTTCAAGGGTAAAAAAAAAAACATAACATTCAAAAAATGCACCTCTGTTTCATTGGCTAGCGAGCATTGTAAACTAAAATCCATTGTGTCGCTGGAACACCTAGATGAACCTTCTTCCTTGGTTGCCCATCATCATCTTCCTCAATATTCAATCTACCCTGTTTTTGTCCAACTTGGCTAATAATCTAACAATTATTACATTGAAATAAGAGCATAAATAAGGTCTAATTAATAAGCATGTGTTAAAGTAATTAACAAATACAAACTAATCACTGAGAAGTGTACACTTTTGTATTGAATTGAATGAATACAAAATACAAGTGCCACCAATATATACATGCCACAAAGAAGAATCAAGAAAATTAAGATACAGTTCTATACTTAAATAAACTATTTGTTTCAACTAATTTAGGCATATAAGGTCCAGTACTAAGCTCAAAATTACTCTCAATAACTTAACTAAACTAACTGATTTAACTAAATTATATATATATAAGGTCTAGTGCTAAGATTAAAGTATGTGCTATACTTACTAATGGTGACTTTGTACTGTACAGGCATTACAGTCTCAGACCCCAAATGAAACTCTAAAAACACCAAGCCAGAGTATAAACAGTCAACTAGAAAAAATTGAAGAAAGACATTTTCCCAAGTTAACAGTTAGAAAAAGAATATTATTACATACCAGCCAGTTATCCATGAAGCAAATGGTGACCACACACTTTATCTACCTCATACTAGCCAGCAAGCCAGATATCTTTCTCTTTCTCTTCAAAATTGTATTTCTGCCTCATAGAAACCTTCCACACACTTCACAGATTAGATTGATCAACACTCTTTAATCCCAATGACCCCAAATGACCATTCTCAACATGGGAAAATTCATTTCTTATCTTCTCCTAAAAAAAAAAGCTCAAAAATTGTTATTGTTAAATACAAAGTTTGTAATAAAGATCAGATCAGGCTACAAAAACAGTGCCAGTCCTTGAGGTTTTGGTAGGAGTAGAGTCCTTATTGGTCTATGATTAATTGAGGGATCTGCTACTCATTTTTTAGCTCTTTTGTTTTGCTTCATCAAACTCAATTTGCTCTTGTTTTTCTTTCTTTTTTTTTTCTTTTTGCTTAAGCAAAACATGCATGAGAGTTAATAACCATATATATATTACCTTTATTAGTTATATTCAAAGGTATCATGTAGAGTTATTAATGACCGAATATTACTTCTGTATTCCACAAATACTCTACATGGCTATCTATCTAAATGGAATTTTAACAAATTTGACCATATATTATAAACAAGGTAGCAGACAAAGGTGAAAGAAAAAAAATTGAATAAACTTAAACAGTACACAAATAGCAAACATTCAAAATCAGATTTAGAGCATTGATCTCTTTCATATTTATAGAATACCAATAAAGCAATAACAAATGACATGATAACACCAGTTATTACACATATCAAGAAAAATGCTCTGTATGTGCATGTTAAAATATTCTCATCCAATTCACACAAACCATGTCTTATGGTCGATTCTAAAATATATTCACAAGAACAATGCATCTGTTCTGTTCAAAATTTCCCTGTATGCTTAAAAATATCTATATTGTACGTGTCTTCAAAATCAGTATTTTCTTTAAGTTCTATTCGGTTTCAAATGAATTTTAATGTTATGCCATGAATGTTGGCTAACCCTCAATGGCAATTGTTACTTTGTTAGAATAAAAACTTGTCAATTTCTTTATAGACCATATACTTCTTGGATTTGCAAGGTCAAAATATTACTCAGCTAAAATATTACATTAATAGATGAATGAAGTAAGGGTAGAGACTCTTACCATAAAATGCTCTCCACTTGCAAATGTAAAAGCCAATTAAAATCATCCCACAAGTTAATCCAATCAGAATAGCTATAATTATCACTGCTCTCTTCACCTTAAGATCAGCTCTTTCTTTTCCTAAATAAATTTTTGGAGCAAGAAAAGAAAATATTAATGAATTAAAATAGAAGGAAAGGAATTTGAACTTGATAAGGAACTAAAATTTTCAACCTGTAATCTGTGCCAGTTGTTTTTCAAGAATGACCTCTCTCTTGTGTCCAACACTGCAGTCAGTAAAGAAAAAAAAATAATCAGTGGAAATAGATTAATCACAACAATCGGGGAATAGAAAACGCATAATATAAAGGTGAATACAGCAAGGTCAATCTCTATTAAATATCTTCGATTGTATATTTAGGAAGGCACCACTAATCAGTAAATAACTAACTTCATGAGCTCTAACACCAATGAAATTGTATACATTTAAGTTCTTTGCAATAAGACCCGAAAAACTCTGCAAAAATGTCATTGGCGTTCCTGGGGCAGAATCTAAACACATTTGGACCATCCCCAGTTTGAAAGAAAGTAGCACCACCACCAGGGAATCCCCCTGCTGCATCAAGGGGTGGCACTTGTCCTTTGAGACCTTCTTCAGCATATTGATCCTATATGGCTCTCTTCTGAGGATCACCTAAAACCTACAACAAAAACCACAGAAAGAATCATATCAACAAAACAAGAAAACTCATAAGAAAGCATAAGATACTGAGACAAACATATACCAAGTGTTAGCAACTGTTCTTGAACATAGCTTTTTAACATATGGATACTTATTCAAACCCTTATTTACTTCTGGCCTAATGATTGAGATCACATCTATACAAAATAAAAAATACTAACTATATGCTCAAACCAAGAAACAAGTAAAATAGAAAATTATTCAACTGTTAATTCTTAATATTCAAACATCTTATTCTAATTTCAAGAAGATTCATACTAACCAGGACATATTGGAAGCACTGAAATTGACATTCCAACAAATGCCAAGGCAATAGTCCGCCCAGCCAGCCCTTCAAGACCATCTGTTAAATTAACTCTGTTTCCCATAAAAACAAGACAAAATGAGGTCAACCAGTACCCATTTTATTTAGGGAACAAAACAAGCTATCAAAGGAGACAGAGATGAAAATTGTGATACTTATCCTACCATAATTCTTGGAGTGAAAATATGTTGAAACTTTCGGTTTTAGTATTTAAAACTAATAGCTGAAGTATTTTAGTATTTAACCAAGCTAGTTTTTATTAATTTCTAGTTCCAACTATTAACCCAAAAGATTATATACACATGTAAATATATGTAGAATATATTAAGCAAAAGTTGTAAATATGAGCAGAAAAAAATTCTGAGACATATATGTCTTTAGCAAGACAGAACATAGTGTTTCCTGAGTAGAATATGTGTGCATATGTGTGCATATACACATATACAGACATATGTATTTTTATCTCCCTTTTCTTATTTAATTAAATAAAATCTGATTTAATGTCAACTATTGCTTATTTTTTTCAAATATTTTCAACATGAGTTTTTAAAAATAAAAACACCAATATTATTACAAGAATGTATAGAGAGGCTTTGGAAGGGTTTTCTCATTGTATTTTATGGGGGTTCTAAGTGAAGTAAGATTGCTTGTTTTTTTTTTCCTGGGATTGATTTTTAAGTGTCTTCAAACTCAATATTTCCACAATTTCTTATTTAGATAACTATTAATAAACATGACTTTTATATATTATTTATGTCTTAATAATACAATTCTTGTTAACTAAAGTTTAGATGAGCTACATGTACCACAAGAATAAGACTAAAAAAATAAGACCACAAAAACAAATCAATAAATAACAAGAACAAATAATGAGAAGTAAGAAAGATACATGGATAATGGATTTAGAATATCATCCCTATACATGCCATCCCTTGTAAACCACTACCGGTGATGTAAAGGATTTTTTTCAATAAGATACTAATAAGGATTTCACCTTGTACTAATACACCCCATGATGATATATATAAGATGGTAAGTAAGTATGTCAAGGCACTACAAGAATCCAGAGAAGAACGAACTTTAAATCACCAAAATGGAAAATTGTTACACATCACAAGCACATTCAACATGAAATATTTCCAATTGTAAAATGGGAAAAAAAAGTAGAGCAACTAAGGAAAGTTGAGTAGAAAGAAGGGAAAAAATACACACACACACAGAGTAGGGCAGAGATATTCTTACAATAGGATGTACCAGCAGCTCGCCAAAGTTGTAGATATTATCCCCAAGCAGTGCTGAAAGTGATAAACCAAATGCCAAGTCCTAAAAAATTGTACAAAAAAAATCAAAATACTGAAACTAACAGTCAAAACAGCTGGAAAAGTTTAATGCATGCTGTTGGTCAAACAAATTTCTCTAAAGAGGCTCCAATTTAGAGAATACATTTTTAAAAAATCTGAATTTATTCTTTTGCCAGCTGGCCATAAATTAACCTTGTATGATTGTATCACAAGATTCACAATACAAGAAGACCACATAAGTTTATTCTTTTGCCAGCTGGCCATAAATTAACCTTTTAAACTATTTTAATTTCCTATCGGTCACTAACTCCAACGTGATATATTAGTGTTAGTTAATTTTTAGAAACTTAATACTTTGTTACTTTTCAAAATATGTCTTATTGTTTTGATAACATTCGTAGCCTCATTACTTTAGTAATTTATTATTTTAATTTTACTTATATTTTAGTAACTTTGATATTTTCGAAAAGGTAACTTATTATTTCAGTTACTCTTTAGTAACTTACTGTATCCACTACTTTTCGAAACCAAATATGTAATAGATAAATATTAACTTATCCACCTGACTGGATATGTAAGCAGAAAAGAAAAACAAACAAACAGAGTGATATGTCCAAAAGTAAAAAAATAAAAACACATTTTCATTACTTCAAAAGCGTTATTGTACAGTTTGGTAAAAGATATATACTATAGAAAACATGAAGAAGAAGAAACTATATAGACCATCCTAGTTTCTACACAAAACAATAACATAAAGAAAGATTATAACATAAAAACACAGTGAACTCAACAAAACCTTTAAAACTTCCTCATCTCATTTCAGAGGAATATGATTAATTCCTGAGACTATTGCAAAGCATTTGAAATAGAATAAAAAAAGGCCAAGAAGCCTGTTCCCTTAAGAATACCTTAACTAGTCAATAGCTCAAAATCCAACAACAGCAAGAACCCAATTACAGCTGCCTTCCCATTTATAATCTCATTCTTCCCTATGAAACCAAATCTTCCTGAGCTCTCATCAACCACCATCCTTACTTATCAAGCACGCCAGAATTGATGATTATAGTAGCCTATATAGACTATATATAAATCTTATCAAATATGTAACAGTTAAAACTTCGAGCATTTTTTGTAATTATTTAGCATGGTAGCTTATGTATTTGATATTATATCTATAGTCTAGAAGCCATTTTACAAAATATCATCAAAACAGACCAGTTTACAAGATAATGTTACAAAAATATGTATATTCCCAAAAGATGTTGATGCTTATATGTACATTAACTTAACATAAAGTAACACTTACCAGCTTAAATGATTCTGACAGAGATTCCACTAAGGTATACGCTAAGTAAAGAAGAGCACTTTTGTAGAACTCAGCAAATTCTTGACAAAATTTATGTTATTGATAAGAAACCCAATAATAAATGGCTGGCCAGCCGAGAACCCAAATAAATATTTTCATATAACAAATAAATACAAGAGGGCATATATATTCTCATATAACAAAAACAGAGTAATAAATCAAATGAAAATTTTAAAATTTTAATGACACCAATTGATTCAGCTATTTAGGTGCACCAGTAAGTAATCTATTTTTCATAGATTTACTTATGTTTTGCGGGTTAACGTATTTCACAAAATCAAAACGAATATTATAAGCCTTAAAAACAACAATCAAAATTGAAAATATCAAGCATATATATGCTTAACATTAGAGAACTGTGAGTTGATTTGGTACCAAAAGAAAAGAAAAGACAATAATGTTCTCTACAAATTAGAAAAATCTAGCTCTTTGAAATCAATATGAATATCATACTTTTTTTAGTGTATTATATAGAAATATATTCTTATAATAGAGTAGCTCTACCTCAGATTATGTGTACAAAACAAAAACCCATAACAAAATTACTCACCTCAAAAAATCAATTGAAGAAATCACCTACACCATTGATGCCAAAGACTACCATTGAACCACCTTCGTCGCACAGCCCGAGACCCCATCGCAGCGTCACTATTGGGTGAATTAAAAGCATTATCTATCAAATAAATGAAGCAAAAAAAAAAAAAAAACTGTTGTCGAGACCATCTACAACAGTGTCGTTGCCGAGACCCTCTGCTACAGTTGTCGGAGCCAAGAGAACCTAGGAGTTGTGCATCTACGCCTGCCTTCTTCTCCATCTTCGTACGCCTGTAGCAGGAACCCAACATGTCGACGACAACACACCAATCAACAACCTAAAAGGAACACAACCTTTTGTTCAGGTAAAAATATAGTGATCAACCTGAAAGATAATAGTAAAGGTGAAGCCGAAGAAATGGGGAAAATAAATGGGTCTCAGAAATGTTGAAGGAAAGGATGGGTCTCAGAAATGTTGAAGGATACGTCCCAGAAATGTTGAGGAAATGGGTCTGTTGAAGGAGAGGAAATGTTGAAGGAGAGTTCTGAAATGTTGAAGGAATTGGGTCTCTCTCGGGTCGCAAAAATTTTCAGGTCACAAATGAAAAAAAAAATAAGTGGCACGGGATGGTGTATTATTACCGCCCTTTTTTTCGCAAAGTGGCCCCATTATAGTACTCTAGCATAACACTTTTTTATTAGTATTATATTCATGTGTTATGGAAATGGGTATTTGGTGTAGTGAGATATGCATGTGAGCCCTTTTTAGCCTATAAGGGCATATTTGTAATTTTGGCCCCTTGAGGGCATAAATGTGATTATATGTGATAAAATGTTGAGACCACATTATTTTGTAGATATATTTGCAGTAAATGGCTCGAGACGGTCCTAGTGAGCAGATTAGTGAAATAGTCATAGCGGGGTTTAATACCTGGCTCGGAGGGAGCCTAGGGGTATTTTTTGGATTTATTAGATATTGAATAAGCAATTGGTAATCAGTTGGACATGACGGGGTTAATTGGTTAATAGTAGGAACACTTGAGGAATTAGCGGGAACTTGGAGCGGAATGACCATTTTACCCTTTAGTACCCTTAGAAGTTTAATAGGCTTAAGGGGCAAAAGAGTCTTTTGTTAAGCAAAGGATATACTCAGTAAAATACTTAGGAATAACTCAAAAAGTGGTACAAACTCTCAGTACTCACTTTCCTTCCCCCTTACGATTCTCTCTACCTCTCTCTCATGCTTGAGGAGTTCTTGTGGAACTAAAGGTTAAAGCTTAAGGAAATTATGCTGGGAAGTCTTGAGAAATTGAAGCATCTATCCAGGAAGTTCAGCTGGGAACTTAGGAGAATTAAGCTCAACGAGTGAGGATTGAAGCTGGAAAGTGTAGCAGCCAATTAAGGTAAGTTCTTGTCACTGAATATGTTAGGAAGTTCTGGTTATTTGGGTGATAAAATTGTTGCTGAGTTGGGGTATAGACTTTAGTATGTTTCTGAAGATCACTTGGGGAATTGCTGGTAGTTTTGATAGAGTTTCTTTGGTATAACACGCTTAAAATTTATGGTTAGAGTCCTGGACTCGCCCTAGTGTTTATTTGGAAGTGGGGACTATAATTGGCTTGAATTTTAGAAGCTTTGGCTGGAAAGAGGTGGAGAAAACCCATAAAATTCTGGGCACAAGGGAGGGCTTCGCGACCAGCTAATGGGTGTCGCGGCCTGCATGCCCAGAATTTCTAGGATTGCTCTCTGACTCGGGGGCGCGCCACTGTGCTAGGGGGCAAGTCGCGGCCTGCCTCCCCCCGATGTTTGAAGATGGAGTCTGGCGGCGCGTTGCGACACTTAGGGTCAAGTCGCAGCTCTCCGAGGGGTTTTGCCCTAGGTTAGTTTCTAGCATTTGCAAGGCTCAGGGGCTCAAACCTAGGCGCTCGGGACAATTTCTACAACCCGGTTTAGTAGAAATTAAGGTCCCAGAGGCTATTTTTTGTTTCATAAGTATTTATTTGGATTAGAAGTTAATGATTACCCATTGGCCACTGTGTATAGGTGTATCACAAAGGCTCAGGATTGAGGATCGTGCTCGAGACCATTCCCTAACTTCCACTCAAAATTCAAGGTAAGAAAATTGCACCCTTTTGTGATGTGTTGGGACTAAGATTCTCTATATCTCAGTATATGTGTTGTATAACTGTGATGTTTCTATGCGAATATGAAATGAATAGCCTAAGAGAGCCAGGGTTGATGACTTGTGCACAGAACTCATGTCGGCCACTGTGAACTAGGGTCAGCTAGATAAACACTGGACTCGGCCTAAGCAAGCCAGAGTCAGTTGAGTAAACAGGGGGCTCGGCCTAAGGGCGCCAACCTTGAACATTTGCATATTGATAGAAATATATTGTTGAACGAACGTGTCTACTGTTATTAGTTTGACGCCTATGACTTGTTGAATTTCTAGATAAATGTCTTTTGATTGATTGGTTGTAATTACTATTTATGTATTTGATGTTATGGTTTTCTTGCTGGGCCTTGGCTCACAGGATCAACGTTCTACAGGTAAAGGCAAGGGTAAGCTGGACCAACCATGAGTTGGAGAGCTCTTGGGGCGAGGTGTACATAGTCAGCTTCTTGTCCGTCACAACCGAGGGAAAGTACAGGGACAGAGCCTAAAATTTTTATTTTGCCATTAGAATGGCCACTGGTTGTATATACTTTTGGGATCCCATGTACGAAGCAACTATTTTAATGAAAATTATTCGTTTACGATCAAAATATTTTAACCTTAACCTAATTATTGACTTTAGGATCACATTTTTACTCAAATGTCTTGATTAGCAAGTCCTGCACAATTTCAAGTACAAAGTGTAAAGGTTTTGGTTATCCACGGCATTACAACTTGGTATCAGAGCGGTCTAGGTTTAAGGGTTCCTGAAGACTGGCTGGACATGTACATTTGCCCCTACAGACAAGCTCGACTCAGGGTTGGTAATTGTATATATGTGATTATGTGCTTAAATGTTTATATAGAATATAAATGCTTTACTATATGATTAATAGGGAGCATGAGATATTGATAGGGCCTGGCCCTTGATTGTTGTGTGACTATTATGGGTGTGCTTATTAGCATTGATATTGCATGTGAATGAATATTTCAATGATTATTTGCATCTTGATTGTTTTTGGTTGTTTAAGTTTCAATGGTGGACTATGGAAAGATAGTTAACCTATCATCATTGCCTGATCGTCGAGTCGTTGATTGCAGATAAAATTTTATAGCTATGCGTCCAAGGCGATCAATACGACTAACCGACATAGGGGTTGAGGCTAGAGATGATGATCAGGGCCAGAATCCTCTGCCAGTCCGTGAGAACTGGCAGCAGATACTTGTAGACATGCAAGCTAGGTTACAGAGTCAAGAGAACTAGATACCTCTCTTGAGACAACAGGCTCCATCAGGGATTGCTACACCTATTGTGTCACCTACTATGGTACAAGTTACTTAGACACCTGAGGTTGGGAATAGGTGGGAGCCACTTTATGAGCGGTACAGGAGACAGCATCCTTCGACCTTTGAGGGAGGACCAGATCCACTGAAGGTCGAACAGTGGATGAGTATGATTACTTCTATCCTGTATTCTATGAGGGTGGATTGTAATGATAAGGTGGCTTGTGCCAAAGATTTGTTCAGCCAGAAAAACTATAACGTTGACGTTAGGGCAGCGAAGGTAAATGAGTTTGTGGGATTGGTGCAGGGCAACGTGACAGTTATAGAGTATGCCCTGAAGTTTGACAGGCTTGCGAAGTTTGCACCAGATCTAGTGCCTACTGATGCAGCGAGACAGGATAGGTTTATTGGAAGGCTTAATGCTATGATAGCCCGAGATGTGAGAATTACATCAGTACCTGGGGGAACGAATTATGCCCAGGCTGTTGAGAAGGCTCTTACCGCTGAAGAGCCAGAGAACAAGATTTGGAGGGAGAACGCTATGAGATGGGAGGTTCGCAGGGCGATGCCTCCATATACAAGGTCTTGTAGAGGCGGAGGCACCAGTGATTTGAAGAGAAAGACCCCTAACACTTCAACTGCTACTGGTCCTAATAGGAGATGTCGGGGTGCTCAAGGTGGCTGCCAGGGAGGCGGTGATGCCTGGAGAAGTTATCCAGAATGCACGAGGTGAAGGAAGTGCCATCTAGGCGAATGTCGGGCAAAGGCTTGCTATCTTTACGGGGTGGTGGGACACCTCAAGAAAGACTGCCCTATAGCAAAGAAAGAGGAATCAGGGAAAGTGGACAGCTTGACTCCAGTTCGAGTGTTCACCCTGATCCAGGCAGAGGCCGAGGCTAGTCCCTCGGTAGTGACAGTTCAGCTTTCTAGCGCTGGCTCTTCTTATACTGTATTGATTGACACTGGTGCTACACATTCGTTTGTTTCTAGTAAGGTAATTGATAGATTTTGTATACCTAGTGAGTATTATACTGCGGGGTTCAGAACTATACTGCTTACAGGGAAATGGATTAGAGCACTGCTAATGATGGTAGATAGTAGGCAACTATCAGTAGACTTGATTGAGTTGAGTATGGATGATTTTGATATGATTCTAGGTATGGATTGGCTGGTTAGATATGGGGCTCCTATAGAGTACAAGAAGAAGATGGTGACTTTTGTACCCGAAGGAGAGGATCCCTTTGTTTTCGAGGGTGTTGTGCATGGACCCTGCACACCCATTATATCAACATTGAGGGCTAGGGACCTATTGTAGGGAGGTTGTATAGGTTTTCTAGCAAGTGTGGTGGTTATGCCAGTAGAGCCGGGAGAGACCAGATTGGTGCACGAGTTCTTGGATGTGTTTCTTGGGGATCTACCAGGACTGCCGCCGCACAAGGAGATTCAGTTCGTTATAGAGTTAGTATCGGGTACAGAGCCAATGTCAAAGGAACCATATCGGATGGCTCTGGCGGAACTGAAAGAATTGAAGGTACAATTACGAGAACTTCTTGATTTGGGATTTATCAAGCCTAGCTTCTCGCCATGGGGTGCTCCTGTTTAGTTTGTAAAGAAGAAGGACGGGACACTGAGGATGTGTATAGATTATAGAGAGTTGAACAAGTTGACCATCAAGAATAAATATCCTCTACCAAGGATTGATGACTTTTTTGATCAGTTGTAGGGAAAGATGATGTTCTCAAAGACTGATCTTCGATTTGGTTATCACCAGCTGAGGATCAAGGACTAGGATATACCGAAGACGACCTTCCAAACGAGGTATGGGCATTATGAGTTCCTGGTGATGTTGTTTGGTTTGACCAATGCCCCAGAAGCATTCATGGACTTGATGAATCGGGTGTTCAAGAACTTCTTGGATCAGTTTGTGATTGTCTTCATCGATGACATCTTGGTTTACTCTAGTTCAGAGGCAGAGCATGAGCAGCATCTCCAACAGGTCTTGCAGAGATTGAGAGAGCATCGTTTGTATGCCAAGTTTAAGAAGTGTGAGTTTTGGCTACCAGAAGTGACATTCCTTGGACATATTGTTGGTGAAGATGGGATTAAGGTGGATCCAACTAAGGTAAAAGTAGTGAGAGATTGGAACTTCCTTGGATTAGCGGGATATTATAGACAGTTCATGGAAGGGATCTTGAGGATTACTCCACAGATTACAGAATTGACATTGAAGAATTTGAAGTTCGTCTAGTCAGACAAGTGTGAGAATAGCTTCTAGGAGTTGAAGCAACGGCTCATTACTTCTCCGGTGTTGAGTCTTCCTTCGGAGGGAGGGAAGTTTTTGGTATACTGTGATGCATCAAGGTTGGGATTGGGATGTGTGTTGATGCAGAATTAGAAGGTTATCAATTATGCATCATGGTAGCTGAAGGAGTATGAGCAGCAGTATCCTACCAATGATCTAGAATTTGCGGTGGTGGTGTTCGCGCTGAAAGTTTGGCGACATTACCTGTATGGGGAGAAGTGCGAGATATACACTGACCATAAGAGTTTGAAGAACTTCTTCACCTAGAAGAATTTAAATATGAGGTAGAAGTGTTGGTTGGGGCTGATAAAGGACTATGATTGTGATATCCTTTATCACTCAGGGAAAGCCAATGTAGTGGCAGATGCATTGATCTGGAGGGGCCCGGGACATTTGTTTAGCTCTGCACAAATAATAAGAGAGTTGGCGGAGGAGATGACCAAAGCGAGGATAGAGCTGGTTGTAGGCTGATTAGCATAGTCAACCCTTCTGGAGAGGGTAAGAGAGGGTCAGATGATTGATTCATCGTTACAGGAGGTTAGAGGGAATGTCCTTGCTGAGATAGCTAAAAATTATTCTATTTTAGCGATAGGATTATTACCGTATAAGGGTCAGACTTGTGTCCCGACAGATATGGGTATTAGACAAGAGATATTAGATGAGTCCCATACTACATCATTCCCACTCCATCCAGGCACCACGAAGATGTATCAGGATCTACGAACGTTATATTAGTGGCATGGGATGAAGAAGGATGTGGTGGAGTACGTGGCCAAGTGTTTAACCTGTCAACAGGTGAAAGTAGAGCATCAGTGACTATCGGGATTGCTATAGCCTTTGGGTATTCCCGAGTGGAAATGAGAGGATATTACCATGGATTTTATGGAGGTTTACCCAAGATAGTGGGGTTGTATGACTCGGTGTGGGTAATAGTAGACAAATACACCAAGTCAGCTCACTTTCTACCAGTGAAGAGGACCTATATTGTCGATCAGTATGCAAAGTTGTACGTGAGGGAGATTGTACGTCTCCATGGGGTTCCCAAGTCTATAGTATTAGATCAAGATTCTATATTTACCTCCAAGTTTTTGGGTAGTTTGCAGAAGGCTATGGGGACTCAGCTGAAGTTCAGTACGACCTTTCATCCTCAGACTAATGGACAGTTTGGGAGGATGATTCAGGTAATGGAGGACATGCTTAGGGTGTGTGTGATAGACTTTGAGGGGTCTTGGAGTAAGTATCTTCCGTTGATTGAGTTTTCATACAATAACAGTTATCAATCAACGATTAGAATAGCTCCATACAAGATGTTATATGGGAGGAGGTGTAGATCACCCATTCATTGGGATGAGATGGGTGAGAGGAAGTATTTGGGACCGAAGATGGTTCAGAAGACTAATGAAGCTATTGAAAAGTTCCAAGCTTGAATGCTTGCTTTGTAGAGCAGATAGAAAAGCTATGCCGATCCTAAGCGTAGGAACGTGGAGTTCCAAGTAGGGGACCATGTGTTTCTGCGAGTCTCACCGTTGCGAGGGGTGAGAAGGTTTGGGAAAAAAGGCAAGCAGACCCCTAGGATCATAGGACCAATTGAGATCCTGGAAATGGTCGGGCAGGTGGCCTATAGATTAGCACTGTCACCATCCTTATCGGGGGTCCATGATGTATTCCACATTTCTATGCTTCGGAAATACATCTCAGAAACGACTCATGTGTTGAAGTAAGAGGACTTGGAGTTGCAGACATATTTGTCTTATGAGGAGCGACTGATTCAAGTCTTAGACACGAAAGACAAGGTTCTACGAAACAAGATGATCCATCTAGTCAATGTATTGTTGAGGAATAGTAGGGTCGAGGAAGCGACCTTGGAGCTTGAGTCATCCATGCGGGATCAGTATCCTGGATTATTCAACTAAATTTCGAGGATGAAATTCTCAGTAGGAGGGAATAGTTGTAACGACCCAAAATTGCTAATAAGGCTTAAGGGCCTTGATTAGCGTGCCGAGAGGCCATAATTAGTATATGAATGTGTAAATGGTTAAATGCATGATTATGTGTCATGCATGATTAGTATGATTATCGGGAAATACTATATTGTTGATGGTGAAATCTCGTCAACGAAAGTAGATCAGAAAACTCAAAGGTAAGTATGGAGATATTTAGATAAGAACTTAGAATGAACTTATGGAAGGATAAACACAGATCAACAATGGAGTTAGCCTTTGTATATTTCTTAATAGCCTGAGTGTACAATGAATTTTCCAACCCCTTTGCTGGAGGGGTGAAGGTCTATTTATATTGGGGCTTTAATGGCTCCTCATACATCATGGTCCCAGGGGACAAGATTGTACATAGGTACATTATCAGGGTTGTGGCACAGGTCGTAGTGGTGTTGAAGGAGTGGTGGTCGGCTCTAGTATGTGTCAGGGGCCTGCAAAAGTGCTCATGCATTGGTACCACATTACACCTCCACTACTTGCATGACACAGATGTCAGGGCCACACTTCTGTCCTCCACATGATCGTACATCCTGCACCCGTGCACGTATGAGTACCTTGTACCTGATGGTTACTATTACATCTCCAAGGCATGTATTTGCTCAAAGCTATTCCACATTCTACTAAGTGTAGGAAATCTTGTGTGTTAACATGAAAGATATACTTAGTCGTCTATACCACTATTGGCTTGATAGAAAATAGTTCTTGGATCTCTTTTATTTCTCCTCGTACGCCCCTTCCAGCGGTCTTAGACCCCATACGGGCACGCGAGGCGTCGGCATCATGGCATAGAGGCTTTTAGGCTAGACGAAGCACGGCAAGGGTATACGACACCTCGACACGACTAGGCGAGGTGTGGTGCGAGGCCCTTATGCGCATGTATGCGAGGCCTTGGTGCGTGGGTGCGCGAGGGCCTGATGCGCGGGTGTGCAAGGCCTTGGTGTGCGCGGTGCGCGAGGCATTGGTGGTGAGAGGCCATGGGGGTCGCGAGACGAGGTGCACTTCACTTGGCGCGAGACACTTGGCCTCGCTATGCGAGGCTATTTGAGGGGTGCCTCACTAGGGGCGAGACCCTTGGCCTCGCTATACGAGGCTATGCGAGGGGTGCCTCACTTGGCGTGAGACCCTTGGCCTCGCTATGCGAGGCTATGCAAGGCTATGCGAGGGGCGCCTTACTTGTGGCGAAACCCTTGGCCTCACTATGCGAGGGGTGCTTCACTTGGTGCGAGACCCTTGGCCTCACTATGCGAGGCTACGCGAGGCTATGTCAGGGGTGCCTCACTAGGCGTGAGACCCTTGGCATCACTATGCAAGGATATAGGTGCTTGGGACGAGGCGCGTTGTGAAGGGAGCCTCGCGAGGCATTTTATGGGGGAGCCTCGCTGTGTGAGGCGTGCTGCGAGGGGCAGCCTCGCGAGATGCATGCGCGCAGTCAAGGCATATGGCTTCGGTGCCCTTGACATCTCTCGGCGTCAAGACAAGTAGTGCCTCGCTATGCGAGGGCCTCGTGAACCTGCCCTCTTGCAACGCTTTGCTTGGCCCTTTAGCCTAGCAAGGCCACACTTCATGGCTCATAAGGTGATGTTTCCCTTGGGACAATCTCCCGGTTTCACAAGACTTATGAGCCCGAGCTTGATAAAATGAATAAGTGACCTGGACTAGAGATTCCAACTATGGACTAGATATTTTTTTCTTGGTGGAATTATGGCATCCACACTGGCCCCCCAGCCTATAGAGAGGCCTTTAGGCGTTCTTGTAGACTCTTCACTTTCTTTTTATTTTTTATTATTATTTTTTTGTATTTATCATGCTCGAGGTCCTTTGGAGCCCACGCGAAAGAGGGTTCGATAGGTCTTTCTTTGGTGCACCTTGATTATATCTATAAGGATATGTTGACCCCCTGGGTTCTAATTATCCTTTTATATACTTTTATGCGCGCTTATTATTTCTTGCGAGAAGTGTCGTGCTCGTCATTAGGCATAGTACTATTTTTGCAAGCATCTTCTTTGAGACCCTTTTTGCAAGCGTCTTCTTTGAGACCCTTTTTGGCAAGCGCCTTCTTTGAGATCGTTTTTGCAAGCGTCTTCTTTGAGACTTTTTTGCAAGCATCTACTTTGAGACCCTTCTTGCGAGCAACTACTTTGAGACCCTTTTTGCAAGCATCTACTTTGAGACCCTTTTTGCAAGCGTCTACTTTGAGACCCTTTTACGATTTTTGAGGTGCTTTCCCCTCGGGTCGGGACTTTTATGGCTAGATGGTCCTCGTCCAATTTTAAACCTGGTCAGCAACCCCTCTAGCACGACGTCCCCTTCTATATGGAATCTTCAGACGTATTGGTAGTAGGGAGACTCGAGGAAGGTTCGCTTCCTTCAACATGCAAGTTCTTATGGCCCTCTTCCACTCGTATGTACTCTGTGCTCTTTCGAAGAAATCATCTAAATTTGAAACTTCTATTTTGAGCATATTACCCCATAACTTGCTTCCTGGACGAACTCTGGCTGTAATAGCCATCTTGAGCTCCGCTTTGGTTAAACTTCCCACCTTTGTTGCTTCCATATTAAACCTATGGATATAGTTCTTCATACTTTCATTTTCGCTTTGTTTTATGTTAGCGAGGCTGGTAATTGGCATAACGTAATCACAGACCACATGGTGCTGCTGAAGAAATTGGCCAGAGAATTGCTGCCATGATTTGATTGTTCCTGGCCTTAACCTCTTGAACCACTTGTATGGAACACCTTTAAGTGTAACAACAAAGAAATGACATTTTGCTATGCTGTTGACCCCTCTTAACCCCATCAAGTTATTGAAGTAGTCTAAGTGGTACTTTGGGTCTGTAGTACCCTCGTATGGGGATTTGCTCAGCCTGGATCTCCCTTGTGAAGGGCGAATCATGGTCAAATTCTTCATCATCTCTATGCCCCCTAGGTTCGATGATAATCTTTCCTTGAGGGTGCTGCATTTTGATGTCTAGTTCCCTCCTTTTTTTGCATAAGGAATCTTGTGGGCACTCAGGCTGATCCATTGCCTTGGTTGTGTTCCTCGGGGGAGCTGCAGGGGGTGTGTTTCTTACTTCTAACCTCTTCCCATGGAGCTCTTCTCTTAGGCCAAGGGGAGCCTCTTTTGAGGTGACTTCTGCTTCGTTCTTATGACCATCGTCTTCCCTTCGCCTTTGCTCGTGGGGGCATTTCTTCGGCCTAGGTCCCTCATGATACTTTGTCTGGGGAGTTTTATTGGTGGAAAGTTGGGTTCTCCCATCGTCTATGGGGATAGTATTTTCCCCTTTTTCGCGCTCCTTCTCTTTACGCTTAGGAAGAGGTATGCTCGACTTTCCTTGCAGGAGGTCGTTTAAAACTTCCTGCATGTTCTCTATCGTGGTTTCCAGCCTTCAAGTATTTTTATGAAACTCGCGAATCTCATCCTTCTAGAAGCGAGTCCTTGAGCTGGAACTTACAGAGTATACTCGGGGACTCATGCCTGGCCTATGCGTCGAGGGACCTGGATTTTGGTAGCCTGAGCATGGTGCCACCGAGGACCGAGGATATGGATACACTGGCGGCTCTTAGTGACCTCCGTCAGCCTAGACATCCGGGGATGATGCCTCCTTCTCCTCACATGGGGGAGGACATTCCTTCGGCATATCTCCATGCCCAGGCAAAGGAGGGTCTTTCCTGGAAGCCCACATTCGTTCTCCGTTCAGGTGAACCTCAACGTCTTGTAGTTGTCGCGAGCATTGTGAACGCCTTGGCATCTTTCTTTTCTGGAAGTGATGAAAGAATGGTGTCTTGATGCTTGTTCTTCCCACAGACGACGCCAAACTATTGACGGTGAAATCTCGTCAACGAAATTAGATCGGAAAACTCAAAGGTATGTATGGAGATATTTAGATAAGAACTTAGAATGAACTTATGGAAGGATAAACATAGATCAACAATGGAGTAAGCCTTTGTATATTGCTTAATAGCCTGAGTGTACAATGAATTTTCCAACCCCTTTGTTGGAGGGGTGAATGTCTATTTATATTGCGGCTCTAATGGCTCCTGATACATTGTGGTCCCAGGGGACAAGATTGTACATAGGTACACTATCAGGGTTGTGGCACAGGTCGTAGTGGTGTTGAAGGAGTGGTGGTCGGCTCTAGTACGTGTCAGGGGCCTGCAAAAGTGATCATGCATTGGTACTACATTACACCTCCACTACTTGCATGACATAGATGTCAGGGCCATGCTTCTGTCCTCCACATGGTCGTACGTCCTGCACCCATACACATTTGGGTACCTTGTACCTGATGGTTACTCTTACATCTCTAAGGCATGTATTTTCTCAAAGCTATTCCACATTCTACTAAGTGTAGGAAAGCTTGTGTGTTAATGTGAATGATATACTCAGTCATCTATACCACTATTGGCTTGATAGAAAATAGTTCTTGGGTCTCTTTCATTGCTCCTCGTACGCCCCTTCCAGAGGTCTTAGATCCCATATGGGCACGCGAGGCATCGGCATCACGGCATAGAAGCATCTGGGCTAGACGAAGCATGAAATGGGTATATGACACCTCGGCACGGCTAGGCGAGGTGTGGTACGGTGCGAAGCTCTTATGCGCAAGTAAGTGAGGCCTTGGTGCATGGGTGCGCAAGGCCCTGATGCGTGGGTGTGCGAGGCCTTAGTGTGCTCGGGTGCGCGAAGCGTTGGTGGTACGAGGCCATGGGGGCCGCGAGATGAGGTGAGCCTCACTTGGCGCGAGACACTTGGCTTCGCTATGCAAGGCTATGCGAGGGGTGCCTCACTAGGCACGAGACCCTTGGCCTCGCTATGCAAGGCTACGCAAGGTTATGCGAGGGGTGCCTCACTTGGCACGAGACCCTTGCCTCACTATGCGAGGCTACGCGAGGCTCTGCGAGGGATGCCTCACTTGGCGCGAGACCATTGCCGTCACTATGCGAGGCTAGGGGTGCTTCACTTGGTGCAAGACCCTTGGCCTCACTATGCAAGGATATGCGAGGGGTGCCTCACTAGGCACGAGACCCTTGGCCTCGCTATGCAAGGCTACGTGAGGCTATAGGTTCTTGGGACGAAGCACGTTGCGAGGGGAGCTTCACGAGATGCGCACAAGGCGTGTTGCGAGGGGAGCCTCGCTGTGTGAGGCGTGCTGCGAGGGGCAGCCTTGTGAGACGCGTGCGAGGGCCGATGCCCTTGACATCTCTCAACGTCAAGACAAGTAGGGCCTCGCTATGCGAGGGCCTCGTGCACCTGTCCTCTTGCAACGTGTTGCTTGGCCCCTTAGCCTAGCAAGGCCATACTTCATGGCTCATAAGGTGATGTTTCCCTTGGGACAATCTCCTAGTTTCATAAGAATTACAGGCCCGAGCCTGATAAAATGACTAAGTGACCGTAGCCCTGTATTCCAACCATGGTCTAGAGATTTTTTTCTTAGTGGATTTTTGGCATCCACATATATGCATGTTAATGAGTGTTAGATATGCATGTGGGCCCTTTATAGCTTATAAGGGCATATTTGTAATTTTGGCCAGATGAGGGCATAAATATGATTATATGTGCTAAAATGTTGAGGCCACATTATCATGTAGATATATTTGCAGTATATGGCTCGAGACAGTCCTAGTGAGCAGATTAGCGAAATAGTCACATAGGGGATTAATACCTGGCTCAGAGGAACCTAGGGGTATTTTTGGGATTTATTAGATATTGAAAATGTAATTGGTAATTAGTTGGACATGACGGGGTTACTTGGTTAATAGTAGGAACACTTGAGGAGTTAGCGGGAACTAGGGGCGGAATAACGATTTTACCCTTTCGTACCCTTAGAAGATTAATAGGCTTAAGGGGGAAAGGATTCTTTTGTTAAGCAAAGGATATACTCAGTAAAACTGTAACGCTCTACTTCATTAGAGCTGTTACTAAGTGAGTTTAAAAACGTGCTTTCAACTCGCTAATCGAGGTTTTAAGTCAAACAGTGTAATTAAGCCATAAACAGAGGAAAAATGTAGAATTAACTCCATATCATTGAAGATCATAAAAGTTTGACACCTGGGATCCCAAAATACAGTTTAGAAATATTTACAACATAAAAACTGTACTAAGTCGGCTAAACGACAAACTCTAAGTTCATTTACAAGCATCTCCCAAAATCCTCTGGCTGTGGCAGCCAGGCTAGCCAAACATGTACACGCCGCCTCACGCCTACTGTACTCATGGTTGGTTGATCATCTCTTTACCCTTACCTGCACCATAGAGCATCTGTGAGCCGAAGCCCAGCAAGAAAATCCATAAGTAGATAATATATGCAACACATATATCAAGCATATAAATAGGCCACCAATTGGCTAAACACATACGGCCTAGCCGTCCCAGGTGTTACCAAGCCCTGGATTCACGGACCACGCCGTGCGGATACCCCAGGTATCTGTCTAGGAACTCGCCCTGGCAACTCACACTCCACGTGCTCAACGCTGCTCCCGACCCCTTGCCGTTCTCGGCCTTGCACCCAACATGCCCAATGCCGTTTCCGGCCCTTTGCCGTTCTCGGCCTACACCATTCGCGGCTCTTGCCGATCATTCACATCACAATACATATAGCATAGCAAGCAAGTACAGAATTCTAGCATAGTCAGTTAAAGGGCTACGCCCCGCAGTTCTAACATATTGGGCTCGGCCCTGCATATCAATTCTATTCATATACATTGGGCTCAGCCCTGCACACAAGCTCTATGGGAACAAGGGTTTTCTTACCTGAGTCTCGAGCTTTTTCTGAGCACCGATGCCCCGAGCACAGTCCTCTAACGTGAGCCTCACCGAAACCCTAGTCACAACACATTAACAATGTCCATCCATCAAATTCTAATCCACTAAACAACTCCGAGCCATAACCCTAACCTCCTGAACCTTGAATTCTATCAATCCGAGTGATAAAATCCATCCCGAGCCTTACCCCTTGAGTTCCCAAGCCTAAAATACCCTTAAAAACTCAAATTGGCACTAAGGGCCGTGGCCCCACCCACAAGAGCCGCAGCTAGCCTCGAAACAGAGGCTAGCACCACACTGACCCCCACACGGGCCGTGGCGCGCACACCAAGCGCTGCGGCGCGCATGAACCTCTCGACCACCCATGGCCGCACGCGCACACGGGCTGCGGGGCACCCCTCCTAGGGCCGCGGCTCTCACCTCCAAACCCATATTTTTCCACACCTTTCCTCAAGTCAATTCACCCAAAATTCATCTATTAAACCCAGATAAGTAACACAATTATTTCAGCTTAGTAAAAGCACCAAAACCCCATTGAATCCTACTTCAAAACTCAGCCAAAACTCTCAAAAAGTGTACCAATCTTGACTAACATGCAATCCCCAATAACCAGCAGAAATCCAAGACTAAACCTTAGTAATTAGAGCTTACCTTTGCTGAATTCAGTCCCTGGGTTGATCCTCAATCCTTAAGCTTCAAGCTCCTAAGATATCACAGCTGAATTCCCTTTAATTTCTAGCCAATTCCTTTGAGTTTCCCTTTGAGTTTTCCTTAGAGAGTAAAGAAGAGAAGAGAATAAGAGCTATCTCAGTTATGGAAGATTGTATATGTCGGTTTCCCCAAAGCTTCTAAGTAATTCCTCTTTTTGTTTTATTTGACTTAAGTCTAAAGGGTTACCTCAAGGCTCGAGGTACCAAAACGTCCCCGAGGGCAAAATGGTAAATTTCCCCAATATTCCCGCCTAGACATTCCTTCCTCAAATATATCTCCAAATATTTATTTCCATGTCCCGACAATCCCATAACACACCTAATACCCAAATTACCCCTCGACTCGCCCCGAGGCCGAATCTCAACCCTGTTGTGATTTTCTGACTAACCGCTCACCAGGACTGTCTCGGTCCATGCTACACAGACTTATCACATATATATAACATTTATCACATTTATACCCCTAACATCCAGATGGGGTCCACATGATATTTAACTTAACTAAACATGCATCATAATCATACATACACATAAATCCACATATTAGCATATTAAATCATTTATTGCCCTCCAGGCACACTAATTAGGGCCCTAAGCCCGATTAGCAATTTCGAGTCGTTACAACTATCCCCTCCTTATAGAAATTTTGTCCTCGAAATTACCTGAACAACTCGGGGTACCGCTCCCTCATCTCTGACTCAAGTTCCCATGTCGCCTCTTCAACCTTGTTGTTTCTCCACAACACTTTCACCAAGCCGATGGTCTTGTTCCTCAAGACTTTATCTTTTTGGTCAAGAATCTGAACCGGCTTTTCCTCATAGGATAAATCCTGATCAAGCTCCAAATTCTCAAAACTTAGAACATGCATTGAGTCAGGCATATACTTCCGGAGCATGGATACATGGAAAACATCATGAACCCCTGATAAAGCTGGAGCCATCGCTAATCTGTAAGCTACCTTTCCAACCCGTTCCAGAATCTCGAAGGGGCCAACATACCTAGGGCTCAACTTACCCCGAACACCAAACCGTTTCACACCTCTCATGGGTGAAACCCTAAGGAACACATGATCACCAACCTGAAAATCTACGCTCCTGCGTCTCAGGTCTGAATAACCTTTCTGTCGACTCTGGGAGGCGAGCATACGCGCTTTAATCTTCTCAACAGCCTCATTGGTCCTCCGAACCATCTCTGGACCCAAATACCTCCTCTCACCTGTCTCATCCCAATGAATAGGTGATCTACACTTCCTTCCATAAAGCATCTTGTACGGAGCCACACCAATGGTCGCTTGATAACTGTTGTTGTATGAGAACTCGATCAAAGGAAGATACTTACTCCATGATCCCCCAAAGTCAAGCACACCAGCTTGCAGCAGATCCTCCAATATCTAAATCGTCCTTTCAAACTGCCCATCCGTCTGAGGATGATAAGCAGTACTAAATCGTCACTGCGTGCCCATAGCCTTCTGCAGACTCTCCCAAAACTTGGAAGTGAAGGTGGGGTCTCTGTCCGACACTATCGACCTCAGAGCCCCATGAAGTCGAACAATCTCCTTCACATACAACTCAGCGTACTGCTCCACAGTATAAGTTGTCCTAACAGACAAAAAGTGGGCGAACTTGGTATACCTATCAACAAGCACCCACACTGAGTCATGCTGTCCCACAGTTCTTGGTTAACCAACTACAAAATCCATAGTAATATCTTCCCACTTCCATTCCGCAATCCCCAAAGGCAACAACAACCCCAGTGGTCTCTGGTGCTCAGCCTTAACCTGCTGACAAGTTAAGCACTTAGCTACATAATCCACCACATCCCTCTTCATCCCCGACCACCAATACAGAGCTCTCAAGTCCTAGTACATCTTCTTCGTACCCGGGTGCAAAGAATAGGGTGTGGTATGCGATTCATCCAAGAGTTCTCGCCAGATACCAGAATCCATCGGAACACAGATCCGACCCTTGTACTTTAGTAACCCCATCTCTGAATTGGAAAAGTCCTTTGTCGCTCCGACTAAGGCACTCTCCCTATGACCTCGCAACTGAGAATCCTTCCCCTTTGCTTCCTTGATCCTCTCAAGGAGTGTAGACTTAAGAGTGATGTTGGCCAACTGACCAACCACCAACTCTATACCTGCTTTGGTCATCTCCTCAGCTAACTTATCAGATATCTACCTCGAGCTAAACAACTGCCTTGGGCTTTTCCGACTCAATGCATCAGCCACTACATTAGCCATCCCAGGATGGTAAAGGATATCACAATCGTAATCCTTAACCAACTCCAGCCACCGCCTCTGGCGCATATTCAAGTCCTTCTGGGTAAAGAAATACTTTAGGCTCTTATAGTCGGTGTATATCTCGCACTTCTCACCATAAAGATAATGCCTCCAAATCTTAAGTGCAAACACCACCGCTGCAAATTCCAGGTCATGCGTAGGATATCTCAGCTCATTTTCCTTCAACTGTCTCGATGCATAGGCTATCACCTTTCCAGCTTGCATCAACACGCACCCCAAACCCTACCTAGACTCATCACAGTAGACCACAAAATTTTCATTCTCTGTTGGCAAGCTTAACACTGGCGCAGTAATCAGTCGCCGCTTCAGTTCCTTAAAACCATTCTCACACCTGTCTGTCTAGACATACCTTGTCTTCTTCTTTGTCAGTTTTGTCAACGCGCAGCTATTCTGGAGAACCCCTCAACAAACGGCCGATAATACCCTGCTAAACCCAGAAAGCTTCTTACTTCAGGAACACTGCTCGATCTAGGCCAATCTCTGACCGCCTCGATCTTACTTGGGTCAATCAGAATCCCCTCCTTACTAACGATATGGCCCAGAAATGTAACTTGTGGCAACCAGAACTCACACTTACTGAACGTAGCATATAACTTATGCTCTCTCAACCGCTGTAGAACCAACCACAGATGCTGCTCGTGCTCCATCTCTGACTGAGAGTACACTAAGATGTCGTCGATGAATACTATCACAAACTTTTCCAGATAATCCTTGAAAACCCTATTCATCATGTCCATGAAAGCTGCTGGGGCATTGGTTAATCCAAAGGACATAACCAGAAATTCATAGTGTCCATACCTTATCTGGAAAGCGGTCTTTGGTATGTCCTCCTCTTTAATCCTTAACTGATGGTATCCTGATCGAAGATCTATCTTGGAAAACACTGTTCTTTCCTGTAGTTGATCAAATAAATCGTTGATCCTAGGCAGTGGATACTTGTTCTTAATGGTTAACTTATTCAGCTCCCTATAATCAATACACATCCTAAGGGACCCATCCTTCTTCTTAACGAACAACACTGGCCCACCCCATGGTGAAAAACTCAGTCTAATGAACCCCAAATCAAGTAACTCCTGCAACTGAATCTTCATCTCCTTTAGCTCCACCGGAGCCATTTTGTAGGGTGTCCTAGATACTGGCTCCGCTCCTGGTACCAACTCTATAACAAATTCAATCTCCCTCTGTGGCAGCAACCCTGGTAAATCCGCTGGAAACAAATCCGGAAACTCACACACCAACCTTGTCTCACCCGGTCCAACCAACACCACCCTAGAAGTATCCACAACGCTTGCCAGGAATCCTATGCAACCTTCCTGCATCAGGTCCATAGCCCTTAAGGATGAAATCATTGGTACACGCGGTCCACTAACTGACCCCAAAAACACAAAGGGTACCTCCCCTTCTAATTCAAATGTCACCATTCCGTGCTTGCAATCAATCGTTGCCCAATACTTGGATAGCCAATCCATTCCCAAAATCATATAAAAATCATCCATCTCTAGCTCAATCAATTCAACAGACAACTCCCTACCATCTACCTCTACTGGCAATGAACCTCTCGGCCACCCATCGTCGCGCGCGCACACGGACTGCGGCGCACCCCTCCTAGGGCCGCGACTCTCACCTCCAAACCCATATTTTTCCACACCTTTCCTCAAGTCAATTCACCCAAAACTCATCTATTAAACCCATATAACTAACACAATTATTTCAGCTTAGTAAAAGCACCAAAACCCCATTGAATCCTCTTCGAAACTCAGCCAAAAACTCTCAAAAAGTGTACCAATCTTGACTAACATGCAATCCCCAATAACCAGCAGAAATCCAAGACTAAACCTTAGTAATTAGAGCTTACCTTTGCTGAACTCAGTCCCTGGGTTGATCCTCAATCCTTAAGCTTCAAGCTCCTAAGATATCACAGCTGAATTCCCTTTAATTTCTAGCCAATTCCTTTGAGTTTCCCTTTGAGTTTTCCTTAGAGAGTAAAGAAGAGAAGAGAATAAGAGCTATCTCAGTTATGGAAGATTGTATATGTCGGTTTCCCCAAAGCTTCTAAGTAATTCCTCTTTTTGTTTTATTTGGCTTAAGTCTAAAGGGTTACCTCAAGGCTCGAGGTACCAAAACGTCCCCGAGGGCAAAATGGTAAATTTCCCCAATATTCCCGCCTAGACATTCCTTCCTCAAATATATCTCCAAATATTTATTTCCATGTCCCGACAATCCCATAACACACCTAATACCCAAATTACCCCTCGACTCGCCCCGAGTCCGAATCTCAACCCTGTTGTGATTTTCTGACTAACCGCTCACCAGGACTGTCTCGGTCCATGCTACACAGACTTATCACATATATATAACATTTATCACATTTATACCCCTAACATCCAGATGGGGTCCACATGCATATTTAACTTAACTAAACATGCATCATAATCATACATACACATAAATCCACATATTAGCATATTAAATCATTTATTGCCCTCCAAGCACACTAATCAGAGCCCTAAGCCCGATTAGAAAATTCGGGTCGTTACAAAAACACTTAGGATTAACTCAAAAAGTGGTAGAAACTCTTAGTTCTCACTTTCCTTCCCCATTACGATTCTCTCTACCTCTCTCTCATGCTTGAGGAGTTTTTCTAGAACTAAAGGTTAAAGCTTAAGGAAATTTTGATGGGAAGTCTTGAGGAATTGAAGCATCTATCCAGGAAGTTCAGCTGGGAACTTAGGAGAATTAAGCTCAAGGAGTGAGGATTGAAGCTGGAAAGTGTAGTAGCCAATTAAGGTAAGTTCTTGTCACTGAATATGTTAGGAAGTTCTGGTTATTTGGGTGATAAAATTGTTGCTGAGTTGGGGTATAGGCATTAGTATGTTTCTTAAGATTACTTGTGGAATTGCTGGTAGTTTTGATAGAGTTTCTTTGGTATAACATGCTTATAATTTATGGTTAGAGTCCTGGACTCGCCCTTGGGTTTATTTGGAAGTGGGGAGTAAAATTGACTTGAATTTTAGAAGTTTTGACTGGAAAGAGGTGGAGAAAACCCAGAAAATTTTGGGCACAAGGGGGGCCGCCGCGACCTAGCTCATCGGTACCGCGGCCCGCGTGCCTAGAATGTCTAGGATTTCTCTCTGACTTGGGGGTGCGCCGCTATCCTAGGGGGCAAGTCGCGGCCTGCCTCCCTTGATGTTCGAAGATGGAGTCTCTCACTTGGGGGCGCGTCACGACCCTTAGGGTCAAGTCGCGGCTCGTAGGGGGGTTTTTTCCATAGGTTTGTTTTTAACATTGGCGAGGCTCGGGGGCTCGAACCTAGGCGCCCGAGATAATTTTTACTACCTAGTTTAGTAGAAATTGAGGTCTCGGAGGCTATTTTTTGTTTCATAAGTATTTATTTGGATTAGAAGTTAATGATTACCCATTGGCCACTGTGTATTGGTTTATCGCAAAGGCTCAGGACTGAGGATCGTGCTCGAGACCGTTCTGTAACTTCCACTCAGAATTCAAGGTAAGAAAACTGCACCCTTGTGTGGCTGTGTTGGGACTAAGATTCTCTATATCTGAGTATATGTGTTGTATAACTATCGTGTTTCTATGCGAACATGAAATGAACGTCTTAAGAGAGCCGAGGCTGATGACTTGCGCACAGAACGCATCTCGGCCACTGTGAGCCGGGGTCAACTAGATAAACACTAGACACGGCCTAAGCGAGCCAGAGACAGTTGAGTAAATAGATGGCTTGGCCTAAGGGCGCCAACCTTGAACATTTGCATATTGATAGAAATATATTGCTGAACGAATGTGTTTAGTGTTATTAGTTTGATGCCTATGACTTGTTGAATTTCTAGATAACTGTCTTTTGATTGATTGGTTGTAATTACTGATTATGTATTTGTCGTTATGGTTGTCTTGCTGGGCCTTGGCTCACGGGAGCAACGTTCTACAGGTAATGGCAAGGGTAAGCTGGACCAACCATGAGTTGGAGAGCTCTTAGCGCGAGGTGTACATAGTCAGCTGCTCGTCCGCCATGGCAGAGGGAAAGTACAGGGACAGAGCCTAAAATTTGTATTTTGCCATTAGAATGGCCACTGGTTGTATATACTTTTGAGAATTGTAAATTATTTCTTAAACCTTGTTTTTGGGATCCCATGTACCAAGAAATTATTTTAATGAAAATTAACCATTTACAATCAAAATCTTTTAACCATAACTTGATTATTGACTGTCGGATCACGTTTTTACTCAAATGACTTGATTAGCAAGTCCTGCACTATTTCAAATACATAGTGTAACGGTCTTGGTTATCCAGGGCGTTACAAACTTTAAGCATTTTAGTTCAATCGGAGGCTTCTTCGAGCAATTTCAAGAAATTTCTTCAACAACTTTACTTCCAGTAAGTTTTTAAACCCCTCCTATTGATTTTGTAGCAATTTTTTTGCATCTTTGATCGTGATTTGTAACTTGTTTTGTATGTTCTTAATTTGTTCTCGAGGGTAATTGGTTTCGCGTATAAATGCATAGGACATTTTGGGATAAAATAGGTATTTTAGGAAATTTATGGCATATAATGATGTTTACAAAGGGTCTTTGGGCATATTGTTACTGATAATCGAAGTAAAAATTTGATTTTTGGTATTTTGGAAAAGCTTGATTTTTCCCGCCAATTTATGAAGTTGAAAAGTTTTTGTGAATTTTTTTTCAAATTCACTTTTTGATATGTTTTTCCAACCTGCTCATATTTTTTTTGTGTTTGTACTCAGATGTTGTTGGTAGGATAAAGGCTTAACTTTTATCTACCAGCAGCACTATCATTTTTCACTTTATTTTTTTTCTAGTTGTTGTAGATTCTCACTTCCCCTTATTCTTCTCAGATATTGATGTATGATCCCTCGACAAGAACCATCAAAGAAAAAACTAAGTATGGATCATGTTAAACAAATTGCCCAAAGAAAAAGAAAAACCATCGACTTACCTACCAGCCATCCAAAAGCAAATACTGAGGGTCCTTCAAGCAACCCTCAACCAATAAAGGTTGCACCACCCGAGATCCAAACTAATACCCGTCTACAATAGGGCCCATGAGCAGATGTACCTTGTTACATTGCCCCTCTAAGTGTCATATCGACCAGGATAGTGGCATAGTATCCCAAAAAATATGGGTTTTATGGGATTATTTTATATATGCCTACACCCGACCATAGGACAAATGTGCCCAGAGGGGCCTTTAGTGCCTGGTCAAGATAACACATAAAAGCGGGGGCAATTTTGCCCTTGCAAAAATTTTTTTGAGGGGTAGCAAAATATTTTGAGGTCGCCCATTTTCAAATAATCCCCAACGGATATAGAGTGCTGATGTAACGCCCTAGTTACCCCAGAACAGTTACGGTGAACTAGAAATTTGACCCGCTACCCGAGTCCTTTGGTTAAAAACGTGCTTCTAAGTGTTATTAACAAGCTAAGGTGCAAAAACCAATAAAAAGGAAATGATATATTTTATTAAATAAATAAAATTGTTCATGGGCCCATAAAAGCATTTACAAGTTATCTACAACTCAAAATGGTCATTACTGTTTCAAATTTACAACTCGTCGACCTAAGCGGAAAAAATAAGGTAAACCCCCTAGTTCCTCTGAGAACTCCTTCGCCGTGGTGGTCAAGCGGCCGCATATGTACACATCACCACCTAAGCTCTCCACTCAAGGCTGGGTGAGCTTCTCTTTCCCTTTACCTGCACCACATAGCACCCATGAGCCAAGGCCCAGCAAGAAAACACAATATAGCATGATATAATATCAACAATGATCATAATAATCATTCAGGACTTTCAGTCCAAAACAGATAAGTGACAGTCGCAAAAGTCACCAAGATGGGAACAACTCCCTTTAGCCACGTGACGATAGGGTCATCGGGGCTTAACAGATAAGTGAACCTTTCACTAGCTTAAACAAGATAGGTGCATGGTGACTAGTCACCAACATAACCTTCCTCATGACCATAGAGTCATAACCCTGGAACATCATTCCTTAGCCATGTGACAAACGGTCACCTAGGCTTTAGGCCCTGGCTCTGAGTAACTAGCTTAGACTAGTAAAGCGCTTATAAGTTTCATCGACGCTGATATCGATTAGATCTAATCTTATTCGGCCCTGCATTCAAGACGCTTATACCGTTTCTGACTCTTTAGATCAGTGATACGCGACCAGTGTTGTCCCTGACTAATCAGTGCCATACACAAGTAAACAACATCTGCTAGCATTTAATATGCAATCAATGTCCACATTTATCAACCAACATGCCTCAACAACAATCATGCATGTCATATACACAGGGTGCAGTTTTCTTACCTCCGGTTCGAGTGAGAAATATAATAAGAACGACTACTGAGAACGATCAACCTTTTAGTTCCTTAGCAGTTACCTAATCACAAACAATTATAATCTTCATTAAGGAAAATCAACAATGAAAGGGTCTTAACCTAAACCCCACTCTCGGGACCTCGAAACATGCCCACACGGTGAGTAGATTCGATCTCGGGCCTTAAGGATTGAAACTCCGAGCCAAAAACCCTTAAAAACGCACAAAACAGGATTCCGGAGGAACAGAGCAGCGCTATAGCACTGCTCCTTAGCGCCCCAGAGCTATACTCAGAACCCCCAACCACCCACAGAAAGTCCTGTGTAGCGCTAAAGCACCCTAGGGTGGGCGCTGTAGCGCTACCCCCAGAACAACACTCCCCTGAAACCTCCTTCTTCGACTCCTTCGATTCTAAACTGATTCCAATGCTTCCAAATCCCATTTTTTGTGCCAAATGAACCCAAAACCCATCCTCACATACCCCAAACATCACAACCATAAGAACCCTAGCCAAAATTCCCAAAAAAACCAAGTATTCAACTTAGAAATCTCAACTACAAATAAGAACTAAAACAGGGCAAACAAGGGGATTCAATGGCTAGAAACTTACCTCAAACTCAAATTATGATGCTCTTAAATAGTGGAACACACTCCCAAACTCCCAAGGCTTACTTCCCAAGCTTGAATCCTCAAAAATGGCTCAAAAATATCAAAGGAAACTGAAGGAGAAAAGATACGTGAAAGCTCTTTAAGTTACTCTGTTTTTCCTCTTCTTTCACAACCTAAAATGGCTTATATCTATCCTAGGGGTACAAAGACCAAAATACCCCTAGGTCTAATAAGGGTTTCTAAAGGCTCCCAAGGGCAAAATTGGTATTTCCCACGTATCTCGTTAATCATAATTAACACTCTCCAATTCTCGCTATTCTCAATAATCCCAAACACCAATAATTTATATCCCGTCACCCTCTAATTCTCGGTAACACTCTAATCATTAAAATCACCCCGAGACTCATCCCGAGCCCCGAACTTAAACCTATTATGACTAGACCGCTAATTAATATTCCATGATCGTCTCATGCCGAATAGCTCGAACAAACCCACATTATAATGTGGTCTCAACAATAAATCACCGACATGCATACAAATATACAATTATGCCCTCAACGGGCCAAATTACCAAAATATCATAATAATCAAATGTGGACCCACATGCATGCATTTAACATCATATTATAATATAATTCTCATAAACATGCATATTATCATTTAATGGAAAAATTAAACAGTTATGGCCCTCCCAGCCTACTAATCCAGCCGTTAAACTGCATTAGGGATTTTGGGGCATTACGGCTGACAACACTCTATATTCTGTATAACCATAAAAAATGGCCTGTGCCCACCCCTCACGAGATCAATTTTTTGTTCGATCTCAAATCCAACTCCAAAAAAAAAAATAACATTGGGTTCTTCCATTTGTATCACCAGGAATTTGGTCGCACATTCCAAAGTGATATAACTAACAGATCCAATATGGAGAAATACTTCCAAGAGTATTTCCTCATAATGGATTTGGACGCAAATAACATGGCCTTCACTTGGGGAGGTAAACTCTTTAATCTCTGTTCGGTATGCTCTTGGTCGCTTTTTTATTTTTTCTCTGTCCTTAGTCAATTTTTATTGTGTCTAGGTCTATGTTACCGAGCAGATCCCACTCCAGAAATGGAGATAAGGGCTGTGTCACTGGCCAGCATGAAACATATAGAAAAAAAAAAGAGCTGGTCAAGGAAAGTAATTAAAGGTTTGTTGGCCTTTTGGAGCCTCACCAAGAGGTGAGGGAGTCGACTTCGGGGACTGCCACTGGAGATGGCACTAAGGAACAAGCAAACCCCTAACACCAATAAGATGTGTCACAACCCCCGAGGCGTCGTTCGATGGGAGTGACCATCCACGAGCCAGACCCCAACGCTCGACTAGCTGAGATCACTCCTAAACATGGGAAGGGAAAACCAAAGTTGCCTAAATATGTTGGTCGCTGTTTGAATCCTCAGATGAGAACGGTGTCAATTTTTCTCTCTTAGATACATTTCCCATCCCTTATCATCTGTTCTATAAGGATGGCAATTTTATTTTTTTGACCAATAGTTTTAGCTTGGACTTCTTTGAGGTAGATAGTGATTATAGTTGTAGTTCCTTAGATAACGTAGAGAACAATAATTGTAGTACAGGTACAATAGTTAGAATTTCTTTTGGTTTGTGTTCTCATTACACAAAACTTTTTTTAACACATCTTCTCGTTCTTTTTTGTAGTCATGCAAACCAATGCTGCGTTGAACATATATGCCTCCGAGAGGAAATCCGCTGGCCTGAAAAAATCGAGCAAGAGAGACGCTGAAGATGCCAGTGGGGCACCTCCAAGCAAAAAGACGTGAGCAGTAGACACTCCAGCTTCCACTCCCTCCAGGACAACCACTCCTCCTCTGTACCGCCCTACGGCATTAGAGTCGTTACTAAGTGAGTTTAAAATGTGCAACTAACTCGCTAATCGAGGTTTTAGGACAAAAGTGTAATTAAATCATAATCAGAGTCATAAATTTGAAAATAAATATTTCATTGAAAAATTATAAAGCGTTTAATATTTGGGATCCCAAAAACATTGTTTAGAAATATTTACAACTTAAATTATAACCAAAGTCAACTAAACGACAAAATTGAAGTTTATTACAGTAATCTCCCCAAAACACCCCTGACCGTGGCAGCCAGGTAAACTAGACATGTACGCGCCGCTCATCACACTCACCATACTCAAGGTTGGTCGACTTTCCCCTTGCCTTTACCTGCACCATAAAGCACCCGTGAGCCGAAGCCCAGCAAGAAAACCCTCACAAGCAGATAACATATGCATAATAACACTTAACATATAAACATGCCATCATCAATCTATACATATACGACCATGTCGTCACAGGCGTTTTACTAGGCCTTGGATTCGCGATCTATACCATAAGGATATCCCAGGTACCCCTTGGGGTCTCGTCCTGGCAACTCGTACTCCGCGTGCTAAATGCTACTACCGGCCCCTTGCCATTCTCGGCCTTTGCCACTCCCGGCCTTCGCCATTCCCAGCCTTCGTCGTTCCATCATTTACATACACATATGATAAAGCTAAGTAGAATTCTAAACAATTATAAATTCAATCAAAGGGCCATGCCCCACAACACAGTCATATAGGGGCAACACAAGCTCTATGGAAACAATAGTTTTCTTACCTGTGTCCCAAGCATTCTAAGCACCGATATCCTGAGCACAGTTCCCTAGTCCGAGCCTCGCCGAAGCCCTAATCATAAAGCATTAACAATATCCACCCATCAAGCTCTAATCCATTAAATAACTTCAAGCCATCATTCTAATCTCCGGGACATTGAATTCTATCATTCCGGTTGATAAAATCCATCCGAGCTAGTGAATTCCTGAGCCTAAAACCTCTTAAAAACCAAAAGTACCTTAAGCGCCGTGGCCCACAGCTCAACCCAAGGCCTTGCGTCAAAATAGCGCACACGCACCGCGACCCTTTCTGAAGGGCACTGCAGCGCGCCTTCATTTCCAGGCGCCCTAAATTCTATGGGGCCGCGGCTCAGCAAGTACAGCGCCACGGCCCGACCCCTCGAGCCCAGAAAAACTCACTATTTTCACCTCAAAAACCAGTCCAATTAACCCCAGAATCAAGCTAACATTCCAAACTAGTTACCACAAAGATTATACTATTGATTCAATAGCAAAACCCAACAGAAACTCAAGCCAAAACCCTTATAAAAATCAAAGTTGAATCTTCATCCCTCCAACATGAAAAACTCTAATATTCAACCTAAAACCAGCTGCAAATTAACACAACTCAACATATTAAGAAGCTTACCTTGTACAGAATTGAATCCACAACTCAGTTTCCTAAGCTCCAAGCTTTCAAAACTCTAGCTTTGTTCCTAGCTTCAATTCCTTAGTTTTGGCTGGTTTTTCTCCAAGATGTTACGAGGCCTTCAAGAGTATAGGAAAACCAGAGCAAAGGAGAGGGAGTGGGTCAGTTTAGAGGAAGTCTAGGGGTTTCCTTTATTTTGTTTTATTTAACTTAAATCTATGTGGTTACCTCAAGGCTCAGGGTACCAAAAACGTCCCCGAGGGCAAAATGGTAAATTTTCCCAATATTCCCTCCTAGACATTCTAACCTCAAATATATCTCCAAATATTTATTTCCATAACCCGATAACCCCATAAAATATCACATACCCGGTATACCCCTCGACTCGCCCCGAGTTGAATTCTCAACCCCGTTGTGACTTTCTGACTAACGGCTCCCTAGAACTGTCTCAGAACATGCTACACAGATATATCACAAACATATCACATTTATGCCCTCAACGGGCTAAAATCAGAAACATGCCCCTAATATTCAAAAGGGGCCCACATGCATATTTAATTCGACTAAACATGCATCTCTATCACATATTCACATAAATTCACATATTATAACAATAATTCACTTATTGCCCTCCAGGCACACTAGTCAAGGCCCTAAGCCGTATTAGAAAATTTAGGTCGTTTCAACTATCCCCTCCTTACTGAAATTTCGTCCTCGAAATCACCTGAATAGCTCGGGATACTGCTCCAGCATCTCAGATTCCATTTCCCATGTCGCCTCCTAAACCTTGTTGTTCCTCTACAGTACTTTCACCAAGGCGATGGTCTTGCTTCGCAAGACTTTATCCTTCCGGTCAAGAATCTGAACTGGTTTCTCCTCATAAGATAAATCTTGATCCAGCTCCAAATTCTCATAACTTAGAACATGTGTCGAATCTGATACATACTTTCGGAGCATGGACACGTGAAATACGTTATGGACCCCTGATAAGGCTGGAGGCATTGCCAATCTGTAAGCTACCTCTCCAAATCATTCTAGAATCTCAAAGGGGCCAACAAACCTAGGGCTCAGCTTGCACCGAACACAAAACTCTCTCACTCCCTTCAAGGGTGAAACCCTAAGGAACACATGGTCACCAACCTAGAACTCCATACTCCTGCATTTCAGGTCTGAATAACTCTTCTAACGACTCTGGGAGGCGACCATTCGAGCTCTAATCTTCTCAACTGCCTTAATGGTCCTTTGGACCATCTCAGGACCTAAATACGTCCTCTCACCTTTCTCATCCCAATGAATAGGTGATCTACACTTTCTCCCATAAAGCATCTCATACGGAGCCACTCCGATAGTCGCCTGTAGCTGTTGTTATACGAGAACTCAATCAAAGGAAGACACTTACTCCAAGATACCCCAAAATCTAGCACACAGGCTCGTAGCATGTCTTCTAGTATCTGAATCGTCCTCTCAGTCTGTCCATTTGTCTGAGGATGATAAGCGGTACTAAACTGTAACTGTGTGCACATAGCCTTTTGCAGACTTTCCCAAAACTTGGAAGTGAAGGTGGGGTCCTTGTCGGATACTATCGACCTTGGTCCCCCATGCAGTCGAACAATCTCCTTCACATATAGCTCCACATACTGCTCCACAGTATAAGTCATCCTGACTAGTAAAAAGTGGGCAGACTTGGTATACCTATCCATAATCACCCACACCGAATCATGCTATCCTATGGTCTTTGGCAACCCAACCACAAAGTCCATGGCGACATCTTCCCATTTCCACTCTGGAATCCCTAGAGGTTGCAGCAACCCTGCTGGCCTCTGATGTTCAGCTTTGACCTGCTGACTAATTAAGAACTTGGCCACATAATCCACCATGTCCCTCTTCATGCCTGACCACTAGTACAAAGCTCTCAAGTCTTGGTACATCTTCGTCGTACCCGGATGCAAGGAATAGGGAGTGGTATGCAGTTCATCTTGAATCTCTCGCCAGATATCTTCATCCATCGGAACACAGATTCGACCCTTATACTTTAGTAACCCCATCTCTGAAATAGAAAAGTCCTTAGCCGCTTCGACCAATACGTTCTCCCTGTAACCCCTCAACTGGGAATCATTCCCCTGAGCCTCCCTGATCCTCTCAAGGAGTGTAGACTAAAGAGTGATGCTGGCTAACCGACCAACCACCAACTCTATACCCGCTATAGTCATCTTCTTTGCTAACTCCTCAGATATCTGTCTCAAACTAAACAGCTGTCCCTGGCCCTTCCGGCTCAAGGCATCAGCAACTACGTTAGCCTTTCCAGGATGGTACAGGATATCACAATTATAATCCTAGACCAACTCCAACCACCGTCTATGGCACATATTCAGATCCTTCTGAGTGAAGAAATACTTTAAACTCTTATGATTAGTGTATATCTTGCACTTCTCACCATATAAATAATGCCTCCAAATCTTAAATGCGAACACCACCGCTGCCAATTACAGATCATGTGTGGGATATCTCTGCTCATACTCCTTTAACTGTCTCGATGCGTAGGCTATCACCTTTCCAGCTTGCATCAATACATATCCCAAACCCTGTCTGGAAGCTTCACAATAAACCACAAACTTCTCATTATTTATCAGCAAACTCAACACTGGTGTTGTAATCAATCAACGCTTCAACTTTTTGAAATTGTTCTCACATCAGTCTATCCAAACATACTTTGTCTTCTTCTTCGTCAATTCTGTCAACGGCGTAGCTATTCTGGAGAACCCCTCAAAAAACCGCCGGTAATACCCTGCCAATCCTAGAAAACTCCTCACTTCAGGAACACTACTCGGTCTAGGCCAGTCTCTCACTGCCTCAGTTTTGCTTGGATAAACCAGAATCCCCTCCTTACTGACGATATGGCCTAGAAATGTAACTTGTGGTAACCAGAACTCGCACTTGCTGAACATAGTGTATAACTTATGCTCCCTTAATCGCTGCAATACCAAACATAGATATTGCTCGTGCTCTGTCTCTGACTGTGAATACACTAGAATATCGTCGATGAACACAATCACGAACTTGTCTAAATAATCCTTGAAAACCCTATTCATCATATCCATAAAAGCTGCTGGGGCATTGGTTAATCCAAAGGACATAACCAGGAATTCATAGTGTCCATACCTCATGCGGAAAGCGGTCTTTGGTATGTCCTCCTCTTTCATCCTTAGCTGATGGTAACCTGACCGGAGATCTATCTTAGAAAACACCGTCTTTCCCTGCAGCTGGTCAAACAAATCATCAATCCTAGGCAATGGGTACTTATTCTTAATGGTCAACTTGTTCAGCTCCCTGTAGTCAATACACATCGTAAGAGATCCATCCTTCTTCTTGACAAATAACAATGGAGCACCCCATGGCGAGAAACTTAGCCTGATGAACCCCAAATCTAATAACTCCTGCAACTGAATCTTCAACTCCTTCAATTTTGTCGGAGCCATTCTATAAGGTGTCCTAGATACTAGCTCTGATCCTGATACTAACTCTATGACAAAATCAATTTCCCGCTGCGGTGGTAGCCTTGGCAGATCTACTGGAAATAAATCTGAAAACTCGAATACCAATCTGGTCTCCCCCGGTCCAACCGACACAACCTTAGAGGTATCCACAACACTCGCTAGGAATCCTATGCAACCTCCCTGCATCAGGTCCCTAGCCCTCAATGCTGAAATCATAGGTACCCACGGTCCACCAGCTGTTCCCACATATACAAAGGGTACCTCCCCTTCTGATGCAAAAGTCACCATCCTGCGCTTGTAATCAATTGTCGCTCCATACTTTGATAGCCAATCCATTCCTAGGATCACATCGAAGTCATCCATCGCAAGCTCAATCAGATCAGCAAATAATTCCCTACCATCTAGCTCTACTGGCAAAGCTCTAATCCACCTCCTAGAGACTACCAGTTCCCCAGTCGGCAACAAAGTTTGAAAACCCCTAGCATACAGAACACTAGGTCTACACAGCTGATCTATCACTCTAGCAGACACAAACAAATGGGTAGCTCCCGAATCAAACAATGTTGTATAAGAAGAACCAGCACTAGAGATTTGACCTGTCACAACTGAGGGGCTAGCCTCCGCCTCAGTTTGAGTCAAAGTAAACACCCTGGTGGGAGCGAGACTGTCGCCCTGCTTTGGTTCCTCCTTCCTCGCTTGTTGGCAGTCCTTCTTCAAATGATTGGCACTCCCACAGATAAACCAGGCCCTAATCTTGCACTCACCCTGATGTCATCGTCTGCACCGAGGACACACCGGAAACCTCCTTCTGTTGTCACTTCCGCCCTGACGGCCAATAAACCACCTCATGCCCTCCTATCAGAAATGGGAGGAACAAGGGTGGGCCTTCCTCTTCTGCTCATTAGAGCCACTACCCCGACTGGTTCCAATAAAAGGAGGCACTGTCCTCCTAGCATCGCGCCTAACAGCGCTCTCTCTCAAAATCTGGTCCTCGACCCCCTCAGTTATGAGGGCCTTGTCCACAACCTGAGCATAGGTAGTAGTCTCCAGATCCAAGGTGATCTTCACATCACGGGCGATCATAACATTCAATCCCCATACAAATCTATCTCTTCTTGCCACATCTGTCGGCACTAGGTCTGGCGCAAACTTTGCCAAACGATCGAACTTCAAGGCATACTCTGTCACGGTCAACCGGTTCTGAGGCAGGTTGATAAACTCATCAACCTTCGCAGCTCGGACCGCAACACTATAATACTTTTCGTTAAAAATGTTCCTAAACTCTTCCCAAGTCATAACTGTCACATTTCTCCTCTCAACTACTACATCCCCCCAGATGCAGGCATCCTCTCTGAACATGTAGCTTGCACAAGCTACCCTCTCGTTCCCCTCAACCCTCATGAAATAAAGAATGGAGGAGATCATATTCATCCACTGCTCTGCTCGCAGAGGGTCTGATCTACCCTCAAAGGTGGGAGGATGTTGTTTTCTGAACCGCTCATATAAGGGTTCCCACTTATTCTCCACAACAGGTTGAACTGGCTCTGGCGCCATAACCTGCTGAATCGGCAACCCTGTAACCTATGGAGGGGCCTGCTGCCTCAGCTGGCGGAGTTCTTCCTCTGTTCGTTGTAGCCTTGCTTCCATTTCGGCAAGCATTTGCTGCCAATTCTATGGGGCAGGTGGAGGGTCCGGACCTTGGTTATCATCCTCGGCCCCGACTGCCGCGTAGTCTAGATGACTGACGAGGCATTTCAACAAATATGCTTGCAATCAACGATGCCGCTCATCAGACATAATAACAACATACAAAACCATCTCCCAATCACATCAGTCAACCATAAGCAACAATCCACATAACACTCAAATAACATATCACACACACAACGGGCCATGCCCTGACATCATGCTTAGATTAAATCACTCATCATGCTCTATATCAAATAAGTAGGCAAACAGGGCATTTAAGCACATATTTCAACATAATAGTCAATCATACCAACCAACCCTGACTCGAGCTTGCAACTAACAGCGAGCGTACATGTACGGTCATTCTCCAGAAACAATAAACCTTGGCTCACTCTGATACCAAGTTGTAACGCCCAACTGCCTTAGAGTCATTTCTAAGTGAGTTTAAAATGTGAAACTAACTCGCTAATCGAGGTTTTATGACAAAAGTGTAATTAAATCATAACCAGAGTTATAAATTTGAAAATAAATCTATCATTGAAAAATTATAAAGCATTTAACATTTGGGATCCCAAAAACATTGTTTAGAAATATTTACAACTAAAAATATAACCAAAGTTGACTAAACGACAAAATTCAAGTTTAGTACAATCATCTCCCCAAAACACCCCTGACCGTGGCAGCCAGGTAGACCAGACATGTACGCGCCGCTCATCACGCTCACCATACTCATGGTTGGTCGACTTTCCCCTTGCCTTTACCTGCACCATAGAGCACTCGTGAGCCAAAGCCCAGCAAGAAAACCCTCACAAGCAGATAACATATGCATAATAACACTTAACATATAAACATGCCATCATCAATCTATACATATACGGCCATGCCATCCCAGGCGCTTTACTAGGCCCTGGGTTTGCAGTCTATACCGTAAGGATATCCCAGGTATCCCTTGGGGTCTCGCCCTGGCACCTCGCACTCCGCGTGCTAGACGCTGCTCCCGGACCCTTGCTGTTCTCAACCTTTGCCATTCCCGGCCTTCGCCATTCCTGGCCTTCGCCGTTCCATCATTTACATACACATATGATAAAGCTAAGTAGAATTCTAAACAATTATAAATTCAATCAAAGGGCCATGCCCCACAACACAGTCATATAGGGTCAAGCCCTACAACACAACCTCTATGGAAACAATAGTTTTCTTACCTGTGTCACGAGCTTTCTAAGCACCGATATCCCGAGCACAGTTCCCTAGTCTGAGCCTCGCCGAAGCCCTAATCACAACGCATTAACAATATCCACCCATCATGCTGTAATCCATTAAATAACTTCAAGCCATAATTCTAATCTCGGGGACATTGAATTCTATCAATCCGGGTGATAAAATCCATCCCGAGCCTTAACTAGTGAATTCCCGAGCCTAAAACCTCTTAAAAACCCAAAATACCTTAAACGTTGCGGCCCTAGGGACTCATGTCGCGGCCCCCAGCTCAACCCGAGGCCTTGCCTCAAAATAGCCCACACACGCCGCGACCCTTCCTGAAGGGCGCTGCGGTACGCCTTCATTTCCAGGCGCTCCAAGTTCTATGGGGTTGCGGCTCAGCAAGAACAGCACCGCGGCCCAACCCCTCAAGCCCAGAAAAACTCACCATTTTCACCTCAAAAACCAATCCAATTATCCCTTGAATCAAGATAACATTCCAAACTAGTTATCACAAAGATTATACTATTGATTCAACAGCAAAACCCAACAGAAACTCAAGCCAAAACCCTTATAAAAATCAAAGTTGAATCTTCATCCCTCCAACATGCAAAACTCTAATATTCAACCTAAAACAAGCTGCAAATTAACACAACTCAACATATTAAGAAGCTTACCTTGTACAGAATTGAATCCACAACTCAGTTTCAAGCATCCAAAACTCTAGCTTGGTTCCTAGCTTCAATTCCTTAGTTTTGGTTGGTTTTTCTCCAAGATATTACCAGGCCTTCAAGAGTATAGGAAAACCAGAGCAAAGGAAAGGGAGTGGGTCGGTTTAGAGGAAGTCTAGGGGTTTCCTCTATTTTGTTTTATTTAACTTAAATCTATGTGGTTACCTCAAGGCTCGGGGTACCAAAAATGTCCCCGAGGGCAAAATGGTAAATTTTCCCAATATTCCCTCCTATACATTCTAACCTCAAATATATCTCCAAATATTTATTTTCATAACCCGATAACCCTGTAAAATATCACATACCCGGTATACCCGTCGACTCGCCTCGAGTCGAATTCTCAACCCCGTTGTGACTTTCTGACTAACGGCTCCCTAGAACTGTCTCGGATTGTGCTACACAGATATATCACATGCATATCACATTTATCACATTTATGCTCTCAACGGGCTAAAATCACAATCATGCACCTAATATCCAAACGGGGCCCACATGCATATTTAATTCGACTAAACATGCATCTCTGTCACATATTCGCATAAACACATATTATAACAATAATTCACTTATTTCCCTCCAGGCACACTAGTCAAGGCCCTAAGCCTTATTAGCAAATTTAGGTCGTTACATCCTCCACCTCCCGCATTGAGTCCTTCGCCGAACAGGTGGAAGGATCCTTGGTAGCAGAATTGTTGAGAACTGCTTCCAGCTCAACAACTGATAAATTCCAGAAGGTAGCTAAGCATCACCTCATCCAAGAGGCCTTTGATTCCCTCCCTTCGTTGAAACCCGAGCAGGTCCTTGCTCATGGGTTCAACGAAATGATCGGCGTAAGAATCTTTTCTTTATATAATTTTAATCAATCAACATTATCTTTTATTGATATTAACAACTTTATTTCGTCATTGTTCGCAAGCTCTTTTGATCGCGAATAACAGTTGGGGCCATGTCGAGGAGATCGACTCGAAACATGTTGAGGAGATCAAAGCAGGAGTGGCCAAAGTAAAAGCAGTAGAGGACAATGCTACTACTTTGACCGAGGGGCTGAGGAAGAGCAAGGAAGATCTGGCCAAAGCTAATGCTGCCAATGATAGATACAAGGAAGCTTCTGAGGCCAACTATAGGGAGGTAGCCAAATTACAAGAAGATATGGTCATGAGCATGAAGGAGACCACCAGACTGGAGGATCAGGTTATGCTGCTCGAAGAGCAGAATGCCAGAACCTTGGAAAGGTTCCAGGGAGGTCTACCATAAATTATTTTTACACGTTCTGGAAGAACAATCATGGTGTGAACTTTGATTATCTTTCGGAGCAGGTAAAACAATCTGAGCTTGCTCGGTGTGCTGCTCGCCTGGAGGAGGAGAAAAATGCCTCGGAATCTCCTTGAAATTTCCTTTGCAACAGGCATTGATGGAGTAGAAGAGGAAGCTGGGACCAGTGTCGACCAACAACCTCAGCAAGACCCCCCCCCCCGGCAATTGCACAATAGATATTTTTTTCTTTTTTTATTTTGTAATTAAAACACCCGAACAAATAATTCAAGGTTCTTACAATAGTTTTTATTACATCCGAGCGTCAATTGCTCATGGTATAAAGATAGTTCATTTTGATATTATTATAACATTTGCTTGTATGACAGAACTTAGTAGAACACTTTATTATTTAAAAAATTTGAAAATATTCTAAGTGTCATAGTATGCTTTCCCTTACTTGCTCGTGTGTTTACATATGTTTATAATATGATTTGCTCGCTTAGTATCTTATATGCCCCCCAAGTGATCGAGGAGCTTAAGGTTCTCGGTCACTCGCTATTCGAACATTACTGCTCGCATACTTATAAACTAATATGACAATATAGCAAAAAAACACATGTAATGAGAAATTATTTGTAATAAATAAAATAATTGGCAAGAATAAATGGCTGCGCACAGTTCCTTTTATTTCTTGTAAAAAATGGACAAAAATTTGTGTGTACGAGTGATCAAAAATTTATCTTATGCTTATAAGTGACTAGCCATCTAACTGGCCAACCCTTGTTCAAAAACTAGCAAAAAGTAAAATTAAATACAAGCCAAATCTTTTAAAATAAATTTTCATTGATAATACTTGCACATGTGTTCTCCATTCCAATAGCGAGGAATGAGATCTCCATTTAAGCGAGTAAGTTTGTATGTGCTTGGTTGAAGAATTTCTTCAATTTGATGTGGATTTTCCCAGTTTGATCCAAGTACTCCACCAACCTGGTCGTGAGTATTGAGAAAAACCCTTCTAAGTACCAAGTCTCCTACATCAAACTTTCTTTCGCGTACTATAGAGTTAAAATATCGAGCAAACTTTTGCTAGTAGGCTGCAATTCATAATTGGGCTTGCTTGCACCTTTCATTAATTAAGTCCAAAGACTCCACCAATAATTGGATTGTTTGTATTCTGGTTGTATGTCATCCTTCTATGCGAGGGTGGATCTAACTCAGCTGGTAACATGGCTTCATAACCATATGCTATTGAAAATTGTGTTTGTACTTTGTTGTTCTATGTGTTTTTCTATATGACCAGAGTTCCTCGGGTAGTTCTTCTGGCCATTTATCTTTTGCCTGTTCGAGCCTTTTCTTCAATGTTTCCTTTACCATTTTGTTTACAAGTGCTACTTGTCTGTTATCTTATGGATGGGCTACTGATAAAAAGCTCTTCATTATTCCATTCAGTTCGCAGAAATCTGTAAACATGTCACTATGAAATTGTGTACGATTATCTAATATGATCTTTTTTGGTAGTCCATAAAGTCATACAATGTTTTTGACAACAAAGTCTAGTACTTTTTTTGTCCTGATTGTTGCAAGTGGCTCAACTTCTACCCACTTAGTAAAGTAGTCAACAACGACTATTGCGTACTTGACGTTTCCTTTTCCTATAGGCAAAGATCTGATTAGGTCTATTCCCCAAATTGTAAATGGCCATGAGCTTTGCATTTGTTTAAGCTCATTTGGGGCTACTTGAGGTATCTTGGAGAATCTTCAGAATTTATCGCACTTTTTAACAAACTCCATATAATCCTCAATCATAGTAGGCCAGAAATACCCTTGTCGTAGAATCTTTTTTGGTAAACTTTCCCCCCTTTGTGATCTCCACAAGTAGTTTATGTTGCATGTTACTTATGTTGATACTTGTATGTGTGATATGTTACTTGGCATGCTTATGTTCTTAAATACATGTCTACGTTAATATTGGCATGCTTATGATATGTTGAAATGCATGTTTCTACTCTTTTGTGCTTGAATGCACTATGATTATTTTGTTTTGGTTATTTGATTTATGATTTAATTACCTATTTCTATTCTCATTTGAATTATGCTCTTGGGTAAATTTTAAGAGGGTTATGTCTTGCACAACTCTTCTTGCTAGGCTTTGGCTCATGAGTACTCTATACTGTAGGTAAAGATAAAGATGTGGTTATAGTGCAATGAGTTGGAGAGCTTTGGTAGATGGCATACATGTCAAGGATTTATCGACCGTAGGGGTCTGGCCTATCAGGGAATTTCATTATGAATTCAAATAAAGTTTTATGTTTTATTGTTGGATTCAAATGTTTGTATTATTTTATTTATTTACGATACTTACGAAACTCCAGAGTTTCTTTTGTTTTAAACGTTCGATTGTTAGTCACATTTGATTACTTTATAATGAGTTGCAAATGGCATGAGCCTGAAAGTAAGGTCTTAACTTCCTGGAAGTGATCAATAAGAAAAATTTCAGTTTCTCGATCAAGGGGTATCTGGCCTTTGTGCCCAGCAACCTTTTGCTTACGTAATAGATCAGGAGTTGGACCTTTCCCTCTTCTCGCACTAAGGTTGTACTTATGGCATGTTCTGACACGGCCAAATATAGGTGCAGTGGTTCCCCATCCACCGACTTCAACAAGATTAGTGCTTGAGCTAAATATTTTTTCAATTTTTGGAAAGCCTCTTCACACTCAGCTGTCCATTCGAACCTCTGGATTCGGCGAAGTATGTTGAAAAATGGGATGCACTTGATTGTGGACTTTGATACAAAGTGGCTCAAAGCATCTAATCTTCCCATAAAGATTTGAACGTCTTTCTGTTTCTGTGGCGATGGCATGTCATCAAAGCTCTGATCTTACTGGGTTGGCTTCTATCTCTCTCGAGCTAACTATAAAGCCTAGAAACTTCTCAGATGCCACGCCAAAGGTGCACTTTTTGGGATTGAGCTTCATCTCGTACTTAAGGATAATGTTGAATGCCTCCGCGAGGCCATCTGCATGCTGGTTCGATGTCTTGGATTTGACCAACATGTCATATTTGTAGACTTCCATGTTCTTTTCGAGTAGGTCCCGAAACATTCTATTAACAAGCCATTGATACGTGGCTCTGACATTCTTTAGCCTGAAAGGCATGACAATATAGTAGTATACACCCTTGTCCGTCGTGAAGCTAGTGTGTTCCTGGTCTGCTACATGCATCAAAATTTGGTTGTAGCCGGAGTAGGAATCCATGAAGCTTAGCAACTCGTATCTAGAAGTGGCATCCACCATCTGGTCTATCCGGGGAAGTGGGAAGCAATCCTTTGGACACGCTTTGTTGAGGTCCGTGAAATCTATAAAAGTTCTCCATGTCTCATTTGGGTTTGGCACCAACACCAGGTTTGCCAGCCATACAGGATATAGTGCTTCCCGGATGAAGTTGATCGAGGATAACTTTTTGATTTCTGATTTGGGGGCCTTTGCCCATTCTGTACCCAATGGCCTTCATTTCTGGCGGACTGTAGTTGCATTTTCATCAATGTTGAGGGTGTGACGTATAATTTTTTGGTAAATCCTAATTATATCTGCATGGGACCAGGCCATAACATCCTAGTTTTCTTTTACTCGGGCGACTATGGCAGCCCTGTCCTCCTTATTCAAATTTCTTCCTACTTGGATTACTTTGGTCGGATCAGTGTCACTGATGCACACATCTTCTATCTCCTCCATTGTTTCTAATGCTATGTCTGCCTCTATTCTTGGGTTCCAATTTGTCGTCTTCCCGGACCACCGCCCGTGTTGTTTGTGATTGTGGGACTAGAGCGACATCCTCCTCTTCTAGAGGCTCTTCGCGGACCATGAATATTTGTCTGCCAGTCACGTGATAACACTTCCGGGCACTCTTTTGGTCTCCCCGTATTTTCCCCACTCTGTCATTATCACACGGGAACTTTAAGCATAGATGGGGGATGAAGGTAACATCACCAAAATCGACCAGAGTCGGATGCCCAAAAATCACATTATACGTAGTAGGACAATCCGCCACCATGAATGTGCATTATTTGAAAGTGTTTTGAGCATCATTTCCCAATGTAAATGGGAGTTTTGTCTTACCCATTGGGAGCGATGAGTCCCCATTGAAGACGTATATCTGTGTTGGGCACGAGGCTAGGCTCACCTTCGTTAAGCCGATTGCTGTGAAGTCCAACTTGAACAATATGTTGACAAAACTTCCATTGTCTACCAACACTCGGGACACTCTTTTGTTGGAGATTTGGGCATCAATGACCAAGGGATCATGACGCAGTAAGTGGACATTCCTGGCATCTTCCTTCGTGAATGTTATTGGTAAATTCATCAGCTTTGGGGGCTGGGCTGGAGTGTGGACCAATGCGCACATCTCATCATCGTGGTCAGGCTCATTGAGATATCTCGTTTGGTCATTTTGGAAAGGTACTTCCAGATGGAGGCCTCCATATATGGTGGCTAAAAGGCCATCTACTCGAGGTTGCGCAATTTCAGGTGGATACAACATTGCGAGTCCAGGAGCCATAGGACCTCCAAGAGGTCGCAGTATTGGGGCCCCCTGAGAGGCCAATCCCCTCTGTCCTGGAGCATATCCTCCCCGAGGAGGTTGGAATTGTCCTGGTTCCCCTTGGACAAAAGGTTGCCTGGGAGCTATAGGTTGTCCCAGAACTCCAGTTTGCATCCTAACCCATTGGTAAAGGTGCCCCAGCTTAATCAGATTCATAATTTCATCCTTCAGCTGACGACATTCTTCAATTGTATGGTCTATTTCCTTGTGATAAGCACAAATTTTACTTGCGTCCTTTGGTTTTTTTCCCTTTAAACATGGGGCTTGGTTTCTGGTAATTACTACTTTGCCTATTGTGAGGGAGATATTTTCCCGGGTATCCACCTAGGTAGTGTATTTTGTGTATTGAGGCTCGTACCCCCTTTCCTTTTTTGTGGACTCGGTCCGACATTGATTCTTACTGAAATGTTTTCCCCGGGAATGATTTATGCTCGCTTCTGCTACTTCAATTTATGATGGTTGAATTGCTCCAGGAGCGACACTATATCCGGTTGGTGCCATTCCATACCCAGAAAAAGAGGTTGAAGATGTTGGAGCATATCTTGATGAAACGGGCGCATAGACGGTCGGGGTCATGAACAGCATCCCATGAGTTCCAGTGGGTCCGGACATTGCTGGTGGTGCTGGATATGTGTTTGTCGGGTATTGCCTCTCATATCCAGGAATGGTCTGTGTTATCGCCTGTGGTTCCTGAGGCCATCCAAAAGCATGGATTTTAGCTTCTTCCCAGTTGATGAAGCCTTGAGCTTTTCTTATAAACTCTTCTAGAGTGTCCGCCTTATGGCATTTCATGTCATCCTAGAGAGGGGATCCAGTTCATATTCTAGATTGGAGGGCTATTAGACGTTGCCCATCATCCACCTTAGTCTTTGAAGCTTCCTCTATGAATTGTTGGAGGTAAACCCTAAGGGTCTCAATAGGATGTTGCATGATGCTGTACAGTGCATTGACCTCCATGTCAATTTTCTTCACAGCTATGAATTGCTTACGGAAGGTCGACTGCAAACTACACCAAGACTAGATTGATCCTGTCTTGAGCCTTTTCAACCATTCTTCAACGGATCCGGCGAAGGAGATAAAAAAACACAGGCATTTGCCTTTGTCGCAGACATGGAATACAATCATCAGGTGATTGTAGTGGGATAGATGGTCTCTAGGGTTGGTGTTCCCGATGGAGGTAGGAATATCCGGCATATTAAACCCCTTGGGTAATACGACGTCCAGGATGTGTTTTGCACATGGTTCATTTTCTTCGTCTTCCTAATCGAAACCTCTGCCTTCTTGTTTTTAGGCCCGGCGGTCCGTGACCTTCTTAAGATCGACCAGTTGTTCCATTAATTTCCTGGCCATTCTATCATCGACGAGAACTTTATCGTTTCTTCTGTTGTTAAGGTTATTCCTCAAGTCGCCTCCCGGATGGTGAATCTTCTCTGTACGGGCCTGCTCTTGTCAGGCGTTGAGGCCGTCTCGCAAATTTACGCGGGATGTTTCATCTCCCGAACTAACGACTTCTGGTTCGTCTCTGTGCTTATGTCCCCTGTGATCCTTATTAACGGATGCACTGGGATAAAAATGTCTTCCCTGGGCATCGTGTCCCAGAGCATTACGGGGCCTCGTACCCTGCGGGTATTTCCCCTGCGGATTGTTCAGGAGATTTCATCCTGGGGTAGGATTCACCAGTTCTTTCTTAGGGTCCACCCTGGTCTTTGGAGGGGGAGGAGCTGGAGGATTCTTCTTTTGGGGGTTATTTTTTTGGCGGGATCGGCTGCTTTTGCCTTCCCTTTGTCTTGAATTGGGTTAGAAGGACTGGCTCCGGGATGAATAGATCGTCCCGGAGGAAAAATGGGGGTTGCATTGTTGGGAGTGCCAGTCCCTATAAGTAAGACAACTAGCTGAGTTTTTGTGAGAGGAACTACTACGGGATCAATTGTAAAGCCATGAGCAACAATAAATTCTTGAAGAGCCAGGACAGATTCTTGCATCTGGCATATGGTCTCTTGTTGTTTCGCAATCTTTGCCTCTTGATCGAGGACCTATCGTCTTAAATGAACTACTTCCGGGTACTCTAGTTTAGGTTCCATATCATTCTCGTCGGGGTTGATGGGATTTTTGGCCTCATGGTCTTCGTACCCCTATCCATCTTCTTCGTAATACTCTTTGTCGTATTCACCCCCTTCTTCGACGTTCTGGGAGTCATCAGGCAGGGGCTCGTTGTAAGGTATATCCTCCGGTTAATCTTAATGAAGTTGTTGGTCCTGCAATGGTTCTCCATTGTCTTGTTGCTGCTGTAGTTGAGTGGGATCAAACACAGTGTCTGGTATTCACCATCTTCGTAGATGACAAAGATTGGTTCAAGCTTTCTTCTAGCTCTCAATGAATGCACCAAATTCTTTACCGATTTTTTTGGAAACTATAAATTTACTAAGAAATCAGAGCTAATAAGAAAGAAAAAGAAATAAACAAGGCCAAAGTTTTACGTGGTTGGGGCGTTAATAAGCCTTAGCCCACGAGTCAATTGTATTGAGCTTTAGAGAGATTAACAATGGACGTTTTCAGCAAGTTCAGTGGTATTTTTTCATGCATGAAAAAGTTGAATCCTTGCTACTGTGCACTAATGGTCTTATTTAATTGTGACCATGTAGTTTGGGTCGGACTAATTTGGGCCCAATAAAGATATCAACATAATTACCCTCTAATGGAGCTATAATAAAAGTGGAGAATGTGAATACAAAGTGTTTAATCTAGGCCCATTGGGTCGGCTTAAGCGTGGTTCATCTCAGTTCCTGGTCTCGTTATACTTGGATTATTCACCAATTACTGGACCTAGGATGGGTCTGGGCCTTTAGGCCTCTGGTTGCTCAGTGTTCGCTGGGCTCTAGTTGGGCCCAAGCCTCTCCTATAGTTCATGAAACCCATTTGACAATGCCACTTGTTCTTGGTGGAAAATATGGACAACATGATCGAATATTGGTTCCCTTAAGGGTTAATTGTGGAACTGAATAGTTGCTGAGCTCAAATTTATAATATGATTATAAATTAACTATTCACTAATGAATTAATAGTACTCAAGGTAAAAGAGAAAATTAGAAGGGTAAAATGGTAATTTTGACTACCTTTAATTAACGAACCAATATTTGGAGGATAGAACTACATGAAGTTATTATATCAATGGATTGCACGAAATAATTCTATAATAACTAAGAGTTCAATTTCATATTTATAGTGGAGTAATAATGGAATTAATAAATAAAATTATTTAATTAAAGAGTTTAATTAATAGTCTAGTTTATTGAAGCTTCGTATTATGGGTCCATGATCCCCAAGTCGCATCTATACTACACTGTATAGGGTGTGGGTGGTATTGAGAAAATAAATCGATAAATGACTAAAAATGCAAGGAATTAATTTTTCAAGGCAAGGGTATAATTATGATAATTATACGTAATTAATTAATTTAACTTATATGTTTTATTTGAAAACTATATATTAATTTAGAATAATTAACTTTGGATTAATTAATATTAAAGGAGTATGATATTAATTTAATGTATGATAATAAATTATTTAGATTTTATAAGATAAAGTTAATTTTTAATTAACTCATAATTAAGAATTTATGAAATAATACATTATTTTCATGTATATATATTCTATCTAATTACTTAAATAAATTAATAAGAAAAATTGGGGAGTGAAACATAGTGCATCATGCCCTGCACAGTGACTAGCGTGTAACACTAGGTCAGTCCCAATTTTAAATTGTTCAAATTTTAAATGTTATAATTTAAATTATTAAGAGATATTTTGATTTAATTAAAATATTGATTAAGTAATTAAATCTAAAATTAATCAATTATTGATTGAGTCTATAATTATTGATATTTTAGGTTTATAAAATCTAAATGTATTGTCAATTTCACATAGACACATTATTCAAAAAAAATTATAGAAAATCTGATGAAGAACGATACACTCTCTTAACCGCTCTCCATCTCCAACCTCTCTTGATCTCATGTTTTGAGAACATGAAGAGTCTATGTTGACCACAATAATAAAAATCTACACACAATAACAATTGACAAAGTCTAATAAAAAATTGAAATAGAGAAATGCAAACCCTAGAGTACAAGTCAAATAATTTTTAGCTACTAAGTTTTTAGCTACCAAATATAGTTGGTAGCAATTAATTATATTTTTCTACTAAATTATTGTAGCAAAATAATTTAGTTGCAAAATTTAATAATAGAACATTAAATATTTCTACTACCAAAATTATTAGTAGCTAATTTACACTTTAGGTACCAATTTTCTTTTGGAAACAAAATCTATTGGCGCCAAAATATAAATTTATCAACTTTATATATTATTTGCTACCATTTTGTTATGGTAGTAATACTGAAATTATTGGCTACTAACCTTCTGGTAGCAAAAAGTAAAATTAATAAGCAAAAAGTATAAGTATACCAATTACTAATATTGATAGCTAAAAATATCAAATATAAAATATTAAAAAAGAAAACTAATAAATCATACTTAGTTTTAATATATTTGTAATAGTTATTGCTATGGTAAGAACAAAAAGATTATAATTAAACATCTATATTATATCATTTAATATTTGTATATATTTTTTTGTCAAATAAAATTTATGTATATTAAGATACATATATACACATATAAAATAACTTTTTTGTGTCCGTAAAATATATAAATCATATAATAAATAAAATAATCTCCAATATAATTTACTATTAATATAAATATATATATATATATGTTAATAAAACATAACCAGCGAGATCTTATAAAACTGTCTACTAAATGCAACACACACACACTCTACCTCACCATTACCACTAACACTAACCCTATCTACTTATAAACCGTTTGCTACTACAGGATACATCTTTAATTCTTTCTCGTATATGTCCCAACAACGATTCTTTCTCGTGTATACTTTCATTAGTAATTAATCATTGTATATTTTGTTGGTTTTCTTTTTCTGTTTTGCATATTTTGCACAAAACTTGAGAAATTGGAGATTAGAAGGTTCTACGAGTAAAACTTATACAAGATACCTTCTTGTAATTTTGTATTATTAAAGCAATCTTAACTTTCATCTTCAACGTACTATGAGATTTTTATTTATGATTTTTGTATTAATAAAATAATTTTTACTTCTTCAATGTATTTGAATTTGTATGTGTTGACTCCATTTTTTGTCATCTTAATTATGTAGAACAATAAACAATACATTAGAAAAAAGAGATGAAACCATATATTTTCGTGGTTCAGCAGTTCAAATCTGATTACGTTTACGAGTCACTGTTAATATGAATACTCTCTCAAAGCTTTGAATGAAAGCAATTTGGCAGAGTTTCTTCATTACAAATTTTGTGCCCCCTTACAAATGAATTAATCCAGGCTATTTATATACCTTGTTGTAGGAATATCTTCCCCCAATTCAGGGAAATTACAAACAAGTATTTAAATTCAAAATAAATATTTCCATTAATAATACTAATTAAATGTGTTAATTACATAATATTCCACGATAATAGGGATTCAATACACAACTTTAATGAATCCCTATGAAATAGGAATTTCCAAACAGCTTTTCCGTGTCACAAACGCATCATTGAGCTCGATCGTTGTGCTGATGCGCTTTCGAGCCTGTAACTCATGCTCGAACACTACGACTCATGCTCGAACGTTGCGAATCATGCTCGAGCAATAATAGCAGACTGGAACCATTTGACAATTCGTATAAGTGTACTGTTGTTACCTATAAATCCCAAGCTTAATCCTTTCAAACCTATATTTCGAGGCTATCTATTTAATCTTGAAATTTAAGTGTAACAGTATGTATGCAATATATATTTATCTTAAATTTTCAACTTATATTTTGTTTTAATATTGCTCATGATCATTTATTCTTTATATTTTAATAATTGAGCAATTATATTAGTCACTCGATTTTTAAAAATATATATTTAATGTGAATAACAAAACATAACCTCTAGTAGAATTATTAGCTACTAATTTTAAAATATTCAGCCACCAAATTTTACTAGCAAAAATAGCATTGCTAATTATTCTAATAAAAAAAATTAATTTGCTACCGAATTATGGTAGCAAAAAAATATTAGTGGGCACAAAAGTTAATTATTTTGCTACAAAATATTTAGTAGCAAATAAAGAACATTTGCAACCAAAATATTTAGTAGCTAAAAACTTTTAGCTACGAACAAGCTACCAATAATTTTGGTAGCAGAAAATTCATTAACTACCAAAAATATATTATTGGCTACCAATTTTTAAGTATGTAAGAGACATTTTTTTTACTGGTTATTCAACAAACACTTTTGTTCCTCTTGCAAGCTTCAAAGCCTTAGTCGAGCACCATTTGAATCTTTTTGATGAACATAATCAATCGCAAGGCTTAAACATGAGATGAATCATTGTTCAAATTCTCTATATCCTAGCCCTTCATTAATGCTTGACACATTCTCTAGTAGGAATGAGAATTGGAATTTAACAATCCTTAAATTTTACATATACAAGCACTTCATTTATGAAATTCTTGGAGAAAACTTATGATGTTGAAAGCTAGAGAGAGAGGGGTTAGAGAGACATTTGAAAGAGTGATCAAGTCAATCAAAACAATAAAAGAACCCTTTTATAGTGTAGGCACCGTCATTAATTTTAACCAATATAATTAGTACTTTTGAACACATCATTTGGAGCTTAAAATAAGTGTTTGTACGGACACGTCAGGTGATGCATCGCCTAACGAGAGGAAATGCAATACCATATGGGAAAGTCCAACTTCTCAAAAGTGACCTTAAACACCTCCAAATGCTCCCAAATTTTTTAAGCATTATTAGATACCTCAATGTATCACTTTTGACCCAAAAATACAATTTTTAAATGCCTACAACAATAAGTGAAATTTCACATCTTCATTATGTGAAACCATTAGGGTTTCACACCTAGCTTGTGTAATACCACATGGGCTTTGTATTTTAACGAATCCTAACAGTGCATATTGTCCATATCATCCAACGTGCCCACACACATCTGAGTGTGTTGAGGTTTGGCTTGGAAGATTGCGGTGTGGATCTTGGTGCAATCCGGTGGATTGAATGTTCGTTATTTTATACTAAAAGATAAGGATGCTACTTTATAGGTTACAAGAGGTATTAGATTTGGATCTATCTTTTATTGTATGTTATTTAATGTATATGTACATGTATTGATTCTGGCTCAGTATTAAAAAGAAACTTTTTACAATGCACATTTCACTGCACACTCTGATTTACACATTTAATACTAACAGATCTTACAAAGCATTCTCGCTTACCTAGTTATTTCATAATGTAGGTAAGTGCAAGGACAAGATGGAGCAGTGAGTGCTGGTGTCTCCTTTGCTCAGTGTACATGTGGCCTGGCAATGGGATGTCATATACTTTTTAATGTTTTAATTTATCCTTAAATACTTAAGGCTCTCTCTAGATGTTTATTTGTTAAACTGGATGCATTTATATTTTAAGTATGCGCATATTTCAAAAAATAATTATATGGATTTTTAAGACATCATTTTAAATGAAAACACTTTATTTTCCACATTATTATTTTTAATATTAGTAATATGTTACACAATAAGTATAGAAAGAGGTTTCTCCTAACCGTAGAGGTTTTTGAGGTTGATCACCTCGACGTTAAAATCCCTGTGATGATAAGTTGTGATATATGTTTGCAATTGCTTTGTTATGATTATTTGAATGCCTAATCCATATTGCTAGTTATGAAAGCTAAGTTATGAATATGTGATGACGAGTCATATGTTCTACTTGCTTACTTGGTTTTATAGCTCACCCAGTTACTATGTGCGCTGTAAGAACACAACTTAGTTTTTAAGTTTCGATGGTTGATGGGGATCTCGTCTAAAGTATGCATACTTTGATAAACCCGACACAAAGGGTTGGCGGGTTCCAAGTCTTTCGCACATATGTCATTGTACTAAAGTCTAAGTCTAAGTTTTATTAAAGTTATGAGATGACTTGTTGGTCAAGCATTAATCTTTTATGCATTTAACAATCAATGTTTTTTAACTATTTGAGATCTCAAGATAATGCATTAATTTTTTATTATACTTTAAACTATTTTGTAAAGGTTATTTCATCTTAAAGTCATATTTCATGAGAAATTTTCAAAATGTTGACTTTTCATAAAGGCGTTGACCATTAGATTACACTGTTGTATTCTAATGAGTCAACAAGATATAGAATTTCACGTTGTTACATATAAGATATGGGTTACAAGTGAAATAATATCACTTGGGTTAAATCAATAATTGATTGTAAGGATTGAACCACCAAGTCTTCTCAAAATGAGAGAAACATCCTAGGTGTTCCAATAAAAAGGCGTTCTGATGCTTAAGTCAATAAGGATCCTCTCAAAATAAGTAGAAAAAAGTGTATGAGCTAGTTAAATAAATACAAGGTCCCATTTGGTGTTACTTATAGACAAAGTAAATTGGTTAAAGAATAGAAATACTCATCGTGATTGGTCCACATTAGAAGTAAAAAGGCGGTGGAAACATCACTTTAGGTAGGACCTCGTTAGATCAGAATATGTCAATCCTTGAGGGTTTGGCAAGCATCTTCCCTAACAAGGGTCAGGCGAGATCATACCCTTCTTTATTTCGAACCTCCTAAAGTCTTCTCATTTGGGAAGTGGGGCACTTAAAAGACTCATAACTTTCAAATCATGTTGAACCGCAAGCCCAATAATATATGAAATCGAAGCTCGTTCAAAGACCTATCATGCCTTGATTGGGCTAGCCCATCACGGTCGAACTTCAGGCCCAAAAAATTAATATTTTCACACTTTCATAGGCCCTGAAGATTTTGTGGATGACAACATGCTTCTATCCTAACCTCCTCTAACGATCTACTCATTGTTAGTAATAATGTGACCAATAAATAATTATAAAAATATATATTTCAACATATGAATAAATTTGGTTCAGAAAAAACTTATAAAAATAAATATTAAAAGTTAACTTTATTATTTAAAATGTGAACAAATTTGATTATGATAGAATCTTAATTAATTTGGAAAACATTTTCTCTCCTTCTCTCTCTTTGTTAACTGAGCAAGAAACCTTTCCTTCTTTATTTTTCATTTTTTTTACGAAAAAAATAAGAAACCATTACTTACCCCCTCTCTCTCTAAGAAACCTTTTCATTCAATTAACCCCCTAAAGAGTAAACCTTTTCATTAATTTATATTATTTAAATAGTATAATGTTAAATTAAATAATGTGACAAAATACTATTTGTCACACATATGTGATTTTTCATACCTTTTAACATATTATTGAGATTCGCAAAATTTGACACATGTGTGTACCCAAATGTGACATATTTTGGAGTTACAAAATCAGTTACAAATTCTTAGCTCTCAAATATTACCCAATAATGTATAGATTGTATGTTACACATTTTAGTTTGGATTTCACAAAGCCATTATTAAATATGGTTGTTGGAGACATTTTTTTTAACTCTAATTAGGTGTATGGAGGTTACAAAATCATGTGGGAAAAGGTTTGGGACGTTTAGGAAAAACTGAAATTTTGGAAGCTAAACTTGTCTGTGGCTACGGCCACTGATTATCCCTGGTCGCGGCCTAGGGGAAAGAGGCCAGTGGCTGCGGCACTGTTACTCCTGGCCACGGCCAGGGATGCTGACAACCAATTTACTTTTTCAGTTTTTTCCAATTTGAACGAGTCTAACATCCCAAATAACTCCCAAACCTCCCTTTTAACTCATAAACATCTAATTTAACATTGGTAACAGCCATGGGGGTTGGTGAAATTTGAAATTCAAAGGGTATCTCAAACTCTTTAAATAAGAGCATAATTCTTACTTGTAAGACGATGCTATTTCTATCCACTAGAGCATTTGGCTAAAAATACACCAAAAGACTTGATTATTCCAAAGAGTTATTTCCAATATAGTGAGAACTCCATAGTGCTTGAGATAGGGGAAATAGATTTTTGGACAAAGGTTGTAAACCTTGTTCAATTTAGTGATCCCAATGCTCTTCACTTTGGTTGTGTGAGTGATAGAGTGATTTCATTTTTGTTCTTTTTCTTACATTGTCTCTTCTACTTCTTCTGTTTATCTTCTTTATTTTCTCTTTACATATTTGCTTGTTTATTTTGTTTTAGAGTTGTAATATCTTCTTCATCTTTCTTCTACTACTTCTAGTTTCTTTGTATCTATGTCTAGAGTTGTATTTTCTATTATTCTCTTCATCTACGTCCTCTGCAATAGGGTAAGGCGACAACGAGCACGATCCTTTCCATCCCGAGCCCTGCCGTACCCCTAGTCACAACATAGTAACGAATATTCATCAAGAACTAATCCAATTAAAAGCTTCAATATTGATTCCTAGACTTCAAGACCACGAATTCTACTAAACCGAGTAGTTGAATCCTTCTCGAGCCCTTAGGTTTGAGTTTCCATACTCAAAAATCTCTTTTTGTCTAACTTTTCCAATTAGAGTTATGGCCCGCCCTGAAGGATCTCGTCACACCTCTAGAAAAAGAGCCCCTAAGCTAACTCCCTTGACACACACCACATCGCAACCCACCTAGCGTTGCGGTGCTAAGCTGATTCAGATAACTGCCCTAGCATCTGAGTTCATGAGGGCCACTGCACACCAAGAACAGCGCCATGGCACAACCTCGCGAACCCATAATTTCTAGCATTGTCTCTGAACCAAATCTCCTAGAATTCACCCCAAATCACAACTAAACCCAAAATTGAACCCCCAAACATCACTAATACACTCTAAGCATCAAAATGAACCCATACACTTCATGAAAACTCCAATAAACAGTTCAATCCCACTCTTGAGTTTAAACTCAACCAAAACTTAAACCATAACAAAATTTCACCTAAAACAGAATACGATTCCTTACCTCAAATGTGAATTCACGACCCTGAGCTGCTCATAATCTCGTTCCTAGCTCCAACCTTCAATTCAAAGCTTCAATTCTCTTCAAAATTCAGAAAAACCTCCACTAAGTGTCAAGAGAGAGAGAAACAAGATAGAGAGAGAGAGAGAGAGAGAGAGAGAGAGAGTTGAGCTGCTAAGTTTTTTTTCCCTTAGCTTATGAGGGGTTCCAAGGCCAAGTCTATCTCCCTTGACACAAAATGACTAAAATTCCCGTAACATTTACTTAGTTTTTTAATGCCCCCAAAGGGAAATATTGTCATTTGCCATATTTTCCCGCTAAACCTTAAACTCCAATTAAGATTCCCAAATAATCTTCCAAACACTAATATCCCCCCCTCCAATAATAATTCATAATCTAATATCCCCGGCAACTCACCAAATTACTAAAATACCCTTTTGCTCATCCCGAGCCGGGTATTAATCTCCTATGTGACTTTTTTGCCAAATTTTTCACTAGGATCGTCTCATGCCACAAATCTCAAATATATCTGCATAATAATGTGGTCTCACTCACAAACCACATATATTTTCAAATATACCCTCGGTGGGTCAAAATTACGAAAATGCCATATTAACAGAAATGGGTCTATAAGAAAATTTAATACACTTAAACATGCATAAATATTCATATCATCATACAACTTATATATTCACATAATCACACATATAGTTAATCAAATTTACATATATACTCATATTAAATCATAATAACACATAAAATCTAATTATGCCACCCTGGCATACTAATCAGGGCACTAAACCTTATTAGCAAATTTTAGATGTTAAAACTATCCCCTCCTTACAGAAATTTCATCCTCGAAGTTTACCTAAACAGGTTGAGACACTGATACCGCATATCTGATTCTAACTCCCAGATCGCCTCCTTAACCTTGCTATTCCTCCATAACACATTAACCAAGGGTATAGTCTTGTTCCTCAATACTTTATCCTTTCCATTTAAGATCTGTACTGGATTCTCCTCATAGGACAAGTCTGTCTGTAGCTCTAAATTCTCATAACTCAATACATGAGTTACATCTGATACATACTTTAGAGCATCGATATATGAAACACATTGTGAACTCCTGACAATGCTGGAGGTAAAGCCAACTTGTAGGCTACCTGACCAATCCTCTCTAGGATGTCAAATGGTTCTACAAATCTAAGGCTCAGCTTGCCCTTCTTCACAAACCTTTTCACCCCTTTCAATGGCGAAACTCTAAGGAAAACACAGTTTCCAACTTGGAACTCCACATCTATACGCTTCGGATCAGAATAACTTTTCTATCTACTCTGTAACGCTAGCATCTGAGCTCTAGTCTTTTTTATGGCATCATTGGTCCTTTGAACTACTTCAAGACCCAAGTATTTCCTCTCACCCATCTCATCCCAGTGAACGAATGACTTACACTTCCTAGCATACAACATCTCGTAAGGAGTCACCCCAATGGTCGAGTGGTAGCTGTTATTGTAGGAACATTCTATCAACGACAAATACTTACTCCAAGACCCTTCAATGTCCAAAACGCATACCTAAGGCATGTCTTCCAGTATTTGAATCATCCTCTTTGAGTGACCATCTATCTGAGGATGGTAAGTTGTACCAAATTTCAATTGTGTCTCCATAGCTTTCTGCAGACTTCCCCAAAACTTAGAAGTGAAGATGGGGTCCCGATTTGACACGATAGACCTAGTAACCCCATGAAGGCATACCATCTCTTTCACATAAAGATCAGTATACTGGCAAGAAATGGGAGGATTTGGTATACCGATCCACAATCACCCACAGTGAATCATGTTGACCCTTTCTCCTAGGTAACCCAACTATGAAGTCCATACTGATGTCCTCCTATTTCCATTCAGTGATACCCAAAGGCTGTAATAACCCTGCTAGTCTCTGATGTTCAACCTTGACTTTCTGACATGTCAGACACTTAGCCACATATTCATTCACATCTTTCTTCATCCTAGGTCACCTATACAAGGTTTTCAGAACTTGATACATCTTCGTGGTGCTTGGATGTAATGAATATGGTGTGGTATGGGACTCATACAGGATCTCCCGTCTTATAGCAGAGTCTCTCACAATACAAATTCACTCCTTATATCTTAGCAGACCCATGTCTGAAACAGTATAATCCTTATCCACTCTAGCTAGGACGTCCCCTCTGTGCCTCATCAATTGAGGATCACTCAACTAAACCTCCCTTATCCTCTCCAATAGTTTAAACTGCAAGGTGACTTTGGCTAATAGACCCACCACCAAATTTATCCCTTCTCTAGTCATATCTACTGCCAACTTTTTCGATATCTACTTCAGACTGAATAACTATCTCAAACTTCTCTGGGTGAAGGCATCTGCCACCACATTGGCTTTCCCTGGGTGGTAAAGAATCTCACAATCATAATCTTTCACCAACGCCTCTGTCTCATGTTTAGATCCTTTTGGGTTAAGAGATTCTTTAAGCTCCTGTGGTCAGTGTAAATCTCACTCTTCTCCCCATAAATGTAGTGTCGCCTTATCTTCAATGCAAAGACCACTACGGCTAACTCCAAATCATATGTTGGGTATCGTTTTTCATATTCTTTCAATTGTCATGATACATAAGCAATCACCTTCCTTGCCTGCATAAGGACACATCCTAACCACTATCTTGACGCATCACAATAAACCACAAACTTCTCCTTATCTGATGGAAGACTAAATACTGAAGTTGTAATCAATTGTCTCTTCAACTACTAGAAGTTGTTCTCATATCTATCTTACCATACAAATTTTTTATTCTTGTGTGTCAACTCTGTCAGTGGTATAGCAATCCTTGAGAAGCCTTCTACAAAGCGTCGGTAGTATCCTGCCAATCTAAGGAAACTCCTGATCTCTCAAGCACTTATGGACCTTAGCCAATCTCTCACTTCTTCAATCTTAGCTGGATCAACTTTAATTCCATCTCTGCTAACAATGTGGCCGAGGAAGGTCACCTGAGGTAATCAGAACTCACACTTCCTGAACTTGTCATACAACTTGTGCTCCCTCAACCTCTGAAGTCCCAGACAGAGATGTTGCTCATATTCTACCTCTGTCTGAGAGTAGACTAGGATATCGTCAATGAAGACAATCACAAACTTGTCGAGGTTGTCCTTGAACACCCTGTTCATCAGATCCATAAAAGTTGTTGGGGCATTGGTTTGTCAAAACGACATGACCAAAAACTCACAATGTCCATATCTTCTGTGAAAGGTCGTCTTTAGAATATCCTCATCTTTGATCCTCAGCTAATGATAACCAAATCAAAGATCGATCTTTGAGAATATTGTCCTACCCTACAACTGATCAAACAAGTCATTAATCCTTGGCAGCAGGTACTTGTTCTTGATAGTCAGCTTGTTCAATTCCCTATACTCGATACACATCCTCAATGTCCCATCTTTCTTCTTAACAAACAACACCGGCACACCCCACGGTGAGAAGCTGGGTCTAATGAATCGTAAATCCAGTAACTCTTGTTATTGTACCTTTAACTCTTTCAACTTTTCTAGAGCCATCCTGTATGGTGCTCTGGATAATGGTTTTGTCCCTCATACCAACTCTACGACAAACTCAATCTCTTGCTGTGACAATAATCCCGGTAGGTCCTCTGGAAGTACATCCAAAACTCATAGACCAATCTGGTCTCTACCGGCCCAACTGGCACATCCCTGGTGATATAAACTACGCTTGCTAGGAATCCTATGCAACCTCCCTACAATAGGTCTCTAGCCTTCAGTACTGAGATCATCAGAATAGGAGGCTTGTTCACAGTGCCCACAAATACAAATAGGTCCTCTCCCTTGGGCTCAAAGGTCACCATCCTCCTTTTACAATCTATGGTTGCCCCATACTTTGCTAACCAATCCATGCCCAGAATCATATCAAAATCCTCCATAACTAGCTCAATAAGGTCTATTGACAATTCTCTACCATTCACCTCTACTTGCGAGGATCTAATCCATCTCCTAGAAACTACTAGCTCCCCAGTAGGTGTTGACGATGAGAACTCGTCAACTATGTTAAGTTGGAAAGAATTGCAAGATAAAGATTATCAATAGAAAAGCCTTAGAAATTTAAGTATCAACTCTAAGAACAATTGCAGAAGAACAATGGTGAAATGAGTTTTTCATTAACTATGGTGCACTTGCTATAGTAAATTTTCCAACCCCCTCTCAGGTGGAGTTAGAGTCCATTTTATAGTAGGCTCTAATGGCCCTGGGTACATGGTGGTCCAGGGGACCAGATGGTACACGAGTACACTAAGAGGAGAGTGGTTCCAGGGTTAGTGGTGTCGGCTCTGGTACATGGTCAGAGTTCGTGGGAGCACCTCAGCTTATGTACCTGGTCATGACTCCACTACTTACCTCGTATGGGTGTCAGAGACGTGGCGGGGGTGTAGCCACTCCTCGTACTATTCCTAGCCGCCACTATTTGTCAGGTACAGGTGTCAGGCCTGTCCCATGATCCTTGTGGGCATGTACGTACCCCTTTAGAGGTACCTTGTTCATATTCTTTTTGTCTCTTATGGGCCACCTCGAATATTGGTATCACGCACGCGGGTCCTTTGGGCGAGACACATTGAGGAGAGATCGCCATATATGCGTAACCCTTCGGATGAGGCCATCACGAGATGCGCCCCGCGAGGCTGCTGGGTGCGCCAAGACGTTGCACGTGAGACGGTGCGTGTGGCCTAGGCATGGCCTCACGTGGACGTGCTGAGAGCGAGGTGTGCTTAGGCGTGTCGAAGCGAGGGGGGCCTCGCGTCTGGGTGTGTCCGAGGGAGGCAGGGCCTCGCACCTGGGAGTGTCTGAGCAAGGCGGGGCCTCGTGCTTGGGGCGGGTTCGAGCGAGGCGGGGCCGTGTGCTTGGGCGTGTCCGAGTGAGGCGGGGTCGTGCGCCTGGGCGTATCCGAGCGAGGTGTGGCCTCGCACCTGGGGCGTGTCCGAGCGAGGCGGGGCCTCGCGCCTGGGACGTGTCCGAGCGAGGCGGGGCCTCGCGCCTGGGGCGGAGTCCGAGCGAGGCGGGGCCTCGCGCCTGGGGCGTGTCCGAGCGAGGCGGGGCCTCGCGCCTGGGGCGTGTCCGAGCGAGGCGGGGCCTCGCGCCTGGGGCGTGTCCGAGCGAGGCGAGGCCTCACGCCTGGGGCGTGTTCGAGCGAGGCGGGGCCTTGCGCCTGGGCGTGTCCGAGCAAGGCGGGGCCTCGCGCCTAGGCGTGTCCGAGCAAGGTAGCGCCTCGCGTGACCCCTCGGATTTCTTGGTGCATCTTTACTAAGTCTTTCTATGAGACATGGGCCGACGGAAAGGTATCGGGTGGCTCGGATCGCTTGAGGCTACATGAGGACAGACCCCCATATTTTCCCTTGGTGGAATTTGAGCATCCACTCTTGCCCCCCAGTCTAGGAGAGGACCTTCAGGTGCTCTTGTAGACTATTCTCCTTAATTCTTATAAATAGGCCTTCATGCATGGCTCATTATTTTCACCTTAATTCTTTGGCTTAGTGGTTTTGAGAATCCTTCCCCTTCCAAGAGGTAAGGGGTTCAATCCCCCACTCCCTCATTTTTGCCATAGTTTCCTTCATTTTTTTTAATCTCATCATTTTTTTTACATACGAGCTAATTTTTTGGTGTGTCTATTTGGAGGCTAACACATCCTTTTGGTCTATTTTTGTAGATGCGTATATTTGACCATTCGGTGCTTTTGGCCCTCGACCTCGAAAATGTTCCATCTTATCTGCTTGAGGTATATTTTCTTTTTCCCTCACGTTCATTGGGTCCAAATTAGCATTACTCGGGATGGGGTACCTTGGCCTGAGCTTGCAGTGAGTTTGACCATTTGCATGCCCCTCTTTTTTATACCCTGTAGTGGGTCATTTAGGGCGTTTGCATCTAGAGATATTAAGCCTATTCCTTTGTGTTTTGTAGTCATCCCCTCATTTATACGTGAACCCCTTTTCGCTTTCGGGACGAGGTCTCATGGCCAGTGACGGCCCGTCCGACATACCTCCGGGGGTTTAGTTTATTGACCTATCCTCAGACTCAGAGTCCCCTAAGGAAAACCCTTACCAGGACTATGACTCCTTAAGGCAGGCCCGTATCTGCCATCTTGAGCACATGGCCGAACTTAGGCGTAAAATTTGGGTGGTGGAGAGCGAAATTGACTCGGTGTCGAGAGGAGACGGAGCACCTTTCTCCCCAGACCTTAGTGACCATGTAGCGAGCCTTAGGGTGACCCTTTTAGAGTTGCAGAGGGATTTGGAGTTTATGGAGGGACACCTTCCGCCTGAGACTTTCAGCCCATCCTCGCCTGATGACTGTGATTGAGCTGCCTCCGCTTCTCCTCTGCCCCTAGTCTCGGCTTTTCCTAGCTCAGCACTTCCGCAGTTGCTCCCTCGATGGAGGACTCTTACTAGGAAGAAAAAATGGAGGGTCAAGTGTTCTGTCTCTTCCTCACATTTTTCTTTCGATTTTGCAGATATGCTGAGGGCACGACGACAGGTGGCTTCCAATGAACCGGATGATGCTCCTTTACTGGCAACCAAACTGGTGTCGCGTGTGTCCGAAAACAAACTGAGGGACATCGTGGACCACTATCGCGTCCCTCCAGAGTACGCGTTATATGTTCCTCAGGAGACATGCTGGGCTGACAGTCCTAGGCCCGGCTTCATGGCCCTCAGCGAGCACATCCTGAAGGCGGGTGGTACCATCCCGTTACACCCGTTCTTTGTTGCGGTCCTCAACTACTTCAACCTTGCCCCGCTTCAGCTGGCTCCCAATGGCTGGCTGACTTTAAGCTGCCTTTTCGTTGCATTTACGAAGCTGTTTAAACGCGCTCCTACGGCGACAGAGGTGCATTTCCTCTACAACCTCATGCCCCTTCCCAAGTCCAAGGGCTTTTACTATTTACAAAAAGCCAACAACGAGGCCTCTTTGATAGAGGGCTCGGTGTCCAACCAGAGGTCCTAGAAGAAGGACTTTTTCTTCGTGGAAGGCCCTCTCTCTGTCCGCGAGGACTTCCGGGCCACTCTCAGTAAGTACCCTGAGCATCACATTCTCTCTTTTACTTTCTTACAACTTATTGTTTCATGACTTACGTTCATATCGACCATGGCGTGTATTATGCAGAGCAATTCACCGAACCCATGGTTGTCGGGTCGGAAGCGAGAGACATGAGAACGTTCCTCAGCGCTGACCCCGCTATGAAAAAGGCGGTGTGCCTATTCACCGTGAAGAATCTGAACCGCCATAAATTGTCCCCTGTCTTGGACCATCTCTGGGTCCACGAAGATGAAGGGGGTATTGTGCGAGCCTTCCTCAGATGACGATGAGGCTGAGGAAGATCTGGAGGAAGCCCCCCTTGACCGCGGGGGATCTCATGAGCTGCCTCCATCTCTTTGGGGATGTCCCCCATGTGCCTCTTATGATCCGGACATAGCCCCTCATTTTCAAGACCAGCAGGCCGTTCCGGCATGTTTTGTTTGCCTTGACCTTGAGGGCTACGATGCCTTCACTCAGGCTCCTCTCGACCCTGGACCATCGGGGACTTATTTCGCCGACCTTTCGGAGCCTCCCTCTGATCTACCAGGGCCTCAGTTTTCCACTTTCACCGCGCCCCCTCCTGTTTCGGCGAGCGGGTCGTCCGTCCTCACCTAACCACGTGCCACTGGTGCGGATGGGGAGCCCTGGGTGACCCGGATGGTGACGTCTTACGGGCAACGATACATCCAACTTGCCTCGGGCCTCCCCGTATCTGACTTGAACGGTCTTGGGAACGTTGCCCAGACGGACCTTGGGGAAACCCTAAGGCACACCATGGCCTGGGTGAGTTCCTGCACCTCGCGTCGGCCCTATTATGTATAGATGTACATGCATTTTTTTTTGTTACTTATTGTTGATGTTGTTAACTTTCTTGTGCAGGCCTATACCGTGGCTCTACGGTTTGCCGACTCGTCTAGCAACCTCTCCGCGTCTACTACTGAGAGGGACTGCCTTACAGCCCGGGTCCAGGAGCTCGAGAAAGAGCTTGAGAAAACCCAGTCTGAGCTAAAGAAGGTTTGGACCAACCTTGCCACCTCGTCGAGAAGGAAGCTGAAGGTGGTTGCCAAGGCCTCGAAGCTGAAGGACCAAGTTGCCAGCCTGAAGAGCGAACTCCAGGCGACCAAGGATATCGCGGCAGTGTCGCAGGAGAGGGTTACTTATTTAGAGGCCGAAGTCGAGTCTATCAGGGTCGAACTCCAGACTGCAAGGGCCCAAGTCGAGGCTACCAGGACCGAACTCTAGGCTGCTAGGGCCAATGTCACCACGTTGCAGGAGAGAAATGCTTCCTTGGAGGCAGAGAAGACGGCCATTGAGTACAGGTCCATAGACCGCGCCCTTTACAGCGTGTGGAGGCAGGATCCCAATTTTGATTTCTCTTCTTTTGGTGAGCACGCCGTCGCTCAAGCGGCCATGTGGAGCACCCACGGTAGGAGGCCTTGAAGTAGTTATTTCATAACTTTTGTCTGCTAGCCCACCATGGGTGTACGCTCTTTTTTGAGACTTTGTAATATCATTATCACTACTATTTTTCTTTTGTAAATCCTGTCATGTCCTCAAGACTCCCTTTTTTAATGTATATATACATTGTGGTTATTTATCTCTTATTCCACTGCATTTGAGGCCCTTTTGAGCCTGTATGATGGGGTTTGGCAGGTTCCCCTCTTTTATTTACCAGGCTGGAGGTCCTTCGGAGCCCACGTGAAAGGGTTCACTGGGACCTCTTTTGGTGCCTCTTGATTACTTTTATAAGGATATTTTGACCCCTTGGGTCCTAGCTATCCTTTTATATATTCTTGTGCGCACTTATTATTTTTTTGCGAGAAGCGTCCTTCTCGTCGTTATTCATAGTACTATTTTTGCAAGGGTCTCTTTTAGGACCCTTTTTGGCTAGACGACTTGGTGGCTGCTCTAGACTTATTATTGTTGTTACTATATATATATACATATATTTTTTTTGTAAGACCCTTTGGCCTCCTTGATGTTCACATGGGTAGCTAATCCTTGTGAACCCAAGGGATGCCTTGCAAGGTCCTCTCCCTGTTTTCTATATATAAGGACTTCGGCTAAGGCCCCGATAAAGGGGGTCCTTCTGGGACCTCCCGTTAAAGGGTCCTTTTTAGGGTCATGGTCCCTTTTGGGTCCTCCTGATAGAGGGCCCTTTTTAGGATCCTCCTGGTGCATAGGGTCCTTTTTAGGATCTTGGTGCAAGGGGTCCTTCTTTGGATTCTCCTGCTTGTTGCTTGCTTTATCTTCACGGGCCACTTCCTCTTGATGGAGGGCCCATTTTAGGTTCCTCCTAATAGGGGGTCATTTTTAGGGTCTTCCTAATAGAGGACCCTTTTTAAGATCCCCTGTTAGAGGATCCTTTTTAGGATCCTCTTGGTAGAGGGTCCTTTTTAGGAGCCTCCTTTTTAGGATCCTCCGTTAGAGGGTCCTTTTTAGGAGCCCTTTTTAGGTTCCCCTTGCTAGCTGCATGTTTTTTCCTCCTGTCCTGCCCCCCAAGTGTTTGGTGAAATTTATTTCGGCAGGCACTTTGGCTGATGCCCGCGTAGCGAAGAAAAGTAACACATGAAGTTGCAAACAGTTTCATTCATAGCATGCGGTTTACAGCCAACCTTGTAAATAAAAGGGTTACATCTAACTAGGAGGTTACCTAGGTAGCCTCTTTCATTATTACTTAATTAAGCTAAAACAACAAGGAACAAACTAAACACAGGTTCTTTCTGCACTGAGTGCCGAAGCCTCGCTGTTAGCACTTCTCAAGATGATCCGTAACTCGTGGGTCCAACTTGTGTGGGTCTAATTTGTGTGGGTCACTCCTTCATACACAACCATTGCCATCAGTACAGATGGTTTGGTGGCTGTGCGGAGGGACATGTTATAGCATTCCCTCGCTTCCTTCTGCTCCCCTTTCACGCATGCTACTCCCCCGGGAGTTGGGAATTTCATAGCCAGATGATACACAGAAGTTATCATCTTCAATTCTCTCAAAGAGGGTCTCCCTAATATCGCATTGAAGGCTGAGGTGCAATCCACCACGACAAAGTTAGCCATTACTGTGGTTTGCCTAGGTTGCTCCCCCATGGTGAGGGCTAATTCGATTGCCCCCAGGGGCTGCATCGAATCTCCCGTAAACCCATACAAAGACGTAGTGAAAGGCTTTAGGTGACGAAGGATCAATCCCCTCTTTTCCAGTGCTGGTCGATACAAGATGTCCACAGAGCTCCCGTTATCCACCAAGACCCGATGTACCCTCATGTTAGCAAGCTGGGCAGTTAGCACCAGGGAGTCATTATGAGGGAAATGCACCCCCTGCGCATCTTCTTCAGTGAAAGTTATCGAGTCATTCTCGCCCTTGAAGCTCTTGGGGGGCGTTGCTCCAAACTTAAAACGCAAAGTGGTGGACTTCGTCTGGCCTCCTTGGCGTACTTCTCTCGTCCCTTCCTTGAATCGCCTCCAAATCCCGGTCCTCCAAATATGGTCCTGACCTCTCCCTGTATTTCTGGGGCCACTTCCCGCGCCCGCGGCGGGGATGCTCCTTCTTCTGGCTTCTGGCTCTCCTTGCGCACATACCTGCCCAAATGTCCCCTGCGAATGAGCTCCTCGATTTCCACCTTCAAATGGTTGCATTCTGCGGTGGTGTGGCCGACATCCTTGTGATACTGGCAATACCTGCTGGGGTCTCTTTTGGACCGGTCTTTTTTCATTGGCGGGGGCCTTTCGAAAGGGACCTGGTTTTCGTTTGCAACAAAAATATGCTCCCTCGCATGGGTGAGGTCAGTGTAAAAGGTGTAGGGGCCCTGTAGGCGCTCCTCTGAGCGTTGGTGCTTCCGGGGTCGATCGTCTCTTGTTCCCTCATAAACCCCCTTTTACTTTGCACTGCTCGAGTCTTCTCGGGCTGAAGGTTTCGGGGGCGATTATCCTTTTTTGGCTTTGAGGTTCTCGTGACCATCCTCCACGCGAATGTATTTTTATGCCCGCTCGTAGAAATCATCCAAGTCTGTGACGTCCCTCTTGAGCATGTTATCCCTTAACTTGCTTCCTGGGCGTACTCCAGCTGTGATGGCCATTTTTAGCTCTCGGCGGGTCAGGCTCCCTACTTTAGCTGCCTCCATATTGAACCTATGAATATAGCTCTTTAGGCTCTCGTTTTCTCCCTGCTTCACATTCGCGAGGCTGGTGCCTTGCATCGTGTAGTTGTGCACGGCGTGGTGCTTCTGGTGGAACTCATCAGAAAGCTGTTGCCAAGACCTGATGGACCCCGGTCTAAGTCTTTTAAACCACTTGTATGCAGGTCCTTTTAAGGTGATGGCGAAGCAATGACATCTCGCCCCGCTACCAATTCCCCTCAGCTTCATCAAGTCGTTAAATGTATCTAGATGGTATTTTGGATCCGTGCTTCCTTCGTAGGGGGTCATGTGGGGCTCTTTAAAGTTGGCAGGGAGCCTGATGGCCTGGATCTCCCTAACGAAGGGTGACTCATGGTCGAACTCCTCCTAAAAAATTTGACCTCCAGAGGCGGTGATGATCTTGCTTCGCAGGCTCCTCATTTCTGTGTCCAAGTCCTGCCTTCTCTTACTTAGGGAGTCCTTTAAAGTGGAAGGGTTAGGATCACCCTTTCCTTTGCCCTCTTGAGGCGCGTGGTTCTTTTACCCGCCCTCTTTTTGTTGAGCTCCTCCCGTAAATCTGAGGGTGCTCTCTTTAGAGGTGACCTCGTCCTCGTTGAGATGGGCCGCGTTGGTCTTCAGCTCTGGCTTCTGGGCCTGCTTCGGTGGCTCAGGATGTTCGCGTTGCTTCGTTTAGGGGGCGTTGCTGGTGGAGTGTTGGGTCCTCCCATCGTCTACGGGAACTGTGGTCTCTGCCCCCTCACGACCTTTCTCTTTTCTCTTGGGCAAGGTCACGTTTGACTTACCTTTCAATAGGCCATTCAGCACCTCTTGCATATTCTCCAGGGTAGTCTCCAACCTTTGGTTCTTACGGTGCAGCTCACGTATTTCTTCTTCATATAATCGAGATTTAGAACTCGAGCTCACGGAATGGCCCCGGGGGTGCTTATGATGCCTATGCGTTGAGGGGCCCGGGTCCTGCTGGCAGGAGTTCAGTACTTGCGGCGATTTAGGAGGCAGAAACTCGCTGGCATTTCCTGACGGTACCCTTGGAAGACCCTCTCTGGGCGGGACGGCTGGTGACGTGACCTCTCTATCACCCTCGTGAACCTCAGGGTCCCTTGGGGGCTCCACCTCTCTAGGTGGAGGGGGATCCTTCATTGAGGCCTTCAGCTAGACTCCGTTAAGGTGGACCTCCACCTCCCATGGCTCCCTAAGTCGCTTTGAACGTCTTGGCATTTCTTCTTGCTGGAAGTAATGGTAGAACAGTAGCTTGGAACTTAAGTTCCCATAGACGGCGCCAAACTGTTGACGGTGAGAACTCCTCAACTAAGTTAAGTTGGAAAGAATTGAAAGATAAAGATTATCAATAGAAAAGCCTTAGAAATTTAAGTATCAACTCTAAGAACAATTGCAGAAGAACAATGGTGAAATAAATTTTTCATTAACTATGGTGCACTTGCTACAGTAAATTTTCCAACCCCTTCTCAGGTGGAGTTAGAGTCCATTTTATAGTAGGCTCTAATGGCCCTGGGTACATGGTGGTCCAGGGGACCAGATGGTACACGAGTACACTAAGAGGAGAGTGGTTCTAGGGCTAGTGGTGTCGGCTCTGGTACATGGTCAGAGTTCGTGGGAGCACCTCAGCTTTTGTACCTATTCATGACTCCACTACTTACCTCGTACAGGTGTCAGAGACGTGGTGGGGGTGTAGCCACTCCTCGTACTATTCCCAACTGCCACTATTTGTTGGGTACAGGTGTCAGGCCTGTCCCATGATCCTTGTGGGCATGTACGTACCCCTATGGAGGTACCTTGTTTGTATTCCTTTTGTCTCTTGTGGACCACGTCGAATATTGGCATCACGCATGCGGGTCCTTTGGGCGAGACCCATTGGGGCAAGATCGCCATATATGGGTAACCCTTCAGACGAGGCCATCACGAGATGCCCCCCGCGAGGCTGCTGGGCGCGCCAAGACGTTGCACGCGAGACGGTGCGTGCGACCTAGGCATGGCCTCGCGTGGACGTGCTGAGAGCGAGGTGTGCATGGGTGTGTCCGAGCAAGGGGGGCCTCGTGCCCGGGTGTGTCCGAGCTAGGCGGAGCCTCGCGCCTAGGGTGTGTCCGAGCGAGGCAAGGCCTCGCGCCTGGGGCGTGTCCGAGCGAGGTGGGGTCATGCGCCTGGGCGTGTCAGAGCGAGGCCGGGTTGTGCGCCTGGGCGTGTCCAAGCGAGGCAGGGTCGTGTGGCTGGGCGTGTCTGAGCGAGGCGGGGTCTCGCGCCTGGGGCGTGTCCGAGCGAGGCGGGGCCTCGCGCCTGGGGCGTGTCCGAGTGAGGCGAGGCCTCGCGCCTGGGGCGTGTTCGAGCGAGGAGGGGCCTTGCACCTGGGCATGTTCGAGCGAGGCAGGGCCTCGCGCCTAGGCATGTCCGAGCGAGGCAGGGCCTCGTGTGACCCCTCGGATTTCTTGGTGCCTCTTTACTAAGTCTTCCTATGAGACATGGGCCGAGGGAAATGTATCGGGTGGCTCGGATCGATTGAGGCTACATGAGGACAGACCCCCATATTTTCCCTTGGTGGAATTTGAGCATCCATAGTAGGCAATAAAGTCCCAAACCCCATAGTATATAGATCACAAGGCCTAAATATCAACCATTCTACTAGAGACAAATGAATGAGTAGCACCAGAATCAATCAATACACTGTAAATAGAGCCAACGCTAGAAATCTAACCTATCACTGCCGAGGGAGTAGCCTCAGCCTCTGACTAGGTTAGTGTGAAAACTCGAGCTGGCGCTAAACTATTAACTTTATTTTGTTCTACTCTCTTCAGTTGCGGGAAATCTCTTTGAAAATTTCCCACTACCCTACAAAGGAAGCATGCCTTATCACGACATTCTCCCACATGGCGTCTCCTGCGCCTGGTCATACTGGATAACACTTCTAGGCCTCATTGCTGTCGTTGCGGCCACCCTGAGTACACTAATCCTTTCTATCAGGACTAGGAGTAGTAGAACTATCAGGGGTCTTCCTCTTCTGGTCACTAGGGCCTCCGCCCCTGCCAATTCCAATAAAGGGAGGTACCATCCTAATAGCATACGTCTCACAGCGCTCTCGCGCCAAATCTTATCCTTTGCGCCCTCTACAGTAAGAGCCTTCTCAACTACCTGACCATATGTAGTAACCCTAGGCACTGAGGTGATCCTAATATACCATGCTATCATGGGCTTTAATTCCCGAACAAACATGTCTCTCCTGGCAGCATCAGTTGGCACCAAGTCAGAAGCAAACTTAGCCTACTTGTCAAACTTCAGAGCATACTCAGTCACAGTCATGTTTCCCTTAATCACTCTAGTAAACTCATCTGCCTTCGTAGTTTGAACTGTGTCGTCGTTATATTTCTCGTTGAACAAATCTCAGAACTCAATATATCAACATTCCAGGTCTAAGATACAACCTTCCACCAGATACGAGCATCCTCCCAAAACATGTACGTGGCACAGGCCTCCCTCTAATTTCCCCACCCTCATAAAGTCTAGGATGGAGGTGGTCATACTCATCCATTTCTCAGCTCGTCCTGGGTTTGGCCCTCCCTCAAAGGTCGGAGGGTGTTTCTTCCTGAACCGCTCATATAATGGTTCCCATTTGTTCGATACTTCTAGTTGTTGCTGTACAACTTGTACTAGGGCAGTGGGTGGTACTATTGGTGCAGTGTTCCCTGCTCGAACCTGCTGCAGTCTCAAGTGACAAATTTCTTCATCCTGTCTCTGCAATCTGGCTTGCATTTCAGCAAACATCTATTGCCAGTTCTCAGGAGCTGGCGGAGGGTCCTGACCCTGGTTATTATCTCTAGCCTAGATTTCAGCGCTGACTAGTCTGTTTGATCGCTTTGGAGGCATAACTCTCCAAGTATAGCTGCAATCAGCGACTCGATGTTACTTGGTATTCCACATGCATCAATAGTATAACAAGCATACATTCTCATATTCACCTAGCAGTCAAGGGCCAGGCCCTATGAGGATAGCTCATGCTCCATAATCAAGCATGCAAATAAGCATATATATTTAATTTAAACAATTAAGCACATAATCATATAATTAGTTACCAAACCCTGAGTGTACATAATCATAATCTTTAACAGCGAGTGTACATGCCCAGCCAATCTTTAGAAACTAATAAACCTTGGCATCTCTGATACAAAGTTGTAACACCCTGAATAGTCAGAACAGTTATACCGTGTGTTAAAAATAGTGCTTAACTCATTAAGTGTAATTAAGGTTAAACCACTGTTTAGTATCAAAAATTTTTGTCACAAGTTGGAATTTTCAATTAAAAGGTTAAGTAATTACAGGGGATGCCAAAAGTTTCTAATAAAATACAAGTTTATCAGAAATACAGACTTAGCTGACCTAAGCGTGCAAATTTTCAACTAAAGACTCATGTTCTGCAAGATATCTCGACTGTGGTAGTCGAGCAGGCTGAGTTTGTACACGTCGCCCCTACATCAATCCAACTAATGGCCATTCCAGCTTCCTTTGCACCTGTGAGCCAAGACCTGAACCATGAAGCACCTGTGAGCCAAGGCCTATCAAGAAAACCCATACAAATCATATAGATATCAAGATAAACATTAACATGTATTGCATACTCTATAATCACAATTTGTTCACATAGATTGTAACACCCTACCTCCTTTGAGCCGTTACTAAGTGAGTTTAAAACGTGCAACTAACTCGCTAATCGAGGTTTTAAGACAAAAATGTAGCTAAACTATAACAGAAGTCACATACTTTGAAAATATATCCATTCATTGAAAATTATAAAGCATTTAACATTTGGGATCCAAAATACTGTTTAGAAATATTTACAACTCAAAATATAATTAAAGTTGACTAAACGACAAAATTAGGTTTATTACAATCTTCTTCCAAAAAAAATACCCCTGGTCGTGGCAGCTAGGCAAGCAAAACATGTACGTGTCACTTCACGCTCTTCGTACTCATGGTTGATCGACTTTCCCCTTGCCCTTACTTGCACAATAGAGCAACCGTGAGTCGAAGCCCAATAAGAAAACTCCACACAAGCAAATAACATACGCATAACCATCAATTAGCACAAAACAAAACCGCCAACAGGCTAAACACATACGGCCATGCCGTCCCAGGCGCTTTACCAGGCCCTGGGTTCGCGGTCTACACCATGAGGATATCCCAAGTATCCTATAGGGTCTCACCCTGGCAACTCGCACTCCGTGTGCTTAATTCTGCTCCCGGCCCCATGCCGTACTCGGCCTTGCCGTTCTCAGCCTTCGTCGTTCCTGGCCCTCGTCGTTCTTGGCCTTCGTCGTTCCCGACTCTTGCCGTTCATTCACACATATATGCACACATATCATAATTAAAAAAAAAACTTAAACACGTATAAACATAATCAATGGGGGCTATGCTCTACAACATAATCATATAGCATCGTGCCCTGCAACACAAACTATAGGGCCTCACCCTGCTCTATGGGTACAACAATTTTCTTACCTGTGTCCTAAGCTTTCCGAGCACTGATATTCCGAGCATAGTCCCCTAGTCCAAGCCTCGCTGAAAACCTAGTCACAATGCATCAACAACATCCATCCATCATGTTCTAATCCATTAAATAACTTTGGGTTATAATTCTAGTCTCCGGGACCTTGAATTCTATCAATCTAAGAGATAAATTCCATCTTGAGCCTTAACTTTTAGATTCTCGAGCCTAAAACCTCCTTGATGCCCAAAAACACACTAAGTGCCACGGCCCCATGAACCCATGCCGCGGCCTGCCTCAACCAGAAATCCCAACCCCCAAAATAGGGCATGCGCGCCGCGGCCCAATCCAAGGTGTGCCGCGGCCCGCCCTTCTTCTTGGCCACCAAAATGTTCTAGAGGGTCATGCCTCAGCAAGAACAATGTCGTGGCCCGACCCTTCAAACTCAGAAAAATCCTCCATTTTCTCCACCAAAACCAAGCCAATTTACCCCCAAAATCAACCCAATAATTAAAGCTAATCATCACAGAAGTTCTACTATTATCTTGGCAACAAAACCTAAAAAGAATTAACCCCAAACCTCATCTAAAACTCAAGAATGATTCCTCACCTAGCTCACATGCATAACTGTGAATACCAGTAAAAATTCAACATAATTCATCAAGTTTTAAAGCTTACCTTTATGCTTAATTAAATCTCTGAATTAATCCCCTAAGTTCCAAGCTTCTAGCCCCGAAAGTTCCAGCTGGAATCCTTAGTCTCTGATTAGTTTTTCACCAAAATCCCCAAGCTTCTAAGAGAGAAGAGAGAACCGAGAGATACAGAGAGTACCAATAAGGTCCCCTAGGGAAAAATGGTAAATTTCCCCAATAATCTCTCCTAAACGTTCTAACTTCAAATATATCTCCAAATATTTATTTTCATAACCCAATAATATATCTAATACCCAAAATACCCCTCGACTCACCCCGAGTCAGGTATACGACCCCGTTGTGACTTTCTAACTAAATCTCTCCTTAGGACTGTCTCGGATCGTGCAACACAGATATATCCCAAATATATCATAATAATCACATTTATGCCATCAACGGACTAAAATTACAAACATGCCCCTAATAACCAAACGAGGCCCACTTGCATATTTAATTCACCTAAACATGCATTTCTAATCACATATTCATCAAATTCACATATTATAATAATAAATCACTTATTGCCCTCCAGGCACACTAATCAAGGCCCTAAGCCTTATTAGAAAATTTGGGATGCTACATAGATTTTCCAAACAGCATACGACTCATTTTGAGTAGATGGAGATTCCATCTTCATAATGGTCCCGCACTATGATGGATACCGTGTGCGCGTTATGGCTCTGCCATTACGGCATACATTACACATGTAATGTCGTTAACAGTCTCCCAACCATGCAATCAGTACCAACAAGTATATCAATATAAATTCCATCACAGTAGACATTCAACTAAAAATGGTTTCTTGACATGGTCATTGACGTGCCCTATCATTGGGGTGCACGCCATACACTTGGTGCAAGAGACGGTTTTCTTACCTCGAGTCCTCTCCGATAGGGTAAGGCAACAACAAGCACGATCCTTTCCATCCCGACACTTGCGGTACTCCTAGTCACAACATATTAACGGATATCCATCAAGAACTAAACCAATTAAAAGCTTCAAGATTGATTCCTAGCCTCTGTGACCTCGAATCCACTTAAATTGAGTAGTGAAATCCTTCCCGAGCCCTTAGGTTTGACCTCCTGTACTCAAAAACCCTTTTTTCTAACTTTTCCAATTAGAGTCACGCATGCCCTGAAGGGCCGCAGTGCGCCTCTAAACAGAGAGCCCCCGAAGCTAACTCCCTGGAGGAAATTCAAAGAATCGCCCTAGCCTCTGAGTTCATGCGGGCTGCGGCGCACCCAGAACAGTGTCGCAGAGCAACCCTGCTAACCCAGAATTTTCAACATTTTCTCTGACAAAATCTTCCAGAATTCACCCCAAATCGCAACTAAACCCAAAATTGAACCCCAAAACATCACTAATACACTCTAAGCGTCAAAATGAACCCATCAAATTCATCAAAACTCCAATAAACATTTCAATTCCACTCTTAAGTTTAAACTCTACCAAAACTTTAACCATAACAGAATTTCACCTAAAATTGAGTACAAATCCTTACGTCAACCATGAATTCATTACCCAGAGTAGCTCCTAATCCCATTCCTAGGTCCAAACTTCAATTCACAGCTTCGATTCTCTTCAAAATTCAGAAAAAACCTCCACTAAGCTTCAAGAGAGAGAGAGAGAGAGAGAGAGTTCAACTGCTGAGTTTTGTTTCCCTTAGCTTTTGACAGATTCTAAGGCTAAGTTTATCTCACTTTATACAAAAAGACTAAAATGACCCTAATATTTACTTAGTTCTTTAATGCCCCAAGGGCAATATAGTCATTTGCCACATTTTCCCGCTAAACCTCAAATTCCACTTAAGATTCCCAATTAATCCCACTAATCTTCCAAACACTAATATTGTTCCCCCAATAACAATTCATACTCTAATATCCTCGATAACTCACCAAATTACTAGAATACCTCTAGGCTCACCTCGAGCCGGGTATTAATCCCCGATGTGACATTTTCACCAAATTGTTCACTATGATCATCTCGTGCCACACATCTCAAATATATCAACATAATAATGTGGTCTCACTCACTAAGCACATATATTTTCAAATATAGCCTCGGTCAGTCAAAATTACGACAATTCCCTATTAATAAAAATGGGCATATACGCATATTTAATACACTTAAACATGCATAAATAGTTATATCATCATAAAAATCATATATTCACATAATCACACATATAGTCAATTAAATTCACATATATAATGATAATTAAATCACATTAACACAAAATCCAACTATGCTCTCCTGGCATACTAATCAGGGCACTAAGCCTTATTAGCAAGTTTGGGACGTTACAACAGCATTCTTTGTAGGGGTCATATCCTTAATGCCCTATTCGATAGGCTATATGACCTCTATACCAATACCAAATCCGCAAAGGAGATTTGAGATGCCTTGGAGAGTATGTACAAGGTCGAGGAAGAAGGTACAAGAAATTTCTTAATTTCTCACTATTTTGAATTTTCTTTCATTGATGGAAAAAATATTTTTCCTCAAATTCATGAGTTACAAGTGATTGTGAACAAGTTGAAAGTTCTCAAGATTGAGCTTCCCGATGCCTTTCTAGTTGGTGCAATAGTGGAAAAATTACTACCAACTTGAGGAGCTATAGGAAAAGAATCCTCCAAATGAATGAGGATTACACTTTGGAAGAAATCCAAAAACACATTAGAATTTAAGAGGAATCAAGAATTAGAGACAAGGGTGTGAATGAGTCGAAAGATGAGACTTCCAAGGCCAATGTGGTTTCACACAAGCATCCCAAGGGCAACAACAACAAAAAGAGTAGTGTGACCCTTTAGGTCAAAGAAAGATCATGGACAATTCAAAGGCGTGAAAGGTCATTGATTTGTTTGTGGAAAATCCGGGCAATATGCTAGAGTATGTAGGGATTGAAAGGACCCATGTGAGAATAAGGTAAATGCTATTGAAAAGGAAGAGGAGATCCTAGCATAATTACCATGTTTCTGTGCCTTGTTTGGGAAATGGATGTTTTCATGTAATGACCTATAATAAAGCTTGTACTCTTGAAAGCTATCAATAAGAATTAAAGTATTATTCTATGATAATTTTTTATTTTGCTATGAGATTAATTATTGTGATATGAGACATTTGTGTGAGAAATTAACAAAGTTTTAAAATGAACTTGTTAAAATAATTGGTAAGAGTGTAGGCCTATTATTCCATAATGTGATTATTTGTTTGAGAAATTCTCACATTACATTTGTGTGTCACATTTTTATTTTGTGAAATATAGAAAAGAAAGCAACTAAGTGAAGTTTACTTTCAAAGAAGTGTGTCTTGCTTTAGCAAATAAATAAATCAAAATAAACATTGAGATTTTTTTTTTATCTTCATCTATTGAGAGTTTATCACGTGGCTTAAAGGACTCATGATGAACTTTGTGAATTATAAGTCTAGATTTATCTTGGAAGATAAAAGACTTAATAGAAATAAAGATATTTCTATTTAAAAGTGATATTTTCACTTTATGTGAGAATTTTGGGGGTGATGCTTCAGAGTTAATCAATTTGTTTTCATAATGGTTGATTAATTTGGTCATCCTATTAAATAGGTGACTTAGAATTCCACATTCTAAATCACTTTGGCTATATGTGTATAGAATGGATAAATCTAGACATGATTGATGTCTATTGTTTTTATTTGATTCAAGAAGGAATAAATTTAAAACATAAAGGAGAATTTAGAAACAAAGAGGTTTCTAGAATCGATATTCAAGAAAATGTTTTTCTTGGATATTGATGTATAAAATAGTGGGGGAGTTGATTATGGTCAAAATCAATATTTTAATGGTGTAACTACTTTAATCAAACTATATCTAGCAACAAAGTTTTAATAAAATAATGAGAGTGTTTAAATAAACATACATGAGAAAAGAAATGACTCAAATGGAATCATTTCAACATCTCAAGGGATAAGACTTTGACTCCATAAAGAGATTCGCGGTTGATTGTATCTTAATACTAGTAAACAAACTAGTATTTGGTTCAACATGTAATAACAAGTCAATCAAGTAAATAGTAGCAGTACTCAAATTTTGTCCCATATGAGATATGAGTACTAGTGTGTTACCAAAATGAGGGTTAAAACCGAAAGGTTTTGTAATAGAACTCGGTCTTGAAAAGACATGTATTTTAGGGAAACAAAATATTGTAAGAGTTCTATCTATGTAGACCTAGAGGCGGTGCCGCCCCTCATGAGAATTGGGAGTCATTCTCAAGAAAATTCTATGAATAATGGAATGTACACATGGTCATTAATGGTGCAAAAGCGAGACATTAATGTCTCAAGTGAACATAGCAAAGGTGTGTGTGTTATCACCAGCTTTTTATCAAGTTATAATAGTTCAATGCTTCGGAAACCAAAATTTCAACAAACTTTATAATGGTCCATATTGATGGTCAGAGGAACCTTGTCTTAAAGGGTGACAACAACTCCATTGTTCAATCATTCTAGCAATGGGTTCATCTAAGAGAGAGCTTCAAGAATTTTTTGTCCTTGTTGTGTGGTGGTCAATGGTTTATGATGTTCTCTAGGTGGTAGGTGATGGGTCATTGTGACTCTATTCAATATATAAACATATATGTAACGTCCCAAAATTCACTAATAAGGTTTAGTGCCTTGATTAGTGTGCCGGGAGGGCAATAATTGATTTAATTATGTGATTATGTGGTTAATTTTGATATGTGTGTATTAGTACTTGATTATTTGAATTAAATGATTATATTACTAGACACGCATGTTTAGGTGAATTAAATATACATGTGGGCGCGTTTTTGTTAATAAGGGCATATTTGTAATTTTGGCCCGTTGATGGCATGAATGTGATTATATTTGTGTTGTGACTGAGACCACAATATTGTAGAGATATATTTGTGATGTGTGATCTAAGACGGTTCTAGGGAGCATAATAGCGGAATAGTCACAACGGGGTCGAATACCTGGCTCGGGGTGAGCCTAGGGGTATTTTGGGAATGTAGCGCGTGTTCGAGGTTACCGAGTAACGGGTATTCATCTAGCGGTTATTTGCGTATGTCGAGATTAAAGTGGGATTCATAAGACTATTCGAGAATTTTGTAGGAAAGTGGAAAAAGATGATTTTTCCCTTGGTTGTGTTAGAAAAGGCTAAGGGTTACTTAGGGGAAATTTGGACATTTTGCAGCTGGGGATAGACTTGGATCTGGCTTAAACACTAGAACTCACTAGAAAATAGAAGACAAAAAAAAAGCATAACTCTCTCAAGCTTATCTTTCTCTCTCTCTCGTTACCCTTACTCTCTCTCAAAAGCTAAGGAAATTTTTGCTGAAATTCAAAGGGAATTAAGGCTTGAAGTAATTGGGTTTAGCTCAGGACTAGATCATTAGTTAAGTTAAGGATTGATTCTGGTTTTTTTTTTTAATTTTGCAGCTGTGATTCACAGGTTTACTTAGGTTCAAACTTAGGATTTGATTTTGAGCTTTAGTGAGAATATGGAATGGAATTTGGGATGTTAATAATGTTGATGTTACTCTGATATGAATTCTAGACTGATTTCTAAGTCTAGGTTTGGAATTTGGTGAATTTTGGAGAGATTGGCTCGTAGAATTCGTTCTTATTTGAATTCGAGGTCCCGGAGGATAGGATATTATTCTAAAGTTCTTATTTGATTTAGGGCTTGGTAGATTATAATTATTATTATTATTATTATTGTTGTTGTTGTTGTTGTTGTTGTTATTGTTATTATTATTATTATTATTGCGTTGTGGCTAGGTTTTACCGCCAAGGCTCGAGTTAGGGGATCGTGCTCGAGATCGCATTAATCAGTCAGCTTGGGACACAGGTAAGAAAACTATTTGTGCCCGTAGAGCAGGGTATGGCCCTATTATTTGTGTTTAATGTGTGTGTGAATATTTGTAGTTGATATGCTATGTTTTGCATGATTATGAATGAACGGGGAAGGCTGGAAACAGTGAAGACCGAGGACGGCAAAGGCCGGTGTAACGCCCTGGTTACAGATTTATTTTTTAAATTTTGAATATTTTCTTTTAAGTATGACTAATCAGAAAATTATTCAGAGAAGAGAGGATGTGAGACAACTCTGAACATTCGCTCTGTGAAAAATAGAACGATAGTTTTCTCTCCCTGAAAATATGTTACAAAATTTTTGTTGTACACTGGGCTAACCATACCACCATTCTGCTGCGTATTAGGAAACTCGTTCCTAACACGTACCAGGAACACATCGACCACACGGAAGTGCCTCGTGCCCCACTCAGCCACATAGTAGGAGCCTCGCGAGGCCATCTTGCCTCGGACACACGGCAGGCACCTCGCATGCGGCTTGGCGTCTTGCTCCTTGACACAAGACTTAAGATCTTGTTTGTCTGGGTGCGAGGCCCCCATGAAGAGAGGCGCCTCGCTATGCAAGGCGCTACATTCCCAAACACTGATATGCATTGATGCCAAGACCACATACCCAAATGTCGAGATGCACATCAACCACAAGGGAGGTCCAGTTCTTCAAACCCCACGTCGCGAGGCTGTTACATAGCAGGGCCTCACTACGCAAGGCCTATTTCCAAAAAATGCCTCAACATGGACGCCGTGTACAGGAAATCTATTCTACGTTAGTGAAGAACCCACAATGTTCTCCAACAATTAGCAAAATGTAAAGAAGCTTGGAGAGAGTTTATATCTTGTAAATAAAAGAAGTACCATCTGGTACAAGGCACGCCCATGCGTACGAGATGTACGACCCTGAGGAGGACAGAGGTATGACTCTGACATCTGTGCCTGGCAAGTAGTGGAAGTACGAGGAGTGGTGTCATGACTTGTATGTCTCTGACAACAAAAAAGCAATGACACCACAATCCTCTCCTCCACCACAACCTGTGCCACTACCGTGACAGTGTACCCACGTACCTAGTTGTCCCCTACGACCACATTGTATCAGGGGCCATTAGGGCCAAGCTATAAATAGACCTCCACCCCTCATACTAAGGGGTTGGAAAATTCTGGTAATGCTAGGCTATTCAAAGAGCAATATACATGTTTTCTTCCATGACTCTTCTGCAATTTTTCTCTAAATCTCCATAAATTTTCCTAAGTTCATAAGTTCCTGGTTAAGTCTTTGAATTTTCTGACCTTAATTCGTTGACGAGTTCTCACCATCAATAGTTTGGCATCGTCTATGGGAAGAATAAGTGTGAAGCCATTGTTCTTCTATTGATTCCAGCAGAGAAAGATGCCAAGACATTCTAAGCGTCTGAGAGAGTTGCGAGAGGTTGAGGTCCACTTGGACGGAGATCAGCTGAAAGCCTCCATGAGGAATCCTCCACCACTTGAAAATATGGATGCACCAAAGGAGCCCAGAGCTCCTGGAGATGAAAGGGAGGATTCATCCCTAGCTGTTCAGCCCGATGGAAACCCTCCAAGATCAGCAGCTACCACTATGGGGGGTGATGGAGCGTTTCCACCCCCATGGTCACCGCAGGTGCCAAACTTTGGCCGGCAAGATCTGGGTCCATCAACACACAGACTGGACAAGAGTCTCGGAGGACATTCCATAAGTTCGAGCTCTAGGACTCGATTCTACGAAGAGGATATACGCGAGTTACACCAAAATAATCAAAGGTTAGAAATCACCTTAGAAAATATGTAAGAGGTGTTGACTGGTCGACTACGGGGAAAGTCAAGCATGCCTCATCCTAGACGAAAGGAAATAGGCCATGAAGGAGGAGAGACCACAGTCCATGTAGATGACGGGAGGACTCAACTCTCCATTAGCAATACCCCTCGGCCGAAGCAACATGAACGTCCCGGACAGGCGAAGTAGCCTAAGAGGCCAGAGCAGGGGAACAACGCTAACCCTCATAACGAAGTTGAGGTCACTTCAAGGGAAACACCCCCAAGAATGAGGGAAGAACTCAACAGGAAAAAGATGAATGAGAGGACCACACCTCCTGTGGCTCCCCCAAAAGACAAAAGGGAAGGAAAGGCCAACCCATCCAACTTTAGAGACTCCTTGAAAAAAAGGAGGCAAGACTTAGACACCGAGACGAGTAGCCTACAAAGCAAGATAATTACCGCGTCTAGGGAGCACACTGTCAACGATGAATTTGATTATGAATCGCCCTTCATTGGAGAAATCTAAGCCGTACGACTCTCAGCCAACTTCAAAGAGCCTCACATGACCCCTTACGAGGGAAATATAGATCCAAAATACCATCTTCATGCATTCAATGACCTAATGAAATTAAGGAGAATTACTAGCAGAGCCAGATGCCACTGTTTTGTTGTCACGTTAAAGGGTCCTGTGTACAAGTGGTTTAAGAGACTCCAGCTGGGGTCCATCAGGTCTTGGCAACAATTTTCTGACAAATTTCTCCAGTAACATCGCGTTGTGCATGATTACACCATGCCAGGCACTAGCCTTGCTAATGTAAAATAAGGAAAAGAAGAAAGCCTGAAGAGCTATATCCACAGGTTCAATGTGGAGGCATCCAAAGTAGGAAGCCTAACTCGTGGGGAGTTAAAAATGGTCATTACAGCCGTGGTGCACCCGAGTAGTAAGCTGTGGGACAACATGTTAAAGAGGGAGGTCACTGACATAGACGATTTCTATGAACGGTCATAAAAGTACATTCGTGTCGAAGACGGCCATGAGAACTTGAAGGCATCACTTGTCAAGCCCCTGAAGGTTTGAATAGCGAAAAAAGAAAATAGTGTAAGAAGGGCCAAGAGATGACAACCAAAGGAAGCACAAACACGGAGGTAGCCCTAGGAAAACATCCCACACCTTCTACCCTGACCTAACACATACTAGGGAATATATCTTCGTAGTGAATGAGAATCAGGTCCCCTTCAGGAAACCCCCACCAATGAAGAGAGATCGGTCAAAGAGAGATCCCGGAAAGTAATGTTAGTATCATAAAGACATTGGCCACACCAAAACGGAGTGCACTCATTTAAAGGTTGAAATTGAAGAACTCATACGTAGGGGCACTTGGGTAGATACATCCGAAGAGAAAATGAAAGACTAGATGATAGACCACCATTGCCACAAGCACGAGCTGTAGCCCCAGAGTTGCAAGGAGAGGTGAGGACAATCTTTGGAGGACCATGATTCGGAGGAGAATCAAGAAAATGGCGAGATAGATACACCCAGGAAGCTAGAAGAAATCGACCTGCATGCTTGTTAAGCTTAGAACAACGACCCCTAAAAAACTTTAAAGGGGAAAACGATTCAATAACCTTCACCGAAGAAGATGTAGTGGTGTGCATTTTCCACACAATGACCCCTTGGTATTAAGAGTACAGCTGGTGTTGACGCGGTTCTTCGGCAACAGATAATTATATGAATAAATGGGATGGATTAGTGCTAAATGATGAACCGTAATATGTGAATAATCTCAAAGGAAGGTTATAACTTTTTTACTCTTTTTAGGTGGTTCGAAGGTTAAAATCCCTCTAGTCCACCAGTCAATATTATTGATATATCTCTGGTATTCCTTACAGGGTGTTTCTTTACCAATTAGAAGCCAACCCTTTGCAACACCCAGGGTCTCCATATTTATAGGGAGAGGACATCTGCGTGTTGGCAAAGGGGGTCATCCCGTGACCTTCTTACCCATCATGTCACTTCTGTGACACTCATGATTAATTCCTAAAACCTGTCAATAAAGTGTGGTCTAATCAATAGGTAAGGGGGATAATGGGCCGCATGGCCCAAGCTAGTCGTGGGGTGCCTGAACACGCACGTTTATGCTGCGTGTCCGAGATTTCAGGAATGGAGCAGACACGTGATGTTTGATATGTGCACGTTTACATTACGTGGTTGAATTTATAAAGGGTCGGACGTGTGAGCTCCAGGTCTTACCTCGAGATTGATGTATTCTCAGCTCGTGGTGTCCACACTGCTGACCCGATGCCTTTGAGTGTTCTTACTAAACCTTTGGCTACCTCGAGCTAAAGAGGTAGAGACTCGTAACAGCAGCTCCGGGTAGGTGGCTTCCACGTGGAAGGTAGGATTATGCCCTTTTCCAGCTCGCTAATAACCTGTGGATATTTAGGGCGTACATTTGCCCCCAAGCCCCTGCTCATGGCATATGACATCACCTGTGGCCATAGTGGGGGCTTTTAATCTTCCTTGTTGACTCTTCATGTTCCACCTATTGCGCTGGTATCAGATACGTGGAGCATCGTGGTTGGCGACGGTCCGTCTTCCGAGAACCTCATTAAATGGCCTAGCCTATCTTCGACCGTCGTTTTGTCTTTCGAGTTGTGATCCTCGAATCCCACATCAAGACGATCGAACGACCCTCATTCTTTTGCCTTTTATGTATATATAAGGTTGGCCACCCTTCGCATGAGCCACCTTTTTATTTGAAATTTTTTCTCATCTTCTTTCTTCTCTCTTCTCAGTTTCAAAACCCTTTTTTTTCATCTGGTCACTGTTCCAGACGTTCCTGAGTTCCAGACATGAGGGTTCTTTCATGACTCCGGCTCCAAAGATTCCACCAGGATTCCAACTCCTCCGGTCTTTCCAGTCCTTATGCAGCAAAAAACTTTTGTAAGTCCTCTGTCTTCTGTATGCTTTAAATGTTTTCATTTTTCTTTGCTTAGGTAAACTTCCTTCTTAGTCGTATACTGTAGGTTGTTTTTCTTTTATTTTTCTTTGTTGTTATTTTGTGCATAGGTTTATATCCTAGGGGTATCGACCGTAGGAAAGAGAATGCTTAGGAACATGACTCATAGGACAAAATTCTGGGGTGATTTTTCTGGGTTATCTTTTTAAATGCCTGTTTGGAGAGGCGAAGGAAACAAGTTTCTAGGGGGCAAAAAACTGGGTAGCTTAGGGGCCACGCTTCACAGGAGGTTTTACCTTTCGAAACTTTCACTCCAAGGAAAACTTTATCCTGACCCTCCTGACACACAGATCCCGAGCAATCGGGGACCCGTTGGGAGCATATGTGCGTGTTCATAGAACCGCATGGTCTCACTTACCACGGGCTTAGATTACCTCAGCCCATGTAAATGAAACCATTCTTTGTGCTTGATTCTTTCTTATGCTTAGGTCTCCTTTTCTAAACTTTCTTCATCTTTGTTCGTTAGCCGACCAGATGGGACCCAGGAAGAATATGCCTAAGAAGAGTGCCGGCAGCTCGTCTTCCCAGCAAGTCAGCAAGGGGAAAAAGGTGGCAACAGACTCTCCAATCCCCCACTTCGGTCCCACCATGGAGAAGGAGGTCGAGGTGGGACCTGATGCCTTCTTCAAGGCCGAGAAGATTGCCTCAAAGGTTACAACCCAGGGGAAAGTCAATAAAATCATGCTTTCCCACAACATCGAGATACGGAAGGGCGCCTTGGTTGTCCGTCCTCCCCTTGAGGGCGAGCGGAGCTGCGCACCACTCGATGAGGAGTTCGCGGCCTGGAGCGACGAACACCACAAGGTTGGGGCCTTTCTCCCCCTAGACCAGTACTTCACGGATTTCTTGAATTTCGTGAAGCTAGCCCCCTTCCAGCTCCCCCTAACTCCTACCGTTTGTTAGTGGGGTGGAAGAACTTGTTCCTGAAGCAAGAATGGGAGGTCCCCACACCGATGGGCATCCTCTACTTTTTCTGCCTCAAAGCCAGCTCGGACCAACGGGGGCGAGGTGACGAGTTCTACTACCTGACCTGTTTTCCCAACTCGGCCGCGGTCATCGAGCTGCCCAGCCACCCCAATGACTTCAAGGATCAATTATTCATGTCAACGAGGTTTCGAAACTGCGAATACCATTACTTCAACCGTCCTCATAAGTTCCTTCTAACTTTAGCTCACAAGATCGTCGCTGGTTAGCTTCTTCCCATTCGTTATTGACTTGAAAACTATCGTGCAACTATTTTTGCAAGGACGACCAAGTCGGTGACCCTTGGGGGTCAGTAGAAAACCTTGGCGGGGCTCCCCCCAAGTGAAAAAGACTACCTCCAGCTCGTGTCTGATGAGACAATGCTGGCGTGTAAGTTATTTTCTCCAGGCCAGACTCTGGCCTTGAGGAGGCCGTGGACCATCCCCACAGCTTGGGAGATGGTGCCCATCCCCCAGGAAGAGGCTGCGAATGAGGAAGAGGACGAGGAGGACGAGGTACCTCTCATGCGCCGGAAGCGGGCTCTTGAGGTCGCCCAGGAGGTCAACGCAGAGCGACCCAGTCCGGGGCAGCAGCCGGCCCCTCCGGCCAAGGTAACCCTTACTTGTTTAGGGATTTAGACAGGTCCACCATAGACCTACGACTTGCTAGGTTTAACCCCAGCCAACTTGTTCACCGCCACCAAAATGACCCAGATCGCAACATCACTCTACTCCAGTGTGTTGACCGGCTAGTTTTGCGTTATGACATGGGCCGCCCTAGGGGTACTGTAGTAGTAGACAATACCCTGACCTTTAGCTCGGCCTTTTTTGAGGAGTACGGGACCAACCTTAGGTCGTGGCCCTCCCTTCTGGAGGGCGTAGTAGCTCCGGGTCTTAGGCAGTATGTAGAGGAGTCCATTCCTGAGGCGGATCCGAACCCAGAGCCTCCTCTCACTCGTGAAGTCATTATCTTAGACTCCCACGTAGAAGGTTTGGGGCCAGAGGTCTTGACAATAGATTCTTCCTCTAGCTCGGAGGGTAGGACCTTTTTCAATATATACTTTAGATTTTTTGTTATCAAATTATTTTTACATGCATACTAATGATTTGCTGTCTTTATTTCAGACGAGGAGATGTTGCAGCCCGGGGACAACGTTCTACGGTCTATGTTTCAGGGGGGAAATCCCTCCTCCGGGTCGTCTGGACCCTTGGTGAAAAGGCTCCGGGTGACCATGAAAACTCCTCCCCCCAGGACCAGCTCCAAGTCTCCTACCAAGGGGAAAAACCAGGGTCCTGCTGTAATAGAGAAGGTGCCTCCACCCCCTCCTACAGTGGAGACGATGGCTCCACCTCCCTCGCGACCTTCTGTCCCTAATCGGGAACAGGAGGTACCAACCGGGACCTTGTCAGCCCTGACTCCCGGCGTGCGCGTCCCGGTCAATCCTCAGGCCTTGGAGAAAATCCCCGAGGTCTTTAGGGGGACGATTTACGAAACCGCGACCTACATGGTGGACCACTGCTACAACGCCACCTCGAGGGACTTGCAGGAGATCGAGACGAGGAGCCCCGAGCATGTGATGAAGTCTTCACTGGGGATGACCCTCACGGTAAGTTTGCTTTACCACTGGTTCTTTATGTTGTTTTTTTTTCTAAGGCACTTGCCTTATTATCTTTTTGTTTTGCAGGCAACTTTGGCTCTCCACCGGAGCATATCTCGGTCCAGGGCCAGGATTGACGAGATTCAGGGCGAGCACCAGGCTGCCCTCGCGTCCGCTCGACAACAAGAGCAGGATGCCAAAGCTGCCCTGGCGACTGCCCGGGAAAGGGAAAAGGTTGCGCAGGCCGCCTCAGTTGCTGCGAAAGCCGACCTGGAGGCATCTCGGGCCATGCTATTGGAGGCCGAGGCTACTAAGGTCGCCCTGGACGCCACGAAGGTTGAACTTGAAGAGGCCAAGGCCGCCCTTGTGGCGGAAAGGGCATCATCCAGTTCCTCCATGGAGTCCATGCTGTACCATTGCTGGGCCTTCAACCAGGATGTTGACTTTTCCTTCCTGGGGCCGGAGGTGTGGGAGTCCTTCTTGGAAAAGTTCAAAGCTTGCTTTCAACAAGAGGCGCCCTCTGAGACCGGGGAGACTTCCACTGTAACCGAGCAGGACGCCGAGGGAGTGACTTCATCGGAGCGGCCTGGCGGGGCTTAGGATTTTTGCTCCTTTCTCTTTTAGTTTTATTTGTAACTTTATATTACGAGGCTTTTTATCCTCGAGACAATTGATTTCCTTAGATTTATTTAATCTATTTATATATATTTGTGGTTTAACTTAGTTTCTATTGGTGTTATGATTGAGATCTTATGCTTTTTAGGAAAAAACATCTGTTAATCAATTTAAACCAACTTCTAAGTCTTAGGACCTGGTTCTACCCAGGACATTAATTTTAAAAACTTAGTTCGTGTTAATATTTTATTGATATCTCGTGCTTTTTAAGAAAAACATCGATCAATCAATTTAAATCAACTTCTAAGTCTTAGGACCTGGTTGTACCCAGGACATTAATTTTTTAAAACTTAGTTCGCGTTAATCTTTTATTGATATCTCGTGCTTTTTAAGAAAAACATCGATCAATCAATTTAAATCAACTTCTAAGTTTTAGGATCTGGTTGTATCCAGGACATTAATTTTTAAAAACTTAGTTCGTGTTATTCCTTTATCGATATCTCGTGCTTTTTAAGAAAAACATCGATCAATCAATTTAAATCAACTTCTAAGTTTTAGGACCTGGTTGCATCCAGGACATTAATTTTTAAAAACTTAGTTCGTGTTAATCCTTTATCGATATCTCGTGCTTTTAAAGAAAAACATCGATCCATCAATATGAATCAACTTCTAAGTTTTCGGACCTGGTTATATCCAAGATATATGCCCCCCAAGTAATCAGGAAAGGGTCTTTCGTGGTTACTTGACGTTACATCCACAAACATATACGATAATGCAAAAAGATTAACTCTTATTACTTAACAAACAAAAGATGGCTTTTCTAAGTAAGCCTTACAAAGATATTATTGATAATATTTCTTTAAGTGTATAGCGTTCCAAGTCCGTGGGACTGCTTTTCCGTTAAGCCAAGCTAGCTTGAAGGTTCCTTCTTTCACGACCTCGGTTATTTGATAGGGCCCTTCCCAGTTTGGTCCCAACAATCCGTCCTTGGGATCCTTACTGGCCAGGAAGACTCTTTTGAGTACCAGGTCGCCAACGCTAAGGATGCGTTTCTTGACCTTTGAGGTGAAATAACAAGTGATCTTTTGTTGATAATGCGCGAGCTGCAGCTGTGAATCTTCTCTTCTTTCGACAATGAGGTCGAGGGACGCACAGAGCAGTTCGTCATTCCGGTCTTGGTCAAATGCCTGGACTTTATGCAAGGCTACCTTTACTTCGACAGGAAGGACTGCCTCACTCTCGAAAGCTAGGGAGACAGGAGTATGACCCGTCAACATTCGATGTAAGGTCCAGTATGCCCACAGTACCTGGGGGAGCTGTTCGGGCCAGACTCCCTTGGCTTCATCCAGTCTTTTCTTAAGGCTCGCCTTTAGCTTCTTGTTGACAGCCTCAACCTACCCATTGGCCTGGGGATAGGCCACGGAGGAGAATCTTTTAACAATGTCGTGCCTCTCACAGAATTCAGTGAAGAGGTCGCTATCGAACTGCATTCCATTATCTGACACGATCTTCTTTGGCAGCCTGAATCGGTAGATAATACTCTTGACCACGAAGTCGAGGACTCTCTTTGAAGTGATCGTCACCAGGGGCTCTGCTTCTGCCCACTTGGTGAAGTAGTCGATATCCACCACCGCGTAGTGAACTCCTCCCTTTCCAGTAGGGAGGGCACCAACCAAGTTAATACCCCAGACCGCGAACGGCCATGGGGACGAGATCATCTTCAGCTCGACCGGAGGAGCCCGGGCAATTGTGGTGAATCGCTGGCACTTGTCACACTTCTTGACGTAGGAGATCGAGTCCTTTGACAAAGTGGGCCAATAATATCCTTGCCTTAGTATCTTCAGGGCCAGGCTTTGCCCCCCAGTGTGATCTCTGCAAAAACCCTCGTGCACCTCCTGCAAAATGGTCTTCGCCTCGCTTGGCAGAACACACCGTAGGACAGGTAAAGAGTGTCCACGCCAGTATAATATCCTATCTATCACTGTATACCTTGGAGCCTGGTAAATGATGGACCCAAAACGGGTATGTTTTAAAAATTTATACTCGCAAGGGCACGAATCGTATATGGAATATAGTGTTCGTGTAAGCACGAGATCGAACCCAAAGGAGTTGACTTAAATCGAAAATAAAACTATTTTAAATCAAAATTAATAAATTCTAACCTAGCCCCGAAGATTGATGAGAATTTTGAATGATGAAAATAAAATAAAAGACAATAATATAGAAATTAAAGACAATATATATTACTAAATTAATAATTGTAAACAAGATGGTAAAATAAGATTATTAAGGATTAGAATCCACAAAATATAAGTTCAATAATATTTATAAGTATATTGATTCCCAAGTTTTAGTGATAGTTAAAATAAATCAAACTATCATTTTCCAAATAGATTTCTAATTTTAAGCACAAATTACTTCTAAAAAGATAGGATTTTTCTTCACTTTTCAAAATTATAATTTCAAAGCATTTAGTGTAAATCAATCTAATGAAATAACAAATAAATCAATAAACATTATTTATAAGGCAAAACATAATATTTTTGTTCTAAGCATGGATGTGTACAATTTAATGACACATCTTACACAAAGAATATTATGTTTTTGCACTAATGAAGAACAAAGTGTAAATATGTGCTAACAATCCAAAATACATGATATTTAAGATGAAAGAAGATATTTGAAGAAGAAAATTCCATAAACTTTGTTGCACAAAATGGGAAATCAACATACAAAATAAATACTATCTAGTTACATATTGTTTCATCATCACCTTAATAATCTTAAAAAGATTAGAAACTCATAACTAGAATAGCAAATACACACTAAAAATTACAAACATAAATAGGAAAATTTGGAGGAGAAACCCCCAAATTTTTCCTCTAAAAATACATAGAAAGTAACCAAAAAGAAGAAGAAGATGAAGAGAATTGAGAGGTTTTGAATGTGTAGAAATTATGGTATAGTAACCTCCTAAAATATGACACCCTAAATGGTCTTCAAAACTCCATATTTATAGCCAAAATGATGTATTAAAATAATAATCAATTTAATTAATTATAATATGGCTAATAGGGGTAAATTAGTAGGAGTGATGATGAGTTTGAGTAAAAATGTGTAGAAAGTAGGATAAAAAGTGGCATTTTTGAATATAGGGGACAAGAGTACAAATTATGGGCTCAAGGAAAAAATGGCATGCATGGGGTGCTAGGCAAAGTGGCTGGCTGATGGCAGGTGGGAGCTGGGGGAGGTGCACGGCTGGCTGGGGGCGGGTCTGGGCTTCTTGGGCCTAGGCAGAAGAGGTAGGCCCGTGTGGCTTGGATTGGGCGGAAGGAGCTTCATGCGACTGGCTGGAAAGGAAGCAGTGGTGGGCGTGTGGTGATTTGCTGAAGGAGCAAGTTGCAGCACGTAGGAGGATTGCTGAAGGCTGTTGGAGAGAATTGGTGAGGTGCACGGCTGGCTGGAGGGAAGCTTCAGGAGGCCAAGCATTGGGCCTGGTGGCTGGCGGCCCAGCTGGTAGCTGGGATTGGAGTGGGCCACAGCTAGAAGGCTTGGGCCATGGAGAAAAATGCCAATTTTTTCTTGCTTTTCCTTAAAATGCCACACTTTTCTTCATTTTTCTTGCTTTTCAAGAGCAAAAATACACCAAAATCCCTAACAAAATAAACATTAAATCAAAATGAAATATTTTCAGTTATCCAATAAATCATATTAATTCATTGAAAATATTAATTAAAATTTAATTTAACATTTAGTTTCAATAAAACACACATTTTTTTACTTCTAACTAGACACAATAATTTAAATAATTAACTACAACATTTTACAACAAAATAACTATAAAAACACACAAAAATATATAAAATCAAAATAAACCCAATAAATTAAAAATTACTTAAAAACTTAATAAATCAATTAAAAAATCAAGAATTAAGCAACAATTAGCACATAAAAAGTGGTAAAATAACTCTATTTTGTAGAGTTATCAGTAAAGTACCCGCCTTGCGTCATTTCGTCCCTCGGGTAACTTTCCTGCTGTGAGATACTCGAGGATGGGAGTCATCCAAGTCGGTCTGGCATCAATCATCTCGACCTCCGCCTTGACTTCCTCTATGCTTGGTCTTTCCAAGAACTCTACCAGCACCAGTCCCAGAGTCTCTGCCTCGCCAGAGGTAGCGAGTTTTGCCAAGGTGTCTGTGTTGGAATTCTGCTCCCGAGGTATCTGCTCGATTGAGCCGCGCTCAAATGCGGTTAGTTCTTTCTTTACCTTGGCCAGGTAAGCAGCCATCTTGGTTCCCCGTGCTTGGTACTCCCCTAACACTTGGTTTACCACGAGCTGTGAATCATTGTAACACTGGACGGAACTAGCCCTCAGCTCCTGGGCCACCCTTTGCCCGGCCAGTAAAGCTTCGTATTCAGCCTCGTTGTTGGAAGCTTTGAATCCGAATCGTAACGCTGAGTGGAATCGATGTCCCTCTGGGGATATCAATATGATTTCAGCCCCGGAGCCGTTCTCGTTAGACGAGCCATCTACGAAGACCTTCCATGAGGCCTAAGCAGACTCTTCTATAGGATCTTCTCGGAACCTTGTGCACTCTGCCACAAAATTAGCCAAGGCCTGGCTTTTTATTGCAGGTCGCGGTATGTACAGTATCTCAAATTGGCTAAGCTTGATAGCGCACTTCAATAGACGACCCGATGCTTCAGGTTTCTGCAAAACCTGCCTTAAAGGCTGATCATATATGACATGTATTGAGTGGGACTGGAAATACGACCTGAGCTTTCAGGAGGCCATAATAAGGCAGAAAGCCATCTTTTCCATCAATGGATACCGGGATTCAGCTCTGAGAAGTCTCTTGCTGATGTAATAGATTGGATTTTGGGATCGGTCTTCTTCTCGGACTAATACGGCGCTAGCTGCATCTTCCGTGACAGCTAGGTAAAGGAAAAGAGGCTCCCCTACCGTTGGTTTGGATAATACGGGCGGCTCGGCCAAATGTGCTTTCAGGTCGAGGAAGGCGCATTCTCATTCCTCAGTTGTAACGACCCAAATTCACTAATAAGGCTTAAGGGCCTTGATTAGTGTGCTAGGAGGGCATGATGGGAATTATGTGTGATTATTATGACTTAAGCATGTTATATGATTACTTGAGCACTTGAGATGCATGACTATGTGTGTTAGTGTGCATATAGGCCCAGATTAGGTTAGAAGGGCATAATCGTAATTTTAGCCATTATGGGCATAACTGCTTTGATATATGTGATAATTGTTGAGACCACATTATTATGTGGATATATCTGTAATCTGTGACTCGAGACGATCATAGTGAGCAAAGTAGCGTAAAAGTCATAGCGGGGATTTATACCCGGCTCGGGGTGAGCTCAGGGGTGTAAATGGGAATTTAGTGGATAAGCTGGAGATTATTGTAACATTGAGGAAGGCTATTGGTGATTAGTAAGGTATTGGGAACTAAGCGGGAAATAATAGAGACATTCGAGGAAGTAGCGGAAATTAGGCAAAATGACTAAAATACCCTTAAGAGGATTAAAGGATTAAAGTTAGCTGTAAGGGCATAAAGGTCATTTGACTTTTAAGGAAGGGTATTACTGAGGTTTTAAGATAGTGGGATTTATAGAATATCAAAAGGGTCTGAAAAAGAAGGGAAAAGAAGGAGGGAAAAACAGAGAGAGTTTCTTGAGTCGGTTTACATTTTCCTTCACCTATTTCTGGAGAATTTCTGGAGTAAAGCTTAGAGGAGAGCTGGGATAACTAAACCTCAAGGACTTTGATCTAAGGCTAAGGAATTGACAGAGGTTTAACAGGGTTTCACCAATACTTGAGGTAAGATTCTAGAGTTCATCCATTTCTGTTTCTGATTTTTAAGTTGTGGTACTTGTGTTGAATTGAATGGAATTGAATGGAACTTTAGGGAATTCAGGCTTAGGGCTGAGGAGCAGCAAGCCAAGGGAGCCTAGGGTTAGCTTGTGGGCGAAATTCTATCAAAGGTATGAATTCTAAGCTTTAGTTTTGATGTTCAGCTGGTTTATGTTGGGTTCTGAAGTTTGGAGGTGGCTATGGTGAATTTTGAGTTTGTGATTGCATGTGCTTGGATTTTAGATGTTTAGGGTGCTTGGGATGAGTGGAGTGTGGTCATGAGGTTGTTTTTAAGTTTGGGTAAGAGTTGGAAGAGGTTTGGTTGAGGTTGGCTCGAGAGAAATCGCACAAAGGAAATTTTGGTGTTGGGCTGCCTGTGACTAGCGCTACAGCGCTAGCCTTTGGGCGCTGTAGCGCAAGGCCCATATGCTGGAAGGGTTTTGGTTCTGTCTGTAGCGCTATAGCGCCCTCCCAAGAGCGCTGTAGCGCTACCCTGCCTTCTGAAGGGGATTTTGGGGTATTTTGCAAGGGTTTTTGACCTAAGGTTTGGGGTTTGGTTCCACCACCTTGTTTGGTGGAACTAGGACATCCCGGGGGCTCGGGTTTAGCCCCGGGGCTAGGTTTTGAACTTGAGGATTGATGTTGACTTTGACCATGATTGTGTTTAGGTGAGCGCTAGGGCTCGAGTGGGATCGTGCTCAAGGTGTCGTGACATCGAAAACTAGTGAATTGAAAGGTAAGAACACTGCACCCGAATGTATGAATGTGATGGGACTAAGTGCTCCCGAGAATTGTTTTGTGTCATCGTTGGTATTATGCCAAGGGACACGTATAAGCGGTCTGAGGGTACCGTTCATGAATTTAGCGCATGGGACGCGAATTGGCCACTGGGAGCCAGAAATGAAAGGATAACAGAGGGAGCAGCTTGTGAGCGCTAGCTCTGGTTATCATCTGTGCATTGTGTTATATGAGCTGATATGCTTTGTAAATGAAATACTTGATTACTGATATGCTTTGTATATGAAATACTTGATTGTTGCTATGCTTGAAGTTTATGAGATGTCATATGTGAGATTGACCTGACAGCTAAATGTGCATGCTCTATTATTGATGCATGTTCTTGCTGGGACTTGGCTCACGGGTGCTACGTGGTGCAGGTAAAGGCAAGGGCAAGTTAGACCAGGCCTGAGGTGGAGAGCTCCGAGGTGAAATGTACATAGCCAGCCGTTCGATCACCATGATCGAGGAGTGTGTCAGGACAGAGATCACCTAACTGCTCATTTTGTCTTAGTATGGCTGTTAATGTATTTAGACTTTGTAACTTTTGTAAATGGCTTTTAAACTGTCATTTTTGGGATCCCATGTACATAAACAATGTTTAGTAATGAAAATGTATCTTTTGAGACCAAAACGTTTTTAACCCTAGTTCCTCTACTATTTCAATAACACGTTTTTACTTTAATGACTTGATTAGCGAGTCTGGCACTTTATAAACACGCAGAGTAGCGGTCCTGGCTATCCAGGGCGTTACAACTTGGTATCAGAGCGTCCTAGGTTTATGGGTCCTGAAGACTGGCTGGGTATGTACATTTGCTGCGGGAGAGAAGCTCAACTCAGGGTTTGGTAACTGTATATGCATGATTATGTGTTTAAATGATTTGAGTGAGATATGAATGTTGGTATCTGTTTGATGAATAGGGAGCATGAGATTCTGATAGGGCCTGGCCCTTGACTATTGCATGATGTTATTGAGGCGTGCTTATTAGCATTGCTGTGCATGTGAATGAATATCTGGATAAATTGCTGTATTTGATTGTTTGTGAATGATTGGAGTTCCAGAGATGGATTATGAGAGAATTATTACCCTGTCATCATAGCTTAATTGCCGAGTCGTTGTTTGCAGATTGACTTGAATAGTTATGCGTTCAAGGAAATCCACACGACAAGCCGGCAGGTCTGGGGCTAGAGAGGATGACCAGGGCCCAACCCCTCCGCCAGTCCCTGAGAACTGGCAGCAGTTAATGGCAGAAATGCAAGCTAGGCTTCAGAGCCAAGATGAACTTATCAGAATTCTGCAGCAGGCTCCATCTGGGAGTGTTGCCCCTGCTGGGCCACCGGCACTGGTACCTGTGGTACAGCCCGTTGATGTTGGTAACAAAGTGGAACCGTTGTATGAGCGGTTCAGGAAACAGCAGCCCCCGATCTTTGAGGGTGGACCAGATCCACTAAAAGCTGAGCAGTGGATGACCTTGATCACCACTATACTGGATTATATGAAAGTAGAGGGACATGATAGGGTGGCCTGTGCCACTTATATGTTGAGAGAGGATGCCCTAATCTGGTGGGAGGTGGCGTCACAGACTAGAAATGTTGCTGCAATGACATGGGAGGAGTTTAAAGATTTGTTCAATCAGAAGTATTATAATGTTGCCATCAGGGCAGCAAAGGTGAATGAATTTGTGGGATTGGTTCAGGGCAGTATGACTGTTACGGAATATGCCCTTAAGTTTGACAGACTTGCAAAGTTTGCACCAGATCTTGTTCCTACCGATGCGACCAGGTTAGACAGATTTGTTAGAGGGCTAAATGTCATGATAGCCCGGGATGTAAGGATTACTACGGTTCCTGGAGTGACCACCTATGCCCAGGCTGTGGAGAGGGCTTTGACTGCTGAGGAAGCAGAGAATAGGATATGGAGGGATAGTGCAGCAAGAAGGGAGGGCCGTAGGCCAGTGCTTCCATATTCGGGTTCTAGTAGAGGTGGAGGTGTCAGTGATTTGAAGAGGAAGGCTCCTGATGCCCCAATTGCTCCTAGGTTTGATAGAGGAGGTCGGGGTACTCAGGGTGGCCGTCGGGGAGGCGGTGATTCGTGGAGGGCTTACCCAGAATGCCCGAGGTGCAGGAGACGTCATTTGGGCGAGTGTCAGGCTAAGGCCTGTTATGTATGCGGGGTGGTGGGACACCTCAGGAAAGATTGCCCAACAGTGAAGAAGGGCGAGGCAGGGAAGGTGGACAGCTTGACTCCAGCTCGAGTGTTCACTTTGACGCAGGCAGAGGCCGAGGCTAGTCCCTCCGTGGTGACAGGTCAGCTTTCTAGTGCTGGCATTTCTTTTACTGTTTTGATTGATTCTGGTGTTACGCATTCATTTGTATCTGATAGGGTGATTGATAGATTGTGTAGACCTAGTGAGTTTAGTGCCTCAGGGTTTGGGACTATTTTGCCTACGGGAGAGCTGGTGGTGTCTAGGAGATGGGTTAGGGCATTGCCAGTGTTAGTTGATGGTAGAGAGTTGTCAGTGGACTTGATTGAGTTGGGTATGGAGGACTTTGACATGATTTTAGGTATGGATTGGCTGGTTAGATATGGAGCTACCAATGACTGTAGGAAGAAAATGGTGACTTTCGAGCCAGAGGGTGAGGATCCCTTCGTTTTTGTGGGAGCGGTGCATGGACCCCGTGTACCCAGGATATCTGCATTGAGAGTCAGAGATTTGTTACAGGGTGGATGTATAGGCTTCTTGGCTAGTGTGGTGGATACCACCAAAGTTTCACCAGTTGGACCGGAGGAGACCAGATTGGTTTGTGAGTTCTTGGATGTGTTCCCTGAGGATTTGCCTGGGTTGCCGCCGCGTAGGGAGATTGAGTTTGTTATTGAGTTGGCACCGGGGACAGAGCCAGTGTCGAGGGCACCATACAGGATGGCACCAGCAGAACTGAAAGAGTTAAAGATACAACTGCAGGAACTTCTGGATATAGGGTTCATCAGACCTAGCTATTCGCCATGGGGTGCACCAGTTTTGTTTGTTAAGAAGAAGGATGGGACTCTGAGAATGTGTATTGACTATCGGGAATTGAACAAGTTTACTATTAAGAATAAGTATCCCCTACCGAGGATTGATGACTTGTTCGATCAGCTGCAGGGTAAGACGGTGTTCTCAAAGATAGATCTTCGATCTGGTTATCACCAGCTGAGGATCAAGGATGAGGACATACCTAAGACGGCCTTTCGGACGCGGTATGGGCACTATGAGTTCTTGGTCATGTCTTTTGGTTTGACCAATGCCCCAGCAGCTTTTATGGATTTAATGAACAGGGTATTCAAAGATTTTCTGGATCAGTTTGTTATATTTTTCATCGATGACATCCTGGTGTATTCCAGTTCAGAGGCAGAACACGAGTTTCATCTTCGATTGGTTCTTCAGAGGTTGAGGGAGCATCAGTTATATGCTAAGTTTAAGAAGTGCGAGTTTTGGTTGCCTGAGGTGACATTCCTTGGACACATTGTAGGTGCAGATGGGATTAAAGTGGATCCGTCTAAAATAGAAGCAGTTAGAGATTGGCCGAGGCCAAGGAACGCCTCAGAAGTGCGGAGTTTTCTTGGCTTGGCAAGCTACTACAGGCGGTTTGTAGAGGGCTTCTCGAAGATAGCAGCACCAATGACAGAATTGACAAGAAAGAATCTAAAGTTCGTTTGGTCAGATAAGTGTGAAGGTAGCTTCCAAGAATTGAAGCGACGACTTATTACAGCGCCAGTGTTGAGTTTACCTTTGGAGGAAGGGAAGTTTGTTGTTTATTGTGATGCATCGAGGTTGGGCTTAGGTTGCCTGCTGATGCAGAATGAGAAAGTGATAGCTTATGCATCGCGACAGCTGAAGGAGTATGAGCAGCGGTATCCTACTCATGACCTGGAGCTGGCGGCAGTGGTTTTTGCCTTGAAGATTTGGCGGCATTATCTTTATGGGGAGAAGTGCGAGGTATACACTGACCATAAGAGCCTGAAGTATTTCTTTACACAGAAGGACCTGAACATGAGACAGAGGCGTTGGCAAGAGTTGGTAAAGGACTATGATTGTGATATTCTCTATCATCCGGGGAAAGCTAATGTGGTGGCTGATGCATTGAGCCGCCGAGGTCCAGGTCAGTTGTATAGCTTTGTTCAGGTCTCAAGGGAGTTAGCTGATGAGATGGTTAGAGCGGGGATTGAATTGGTTGTGGGCCGATTGGCTAATATTACTCTGCAGTCGACCCTGCTTGAGCGGATCAGAGAAGGGCAGTTGGTAGACACTCTGTTACAGGGGATTAGAGATGATGTCTTGGCGGGGGTAGCTAAGGACTATTCTGTTTCTGAGGTTGGTTTACTTCGGTATCAGGGACGAATTTGTGTTCCAGCTGATGAGGGGATCAGACGAGAAATATTGGATGAGGCTCATACAACGCCGTACTCGCTTCATCCGGGTACCACGAAGATGTATCAGGATCTACGGACTTTGTATTGGTGGCCCGGGATGAAGAGGGATGTGGTAGAGTACGTTGCCAGATGCTTAACTTGTCAACAGGTGAAAGCTGAACATCAGCGACCAGCAGGGTTGCTTCAGCCTTTGGGTATTCCTGAGTGGAAATGGGAGGATATTACTATGGATTTTGTAGGAGGTCTACCCAGGACGGTAGGGTTTCATGACTCAATATGGGTGATAGTGGATAGATATACCAAGTCAGCCCATTTCCTTCCAGTGAGGTCAACTTAAACTGTGGATCAGTATGCTGAGTTGTACGTGAAAGAGATCGTACGTCTCCATGGGGTTCCTAAGTTGATTGTGTCAGACCGAGATCCTATTTTCACTTCCAAGTTTTGGGGAGGTCTGCAGGAAGCTTTGGGGACTCAGTTGTAGTTTAGTACAGCTTTTCATCCTTAGACTGATGGACAGTCTGAGAGGATGATTCAGGTATTGGAGGATATGCTCAGAGCCTGTGTGATTGATTTTGAGGGTTCATGGAGTAAGTACCTTCCGTTGATTGAGTTCTCATACAATAATAGTTATCAGTCAAGAATTGGAGTGGCTCCCTACGAGATGTTATATGGAAGGAAATGTAGATCACCCATTCATTGGGATGAGATGGGTGAGAGGAGATACTTGGGGCCAGATATGGTTCAGAGGACAGGTGAGGCTATAGAGAAGATCCGGGCTAGGATGCTCGCATCTCAGAGTAGGCAGAAAAGCTACGCTGATCCTAAGCGTAGGGATGTGGAGTTTCAGGTTGGTGATCACGTCTTTCTTCGAGTTTCACCTCTGCGAGGGGTGAGGAGGTTTGGTAAGAAGGGCAAGCTAATCCCTAGGTTCATTGGACCATTCGAGATCCTGGAAAGGATTGGTCAGGTGGCTTACAGATTAGCTTTGCCGCCATCATTGTCTGGAGTTCATGACGTGTTCCATGTCTCCATGCTTCGGAAGTATGTCTCAGATGTGACTCATGTGTTGAGGCATGAAGATTTGGAGTTACAGGCAGATTTGGCTTACGAAGAGCAACCGGTTCAGATCTTGGATCGGAAAGATAAAGTATTGCGGAATAAGACGATCCCTTTGGTTAAAATACAATGGAGGAATGCTAAGGTCGAGGAGGCGACCTGGGAGCTTGAGACAGCTATGCGGGATCAGTATCCGGAGTTGTTCAGGTAAATTTCGAGGACGAAATTCTCATTAGGAGGGGATAGTTGTAACGACCCAAATTCACTAATAAGGCTTAAGGGCCTTGATTAGTGTGCTAGGAGGGCATGATGGGAATTATGTGTGATTATTATGACTTAAGCATGTTATATGATTACTTGAGTACTTGAGATGCATGACTATGTGTGTTAGTGTGCATATAGGCCCAGATTAGGTTAGAAGGGCATAATCGTAATTTTAGCCATTATGGGCATAACTGCTTTGATATATGTGATAATTGTTGAGACCACATTATTATGTGGATATATCTGTAATCTGTGACTCGAGACGATCATAGTGAGCAAAGTAGCGTAAAAGTCATAGCGGGGATTTATACCCGGCTCGGGGTGAGCTCAGGGGTGTAAATGGGAATTTAGTGGATAAGCTGGAGATTATTGTAACATTGAGGAAGGCTATTGGTGATTAGTAAGGTATTGGGAACTAAGCGGGAAATAATAGAGACATTCGAGGAAGTAGCGGAAATTAGGCAAAATGACTAAAATACCCTTAAGAGGATTAAAGGATTAAAGTTAGCTGTGAGGGCATAAAGGTCATTTGACTTTTAAGGAAGGGTATTACTGAGGTTTTAAGATAGTGGGATTTATAGAATATCAAAAGGGTCTGAAAAAGAAGGGAAAAGAAGGAGGGAAAAACAGAGAGAGTTTCTTGAGTCGGTTTACATTTTCCTTCACCTATTTCTGGAGAATTTCTGGAGTAAAGCTTAGAGGAGAGCTGGGATAACTAAACCTCAAGGACTTTGATCTAAGGCTAAGGAATTGACAGAGGTTTAACAGGGTTTCACCAATACTTGAGGTAAGATTCTAGAGTTCATCCATTTCTGTTTCTGGTTTTTAAGTTGTGGTACTTGTGTTGAATTGAATGGAATTGAATGGAACTTTAGGGAATTCAGGCTTAGGGCTGAGGAGCAGCAAGCCAAGGGAGCCTAGGGTTAGCTTGTGGGCGAAATTCTATCAAAGGTATGAATTCTAAGCTTTAGTTTTGATGTTCAGCTGGTTTATGTTGGGTTCTGAAGTTTGGAGGTGGCTATGGTGAATTTTGAGTTTGTGATTGCATGTGCTTGGAGTTTAGATGTTTAGGGTGCTTGGGATGAGTGGAGTGTGGTCATGAGGTTGTTTTTAAGTTTGGGTAAGAGTTGGAAGAGGTTTGGTTGAGGTTGGCTCGAGAGAAATCGCACAAAGGAAATTTTGGTGTTGGGCTGCCTGTGACTAGCGCTACAGCGCTAGCCTTTGGGCGCTGTAGCGCTAGGCCCATATGCTGGAAGGGTTTTGGTTCTGTCTGTAGCGCTATAGCGCCCTCCCAAGAGCGTTGTAGCGCTACCCTGCCTTCTGAAGGGGATTTTGGGGTATTTTGCAAGGGTTTTTGACCTAAGGTTTGGGGTTTGGTTCCACCACCTTGTTTGGTGGAACTAGGACATCCCGGGGGCTCGGGTTTAGCCCCGGGGCTAGGTTTTGAACTTGAGGATTGATGTTGACTTTGACCATGATTGTGTTTAGGTGAGCGCTAGGGCTCGAGTGGGATCGTGCTCAAGGTGTCGTGACATCGAAAACTAGTGAATTGAAAGGTAAGAACACTGCACCCGAATGTATGATTGTGATGGGACTAAGTGCTCCCGAGAATTGTTTTGTGTCATCGTTGGTATTATGCCAAGGGACACGTATAAGCGGTCTGAGGGTACCGTTCATGAATTTAGCGCATGGGACGCGAATTGGCCACTGGGAGCCAGAAATGAAAGGATAACAGAGGGAGCAGCTTGTGAGCGCTAGCTCTGGTTATCATCTGTGCATTGTGTTATATGAGCTGATATGCTTTGTAAATGAAATACTTGATTACTGATATGCTTTGTATATGACATACTTGATTGTTGCTATGCTTGAAGTTTATGAGATGTCATATGTGAGATTGACCTGACAGCTAAATGTGCATGCTCTATTATTGATGTATGTTCTTGCTGGGACTTGGCTCACGGGTGCTACGTGGTGCAGGTAAAGGCAAGGGCAAGTTGGACCAGGCCTGAGGTGGAGAGCTCCGAGGTGAAATGTACATAGCCAGCCGTTCGATCACCATGATCGAGGAGTGTGTCAGGACAGAGATCACCTAACTGCTCATTTTGCCTTAGTATGGCTGTTAATGTATTTAGACTTTGTAACTTTTGTAAATGGATTTTAAACTGTCATTTTTGGGATCCCATGTACATAAACAATGTTTAGTAATGAAAATGTATCTTTTGAGACCAAAACGTTTTTAACCCTAGTTCCTCTACTATTTCATTAACACGTTTTTACTTTAATGACTTGATTAGCGAGTCTGGCACTTTATAAACACGCAGAGTAGCGGTCCTGGCTATCCAGGGCGTTACATCAGTCCACTCAAATTTTTTATTTCCCCGGAGCAGGTTGTAGAATGGCAACGGCAAGCTATCCCTCAAGCTCCTGAACTCTGACCGCTAGACGATCCCTTTTAGCATTGGATGAAGATAGGTCCTATGCCGAGTCTACAAAGCACTGAGCCACCAGAAAAGCCTACAAGGAAGCAAAAAGTGAGCAAACAAGGAATCCAAAACACAAAAAAGTCCAATGTAAGATGCATGAACTCACCCAAGTTGTGGAGTGCACAAGGGTCTCCCCAAGCTCTGCCATGGTAAAATTCTCAATACCTCTCCACTTGGTCTTGGGGATACATTTGGCAACTCAAGCATACCTTTACACATAAGAGGCTGACGTGCGACCCACCCAGGACGTCCCCTCCAAATCAAGAGTGCCCGGGTGGGCAGGGACAGATGATCCACTCACCGAGCGAGGAGGAGGCATAGAAAGATCAGATGAAGGGTACCTCGAATAGCCATGACTAGCGGGGGCACAAGGAAGATTATCAAAATCATCAAAGGAAGACAGAATAAGGCGCCCTTGCATGGTCTGTGGACTGCAGGAATGAGAAGTTGTGTCGCAGTCCATAAGAGTAGAAGAGAGGCGTCCCCTGGAGGATTGAGATAGCCGAGCTGGACGTTTAGATTCAGGTGAAGCCTCCTCAGGAACCCATTCAACATCACCCTCGCCGAGTGAGGTTCTGTCGGAGTTTCCTTCTTCTTTCGCTCAGAAATGTGCCATAGCAGGTCGGGCTTTGAAACCCTAGATAGACCATAGTGATTGAGGTTGACCACAGTAAAGAGATTGGGAAGCCATTTTTGTTGCAGGGTCTGCGTCAAGGAAGACATCTACCGGCGCCGCCTCCGACTCAGGAACGTCGAGGATACTGAAACTCTCTGAACAATCAACTCAATTATCAATATGAGTATAAGTTCAATAATGGAAAACTCAATATAAAAGGAAAGACTTGAAGTACTTACTTGGAGATGAGCGGAAATGTTTGTGGACATAAAGGGAACCTTTCACAAAGAAAAATTCCTACTTCCATGAACCCGGGTAAGAAACGGAACCCTCTATCAAGGAGACCTGAGAGTTGGCCTTTTGTAAAAAGTAGAAGCCCTTAGATTTAGGAGTGGGCATGAGAATGTACATGAAATGCACCTCCTGGGCCATGGGAGCGTGACCGTTAAGCTTTATGAACACCATATACAGGTAGCTTAAGGTCAACCAGCTGTTGGGTGCCAGCTGAAGCGGAGCAAAGTCAAAGTGATTCAAGACCATGATGAAGAACGGGTGTAAGGGAATGGTCCCACCCGCCTTCAAAATATGTTCACTCATAGCGACATAGCCCTGGGGGGATTATCAGCCCGACAATTATTGGAGGGTACATACAGCTTGTACTCCTTACTAATGGGGTATTTCTCGTATAACTCTAGCAGCATGTTTTCTGATATGTGGGAAACGATGGTGGACACCAATAAAGGATGCGAGTCTGGCTTCTCGGGAGCGACCTGTCATCTCATTCTCTTTAACATGTCTGCAAAACCAAAGGAAAAATGTGAGGTTAAAACAGAGAAATTTACCCTCCATTTTCTTCTTCTGGCATGAGTTTTCCACCAAGACATTGGATGTGGAGGCATCAAACACAGGTGGATTAAAGACAAGGGGTGAAGGGAACCAAGGGTGACCTCGGGGCTACTATAGGGAGAACACGGGGCTGAGGGTTCACGAGGGAGGTTTTCCTCCATGAACTCTAGCTCCATTTGTAGGTCAAGAAGGTTCCGTCTAAGGCTTGCAATGTCATCATTAAGATCAAAGGAGAAAGGGACTCCATCACCCCTCAAAGCCGTATTTATCTCATTGTCCACCACCTAGATTTTATGTCTAAGCTCGACCATGTGGTCAAGGTGACATATACGGGCCATCCTCAAGGTGTCGTAGTTTTTGTAAGGGTTGTTTTCGGGGAAACCTGAATCTGAGGACAAGTCTACAAACTCAACCCCCGGAGGAACGCTAGACGACCCTCACATGCCATAAAGTCCCATCTCATTGGTGATATTGGTGCAAGTGTTTGTGGAAAGTGTACTTCAAAACACAAAGGAATAAGCTCAAAACCTCTAGACACAAGTGCTCGAAACAACCAACTACGGGGTGCAAGGGAGGGTATATGTGCAAACGGGTGCATATACATAAATTAGCTCACGAGGAGCTCCGGCCGAGACAAACCTTCCCAAGTAACGCTAATTTAGACCCATTATGCACAAGAAAGGGCGAAGGGATACCTTGAACGGGTAAAGTCGTGCACTGTTGCAGCTGTAGAAATACCAGGGGTCGAAAGTACATGCCTACAAAAAGAAAGGAGATAGATGTTTTAGTCTCATAGCACATATACAAATATTTACATATAAAAAAAAAAAAAAGAGAAAAGAAAGACAAAGTGCCCTTGTGAGGGATAGAAACACTCACCTCTTGGATGCTTTGAAGATAAAAGTACCAACAAGCTAAGAAGAGTAAGTGTAGAAATTATCCTTGAGAAGAAGACCTGTTTATAGGAGGCTCAAACTCATCCTAGGCATTGAATTCAATATTTAATCTATGGTCAAGAATGAAGCCAAACACCCGCATTGTGATCTATGAAGCCAAATGATAGGTTCACAATCATTTACTCTCAAGGAATGATGAGGATCACCATCCCAAAGTGTGTTACTTCACACTACCAAGGCAAAGAAACACATTAACACCACAAGGGGTTTGAAGACACCATACCAAAGAGTCTACCAAAGCGCCTAAAGGCCTCTCATAGACTGGGGGGCAAGTGTGGATGCTAAGAATTCCACACCGGTGAAAGACCCACATCACGTGTCTAAAGTCCCTTGAAGGTCCAAAATACGCACATGTGCGTACACCCCTAGATGTGTGTTAGGAAGCCTTGCCAAGCAAAGCCTCGCTAGCCACATGGTGCCTTGTCTAACCAAGTGCAACACCTCGTGAGACCCTCGTCTCACGCCAGGGCCTTGCGCGCCAAGTAGCTATCCTCCTGCAAGACCCTCGTATCGCACCTTGCACGTCTGTCCAGATTAGTCTCACGCCATGCACTTCTTGAGGAGGACCTCGCACGCGCATCAAACCGCCATCTCGTGCCACAGTCTTGCAGGCCAAGCAGCTGCCCTCCCGCAAGACCCTCGTCTCATTCCTCGCGCGCCCGTCTGAAAGCATCATACCAGGAACTCCTCGGCCACATGGAAGCACCTCGTGCCCTGCTTGGCCACACAGTCGGCACCTCGCGAGGCCATCCTTCCTCAGCCACACGGCCAGCGCCTCGCACGCAGCTTGGCATCTTGCTCCTTGACACAAGACTTAAGATCTCATTCGTCTGGGTGCGAGGCCCCCATGAAGAGAGGTGCCTCGCTATGTGGGGTGCCGCATTCCCAAATGCTGATATGCCTTGACGCCAAGACCACATACCCAAACGCCGAGATGCATATCACACACAAGGGAGGCTCGGTACTTTAAACCCCATGCCGCGAGGCTGATACATAGCAGGGCCTCAATACGCAAGGCCTATTTCCCAAAAATGCCTCAACATGGAGGTCGTGTACAGGAAATATATTCTATGTTAGTGTGCATTATTGGAGAGAGTTTATATCTTGTAAATAACAGAAGTACCATCAGGTTTACGGCACGACCATGAGTACGGGATGTATGACCCTAAGGAGGACAAAGGCGTGACTTTGACATCCATGCCTAGCAAGTAGTGGAAGTAGGAGAAGTGGTGGCATGACCTGCATGTCTTTGACCATGAACAAGCATTGACACCACAATCCTCTGCTCCACAACGACCTATGCCACTACCATGACAATGTATCCACGTACCTACTTGTCCCCTAGGACCACCTTGTATCAGGGGCCATTAGAGCCAAGCTATAAATATACCTCCACCCCTCATAGGAATATTATGGTAATCCTAGGCTATTCAAAGAGCAATATACATGTTTTCTTCCATGAATCTTCTGCAATTTTTCTCTAGGTCTCCATAAATTTTCCTAAGTTCATAAGTTCTTGGTTAAGTCTTTGAATTTTCAGGCATTAATTCATTGGCGAGTTCTTACCGTCAACACTAACAAAAATAAAATAAGCTAATTAATCTTTTAAATTTTAAAAAATTTAAAATTTAATTCAATAAAAAATTAATTTTACAAAAATAGGATCTAGCTTTCGACACCAAGATTGGTGACCTAGACCACTAGGGTCGGTGACACCAAGGAGGCTCAAGGGCTTAGGTTGGTGGCTGCCACAGGTAGTGAGCACGAAACCTTGGATACACACGGGTTGTAGTGGCACATGCAGTAAGAGCTGGGGCGCGGGCATGCAAGCACACGGACGCGAGTGCGCAAGCGCAGGTGATAAGAATGAAGGAGTACACTAGAAGAGCCATTGCAAGTTCCAATTGGGCCAATTACAAGAGCAAGAGCTAGACGGTTCAAAGAAGCAATTAATAGACTAATCTAAGAAATATGGGCTAATTATGAAAAGATAAAGTCCAAGATTAGTCAAAATGGAGATCAATGTCTATTAAATGTTATTAAGGAAATTTAAAGTGGCTGATTAACTTCCAAAAATGTGGTCAATAAGTTTAGAGGGTTTATTGGCATATATTTATGTTTTTTTAAGACATTTAGTTATAATAAAATTAGACTTTTTGTATTAAGCCATTTAGGTGCTTTCTAGAAGACTAATACTCTAGAATTGAAGGGTTTTTGGTCTATGTTGATGTATGCATCAATTTAATGCTTTAAATGTGGCTTTTCTTATTCTTGAAGGGATGTTCCAAGTATAAATAAGGGAGGTGTGAGAATGGAAAGTAGATTATCAGAATTACTATATTTTGGAGAGTGTTTTCTCTTTGGTTCTTCAAATAACTTCTTAGAACTTATCAAGACCTATCTTGTGGAATTTGTTTCTTGACTTATCACTCACAATCCTTCTTATTTCTTGAGTATGGCGTCTACTATCCTTCTTATACCTTATGTTCTTATCTCTTTATAGATAACAGGTCAAGGTTCTTTGTTACTTTTTTGAGAATATGATTTTAGAACGATCCAAGGCATCCTTGTTCTAAATTTATTTTTGGGTCTCATTATTTTTATTGGGGTTCAAATAATTTAGAATCACAACACACGGGTTCACAAGGACACGGGCGCGGGTACGCAGGTGCACGGGCGTGGGCTCGTAGGTGAACGGGTGCGGGTACACAGGCATAGGGGCACAGGCTCGAAGGCATGTGTGCTGTGCGCAGGGAGCCGCGACTCAGGCTAGTGTGTGCAGCTAAGGCTCAAGTCGTAGGCTTTGGTCTTTATTTATTCATTGTGTATAGATTTTATAATACATATTTCAAAAATAAAATTTTACAATAATCCTATACCCTTTACGGCTTGCACAAGATCTAGAAATTCTAATTCCTAACCCAATAGCACCATATAATAAACAATCCATCATTCAACCATACATTCAAAAAAACATATCCATCCATTCAATATACATGTCAACATACATCTAACAAATGCAAGAAACCAATCAACATTTAATATATATATCTAGATTGCTCTGATACTAATTGGATGTATTTAAAGAGCAAATCAAAGATACGCATCTGGGAATGAGCCATTTTTAATAGTTATCAATACCAGCCAATATCATATACATATATCGATTAAATAACATACAATCAGATTAGAAATTACCTCTCGTAGCTTATCAAGTGTCCTTGAATCGTTTTGTATAAAATCAATGATCTTCCTATCCAAGTTCTGAATCCTCACACCTTGATCTTCTAAACCAATCCCCAAACACTTAAAGGACGTGTGTGGGCATGTAGGATTTAAAAAGGCTTATTTATTACTCTCTAGATGCACTCAACATATGAGATCTAAAGAGGTTTGATAGATAAAAGAGGAATTGAATAGTTTTAAGGTTTAGGACAACTATCGCTCTTGTCTCAGAGAGAGAGTCTGATAATCTATGAAAACAATAATCTTGAAAAGTATCGCTTCATTTCATGTTCATAAAAGATAATTAACTAATTTAATTAATATTTATTTTATTAAAATAAAATTGATCAGTTACAACGTTATTTAATTATTTAATTTAAATCATATTTAAATAAAAAAAATTAAATAAAAAAATTATTTAAAATTCAAAATTCATTTTGCAGGGATAGGAAATCCTTATGTCTGACGCCACACTCACTGTACAGTGAGTGTGTCGACCACACCATTAGGGTTACCCCTAATTTTATCATTTGTTTATTTAATTAATATTTAAGACAATATATTTATCGCAAAATAAATATTACTCAATTCAAAATTAACTTTACCTTAAAATATCAGTTTTAAATAAATAAAATAACTATTAATCTCTCTTTATACATTAATCCAAGCAAGATAAATATTTATTTTAACCTATAGTTTTAAAAATAAAATATATATAGTTAAATAATTAATTAATTCATAATTAATCAATTGCCTATAATTATAACATAATTATTTCCTTGACCTGAAAAATTAATTCCTTTGCAATTAAGTCCTTCTCTCTACAATTCTTTCTTTTGACATCCATACACTTGACAATGTAGGGCAGAGGTGATCTGGGGACCAAACCTATAATATGAAGCTTCAATAAACCCGATTATCAATTAAACTATTTAATCCAATAATCTTATTTATTAATTCCATGACTACTCCATTATAAATATGGTATTGCACTCTAAGTATTTATAGAATTATATTTATAGAGTTTTCTCTTATAGTCCACTGATATAATCAATAAATGTAGTTTTGTCCTCCATTTATTGGTGTGGCGACTGTAACTCCCTACTACCCAGGGACCGTTATGTTTTTCATTTTAAATAGTGCTAAACTCGCTAACCGAGTCATTTGGCCATAATCGTGTAACTAAATGTGATTAACGGTTTAGGGTTAAAATTTTTGGTTAAAAATACAACATTTCACTAAAACGTTTACTGTATACATTGGGATCCAAAAATATATTTTAAAGGTTAATTACAATAAAAGATTTACAACCATCCGACCTAAGCGGCAAAATAGTGTATATCCCTAATTCCTCTTTAAACCCTCAGTTGTGGCGGTCGAGCAGCCCCATATGTACACATCGTAACCTAAGCAATCAAACTCAAGGATGGTCCAACTTTCTTTTGCCTTTACCTGCACCACATAGCACCCGTGAGCCAAGGCTCAGCAAGAAAACTTAATATGCTCATGAACAGGTAATAACATGTCACTGAATCATAATAAACATGCCTAGCAATAATAGTCTTATTCATGCATGCAAGTAAGTCCAAGTAAATGATTGTGGGCCCTGCCCTCCTGTATGGATGACTATCAAGTCCATCATAAGTGAATATCAATAATGATTGTGGTAATCATGCTGGGGCTTGTAGCCCATTCAGATAAGTGACTATGGACTCACGAACTTGGGTTCCACACCCTAACCAGATAAGCGACTATGGAGTCACAAACTTGGGTTCCACACCCCAACCAGATAAGTGACTATAGAGTTAAGAACTTGGGCTCTACACCCTAATCCATGTGACATTACAGTCACCTGAGCCTTTTGACCCTGGCTCTATTTAACTAGTCCTTTGACTAGACAAGCGCTTTTAGTTTTCATCGAACATAGGGTCGGTCAAGTATTTCATACTTATGTTGATAATTCTTATGTCGAATATATCTAATATTTTCGGCGTGCGTTAAACACACTAATACCATTCTTGAATCATAGTTCAATTCCATACGACCAATGCTCAGTACTACTGCTGAACTTGACTAATAAGTCACAGCTTCACAGTCAATACCGACACCATTGCCGATTCTGACTAATAAGTCCGTACCACTCACAAGTAAACAATGAACCCAGGCATATATCATATGTCAAATATCCAAATATAAGGCATTCAGCATGCTTACTCAACATTCGCTAGCATAATTATGATCATGCACATTTACAGAGACCCAAGTTCTGATCAATCTCATATTCAACATTCATGCCATGCCCTAATCACATGTATCTTATACATCACATGCATCACATATTGGGCATAGTTTTCTTACCTTTGGTCCAAGAACAGGATACCAATAAATGAGCCACAAGCACGATCCTATTTCCAAGCCCCTAGCGATAACCTAGTCACAACCATAATATAAAATCTCATCAAAATGAGTAAATAAATACTTTCGGACCAAGTCCTAGCTTCTGGGACGTCAAATCCTACTCAACCAGGTAGTAGGATCGATCACAGGCCCTTGGAGTTAAGTTCCCACGAATAAAAACCAAATATGGGCAAAACAGCCCTTAAGTGCCGCGGCCCCCAAACCCAAAGTCGCGCCCTGCCTCCAGACAAAAGCCAGACCACCTCCATGCCTGCACCTTGCGCTGCGGTGCACCAACCTTGTGTCGCAGCCCTACCTGCCCATCATCCAACCTCATCGTCTTCCTCAAGCCTGGGTTGCGGTGCCCTAGAACAGGGCCGCGGCCCAACCATGAACCAGCCAAAAACCTTCGTCTTCTTCATTTAAAACCTTCCAAAAACCTATCCAAACATCTCCAAATCCCAAAATCAAAGTTCCCAAACATCCCAATGATCCAAAACCACTAAAACCCGAGGCTCAAACAACTCAAAAACTGATCAACACATAAAATCCAATCAAAAGCTTAAAAACTTGAAAACTTAAAACTTAAAGCTTGCATTACCTCCGATTGAGTCGTCTCCCAACTAAATCCTCTAGCTAAAAAGCTTCTAATCTTCCCTAGAATCGCTATGCCTCGATCCTTGCCTGAATCTGAGTCTTAAAACTAAAGTTTCCTTTGAAAATGTGATCGGGTATCGAAAAGGGAACGGGAGGGAGAGAGAACGTTCTAAATGTTCTTTTATAATTCTAACAAGTTACTTCAAGCTTAAGTAACCTCAAGCAAATCCTAATGCTCGAGGTCGCAAAAACGCACCCGGGGTAAAATAATCAAAACTCCTAGAATTTCCCCTTAATCTCACTAACTCCCAATTTATCATCAAATATTTATCCACATTACCCAAATCACAGTAATGTGCTAAATACCCAAATTACCCCTTGACTCACTCCGAGTCAAGTATGGATCCCATTGTGACTTTCCCACTAGCTTGCCCCTAGGATCGTCTTGTGTTGTGTAACCCAAGCATAACCAATTAATAATGAAGCACCACACACATACCACAAATATGCCAAATATACCCAAAATGGGCCAAAATGTGAAACTTGCCCAATTAATCAGAAATGGGCTCACATGCATAATTAATACACCTAAACATGCATATCTAGTCATATTATAATGTTATTCGCATATTCACATAATAATGCACACAAATATCATATAATCATATAATTCCATAATTTGTCATCCTAGCCCCCTAATCAAGGCCCTAAGCCTCATTAGGAAATTTGGGTCATTACAATGACACTATCTATATGGAGAAAAGTACGAGATCTACACTAACCACAAGATTTTGAGTACTTCTTTACTCATAAGGATTTGAATATGAGACAAAGACGTTGGATAGAGTTGGCAACCTTTATCCTATACCTGCTTATATTAAAAACAACCCTAACACTATATCTTTCACTCAATCTTACTGTTTTCTTCCAAGAGCACATCTGATTTCAAAGATTAGGATTGCTAAGAAGTTGGCCAACCTCTTCTTCATTGATCAAGATCCATCATTTCTTCATTCTGGTTTTTCTACTTTTTTTTCCACTTCTACTACCGTATCTACTACTGCTTGTAGCAATGCATTAAACAAAAAATTTATTGATTTGAACTAGTGGAATTTTCGCCTTGGTCATCCTTCTATGAAAATTTCAAAGTCTATCAATAAATCTTTGATTTTTTTTGACAAATCTCTTGATGATGTTTGTTCTATATGTCATTTAGCAAAACAAAAAGGCATCATTTTCACTCAAAAAATAAGATGGTTGCCTCTCCTTTTGAGTTGATACATCTAGATATTTTGGGTGCATTTCATATTATGAGTTTAGAAGGATACAAATATTTCCTTACTATTATTTATGATCACACATGATATACATGGGTTTACACGCTCAATGATAAATCTGATGTTCAAACCATTATTCCTCAATTTTTTAAACTTGTTGCTACTAAATATTCAAGTACTATTAAAGGTATACGGTCTGAGAATGCTAAAGAGTTTAACCTTATTGCATTCTATGCCTCCAAAATCATCCTACATGTCGATGCCAAAAATCTGCCGAAGAAAAAAGGTCATCCCTTGTTGAAATAAATTGTTAAAGGTCGCTTAGCCACTCCGCCGGGCTCACGCCAAAAATTTGACATGCACTCGAGATGGGCTCCTTGTCACTGACACCCAAAAAGTATGACTCTTTCCTCTTTTAAACTTTGGGTACTCTGTCACAAGACCAGACCGCGTAGTAAGACCCACGTTTTACGCGTAGAGAGGTGTCTCGCAAGACTCGCATCACGCGCCAAAGCAGGTGCCACGCGGGATAGCCATTGTGCACCCATTAGATGCCTCTCATGATAACTTGTGCCCAGGTGACACCTCGTGCATGTGGAGCGCCTCGCACCAAGAAGGCATCTCGCAACCGAAGCCAGCCTTGCGCCAGAAGGGGGCCTCACGCCCACGTAACGCCTCGCACCTTGGGGGCACCTCACGACTAAAGAGTGCCTCACCCCAGCAGAGGCCCTCATACCCAGGTGATGCCTCGTGCCGAGATGGCACCTCGCGATATAAGTGAGCCTTGTGTCGTGGCTCCTGTGAGGGACCCACATCGCATCTGCTCCCAAGGCCTTGCGCCCACCCGATCGTGACATGTTCATGTGTTTGCTTTACCCGTGCACACACGACCTTGCGCCGAGTTCCTCGTGGCATGGCTGCACGCTGAAAAGTCCTGAGAGGCCCCTCTCATCTCGCCTCCATGGTCAATCTGACGAAGTCGTTGCGTCCCCATCATTTCTAGTGCATCCACCTTGTTAACGAGGCCCTGTCCTATTTTCTAGGGTAGGTGTCACCAACGGGATGCACCTCCTTTGTGTATCCCTAATATGGTAACAAGTGGGCTTGACACTTAGTACAATACAAAGAGGCTTGATGCATAAGCATAGCAAAGGAAGGTGAGAGTGTCTACCAAGTTCGTGGTACATGTGTATGTATGAAGTGGATGTCCGAATGAAGAGGAGTCCGAGTATAGGGGCAACATCCACGGCAGAAAAATTAGTGGTAGTACAATAATGGTACATAGTAAGGACTCCCCTAACACGCCTATGAGGTTCGTACACAACAAGTAGTGGAGGTACGACATGGTACCATGGTAAGAGTACTTTTGTAGACCCCTGACCCGTACTAAGACCGACCACCACTCCTTTATCACCACTACCACCTGCTCCGCGAGTGCCTGCAGCCTGCAATTGAGTCCTCTTGTCCCCTTGGGACCACCATGTCTTTGGAGCCAATAGTGCTCACCTATAAATAGGACCTTTCGTCACCTGAGAAAGGGTTGCAAAATTTTTGTAACACCATATCATCCTAAGAGAAATACACAAGTTTTCTTCCAATGTTTTTTCTGCAACTTTTGTCTAAGTTTTTATGAGTTCACCTATGTTTACAAGTTTTTTATCAATTCACTTAAGTTTTCCAACCTAAGTTCGTTTACAAGTTGTTGCCGTCAATAGTTTAGCGCAGTCTGTGGGAAGGACAAGTACCAAGTCGTTGTTCATCCATCAATTCTGACAAGAAGAAATGCCAAGGTGTTCAAGATGCCTACAGGAATATCATAATGTTGAGACCCACCTTGACGGAGACAACCTAAGAGCCTCCAGATGAGACCCTCCACCAGCGGAGGATGGAGATATGTCGGAAGAACATCCAACCCATGGAGAGGAAAAGGAGGCATCATCCCCGGCTGTCCAACCTAACGGAGGTCATCCTAAACCATTTTTCACCCTTGTGGAAGGCCTGGGTATACACCTTCCTCCTCGACCACCGATCGCACCGCGCTTCGGTTACTGGGATCCAGGTCCATCTACGTGCAAGCCCGACAAGAGTCATGGGCGCACTTCGTGAGCTTCAGCTCTAGAACTCACTTTTACAAGGATGAGATACATGAGTTGCACATAAAGAATCAAAAGCTAGAAGCCACAATAGAGAACATGCAGAAGGTGTTGAACGACCTGCTACAAGGGAAGTCAAGCATGCCCTTTCCCAAGCACAGGGAGAAGGAACATGTATGAGGAGAACTCACCATACCCGTGGACAATAGAAAATGCAGCTCTCCAATTGTTATACCCCTCGTCCAGGACGCAAGGAAGATTCTACACCAACGGCAAAACTAAAGACCACCTCCAAAAGAGCTTCATCCAACCCGAGGGAGAAACTCAATCAGAGAGGGCCCGAGGTAAAAACCAAACCCCATACAACTCCCCCAGGGGACACAATCAAAGCAAGGGTTCACCATGAGAACCCACGAGACTCCTTAAACAAAAAGATAAGGGAAATAGAAACTAAAATACAAAGCCTTTGAAGCAAGATATTCACTACACCTTGAAGGGACAAAGGTCACGATAAGTTATACCATGAGTCGCCCTTCAAGGGAAATCCAAGTTGAGCGACTCTCCACCAACTGTAAAGAGCCTCGCATGAATCCATACGAGGGCACTACAGACCCAAAGTATCACTTTCAATGACTTGATGAAGTTAGGGGGGGGGGGGAGTCAATAGCAGGGCAAGGTACCATTGTTTCTCCATTAATCTCAAAGGAACTGCGTATAAGTGGTTCAAGAGGTTAAGGTAGATTACCAGCCTCAGGTCATGGCAGTAGTTCTTTGGAGAATTTCTTTAGCAACACCACGCGATCTGTGATTATGTTATGTCGAGTACCAGCCTCGCTAACATAAAAGAAGGCGAGAATGAAAGTTTGGAGAGTTATATCCATAGATTCAATATGGAAGCAACTAAGCTGGGAAGTTCAACTAAAGTGGAGCTCAAGATGGCTATCACAGCCAGAGTTCGTCCAATAAGCAAGGTATGGGATAGGATGCTCAAGAGGGAGGTAACAAACTTCAATGACTTCTTTGAAAGAGCACAAAAGTATAAACATGTGGAAGAAGGTTATGAGAACTTTCATGCTAGGGAAAGCAAACCTTCCTCCAATCCTCCTTCCACCAATATGTCTGAAGATTCTGCGTAGAAGAGATCATTGTGATTGAAAAGTTGATGATCAAATTGAAGATTGGAAGAGGTCTACAAGAAGGCTTCAAGAAGAAGTAGTAGGATTCATCAAGGATAACTTCCGATAAGACTCCCTATATTTGTGTCACTTGGGAACAAAGAAGTCACCTCAATTGGCCCCCTTAAAGTAGTAGTAGTTATTCTCCCTTATTTATGTTATGCCTCGTAAGGAATCAAAATTTTCACCATTGTTTGCATCCAATAGATGTAATTTATCATGATAGAATCCAAAGAGGTCACCAAGATGACTCCAAGATGTAATATGATAATGACATTGTGCTTACTCTTGCACGTTGCCTACTATTACTAATGTCAAGCACCTATCTTATATATTGCATCTCTCATCTCCAAGGACACTTATATGACACGAATACTGCCATTGTCAGTTGGAATTGTCAAAGCATATCAAAGCGTATCAGATAGAATGAAAAAAAAAGTGTCAGACGAGATAGATCCCATCAACTACTTGGGAGGTGTTATACCCAGCCTCAACAGGCACCTAGCCATGTTCAAAATAGGCGCCTAACCTCGCAAGCCTCAACAAGCGCCTAGCTATGTGCAAAATAGGTGCCTAGCCTCGCAAGCCTCAAAAGGGACCTAGCTATGTGCATAATAGGTGTCTAGCCTCACGAGCCTCAACAGGCGCCTAGCCATGTGCAGAAAAAGTGCCTGGCCTCGTGAGATATATATTAAAATACTTATAATATATATATGTATTAGCGGGCAAACTTATAAGATAACATTTGGATCTATAAGGACTAGCTACCCTTATAGAGTCTAAGAAAGTCAAAAAGTTCCTGAAAAATGACTTCCTCACAAACACACCCACCCTACAAAGGGACCACGTTGTAGAAGACAAAAGGGGAGCCTAAAGAGATCCCTAAGTCTAGATCAACCAAGTTGCCTTACCAAAGGAAAAAAGGGTCTTGAAAATAGACATTTGCGATGCTTCACAAGTACCTTCTCCCTATAAGGGTCCCAACCCAAGGGGAGATCGTATCAGGATAAAAAAGACTCCTCATAATAATCCTAGGTCAACCAAAGTCACCTAGCCCAAAAAGGGTCTCAATGTAGATGCTTGCAAAAAGGGTCTCGAAGAAGACGCTTGCAAAAATAGTAGTATGCATAATAACGAGAAGGACACTTCTAGAGAAAAAATAAAAAGTCAAAAGTGCGTGCATGACAAATAAAAAAAGGATGGGAGATACCCAAAGGGTCAACACATCCTTAAAATAAACCAAAGTGCGTACATAAGAGAAGCTCAAATGATCCTCCACTGAGCACAAAACACTAACAAGACACCAAGTGTGTTTCTTCAATGAGCAAGTACTGGTAGACTTCGCAGTCGAGACGACCTGCTGCACTGATAGTGAAGAAGAAGCCAACAAGACAAAAGGACCACAAAAAAAAAATTGTTAAAGCACTCTTCGCTCTGAAATCTGACAAGCGCTGGATACACAAAAACCACGCAAAGAAACATCTTAAGAGCACCACTCGAGAGCTCACCTTGTCTAGACGATACTTTTTTGGCCCCTTCGGGTAGTGTGCCTTAAGCTCCTTTGTGAGGCTCGAGGTTTTGTACAACAATATCACATGTGGGATCTGTACAAAGGAATGATTGGCATTAATTAAACTTCAAAGGCGTCTTGAGGGTAACCACTCATTAAGTATGCATTTCCATATCTCATAAACAAGGAAACACACTTATACCTTACATGTCATAAAGATGGAATGAAAAGAGTCTACAAGAAAACTCTAAAGGCCTCCTTATAGACTCGAGGGCAAGTGTGGATACCAAAAATCTATCAAAGAAAAAAGATCTCCTCCCTTGTTGAAATAAAGGGCTAAGGGTTACTTAGCCACTTCGTCGGGCTTACGCCAAAAATTCGACATGCACTCAAGATGGGCTCCTTGTCATCGACACCCCACAAGGTCAAAAAGTATGACTCTCGCATCTTTCAACTTTGGGTACTCTGTCACAAGGCCAGACCCCCCTAGCAAGGCCCACGTCTCGCACGTAGATAGGTGCCTCATGAGACCCGCGTCTCGAACCACAGTAGCCACCTCGCGGGACAGCCATCGTGCATCCATTAGATGCCTCGTGCAATACCTTGTGCTCAGGTGTAGACTTGCGCCCAGGATGGCACCTCGCGCCTAGATGATACCTCGCGCAGAGAAGTCATCTCGCGATCGAAGCGAGCCTCATCCCAGCAGGGGACCTCACACCCAGGTGACGCCTCGCGCCTAGGGGGTGCCTCACGCTGAGACGTCACCACGTGACAGAAGCGAGCCTCATGCCAAGGCTCCTACGAGGCACCCGCATCGCATCTTCTCCAGGGCCTTGCGTCCACCCCATCGCGATATGGCCATGCGCACCTACTTCATACCTCCACACACAGCCTTGTGCCAAGTCCCTCACAGCATGGCTACATGCCAAAAAGTTCAAAGAGGCCCCTCTCATCTCGCCTCCATGGACCATCTTACGAATTCGTTGCATCCCCATCATTTCTAAAGCGTCCACCTTGTTGATGAGGCCTTGTCCTTTTTTCTAGGGTAAGTGTCACCAACAAGACACACCTCATTTCTGTATCCCTACTATGGTAACAAGTGGCCTTGACACTTAGTAGAATGCAGAGAGGCTTGAGGCATAAGCGTAGCTAGGGAAGGTGAGAGCGTCTACCAAGTTCGTGGTACATGTGTAGGTACGAAGTGTACGTCTCAATCAAGGGGAGTCCGAGTACAGGGGCAACATCCATGCTAGACAATTAGTGGTAGTACAAGAATGGTACATAGTAAGGACTCCCCCAACACGCCTATGACTTTCGTACCCAACAACTATTTGAGGTATGACATGGTACCATGGCAGGAGTACTTTTGCAGACCCCTGACACGTACTAGGATCGACCACCACTCCTCCAGCCCAACTACCACTTGCTCCGCGAGTGCCTCCAAATTGTAGATGAGTCCTCCTGTCCCTTTGGGACCACCATGTATTTGGAGCCAGTAGTGCTCACCTATATATAGGATCTTTCTAGTCCTGAGAAGGGGGTTGGAATTTTTTTTAACAGTATATCAATCTAAGGGAAATACACAAGTTTTCTTCCATTGTTTTTCTGTAACTTTTGTCTTAGTTTTTTCTGAGTTCACTTATGTTTACAAGTTTTTTATCAATTCACTTAAGTTTTCCAACCTAAGTTCGTTGACGAGTTTTTACCGCCAACCCCACATTACACTCATGTGTCAAAATACCCCAACAAAACTTGGTAGTAGAAAGAAAACATCATCATGTTTTAAATGTTGCTCGTTCTCTCCTTTTTCAATCTAAAATACCTCTTTCCTATTGGTCATATATTGTTAATACATTGGTATATCTCATTAATAGAACTCCTCCTATGCTTTTCAATAAGAGAACTTCATTTGAATTGCTTCATAATAAACTTCCTTGTTATGATCATTTTCGTGTTTGTGGCTGCCTTGCGTTTGCCTCTACTTTAGATAGTAAATTTCTTAAATTGCTTCAAAGATCCAAAGCTTTAATTTTTATTATCTACCACCCTCAGAATGAATTATTATACTCTTCTTGTCATAGAGAGTCATCAAATCTTTCATTTTGGGATGTAATTTTTTATGAGACTATTTTTCCTCTTAAAAATACACTTTGTCAAACTAATATTGATATTTTTTTTCTCACAATCTATCATGCCTAATGCTGGGACTAACTCTTCTTTGCGGCCTATATCCATTTCTCCTTCTGAAGCTCAAACAATACTTCAATCTTCACACATGCCAACAAACATTCCATATTCTTCTACTGTTGGTCGTGTCCTATCACGCCCAAAATACCTTGAAGATTATGTGTGTAATCTAAATCATTCTACTACACATCCCTTATCTGATTTTTTGTCTTATGACATGCTTCATGAACCATTTCTCGCTGCAATTCTCGATGCCGATGCAATAACAGAACCTACTAGTTACAAAATTGCATCTACCATACCAGAATGGTAGCAGACTATGGTTGCTGAACTTTCTGCTCTAGAAGCTAATCACACATGGGAACTTGTATTTCTTCCTCCAGGATAACAAACCATAGGTAGCAAGTGGATATACAAAGAAAAATATCAAACCAATGGCACTATTGACAGGTACAAAGCATGATTAGTATGTAAAGGCTACACCCAAAAATAAGATATTGATTACCTTGACAACTTTGCTCATGTTGCAAAGTTTAATACTCTCAAATTATTACTTGAACTAGGTGCAATGAAAAATTGGTCACTATCTCAATGAGACATTAATAATACATTCCTTCATAGGGATTTAAAAGAAAAATATCTATAGGAAACTACCTAAGGGTTATCAACCCAAAATAGATTTACCTCTAAATGTTGTTTGTAAGTTAACCAATAGTATATATGGCTTAAACCAAGCCTCAAGACAATGGTACACAAAACTCAGCTCATATCTTACTTCAAATGGTTTTAAACAATCATATTCTGACAACTCTATATTCATCAAGACAACTTATAACAATGTTATTGCTCTATTATTTTATGTTGACAATATAGTTGTTGCTTCCAATAATGAATCAGGTGTTACCTTGTTTAAACAACAACTAAATTAAAACAAATTAAGTTAAAGGACCTCGGTCCTTTACGTTTCTTTTTAGGATTGGACATTGGTCGTTCTCAAAGTGGGATTTTTGTATCTCACCTCCCTTTTTCTCTAGAATTATTAAATGAAACAGGTTGCTTGGGCACTAAAGTTTCCTCCATACCAATGGAGCCAAATTTTAAACTTAGTAAGGATGAAGGAAAACTTTTACCTGATCCTACAGCTTATAAAAGTCTCATTGGTAACTTAATTTACTTAACAATCACTTGTCCTGACATCTCTTATGTTGTAAATCATTTAAGCTAGTTTTTAACTTCACCTAGACTACCTCATATGCCAACAGCCCAACACATCCTTCAATACATAAGGGGAACTTCAGGCCAAGGCTTTTTCTTTCACTCTTTTTCTAAACCACACTCAAGTGCATATGCTGAATCTAACTTTACTTCTACATATTTCATTCTTAAAATTTTTGCAGATGCCAATTGGGGATCTTGTCTACAGACAAGGCGCTCAGTCTCGAGCTACTACATCTTTCTTGGCCAATCACTCATTTCATGGAAGTCAAAGAAGCAAACCACAATCTCTTGCTCCTCTGTTGAGACTGAATATCATGCCATGGCCCACGCTACTTGTGAAGTCACATGGTTAATTGCCTTACTCAAATACTTCTACATCATTCTCATCAATCCAACCATTTTATATTGTGATAGTACAACTGCAATACACATATCGGAAAACCCTGTTTTTCATGAGAGAACAAAGAAAATCGACATAGATTGTCATATTGTCCACGACAAAATACAAGAAGGCTGCCTCAAACTGATTCATGTTCCTGCAAAGCACAACATTGTTGACCTGCTGTTGCAATATTTTCTTATGATATTTAATGTGCAAGTGTACACAAACGCATGCAAGTAATATAATAGTAAGTATTTTAATATCCTCTCCTCAAGGATTGTTTAAGCAAGATATTATAAAGACCAAAACCCAACAATTTGGAATAAAAATAAGCAATAAGGTTTGACTGAACTAAAATTAAAAACAAAATATAAATAAGTAAACTAAACAACCAAAACCAATCTAAAATAGTAAGCAATTGATTAATCAAGCGATGATGGGAAGTTAGAGCTACCAAATCCCTCTAATATGCAATTCTGGGAACAGATGCGGGTAACAATGCGGTCACAATTCTGGGTAATGTTGACTAGGTTTTCTACTTGTCTTAATTCTTTTTCCAAAGAAATTAAGGTTCAATTCTTACATTAATTAACATATTCCTATGCCCAACCAATGTTAAGAATATCAATTTGAGCACAAACCTATAAAATCATGCAAGGTGATTATTATTCCAATATAAACACAATTTCTAGAACATAAAAGTTAAGAACATGCATCAATCAATTACTATATCCATTAATATTAATCTTTCCAGCATCAATAAAAATTTAATTACCTACTCAAGTTGGCTAAACATAGAGCAAGTATAAACAATAATACCCATTGATTGAACAAAACCTCAAAACAACTTTAACATTAAAATTACCCACAAACCCAAAATTACATATTAGAGTTCATTAGCATCTCTAACTACAAAAGTTTTAGTTCATACTAAAATTCAAGAGAACAATTATAATAATTTCAGCCATGGGTTTCATGAGAATCACTTAAAGGAATTCAAATACAAAGATTAAGAGTAGAGAAAATAAAATCCAAACGCCAAGATTCAAATGAAATTGTCTCTTCTTCTCCTTCTTCCTTGCACTTTCTTTCCTCCTCCTTGAAGCTCAAAATCTGATCTCCCTAATGGTGGTGGCTGCTGGTTTCTTTCTTCAAAAGGTGGTCTGATGAAAAATGGAAAGAGAGAAAAAATATATGTAATATCCCCTTTGCCTCCTTAGGGTTTCCTTCCAAAATTAAGAAAAATCCTTGTTCCTCATGTGCACCCCTTGTTATGGAACCCAAAGGGGATGTAGATTATTGAATTCCAGCTGTCCTCCTCAAAAAACGCCACTTCAGCAGTCACTTAAGTGAGCATCCACATCATCCACGCATAGCTCCAGGAAATGCGGTTAAAATAAATGCGGTCACATTTCTGAGTTTTCCTGCTCAACAAAAGAAACTAAAAACCAAAGTGAGTATTTTCAAGTCTTCTATTCACAAGATAATTTTTCACCTATTAATGAGCTATTTCTAATCCTTTCATAAATATCAAACACTAAACTTATCAAAACTAACACAAACACAAATAAAGTGAAATTAAACACAAAATAAACAAAAAGAACAAATATCACTCAAATCTCATTGAATTATAAGCCTAAAAGTGAGTAAGATAACTCTATGTTGAAGAGTTATCACACCCCCAAACTTAAACCATTGCTCGTCCTCGAGTGATGTCTCAACAAAACAAAAACAAAGTAAATAAAAAAAAATACAACACAAAAGACACTCACAAAGACAACAAAACAAAACTTACAACCACAAATTGAAAAGGAATCATTTCTTGAAGTATAATGCTTAAATAATGGGGTAATGATCTCAGAAATTTAATTAAAATGAGCTGATTTTTACTTCTTGTGCATGCATGAACCAACCTTTTTCAAACATTAATAAGACAACCAAGTCATGTTCCAAGTGTTTGACCCAACGCATGTGTGCAAAGCTCTTCTCAATCCTCTTCGATTCCTTAAATCACACTAAAAGTCGGTCCTCAAGTCTAATCCTTGTCTCATATGTTGACTTGCTAACTCCTCTCCACTAATGTAGAATAGCTTAGCATTCTAGATCGATAGGTCTTTTCAAGATTGTAATGAGGCTAGGCTAAGGGTATGGAAATTTGGGAATTTCTAGGCTCAAAAACCTCCAAACTTAGTTTGCTTTAGAACCTTGTTGTACAAATGATCTACCCTCTTCTCTTTCCTTTTCTCACAAGTTCACCCCACTCTCCCTTTCATTTGCTTCAATGTGTATATATATATAATTTTTTTTAACACTATATATATGTCTAATACAATGAATATTTACTTTTTTTTTTTAGATTTTTCTCTTTCTTTCCTTTTTTTTTTTTACTCAAATAACTAGGAGGTATATATATTTTACAACAAAATATAATGAAACAACTAAATAAAACAAACACCTTTTCTCTTTTTTTTTTTTTTATATGAAATATATAAATACACCCCTTTTATCCCACCCCCAAACTTAGACTTAACTTATAAGACAAACCAAGTTTAGAGATAGTTAGGGAACAAAATATGAGAATTATGACATGAGAAGGGATATGGCTAAATTCATAAAGGTGAATCAACAAAGAATAGGCCAAGAAGCTCAAAGTGGGCAACAATGGATAATAATTTCAAGGGTAGGCTAGAAAAGCTCAATCAATCCAACAAAATGTGCCATTGTCATTTTCTGTTTGCTAAGCCTCCTAGGATTTCGCCTCAAGGAAATTAACAAGACAATTCTAAGATCTTAGATTCTCACAACCAATTAGCATTATTTAGAGTTTCTAAGAATCATGATAATGCCACACACACAAGTTAAGATCACACACTTTCACAATCCAAGGTTTGCCAAATTAATGCCTAAATCAAACCAATCCAAACATGCTTAAGATCCGCTCTAAGATGCAATTTTTTTTCTTGTTCATCAATGATCCCCCAAAATTTAGGCACTACTACAATAATAAAATTTCTTTTACAAAACACAACACACATATACAAAACACAAAATAAATCTAAAAAAATTAAAAAAAAAACTAAAAATATCACAAATCACAAAATGAACACCAGCTCCCCCAAACTTAGAGATCACATTGTCCTCACTGTGATAAAGCAAAAGAAAACACACAAAAAAAACAACAATGACATACCGACTCAAAACAACAGACAACTAAGAACGATCAACAAAAAGAAAAACAAACAAAAAAAAAACTAATATAAAGTTAAGAAAGGATAGAAAGAACTCCCTCAAGTCACTGAGCCAACGACCCAATCTCCCGAGCCTGCAGATTTCAATCTGGAACCCCTTTTAAAAATTGTCCACCATTTGGTATTTCCATGTTAGCTCTATATATGCCCAGTTACGCCCACAAATGCGACAGCAATTATTTGACCGTAACTAGGAGATTGTAGAAAAATTTCCAGTTGCTAAACCAGAATTTTTCCAAATCAGTCCAGCACTCCCCAAACTTCAATTCCAATGCTAACCGTCTTTCCTTTGATGCACTTACACCTGAAACACAGAAACACTACCCACAAGACCAAGTGAAAGCAGAAATCAAAATAAAAGAAACTTAAGAAAACTAAAACTAAATAAATTAAACTCTCTTTGTTTTTTTTTAATTGAATTGGGCTGCTTTACAATTAATCCTCCTAACAGTGTAGCAACCCAATTTGCTACAATTTCTTCAAGGATCCTTCAACATGAGCGAGGTCTTATTTTGCTTAACCTCGCCGCCCCCAAACTTAAGTTCTTTCCCTTTCACCTTCAACTTTCTTCCTGAAATTTCATTACGCAAGTCCAATGCACCACAAGGAAAGACTGTAATTGTCAAGAATGAATCGGAGAAACTTGATGTTAGATGTCTGCAACTTGCTTTCATTTGAGAATTAGAGAAACACACCCGCTAGCCTACTTCGAACCTTTGGGAATGAGCTTTCCTACCACACTTCTTTTTCTTTTTCTTCTTCCTATGTGGCTCTTGCAAATGAGATGGTGCCTTATTTATACTTGCCCCTAGCTCATTGTTGCTCTCAAATTCTTTAGGAGATGGCCTCGTCCTCACTTTCTTGCTATACCTTATGGGTACCTCTTCCTCCATATTAGAGTTTTTGACAGTAATGGCAAAACAATCTCCTACTTCATCTGGAGAACGTATAGGATTGAATAACTTGAAAGTTACTTGTTCTTCTTGAGCTCTCATTATGAGCTCCCCATTTTCCACATCTATCAAGGTTCTACCTGTAGCAAGGAATGGCCTCCCCAAAATAATAGGCACCTCTATATCTGCTTCATAGTCTAGAACAATAAAGCCAGCGGGGAAAATGAATTTATCAACTTTTACCAAGACATCCTCAATCTTCCCATCAAGATATGCAAGAGATCTATCTGCAAGGTGCAGAGTCACTATGGTAGGCCGGACTTCACCAATCCCCAATTTTATATACACAGACATAGGCATCAAATTTATACTGGCACCCAAGTCGCATAATGCCACACCACAATAAGAATTACCAATGGTGCATGGAATGGTGAAACTCCCAGGATCTTTCATCTTCGGGGGCAGCTTGTTTTGCAAGAATGAGCTGCATTCCTTGGTAAGAGCCACTATCTCAAATTCCCCCAATCTTCTCTTCTTTGTAAGGATGTCTTTCATAAACTTCACATATTTAGGCATTTTCGCTAGGGCTTCAACAAGGGGAATGTTAATATGTAGCTGCCTCAACATATCAAGGAATTTTTTAAATTGTCCATCTTTCTTCTGTTTTTGAAACCTTTGTGGAAAAGGTAGCTGTTGAGGAAGCTTTTGAATTTCTGGGGACTTTTGCGGTGTTCTAGATGCGGCCGCATCCTGGGCAGAGGCAGATTCCAGCACATCAGATCTTTCTTCATGTTTGCTTGCTTTCCTACGATTTTGGATTGAAGAGGGCTCATCCTCATGCCCATAATTTTTCTTGGAACTCTCTAACTCCTTGCCACTTCCCAAAGTAATGGCCTTGCACTGTTCCTTGCCAACATCTCTTGGGTTCTCAGTATAACTCGGTAAAGCACCTTGAGGTCTATTTCTAAGATCATTGGCAAGTTGCCCAACTTGATTCTCCAAATTCCTCATAGATGCAGCTTGGATTTGAATGAGTGCATCCGTCTTCATCATGTAATCTTTTAACATGCCTTCCAAAGAATTAGATTATACTATGTGTTGGGGTCTTTATTGTGGAGCTTATGGAGGATACCCCAGTGGATAAGAAGGTATAGGATGCATAGATGAGCTGCTAGGAGCAGCCCTTGGTTACTCCATGAAAGATTGGGATGTTGCCTCCATGATTGATTGAAATAATTCGAATGTAAGTCATTCCTGTTCTGATTCCCCATGTAAAACACAGATGCAATATTAGAGGGGCAGTTGTCAAAGATGTGACCATCTCCATAGTACACACAAGAAACTTCTACTAATTGACCCATCGGTGGAGAACCCATTGGCTGCCCCATGTTCATACCCTTAAGAATATTTGATATTGAAGATACTTGAGCTGCCAAAGAAGTGGGTGCATCAACCTCAAGAACACAAGCCACTTTTCTACTTGTCGGTGCTCTAGTAGAAGGCCATTGGTAGTTGTTGTTGGAGATCCTCTCTATAATCTCAAAAGCTTCATTGTATGACTTGGACAAGAGTGCCCCATTTGTCGACGCATCAACTACCATTCTTGTATGAGGCATTGAGACCATTATAAAATGTCTCCATTTGAATGCAATGAGGAATGCCATGATGAGGGCATTTTCTTAGTAACTTCTTGAACCGGTCCCATGCCTCATATAAAGATTCATCGTCGAGTTGCTAAAATGAAGTGATTTCATGGCGGAGCTTGGCATTCTTGGTAGGAGGAAAGTACTTCATCAAGAAACGCTCAGCTAATTCTTCCCAAGTAGTCACAGAATCAGATGGTAATGAATTCAACCAAGCTCTTGCTCGATCTCTTAAAGAGTATGGAAACAACTTTAATCTCAAAGCATACTCTGTAACCCCGAGCAACTTGAAAGAGTCACTCACCTCCATAAATAGACGAAGATGAAGGTGAGGATCTTCAGTAGGAATCCCACTAAACTGTCCCACAATTTGAAGCATCTGGAACATGACTGGCTACAATTCAAACTATGGTGCCTGAATCTCTTGTCTTACAATGCCCGGGTTGAGCTCATTGACAAGGGGAATAGCATATTGCCTGATGGCGCAGTCTCTATCATCAACAACAATAAATGCATTTGGCGCATTATTAGCAACTGTTCCCCCTTGAGCCTGTCGCTCATCTCCTTGGTTTTCCATCCTCACTGCTTCCTCTCGAGTTCTTTGTTGTGCTCTTCTTCTTTCTCTGAATGTTCGCTCAATTTCAGGGTTGAGAGGAAGTAGTCAAGAGTATCAGGGTCTTGATCCTCGTTCATAAAAATATAATATTTGTCAATGCACAAGAATCACCCACATAAGCACAATAGAAACATTAAACCAAATTGCAAGATAAGTGAATTTCACAATAATTGACTTTAAACAATCCCCGGCAACGGCGCCAAAAATTTGTTGCGATTTTTTCTTATGATATTTAATGTGCAAGTGTACACAATCACATGTAAGTAATATAATAGTAAGTATTTTAATATCGTCTCCTTAGGGATTGTTTAAGCAAGATATTGTAAAGACGAAAACCCAACAATTTGGAATAAAAATAAGCAATAAGGTTTCACTAAACTAAAATTAAAAACAAAATATAAATAAGAAAACTAAACAACCAAAACCAATCTAAAATAGTAAACAATTGATTAATCAAGCGATGATGGGAAGTTAGAGCTACCAAATCCCTCTAATATGCAATTCTGGGAACAGATGCGGGTAACAATGCGGTCACAATTCTGGGTAATGTTGACTAGGTTTTCTACTTGTCTTAATTCTTTTTCCAAAGAAATTAAGGTTCAATTCTTACATTAATTAACATATTCCTATGCCCAACCAATGTTAAGAATATCAATTTGAGCACAAACCTATAAAATCATGCAAGGTGATTATTATTCCAATATAAACACAATTTCTAGAACATAAAAGTTAAGAACATGCATCAATCAATTTTTATATCCATTAATATTAATCTTTCCAGCATCAATAAAAATTTAATTACCTACTCAAGTTGGCTAAACATAGAGCAAGTATAAACAATAATACCCATTGATTGAACAAAACCTCAAAACAACTTTAACATTAAAATTACCCACAAACCCAAAATTACATATTAGAGTTCATTAGCATCTCTAACTACAAAAGTTTTAGTTCATACTAAAATTCAAGAGAACAATTATAATAATTTCAGCCATGGGTTTCATGAGAATCAATTAAAGGAATTCAAATACAAAGATTAAGAGTAGAGAAAATAAAATCCAAACGCCAAGATTCAAATGAAATTGTCTCTTCTTCTCCTTCTTCCTTGCACTTTCTTTCCTCCTCCTTGAAGCTCAAAATCTGATCTCCCTAATGGTGGTGGCTGCTGGTTTCTTTCTTCAAAAGGTGGTCTGATGAAAAAGGGAAAGAGAGAAAAAATATATGTAATATCCCCTTTGCCTCCTTAGGGTTTCCTTCCAAAATTAAGAAAAATCCTTGTTCCTCATGTGCACCCCTTGTTATGGAACCCAAAGGTGATGTAGATTATTGAATTCCAGCTGTCCTCCTCAGAAAACGCCACTTCAGCAGTCACTTAAGTGAGCAACCACGTCATCCACGCATAGCTCTAGGAAATGCGGTTAAAATAAATGTGGTCGCATTTCAGAGTTTTCCTGCTCAACAAAAGAAACTAAAATCCAAAGTGAGTCTTTTCAAGTTTCTATTCACAAGATAAATTTTCACCTATTAATGAGCTATTTCTAATCCTTTCATAAATATCAAACACTAAACTTATCAAAACTAACACAAACACAAATAAAGTGAAATTAAACACAAAATAAACAAAAAGAACATATATCACTCAAATATCATTGAATTATAAGCCTAAAAGTGAGTAAGATAACTCTATGTTGTAGAGTTATCACCTGCTCACAAAGCCATTGCTCCCTACTCAGTTCAAGGAATTGATGTCCAAGTTGAATGCTAAGAACTTATACATTTCATCTTGAGAGGGTCTATTAGGATTTGAAAGTTAGTTAGCTAGTTGGGTTTTGTATTATCTATTTACTCTTTATAGATGCTCAAAATTCCATGCTTGTAAAAGACCCAAAGTACGTGCTTAGGTCCCCTAAATTCCTACATACGTTGTTGAGCCGCAGTGCCCTCGGGCCACCATCGTCTCGTGCCAGCCTCCTCCCAGCGCACTCAATGAGGCCACGCCTCGCTTGCCTGTTTAGATGATCTAGCGTTCCGCATGCCCGACGCCTGCCCAGGGCCTCGCAAAAGAGCTCCTCACGCCACCAGGGGCTCACGAGGGGGCGTCTCGCGCCATCATGGATGTACTACCAAGGCCTCGCAAGGGGGCGTCTCGTGCCATCAGTGCTGCGCCACCAGGGCCTCGTGAAGGGGCATCTCGCGCCATCAGAGCGGCGCCACCAGGGCCTCACGAAGGAGCATCTCGCACCATCAGTGTCGCGCCACCAGGGCCTCGCGAGGAGGTGTCTTGCGCCATCAGTGCCGCGCCACCTGGGCCTCGTGAGGGGGCATCTCGCGCCATCAGGGATGTGCTACCAGGGCCTCATGATGGGGTGTCTCGTGCCATCAGTGCTGCGCCACCATGGCCTCGTGAAGGGGCATCTCGCGCCATCAAGGCCGCGCTACCAAGGCCTCACGATGGAGCATCTCGCGCCATCAGTGTCGTGCCACCAGGGCCTCACGAGGAGGTGCCTTGCGCCATCAGTGCCGCGCCACTAGGGCCTCGTGAGGGGGCGTCTCGCGCCATCAGTGTCGCACCACTAGGCCCTCGGAAGGAGGTGTCTCGCGCCATCAGTGTCGCGCCACCAGGGCCTCGGGAGGGGGAGTCTCGCGCACCTATCACCCAAGTCTCGTGGGTAGCCTTGAGGTGCTTTGGGCGCCTTGCGCCAAAGACCCAAGAGCTCCATTTTGTGCCACAATCCCTACGTGCACCGGGTGTCTCGCACCCTACACCTTAAGAGGATGTCTCTTATGAAGATCTATGGAGACCCTAACATTTAGAGGTAAAAGCCCCAATATAATTCAAAAGGATCGTACCAATACGATCTTGTACGGGGTACGACCTTTAAGACCCCATATGTCTGATCCGAATACTCATGCCAGACAAGTAGTGGGAGTACTAGAAGAGGGGACATGGCCTGTATACTTCTAACCAAATGTTAGAGTCGACACCACCACCAGCACCACTACGCATGGAGCCACTCCTCTAACACTTGTACTAAATAAGTAGTGGAGACATCCCCACAGAACCTGACCATGTACTGGAGCCAGCACCACTACCCCTGAGACCACTCTCCTGACAATGTACTTGTGTACCATCTGGTCCCCTGGACCACAATGTATCAGGGGCCATTAGAGCCCACTATAAAGGGAACCGCACTTCCACATGGAAAGGGGTTGTTTGGAAAAAACACTATAGCTTGGGACAACAAAGGAATACAAGTTCTTTTCCCCATTTTCCTTCTGCAACTATTTTCTAAGTTTCTGATTATATAGTTGATATTCTTCATTAATAAGGAAAAGACTATGGTTTTTCTAACTTAACTTCGTTGACGAGTTCTCACCATCAACACTCTTCAACCTATTATGTTACAAATTGGTTTAGACTCTGCTACAAGTTAGTCTTAGGCTAACCAATACCTGCTCATCATATATTGCAGGACCCTTCTTGTATTTGGACCTCATGTGATTTTACAAAGCTTTTCAATAAAAATAATAATTTCATCCTAATATAATTATCTGAATATTCCTATAAGAGATTTGAGAATGGAATCCCAAGCATCAATGGAAAAAATGGCATTTGTTATCACGTATAACCAAGTTACACATTACAAGGCTTGTTTTCACATTGCCAGTCCAACCCATGTTAATAAGCAAACCAATAGTAGTGAAAGCACGCTTGACTTATATTATAGATTATCTCTAATTTGGTTATGTGGATGCCAAAATTTCGATGCATGCACAAGACAACCTCCTTGTCACCAATACCCCACAAGGTCAAAAAGTCACACTCTCGCCTCCTTTAACTTTGGGTACTTTGTCATGAAGTCCCAGACGAGACCACCTAGCAAGACCAATGTCTCGCACGCAGAGGGGTGCCTCGCGAGACCCGCGTCTTGCGCCAAAGTAGGCGCCTTGCGCCTAGGAGAGGACGTGCCCCGCGGGACCTGCATCTCGTGCCAAAGTAGGCACCTAGCACCCAAGAGGGGTCACGCCTTCCAGGAAAAGTACCATACACCAAGTCGGTGCCTTGCACCCAGGAGGGGTCGCACCTTGCGAGACCTACATCTCACGCCTAAGAGCCCATGACACGGCTTCGCGACTAAACATCCCATGAGACCTCTCTCACCTTCACCCATAAACCAAATAGCAAGGCCATCATTTCCCAAGCCTCCTTGAAATATGTGCCTCGCTGACGAGGCCCTACCCTATTTTTCTAGGGTAGGTTCCACCAGCAGGGCACGCCTCCCATATGCATCCCTTCCAAGCCCACAAGTAGTCCAATACTTAGCAAAATATAAAGAGACTAGAAGCACAAATATATCTTGGAAAGGTGAAAGCATCCATTAGGTACGTGTTGCACATACATGTACCGAATGTACGTACCAATCAAGAGAAGGTTGAGCACGGGTATAGCGCCCATGCCAGACAAGTAGTGGTAGTACAAGGGTGGTACATGGGGAAGCCTCCACTGCCACACTCCTAACATGTGTACTAGGAAAATAGTGCTCGTGCGGAATATTACAATGCCTAGAGCATTACCTGCAAGTCTCTGATATGTACCAGAGCCAACCACCACCTCTTCGGCACTACCACGTGCATGCCTCTGAGCATGTACCAGAGCTGACACCATGACCATTTGCACCACTACTACCTATACCACCACAATAATGATATATCCATGTACTATCTGGTCCCCCGAGACCACAATGTATCAGAAGTCATTAGAGCTCCACTATAAATACATGGTAAACTCAAACTATTGAGTAATACAAACGTTTTTCTCCATTTTTACTCTGCAATTTTACTTCAAGTTTTCTTCCTAAGTTCATCAGTTTCTTATCAATCTTTGAGTTTTCTAACCTAACTTCGTTGACGAGTTCTCACCATCAATAGGTTATATAATAAAATGAAACTCCGTTATCTCACATAAAATACATAAATTGGAAACTTTTTTTTTTTTTTTTTTGTATATGGAGAGGCTAAAATTATCAGGCCCTTATTTAAAAATTAAAAAAAATTGAGTTATATCAAAATTATCATTGGTTGTTAGGTCATTTTGTGAACCCTTATTTATCCTTGTATATTTACACAATTTTTATGTGTTTTAATATTTGATTATTAGTGAAATACACTAACACTTGGCAGATTCTTATAGAAGTATGGATGATAGTCTGATCTCGTCCGATCCATATATGCATTGATTGTGGAACTCTTGAGGGTCGGATCTCGCAAGACCTTTATTTAAACTGTTATTTTAATCACCTTTGGACTACTAACGTGAACCAATGAGGATAAGTCTTTCTAAACTTAAACCGACTTAGCTTGTGTATAAATAACACCTGATGGAACCAGAAATTGAACCTTGGATTCATTATTTACCACAATTTTATATTTTCTTGAGAACTTTAAAGAGAATTTTCACTGACATGAGCATTAAATTACCTTTGTTCATGTACTCTGATGGTTTCTCTCATCCTTTCAAGACTTGGCGATTCAATCTATGCAATATTATTGTCAATTTAACTTAGTCATATTATTCCATAATGAAATTCTATTATAAATATGGAATAATATTGCCGGTCAACTTTTTAGATTGAATAGTAATTTAAAAAATCAAAAAATCTTTTAGAAAATAGGGTGAGAATTTTATGTATGACCTTGTGTAATTTGTCCTTTCTCATTGATTCCTACAATTTAAATATCCTTTGTTAGGAGGCAATTAGATATTTTTTATTTTGAGGGGTGGATAATTAGAAATTTATTTTATCAAAAATTCCAGAGAAATAATCAAACAGAGACGTTATTTTGACGCATTCTCGCCAAAGTGGTCATCATCCAAATTACCTTAAATTATAATAATTAGTTATATAAATAATATATATATTAATGTACTTATTTGGCTGCTTGGGCATGTCAAGTGTGGATAAATATCGACAATTCCTTAGAAATTCCTTCGTGTTGTCCATAATTCCTAGAGACTTCATGAACATTTCTTCATATTTTATTTCTATTTTAATTTTTAGATTGCTTTTCTTCATTCAAGGTCTTCCTGACTCGGATTGCAGCAATTTTTAGATTGGAAAGCCAGGCTACGCTATATACTTAATTTGTTATTCTTTTCTTTTGTCGGGTGTATTTGATTTAATGAACTAGCTAGCTTGATGACTCTATTACAAGTCATGAACCAAAGTTAAAATTGATGATGCTATATCCAACTACTTTGTGGAATATATGTTCACTAGAGCTTTGAAAATTACAGAACCATTATTGCTATTACTAGGGTTTTATTTAGTGAAAATTGTATAAGAATTAATGAAAGTTAATTTTCATGCAAAGTGTGGTGCAACTACCAAGAAACGCAACTACTTGTGTTTTGCGTTTAGGCCTCTGGTCTTTGTCTCTAATTTTTTTTTCCTTTGGTTGACTTTGAGTCTTTGCCCTTTTGAAGAATTGCATGTGGTGAGTAAGTCAATATTATCAAGACAAAATAAGCAATAGAAAAATTAGTGGATTTAGCCATGGACTTTTGATCTATGATTTAACGTCCTCATTTTCTACTTAGAATTCTATTATTCCTAAATGATAAAATAAATATGTGTTTATCTCCTCATTTTAATACCATAAAAAAATCCTTAATTACGAAAAATATAAGTTGTGTTTGGTAAAAATTTTGTTTTTGAAAACACAAGAATGAAAATATTATTTTTATTTTTGTTTATTTATTTTTAAAAAATAAAAAATATGTTTGGTAACTATTTTTGTTTTTTGTTTTTAAAAACAAAAAATAATAAATGCGCTTGGTAACTTTCATTTTTATTTTTTGTTTAACAATATAAAATGAAGTGTTGATTTGAAGAAGAGAAGCAAAAAAAGAAACAAAAAGTTTAAAACGGTTTAAAAAAAATTGAAAGTGAAAAAATTCTATTTTCAAAATTAATGAATTTTAATTAAAATTTTTTAAAATAATAAATAAAAATAGAGTTACCAAATACTATTTTATGTTTAATTGTCAAATTTTTAATTAATTAAATAAATTTTTTTTTTTAAGTTTTACCAAACAACACCATAATAGTCTCCTATTTATTTCAGAGATATTTTTACCATAATATAACTTTATAAGGGAATGACTATGAAATAAATGAAAGTTCATTCATTTACATAGTTATTTTTGGTAAAAAAGAAACTATGAAATTATAAAAAGATTATTATATCATTTAGTTACTAAGAGTATTTTGATGATGTTAATATTAGAAGTAAACGCATACTTATTTTGTTATCTAGGAAGTATTTGAATATTAAGTCAAAAGTAAAGGGTAAAATATACTAAGATCAAATATTAGAGGGTAAAATCCACTAATTATTCTAATCAATATATTCGAATTTATTTGCATAAAATAGGATTATATGTATTTTCTTTTTTCTTTGTAAAAGGAATACGTGTGCTTGTATTTAATAGTTTTTAAAAGAGTAAAAAGAAGTTCAGATCAAGAATTAATACAACACTAATAATAAGATGAAATATAATATCTTTTAAATTTTTCCTTAAAAAATTGAAATTGTCGTAATTATGAAGAAAATAAAGAAAAATGATATTCATTACCGGGAAAATATTTGTACGAGTTACTAAACAACTTTTCTAGCTATTTCTAGTTAATTAATAATAAAAGTAGGCATGTATCAACTTTTCCCAAAATTATTTATATGTCGGCCCCATATCTAATTTTAAGGAAAATTTAGAGGTGGCAACGTTTTCTTCAAATTAATTACAAAAATATCATTGGTTTTTTATTTTACGATTTTATCGTTGTTTTTATACCAGGTATATTAAATATCATCACATGTTCATATTTCCTAAGTCCTACACGTCCAAGCCTAATCCCCCCATATCCTATCTTGTGTACGTGATCACGTTGCCGCATATTTTTCTGATAGGCATTACGTCCATTTTCTATCAACCTTCATCATTTTCTTTCCAACTTTTCCATTAACTGAGATAAACTTTTGATTTTAGGGTATTTTGAGTAGTGGTATCGTCTCAAGTAACTTAAAAATAAGGATGAGTAGTTGTATACTCATTAGTTTCTTTAAAAATTGAAATGGCGATAAACCGATCGTCATTATCTCCTTCTCCTTTGCTAAAATATGTTTATGAAAAGAAAAAAAAAAGATATGTCTAAGTCTACTCAAAGTGTTTCAGAAGAAGATGATAGTAAGGTGGAGGGTTCGAGTAAGAGGAAGTATGTGAAGAGGAAATTGAAGGATAAGTCATCCGATGAAGGTTGTGAAGTGAAGAAGTTGAAGCAATGTGTAGATGAGCTCAATTGTGATAGTGAAGAATTAAAGGTTGATGTCCCTAAGAAAATAAAGGTAATTCGTTTTTGAGTTTTTTTTTTTTTGTTTTTTTTTTTTTATCAGAGAGGGATTTTTGTTTCGCTTTTGGTATCTTTTTTTAGTGATGTTGTGGGTTTGGATCCCAAACTTTTAACATTATTTGTTTTTAGGATTTTATGTTTACAATTTAGGTAGTGTTTATTTTGTTATGATTTATGAGTTATTATGGGTTGTTTTTGGTTTTCAATTCAGTTTATGTGTTCTTTTTTTGTGTTTGTATGGGTTTTGTTTCAGTTTTAGCCTCCTTTTTTAGTTGTTATGGGATACTTGTATTGTATTTTTGTGTTGGGTTTGTACATGTAGGGTCTGTTTTATGTGTGCGCTTTTTTAGTGGCTCTTATGGGTTTTGTTTGGGTTTTGTTCTCCTATTTTTTAGTTGTTATGGGAAACTTTTATGGTATATATATGTGTATGGTTTCTACATGTAGGGTCTCTTTTATATTTTTGCTTTTTGTGTGCTTTTTTGGTGGATGTTATGGGTTTTTGTTTCGTTGTTGGTCTCTATTTTTTTAAGTTGTTATAGGATACATTTATGGTATAATTTTGTAGATTATAGTTTCTCTGATTTTATTGGTGTAATTTGATTGCAGGAATGGGAATTATATTTCAAACCTGAAGAAAGGTTGTTGGGTAAGCTTACATTTTTCTCTTCAGAGTTGGGATGTATTTTCACTATAAAGTCTAAGTTGAGTAGTAAACAACATAGGAGTTTTGTTGGGACCTGTTTTGGTCACTTTTTAGAGATGAAGCCAATTTCAATGCAAGCTCAGTTGATTCATGGTGCTTTATATAGGGAAATTCATAAAAAAAAATGAGTGTGAGATGTGGTTTAAATTTTTTGTGACAAGGTTAGATTTAGTATGGCAGAATTTGCAGTTATAAATGGATTAAGATGTAAAGGGGATAGCAATGTGACTAAGTTTGCAAAGAAGGAGAATGCGTTTGTGGAAAAATATTTTAGTAACGAAACAGTTAGTCATAGTACTGTGGAAGAGAGATTTTTTCCAGTGATTTTAAAAGTGATGATTTTGATTTCAAATGATTGTTTTTTACTTTGCTACCAAATTTTTCTTAGTAGGTTTCCTAGCAAAAAAAAGTGAGTAATGGGTTCATTAGCATGGTTGATCTTGGTGAGTTTTTGTAATATCCGCTTCCATTAGTAAGGCGTGTTTTGGTAATCTGTCGTGGGCAAGGGTATTATGATAATTTTTATGTGATGCGTGATTTAAGCTATGATATGCATGATATATATATATGTTTTATTTTATATGAATTTCTCTTCAAGTGTTAGAGGTCAAAATGTGATAGTAGTTGAGTTATGGGGGTTAAGGTAGAAATATGAGTTTTATGGTAGAAAGTCTAATTAAGGAAAATCAAAACTATTAACTTAAGGAGCATTTACAAAAATGGGCTTAAGTAATTACTGTGGAAAATTAGAGAATGAGGATAGTATGGTAAATAGGCTTTAGATGATTAATTATCAAAGATAAATTAATATTGGAAATTAGGTTTAGAATTCGTACGATGGTCAGACTTTCCTCAAGTGATACAAGGTAGAGTACAGAGTAAGAACACTTCTCTAGTTCTTGATATGGATCAATGAGGCTTAGGGATCCAGAGGAGGGCATGGATTTGGTAATTTGGCAGACTAAGAATCATACATAAGAGCACGGATTGCGAGATTGGTGGTTGAATATTGATTGGTAAGTTATTCCAATTTTACTCAAAGAACCCACCCAGAACACCATTAAAGAATAAACTAAAGGGATTTACCTCTTAATCCGAATTTTCAGCTGAGTACAGAGTTCCTTGGGAGGTCCAGGCTCCTCGATCCCCTCCAGTCAGTCCCAATTCCCTTCTTGCAGCCTAAGAATCCTCAAAAGATGTTTGAAGCTCTTGGTTACTAGGCACCTTGAGATAAGTAAAATAAGGGAAAGAGAGAGAGGGGGGGGGGGGGGGGTGTTCTAAACGTAATAGGCAGCGCCCTTTGACACTTAGCCCCTAATCCACCATCACATGGTCCCAAAAGTCCATCCGACCCCTAGCCTTTATTAAATCCTCAAAGGACCCCTAAGGGCAAAATGGTCATTTGGCACCAATTCCCACTAAACCTCAAATTTTACTTAAAATTCTCAATTGAACCACTAATCCGACAAATAGTAATATATTCCCCAAATTATATCTCACATTCCACTAATTCACGGTAACTCACCAAATTACCAAAATACCCCTAGGTTCATCACGAGTCAGGTATTAATCTTCGTTGTGGCTTTTCCACTAATTTGCTTAAAAGGGCCAACTCAAGCCGAATATCTCAAATATATCCACATAATAATGTGGTATAAAAAACATACATATAAAATCATAATTATACCCTCAACTGATCAAAATTACAAAAATACCTCTTTCAAAAAAATTTGACCTTCAAGCATATTTAATACACATAAACATGCATAAATAATCATATAATAATATAACTCATATAATCCACATAATCACATACTCATTAAACTAATTAACACATAATTACTCCACGTGCTAGTCTAGGCACTAAGCCTCATTAGGAATTTTGGGACGTTACAACTATTCCCTCTTTATAGAAATTTCATCCTCGAAATTTATTGAAGCATCTCGAGACACCGATCCCACATATCTGACTCTAAATTCTGAGTCGTGTTCTTTACCTTCTTATTCCTTTATAGCTCTCTCACTAAAGTGATAGTCTTATTTCCTTAAGACTTTATCCTTCTACCCCGATTTCTCACTGACATCTCTTCACATGGTAAGTCTCACTGTAATTCCAAGGTCTCTTAACCCCAACTAGGTGTATTATTCGATGTTGTCTGTATTTTCACCTCTGACACATGGCCACCCCCAGTGACTGGCTCAGACGTTCATAGACATCATTGGAGCATGTTACTTCCTGAGGCCTCTAGTCGAACCAAGGGTCCTCCTAGGTGAGGCTTTGCCTTTGATAGTGGGTCGTGTGTGCCTTAGTATATTACTCGCCGAGGTTTTCCCTCGGAGCTGGAGGTTCTCCAGATCAGGCAATTTAATGTGAGGGGTCTCATCCCCCAGTCGTCTCCCAGGTCTGAGGCTCTGGTTTTCAGACCTAAGAAAGGCGCAACGTGTCAGCAAATGCGGGTTTGTAGAGCTAGAGGATCGTCTGACAACCTTTATGGGCGATCCGTCAATAGTCTTGTCGAGTGTATGACTCAACAACTCGCACTCCCACTACACCATCTGACATGGAGGTACTTATAGAACACTCTGGCAGTACCTGGGGCATGTTCCTTATAAAGTAGGTGCTTTTCTGCAGTGGGCCCCACAAATCTCGTTTAGGTCATTGTCTCTATTCAATGCAGGCCAATGCATTGAATTTGTATTAATCCCCCAATAATGGGAAGAGTGTGTATTAATTACTGATGATTAGTATTAATGACACCAACCCCTATAAATAGGGCGGGGGATCTCATTGTAAAGGGGTCAGCTTTTTAGAGAGAAAACACCTTGTACTCAGAGCAATCTAATCGCCGCTTGAGAATACACAATTGGAGCATGCCATCACAAGCATCCAATCCTCTTAATACCAGAGACACGTGGACTAGGGTTCTTTTATAACCTGAATCATGAAAAATTACTTGTATTCTTATTGCTTATATCTTTAATCTCTCTTCTTAAGGTTGATAACGAATAAGACAGTAACATTTTGGTGCTTTCATTGAGAGCTTGAAGAAAGAATTTGAAAAATTTATAACCATGGTAATTACATGAAGAAACATTACAGATGACGTGCTCCCTGCTACCGGAGTTGAAGGAGGAGAACCCAATCAGCAGCCACCTTAGGACGTGCTTGAGATGATGGAGGAATATGACCAAGACACCGAGTACGACGGCGAAGATGATGGTGTCGACCAAGGTTATTATGAGGAAGAAGACCCTCATCCCATGGACATGGAAGATACACCAAAGGTGGTGATTCTCCATGAGCAGGTGGCCACCCAGCAACAAAAGATCGATGCTCAAGAGGGTAACATCACCGCCCTACAAGAGATGGTATTGTGAAGGCCACTCTTGCAGCCCTGGGGTTGCGAGTAGACACCAATGGAAACGTACTTGTTGGGCACCAAACTGGCATGCCACCTGCACACCCCATTGGAGTGCGACCTGTCAATGCAGCTAGAGTGCCTCCTAAGCACGCAGTTGTAGAGGCGTGAGATCTGCCCGCTGAGGTGCCTGCCAGACACCCAGCAGGAGTTGGAACCTCGATGCCATCGCAGCACCGTGGAAAGGGAAAGACTGACAATAATCCTACTCCAAAGCAGAAGAAGGCTCATCAAGAACCCAGAGGCCACCAGGTTCCTCAACAGTCTGGCAAAGGTAATGACCTAGGGGACCGAGGGCACCGCCAGGTAGTCGCCGCCCATGGAGCTCGGGGCGTTCCACCCTGGCGCAAGGGCTGGAGCCGATGTCCCCTCAGGACCTAACCAGCCCTGTAGGAATAACGGCCCGGGATCCATCCGAGGAATGCCCCACAAAACTAGAACACAGCATCAGTGTCTTGGTAAACAAAAATGTCGAGTCTGATGGAGATACTGAAGTGGCTCGTCCCGAGGGCAGGCTGACCTGCGAGACAACCTCAATACCCAAAGGTTCAATAAGGCAAGAGGATGCGAGCCCATTGAGAGAGGTCTGTCAGACCTCTAAGATAATCTCAACGCACGGAGAAGAGATAACCCGGCTTAGAGTGTCAATCGGGATCATGACGCGCTCTGTGTGGAATTAGAAAGTCTGAAGTGGATAATGCTTAAGATGGCCAGGCAATAAGGCCATGAATCTGAATTGGAGGATGAGGAGGTGGAGCCATGTGCCCCTCACCTTGTTAAGGCCCCTCTACCACTAGGCTTCAAAATTCCATCCATACCACCATATGACGGTGGTTGGAATCCCACGGATCACCTGTCTAAGTTCAATAGGTTAATTTTGGTGCATCGTGTCTCTGATGATGCTAAGTGTCATGTGTTCCCAATCACCCTGACGGAGCCAGCAGATGAATGTTTTAAAAAGCTCCGACCAGGATCCATTCAATCATGGCATCAGTTATCATCCGCCTTCTGAAGACAATTCATAGGAGTTCGGAAGGTAATATTTGAGGTCAACGCCTTGGCCAACATAAAGCAAGGGCCCTTAGAGACCCTCAAGGCCTACATCAAAAGCTTCAAGGAGGAAGCAGCGATAACAAAAATGGTCGATGATGAACAACAATTGATGGCATTGCAAGCTTGCATCCGCGCAGGGTCCCCGCTTTGGGCTAATCTCAAACGAAGGGGATGCCGACGTCTCAATGACTTCATTTGTTGAGCACAAGAATATATCATCTAGGAGGATGCCCAGATTGGGGCATTCAGAGCATCTGCCATTTTCCCTACTTTGGCCGCGCCTAACCCCGTGGCTTTGGGAATCCAATATTCTCCCTTTGTTCCCGTCCAACAGAGCTCGGGGGGAGTCCAACCCAGCCAAAGCGCCCCACCTTTCGGTTATAGCATCGTGTTCGCTCCTGGATTCAGTATGGCTCTAGTAGGGTTTGGAATAGCGCCCACTGGATATAGCACTTTTCAGCCTGCATTCAGTGCTGGAGTAGTTGTCCCTCCTAACCTGTAGAGTCCAGTCGAGCTCCCAACAACAGCAGGTGCGAAGGGAAAGGTAAGAGTTAGAAGCCAAGGGGAAACGGAACCGCACAGGCCGAGTAGGGAGTCACATCCGGCGAGAAGTATGTCTCGCAGTATTCTGAGTACATCGACTTGGTAGACTCCCACGAGAATATTTTCGTGGCCACGGCACACCACGTTCACTACAGGAAGCCGCAACCCATCCGAAGAGACAAGGATAGGCGGGACCCTAGAAAATTTTGTCGTTTCCATAACGACATAGGGAACCACACCAATGAGTGCTGCCAACTCAAGGATGAGATTGAGAATCTCGTCAAGCTGGGACACCTCCACCAATATGCCAAGTGTAACGCCCCATTCCCTAAAATGACTTAGTGCTTGGATTAGGGGGTCGGGAGGCAATAATTGAATTAATTGAGTGCTTCTATGTTATGAGCATGTTATTATATGAATTATGTGAGTTATATGATAATATGACTATATTGGGCATGTTTAGGTGTGTTAAGCATGCATGTGGGCCCAATTCTTATTAGAAGGGAATTTTCATAATTTTGGCCCGTTGGGGGCTTATTTGAATATATGTATGGTATATGATTGTGACCACATTATTATGTGGATATATTTGGGTTATCCGACACAAGACGATCCTAGGGGGCAAGTTAGTGGTTTAGTCATAACGGGGTCAAATACTCAGCTTGGGGTGAGCTTATGGATATTTCAGTAATTTAGCACATTACCGGGATTTATCGGGTAATGGGGAAATTATTTAGTGATCATTTGAGGATATTAGAGATAAAGAGAATTTATGAGATGTTAATTATGATTAACGGGGAAAAGTGGCAAATGGTGGAAAATGACCAAAGTGCCATTGTGAGCATTGGAGAGAAAAATTTGGGTTAAGGGTATTTAGGTCTTTTGAATAGACCTTAGCTTGACTCAATTGGTTTGGAAGGCTGTGGGGAAACAAAGGATCACTCAGAAAACAAAAAGAAAAGCTCTCTCTTTCTCTCTCCCGTAGCTCTCTCTCTCCCTCCTTGGTGACTTGAGAATTTTGAAGTTTTTGAGGAAACAAAGCTTGGGAATTGAAGGTTTGGTGTTTAGGATCAAGCTAGGAGTAACTTGGGGCCATAATTAAGCTATTGGAGGTAAGGATTCGTTCTGTTTGTGAGTTTATATTTTGGCGGTTTAAGTTTTGTTAGAATTTTAAACTTTGATGGGTTTTGAGTTTGGGGTTTGGATTTGAGTTGGTTTTTGGAATGTTTGGGGTGCATATGTTGTGTATTATTTCTTTTGGGACTCAGTTGGGACTTTGGGGAAACATTGGGATGGTTTTGGAAGGTTTGGGTTTAGAGAAAACGCAAGAAAAACCCAGTTTTTCTTAGTTCGTGAAGGAGCGTCGTGGCGCTATTCTTCCGAGCCGCGGTGCTGGGATCAACCAGGGCAAGGGTCCCTGGCTGTGAGCCGCGATGCTTGGGGGGCTGCACTGTAGCGCTAGGCCAAATTTCAGGATCCCCGAAATCCAATTTTAGGGGTTTTGCCCAGGGGATCGGGCGACGATTTCACCACCCTAAGTGGGGGAATTGGAGGTCTCGAGAGCACGGGTTTGGTGTCGGGGTTCTATTATGGAATCAAATGTTGATAGGATATTATCTATGGGTTGTGACTAGGTTATTACTAAGGCTTAGGAGATGATCTTTGTAATGCCCTGGATAGCCATGACCATTACACTGGGTGTTTACAAACATGCGAGACATTCTAATCAAGCCATTTCGTTAAAAATTGTGTTACTCAAACTATAATTGAGCTAGGGTTAAAAGAGTTTGGCCACAAAAGTTACTTTTCATACATTTGAGCATTTTAGTACATGGGATCCCAAAAGTAATAACGTTTGAAAGACAGTTTACAAAAATTTAGAACAAAAGTACACCTACTAGCCACTCTAAGGGAAAAACAGACATTTAGGCTATTCCCGTCCTACGTCACTCCTCGACCGTGGCGGCCGATCAGTTGACTATGTACATTCAGCCCCAAAGCTCTCCAACTCAGGACTAGTCCACTTTGCTCTTACCTTTACCTGCACCATGTAGCACCCGTGAGCCAAGGCCCAGCAAGAAAACGCAATTACAGAGCATACTCATCAAACAAACAACTAGATAACCCATATAGTGTACTCATACACTCAACATTCCAAATATTCACATTAATCAAGTATTCAACATACTAAGTACATCATTTCATATCAAAAATCAAATCACATATGATAACTAGGGTTAACGCCCTTAGGCCGCACCCTCTGTTTATCCCACTGACTCCGGCCTGCTTAAACCGAGCTAAGTGAATATTAAGCTGTCCTCAGCTACCAGTGGTCGAGCCGCGCCCTGTGTGCAAATATTATTTAGGGCACCCTTAGGCTGTTTATCACATGTCCCACGGCATAATACCATCTATGACATCATACAGATATAGGGAGCCCTTAGTCCTATTACAGTCACATAACTGGGTGCAGTTTTCTTACCTTTGGATTTCGCTAGCTTGTTCAATTTGATCCTCAAGCACGATCCCGTCTGAACCTTGGCATGCACATAGTCACAGCTATAGATTAGAGTCATCACCAAACCTCAAATCCAAAACCTAGCCTCGGGACCAATCCCGAGCCCTCGGGAAGCCCTAATTCCACCAAACGGGGTGGTGGAATCAACCCCCGAGCCCCCGGACAAAAACCCTAAGAAATAACCCAAAAACCCTTTTCTGGAAATAGGGTAGTGCTATAGCGCTATAAAGAGGGCGCTATAGCGCTACAAACAGAACCAAAAGCACCAGGAAACCCAAGCCTAGCGCTGTAGCGCCCAAAGGCTAGCACTACAGCGCTAGTCACAGACCATCAACACCTTGTTTTTCTTCCTTCAATTTTCCTCGAACCAAAACCCCTTAGAACCCTTCCAAACCTCAACTACACACCAAACTGAGTCTAACATCACCTATATCTCACCCCACACAACCCAAAAACACAAGACTTAACCACATGCATCATCAAACTAAGAAAACAAACATTGAACCCAAGAACTCAAAGATTCAACCAGAAACTCATAAACTTAGAACTTGAAAGCCAGAATTTGTTACCTCCTATGGAGAATTTCGACCTTAAGTTATTCCTAGCATCCAAATAGCCTCAAGCCCTTCAACTCCTCAAGCTTATATCCCTTTATTTCATCCAAAACTCAAGCTTAGAAACCATCTCAATAAAACTCAGAAAAACACATCAGGAAACCTTGAAACTTACCTCAATTGAGTGGCTAGTCCCTGCTAGCTCTTCTAGCTTCACCAAGGTCTTTAGCCCTAAGCTCCAACCTAAGCTTACTCTGGAATTCCAGCTCCAAAACTCACAAATAATGGTGAAGAGATTACCCAACTGAAAGAGAAAAAGTTATAGCTCCAAGTGTTCTGTTTTTCTTTCTTTCCTTCCTTCCTTCTTCTTTTCCTTTCCTTTAGCTTCTGAATCTTTCTACAACTTCCACTAAAGCCATAAAGTAGGATATAACCTATCCCTTAGCAAGCCAAATGACCATATTTCCCTCCCAATAATAACTAGACCTTTAAACCACTCAAAGGGCATTTTGGTCATTACTTCCGATTCCCGCTAATTCCTCGAGTGTCTTTAATATTTACCGCTTACTTCCCAATACCTAACTAATCACCAATTATATTTCTCAATATCAAATAATCTCCAATATATACTCCTCAAATTCCCTGAAATACCCCCAGACTCGCCTCGAGCCGGGTATGAATCCCCGCCGTGACTTTTCCGCTAAACCGCTCTCTAGGATTGCCTCGAGTCACAAGCAACAAATATATCCACATAATAATGTGGCCTCAACAATTTATCACAAATGTTTACATTTATGCCCTCATCGGGCCAAATTTACAAATGTGCCCTTATAACCTAATCAGGGCCTACATGCATACTAATACACATTGCCATGCATCACATATATCCAAATAATCATATAAGCATGCTTGTCACATAACCATGCATTTTTACAATTAATTCACATAACTTCCAACTGTGCCCACCCGACACACTAATCAAGGCCCTTAAGCCTTAACAGTAATTTTGGGTCATTACAATCTTTCTCAGGGGTCGTGCTTGCTTGCTTATTTGCTTATGCTTGGACCAAAGATAAGAAAATTGCACCCGACGCGTGAGATACATGATTAGGGCTTGGCCCCATTGTTAAATATATTATGATTAGGGCTCGACCCCGGTGTTGAGTGTATTATGATTAGGGCTCGGCCTTGCTGTTAAATGTATTATGATTGGGACTTGCCCAACTGTTAAATGTAATATGATTCGAGCTTGGCCCAGATGTTAAATGTATTATGATTGGGGCTTGGCCCTACTGTTAATGTAAACATGATTAGGGCTTGAGCCCAGCTAATGAGCATGATTATAATTATGCATGTGTATACCAGTTTAAGTACGTTGTAATGTGTTGTATCTGCTTATGATGAATGTATTATATATATGTTTGTTTCTGGCTGGGTGGTACGGCTTATAAGTCGGAAGTATGTATATTGCACCTAACCAAGAGCTCGGCCTGCTAGTCGAGGGTATATTTGATGAAAAAAAAAGGCTCGTCTTATAAGCTGATGGACAAAAAAGGCTCGACTTATAAGACAAGGGACTACAAGGGGGCTGGCTTATAAGCTGAGGGATTGAAAGGGACTCGACCTATGAGCCGAGGGGTTTACAAGGCTCGACTTATAAGTCGAGGATTTACAAGACCAACTTATAAGTCAAGGGATTAAAAGGCCAACTTATAAGTCGAAGGATTACAAGGCCTGGCTTATAAGTCGAGGGTTTACAAGGCTCGACTTGTAAGTCGAGAGTTCACAAGGCTCGACTTATGATTAGAGGGTGTGCAAGGCTCGGCTTATGAGCCGTGATTGGCATTATGCGCTTTGAGTGTAGGTCGTTATGGCTAGGCCACCCCGGGGGTGCGTTATGCACTTGACTGGCTCAGATGCCATAAGAATGAACGGGAGTGCGACACGCACTTGTGTGACCCTGTGGTCACTTACTTGGATAGTATGTGTATTCTTGGTTCCAGTTATTACTATTGTGCATGTTGTTATATTCTGTGGACTATCTGAATTTGCTAATGTGTTTTCTTGTTGAGTCTTTTGGCTCACGAGTGCTTTGTGGTGCAGGTAAGGGTAAGGAGAACCTTGGCAAGCCATGAGTTGGAGAGCATTGGGCAATGTGTACATATTCAGTCTGCTCAACCACCACGGCCGAGGTATCATAGGGGAATTGGGGTTGGACCTTGTTTTCCCGCTTAGGTCGGCTTATCTTGTAATCCCTGAGTTGTAAAAAAAATTTTAAACTTATATTTTTAATGGAAATGTTTATTAGTTGACCATGATTTTTAATACATGAAACCTTAGTGGCTTAATCACATGTTTTAGTCCAAATAACTCATTTAGCGAGTCCTGCACTATTTTAAACACACATGGTAATGGACCCTAATTAGCATGGCGTTACACCGAGGGTGGAGTGTGTCAAGCACAGCCTCTCGTAACAGGACCAGTGGTCCCACCTGTTGCACCACATGTCCCTGCAGTAGCTCTTGTAGCTCCCCAACATCCAGCAGCCCAAGGACCTCCTCCAGTGAACAGGCGGGTAGAAACCATCTCAGGAAGGCCTCACTTGGAGGGCACTTCATGAACCTCGCAGAATAGGTATGTCCGAGCTTTGAATCATGAGGATGAGGTAATGGCTTTTGCCCAGCTACCTGCCTAAATGCCACGAGTGACTGAACAAGTCATAACATTCTCCAAAGATGATGCTCAGAGAGTTCGTTTCCCACATCATGACTTGTTGGTTGTTGACGGTGAAATCTCATCAACGAAATTAGATCGAAAAACTCAAAGGTAAGTCAGGTGATGTTTATATAAGAACTGAGAATAAACTTTAAGGAAAAGTAAACACAGATAAATGATGGAGTAAGTCTTGGTATATTTCTCAATAGCATCTGCTTACAATGAATTTTCCAACCCCTCAGAGCTCCTTTTATAGTTGGGCTCTAATGGCCCCTTATACATGGTGGTCTCTTGGGACAAAATAGTACATATGTACACTGTCAGGGTAATAGCACAGGTTGTAGTGGTATGGGAAGAGTGGTGGAGCAGAAGATCATAGTGTCAGCCTGGTACATAATCAGAGGCATGCATATAGTGCCTCCACTCTCTGTACAAATCCGTACCTCCACTACCTGTGTGATACAGGTGTCAGGGTCATGCTTCTGTCCTCCTCATGGTTGTACGTCATGCACCCGTACACGTATGGGTACTATGTACCCAATGGTTATTCTCGCCTCTCCAAGACATGTATCTGCTCAAGGCTATTCCACGTCCTACTAAGTGTAGGGAAGCTAGTGTGTTGACATGAACGATATACTCAGTCATCTATTCAACTATTGGCTCCATACCTAATAGTTATTGGGTCTCTCCTATTGCTCTTCATCTCATGTGACTCATAGGGAGAGAGGTGCCCCGTTGGTAGCACTTACCTCAGGAAGAGAGGTAAGGCCTCTTCAACGGGGCCTGCTGCGTGTGTGATGAAGCATGACACCTACAAATGGGATGAGGGTCTCATCTTGTGAAACCATCACTTTGCAGCCCCCACACTACAAGGCCCCTGGTATATGGCCGAAGGGTGTTTAGTGGAGGATATGTCTCTTGAGGCCTTTGACGTGGCCGGTGTGCAAGGCGAGGCACACGAGGCCACTAGGTATGCATGGCCCTTGGGAGCGAGGCCATTCGCATGGCCACCTGATGCTGCGGGCGTGGCTGCACGAGGCTGAGGGCCTGCTGGGGCGCGAGAACACCTGGTGTGTAGGCGTGGCTGCACGAGGCCGAGGGCCTACTAGGGTGCGAGGCCACCTGGTGTGCGGGCATGGCTGCACGAGGTCGAGGGCCTGCTGGGGCGCGAGGCCACCTGGTGTGCGGGCATGGCTGCGCGAGGCCGAGTGCCTGTTGGGGCGCGAGGCCGCCTGGTGTGCTGGCGTGGCTGCGCGAGGCCGAGGGCTTGCTGGGGCGCGAGGCCGCCTGGTGTGCGGGCGTGGCTGCGCGAGGCCGAGGGCCTGCTGGGGCGCGAGGCCGCGTGGTGTGCGGGCGTGGCTGCGCGAGGCCGAGGGCCTGCTGGGGCGCGAGGCCGCCTGGTGTGCGGGCGTGGCTGTACGAGGCCGAGGGCCTGCTGGGGCGCGAGGCTGCCTGGTGTGCGGGCATGGCTGCGCGAGACTAAGGGCCTGGTGGGGCGCGAGGCCGCCTGGTGTGCAGGCGTGGCTGCGCGAGGCCGAGGGCCTGCTGGGGCGTGAAGCCGCCTAGTGTGCGCGCGTGGCTGCGCGAAGCCGTGGTGCGGGGCCTTGGTGGCGCGCGAGGCCGTGTCATGCATGGGCGCGAGATGGGTCCCTAAAATAGTTGGTGCGATATGCCCGTAGCATATCGAGCGTACCCACGAGGCGTTTATGGGAGCCTATCACGCGCTTTTGGCCTTTTTATAACTGTTGAATTTCGAGCATCCACATTTCTCATGAGACAATCTCTTGTATTCAAAAAGAGCCTACAGGCTCGAGTCCAATTGCATGATTAAGTGGCCTTTATCCCTCTGTTCTAATCAGGGACTAAAGATTTCTTATTTGGTGGATTTTTGGCATCCACACTTGCCCCCCAGTCTATAGGGAGGCCTTTAGGCGTTCTTGTAGACTCTTCCGTTCCTTTTTATTATTATCTTATTCTTCTTCTTCTTCTTCTTTTTTTTTTATATATTTATTATGTTCGAGGTCCTTTGGAACCCACGCGAAAGGGGGTTCGGTAGGTCTCTCTATGGTGCACCTTAGTTGAACCTATAAGGATATATTGACCCCTTGGGTTCTAGTTATCCTTTTATATATCTTCGCGCGCGCTTATTATATCTTGCGAGAAGCGTCCTTCTCGTCATTAGGCATAGTACTATTTTTGCAAGCGTCTTCTTTGAGACCCTTTTTGCAAGCGTCTTCTTTGAGACCCTTTTCGGAAGCGTCTGCTTTGAGACCCTTTTGGATAGCGTCTACTTTTGAGACCCTTTTTGCAAGCATCTACTTTGGAGACCTTTTTGGTGGCGTCTACTTTGGAGACCCTTTTTGGAGGCGTCTACTTTGGAGACCCTTTTTCGAGGTGTCTACTTTGGAGACCCTTTTTGGAGGTGTCTACTTTGGAGACCCCTTTTGGTGGCGTCTACTTTGGAGACCCTTTTTGGAGGCGTCTACTTTGGAGACCCTTTTTGGAGGCGTCTGCTTCGAAGACCCTTTTTGGAGTTGTCTACTTTGGAGACCCCTTTTAGTGGCGTCTACTTTGGAGACCCTTTTTGGAGGCGTCTACTTTGGAGACCCTTTTTGGAGGCATCTACTTTGGAGACCCTTTTTGGAGTCGTCTGCTTTTGAGGTGATTTCCCCTCGGGTGGGGACTTTCATGGCTAGAGGGTCTTCGTTCGATCTCAAACATGGTCTGCGACCCCTCTAGCACGAGGTCCCCTTCTATATGGAATCTCCAGACGTATTGGTAGTATGGCCACTGGAGGAAGGTTTGCTTTCTTCGACATGGAAGTTCTTATGGCCCTCTTCCACACGTATGTACTTTTGTGCTCTCTCGAAGAAGTCATCCAAATTCGAAACTTCTCATTTGAGCATGCTCCCCCATAACTTGCTTCCTGGATGAACTCCGGCTGTAAAAGCCATCTTGAGCTCCGCTTTGGTTAAATCTCCCACCTTTGTTGCCTCCATACTGAACCTATGGACGTAGTCCTTCAGACTTTCATTCTCGCCTTGTTTTATGTTAGCGAGGTCAGTAGTTGGCATGACATAATCACAGGCTGCATGGTGCTGCTGAAGAAATTCATCAGAGAATTATTGCCATGACTCGATTGTTCCTGGCCCTAACCTCTTGAACCACTTGTATGCCACTCCTTTAAGCGTAACGACAAAGCAATGACACTTTGCCCTGTTGTTGACCCCTCTTAACCTCATCAAGTTATTGAAGGAGTCTATGTGATATTTTGGGTCTGTCGTACCCTCGTACAGAGTAATGCGAGGCTCTCTGAAGCCAGTGGGCACTTGCTCAGCCTGAATGTCCCTTGTGAAGGGTGAGTCACGGTCGAATTCTTCGTCATCCATGTGCCCCCCAAGCGCAGTGGTGATCTTGCCCCGAGGGCTTCGCATTTTGGTGTCTAGTCCCCTCCTCTTTTTGCATAAGGAGTCTTGCGGGTTCTTGGGCTGATCCCTTGCCTTGGTCGTGTTCCTTGGGGGAACCGCGGGGGGTGCATGTCTTACTTATCACCTCTTCCCATGGAGCTCTTTTCTTAGGCCAGGAGGTGCCTCTTTTGAGGGGACTTCAGCCTCGTTCTTACGACCATCATCTTCTCTCTGCCTATGCTCCTGGGGACATTTCGTCGGCCTAGGTCCCCCATGGTACTTTGCATGGGGGGTTTTACTGGTGGAAAGTTGGGTTCTCCCATCGTCTATGGGGACAGTGTTTTCCCCTTTTTCATACTCCTTCCCTTTACACTTTGGGAGGGGTATGCTTGACTTCCCTTGCAGTAGGTTGTTTAAAACCTCCTGCAAATTCTTTATCATGGTTTCCAGCCTTCTAGTCTTTTTATGCAACTCATGAATCTCATCCTTGTAGAAGCGCGTCCTTGAGCTGGAGCTTACCGAGCGTACCCCGGGACCCTTTCCTGGCCAGAGCGTCGAGGGACCGGGGTCCTGGTGGCCTGAGCGTGGGGTCCACCGGGGCCGGATAAGTGGATACACTAGTGGCTCTGAATGACCTCCGTGGGGCTGGATAACTGGGGACGATGCTTCCCTCTCCTCCCCTGGGGGAAGAGGTTCTTCTGGCCCACCTCCATGCTCTGGCAGAGGGGGGTCTTTCTTGGAGGCCCTCCGCTCTACTTCGTCTCGGTGAACCTCAACCTCTTGTATTTGCCGTAGGCGTTTTGAACGTCTTAGCATCTTTCTTTGTTGGAAGTGATGGAAGAACACTTGCTTGATGCTTGTCCTTCCCACAGACGGCGCCAAACTGTTGACGGTGAAATCTCGTCAACAAAATTAGATCGGAAAACTCAAAGGTAAGTCAGGTGATGTTTATATAAGAACTGAGAATAAACTTTAAGGAAAAGTAAACACAGATAAATGATGGAGCAAGTCTTGGTATATTTCTCAATAGCCTCTGCTTACAATGAATTTTCCAACCCCTCATTCTAAGGGGTCAAGCTCCTTTTATAGTTGGGCTCTAATGGCCCCTTATACATGGTGGTCTCTTGGGACAAAATAGTACATAAGTACACTGTCAGGGTAATAGCACAGGTTGTAGTGGTATGGGAAGAGTGGTGGAGCAGAAGATCATAGTGTCAGCCTAGTACATAGTCAGAGGCATGCATATAGTGCCTCCACTCTCTGTACAAATCCGTACCTCCACTACATGTGTGATACAGGTGTCAGGGTCATGCTTCTGTCCTCCTCATGGTTGTACGTCATGCATCCATACTCGTATGGGTACTATGTACCCAATGGTTATTCTCGCCTCTCCACGGCATGTATCTGCTCAAGGCTATTCCACGTCCTACTAAGTGTAGGGAAGCTAGTGTGTTGACATGAACGATATACTCAGTCATCTATTCCACTATTGGCTCCATATCTAATAGTTATTGGGTCTCTCCTATTGCTCTTCATCTCATGTGACTCATAGGGAGAGTGGTGCCCCGTTGATAGCACTTACCTCAGGAAGAGAGGTAATTCCTCTTCAACGGGGCCTGCTGCGTGTGTGATGAAGCATGACGCCTACAAATGGGATGAGGGTCTCATTTTTTGAAACCATCACTTTGCAGCCCCCACACTACGAGGCCCCTGGTATATGGCCGAAGGGTGTTTAGTGGAGGCTATGTCTCATGAGGCCTTTGACGTGGCCGGTGCGCAAGGCGAGGTACACGAGGCCACTAGGTATGCATGGCCCTTGGGGGCGAGGACCTTTGACGCGTGCCCCCATTCGCATGGCCACCTGATGCTGCGTGCGTGGCTGCGCGAGGCCACCTGGTGTATAGGCATGGCTGCATGAGGGCGAGGGCCTGCTGGGGCGCGAGACCACCTGGTGTGCGGGCGTGGCTTCACGAGGTCGAGGACCTGCTGGGGCGCGAGGCCGCCTGGTGTGCGGGCATGGCTGCGCGAGGCCGCCTAGTGTGCGGGCGTGGCTGCGCGGGCCGAGGGCCTGTTGGGGCGCGAGGCCGCCTGGTGTGCGAGCGTGGCTGCGCGAGGCCGAGGGCCTGCTGTGGCGCGAGGCCGCCTGGTGTGTGAGCGTGGCTGCGCGAGGCCGTGGTGCGGGGCCTTGGTGGCGCGCGAGGCCGTGATGCGGGGGCACGCGAGGCCGTGTCGTGCATGGGCGCGAGATGGGTCCCTAAAACAGTTGGTGCGATATGCCCGTAGCATATCGGGCGTACCCACGAGGCGTTTATGGGAGCCTATCATGCGCTTTTGGCCTTTTTATAATTGTTGAATTTCGAGCATCCACATTTCTCATGAGACAATCTCTTATATTCAAAAAGGGCCTACAGGCTCGAGTCCAATTGCATGATTAAGTGGCCTTTATCCCTCTGTTCTAATCAGGTACTAGAGATTTCTTATTTGGTGGATTTTTGGCATCCACATTGGTGATTGAGAGCCAAACCTCCAACAAAATGGTGGCCCGGATTCTGGTAGACAATGAGAGTTCGGTGAACATCCTGTTTAAGTCACCATTCGAGAAGATAGGGCTAACCCTGGCATACTTGTCCCCGTGCGCCTCGACACTCTATGGATTCTTGGGAGAGGCCCTCATCCCGATGGGACAAATAAAGATCCTTGTGACTCTTGGAGAGGTGCCTCACCAAGCCTTCAAATATTGCACCTTTGTGGTGGTGGATTGTTCCTCGGCGTACAACGCCATCCTGGGACGACCTGCGCTGGTGGAGTTCAGATCCATCACCTCCATCCGTCATCTGTGCATGAAGTTCCCCATGGATGTATGAATTGGCATAGTCTATGGTGACCAGAAAGAGGCAAGACAATGTTACAATGTCTCCCTCAAGGCTCCCGTGATGATGGTAAGGGAGGTAGGCCCTGAGAAGTTTGAGGCCCCAGAGGTACAAGTTGTCCAAGAGACCGAGCCCGACGAGTTGGATCCGAGGGTTCAAGATGAGAGGTCCATTGAACCAATAGAGGAGGTGGAGGAGGTAATTCTTGATACCTCAACCCCCGATAGAAAAATAAAAGTTGGGGGAAGCTTGAAAAAGGAAGTCCGAGAAGCATTGGTAGGCTTCCTCCGAGAAAACCAAGACGTTTCCGCATGGTCACATTCTGACATGACTGTTATTGACGCAAATATCATATGCCATGCCTTAAATATCGATCATAACTTTGCTCCCGTCCAGCAGAAGCAACAGATAGTTGATCAAACTCAGAAAGAGGCTCTCAAGGAAAGGACAGGCTCCTCTCCAACAAGTTTATCTAAGAAGCCCAATACCCCAGGTGGCTATCCAATCATGTTCTTGTGCCAAAGCCGAATGGCACTTGGAGGACATGCATCCATTTCTCGGACATTAACAAGGCTTGTCCGAAGGACTGCTTTCCACTCCCCAAGATAGACCAGATGGTTGACACCACCTCTGGTTACGAGTTGTTGTCATTCATGGATGCATACTCGGGTTATAGCTAGATATCCATGCACATCACCGATCATGAGCACACTAGCTTTCAGAACGATAAGGGTGTCTATTGTTATATTGTGATGTCTTTTGGGCTGAAAAATGTTGGCACCACCTACCAGAGGATGGTTAACAAGATGTTCAAAAACCAATTGAGGCATAACATGGAGGTCTATGTGGAAGATATGTTGTTCAAGTCCAGGACCGCCCTTGACCATGTGGGTGACTTAACTGAGGTTTTCACGGTGTTACGCCGATTCGAGATGAAGCCAAACCCCCAAAAGTGCACATTTAGAGTTGCCTCCGGCAAGTTCCTAGGCTTCATTAACAGTGCTCGAGGAATTGAGGCGAACTCCGAAAAGATCAAGGCCCTAATCAAGATGTTGTCTCCCCGAAAACATAAATACGTTCAAAGACTGACAGGGAGGATCACAGCTTTGAGCTGTTTTGTCTCCAAGGCAATGAACAAGTGCATCCCTTTCTTCAATGTTCTCTGAGGGAGTCAAAGGTTTGAATGGATGGAAGAGTGCAAATAGGCATTCTAACAACTCAAGGTGCACATGGAAAACCCTCCGATTATGTCCAAGCCAGTAGACGGGGAGCCTCTCCTCCTCTACATGGTTGTCTTAGAAGATGCCATCAGTGCCACATTGGTAATGGAAGAAAGTCATGTTCAGCACCCCGTCTATTATGTTAGCAAAAGACTCCTCAGGGTAGAGTCTAGGTACCCACTGATGGAGAAGTTAACCTTTTGCTTAATGGTGGCCTCTCGAAAGCTAAGACCCTACTTCTAGGAGCATTCGATTAAGGTCCTCACGAACCACCCCCTCAAACAAGTCCTTCGGAAGCCCGAGTAATCAGGAAGGCTCTAGAAGTGTTCGGTGGAGCTGAGTCAGTTTGACATCACCTACCTTCCGAGGACTGCCATAGAAGGTCAGGCACTCGCCGATTTCATCACCAAGTGCATAGGAAATCAGGAGAAGAGTGAAGGTACCCTAGTGGTCTGACGAGCCTAGAAGCTATTCGTTCATAGGTCTTCGAACGAAAATGGCATCGGGGTGGGACTTATTTTGGTTTCCCTCGAGCGGCATAGGGTGCATAGTGCCCTCAGCTTTGGGTTTAGTGCCTCCAACAATGAAGCAGAATATGAAGCCTTAATTGATGTGCTCTGCATGGAACTAGAGCTCAAGGCCAAGGAACTCGAGATCTTTAGCGATTCCCAACTTGTTGTGAACAAGGGTCTCAAAGAGTACCAGGCCCAGGGAACAATGATGGCAACATACTTGGCAAAGGTTCAAGAAATGTTGCATAACTTCTGAAGATTCACTATTCGTCAGGTACTGCGAGAGCAGAATTCCAATGATGACGCCTTGGCTAAGGTGGCCACGACCAAAGATGTTAAGTTAATCAATGTGGGCCCCGTTTATTACTTGGAGTCTCTAAGTATCTCGGCTCCAGATGAGATGGAATCTACACAACCCCAAGATGGGTGGATGGAGCCAATAGTTAAATACCTCGTCTCTGGGGAGTTTCCCCAAGATAACAAGGCAGCTCGAAAGTTGTTGTATCAAGTACCAAGGTTCATAATCATGGATAATAGGCTTTATAGGTGAGGTTATTCTTTTCCCTTACTTCGGTGTGTGTCCAAGCAAGAAGCTAGTTTAATACTCCGAGAGGTACACGAAGGTTTCTGCGGAGATCACACTGGGGGGCTGAGCCTTTCCAAGAAGATCTTAAGGCAAGGATAATTTTGGCCCACCATGAATGGAGACACGATGGATTACGTCAAGAAATGTGACAAGTGCCAACACTTCGCCAATATGCCTCGAGTGCCTCCAAATGAGCATACGTTGATGACCAACCCATGGCCTTTCATTGTCTGGGGCATAGACCTTATCGGGTCCCTGCCTATAGGGAAGAGAGGAGTGAAATATGCCACATTGTCTATTGAATACTTCATAAAGTGGGTCGAGGCCGAGCAATTTGCTACAATCACCTCCAAAAAGGCTTTGGATTTCTTCATTAAAAACATCATTTTTTCGAGGAAGATAATCTCTGAAAACAGATTGTAGTTTGATAATGAAATGTTCACAGACTTCTATCAACGACATGGTGTCATCTAGAGCTTCTCTTCTGTGGCCCATTCTTAGGCCAATGGCCAGGTGGAAGCAGTTAACAAGATACTTTAGTCAACTTTGAAGTAAAGGCTAGAGCTGGCAAAAGGTGCTTGGCACGAGGAGTTGCCTAGGGCATTGTGAAGCTCCTGCACCACTGCCAGGACCTCCACCGACCATTCTCCCTTCTCGATGGCCTACGGATATGAGGCTATGTTCCCAGTTGAAGTAACAATCTCCACACACCGATGGGATATGTATGACCTGACCACAAACCATGCTTTACTTCGGGAGTCCCTCGACCTCGAGGAGGAGCTACACGAAGCTTCTCAGCTTCGAGTAGCATCCTACCAATAGAAGGTAGCCAGATATTTTAACTTTAAAGTAAAAGATAGAAAAATTGGGGTCCGAGATCTGGTGTTGTGAAGGGTCTTCTTAGTCACCCAAGACCGGTGCAGGAGTGATGGGACCCAACTGGGAGGGCCCATACCAAGTCGAGAGCATTGTGTGTCCAGGAACATACAAGTTAGCCCAACTAAGTGGGGAGTTGATTCCTCACACCTGGAATGTCAAGCATATTCGTCAGTATTACCAATAATATGAGCAGCAAACATTGTCTATTTCCTTAATACCCCCTGTAGCCTTCGGGCACATGTAATGGAAACCGTGTATGTAAAACACGGTAAGAAATTTATTGTCTGCTTATATTCTTTAGTTTCCTTTATATTCTATTAATGGTGTGTAAGAGAACCCGCTCGTCTAGACAAGTGATCGCAGACTAGTCTCCGATCACTTGGGGGCATGGAGTTAGGGCATCATCACACCAACCTAGGAAACTAAACTGGTCAAGAGGAGTAAGCTTAGCGTCGGCATCCCGAGAATAGAAAATCCTAGGAAACTAGTCAAGTCTAGCCTAGAAGGCAGCTTGTTCCAAGCAGAATTGATCTTAGCACCTAGGAGCTAGATAACCCAAGTACCGCGAGAATAGACCTTTGTCACCTCCCGTTGACACCGAGCCCGATGAGCTCTAACCAAGTCTCTTGATCTCGAGATGCGAAAGGGAGGCTGAGTACCCCATACTTGGGCCCAGCAAATCCATGACACGGGGAGCTTGGCTAGTCAACGAGAAAAGCACCCCTAAATGTCAATATATTCCATAGCTAAAAAAACCCAGTATAACGCAGACTTAAGAATGCAGGTTACCTCTCGAGGATAGCACGTGCCCAGAGAGTAATAACCAAATCCTAATCTGCGAGATACGAGTGGGAGCCCAGGCCATCCATGCATGGGCTCCTCGTTAACATCACCTCCCGAGGAGGTGCGAGATGGTCCGAAAGTGATGAGATATGCACTCGAAAAGCAGTATTGAAATCCTCGGTCGACCTCCCGAGTAGTGCATACTCAAGGGGTAGGTGGTTTCACATGCTGCGACCCCTGAAAGCCTAAATCTTTGGATTGCAAGAGCATAGAACGCTGAGTTAGGACCAATGGCAAATTTCGTGTCAAAATTACTTCTAAAACTATAAGCCTACAAGGGACTAAACGCTGGAACCACCTATAAAATGGTTTGAGTTCTTGTTCTCGTGACATTTTTGTTACGTTGAATTTATATAACCATGTGTATAAAAAGGTCTAAGTTCTTGTTCTCGTGGCATTCGCGTTACGTTGAATTTATAGAACCAATTGTTTAAAAACAGACCTGAGTTCTTGTTCTCATGGCAGTCGGGCCACGTTGGATTCATAGAACCAAGTGTTAAAGACGTTTGAGTGCTTATTATCATTGCAATTTAAGTTACGATGAATTCATAGAACCAAATTAAATAAAAATCAAGGCATGCTACATAATTCTTAAATGGGAAAATAATTAAAACTATGCTCAAGGGCTTGAGCGATTGTTTGCCTGTACCCCAATAAGTTTATAGCACGCAGGCCTAAGTGTAAAATTTATAATTAGTCCTCAGGGACCTCCGCCACCAGTTCAATGATCGGATCTCCACTCAGGGCACCCTCTGCCTGGGTCATTTCCGCAGTTGGAGTCACCTTAATTGGTTGAGTGGCCTCGAAAGATGGGGTCACCTCGGCCATTGGAGCCGCTTAGGTCACACGGAGGCACTGTTGAAGAGGAGTCTATACTTCTCAGGCTCCCCAGTGAAATCCAAGGTCATGTCTTAGTAATGATCCAGGCAATGTAGAAGGCATCCTTGGCGATAGTCTCGGTTTCTCTTTTAAGCTCCTTCACCTGACACCGAGTGGACCTGTTAAACTCCATGGCTTGGAGGGCCTTTCTCTCTGATAACTCAGCTCGTTCGATGACCTCCTTAACATAATCCTGAAGTTGGGAGTTTTCCAGGATCACTCGGGCGACCTCAGTTGTGGCCTTCTTAGCCTCCTCTTGGGCTCGCTACATGCTCTAAACAGTCACCTTCTTCTCCTCTTTGACCCATTGCATGTCCTTAGCAGCCTTCTGGACAGCTTCCTCATGCTCCCCATAGTGTTTTCACTCGGCTTCGAGGGCAACCTGTGCCCAGGCAAGTTCTTCCCGAGGGCCTTTCATTTTCTCCTTAAGTGAGACATTTTTGTCCTGGGACTTATGGAGTGCGTACAACTTCTCCATCATGATGTCTCGCAGGCCAAGGCAGACTGCAAAACGAAAATGTAGGGAAAGTGTTAGCCTAATAAATCCTTGTTGAGTTGAATTCTAGCGCAGGAATAAGTAACTCACCCAGACAGAGGCATACTGACACAAGGCCACAAGAGAAGCCTCATTACTATTGCCTATTTGGGAGAAGCTTCAGGCAGTCAACTCGCACATAGTCGAGATGACCCCCTGAAGGAGCTTGGCGGTGAGAGGAGCGACGATCTCCCCTAGCTTGGCAGAGAACAAAGTCTCCAGCTTAGCCCGACCAATCAGAGGGACGATGGCCCTCTCTCGGGGTGGCTTGAGTTGGCGAAGGGCCTCGGTTGTCTCGTGTACGGCCTTGTTACCCTCCTCCAGCCTTGCTTCAAATTATTGAAGCATCTTCTCGTATTAGTCCAGTAAGCCCCCCTCATATTTCTTGGGATACACCAGGAGATGGATTTGGGGTTGCACTGTCTCTTGCTTCGAGTCTTGAACCGACCCTTGGTCCTGTTCTGGGACCTCCTCCTGCCTTGGCTCTTGAACTGCCTCGTCTAACCCGGGCGAGGAAGGGATCTCCATAATCGGGGGCAAGTCATCTGCAGGGACCTCCGCAGGGGGAGTGGAGACTCTTTGCCTCTTGGCTGGAGGAAAGGGTTCGGGTTGTCTAGAGGAAGCAACGAACCCACTCCCACCGAAGAGCTTGAAGGTGCTCATAACCTTAGCGCAGACCAGGCAATGTCTGCCAATCCCATGTGAGTTGCAGGAACAAATTAAACAGTTAACATACATTCTACACAATAGTGTAATGCAATAACATAAGCTACTTGGAGGCCCACCGTGAGTTAAGCCTCGGTGCAAACAGTGAGGGTGTATTTTCCTATTCCCGACCTCACAACTAAGGTTGGTACCATATTGGAAAAACCAGCTCGAGTTGAAAGATATCACTCGGTCTAAAGGTACGAAGCCCCGAAAAGTTGACTGCCTCCTCGGGCAATAAAGTTACACATCTATTAAATCTATGTAATCCTGAAATTCTTCCCTATTCCAGCGCCGATGTGAAATTTTACCACAATGGAGGAGGGCTGGAGAAGCCCAAACGTGCTCGGGACTTATCCTATCACCTACTTGGGAAGCATAATACAAGGTGAGAGGTGATTTACCTAAGTCAATGATGGAAACTTCCAACCCTGCCTAAAGATCTTCCTGAAGCTCCCGATCCTCTTGTGCCTCTCGGGCCTCTTCCGCAGCGCACACGTTCGCCAGCCTCTCCTCCGCCAGCCGTTTCTGTAACACCTTCTTGGTCAACCCATCTATGTAGCTGATGTGATGGGATGCTAACTCCTAAGACTTTTTAGACTAGCGATATTGGGTCAGCTCTAGGTTGTTGATCCTTTAGTCTATGCTGAGAAGCCCTGGCCTAATGAGGTTCGCTTTAGTTACCGAGTTGCTATGGTCCAGATCTCGGTCAGGGAAGGCGTTCATCACCTGGATGTGATGGGTTCAGTGAAAAGGACCTATTAAAAAATAATTGACTAAGTATCAAACACAAAAAAGTCCTAAAAAGGAGAAGAATAATGCGTTCGGGAAGATACTCAGAAACTCGGCCGAAGTCAAGAATCAGGGTCGGATTACTGCGAGTCAGGAAGTCGTTCATGAAGAAAAAGGCATCCTTATAGTTTTGAGAATGATTCTCGTTATGGTGAGTAGCCTTGTAGTCGAGTGACCAGGCTGCGTACTTCACCAGGGCATAGTACTCATCCCGTTTGGAATTCTTCTTCCAAGGAGTGGTGGGAAAGTTGTAGAAGTAAAGGATCTCCGTCGGCGAAGGCTCGAGCCACTTATGCTTCCAGTACAAAATGTACATCCCCGGGAGCACTCTGTAGCCATTGGGTGAAAGCTGGAAAAGGGTTGTCCCTACGAACTTCAGGAAGTTCACAAAGTATTATTTTAAGGGTAGGGTAGCCCCTGCCATCAAGTGGGCCTGGCTCCAGGCACCCAGGTCATTGACGCTACAATGCACCCTCTTGGGTTCCCAACAGAGAAGGATGAATCATTTGTCTCCAATAGAGTAGTATCTCATGATGGCCTCGATGGCATCGAGATGTCGAAGCAGAGTGTGGTAATCCTCTACTTCGAATACATCGCCCTCATACTTTTGTGTAGGGTGCGAAAGCGGGGCCATATTAACCTCCTCCACGGTTAACCCCCTGTCTCCGAGCGTTTCAGACCTCTCCACCACTTGGGTGTCAGGATGAACGATTAACTCCCTAGCTGGCTCTTGGGCTCCCGTCCTTGTGTTGCCTTTGGAGGAACCATGTGTTCGGTCCATGTCAGAAATCTCCTGGTCGAAGAAATAAAATTTGTGTTCTTGTAGTTGTTGGAGTTCCTCGGACAACCAAGCAGTCAGTATTCTAACTGAAGGAAAGATGGACAAAACACAGATGGCTCTAGGGATACTGCTCAGGGAGAAGAGGTATTTTTTTGGAAATGAGGGGTATCCCCACTGCCTAAGGACTAGCTGGAGGGGATGAACCTATAGGACTCTAGGAATTCCCAAATTTCGATCAAGCTCAGAAATGCAAAGTTGACAAGAAATGTAACGCCCTACTTCCTTAGAGCCGTTACTAAGTGAGTTTTAAGACAAAACAGTGTGCAATGAACTCGCTAACCGAGGTTTTGAGACAAAAGTGTGACTAATTAAAAGTTAAGGCTGTAATCTTAGAAAAATGCGTTGTTTCAATAAAACTTCTAGTATTAAACATTTGGGATCCCAAAATAAGGTTTGAAAACTATTTACATTCTGAAATAAGTTTACAGTTGATTAATCATAAAAATCATAGATTATTACAGCCATTTTCAAATAAACCCCCAACCAAAGCAGTCGGGCAGGCCAAACATGTACGCGTCGCTTCACGCTCTCCGTACTCATGGTTGGTTGACTCAGTCATTGCCCTTACCTGCAACACAGAGCACCCGTGAGCCAAAGCCCAGCAAGAAAACTCATGCAGAACATAACATATGCAATTTGTACAATTTATCATATCAGATAATCCACAGATAAACAAGTCAACCATTAGACTAAACAAACACGGCCATGCCGCCCCAAAAGCCTTACTGAAGCCCTGGGGTATCGGTTCTCACCGCAAGGATCTTACACATATCCTCTGGGTCCCGGGCCCTGCCCTGACCATAAGCATCCCATGTGCTTAGTGTTACTTCCGGCTCCGCTGCCGTACCCGGCCTACGCCGCACTCGGCCCTTGCCGTTCATTTCATTATAATCATACAAAGCATAAATCAAACAACATTCATTCAATTATCAATACATGTAAGTCTACACCCTAACATGTAATGCAATATAGGGCCATGCCCGGCAATCATCTCATCATGCAATATAGGGCCGAGCCCCGCAATCACACTATGGGCCCATGCCCTATCCTACGGGTGTTATAGTTTTCTTACCTGTATTCCGAGCCTCCTGATGCACTAAAGCCGCGAGCACGGTCCTCTAGCACGAGCCTCACCAATAGCCTAGTCACAACACACATAAAACACTTTTCAATACTAACCAAGTCCAAGACCACTTCCCGGGACCAATCCCGCACTCCCGGGACCTCTAAATCCATAATACAAAGTATCGGAACCATCCCACGAGTCCCCAGGCAAAAGCCCTAAAAACTCAATTTTTGCTTGCCAAAATGGCCTAGGGCCGCGGCACCCCCTTCAAGGGCCGCGGCGCCCAGCGAGTTGCCCTCCTCCTGATGCAACCTCGCGCCGCGGCGCCCAAGAACAAGGCCGCGGCGCTCATACGCGAACCCAGAAAATCTGGGTTTTCTCTTGCGTTTTTCCCGAACTTAAACCTTCCAAATCACACCAAACCAATACCCAAACCCCAAAATCAATTTAAAACCTGAAATGAACCACCCAACAACTCATAAACTCTAGATTCAAGCTCAAAACACAAACATACCCAACAATCCACCCTTAGATTGCAAAAAATCAGCAACACCAAACTCAAACACTAAAAACTTAACTCAAGCTATAGATTTCACAATTCAAAACAGAAATCAAACTTAAATGCTCATAAAACCCATACCTCAAGTAGAGAATCCACCCTACAAGCTCCCTTGATTCACCTCCTAAGCTCCCACTTCAGCCCATTTTCCTCTTCTTCTTCTTCTTCTTCTTCTTCTTCTTCTTCTTCTTCTTCTTCTTCTTCTTCTTCTTCTTCTTCTTCTTCTTCTTCTTCTTCTCATTGCCCTAACTCTCCTTCTCTTTATTTTTAGCAAAGCCATCATATAACCCAAATGCCCAAACCGTGACCCACTAAAACCCAGCTGAGAATTGCCTATTACCCTTGCCAAAAGACCATTTTACCCTTTCCTACTAATCTTCCTTAGCTAAACCTCAAAGGACACTTAAGTCTTTACACTTCATTTCAATTCTATCACTTTTTACCTTAAAACTTGTTACCCACAGCAGTAACTAATGGTTACCCAGGTTACTAAATCTCTAATAACCATTACCCGCTAAATCTCAACTTAACCATAAAATTCCCAAAGTACCCCTAGGCTCCTCCCGAGCCGGGTATAGAAATCCCGTTGTGACTCTTGAGTTAACTAGCTCTCTAGGACCGTCTCGGCACGTGCATCACAATAACACAACCACACCCACGTGGTACAATTCACAGAATATAATTATCACATATCAATACAGTTATGCCCAACATGGCCAAAATTACAATTATGCCCTTCTAACACGATCCGGGCCTACATGCATACTAGTAAACATAGCCATGCATCTCAGTTAAAAAAATAGCCAAATAACATGCTTTAAATCATAACCATGCATTAAACTCATAAAATCACACATAAATCCCAACCTGCCCTCCTGGCACACTAATCAAGGCCCTTAAGCCTTATTAGCGAATTTGGGTCGTTACAAGAAAGACTTTTGAGGGTCATTTTGAACGTCCCTAATATCAAAATGTGCCTAAAATGACTCATGAAAACTAGAAACAGACTCCAAAATTCCATACCACTGGCATTCCTAAACATATATTGAAAAACCTCAAACACACACAAAAATAGAAAGGTGGGTCGAAGGTGCTTACCCGAGATGAAACAAAGGTAGGTGCTGAGATGAGTCCTAATCCTGAAGTATTGTTTCTCATCTGCTCAGAAGTACGATGATTCATGCCAGTCATCTAGAGCTCATGGAAAAAAGGACCGAAGATGAGGGCCAAGCGAGAGAGAAGAGAGTGTTCTGTGAGAGGTTTTTTATTTTTGTATGGTTATTGTGTGAGGGTGAAGGTGGTTTTCTTGGGATTTTATACCCATTAAACCTTATGAGGGAAGCAACTTCCCCACAACCATCGAATGGCTTGCCCTGGTGAGGTCATGAGGGTGATTCAACGGTCAGGGTTCAAAAGGCACAAATTGCAATCATTATATCTTTGGGAAAATATGCCTCAGGTATAGAGTAGACATTTGGGATCTCAGAGTTGACCCCAAATTAAATGCACGGACTGATGGGCCCAACATTGGGGCGTTGACACGTGGGTTTTCTTTTCAGAATGATATCAGAGGAAAGCCCAAAGGTTTTTCCCTCCATTTTTTCAAATCACCCTTAAGTTAAGTCTCCACTACCCGAGGACGAGTAGAGACTTTTGGGGCAAATGTTGTCCGTATTTTCACCTCCAACACATGGCAACCCACAATGACTGGCTCGGATGTTCATAGACATCATCAGCATGTTACTTCCCGAGGCTTTTAGTCAGAGCAAGGGTCCTCCTAGGTGAGGCTTTGCCTTTGACAGTGGGTCATGGTTGCTGTTGAGTCTAGTTTTTGTCATGTTTAGGTGATGTTTTTAGTAGTCTTTTATTTTGTTTTTCTCTCATTTAGTGCGGGTTTATGCTTTGTTTGTCTGTCTTTGTGAATATCAGGAAGAATTGAGCACTTGGAAGAAAATGTCAAAGAAAGGGAAGAAATAACCAAGCTTTTCATCATATTTCGAGAAAGAATGGTTCTCAACATAATTTGGAAGTGTTGGTGAATTTTTGGGTTGAAAACTTGAAAAATTGAGAAATCCCTTAAGAGCCACAGCATGAGCAAAGTAGAGCCGCGGCTAGGTGGGAAACAGAACCAATGTTTTGAAGGAAATCCACGGGCCGCGGCATGGCTAATCAGGGCCGCGGCATGAAGAGACCAAATTGCCCATAATTTTTGACACGGGCCGCATCATAGTGTATGTAGAGCCGCGGCCCGCCTCTCTTAAAATTTCATTCCTAGGTTTTAATATGGCGAAAAAGAGGAGAGAAGAGGGACGTACGGATTGTGGATGAATGCTGGTTTTGAAGGCTGAAGACCTAGAGTATTTCTACATGTTTTTCTTCTTCTTCCTGATTTTATCTTTAATTTTTGTTGTGATTAGCATTATGATTATGAACTAATTTTCTATTTAGGATGTTTAATTGAATCACTTGAATCCCTGTTATGAACTAATGCAATTTCAATTTTCTTCTTCTTCAATCTTCTTCAATTCCATATAACCTGTTTTTATAGATTGATTATCGATTGGCCATCTATAGTCAAATACATATGTTTTTAAGTCAAAATCTGAGAAGTGAGATTTAAATCTGCTGTGGTTATATTGGACATAATTCTAATTTAGAACGAAAGTATCTGAATTAATTGTGTAACTGTTTATTAAGTTGTCGAGATTAATGCTACCTGTGTGGTTCAATTTACCATAGAAATATAGGAAATTTTCACCTAGGTTGAGTTTATAATTCATAGTATGATTATAGGCTGTTGTATCAACTTGTTAGTTGAATTAGGTAAAAAGAAGAAGAATTCACATTTTGCATTAGGGAATAATAGGGAAGATAGTTGATGAGATTAAATATCCTAATTGTTTCTTCAGTGATTAAATTAAAAGTTTTACTATTAGTTGCTATTCCATTTAATTTTCAATTATTGTTTCTGCACTTTATAGTTTCTTTTGCTGTGTTTACAAAAATCAAGAATTTCAATTCATCAAATAGAACAAGAAATTAATTGACTGGTAATTGATAAATCAGCCTTTGAGGATGATACTTGGTTTTACCATTTTATTACGAATTGCGACTGTGTGCACTTGCATAGCAAAAATATCGCAACAAGTTTTTGGCACCGTTACCGGGGACTGAAAATAATTATCAATATCAGTCGAATTAACTTTTATTCTAGTTTGATTTTAATTTCTCTTAGTTCTAATCTTTTTAGTTGCTTAATTTGTCTATCTCAGGTGAATTTTGGTATATGCGTGGCAGAAGAGGAAAAGACACACTTGTTCCTCTGAATCCTGAGATTGAAAAGTCTTGCAAGCAAATCAGAAAGAACAAGAGGGAGGCCCAGAAATCTGTGAAGATGGCACAGAATGAAGGGGATGGAAGGAATGTTCTAATTCCTGGAGTTGTACAAGGGGTCAGGCTCAGAACAATGCTTAGAGGAGCCTGAGAGATTATGTGCTACCCACTCTGACGGGAGTACAAAATAGTATACGCCCACCAGCTGTAGAGGCTAATAACTTTGAAATCAAGCCAGCTATTCTACAAATGGTGCAGTCCTCTGTGCAATTTAATGGGTTGCCTTCTGAAGATCCTCACACCCTTTTGTCCAATTTTCTGGAGTTGTGTGGAACCTTCAGATATAATGGGGTGAGTGATGACGCAATCAAGCTTAGGCTTTTCCCATTTTCTCTGAGGGACAGAGCTAAAAGTTGGTTGAACTCGCTGCAACCAAACTCTATTGTCACCTGGCAAGATCTAGCTCAGAAATTTTTGTCTAAATTCTTCCCTCCGTCCAAAGCTGCTAAATTGAGGGGAGAGATCAATAACTTTTTCCAGAATGACGGAGAGTCATTGTATGAAGCTTAGGAATGGTTTAAGGAACTCCTGAGAAGATGTCCTCATCATGGCATTGAACAGTGGATGCTAGTACAGAATTTCTACAATGGTTTATGTCCTACAACCAGAACCATTATTGATGCTGCAGCAGGTGGTACGTTTATGAGTAAGAGTACAACTGGTGCTTATGAGATGCTGGAGGACATGGCCACAAACAATCATCAGTGGTCTGAGGAAAGATCATCAGGAGTCAGAAAGGTAGCTGGGATGCATGAGCTGGATGCAATCACTGCTCTAACAGCGCAAGTAGCCTCTCTGACAAAGCAGTTACAACAGAGCAGTGTATCTGCTAATGCGGTTCAGATGGCAGTGAGGTGTGAAATGTGTGGTGGTGCTCATTCTGTCGATCAGTGTCCTATCAGTATGAATAATAACACTCCTATGGATCATGTTCAAGTTCAAGTGGTGGGAAACTTTCAAAGGCCACTCAATAATCCATTCTCCAATACTTACAATCCTAGATGGCGAAATCATCCTAATTTTTCTTGGAGGAATAATCAGGGCCAGCAACCTCAGTTTCAGGGTCAATTTCAGAATAATATGCTTCAGCCACTAATGCATCAAGGTTCTTCATCACAACAGCCTAGGCCTCCACAGTCAATGAATCAAGCTCCACCTGAAAGGCCTAATGAATTACATGCTGCATTATTGACTCTCACCAACACTCAAACACAGTTTATGACAGAAACTCGCTCTTCCATCAGGAATCTTGAGATGCAATTTGGTCAATTGGCAAATATGTTACAAAATAGGCCTCAAGGAAATTTTCCAAGTAATACAGAGGTGAATCCTAAAGAGCAGTGCAATGAAATCTCTTTGAGGAGTGGGAAGAAGTTGGAAGAGCCAGTCAAGAAGTCTATACCTGCACCAAAAGTTGAAGCTGAGAATGAGGGTAAGGTAGAAGAAGAGGTTATTGAAGACCTTGAGAAGAATCAGTCACCAGTGATTTATGAGCACCACATCAAGATTCCATACCCTCAGAGACTTCCAAAGAAGACTCTTGACAAACAATTTTCGAAGTTTCTAGATATTTTTCGAAAGCTTCACATTAACATACCTTTTGCTGAGGCACTTGAACAAATGCCAAGTTATGTGAAGTTTATGAAGGAAATACTGTCCAAGAAAAGGAAGATGGAGGACTATGAGACGGTGGTACTCACTGAAGAGTGCAGCGCCATTCTGCAAAGGAAGCTTCCTCAGAAACTGAGAGATCCTGGGAGTTTCACAATACCCTGCACTATTGGGAATTTTGAGAGCATGAATGCTCTATGTGATTTGGGGGCGAGCATTAATCTAATGCCGCTTTCTGTGTTCAAAAGATTGAAGCTTGGGGAAGCAAGACCTACAACAGTGACTCTTCAGTTGGCAGACAGATCAATAGCACATCCTCGGGGTATTATTGAAGACCTTTTGGTAAAAGTGGACAAGTTCATCTTCCCACCAGACTTTATTGTACTTGATATGGAGGAGGATGCCAATGTCCCAATCATTCTTGGAAGAACATTCTTAGCCACAGGACGAGCTTTAATCGATGTACAAAAGGGGGAGTTAAGGTTGCAAGTCCAAAATGAGGAAATAAGTTTTAATGTTTTTGCAGCAACTACAATTCCTACCTGTTGTAGAGTTGATGTGGTGAATGATGGTCAAGATTCAATTGGTAAGAAGAAGAAGAAGGCCAAAGAACGATTTCGAACAGTTCGACATCGTATGAAAAGGTTATTGTGTGGCAAGTTTAAAGGTTTCGATGACATTGGGGATAATTTCAATATTCTCAATAGTGGAAGGGAATTCTCCTCATATTACACGATGGCTCTCAAGGATGCAAGGGGTGGCCACCACCTCCTCCACCATACTGATGTGGCGTAAGGTAAGTTCTCTTCCTTTGCTCTTTTCTTTATCACATTAGGGACAATGTGCATCTTAAGTTTGGGGGGGAGCTTATTTTGCTTTATTTTTGTTTTGTGCGTTGTTTAGTTTAGCTTTTAGTCTGTTGTGTTATTTTCTGTGTTGTTTAGTGTAACTGTTAAGCCATCATTCGTGTCTGTTGTTGCTTTTTTTTTGCTCGTGAAAAGGAAATTGAATTCAACTGTGTGCTTGGTTCAATTGTTTTAGAGTTTAATTTAAAGGTTTTGTGGGAAATTTTTAATATGTTTTGAAAATGCAACATTTTGGATTTTATTATATATGTTTGACTAGGGTTGGTGGTATGACAATTTGAATCTGATAGAACTTGCATTATTTGGCTTTTGAGGCGAAATCCTTGATGACATGTGTTTTGAAAAGTGATTTAGGCAATTTTATTGGATCGTTTGAGCCTTTCCAGCTAACCCATAAAAATTTATCCTTAGTTACCCTTTTTGAGCCTTAAACTTTGGTTTTTGTTCTTGATTATACTATTTGAGCCTAAATTTCCTAACTTCATTATTTTTTTTCTTTTTCCTTTGTTATCATAAGCATATAATTTGTGGGAAAGAAGAATGGAAAATAGTGAGGTATTGGTATGATTTGAATGTAGTATGATTGTACAAAAAGAAGAGAGAGAGAAGTTTTTAGAGATTATAAAAAAAAAAAAAAAAACAAATCACTTTGTCACACTCCTTGATTTTATTTATATAGAAAATATTAAGTTTGGGGGAGTGTGATTTGAAAAAAAAAATGATATAAAAAGAAAAGAAGAAAATGATGAAAGTCTTGTAATCTCTCTCTCTCTCTAATTGTATAAAAGGGTGATTTTTTGTGTGGTGAAGAGAAATTTGGCTGGTTTCAAGGTTTTTATGCTTATGGTAATGAGTGAGCCTAAATGAAAATTTCATCTACCCTTGCTTAAGCCTAACGCTATAACCCGTGAAAGTCCTTTTGATTTCAAAACACGTGTTATTGACATTAGTGGATAGGGTCAAGTAATGCAAGCATATTGAAAAATTGGTTTGTGGAATTGTCTAGAATGAGTTGAGTATATATGATAAAGTCCAAGTGTTGTAGTCATTTTCGTGATATATTATTGATTTCCCTAATTGAACTTTACAAATTGAACTTTAAGGCAATTGAGCTGAAATTCTGGTTATTATTATTGCAATTGAGATTTCATGAGTTTGGCAAAGCAGTGTAGATGGTAATGATGGTTTAGCTTGTTCATTTTGTGTTTGTTTCTTTTTGTTAGTTTAACTTGGTCTTTACTCGAGGGCGAGTAAAGGTTAAGTTTGGGGGAGTTTGTTGAGTCGAGTTTTTGTCATGTTTAGGTGATGTTTTTAGTAGTCTTTTATTTTGTTTTTCTTTCATTTAGTGCGGGTTTATACTTTGTTTGTCTGTCTTTGTGAATATCAGGAAGAATTGAGCACTTGGAAGAAAATGTCAAAGAAAGGGAAGAAATAACCATGTTTTTCATCATATTTCGAGAAAGAATGGTTCTCAACATAATTTGGAAGTGTTGGTGAATTTTTGGGTTGAAAACTTGAAAAATTGAGAAATCCCTTAAGAGCCACGGCATGAGCAAAGTAGAGCCGCGGCTAGGTGGGAAACAGAACCAATGTTTTGAAGGAAATCCACGGGTCGCGGCATGGCTGATCAGGGCCGCGGCATGAAGAGACCAAATTGCCCAGAATTTTTGACATGGGCCGCAGCATGGTGTATGTAGAGCCACGGCCCGCCTCTCTTAAAATTTGATTCCTTGGTTTTAATATGGCGAAAAAGAGGAGAGAAGAGGGACGTACAGATTGTGGATGAATGCTGGTTTTGAAGGCTGAAGACCTAGAGTATTTCTACATGTTTTTCTTCTTCTTCCTGATGTTATCTTTAATTTTTGTTGTGATTAGCATTATGATTATGAACTAATTTTCTGTTTAGGATGTTTAATTGAATCACTTGAATCCCTGTTATGAACTAATGCAATTTCAATTTTCTTCTTCTTCAATCTTCTTCAATTCCATATAACCTGTTTTTATAGATTGATTATCGATTGGCCATCTATAGTCAAATACATATGTTTTAAAGTCAAAATCTGAGAAGTGAGATTTAAATCTGCTGTGGTTATATTGGACATAATTCTAATTTAGAACGAAAGTATCTGAATTAATTGTGTAACTGTTTATTAAGTTGTCGAGATTAATGCTACCTGTGTGGTTCAATTTACCATAGAAATATAGGAAATTGTCACCTAGGTTGAGTTTATAATTCATAGTATGATTATAGGCTGCTGTATCAACTTGTTAGTTGAATTAGGTAAAAAGAAGAAGAATTCACACTTTGCATTAGGGAATAATAGGGAGGATAGTTGATGAGATTAAATATCCTAATTGTTTCTTCAGTGATTAAATTAAAAGTTTTACTATTAGTTGCTATTCCATTTAATTTTCAATTATTGTTTCTGCACTTTATAGTTTCTTTTGCTGTGTTTACAAAAATCAAGAATTTCAATTCATCAAATAGAACAAGAAATTAAGTGACTGGTAATTGATAAATCAGTCCTTGAGGACGATACTTGGTTTTACCATTTTATTACGAATTGCGACTGTGTGCACTTGCATAGCAAAAATATCGCAACAGTTGCCTTAGTAGATTACTCTCTGAGGTTTTCCCTTGAAGTTGGAGGTTCTCCAACTCAAGCAATTAAGGCGAGGGGTCTCGTCCCTCAGTCATCTCCCAAGTCTGAGGTTCTGGTTCTCGGAGCTAAGATAAGGCGCAACATGTCAGAAAATGCAGATTTGCAGAGCGAGAGGATCGTCTGAAAACCTTTATGGGTGATTTGTCAACAGTGTTGAGTGTATGACTTGACAACTCACATTCCCACTACGCCGTCTGACATGGAGGTACTTACAACACACTCTGGCAGTACCTGGGGCATGTTCCCTATAAAGTAAGTGCTTTTTTGCAATGGGCCCTGCAAATCTCGTTTGGGTCGTGGTCTTTATTCAATGTATCCCAAATTGGTATTAGTCCGCCAGAAATGGGAAGAATGTGTATTAATTACTGGTGATTAGTATTAATGACCCTAGCCTCTATAAATAGGGATGGGGGTCTCATTCTAAAAGGGTCAATTTTTTAGAAAGAAAACACCTTGTACTCAGAGCAATCTAAACGCTACTTGAGAATACACCATTGGAGCTTGCCATCACAAGCTTCCAATCCTCTTAATACTAGACACTCATGAACTAGGGTTCTTTTATAACCTAAACCATGTAAAAATCCTTGTATTCTTATTACTTATTTCTTTAATCTCTCTTCTTAAGGTTGATAGCGAAAAAGATAGTCTAAACTCGACATATCTTTCCTTAACATCGATATATGGAACACCCTATGAACCTCCACCCGTAGCGCCCTAGCCTAATTCCCATCAGGATCTCAAAGATGTAACAATTCTAGAGTCCAATTCCTCTTACTTTTTTAATTATTTGATCTCATTACTCAACAATACTCGGAGAGACACAAGGTCTCCATTCCTAGAACTCCATGTTCCCATATCAGAATTTGAGCAACTTTTATGCCTTTTCACTAGGGCTGATATTCCTGCTCTAACAATTCTCAATAACTTCATCGGTCCTTTGATCCGCTTCAGAAACAGAATACTTCATGTCTCACAATATCTCATGCAAAGCCACTCCAGATGTTGACTAGTAATCATTGATATAACAATCTAATCAAGGGACTTCCAGTGTCCCTAAAATTTACATTCCTAAAGAATACTATCTAAAGTCTGAATTTTCCTCTCAGATTGTCTACCTATGTGAGGAGAAAAAGTATTACTAAATCTCATCCTTATACCCATCACCTTCAACGAACTTTTACAAAACTCGGAAAGAAGTATAAAATTTCAATCCGGCACTATAGACTTCAATGCCACTCGGAGACATACGATCTCCCTTCACATATATACATTAACATACTAATCCATATTATAATTCGCTTGCACAGGCAGAAACTGCACTAACTTAGTGTACTATTTCACATCCTCGCATACCAAAGTCATTTCACTCACAATCCAAGGCGATTCATCCATACAGTTCACAGCTATATTGACCCACGTTTACTCTGAAATGCCCTAAGGTCATATTAATCCCACTAGCCTCTAATATTTAGCCCTCACTTGCTGAAAGGTTAGGCACTTAGCCACCAATATACAGATCAGATATTGACACACATTCAAAATTCCTAGGTATAACGAGCATGGAGTGGTCTAAGATTCATCCATAATCTCCTTCTTGATGCCAGCATCCATTAGAACATGTATCCAATCTTCATCTCAACCTATCCATGTTAAAATAGTAGGGTTCTTAGCCACTCCTATTAAGATTCTCTTTTGGTATTTCATTGTTTGTACAAGCATATCTGCTAATAATCAATTGCAGATTCTATGTTAATCCTAGTCGTTTCCTCAACTGACTTTGTTGTAATACGTTTTGAATCATACACCTAGAGTGGACCTTTCCAACCCAAGGCATCAGCCTCCATGTTAGGTTTCCCTGGGTAATAAAGGATTTCACTATCAATGCTTCACCAGTTCTCACCAATGCCTTTATCTCATATTCAAACCCCTATGAGTGACAAAACGCTTTAAACTTTTATGCTAGTGTGTGTCTCTCAATGGATTAAACCCCTATGGAAGAAATATCCTCAAATGTTCGAAGGGAACGCTGATCCATTGAATGCTGAAAAATGGATTAGTATGATGTGGTCAATTTTGGACTTCATGCTAGTCGAAGGGAACGACATGGTAGCTTTTACAACTCACATGCTGAGAGAAGACGTAAGGATCTGGTGGGAAGTGATCTCTTAGGCAAGATATATTACTGCAATGACATGGGAAAAATTTCAACAAGAATTTAATGACAAGTACTACAATGCTGCGATATGGACTCAAAGGTGGAGGAGTTTGCTACTTTGACTAAGTATGCATTGAAGTTTGATAGACTTGCCAAGTTTGCGGCAGACCTAGTGCCAACTAACGCGGCATGAGCAGACCATGTTGTTCGTGGCTTGAAGCCAATGATAGCCAGAGACGTGGACATTGTGTCAGTAGGGGCAACAATACATATGCTTAGGTTGTTGAAAAGGCTCTTACTGCTGAGAAAATGGAAGACAAAATTTGGAAAAAAGTTGCGGCTAAAAGAGAGGCAAAAAGGAATGCCTCTTAGAATCATAAATCAAATTCCCAAAAGAGGGAAGGTTGTGACCATGTGAGGGAGACAAGTCAGGATAAACGATATAAAGATAATAAGGGAAACAACCACTTTGGGAACAAGAAATGGGTACAGTACCCAGAGTGTGGAAAGTGTAACAAACACCACGAAGGAGAATGTTGGGAAAAAGGATGTTATTACTATTGAAAGGAAGGGCAGATCATGAGGAATTGCCCACAAAGAAGTCAAGAATGTGCTAAGGAGCAACCTAAGAAGGACAAGAAGTTGGTGCCAGCATGTGTTTTCACTCTCACCAAGCCTTAGGTAGAAGAAAGTACGTTTGTGGTCTCAGACCAGATTTCTATTGCTGGAATTTATTGTCATGTTTTAATTTATTCTTGTGCCAGTTATTCATTTGTTGCTAAGAGAATGGCGGATAGATTTAATAGAACTTCTGAAATGCATGCTAAGGGGTTTGGGACCATGTTACCGACCAAGGAGGTGGTAATATCTAGGAAGTGGATTAAATCTTTTCCTTTCAGGATAGATGGTAGGGAGCTATGTGTAGATATTATTAAGCTTAGCATGACTGATTTTGATGTCATCATGGGAATGGATTGGTTGAAGAAGTATAACACAACCACTGATTGTAAGAAGAAAATGGTGGTGATTAAGCCAGACGGAGAGGAGCCTTTCATGTTCATGGGGACAGTAATGGGACTGTGAATACCAATCATTTTAGCATTAGAGGCTGGAAAGATGTTACATCATGGATGTATGAGATTCTTGGCTAGGGTGGTCAACATGACAAAAACTGGGATGCAGAAACTAAAAGACACCAAGATAGTACGTGATAACTTGGATGTATTTCTGAAGGATTTACCATGATTTCCACCACGGTGGGAGATTGAGTTCATGATTGAACAAGCATTGGAAACAGTGACAATCTTGAAAGCACCTTATAGATTAGTTCTAATGGAATTGAAAGAGTTGAAAGCTCAGCTGCAAGAACTACTTGACCTAAGGTTCATTAGGCCAGGTTACTCACTGTGGGGAGCACCGATGTTGTTTGTAAAGAAGAAAGACACGTCAATGCCGATGTGCATTGATTATAGGGAGCTCAACAATGTCGCAATCAAGAAAAAGTACTATTTTCCAAGGATAGATGATCTCTTTAATCAACTCCAATGGAAGGTGATGTTCTCGAAGATAGACTTGGGATCGGTGTACCATTAGTTAAGGGTGAAGGAGGAGGATATTCTAAAAACCGCATTCCATACTAGGTATGACCATTATGAATTTATGGTGATGTCATTTGGACTTAGCAATGTCCCTGTGGCATTTATGGATCTCATGAACAGAGTATTCAATGACTATTTGGATAAGTTCTTGATAGTATTCATAGAAGATATTCTAATTTATTCCCGAATTGAAGAAGAACACGAAGAACACTTACGGATGACACTACAAAGGTTGAGGGAGCACCAGTTGTACGCTGTTTACCCAAAACGGTTACGGATGATGTGGGAGGAATTTTGTACACGAGGGTAACATGTGTCAGCATCATTAAGAAGGGGTGTTGTTTGTCTGTCGACCAGCTTCTTGATGCTTCATCAAAGCTTAGCTAATAGATACGACCAAACTGGTCGTATGATTCTGTTTATTTCCTTCAACGTTCATAATCTTGTAATAACTACATTGATTATTTCCTTTTTATTACCTTGACACGTGAATATTAAGGAGAATCAAGGCCATTGGCCCATGTAACCCCCCTTGAGCCTATAAGTATACATGAAATAGCTCAAGGAAGGGACTTTTTGATCTCTGAATCTTTCTCCTGAGTATTGAGAGAGAAAGCTATAGAGTGATTATCCATCATTTCATTGTAATTCTTCCAAGGATTGTGAAACTCATGAACCCTAGTTCTTTCATCATGGCTTTGAGATTCAATATTAATAATAGCACTAAGTGGAAGTAGGTCATTACCATTCTTTGGGGCCGAACCACTATAAATCGTCTCATTTTCTGTCGTATATTTGAATTCGTGTCGTTGGCCAAATCGAGGGTCAACATTCTGGTGCCTTTATTGAAAGATGGATAAAAAACTGTAAGAAAATCTAATGGCGAAAACATCCAAGAAGACTGGACAGGCTGCTGGCGCTGCACCATCCCAACCTCCTCCCCCAAATGTGGCTGAGAATGAACCACATTTCAAGTTTGAAGAGGAGGAGTTAGATTCTGAAATGCTGAGGGCAATGCTAGGGGTGTTGCAAGATGAGTTGGCTAATCTAAGGGCCAATCAGGAGAATGCTACAGATACAATGGCGCTGCAGCAAAGAGAAATAGAAAGCCAGCGCCAGGAGCTGAGTGAGCAGCAGGCGGACATGAACCGTCGGCAAAGGGATTCCATGGTCGCTCTTGAAGCAGCTATCCAATTGGCTCGAAGTCAGGTTGCGCCAACCTCTCAGCCAGATCATCCGCTGAGTGCGCCGCCTCAGAGGGCTCCCAATCCTAGTCCCCTCCAGCCAGCAAGCCATCAAAGGCTAGAGCAGCCCCCTGTGGCTCAAGATGATGTCCCAATTAGGGATCCTGAGCAGCAGCCTCCCTCTCAGGCTGGTCGAGGCAATCCCCAACGCCAGAGGCTAAATAAGGCCGGGCAACCGCCCCGTAACCCTAGACGCCGAAGGGATGAAGAGCCAAATCTACCGAGTAGGGGACAACGTCCTTTCGCCAACAGAAGGAACATCGAGTCAGGCTTTGCAGTCAGGGGCCCCCCACAGCATAGCAATGCACGGGGACCCAACGACCAGCGCAGGCCTCCCCCTGACGCTCAGGAGATGCCAGCCCGAGGAGGAAATAGCGTGAATAGTCGGTCATGTCGTAGTCAGCCACAATTTAGAGATGGCCAAGACTATAATAAAGCCGATTCTGGCAGAGGAAATGCTGGTCAGAGAAATGAGGAAAAAGGTGGAGGCAGAAGCCCCCCACATAGAGAAAATAGGCCAGCTAGCCATAACGCTGGGGGCCAACCCAAGCAGCAGAATATCTTTGATCGGCTAGGAGTTAGCGAGCAGAGACACAGGGAGGATGATTTAAGGGACGTACTTAACGACCGCCGCGAAAGGCACGACGAGTACGCTCCCCCGACACCGGTTGCCCCAGCAGTCCCAGAAGCGGTTCAAGATCAGATTGATGCTCTGAACCAGGTAGTACAATAGCTGGCCGGGGGACGAACGTCCCATATAGAGTATGATAGGAGGAGGGGCACTCCCTTTGTACAGAGGATTGCTGCGGATGAAACCCCCAGTAAGTTCAAGATGCCAACCTTGCCAAACTTTGACGGGTACGAAGACCCGGTATCTCACGTTAATAAGTTTAAGATACAAATGGATATACAGAAAGTGTCAGAAGATGTCCGCTGCCGGATCTTCCTAGCAACACTGTCTGACACCACCCAGGAGTGGTTCTTTAAGTTCCCTCCTGCTAGTATAGTATCTTGGGAGATGTTCGTAAAGGAATTTTACGAACAATTCTACGCGGGTCGCGTACACCCCACTGAGGCCAACCAGCTGGTTGAGATACGCCAGAAGGAGGGAAAGTCCTTAAAAGAATATGTCCAACGCTTCATGCAAGCAGCAGTTAGAGCCAAGACAGTGGGCGATGAAGGTAAGATGATGGCCCTAACTGATGGGGTTAGGCGCCATTCACCCCTCTGGAGTAGCCTCAGAAAGAATGGGGTAAGAAGTACTCAGGAGTTTTTGGATCGGGCTGATCAATATATTAAGCTCGAGGACGCGATTGCCAATGAAGGGAAATCGCCAACAAAAGACAAGGGGCCAAAGGAAGAACCCGCCAATGGGTCAGAAAATCCCAATGGCAATGACAAAGGCAACAGTAATGGCAATGGTAGGAACGGTGGAAAGTGGGCGAACAATGAACCCTTAGCTTCTGAAAATAAACGTCCCAAAGGCAGTCGATACAAGCCAAGATTCACCAACTACACGGCCCTTGTCGAAAGCCGAGCGGAAGTCTACCAGGTGACCAACTCTAGCGTGCCTTACAAATGACCCGCACCTATAAGGAAAGATATCTCCAAGAGAGATACGACAAAGTACTATCATTTTCACAATGACTACGGGCACGACACCAATGAATGTAACTAGTTGAAAGGTTAAATTGAGTTTCTGATTAGGCAGGGACATCGAAGGAGATATGTGCGAGCCGCAGGAGGGTCTCAGCGAGAGGCTCAAGGTGGCAACGAGCAGGCGCCTGCACGACAACGCTCGCTACCCCTACAACCAGCTCTTGTGGCAGGCATTTGACTCACCATCTGCGGAGGCCCACATCTTGCAGGGGACAGTGGGAAGGAAAGGGAATGATACACTCGAACCCTATGCCACGACCAGGACATCGAGATGATGAGTGTGGAGGATCGAGCACCAAAAAGGGCTTAAACAGAGGAGGAGTTTATAACCTTCTCTAAAGACGATGCCCAGCACGTACGATTCCCACACTCGATCCGCTGGTCACAGACGTACAAATTGCCAATATGATGGTGAAGAGGGTGTTGGTCGACACAGGAAGTTCGGTCAACATCCTATACAAGTCTTCGCTGGAGAGAATGAAGCTATCCACCAAGGAATTGGAGCCATGCAACCAAACCATCTATGGTTTTACCGGCGAAGGGCTCGCCCCGAAAGGGTCGATTAGGCTTCCAATTACAACAGGTACTGCACCTGCTAATAAGACATTACTCGCTACTTTCATATTAGTTGATTTTCCTTCGGCATACAACGCTATAATTGGGAGACCAATTATGGTCAACTTACGGGCCGTCACTTCAATATGGCACCTTGCCATGAAATTCCCAATAGACGCAAGGGTAGGATGTGTATTGGGAAATCAGCGGGAAGCAAGGGAGTGCTACAATGCCTTGATAACCAAGGCAAAGAAAGGTTTGTCGAGAGATGTTCCCGGGAAAGATTTGCAAATGGCAATTAATGCTCAGGCCCAGTCAGGTGATAATGTCACCAAATAGGGCGTTGCCCAAAGAGAGGATAGAGACTTGGATCCTCGCTTTTGGGATTTTGAGGAAGAAATAGGAACCATCGAGGACCTTTATGAGGTCCAACTCGATGAAGAAAATCCGACCAGGGTTGTGAAAGTCGGTAAAAACTTAGAGACAACAACCAAACAAGCACTGGTGGAGTTTTTGAGGAGGAACCAGGAAGTCTTTGCTTGGTCGCACAAAGATATGGTTGGAATAGACCCTGCATTCATCAGCCATGTCCTGAACATCGACAAGAGTTTTCCACCGGTGCAACAGAAAAGAAGGCTGCTCGACAAAAATAGATCAAAGGCCTTAAGAGAATAAGTCGAGAAGCTGAATGAGAATGGGTTCATCAGGGTGGTGTTTTTTCCATCATGGGTCTCAAATCCCGTGCTAGTTCCCAAGCCGAATGGCAAATGGCGAACATGCGTGGATTTCACAGACCTCAATAAAGCCTGCCCTAGAGATTGTTTCCCACTCCCTAGGATCGACCAACTAGTCGATGTTACTGTAGGGCATGAGATTCTCTCTTTTATGGATGCATACTATTGATATATTCAAATTAGTATGCATCCCCCTGATGAGGATCACACTAGCTTTCGAACTGATACAGGGCTTTACTGTTGCAAAGTGATGCCCTTCGGTTTGAAAAATGCTAGTGCGACTTACCAGCGACTAGTCAACCACATGTTCAAGGAGCTGATCGGGACAAACATGGAGGTATACGTCGACGACATGCTGGTTCAGTTGAAGAAGGCAGAAGGGCATGTAGAGGATTTGCAGGAGTGCTTCAACGTCTTGAACAAATATCAGATGAAGCTGAATCCACTCAAATGCTCCTTCGGAGTAGGATCAGGGAAGTTCTTGGGATTTATAGTTAACTCGAGAGGAATTGAAGCCAATCCTGAGAAAATCAAAGCCCTGATCGATATGAAATCGCCAGCAAGGATTAAGGATGTTCAAAGTTTGACCGAAGGGATTGCCGCTCTCAGTAGATTTATTTTGAAATCAGCGGACAAGTGCGTTCCATTTTTTAATCTACTTAGAGGCAACAAAAAATTTGAGTGGACGGAGGAGTGCGAGCAGGCATTCAATGCATTGAAGACTCACATGGCACAACCACTCGTTCTATCAAAGCTAGTCGATGAAGAAACTTTGTTTGTCTACTTAGCGATTACAGGGTATGTTGCTAGAGCTGTTTTAGTAAGAGAAGAAGAAGGTGTACAAAATCGTTTATTATGTAAGCAAAAGGCTAGTTGGAGTGGAGCAGTGGTACCCACCTATTGAAAAGTTAGCCTATTGATTAATTTTGGCCTCTAGGAAGCTGCGACCTTACTTTCAAGCTCACCCAATCACAGGTTTGAGTGACCAACCTCTACGGCAAGTTCTGCAAAAGCCAGAGGCTGCGGGGAGATTGTCGAAATGGGCAATCGAACTTGGGTAGTTCGATACCTCTTACTTACCGCGAGCAGTGATAAAAGGGCAAGCCCTGGCTGACTTCATTGCAGAGTTCACTGAACTTACAGATAGCGAGCAGACCGAAAAGCCTGATGAGCCTGCATCTCAAAACCAACCTCCTTCATGGAAGTTGTTTACAGACGACTCTTCTAATGAGCATCATGCAGGCATGGGGGTGATCCTGATTATGCTTGATGGGCATCGATTTCACTGTGCAATCAGGTTTGACTTCACTGCTTCCAACAACAAGGCTGAGTATGAAGCGTTGCTCGCTGGGTTACGATTAGTCAGGGACATGAATATAAAGATACTTGACATCTACAGTGACTCTCAGCTGGTGGTAAATCTATTCATGGGAGAGTACCAAGCCTGAGGTTTAAAGATGGTTGCCTATTTAAACAAAACAAAGGATCTATTAGCATGGTTTCACAAATACACCCTTCAGCAGGTACCTCGCAACCAGAATTCAAACGCTAATGCTTTGGCCAAGCTAGCAAGTGCAGAAGATGTTGATGCTCTGAACATAGTACTAGTTGAACGACTATCTATACCAAGCATCCAAGCAGAGGAGACCATTCTAGTGATCCAGGTGGCGGATACATGGATGGCACCATACGTAGAGTATCTAACACAAGGCATATTACCAACGGACAGAAACAAAGCTAGGACCCTTCAGCGACAGGCTACTAGGTGCATCCTAGTTGATAGAATCTTGTACCAAAGGGGATACTCAATGCCACTCCTCAGATGTGTTTTGAAAGAGAATGCCAAAGAATTGAAGAAAGAAGTACACGAAGGTTTCTCCAGGGACCATGCTGGGGGCAAAGTTTGTCGAAAAAGATTCTGAGGCAAGGGTATTTCTGGCCAACAATGAATGAAGACTCGATGGAATTCGTACGGAGGTGTGACAAGTGCTAGAGATTCTCAAAATCCCACGAGCAGCCCCTAATGAACTAAAACAGATGCAAAGTCTGTGGCCGTTTGTTGTGTGGGGGATAGACTTAATTAGATCTTTACCCACAGGAAAAGGAGGCGTCAAATATGTTGTGGTTGCCGTCGATTACTTCACTAAATGGGCCGAAGCTGAGCCACTCGCAACCATAATGGCCAAGAAGGTGCTGGATTTTGTGGTCAAAAACATCGTTAGTCGCTATGGATTGCCAAGGTAAATCGTCTCAGATAATGGCACACAGTTTGATAGTGATTTATTCACTGACTTTTGCGAACGGCATGAGATTATCAAGAGCTTTTATTCAATCGCTCATCCCCAAGAAAATGGACAACTCGAAGTAGTCAATAAAATGCTAAAGGATACCTTGAAGAAAAGACTGGAAGAAGCTAAGGGTGCATGGCCAGAGCAATTACCTGAAGTCCTTTGGTCGTACAGAACTTCCCACCGAACAGCAACAGGCCTTACTCCATTCTCTTTGGCTTATGGGTATCAGGCTATGTTTCCTGTTTAGTTAGATCCACCCTCGCATCGCAGGATATTGTAGAATCAAGGCTCTAACAGCCAACTATTGATGGAATCCCTAGACTTGATCGATGAGAAATGTGAACAAGCCCAACTCCGAGTAGCTGCGTACCAGCAAAAAGTCACCCAGTATTTCAACTCTAAAGTACATGAAAGAAAACTCAGCGTCAGAGATTTAGTACTTCAAAGAGTTTTCCTAAATACCTGCGACCAGGCTGTTGGAGTACTCGGACCTAATTGGGAAGGACCATACCAGATTGAAGAAGTCCTCCATCCAGGCACCTAAAAACTTGCTCGCTTAAATGGAGATTTCATTCCTTGCTATTGGAATGGAGAACACTTGCGTAAGTACTATCAATAAACAATTCTTCTTAAAGAATTGGCTTGTATTAATTTTACTTTTTACAAGTTATGAAAAAAGGTTGGTCATTTTTTATATGACTAATTGATTATAAGTGTAAGATCTTATTGATCACTCGTACAGCACGTTTTGTCCATTTATTACAAGAAATATAAGGGACTATGTGCAGCCAATCATTCTTGCCAATTATTGTATTTATTACAAGTATTTTCCCATTACGTGTGTTGTTTTGTTGTATTATCATTTTAATTATTTGCTCCGAGCAGTAATGTTCGAACAGGTTTTGGTCAAGGCAAGTGACTAAGGACCTAAAGCTCCTTAATCACTTGGGGGGCATATAAGGTTTCTAGTAAGCAAGGCATATCAAAAGGTATGTAAACACAAAAGCAAAATAAGTGAAAGCATAAAAGAAAAATAGCAGACTACGAGGCAGGAGGATCTTGAGGGGTATCCTGGTCGATGACAGTTTTAGCTTCATTGTCCGCCCCTTCCACACCAGTGGCCAAAGAGATTTCAGGCGAGGTAGGTATCTTTGCTCTCTCTTCTTCCGCCAGGCGAGCAACGCAGCGGGCTACCTTAGCATGCCTTATGCGCTCGAGAAGATAGCTGAAGTTGGCCTCCTGGTTGTGTTTCCAGAAGTCATAGAAACACTTAACCGTGGCATTTTTGTACCTCTCCAAATTGCTGGCATTGGTTTTTTCAAGTTCCTCAATTATGCCTTCTAGCTTTGTAGTCTCCTGTCTGCTTGCAATCAAGTCCTCCTCGAGTTTTTTAGCCTCGCAGTAGTTGATGCGGTTAGACTCCTTGAACTGGTCTCTTTGCTCGATGGCCTTGTCCACTGTAATGACCCACTACTCTAGACTTTTGGACCATTAACGAAACTATACATACCATAACTTAATTGGAAAATACATTTGCGAAAATATCATAACTTTATTGGAAACTTGTAGAAATAAGAGTTACTTTCATAAAATAAGTAGGATATGGGATCCCATTGTCTTTAAAACAAAACATAATTTAAAGTGAAAAGGAGTTACATAGAAAGTGTGGAAAAATACATGTAAAACCATAAAAACAGTAAAACAAGACTACATCCTCGAAAATCGAACTCTCGACTCCTTGACTCCATTCACCGCCGATACACATTCTCCCAAGCATCCATGAATCTTACCGCCACTATAGCTATTTTCAGGCACATATAAACAAAAAGGAAGGAGCCTAATGCCCAGCAAGGAAAAATCTAACACATAGTTCATATACATAATTTCATAAGAAACATAAAGACATAGCATAACACTTTATCATACACATACTATAATGGCCATTATTACTTGGGGTCCCATAGACTAAACAAGTCATATGCCCATGAGATTAGTGGGGTCCTACTAGCTAAGTAGGTCATATGCCCATAATCTATTTGGGGTCTTGTTAGTCATATGGGTCATATGCCCAAGCCTACAAACATACATATCATAACACTTATCATAACATAAGAAACATAAGATAACATAAGCATATAACATATAGATTCTATCCTATTTTCCTTACCAAAGCTACCGGGATAAGAGGACAGCGTTGGGACTTTTGGAACACTCTTAAAACCATATATAACAGGGTGAGTAGATTGAAGAAAAAGTAATGAAAAGAATGGAAGGAATGGAATGACTAAACCTTTGAGAAACATACTTACCAAAAACTTATGTGCAAGTTCTTAGATTTCCTATCCAAAATAAGAATAAGGTTAGAAGACTGAGTAGAAGACTATGAGAAAGAATATAACATAAAACCAATGAACTAGAGTGTGGAAATACCTTGAAGACTTGTAGACTAATCTAAACCTCGAACTGAAATACTATAAAACCTTACTTCCCAAAGTGTTTGATAAGCTTATGATGATCAAGCTTATTATTCCCCAACCCAGGTGTTTACACTCTCACACTCACTTAGCACTTGCAGCCTCTGAACTTAGAGCAAAAGATGAATAATGGTTGGGTACTAGGTCCTATTTATAGAGTTTAGGAATGAAAGGATCTTAATATTACTTGAATAAAAATAATAGCTTTTTAGGTGAAAATAATTTGAATAATCGTTCAGCAGAGGCTGGAGACTCGTTCAAAAAGATGCTGGACTTATCAAGAGGTTGAATGGCTGAAAGGAAAAAGAATTCAAAAACTTTTGAAATATACTGAAGGAGGCGATATATCGCCTGGGCCAGTATGCCCGAGGCTGTCGTGCATCGTCTCGTGTTTTCCGTATCTACGTGCTGCGATATATCGCCCCCTGTAGCTGCGATATATCGGCACACACTGATTAATTAAACACGAAATTACACATTTTTAGCTAAGTTTGAATGGAGTAAACAACCTTGACTAAGCCCTCAATGTATTCAAAGCTGCTGACTAACCTTATAGCATTCAAACTTTTACCCTTATTAAATTTAATCCTCAAAATACTTTATCCTTAATCATCCATACATAACATGTGCTTAAAATCCTATTGGTCCTTATCTAAACCTTATAGTATAATAAATATTATCCTTAATATCAGTCATATAATCAAACCTTAGGTCAACATTAATATTCTTAAACTATGGGTTAAACTTAGAAAATCTACAAGTACTACTATGAGTGTCCAAATAATTCCCGGTCTGAACCAAAAATCCACAGTTACAAAGATAATGCTATAAATACTATAATACTAGTATCTAACTAGCTAAGTAAAGTTCTTGGACTCTACATCCAGAGCAGTCTGCTTCTCCCTTAACTCCTCATCCAACTTGTTCTTCTCCTCGAGCAGTGCTGCGTTTGTCTTCTGAGCCACCTCAAGTTGTTCAGCATATTTTTCTTCGGCAGCTTTGAGTTCTTCAACGTGCCGTTGCTCAGAAGTCTTGGACTGTTTGGTGATGGCTCCCAAGCGGAGATGGCTAGTAGTCACGGTTAGCATTGCCTGCGATTAGCACGAAAGTTAAATTGGCGATAATACATAAAAGGATATAGTCTCCACAGAAAAAAGACAACTTACACTTGCGAGCTCGTTTAAAGCGCAGGTTAAGATCTGGTCGACGTCCATCGTCTCTGTCCCAGCCATCACTTCTCGGCAACATTCATGCCTCAAAAAAATTTCCAACCTATCCTTGGTTGATCTTAGGGCACGACTCGATATGTCACCCCCTGTGGAAGCAGGGGCAGCCTGCTGAGTCTGGTCAGCTAGAGCTGGTCGGGAAGGTGTCGACCCGACTGGAGCAGGCGGGTTTTGCTGCTCGAGGGGAGAAGGAGGTTTCGTTGCATTTGTTAAAGGTACGTCTGTCGGAGGGTATGCAGTATGGGTTTTCTTGGCCAGAGGTGCTTTACTGCTTTCCCTGTGATGCCGCCTGCTCGCTTTCTTCTTACTCGCAAGAGCTTCAGGAGCCTCGGGAGCACAGTGCATATCGAACACGTTTTCGGATTCCATGTCTGCAAGAAAGCAAATGCACGAACAGTGAGATAGTACAAAAGACTAAGTATGTTATGTCAGGAAAAGAAACAAAGAAAATCGTAAGTAAAATACACGAGCTATCATTACTGGTCGCTACATTATATACTCTGCTAGTGTTACACTCACTCTCTAGCATGAAGAAGTCTGAATCTAAATTAGGAGCGTAATTAAAATTTTCGTCCCTGTCAAACAAGTGACAAGGAATTGGCAAACTATCTAAGAGCGAGAGATCAGTACCATTCTCATCTAAAGATTCGTCAAGAGGCTCGAGAGGTTCGGTAGGTTTCTTTTTTCCCTTTCCTAGTGGGGCGAGGGGAGCAGCAGCTCGCGGAGTGCTGGAGGGTTCCTTGATTGTGACTCTAGTTGTCCTCTTTCTTTGAGGTTGTGACACATCTGGGTGCTGCTCAGGAATCTCCTCGCCAGTGGCACTTCCCGCTGTTGACTCCCTCACATCTTAATGAGGTGCCAAAAGCCCAACCAGCCTCAGGTTAACCTTTGTGACCAGATGTTTGACGCTCTTCTCTACATCAGTCAGGCTGGCCAAGAGGGCTGATCTGTCCTCCATGTCTGGAGTAGGGTCTGATCGCAACCATGGACCTGAAAGGCGCTTTAAATATAAGGAAAGTGCAGGTAAAAATTAAAGAACAATAAACGACCAGAGGTGCAAAGACTTTACCTCCTTGTGTGAAGGCCAAGTTGTTTGCGACCATTTCAGTAGTCAGAAAGTACTCCAGATGGTCCTTCCCCATGTTCGAGATAAAAGTAGTGTGAGTCAGGAAAGTGTGACCTATTTCCTGGTGACAGAAATGGAAGAACCCCGAGTTTTCCTGGTTGGGGTTGAATTTTAGGTCGAACAGGTAGTTGAGCTCATGTGGCGTGGGGACAGGCCATTTCTTATGGCTATAGAGGATATAGAGTGCAGAAAGCATTCAATATCTGTTAGGGGTTATTTGAAAAGGAGCGACCCTGAAATAATTGGCCACTCCTTGGAAGAAAGTATGGAAGAGGTAGGATCGCTCCTGCCTCGATGTGATACCTCGACAAGGCGCTATACGCACCTCCAAGCAGATTCGCCCTTTGGTCTCTAGTGGGTTGGACTAAGGTCGCCCCACGAAGTCCGTATTTTTTAATGTAATTGGTAATCATCCTAATCGTTACTCGGCTAGGAGGGGCGACGTACCATTCAACATCTAGTTGAATGGCATTTCGAAGTTGAGCGTGAGTTTGAATGCTGGGGTCGGGGATATTTCTTTCTCGACCGTTGGTCAAGGGAATTTCAGCCTGAGGACCAGGCTGATTTGAAGGGTTGGAAGGTTTCTTTTTCTGGGCTTTAGACTTAACACGACCCATATTTTGGCACGGGGATGATGAAATGTTTGGGGTAGCTCGTGAAAAAGGAATTTCTAGTATCAACAGCGACGGTTGCTCCTCGTCCTCAAGCAATTGAGCTATCAAGTCATCGTTGATGGGTCTCTCACCTCCCCACGGATCTTGCATGAAGAGCTGCGAATAGAGAAAGGGGGAGATGAGAACGTAAAGCCTAAAAATCTGTGTTGAGAGTTGGAATAATGTTGCTCGCATATAAAAGTTAAGCTGTTATACTGCCAGCATCATTCTAGCAAAAACGCCAAGTTTTATACAAGCAGTTTGAGAAACAGATTAAAAAGCGGAAGTAAAAAGTTTTTCAGAAAAAGCTTTTTTGACTCCGAAAGGGCGGGCAAAACTCAGTTTTTCAACTAGCTTAAAAATCGAATTTTTACTTCGATTTTATGCCCCTAGATCTACAATCTCGACTATCAAACTAACTCCTAAACCCTATCAAACATTATTTCACTACCCTATCAAGCATCAATCAACATGCCCGTTTACCCCAAGATAGTTTTGATCAAGAAGAGCCAAGAACTCAAATACAAAACAATTTTGCATGGCAACTCAGACGTCTAAGGGGTTCGTGACACTTACTTAGATGATAGGTGGAGTCTGAACATGAAAGCTTTGAGTGTCTGGATGGAAGTTCCTTGGATTAGCGATGAAAGTTCCTGGCCTTTCTAGGCTCTGAAGGTTGAAGTTCTTTGGAGTTCTTGAAAAGGAGATGGCGAGTGAAAAGTAAAAAGTGAAAATATGGATTTGGGGTATTATTTATAGTGATTGCGACACGATAAAAGAAGTAATCATGAATTACTTTTTTCAAAGTATGGGGAAGTGTAATAGTCGTCAAATAAGTTTTTGGGAAACTGAAAAGACTTGATTGGACACGATTGATCACTTTTTTCAAGAAAGCACAGGCGGCTCTGACAGATTTTGTGTGGTAAGTGAAGAGTCAGTTTCCTAAGTTTACTTTATGCTGGTTGCAGTAAAATAAACTTGGGGGAAAATGTTTACCCAAAACGGCTGCGGATGACATGGCAGGAATTTTGTACACGAGGGTAACACGTGTCAGCGTCATTAAGAAGGGGTGTTGTTCGTCTGTCGACCAGTTTCTCGATGCTTCATCAAAGCTTAGCTATTAGATACGACCAGGCTAGTCGTATGATTCGGTTTATTTCCTTCAACGGTCATAATCTTGTAATAACTACGTTGATTATTTCCTTTTTATTACCTTGATACACAGATATTAAGGAGAATTAAGGCCCATTGGCCCATGTAACCCCCCTTGAGCCTATAAGTATACATGAAATAGCTCAAGGAAGGGACTTTTTGATCTCTGAATCTTTTTCCTGAGTATTGAGAGAGAAAGCTATAGTTTGATTATCCATCGTTTCATTGTAATTCTTCCAAGGTTTGTGAAACTCAAGAACCCTAGTTCTTTCATCACGGCTTTGAGATTCAATATTAATAATAGCACTAAGTGGACGTAGGTCATTACCATTCTTTGGGGCCGAACCACTATAAATTGTTGGTGTTTTCTTCTTTACCATTAGATTAAACTCTTAATTGTCATCTCATTTTCTGTCGTATAATTGACTCCGTGTCATTGGCCAAATCGAGGGTCAACATACGCGAGATTTAAGAAGTATGAATTTTTGCTAACATAAGTGGCATTCTTAAGACACATTTTTATCAAGGATGGTATAAAGGTCCACCCAATAAAGATCAAATTTGTAAAATATTTGCAACAACTGAAGAATGCCTCGGAGGTGAGAAGTTTGCTTGGGTTGGCAAGATATTATAGGAAATTTTTAGAATGGTTTTCAAAGACTGCCACGACATCGACATAATTGATCGGGAAGGGCATAAGTTTTGTATGGAGTAAGGATTGTGAGAGGAGCTTTCAGGAGTTGAAGAATAGGCTTATCGAGGCATTCGGAGTATACTGTGATGCATCGAAACAAGGACTGGGTTATGTATTAATGCAAGCAAAAAAGGTGATTACATATGCATCAAGAATAGGCTAAAGGAGTATGAGCAACGCAGCCCATATGACTTAGAATTGGCAGCAGTAGTGTTCGCATTGAAAATATGGTGACACTATCTCTATGGGGAGAAATGTGATATTTATACAAACCATATGATCTCGAAATACTTCTTTACCCGAAAGGAGTTAAATATGAGGCAACGGCGGTGGTTGTAATTGGTCAAGGGTTAGAACTATGAAATATTGTATCATCCAAGGAAGGCGAATTTGGTAGCTACGCCCTAAGTCATAGGAGCCAAAGGAAAGTATTTGTAACGTCCCAAATTTCCTAATAAGGCTTATGGCCTTGATTAGGGAGCCAGGATTGAAAATTATGGACTTATGTGAATATGTGATATATATGTGTGTATTAATATGTGATTATGTGAGTTATATTATAATATGACTTGATATGCATGTTTTGTGTATTAAATATGCATGTGGGACCATTTCTAATTAATTGGGCAATTCTTGTAATTTGGCCTGTTATGGGTATATTTTGCATATATGTGATATATGTGTGAGACCACATTATTATGTGAATATTTTTGGGTTACTCAACACGGCATAATCTTAGGGAGCAAGCTAGTGGGAAAGACACAACGGGACCCATATTTGACTCGGTGTGAGTCAAGGGGTATTTTGGGTATATATCACATTACCGGGAAATAGGGTAATAGGAATGTTTATTTGATGATATATTGGGAGTTAGTGAGATCAGAAGGGAATTATAGGAATATTTACGATTTTACGCCGGGGGCATTTTTGGGACCCCGAGCATTAGTATTTGCTTGAGGTTACTTAAGATCGAAGGAACCTGTCAAAAATATAAAAAGAATGTTCAGTACGTTATCTCTCTCCCGTTATCCCATTTTGACATCGTTAGCATTTTTGAAGGAAACTCGAGTTTTAGGACTCAAATTCAAGCAAGGTTAGAGTCGTAATGATTCTAGGGAAGATTAGAAGCTTATTAGCGGAGGATTTAATTGGGAAATGACCTAATCAGAGGTAATCCAAGTTTTAATTTTTGAGTTTTTGAGCTTTGATTGGATTTTGCATTTTGAGGAGATTTTTATTTGATTAGGACTTGGGTTTTAATGGATTAGAAAATTGAGATGTTTGGAAACTTTGATTTTGGGATTTGGATATGTTTGGATAGGTTTTTGGAAGGATTTTAAATGGAGAAAACATAGAAAATGGTTAGGTTCGAGGTTGGGTCGCGACCTTATTCTTGGAAGTCACGGCCTGTGTGAACCAAGGAAACAAGGAAGGGTTCTACTTGGGGGGCACGTCGTGACTCTAGGGGGCAAGTCATGACCCACGCCCTCAACCCCAGGCAGAGGGATGTCTGTCTAGGAGGCAAGTCGCAACCCTCAGTGCCAAGTCGCGACCCGCCTGTGCATTTTTGGCCAGGTTGGGTTTTTAGTCAAGGAAACTTAAACCTAAGGACTCGTGATCGATCCTACTACCCTGTTTGGTAGGATTCGATGTCCCGGAAGCTAGGACTCAGTCCAAAAGCCTTTATTTACTCTTTTTTTTTACGGGATTCTATATTATGGTTGTGACTAGGTGATCGCTATGGGTTCAGAATCAGGATCATGCTTGAGGGTCGTTTATTGGTAACCTGTGCTTGGACCAAAGGTAAGAAAACTGCACCCAGTATGTGATGCATGTGATACATGTGATTATGGCATGACTTGAATGTTTAATATGGAATTGATCAGAGCTTGAGTCTCTGTAAATGTGCATGATTATGATTATGCTTGTGATTATCGATTAAGCATGTTGAATGCCTTATATCTGGATATTTGACATATGATATATGCCTGTTTGCATTACCTCATAGAGGAAGCACTGACTTATTAGTCAGGAACGACAATAGTGCTAAGCACTGGTCATAAATCTCCAACTTATCGGTCATGAGCAGCAATAGTGTTGAGTGCTGGTCGAAGAACATTAACTTATCAATCAAGAGCGACAATAGTGTTGAGTCTTGTTCATAAAGCTCTGACTTATCAGTCATGAGTGGAAATAGTGCTGAGTGCTGGTCGAAGAGCATTGACTTATCACTTAAGAGCGGCAATAGTGTTGAGTGTTGGTCGTAAAGCTCTGACTTATCAGTCATGAGTTGTAATAGTGCTGAGTGTTGGTCGAAGAGCATTGACTTATTATTCAAGAGCAGCAATAGCACTGTGCGCTGGTCGTATTAGTCAGGCTAACCAGAAGCGTCAGGTACACTTATACAAAGGATATGGCTAAGAGACCTGAGGTGACTTAATAGTCACATATCCTAGCATTGGCTTATTAGTCAAGAACGACCTTAGCACGTTGAGTGCTAGTCAGCGCTAGGTATACTTATACAGAGGATATGGCTAAGAGACCTAAGGTGACTTAATAGTCCCAGGTGATCTAGCTTAACTAGAAGCATGGCATACGCTTGACCGATCTATTGATTGAAGATAACCTAGCACTGAATACGCTAGATCAGCTTGAAAGCTGATTACACAAAGGACAGGGCACAAGGTCTCAGGGTGACTTATTAGTCCCATATCCTAGGTCATCAAGACAACGACTTCATAATCATTTATTTGTACTTGCCTGCATGCATAAGTAGGGTTATTACTGCTAGGCATGCTTATTATGATTTGGTGATATGTTATTAACATCTTATGAGCATGTTTAAGTTTTCTTGTTGAGCCTCAGCTCACAGGTTCTATGTGGTGCAGGTAAAGGTAAAAGAAAGCTGGACCATCCTTGAGTTTGAGAGATTAGGTGACGATGTGTAAATATGTGGCTGCTCGACCACCACAGCCGAGGGTTTAAAGAGGAACTAAGGTTAAACCCTATTTTTTCGCTTAGGTCGACTAGTTGTAAATCTTTTATTGTAATTATCCTTTTAAATGTATTTTGGGATCCCATTTATACAGTAAACGTTTTAGTGTAATGAATGTATCCTTGTCCAAAATTTTTAACCCTAAACCATTAATCACATTTAGCTACACGATTATGGCCAAATGACTTGTTTAGCGAGTTTAGCATTATTTATAATACACAGTGTAATGGTCCATGGGTAGTAGGGCGTTACAACTTGGTATCAGAGCGAGCCAAGGTTAAGGGTTCCTGTAGACAAGCTGGGCATGTACACTCGTCACTAAAGACAAGATTAACTTAGGCTATGGTAACTATTTATGTGGTTATGTGTTTAACTGCTTAAATAGGATGTAAGTGCTTTACCTACATAACTTACTAGGGAGCATGAGATTTTGTTAGGGCCTAGCCCTTGAATATTGATATGATTATGAGATTACCTACTCATTGAATATATGAATGTGTTATCTACATGCTGAATTTGAGAGCATGCTATGTATGTTGGAAAGAGCAAGGGTTATGGATTGATGCATGATTGTTACAGGCGTATTTTTAGGACTGCAGTGATTTGTGAATGTGGTGTTGTGTGATTGTTCCCGAGGGAGAAGGCTCTGAATGTGCTCATCATGTTTAACGGAAATAGTTATTGACTGCAGACTAATCAGAGGTAATGTACCCAAGGCAGTTAATGGGACCTGGTGGTAGTTATACTGAGGCTGGGAATTACAGCCAGGGCCTAAGCCCTTCGCCTGCCCCTTAGAATTGGCAGCAGGTGTTTACAAATATGTAATTAAGATTACAGAGGCAAGAGGAAGAGATAAGGTGTTTAAAATAGAAACAGGTTCTTTCAGGGAACACCTCTTCCTTTGCTATGCTAGGAGTGGCACAAGTATTGGCTCAGCCTAGGGTTTAGAACAAATGGGAATTTCTTTGTGAAAGATTCTAGGAATATGACCCTCCATTTTTTTGGGGAGGCCTAGATCCATTTAGAGCTGAACAATGGATGGAAATGGTCAACTCCATCCTCGATAGTATGGGGGTGGTAGGACACAATCGGGTGATCTCTGCTACATATGTATTATGGGATCATGCTCGGACGTGGTGGGAAGTGGTATCCCAGACACGAGATACAACTGCGTGTTGGGGTTTATGCCCTAATTAAAAGCCAAATTCTTTGTAATCTCATTTTATTATTAATAAAAGAATAAGAAATCATTTTTTGACTTGGTCAATCACTTTGATGACATGTTTTATTTTCATGATTATTTATAGTGACGTAATCACAGTGGAATGTAAATATGATTATATGTTCAAAATAAGTTAGTCCTACGATTAGTCAGTGCACAGGATTTACGCTGACTTGCCAATCTACGATATGATCTACTTACACATTGCAGTGTTATGTTCTTTCCAGAACATTAGCAAAGTAGATAAGATCAGATGTATTTGTTACATTGAATTGGACCGATATTGACAGCTGATAAGACAAGTAAACATACCGTTATTATCTATTCTAGTCATATCATATAGTTGACCATAGGTCAATTCAATCTCAATTCTTAGTGGTTAGTATTCTAACTGATTGTACTATTTGAGTTCTTTGACTTATTCGTTACCAGCTTACCCTACGGACTAGCCCATACTTACATCTTGGGAACTCGGTAGTACAATTGAGTGAGATTGTTACCCATAGATATGAACATTTATAACCTATGATGAAGAAGTGAAACGATGGTATCCTTTTAATTTGGTTCAAGGTGTTAAATGATAGAGATCTCATTTCAGTAATAAAATTAGTTTACTGAAATCTCATTTACAAGGAACTAAGTTTTTTAAGGATAGAATACAATGAGGGGTAAAACGAAATTTTAGTCCCATCTCATTGTAGACCGTCTATAGAGGATTGAGTGAAAATTATGGTTGTAACAATGGATAATTAATAGCATATCTACATTTGTTATAGAGCATTCTATGAATTCAATAGTGCAATTCCCAATCTATAGTGGAGTCACGAGGAATTAATAAGTTTGTAAATTTATTTTTTAGATTTATGATAACTTATTGGAGCTTGAATTCATAGGCCCATGGTCCCCATTATATTTTGGATAAAATCATTTAGATAGTCTCAATTAATTGATTTAATTACCAATTAGAATTATCAAAGTTGAACAGGTCAATTTTAGATAGTTTCACAAAGTTATGTATTTTTTAGAAGAAAAGAGAAATTAGGGAAAATTTATTGTAACGACCCAAAATTACTAATAAGGCTTAAGGACCTTGATTAGTGTGCCGGGGGGGCATAATTGGAGGTTATGTGAATCAATAGTGTGAGAATGCTTGTTTATGAGTATCGGGTGAGCATGCCGGCCCTGTTCGACTGGTAAGGGCTTAATCGTAATTTTGGCCCGTTAGGGCATAAACTTAATTGTGTGTGATAAATTGTTGAGACCACATTATTATGTGGATAGGTAGATATATATATGTGAAATATGTGAGAACCACATTAGTATGTGGATAAATATGCAACCGGTGACTTGGGGTGATCCTAGGGAGCTACATAGCAGGAAAGTCACAACGGGGCTTAATGCTTGACTTTGGGCAAGTCAGGGGTACTTTAGGTATCGTGTAGTGATTTGGAATATCGGGTGATGAAAATAAATATATGGAGATATATTTGAGGTTAGAATGTTTAGGCGGGAGTACTGGGAATTTTACTATTTTGCCCTTGGGGACGTTTCCGGTACCCCAAGCTTTGGGATTAGTCTAACAACCTAAGGATATACTTGGGAAGACTTAGAAAATACTAGATAGAAAATGTAAACCGACCTCTCAGCGTACTCTCCCTTCTCTCTCTTTCCTCTCCCTCTTAAGGAAGAAAAACTCTGATTTTGTAAAGGGAAACCAGCTAATTTCTGGGAATTGAAGGGGATAAGCTAGAGGATTAGCTCAAGAACTAATCAAGGACTGAATTAGAGCCAAGGTAAGCATTTATTTTTGTTCTGTGGTTAGGAACTTTAAGAAAAATGGCTGAGTTTTGAATATTTGAGGTTTTGGCATTTAGGGTGGAATTTGAGGCTGGAACTTTGAAGCTAGGTTAGGGAAACTTGTGGAGAGGTGATACTGCAGCTAAGGTAAGTTTCAATTTAAATTTTAATGGTCGAACTCTAGAAATACCATGGTTGGTTTTGAGTTTGTGGGTTTGAAATCTCATAAATTGGAATTGGGATTTTGGTGAGTCTTAGGCTAGATTTCTGGTTGGATTGCATTGTTTAAATTATTCTAATGAAGTTGTTATTAATTGGTTTTGAGTTGGGGGCTTTGGGATGGCTTAAGATGAGGTTTAGAGATTGAAAATGGTGGGTATTTCTGGGTTCGAAGGGTCGGGCCGCGGCCCTTCGAGGTCATGGCATGCTAAGGAAGGAGGGCGGGCCGCGACATGGTCCAAGCAATGTCGTGGCCCTTACCTGTTTTTGTGCCCATGGAGGGTTCTGTCAGGGGCCATGCCACGGCATGGATGGCCCATGCCAGGGCGCTTAAGGGATTTTGGGATTTTGAGAATTTAGGCTTGGGAATTTAACCTAGGGTGCTCGGGGTTGAGTCTTTTACCATATTTGGTGAAGTTCAATGTTCCGAGGACTATAACTTGGTTTAGAAGCTCATTTAAGATTGTTAATGGTATCCTTTATCTTGGTTGTGACTAGGTGCTAAGCTAGGGCTCGGGGATCGGATCGCGCTCAAGGAGCATCGCTTATAACTAGCTCGTTTGAAAGCCAAAGGTAAGAAAGCTACACCTGATTATGTGGCTAGGTTGGGACTAAGTGTTCCCTATGTTTGTATGCATTGTTATGTGAATGTGATTAACCATGTGGACACAATGGGACTAAGAGCTCCCTACACTTGTATATCATGTCATGAGATGGTATTATTATGCCATGGGACATGCGATAACCGGCCTAAGAGTGTCGGAATCAATATTTTGCGCACAGGGCGCGGCTTAGCCACTGGTAGTTGAGGCAGCTTATCTATCATTGAGCTCGGTTAAGCTGGCCGGAGTCAGTAAGTATTACACTGGGGGCGGCCCAAGAGTGCCGAAGATAGTGTATTAAATAGAGGGTGCGACAAAGGGGCGTTGACCCTGAATATCATTTGATTATGATCGTGAATATTGTGTTATGAACGTGATTTGTTGGCTGTTTGGATGACAAACTGTTAATCTGTTGTGGGATATCACTGATCAGATAAATGTTATGAAATGCTGAATTCCTGGTTGTGCATTGTGAAATATTTGATAAATGATGTTGATCTTGCTATGTTATCATGCTTTCTTGCTGGGCCTCGGCTCACGGGTGCTACGTGGTGCAGGTAAAGGCAAGGGTAGGCTGAATCAACCATGAGTTGGAGAGCTCTGGGGGCGAGGTGTACATTGTCAGCTGCTCGGCCACCACGGTCGAGGAATTGTACAGGGACGGAAACCTAAAATGTATATTTTGCCATTAGAGTGGCTTGAATTATTTGTAACTCTTGGAATTTGTTGTAACTAAGACGTCTAAATCCTGTTTTGAGTTTCCATGTATTAAACTGTCATTTTTAATGAAAATAGCCTGTTTGTGACCAAAATCTTTTATTCCTAATCTGTTGATGACATTGAATTCACACTTTGTTTAAATGACTTGATTAGCAAGTCTTGCACTACTTTAAACACACAATGTAACGATCTTGGTTATCCAGGGTGTTACAACTTGGTATCAGAGCCGTCTTGGTTTATGGGTTCCTGAAGATTAGCTGGACATGTACACTCGCCGCTAAAGACAAGCTCGACTCAAGGGTTTGTAGTGGAATACATGAAATTGTATGCTTAAGTGCTTGAATAAAATATGGGTGTATTAATTGGTATGATTAATAGGGAGCATGAGATACTGATAGGGCCTCGCCCTTGACTGTTGTGTGATGCTATTAAGGCATGCTAATTAGCATTGCTCTTGCATGTGGATGAGTACATGGATAATGATTATATATGGATTGCAGGTTATTATATGTTTAAATTGAATTTATATGCTATACCTATTTATTGGCATGGAAGGCATAATAGGTATGAACGCATCTAGAGATAAAGAAATTTGATAATTTATGCATAATATTGGTGTTTGATATACTTTATGTGTGTTTGATCGTTATGATTATTTGGATCTGGCCTTGAGATGGTTTTGGGTATAAACATCAGGGCTGAGAGGCTTAGTCGGTGAAGACAGAATAATGCAAGGGGGTATGTGTTGAGAATGGTTAATTGGACTCAGTTTTGGTTTTGGTAAGGATAGAGGATGATAGTTGGGGGGTTGGAATCCTCCACCTACCCCTGAGATTCGCGGTATATGTTTGCTGACATATGAGTCAGGCTGTGAGGTCTGATAGAAGGGATTGGAAGGATGAAAAAGGCAGGTTACTGAGGAGGAACAGACAAGAATTATTGTATGGAAGTATTATCTTCTAGTTTCAAGGAAGGTTTGGGTTTGTCCAGGAATCAATTAATGAATGGGTGTGGCTAATCCCGTTCTTAGTGATATGAGAAGGATAAATTAGGACAAAGTAGCCGTACTAGGAATTTATGGTAAAAGGATGTCGAAAGTGGCAAGATAGCGGTAGTACATATTGCCGAGTTTGGTGGGTTGGTCGATCCACTTTGGGTTATGGTACAAATGGATGAAGCCAGAGATGATAAGTCATTTCTGAGTTAAACTCTGAGATGGTTGTCTGTGCTTGGGCAGTAGAGAGAGAGCCTCATTATCTAAGATGAAAGGAATACAGGTGATGATATTTTCATTCGTGGAAATGTAGTAAGTGTGGCTACTCAGTGATCAGAAGAATGAGAACCTTTGGTGGTATTATGGCTCCTGGTTTGGACAGGAAGGGGGTTCAGTTTACAGGTTGGCCATTAAGACGGGGAATACTGGGATACTTTACTCATTTAAAGCCCAAGGTTAGTTTCTCAGAAGTGACCAGTGGATTGGATATCCTTTGCTTTGGTTGGGAAAAAGAGCTGAAAGGATTTGGTGCTATGCGTTTATTAGGAAGGATTCAGATGAGTATTTGTTGAGGAAAGTTAATATGTTATATAAGGGATAACCCTGGACAGTCATGAGTATTTCTTGAAGTATATTGATTGGACTGAATGGGAATTAAATTAGTCAGTAGGGATGTAGATGAGAATGTAGCTTTCGGGCACAGCTTGGAATTTGGGTATGGAAGGAGTTGGTATGAGGGATGCAATGAGGGATGATATTAGGTTGGCTTGAGGAATTATTGAGTCACCTAGAAAAGTATGCGACTTATAAGTGAATTGGGTAGAGTATTGTGTCGTGGGACTCGTGGATATTGCTTGCTAGGGATGAAGAGTTTAAATGCCTCGTTACAAGACAGGACAATGTCTTCAGGAGTTGATTATCGATCTGGTTCTTACTAGATAAGGATCAAGGAAAGAGACATCTCAGGAATTATTACTTGTACCGAAAGGGGTGTGATGTATTAACAGTAAGGATTCCTAATCGCTTGGTACTTCAACAACATGGGCAAGTCTGACAGGCAGAGAATAGAGAAATGACATGGATGGGTTGTATTCAGATTCACTGGTGATAGGGTAAACCACTCCCCAGCTAGAGGTAGAACGTGAACGACTACTATACTCATGATATCGCGACTAAAGCAGCAAGGGTTAGAGGTAAGGTTTTAGAAGGTATTAACTTCATTCTTCAAAGGTATTCAAGGTTAAGCTACAGGAAGAGAAGAGATTTGATTGGAAGTACACTAAGACCATTGAACATATCAGCTACTACTTGGAGTATCCTCGAAGACAGTCATAACGTAAGGATTTTGAGTATGAAGAGTTGGTCAAGTATGGGGAACAGTGATGGGTTGTAAGAAAGGAGCAGTAACTCTTGAGTTTAAAAGGGGAGATCCTCGCAGTGATTAGCATTTGTACCTGGAGTGGGAAATCTGTTGCAGGGGAAAGGTTAGAACCTTAGCTAGTATAATGAACACTACTTGAGTTGTATCAGTGGGACAAGACAGACTGGATTAGTTTGTGGGATTCCAGATGAGTATCCAAGAAATTTGTCAAGAAGTACATCTGCGTAAAGAGATGGAATGGTGATAAGATTGGTGTCAGTGATAGAATTAGATCTAAGATGTTGTATTGAACGATTTTAACAAAGCGGTGAGAGTTAAGGTCTCAATTGTTGAGTATGATGACATTCCTCAGGAAGGATCTTTGATCTGGTTAATACCAGCTAGAGATCAGGAATAGTTAAGGATCTTTGATCTGGTTATTACCAGCTAGAGATCGGGTGCAGTTAGGGATCTTTGACCTGGTTATTACCAGTTGGAGATCAGGGAAGAGGATAGGCATGAGGTTGCTATTATATTAGATAAGGGCACTAAGGATGCTGAGTTATGTGTTAAGGGTTTGGTCAATGCCAAACTGTTTTTGTGAAATAGGTGAAAAGAGTATTCAAAGATTATCTGAATTGGACTTGTAATTGTCTTGATCGACGGCACAGTGATGTATTATGGTTAGAACTTTGTTAAGGTTGAAGAATGCCTTGGAAGTAAGAGTTTCCCTAGGCAAGCATGATGGTACATGTAGTTGGGTTGAGTTCCACGTCTTTTTACAGATTAGAATCAATTGTTGAGTTGCTATGGCACCTCAAGACAGGAGGAAGTGATAGTCTATGCATGATGTTGGTTAAAGAATCCGACTAGAACTAGAGTGGAGTTTCTAGTAGGCTTAATAGCCAGTGGATACTTGGAATTATTATCGTATACAGGAACAAGAACAACAATTAAGGAAATCCCAGATGAAAGGAATTAAAGGCAAGTCTTAATTGAGTTAGCTAAGGATTTTACAGTGTTATGTATAAGTTTATCGTGATATAAGGACCAAATCTGGACTTTGATGGACACCGAAATTACATGGAAATTCTGGATGAATCTCATACTACTCTCTTGGTCTTTTCATCCAGACATTAGGAAAAAGGTACAATAATTTGAAGGTTTTGTATTGGAGGCCTAGGTGGAGAGGAATATAATGAATGAGGAACAAAATTCTTAACCTGATCGCAGTTCGTGATAGGCATCACAGGCTTTGAGTATGTTATAATGGGAATAAGGAAATATCATGATAGGTATCGCAGAGAGGTTGCCAAGACGGTTGGGTCGTCATGGATCAGCATCTGGGGAGAACTTGCTTTTATCAGTAAGGATAATTTATACATCTGACCAGTATTCAGAACTCTAAGCAAGATGGATGGTAAGCCTCCATGGAATTCAGGGATTAATTTCATTGAGTAAGGACTTTATTTGAAATTACTGATTGGTTGCAGATAGGATAGCAATCTGAGGGTTTAACAACTATAGTAAAGAATTGGGTGCGAAGTATGTGAACACTTAAGACACTAAGGACAGTGTAGTACTTGAGAAGATAGTTACAGTGATGAATGCTGGAGTACAGCAAGGGTGACACGGCTTAAGATTTGGTAAGATAAAGAGCAAGGAATACCATGCAAAGTAAAGAATTGAGAGTGAGTGGATACTATGAATCAGTATTGCCTCAGAGGATGTTGGAATTCTTAAGGCGGGAATGTCTGCCTATCTGAAAATATATGGGAACATGTAAATTGTTAACTTTGGAGTATGGAGTTCCAGGATGAGAGATTTATATCTCTCCAAGTGATGCGGCAAGGAAAAGAATGATAGTTTGGGAAAGAAAGGGGAGAGTTCTGACCCCCGATTCGACATGCATTCTAAGGTCGTACTAAGGATTGGGTCGAGGGCCTATAATTTGATCTCGCCCAGGTCAGGGTGATGATTCATAAGTATTTCTGGTATTGAGAATAAATCAATGAAGTAATTGTTGTGATCTAACAGACTCTGAAGTTTTAGCAGATCTGATATGCAGGTAAAAGTTAAAGAAAGTGTAGTTATCAGACAAGATCTTGTGGAACAAGATTTTATTCACGCATGAGTATTATCTAAGATTAAGAGTGAAGGCGTTAGACCTTGGGAAAAAGAAATTATAGTCAGAGGTATGAGGTTTACAGCCTGATGTGTTCAAATAAATTGCGAGGACGAAATTATTACAAGGAGGGGATAGTTGTAACGACCCAAAATTACTAATAATGCTTAAGGACCTTGATTAGTGTGTCGGGAGGGCATAATGGTAGGTTATGTGAATCAATAGTGTGAGAATGCTTGTTTATGAGTATTGGTTTACCATGCCGGCCCTGTTCGACTGGTAAGGGCTTAATCGTAATTTTGGCCCGTTAGGGCATAAACGTAATTGTGTGTGGTAAATTGTTGAGACCACATTATTATGTGGATAGGTAGATATATATATATATATATATGTGAAATATGTGAGAACCACATTAGTATGTGGATAAATATGCAACCGGTGACTTGGGGTGATCCTAGGGAGCTACATAGCAGGAAAGTCACAACGGGGCTTAATGCTTGACTTTGGGCAAGTCAGGGGTACTTTATGTATCGTGTAGTGATTTGGAATATCGGGTGATGAAAATAAATATATGGAGATATATTTGAGGTAAGAATGTTTAGGCGGGAGTACTGGGGAATTTTACTATTTTGCCCTCGGGGACGTTTCCGGTACCCCAAGCTTTGGGATTAGTCTAACAACCTAAGGATATACTTGGGAAGACTTAGAAAATACTAAATAGAAAATGTAAACCAGCGTACTCTCCCTTCTCTCTCTTTCCTCTCCCTCTTAAGGAAGAAAAACTCTGATTTTGTAAAGGGAAACCAGCTAATTTCTGGGAATTGAAGGGGATAAGCTAGAGGATTAGCTCAAGAACTAATCAAGGACTGAATTAGAGCCAAGGTAAGCATTTATTTTTGTTCTGTGGTTAGGAACTTTAAGAAAAATGGCTGAGTTTTGAATATTTGAGGTTTTGGCATTTAGGGTGGAATTTGAGGCTGGAACTTTGAAGCTAGGTTAGGGAAACTTGTGGAGAGGTGATACTGCAGCTAAGGTAAGTTTCAATTTAAATTTTAATGGTCGAACTCTAGAAATACCATGGTTGGTTTTGAGTTTGTGGGTTTGAAATCTCATAAATTGGAATTGGGATTTTGGTGAGTCTTAGGCTAGATTTCTGGTTGGATTGCATTGTTTAAATTATTCTAATGAAGTTGTTATTAATTGGTTTTGAGTTGGGGGCTTTGGGATGGCTTAAGATGAGGTTTAGAGATTGAAAATGGTGGGTATTTCTGGGTTCGAAGGGTCGGGCCGCGGCCCTTCGAGGTCATGGCATGCTAAGGAAGGAGGGCGGGCCGCGACATGGTCCAAGCAATGTCGTGGCCCTTACCTGTTTTTGTGCCCATGGAGGGTTCTGTCAGGGGCCATGCCACGGCATGGATGGCCCATGCCAGGGCGCTTAAGGGATTTTGGGATTTTGAGAATTTAGGCTTGGGAATTTAACCTAGGGTGCTCGGGGTTGAGTCTTTTACCATATTTGGTGAAGTTCAATGTTCCGAGGACTATAACTTGGTTTAGAAGCTCATTTAAGATTGTTAATGGTATCCTTTATCTTGGTTGTGACTAGGTGCTAAGCTAGGGCTCGGGGATCGGATCGCGCTCAAGGAGCATCGCTTATAACTAGCTCGTTTGAAAGCCAAAGGTAAGAAAGCTACACCTGATTATGTGGCTAGGTTGGGACTAAGTGTTCCCTATGTTTGTATGCATTGTTATGTGAATGTGATTAACCGTGTGGACACAATGGGACTAAGAGCTCCCTACACTTGTATATCATGTCATGAGATGGTATTATTATGCCATGGGACATGCGATAACCGGCCTAAGAGTGTCGGAATCAATATTTTGCGCACAGGGCGCGGCTTAGCCACTGGTAGTTGAGGCAGCTTATCTATCATTGAGCTCGGTTAAGCTGGCCGGAGTCAGTAAGTATTACACTGGGGGCGGCCCAAGAGTGCCGAAGATAGTGTATTAAATAGAGGGTGCGACAAAGGGGCGTTGACCCTGAATATCATTTGATTATGATCGTGAATATTGTGTTATGAACGTGATTTGTTGGCTGTTTGGATGACAAACTGTTAATCTATTGTGGGATATCACTGATCAGATAAATGTTATGAAATGCTGAATTCCTGGTTGTGCATTGTGAAATATTTGATAAATGATGTTGATCTTGCTATGTTATCATGCTTTCTTGCTGGGCCTCGACTCACGGGTGCTACGTGGTGCAGGTAAAGGCAAGGGTAGGCTGAATCAACCATGAGTTGGAGAGCTCTGGGGGCGAGGTGTACATTGTCAGCTGCTCGGCCGCCACAGTCGAGGAATTGTATAGGGACGAAAACCTAAAATGTATATTTTGCCATTAGAGTGGCTTGAATTATTTGTAACTCTTGGAATTTGTTGTAACTAAGACGTCTAAATCCTGTTTTGAGTTTCCATGTATTAAACTGTCATTTTTAATGAAAATAGCCTGTTTGTGACCAAAATCTTTTATTCCTAATCTGTTGATGACATTGAATTCACACTTTGTATAAATGACTTGATTAGCAAGTCTTGCACTACTTTAAACACACAGTGTAACGGTCTTGGTTATCCAGGGCGTTACATTTATTAATTAAGATAAATTGGTATCTAAATTAATAAATAAGTTTAAATCAAGGTTCAAATTATAAATAATTAATTTGATAAAGGATTTAAATGATTATTTAATTAATTAAATAAATAGAAAATAATATAGGCCTTGATTTTAAGTCCAATGGGCTTATAATCAAATGGGAAATTTCACGGGCCTAAAACCCATGATAATTTCGACCTAGGGCTTCAAATTGGATATTATTTTATTGATTTTTTAATTAAATTAAATGGCCTAATTGAGTCTATAAAAGGAGTGTGAAGAAAATAGAAGATTGGTTCAGTTTCTTAATAATACTCTGCGACAGAAAGGACAAGGGTTAGAGAAACTGAAGGAATGACTCATTCATTATGCTACGTATACTGTAAGTATTCTTATTATTATTTATCTTTGAATTCAATTTTAAAAACATGTTCTAGGTTATCTCATATTAATTTGTTTAATATCAGATCTATATGAAAATATATAAAGATCATGTATAAGTTTTTTTCCCAACATGCATGAACATATTTAAAATTGGATTATTTGATATGTTTGAATAATTGGATGGTTTTCATGTTTTTATGAAGCATATTGATTTTATGTGAATTTTAGCAATTTTTTAGGTTATTTTGTTGTGTTTTCTATGCTATTAAATTTTATATATGCATTCTTTTGTGTAAAACATGGTAAAAATTTAATTAGAAAATGGTTTTGGTTTGAAAAATCGCACAAAAAAAATATCTGAAATTTTTTTCTTTTGGCTGCCATCGCGAGCGCGCACACCAGGCAGCCAGCCCAGCCATCCCCGTGCCTCCCTCGACCATGTCCTCCTACGCCCCTGCAACCAAGCCTATTGGGTGAACAGTACCCGAAACAGGTACTGTTCATCCCAAAAAAAATTAAGATATTTTTTGAAAATTAAAGAAATTAAAATTATGAAAATAAATTGTTTATAATCAAAGCCAAAAATAACATATTTATTTTTGTATTTTAAATTGTTTTTTAAATAAGATATTTTTGTTAGTTGAGATTTAAATAATTATATATTTTCTACAAATATTCAAATTCAAATTTAAAAATAGACTAACAACTTAATTTTAAAACTTTTAATATATTAAAATATTAGAATTAAGATATCAGATATCAGATATTTAAGATATTTTCTTTTAAATTCTTGATATTTTATGAATTCTTTATTTGAAAATATAAATATATTTTTATTCTATAGTTTTTAATATTTAAATTATTTGAAATTTGAATATTGTTAGTTAGATATTTTTATGGATATTTGAATTTGATTAACTGTTTTGAGATATTTTATGATTGTTATAACTATTAACAACACAAGGTATTTTTGAAAATCAGTTAAGATATTGATTTTAAATTTTAAATTTGGTTAAATTTTGAAAAATATCATTTTTTTCAGCCAATTAATAAAATATTTTTTTTAATAAATGAGATTTAAATTAACTTTAGTTAATTGTTGATAAATCCTATTTAAATTTTTTTTTTATTCAAATTAACATAAAACCAAGTTGATTGTTGATAAATGAAATTTAAATTAACTATTGTTAATTGTTGATAAATTTCATTTAAATTGACTTATTTTTTCTAAAAAGTTTAATTAATTTGAATTTTTTGATCAATTCTAGATAATTAATTGTGGTATTTTTGCAAATGAAATAAATGGTGGTATTTTTGCATAAATTCATAGAATTGCTCATATAGTAATATGATTAGGCCCATCCAATTATAACATGTCTGTTTGCACTATATGTGGTATTTTTGCAATTGGGCTTAGATGCATATAGTGGCCCATATATTTGTTAGATATATGGTTTTTGCCAAATAAAATATTCATAAAATGATAGGTTTTATTTGGGCGCATTAGAAAATGTAAATTTTAAATTCTTCTCTTGTGTGTGATTCCACTTGTGAATGACCATTTGCTTTGTATGACTATAGTGGGCCTAATCAATTAATAAAATGAATGTTTAAATTCCTGTCTTTTGGACCTTGTATGGAAGATTGGGGGCATTTGTAGTGGGAACGACATACTAGACTCAACCCTCCTCCATGCAAGCCCAATTGTTAAGGCTCATTTACCTGAGTTTGACTTAATTGTATATATTCATTATATTAGTTAAACCTAAACATTGATTAGCAACAAATTAATTCTAAATTAATTGGATTTGTTTCAATGTGACACTTTAGAAGTAATAGGAAATTATAGGACTTTGGTTTTAAAAATTTTAATCTGTTTAATTTTTTTGGAAAACCATAGTCATTAATTTTCTAAAAATAAATAATAAAAATACTATTTTTAATTTAATAATGAACTTATTTTAAGAATTTTATTCGATCTTCACCGTTGGTTTAACATAGTCAATAGCTTAATGGGGCCTCAAGGCGCTTTGATTCGTCCCCCTACGGAAGGTGTTCATTAGTTATTTTGACAATGTTAGATTTCAGAAGATAGATAATTATAGGTCAAATTCTACTAGACTCACCCCTACGGTGACTACTAGGACTAAATATATATGATTATCGAAACCGTGGGTCTAGCTCGTAAAATAAGAGATTTTGTTTTCTTATTTTGATCGAATAGTAGGTTGTTAATAGTGGTGTCCATTATTTAATGAGTTTACAACTCTATTTAACTAGTGGTATTTTTTTACTCTCACCAACCAGGACAAGGATATCGTAGATTAGTTAAAAAAGAAATAGAGATATGATTGTTTTCGGTATTTTTTCTCATATCTTACATATTTTGGTATATGATGTGCTATTTCTTGAAATTTTTGTGAACATAAGTTTTATTGAGCAAATGTGATTGATTTCTATTTTATTGGTAATTTGCAGTTTAATTATGGCTGTGTCTACTCCCATCCTTTCTCAACTTTCGATGGAGAAAACTTCCTTAAATGGAAGCAAAACATCAACATTGTGTTGATTGGTGACAACTCCAAGTTCATCATGACTAAGGAATCCCCAGAAGTTCTAGATGAAGGAGCTACCAAGTTTGTGAGGGACAAGTATGAGCATTGGCAGGCGATTAACAACAAGGCGCGGTACTACATGTTGACTAGTATGGTCGACACTCTCAAGACAAAGATGGAGAATGTCGAGAAAGCCTACAAAATCATGGATAAGCTCCAAGACATGTTTGGTCCCAAGTTAGCACAGACTCGTTTTGAGGCCACCAAGAAATATGCCAATGCTCGGATGGAACCTTCTCAACATGTTCGTGATCACTTGATCAAGATGGCAAACTACTTTCAGGAAGCTAACCTGCATGGAGCCATAATAGATGAGGAAACTCAAGTTGGTTTAATCCTCAACAGCCTCTCTCCAGCTTTCCTGCCATTCACCACCAACTATGTGTTGAATAAACTCAACTATGGTCTGACGCAGCTCATGAATGAGCTTCAGACTTTTGAGTCTATCATGGGTGGACCAAGTAAGGGAGGAGAAAATAAGACAACTACTACTGCTGCTGCTTATCCAGCTAAGGTTGAAGCTAACCAAGCTTCGTCTTCGAAAGCTAGAAACAAGAGAAAAGGTGGACAAAACAACAACCCCAAGTCTGCAAAGGCTGCAAAGACGAGTGCACAACCAAGTGTACAGAAGCCTAAGGGGAAGAACAAGAAAAACAACAAAGGTAAAGGTAAGTGTTTTCACTGCAAAGAGAATGGGCATTGGAAATAGGATTGCCCCAAGTTTCTAGTAGCTAAAAACAAAAGTAATGATTATAGTTCATTTATCTTTGAAACATGTTTTTTAGAGAATGATAACTCTATGTGGATTATTGATTCTGGATCTACTAACCATGTTTGTAACTCTTTACAACTTCTTGAATCGTGGGAGGAAGTGGACGAAGGCGGCTTAAAGCTTAGAGTTGAGAACGGAGTGTTCGTTGCGGTCCAAGCTAGAGGAAGAGCTCGTCTGAAGTTCGGAAATAAATTTTTTATTTTAAATGATGTATTTTTTATTCCGGATTTTAGTAGAAATTTAATTTCAGTTTCCATGTTGCAATTAGAACAATTTGTTATGACTTTCACAAGTTCTAATATATCTGTTTCTTTCAATGGATCACAATTGTGTATTGCATGTTTGGAAAACAGCTTTATATTCTGCGACCTAACGAACCCCTCGCTCTTAACTATGATTTATTCAAAGTAGCTTAACCTAAAACCGATAAACGTCAAAAGACCGATAACGATAATATGACGTATTTATGGCACTTGAGACTAGGTCATATTGGCTATGATCGGGTTCAAAGACTTACAAAGGATGGGCCTTTGAGGGAACTCACCTTAGGTGAATTACCTGTCTGTGAATCTTGTCTAGAAGGTAAACTGATCAAGCGTCCATTCTCTGCAAAGGGTGATTGGGCTAAAGAACCACTTGGACTTGTTCATTCAGATGTTTGTGGACCTTTGAATGTACAAGCCAGGGGTGGTTTTGAGTATTTCGTCACTTTCATTGATGATTACTCTAGATACTCATGTCTTTACCTAATGCATAGGAAATCAGAAAAAATTTCAAAGTTTCAGGAATTCCTAGCAATGGCTCAGAACCAATTAGGTAGAACATTAAAGATCTTGCGTTCCGATAGGGGTAAAGAATATTTGGATATGCAATTCCAAGATTATTTAACTGAACTTGGGATTTTATCACAACTTACTGCCCCAGGTACTTTGCAATAAAATGGTGTAGCAGAACGCCATAACATAACTTTATTGGAAATGGTTAGATGCATGCTTAGTTACTCAACTCTACCAACTTCATTCTGGGGATATGCAATTGAAACCACGAACGACATTCTCAATGTCGTGCCATCAAAATCAATCCCCAAAACACATTTAGAATGTTGGAATGGTCGTGAACCTAGTTCACGCCATTATAGAATCTGGGGGTGTCCCGCCCATGTCCTGAGGAAAAATGAAGGAAAGCTAGAACCGCGAACTGAAGTTTGCATGTTTGTTGGCTATCCTAAAGGTACTCGGGGTGGATTTTTCTATAGTCATTCAGAAAAGAAAGTGTTTACTTCTACAAATGCTACTTTTCTGGAAAATGATTATGTCCAGAACTTCAAACCTCGCAGCAAAGTAGTCTTACAGGAGATGGTTAAAGAATTGAATCCAACCAATGTTCCATCATCATCAATGCAAGTTGATGATGAAATTCCTACTCTTGATGTCCAACCGACGCAAGTCGATTCAAATGAAGAAAGTACCACTGTTCCTGAGCAAACCGTCACATAACCTCATTGTAGTAGGAGGGTTTCTAGGAACCCAGTTCGCTATGGTTTTGATGATGAAACAAATATGGTTGTTGGTGACACTAGTTATGATTGTAACGACCCCAAATTCAGTATTAAGGCTTAAGGGCCTTGAGTAGTGTGCCTGGAGGGCATAATGGAATTCTGTGTGTGTCTTTAATGAGTTTTATGCATGATTATGATTTGATGCACGTTATATGACTATTTGATTAATTGAGATGCATGACTATGTGAATTAGTATGCATGTAGACCTGATTGTCTTAGAATGAGCATGATTGTAATTTGGCCATTTTAGAGCACAACTGTGATAATTGTATTATGTGATTTGTGCCAATTGAGTGTGATGTTTTATCAGGATGCACGCATCGAGACGGTCCTATTGAGCCAATTAGTCTAAAAGTCACAACGGGATGTTGTACCCGGCTCGGGAGGAGCCTAGGGGTACTTTAGGAATTTCGTAAGTTGAAGTGAGAACTAATGGTTATAGTTTTGGCAATTGAGTAACCTGGGTAACCGTTTGTAACTGCTGTGGGTAGCACGTTTTAAGATAGAAATTGATAGAATTGAAATAGAAGTGTAAAGACTTAAGTGCCCTTGAAAGTTTAGTTAGGAAGGATTATTAGGAAGGGGTAAATTGGTCTTTTGGCAAGGGGATTATGAAACTTTCAGCTGAGATTTAGGGGGGTACGGTTTGGGCATTTGGGGTTACTTGAGGCTTTGATAGAAATTGAAGAGAAGAAAGAGAAGGAGAAAGAAGAGCTAGGGCAAGCAAAAAGAAAAGAAGAAGAAGGGTAGAAGGGCTGAAGTGGGAGCTTAGGAGGAGTTCAAGGAAGCTTGTTGGATGGATTCTTCACTTAAGGTATGGATTTTATACACACTTAAGCTTGGTTTCTGTGTTGATTTGAGGAATTTAATGCTTAAGTTAAGCTTTTCAAGGTTTTGGTATGGGTTGCTGAAATTTAAGATCAAAGGTGTGGATCTTGGGTGTGTTGATGTTTTGATCTTGAACCTAGTGTCTATAGGTTGTTAGATTGTTCATATGAAGTTTGGATTTGAGTTTTGGGGTTTAGGTATTGGTTTGGGGTGATTTGGAGAGGTTGAAGCTCGGGAAAAACGCATGGAAAACCCAGAAAATCTGGGTTCGCGAAGGAGCGCCGCGGCCCTGTTCTTGGGCGCCGCGGCGCAAGGATGCTTCAGGATGGGGGCCAAGCCACTGGGCGCCGCGGACCTTGATGGAAGTGCCGCGGCCCTAGGCCATTTTGGCAGCCCAAAAGTTGAGTTTTTAGGGCTTTTTCCCGGGGACACGGGGGATGGTTCCGATGCTTTGTTTTATGGATTTAGAGGTCCCGGGAGTACGGGATTGGTCCCGGGAAGTGGTTTTGGGCTTGGTTAGTATTAAAAGTGTTTGATGTGTGTTGTGACTAGGATTTCGAAGAGGCTCGTGCTAGAGGACTGTGCTCGTGACCGTGGTGCATCGGAAAGCTCGGGATACATGTAAGAAAACCGTAACAGGGCGTGGCCCCACTGTGTGATTGCAGGGCATGGCCCTAGATTATATTATGTGCAAATGTTTAACCTTAAATGAATCATGATGTGTGTGAATGATTATTTCGAATGTACTATATGTGTGATTATAATGAAATGAACGGTAAGGGCCGAGTGCGGCGTGGGCCGGGTACGGCCGTGGGGCCGAAAGTAACACTCAGCACATGGGATGCTTATAGTCAGGGTGGGACCCAAGGGATACATGAGTTATCCTCGCGGTGAGAACCGAAACCCCAGGCTTTGGTAAGGCCTCTGGGGCGGCATGGCCGTACTTGTTTAGTATGATGGTTTTCCTATTTATCAGTGAATTATGCCAGCTATTTGATTTGCATATGTTATGTACTATGTGGGTTTTCTTGCTGGGCTTCGGCTCATGGGTGCTCCGTGTGGCAGGTAAAAGCAAGGAGTCAGTCAACCGGCCATGAGTATGGAGAGCGTGGGGGCGACGCGTACATGTTCGGCCTGCCCGACTGCTTTGGTTGGGGGCATTTTGTTTATGACTGTATTTACCATTCTTTTGAGAGTTGATCAAGTGTAAATCTATTTTTGAATTGGAAATATTTTGTAAACCTTATTTTGGGATCCCAGATGTTTTATACTTAACGTTTTCAATGAAGTTAAACATTTTAAAAGAGTACAGCCTTAAATTCTGATTTATCCACACTTTTGGTTTTAGAAACCACTTAGAGTTAGTCAAAAGCACGATTTCTATTTTAAACTCACTAAGTAACGGCTCTAAGGTAGTAGGGCGTTACAATGATGATATGTTGTCTTTCAAATAGGTAATGGCTAGCCCTAAAAAGGAACTATGGCTCGAATCCATGAAACATGAAATGGAGTCCATGTACTCAAATTCTGTCTGGGATCTTGTGGAAGCACCTAGTGACTTTAGAGCCATTGGATACAAGTGGATCTAAAAGAAGAAACGAGGTGTTGATGGAAATATCGAGACTTATAAAGCTCAATTAGTGGCAAAGGGTTATACCCAAAGAGAAGGCGTGGATTATGAGGAAACTTTTAGTTCGGTAGCCATGCTCAAGTCCATTCACATCCTCCTATCCATAGCAATCGCTCTCGACTATGAGATCTGGCAAATGGACATCAAGACAGCTTTTCTTAATGGAAAGCTTGACAAAGTCATTTATATGGATCATCCAGAAGGATTTAAAGTAGCTGGACAAGAAGGAAAAGTTTGCAAGTTGAATAGGTCCATTTATGGACTTAAGCAAGCTTCTCGTTCCTAGAATCTTAGGTTTGATGAAATAGTCAAAACCTATGGCTTTGAACAAAATATTGATGAGGCATGTGTTTACCAACTGAAGGAAAATCAAATAGTGGTATTCCTGGTTCTTTATGTAGATGATATCTTACTTATTGGAAACAATGTTAATAAATTATCAGATGTGAAGAATTGGCTAAGCACTCAATTTCAGATGAAGGATTTGGGTAAAGAAAGTTATGTTCTAGGTATCCAGATCATCAGGGATAGAAAGAACAGACTCTTAGCTCTATCTCAAGCAACTTACAATGATAAAGTTCTTGAACGTTTCTGAATGACAAATTCCAAGAAAGGGCGTCTACCGTCCTGCCATGGAATTCATCTTTCAAAGAAGCAGTCTCCCCAGACTCCTGAAGAGGAAGATGCAATGAGAAATGTTCCTTACGCATCTGCAATTGGAAGTCTAATGTATGCCATGTTTTGTACAAGACCAGAGATCTGCTATGCAGTGGGAGTAGTGAGCAGGTATCAGTCAAACCCAGGACCGGAACATTGGATAGCAGTTAAGCATATCCTGAAGTATTTGAGACGGACTAGGGATTATATGGTAGTCTACAAGGGTGGTGTTCTGAACCCTGTAGGCTACACCGATTCATATTTTCAAGCTGATGTCAATGATAGGAAGTCTACTTCTGGAATGGTGTTTACTCTTGGGGGTGGAGTTGTGATTTGGAGAAGCGTAAAGCAGTCTACAATCTTAAATTCCACCATGGAGGCTGAGTACATAGCCGTGTCAGAAGCAGCTAAGGAAATAGTTTGGCTAAACAAGTTCTATTCGAATCTTGGTGTTATTCCAGAAATGGATAAACTGCTTGTGTTGTTTTGTGACAATACATGAGCGATAGCCAACTCGAAAGAACCTCAAAGTCACAAGAGGAGTAAGCATATAGAAAGGAAGTATCACACCATTCGCGAATATGTGGCCAGGGGATATGTGAAGGTTATGAAGATTGCAACTGAAGACAATCTTGCAGATCCGTTTACAAGACACTACCAGAAGCTACATTTGATAAGCATATCAATGAAATGGGATTAGTAGAATTAAGGCATTAGTTTCAATTAGTGCAAGTGGGAGTTTGTTGGGGTTTTATGCCCTAATTAAAACCCAAATTCTTTGTAATCTCATTTTATTATCAATAAAAGAATAAGAAATCATTTTTTGAATTGGTCAATCACTTTGCTCGCATGTTTTATATTCATGATTATTTTTTTAATATAAACTTCTATTAAATCTCGAGCATATAGCTAATCTTATTTATAGTGAAATAATCATAGTGGAATATAAATATGATTATATGTTAAAAATAAGTTAGTCCTTAGATTAGTCAGTGCACAGGATTTACACTGACTTGCCAATCTATGATATGATCTACTTACACATTAAAGTGTTATGTTCTTTCCAGAACATTAGCAAAGTAGATAAGATCAGATGTATTTGTTACATCGAACTGGACCGATATTGACAGCTGATAAGATAAGTAAACATACCGTTATTATCTATTCTAGTCATATCATATAGTTGATCATAGGTCAATTAAATCTCAATTCTGAGTGGTTAGTATTCTAACTGATTGTATTATTTGATTTCTTTGACTTGTTCATTACTAGCTTACCCTTCAAACTAGCCCATAAATACATCTTGGGAACTCGGTAATATAATTGAGTGAGAGTGTTTATCATAGTTATGAACATCTATAGCTTCTGATGAAGAAGTAAAACAATGGTTTCCTTTTATTTTGGTCCAAGGTGTTAAATGATAGAGATCTCATTTCAGTAATTAAATTAGTTTACTGAAATATCATTTACAAGGAACTAAGTATTTTAAGGATAAAATACAATGAGGGGTAAAATGGAATTTTAGTCCCACCTCATTGTAGACCGTCTATAGAGGATTGAGTGACAATTATGGTTGTACAATGGATAATTAATAGCATATATATATTTGTTATAGAGCGTTCTATGAATTCAAAAGTGCAATTCCTAGTCGATAGGGGAGTCATGAAGAATTAATAAGTTAGTAAATTTATTTGTTAGATCTATGATAACTTATTGGAGCTTGAATTCATAGGTCCAAGGTCCCCATTGCACCTTGGATAAAATCATCTAGATAGTCTCAATTAATTGATTTAATTATCAATTAGAATTATCAAAGTTGACCAGGTCAATTTTGGATAGTTTCACAGAGTTATGTATTTTTTAGAAGAAAAGAGAAATTAGGACAGTTTTATTAATTAAGATAAATTGATATCTAAATTAATAAATAAGTTTAAATCAATGTTCAAATTATAATTAATTAATTTGATAAAGGTTTTAATGATTATTTAATTAATTAAATAAATAGAAAATAATATAGGCCTTGATTTTAAGTCCAATGGGTTTATAATGAAATGAGAAATTTCACGGACCTAAAGCCCATGATAATTTCGACCTAGGGCTTTAAATTGGCTATTATTTTATTAATTTTTTAATTAAATTAAATGGCCTAATTAAGTCTATGAAAGGAGTGCTTAGAGAAAATTCAAAACACAAGTTCATAAGTCACAAGTCAGATTTTCTGATAGTTTTAGATTCTCTCTAAACACAAGTCATTTTCTAAGCCTCTGTTATTTTCTCTTCTTCTCTCTGTATATATCTCATGTGTTGAGAATTTCCCACACTAGTCTAGGTGATTCTAAGGTTACATTAGAAGACTGTGAAGAAAGTAGAATATCGGTTTAGTTTCTTGATAATACTCTGCGACAGAAAGGCTACAAGGGTCAGAGAAACTGAAGGAAGGATTCAATCATTCCGCTGCATATACTGTAAGTATTCTTATCATTGTTTCTCTTCGAATTTAATTTTAGAAACATGTTCTAGGTTATTTCATATTAATTTGTTTAATATTAGATATACATGAAAATAAATAAAGATCCTGTATAAGTTTTTTCCCAACAATTGGCCTCAGAGCCTTTGATTATCTTTATTTTCATGCATGAACATGTTTAAAATTGGATTATTTGATATGTTTGAATAATTGGATGGTTTTCATGTTTTAATGAAGCATATTGATTTTATGTGAATTTTAGCAATTTTTTAGGTTATTTTGTTGTGTTTTCTATGATATTAATTTTTATATATGCTTTCTTTTGTGTAAAACATGGTAAAAATTAATTATAAAATTGTTTTGGTTTGAAAAATCGCACAAAAAAATTTTCTGAAGTTTTTTTCTTCTGGCTGCCATCACGTGTGCGCACACTAGGCAGCCAGCCTAGCCATCCGCGCGCCTCCCTCAGCCATGTCCTCCTACGCGCGCCCCTGCAGCAGGCCTATCGGGTGAACAGTACCTGAAACAGGTACTGTTCATCCAAAAAAAAATTAATTTTCATTTTTAAATTAAAGAAAATAAAATTATGAAAATAAATTGTTTATAATCAAAGTAAAAAATATCAGATTTGTTTTTGTATTTAAAATTATTTTTTAAAATAAGATATTTTTGTTAGTTGAGATTTAAATAATTAGATATTTTCTACAAATATTCAAATTCAAATTTAAAAATAGACTAACAACTTAATTTTAAATCTTTTAATATATTAAAATTAAGATATCAGATATTTAAGATATTTTCTTTTAAATTATTGATATTTTTATTAATTCTTTATTTCAAAATATAAATATCTTTTTATTCTATTGTTTTTAATATTTAAATTATTTGATATTTCAATATTGTTAGTTAGTTATTTTTATGGAGATTTGAATTTGAGTAACTGTTTTGAGATATTTTAGGATTGTTATAACTATTAATATTTTTTTTAATGGTTAAAATATGTGCTATAGTTATAACAACACAAGGTATTTTTGAAAAATAGTTAAGATATTGATTTTAAATTTTAAATTTGGTTAAATTTTGAAAAATATCATTTTTTTCAACCAATTAATAAAATATTTTTTTAATAAATGGGATTTAAATTAACTTTGCTTAATTGTTGATAAATCCTATTTAAATTAAATTAATCTTTTTTTCAAATTAACATAAAACCAAGTTGATTGTTGATAAATGAAATTTAAATTAACTATTGTTAATTGTTGATAAATTTCATTTAAATTGACTTATTTTTGTAAAAAAATTAATTAATTTGAATTTTTTGATAAATTCTAGATATTTAATTGTGGTATTTTTGCAAATGAAATAAATTGTGGTATTTTTGCATAAATTCATAGAATCGCTCATATAGTAACATGATTAGGCTCATCCAATTATAACATGTTTGTTTGCACTATATGTGGTATTTTTGCAATTGGGCTTAGATGTATATAGTGGCCCATATGTTTGTTAGATATATGGTTTTTGCCAAATAAAATATTCCTAAAATGATAGGTTTTATTTGAGCCCATTAGAAAATCTAAAGTTTAAATTCCTCTCTTGTGGGTGATTCCACTTGTGAAGGCCCATTTGATTTGCATGACTATAGTGGGCCTAACACTGCGATGAACTGGAAAGAATTTAGGCAACTGTTTAATGAAAGATATTATTTTGATGTTGTTAAGACTGCTAAGACAAATGAGTTGTTGAACCTAGTTCAAGGAAATACAACAGTAACAGAGTATGTTAATAGATTCGATGGGTTGGCCAAGTTTGCTTTTGATATGATGCCCATGGATGTGGCTCATAAAGAACGATTTATCTAGGGATTGAATCCCATAATAGCTCAGAGCATTAGAATCACCCCAGTACATGAAATCTCTACCTACGCTCAGGTGGTAGGGAAGGCTCTTATTGTTGAGAGCATAGGAAATGAGATTGGGAAGGAGAGTGTCAGAGAGCGCGGAGCTTAGGCAGTGATACCTCTGTTTATTGGATCGGGCAAGGACGAGGATTGGAAACCTTACCTGAAATGCACTCGGTGTAAGAGACGTCATTTGGGAGAATATAGAGCAAGGGCGTTTTTCTTATGTGGGATTTTTGGGCACCTCAAGAGGGATTTCCCAAGGTTAAGGAAGGATGAACCAAAGGGGGCAGATAGCTCGACTCCACCTCGAGTGTTCGCTTCTAACACGGACAGAGTCAGAGACTGAGACTGAGACTGGTTCCTCAGTAGTGGCAGCCAACTTCCTATTTCTAATTTTTGTATTATGTTGATTGGTTTTTGTGCCATGTTGTTCTTTGTTTTGTTGCATCTAGAGAGACATAGATTTGATATGCAGATTACATGGTTATGTTGTGATGGGAATGTGGTACCCTATTTGTAATTTTAAGAGATGAGTTAGATTATTGCGGGAAAGGACTCGTCAGTTGATTTGATAGAGTTCGTTATGACCGACTTCGATATGATCCCGGATAGGGATTTGTTAGCCAAGTTTGGGGCAATGATAGATTGCAAGGAAAGGATGGTAACTCTTGGCTAGAGGGTGACAAACCCTTGTATTTTTTGGCACTGTGCATGGACCCCGTATGCTTATGACATCTATACTTAGAGCTAGAGACCCATTGCAGGAGGATGCATAGGACTCTTAGCTAGTGTGGTGGATACCACTTAGGACGTGTCAGTGGGACCAGAACAGGCTGGATTAGTCTGTGAGTGTTTGGATGTGTTTCCAAGGGATTTGTCATGATTACTTTTACATAAAGAGATAGAATGGTGATTAGGTTGGTGCCAAGGACGGAACCAGGTGAAGAGCACAGTCTGGAATAGTTTTAGCAGAGCTATAGGAACTAAAGGCTCAGTTATTAAGTAAGACAGTATTCTCCAAGGTGGATCTTCGTTCTGGTTATTACCAGCTGAAGATCAGAGAGAAGGGTAAGCAAAATACTGCCTTTTATATTAGATATGGGCACTAAGAGTGCTGAGTTATGTCTTGTGGATTTGATTAATGCCCTAGTTGTTTTGGTTGATCTAATGAATAGGGTATTCAGAGATTATTTGAATTGGTTTGTGATCATCTTGATTGAAAATATTGTGGTATACTCTTAGTTAGAGATTGGCCAAGGCCAAGGAACACCTAAGAGGTCAGGAGTTTCCTTGGACGGGTACGATATTACATGTGCTTTGTGGAAGAGCTCTGAGTCTTCCTACAGATCAGAACCAATTTATAAGTTATTATGACATCTCATTGACAGAAAATGTGATTGTTTATGCATCATGTTAGTTGAAGGGTATGACCAGAACTGGAGTAGAGTTACTGGTGGGCTAGTTGGTCAACATTACATTTGAGTTTACTCTTGTAGATAAAATCAAAGGAAAATAGTTGAGTGACCCACAGATGGAAAGGATTGAGGAGAAAGTCTTAGCTAGAATAGCTAAGGATTATGCAGTGTGATTCAGTTTGGATAGTTATGGACCGGTATATAAAGTCAGCTCAATTTTTATTAGTAAGGATGAATGATACAGTTGATAGTTATGCAGATCTCTGTGAGAGAGATAGTACACCTTCATGGAATTCGAGGACTATCTTATTAGATGAGGACCCGATCTTTACTTCAAAGTCTTGGGGAAGATTGTAGAAGGCGATGAGTATACAGTTGGAGTTCAGTACAGCTTATTATCCTCAAACTGATGGTAATTCAAAGAGAGTTATCCAATTATTGGAAGGGCACCTTATGAGATGATGTATAGTAGGAAATGTATATCGCTTAATCACTAGGATGAGATGAGTGAGATGTTATATTTGGATCCTGTGGTGGTTTAGAGGATCATTCAGGCTATTGAAAAGAATAGAGCTTGGATGCTTGCTTTTCAGAATAGACAGAAAAGTTATGTTGATCTGAAATGCAGGAACATGGACTTCCAAGTGGAAGACTGTATCTTCCCTAGAGTATCACCATGGAAATGGGTGAGGAGATAAAGGCAAGTTGAGTCCTAGACTAGTAGGACCGTTTGAAATCCTAGAAAGGATCAATCAGGCTGCCAATGGATTGGCATTATCTTCGGCACTATTGGTCGTATACAGTGTATTTCATATTTCCATGTTGAGGAAACATGTGCTATACAAGACTCATGTGTTGAGTTATAAGGATCTGGAATTGGAGGCTGAGTTATTGTAACGCCCTGGTTAGCCAAGACCGCTACACTGTGTGTTTATAAAGATGCAGGGTTTGCTAATTAAGTCTTTTAGTTAAAACATGATACTAAAACCACTAATGAGCTAGGGTTAAAAGGTTTTGGTCTCAAAATTGTACATTCCATATAACAAAACATTTTATACATGGGATCCCAAAAAGGAACAACGTTCAAAAGTCAGTTTACAAAATTTCCAAGGTTTAAACAACAATTAGCCATTCTAAGGCAAAACAGACATTTTTGGTTCCCCTGTTCCTGTTTTCCTCTCAACCGTGGCAGCTGAGCAGTTGGTCATGTACATTCAGCTCACAGAGCTCTCCAAGTCAGGGTTGATCAAGTTTGCCTTGCCTTTACCTGCACCACGTAGAACCTGTGAGCCAAGGCCCAGCAAGAAAACATAATATGCATCACAAACAACAATAACAGATGAATAATCCTTTAAGCATGATCAAACACTTAACACTCATATTAATCACATAGCATGTATTCATAATCAAAGATGCAACTAAGCATTAACAACGATCAAGTTACATGATAATCAGGGCCGACAACTTAGGCCGCACCCTCTGTTTACCCCACTGACTCCGGCCCGCTTAAACCGAGCTCAGTGCATAATAAGCTGTCCTCGGCTACCAGTGGCCGAGTCGCGCCCTGTGTGCTAGTGTAACCTTGGGCACTCTTAGGCCGTGGTTTACTGTTTACATGGCATAATACCATCCTTTCAGAGCATACATAATAGAGAACCTTAGTCCCATTACAAATACACAACCGGGTGCAGTTTTCTTACCTTTAATTCCCACGTTCGCTGACTACGAGCGACGACTCCCGAGCACAATTCCATTCCCAAGCCCTAGCTTAACACCTAGTCACAACCAAGGTAATGGATTCCATTAATATTCAAGTAAAGGTTTCTAGGTACAATTCTAGCTTCCGGGACATCAAATTCCACCAAACATGGTGGTGGAATCGATCCCGAGCACCCTAGGTTAGGTTCTCGCACTTAAAATTCCTAAAAGATCAAAAATGCACCTAAGGGCTGCGGCCCCTAAAACCTAGCCGCGACCCGCCCCTGAAACAGAAACCAAGCCCCTCAGAAGGCAGACACGCGCCACGACCCTACCCTGTGGCCGCGGCCCAACCCTTCGTGCCTAGAAAATCCACCATTTCTAACATCCTAACTTTATTCAAAACCACTCCAAAGCACCCTAACTCCAAAATCCGTTAATCACAAGACATTTAACATGTTTCTAGCAACATAATCCAACAGAAAACCTAGCTTAAAACTCATTAAAATCCCATTTTGATTTCTAGAACCCAACAGCTCAAAAGCATAAAAACCAGTCATGCAAACTCAGATTTGAACCTCTAAATTACGAATTAAAGCTTACCTTCTTTAATGAACCACTTCCTTAACAACTTTTGGGCTAAAACCCAAGCTTCCCAGCTCCAATTCAGTCCTTAAATATTCAAACCATATACACCCTTAATATTCAGCTAAAACTCAGAATTCTAACACTCAAAAATAAAACTCAATTCTTACCTTGGCCTTGATTGAGTGTTCATTGGTTAGAGCTGAGCTAATTCCTCAAACTTCAGCTCAAATCACAAAAATTCTAGCTGAATTTCCTTAGTTTTCTATAACCTTCTTGAGAGAAAAAGGAGAAGTGAGGAGAAGAAATATCAAAGGGTCGGTTTGGGTTTTCTGTTCCACTGACCTCTATTTTACTTAGTTAATTAAATCAATCCCGAGGCTCGGGGTACCAGAAACATCCCCGAGGGCAAAACGGTAAAATTCTCCAAAATTTCCGCCTAAGCTTCCTAACCTCAAATATATCTCCATATATTTATTTCCATAACCAGATAACCCAAATATTCATCTAATACCCGAATTACCCCTTGAATTACCACAAGTCAAACATTAAGCCCCCGTTGTGACATCCCACTAACTAGCTCCTTAGGATCGCCACAAGTCGCACGCTGCAAATTTACCCACACAATAATGTGGTTCTCACAGATATAACATTTAACCACATTTACATCCATATAATCATACAAGCATGCTTATCATATAATCATGCATTAAATCAATAAATTCACACAAACTAATTATGCCCTCCCGGCACACTAATCAAGGCCCTTAAGCCACATTAGTGATTTTGGGTCGTTACAGTTATCCTGTGAGGAATAGCCAGTCCAGATATGAGACAGAAAGAACAGGGTTTTGAGAAACAAGGTTGTACTTTTGGTTAAGGTATTATACAGAAACAGTAAGGTCGAGGGAGCGACCTGGGCACTAGAATTAATTATGCGGGATTAATATTCTGGGCTATTCTTATAAAATTTTGAGGAAAATTTTTTGTAAGGAGGGGATATTTGTGACGTCCCAAATTTCCTAAAAAGGCTTAGTGACACGCTTCGAACGCTTCCGAGGTTGGGGAGTGCGGCACTTCACCAGTCCGTCGGCAAATTCAACCTTTGGGAGTTGTTAATAACAACCAATATAAAGAGTGTAGCAACTAATGAAAAGAACAAGGCAACAAGGTACAAAGAATCCATGCTTTGTATGTATAAAATTGGTGTTACAAGTGTAGAGAAATGTAAATGGCAGCTATCTAAACAAGTGAGGGCATCACCCTTTATATAGGAAACTAGAGAACACCCTAGGCCAACAAGTGGCAAGCCCCCCACCATTCATTCCCTTTAAAATATCTAGAAAATGCACATGGGCATGTCCCGTCATCTAAATGGCCAGCCCATTAGGGAGGAAACCCTTTATGCTAAGTTACTTAAGAAGGAGGAAGACATCCAAGCTAAGTTACCCATAACCGCCCAAGGACACTCGGATCACCCATGGGCCGCGCGGCCCATCCGTCAGCCACTCGCGCAGCGCCAGCGTGCTTAGGCCTCCAGGCATGGACACGTCGAAGGTCAGCTGAGGCTGTGCACCCGTCCAAAAGATAGTACGGTTGCATGGAATCCCCAAGACAATAGTGTCGGATAGAGGGTCGGTGTTTACATTGAGATTTTGGGGGAGTTTACAGCAAGCTATGGGTACTAAGTTAAGTCTTAGTACAACTTTTCATCCTCAGACAGACGGACAGTCTGAGCGTACGATTCAGATTTTAGAAGATATGCTACACGCATGTGTACTTGATTTCAGAGGATCATGGAATAAGTACTTGCCGCTGATAGAGTTTTCCTATAACAATAGCTACCAGTCAACGATCGAGATGGCACTTTATGAATTTCTATATGGAAGGAGGTGCCGATCACCGTTGCACTGGGACGAGGTAGGAGAAAGGCAGCTTCTAGGTCCCGAAGTTGTTAGACAAGCTCAAGAAGCAGTAACGCTTATTAGACAACGTATGCTTGCTGCTCAAAGCCGTCAGAAAAGCTATGCGAATGCCAAGCGATGCGATGTGGAATTCAAATTCGGAGATCAAGTCTTCTTGAAGATATCTCCTATGAAAGGTGTAAAGCGGTTTGGGAAGAAAGGCAAGCTTAGTCCCTGCTTTATAGGTCTTTTTGAAATATTGGACAAAGTGGGAGCAGTTGCATATAGACTCGCCCTACCGCCAGCACTAGAAGATAGTCACAACGTGTTCCACATCTCGATGCTACGCAAGTATGTGTCAGACCCATCTCACATCCTCAAGTACGATACGATAGCACTCCAGAAAGACTTGAGTTACGAGGAACGACCGGTTAGCATCCTGGACAGGGGGTGAAGCAGTTACAGTCCAAGAGCATTCCTATAGTCAAAGTCCTATGGAGTAATAGTTCTGAATGAGAGGCAATGTGGGAGTTGGAGGAGGACATGCAAGGCCGGTATCCGGAGTTATTTGGTAAGTAAATTTCGAGGACGAAATTCTTTTTAGTAGGGGAGAATTGTAGAGTCCAAGAACTTTACTTAGCTAGATAGTAGTAGAAATAGTAATAATTGTAGTATTTTTATGACTGTGGATTTTGGTTCGGACCGGGATTTAATTGGACACTCGTAGTAACACTTGTAGATTTTCTAAGTTTAACCTATAGTTTAAGAATATTAATTTTAACCTAAGGTTTGATTAATATGACTGATATTGATGGTGATATTTATTATATTATAAGGTTTAGATAGACCCAATAAGAAAGTAACACTTGTCATGTGTATGTTTAATGATAATTAAGTATTTTTGAGGAATAAGTTTATTAAGATCAATATTTGAATATCCTAGGGTCTGTCAGCAGCTTTGAAATCGTTAGAGGACTTAGTCAAGGCTATTTACTCAATTCAAATTAGGCTGAAAATGTGCAATTTCGTGTTTAAATATTCAGCGTATGCCGATATATCGCAGCTATAGGGGGCAATATATCGCAATACGAGGATACGAAAAACACGTAACTTCGCATGACGAACTCGACGAGCCTTAGGCATATTAGCCCAGGCGATATATCGCCTACTAGGGTCGATATATCGGCTCCTTTGAATGATTTTTGAATGTTTTTGAAACCAAGCTTAATTTAATCTTTAACCTCTTGATAAGTCCAGCATCTTTCTGACCGAGTCTTTAGCCTCTCCTGAACGATAATTCAAATATTTTTCAATTAAAAAGCCATTATTTTATTCAAGTTAAATGAAGATCTTTTCATTCTTGAACTCTATAAATAGGACCTAGTACCTAGCCACTTGTTCATTCATCAAGCTAAGTTCAGAGGCTGCAAGCTGCTAGGTTATTCTTGAGTGCTTAAACACTTAGGTTGGGAATATAAGGTTTAACTTTATAAGCTTAATAAACACTCGGGAAGTAAGGTTCATAGTATTTTTCGGTTCAAGGTGTAGTTCGGTCATAGAAGCATTAAAGGTATTCCAAATTCTAGTTCATTTCTATATTATTTCCTTAAGTTCTTATAGTTTTCTACTCAAAATCCTAACTCTATTCTTTATTCGTGGTTAGGAAATCTAAGATCTTGAACATAAGATTCTTGGTAAGTATATTTTCGATGGTATAGTTCTTTTATTCTTTTCATCTCGTTTTCTTTAGTATACTCACCTTGCTTTGATGGTTTTTAGGAGTGTCCCAAAGTCCCAAACCTATTCTCATATCCCGGTATATTTGGTAAGGAAAATAGGATAGGATTCTATATGAAAATATGTTATCTTATGATTTATATGTTATGTTAAATGTTATCTTATGATTTATGTGTTATGTTATATGTTATAATATGTATGATTGTAGACTTGGGCATATGACTTGTATAACTAACAAGCCCCAAAAAATTTATGGGCATATGACTTGCTTAGCTAGCAAGCCCCACAAATCTAATGGGCATATGACTTGTTCAGTTTACGAGCCCCAAGTAATAATGGCCATTATAGTATGTGTGACATATGTTTATGATATGTTTTAATATATGTTGATATTAATTTTATGTATATGATTTATGTGTTAGATTTTTCTTGCTGGGCATTAGGCTCATTCCTTTATGTTTATATGTGCAGGAAAGTAGCTATGGTGGCGGAAGGGTTCTTTGCAGCTTGGGGGTTGTGTGTTGAGGCAGAATGGAAATGGATGGATTGAGCGTTCGGTTCGAGGATGAAGTCGCTTCCTAGTCTTTTAAAAATTATGCTTTATATGTATTTTCCGCACTTTGTTTTGTAATCCATTATTTAAGTTATGTTATGATTTATTTTTAAAACAATGGGATCCCATATCCTACTCTAAATTTTATGTAGTTTAACATTTGTTTTTACAAGTTTTAATGAAGTTATGATTATTTCACTTGTAAGTTTTATTAAAAAATTAGTGTCTATGTATAGTAGTCATTAATGGTCCAAAGTCTAGAGTAGTTGGGTCATTACAGAATCTTCAACTGTGGAGGCAGTTGAAGTTTGTAGGCAACTTGGCCTATCTTCCGGAGCACCGGGAATGGGCCTTCGTATTTTCGTACCAAAGCTTTGTGGAATTTATGCAAGGCTTTGAATTGTTGTGGCAGCATCTTTACCAAGACCAGATCACCCTCTTGGAACTCGACTTGCCTTCTCTTCTTATCCGCCCATTTCTTCATCCACTTTTGGGCTCTCATTAGGTGAGCCATAGCGAACTCGGCTTGTTCACTTCAGTTTTTTGCACGGGACTTTACCCATCATATCTTGTAACCAAGGCGTGAGTTGTTTAAGGTTGCATTCCAATGACCAACTCAAAGGGGCTTTTGTTGGTAAACTCGCTTCTTTGCAGGTTGTATGAAAACTAGGCAACATCAAGCAGACTTGCCCAATTTTTATGATTGGCACTAACATAGTGTCTCAGATATAGCTCAACCAAGGCAGTCACCCTCTCAGTCTGTCTGTTGGTTTGAGGGTGAAAGGAAGTAGAGAAGTTCAAGTCTGTACCAAGGAGCTTGAACAATTCAGTCCAAAAGCGCCCAGTGAAACGAGGATCTCTATCACTTATGATACTTGAGGGTATCCCCCAAAACTTCACAATATTCTTTAGAAATAGCCTCGCTGTTACTTCTGCCACACAATCGGTCGGGGCCGGGACAAAGGTTGAGTACTTGCTGAATCGATCAACAACCACTATTATGCTCACACAACCATCTGACTTTAGAAATCTAGTAATGAAATCCATAGATAAACTTTCCCATGGTTTCTCAGGGATGGGCAAAGGGACCAGCAACCCGCCTGGTGCACGTTGTTCTGGTTGGTCTTGTTGGCAGATAAGACAAGTATGGACGTAGGCTTCAACATCGTCCTGAAGTTTAGGCCAGTAGTAAATCGCCTTAATGAGCGCTAGAGTGTGCTTCATTCCTGGATGCCCAGCCCATAAGGAATCGTGGCATTCCTTGATGAGCTCTCTCCGAAGACTAGCAAACTTGGGTACATATATTTGGTTACTCTTATCATAGAGTAGCCCATCATTCAACCAGAATTTCTGAGTCTTCCCTTCCTCCACCACGGTAATCAAGCTTTTGGCCAAAGGATCATGTGCCAAACCTTCTTTAATCTTGGCCACCAGAGTACTCAGCGGTCGACTGAGTGTAGCAAGAGATGCTTTCCTACTTAGTACATCTGCGACAACGTTTACTTTCCCCGGTTTGTACTCTAATGAGTGATGAAACTCCGCAAGGAAGTCCTGCCAATGAGCTTGCTTCGAGCTCAATTTCTTCTGAGTCTTAAAGTAACTTGTTGCTATGTTGTCCGTCATGAAAACAAAGAACGATCCGAGGAGATAATGGCACCATACTCTCAAACAATGAATCACGATCGTCATCTCATTTTCCTGGACAGTGTACCGCCGCTCGGTCTCATTGAGCTTGCGGCTTTAGAAGGAAACCGGTCTGTCATTTTGCATTAAGACTCCTCCCATAGCAAAGTCAGATGCATCAGTGTGCACCTCAAAGGGCTTTGCGTAGTCAGTCAGGTCCAGCAAAGGTTCAACAATAACCACTTCCTTCAAATCGTCAAGCACGCTTTGGCAAGCAGCGTCCCATACCCAAGATCTATTCTTCTTAAGCATTTCAGTCAAATTAGCCACTCGGGCTGAGTAACTTTTGATGAATCACCGATAGTAGTTCACCAAACCAAGGAATGACCTTAGCTCGAGGACCTTTTTCGAAGGTTCCCAGTCTTGGATAGCCAATGCCTTGGTCCCATCCATCATCAGAATTCCATCTATGATTTTGTGACCCAAGAACATTACTTCATTGCTTGCAAAAGTGCACTTTTCTCTTTTAACAAAGAGGTTATTTTCTCTCAACAAGGCAAAAGCTAACTTCAAGTGGTCAATGTGCTCTTCCAGATTGTTGCTATATATGACTATATCATCCAAATAGACAACAATGAATTTATCAAGGTAATCTTGGAATACCTTATTCATCAAAGTGCAAAACGTCGCTGGGGCATTGGTAAGACCGAAGGGCATCACCAAGTATTCGTAAGAGCCATACCGAGTCACGCAAGTGGTCTTCGGCTCGTCGCCCTCCTTAATCCTTACTTGATAGTATCCTGAGCGATGATCAAGCTTTGTGAAGAACCGAGCATCCCCCAATTGGTTGAACAAGTCTGCAATTAGCGGGATCGGGTACTTATTCTTGATGGAAATCTTGTTAAGTGCCCTATAGTCGATGCACATGCGAAGACTCTCGTCCTTCTTCTTCTAGAATAGCATAAGCGCCCCAAAAAGTGCCTTAGTGGGTCTGATCAAGCCAGCATCGAGCAACTCCTTCAACTGGCTACGTAATTCGGCTAACTCTGGCGGAGCCATCCGATAAGGACACATTGCAGGTGGCTTGGTGCCAGCTTCTAGCTCAATCTTGTGGTCCACACCACGCCGAGCGGGTAGCTGACTTTGCAAGGCATCCGACATCACATCCTCAAACCCATTCAGTACTCTTTTTACTTCATCGAGTTTCACCGTTGGGGCTGATAACACCTCATCATCAAACTCCTTCAATATAGCAAGGTAACTCACACCATCTTGGTTCATTCCTTGCTTGAATTGAAGGGCGGACATCGCTCTCTCTACAATTTCCGTGGCTGTTCGAGTAGATACAACACACGAACTTGCACTATCAGAGATGCATTCTAGATTGGCATAGGGAATGAGGATGGCCTTTGTCTGATCAAAGAATTCCATTCCTAAGACAATGTTGTAGTCGTCCATGTTCACTACTGTCCAATTAGTCAGACCAGTCCATTCACCAAGACAGGTCTCAACATCGTTGGCAACGCCAGTTATTGGGATCGGCCCTGAATTTATCGTCTTCAGTGCATCGCCTTCATGAGTAGGCTTTACCCCAATGCTCTTCGCTCCTTGTGTTGATAAGAAATTATGAGACGCCCCTGTGTTAACCAATGCCGTTGTAACGCCCTGGATAACCAAGACCGTTACACTGTGTGTTTGAAATAGTGCAAGACTAGCTAATCAAGTCATTTAGTTTGAACTGTGTATCTATTCACACAAGGGATTAGGTTAAACATAATTTGATTACAAACGGTTAAAGTTTATTGAAAACAGACGTTTATTATATGGGATCCCAAATCAGGGTTTAAGTAATGTAAATACAAAATTCTTAATTACAAATAATTGACCAAGCCACTCTAATGGAAAAATATACACTTTAGGTTCCCGTTCCTGTACAATCCTTGACCGTGGCGGCCGAGCAGCTGACAATGTACACCTTGCCCCCAGAGCTCTCCAACCCATGACCAACTTGCCTTACCTGCACCATGTAGCACCCGTGAGCCGAAGCCCAGGAAGAAAACATAATATCATAGCATAACTGTTATAGCAGCTAGACAGTTCACAGAGCATAATCCAATAACCACAAGGCATTACGCAGTTCTCTCAAACCATAATATCCATTCAAGACAACATACTGGTCAATAACCAATAATCCAGCTCCATATACTCATTAAGCCATAGACAATAATCTACAACAGATATTCAGCACACACATTCAGATTCAAGACACAATCAGTCATATAATACACTTATACCACATAATATTCAGGGCCGACGACTTAGGCCGCACCCTCTGTTTAACCCACTGACTCCGGCCCGCTTAAACCGAGCTCAGTGCATAATAAGTTGTCCTCGGATACCAGTGTTCGAGCCGCGCCCTATGCGCAAGTGTGGGTTTTGGAACCCTTAGGCCGTTACCACATGTCCTCGTGGTATAATACCACCTTATGACATTCATATCATTATAGGGAACTCTTAGTCCCAACATATTCACATAGTGTATCGCAATCGCATAACAACACATTCAAATATAGGGAACACTTAGTCCCATCCTATCCACATACACAGGTGCAATTTTCTTACCTTAACGCCAAATGCTTTAATTAGAAAGGACGACCCCCGAGCACGATCCATTCCCGAGCCCTAGCTTATCACCTAGTCACAACCAAGATAACGAATTCCATTAATATTCACATATGGGTTTTCATGTACAAACTAGCTTCTGGGATTCCAAATTCCACCAAGCACGGTGGCAAAACCAAACCTGAGCACCCTAGACCACTTTCCCGTGCCTAAAACCCTCAAAAACTCATGTGAACAGCCAAGGGTTGCGGCCCTTCTCCAAAACAGAGCCAACACCACACCTGAAGGGGACACGCGCCGCGACCCTTGCTTTGGGCGCCGTGACGCTTGCCTTTGGCCGAGCCTTCTTGGCTCCTTTGCAAGCTAGGGCCGCAGGGCTCTAGAACAGAGCCGCGGCCCTTCCCGTCGAACCCAGAATTTCCACCATTTTCAACCTCCAAACCTTACCCAAAACCACCCCAAAGCTCCCTATTTCCATATCAATCATTCCCAACACTTTTAAGGCAACTTTAGCATCTTAATTCAACAGAAAACTAAGCCTAAAACTCATAGAAATCCCATCTTCAATTTTTGAAACCCAAGACCACAAACACTCAAAACCAACCAGTCAAAACCTGAATTTAAACTTTTAAATCATGAATTAGAGTTTACCTCTTCCATTGAGCACCTTCTCTAAGCCAAACCCCAGCTAGTTCCCAAGCTTTCAGCTCAAATTCAACCTTAAATATCAAAGTTACAATTATCTCAACACCCAGCTAGAAATCAGAATTTTCTAACAAAAAGAAAGGAATTCATTGCTTACCTTAGTGTTGATTCAGTTCCTTGGATAACCCTTGAGTTAAACCTCAAAATCCCCTCTTCAATTCCCAGAAATCCTTAGCTCAATCCCCTCAAAATCCCTCTTTATTTTCTCTGTTTATTTCCCTTGTGTTTCCCTTGAGAGAGAGAAGATAGCTGAGAAAGAAAAGGTCGGTTTATTGTGGTTCTACTGTTTTCTATTCTTAGTAAGTCTAACCTTATCATTTAAGTCAAATCCAAGGCTCGGGGTGCCAGAACCGTCCCTGAGGCCAAAATGGTAAAATCACCCATTATTCCCACCTAGACACCCTGACCTCAAATATATCTCCATATATTTATTTTCATAACCCGATAGTCTAATTAACTACCTGATACCTATAATATCCCTGACTTATCCAAAGTCAACTATTAAACCCCGTTGTGACTTTCCCGCTACTTACTCCCTAGGATCGCCTCGTGCCGATAGTTACAAATTCACACACCTGTACACGCATATATATTTATCAATCTACCCACATAATAATGTGGTCTCAACAATTTATCACACACATTCACATTTATGCCCTAACGGGCCAAGATTACCATTATGCCCTTACCAGCCAAACAGGGCCCGCGTACTTATTCAATACCCATTTCACGCTTTCTTACCATTAATTCTCTTAACCTCCAATTATGCCTTCCCAGCACACTAATCAATGCTCTTATGCCTTATTAGTGATTTTGGGTCGTTACAGCCATCATCTTCGTTCCGTTGAGGATGAGGTCCACGAACATCTGGCCATCTGCTTGTGTCTGAGGGTTGGCTTTCAATAATTTCATCGAGCAACATCTAGCTCCTTGCTCCTCAAGCCTTCGCTTGTCATCAAGCTCCTTCTGTTTAACAACTGCTTGGGCATTCAACAGTCATTTCTTTGGGCATTCTTGCGCCCAATGTGGTCCAGCACAGACAAAGCATTTCACATTGTCTTGTGTGGCAGGTTCTTTGGCCTTCCCCTTCTGGCTAGCACTAGCATCGGTTGTCCCTCAAGCCTTCCACCAGTCTCCTCCCCCACTCTTGGGACTAGTGTATGTCTTTGTTTCTTTCAGTTTAAAGACTCCCTAGATGAAGTATAGCCGGTTAAGTTCTCGGCCACAGCAATGGCAGAAGAAAGATGTTGAACGTTCCTCCGCCTTAACTCAATTTTGGCCCACTGTTGTAATCCATCAATGAAATTAAACAGTGAGTCCTATTCGGTGGTGTTCGAGACTTCAAGGATCAAGGTTGTCAAATCTCTAACGTATTCTCAGATCCCGCCAGTTTGTTTAAGCCGTCTCAACTGGCCCTTTTCATCATCTAGTGCATTTTTGGGGTAGAATTGTTTCTTTAGCTCCCTTTTGAAACCTTCAAAAGTTTCCATCACGCAGAGTTGTCGCCCAATCTCACCATGCCTCCGGCGCCACCATAACATGGTGGTATCAGATAAATACATTGCCGAGGTTTGGATCTTCACTGCTTCGTCTGTGATGTTGGTGGCCTCGAAATATTGGGATAGGCCCCAAAGAAAGTTTTCTACCTCTTTGGCATTCCTGGACCCGCCAAAAGACTTTGGTTTGGGTATTTCGATTTTGTGAACTGAGGGGGCGTCAACTCCAACTCCAGCCGCGGCTCTTCGACACATGGCCCAATCGGCTTGGATTTCTTCAAGTTTGGCCATGGTGGTGGTATTCGCCTCTTCCTGCTGTGCAAGCATCTCACAATGCTCTACGTCTCTCTCTCTCTTTCATTTACCTCCATGATATCGAGCCGGGCTCGTATTGAGTTTATCTCTGTGAGTAACAAATCCCGCATGGTTCTGACTTCATCATGCAGACCTTCGGCTTGCATTTGAAGTGCATCCGAGATGGAGCCGTGGATAGCAGTATCTTCTGCTTCTAAGTCCTTACATCTTTCTTCGAGGCCTCCGATTCGAGAATCCATGGCATGGACTAGATAAACATTAGTTTCAAGATGTTTTTCTAGATCGGTTATCATTTCTCTTGGCTCAGCCTTCTTTTTCGACACCGACTTCGCTCCTTCCACCATTGATTGATCAGTCATTAGTTCTACTTCTTCTCCTTTGAATCAGCTCTGATACCACCTGACACGCTCCGAACGCTTCCGAGGTTGGGGAGTGCAGCACTTCACCAGTCCGTCGGAAAAGTCAACCTTTGGGAGTTGTTAATAACAACCAATATAGAGAGTGCAGCAACTAACAAAAAGAACAAGGCAACAAGGTACAAAGAATCCATGCTTTGTATGTATAAAATTGGCGTTACAAGTGTAGAGAAATGTAAATGGAAGCTATCTAAACAAGTGGGGGCATCACCCTTTATATAGGAAACTAGAGAACACCCTAGGCCAAAAAGTGGCAAGCCCCCCACCATTCATTCCCTTTAAAATATCTAGAAAATGCACATGGGCATGTCCCATCATCTAAATGGCCGACCCATTAGGGAGGAAACCCTTTATGCTGAGTTACTTAAGGAGGAAGAATTCCAAGCTAAGTTACCCATAACCGCCCAAGGACACTCGGATCACCCATGGGCCGTGTGGCCCATCCGTCAGCCACTCGCGCGGCGCCAGCGCGCTTAGGCCTCCAGGCGTGGACACGTCGATGGTCGGCCGAGGCTGCGCGCCCGTGCACCCCATACGCGCGTCCGTCCGTGCGCCCTTTGTGTGGTTCGTGCGTTCCATGCGTGGAATGTAGCATTAGTCCCTTGATTAAGGGACCATGATGGTAAATTATGGAAATTATGTGATTATGTGATATATATATGTGTATCAATATGTGATTATGTGAGTTATATTATAATATGACTTTATATGCATGTTTAGGTGTATTAAAATTCATGTGGGCCCATTTATGATTAATTTTGTTGTAATTTGGCCCGTTATGGGTATATTTGGCATAAATGTGATATATGTGTGAGACCACATTATTATGTGGATATGTTTGGGTTACTCGGCACGAGACGATCCTAGGGCGCAAGCTAGTGGGAAAGTCACAAAGGGACCCATATTTGACTCGGTGTGAGCCAAGGGGTATTTAGCATATTATCGGGATATAGGGTAATGGGAATGATTATTTGATGATATATTGGGAGTTAGTGAGATCATGAGGGAATTCTTGGAATTTTGACGATTTTACCCGGGGGCGTTTTTGGGACCTTGAGCATTAGGATTTGCTTGAGGTTACTTAAGCTCGAAGTAACCTGTTAGAAATATAAAAAGAACGTTCAATACATTCTCTCTCTCTCGTTATCCCTTTTGAAACCGTTAGCATTTTCGAAGGAAACTCGAGTTTTAGGACTCGGATTCAAGAAGGTTGGAGTCATAACTATTATAGGGAAGATTATAAGCTTATCAACAAGAGGATTTAATTGGGAAACAACTCAATCAGAGGTAATCCAAGTTTTAAGTTTCGATTTTTTAAGCTTTGATTGGATTTTGCGTTTTAAGGACTTTTTGATTTGATTGGGACTTGGGTTTTAATGCTTTTGGAAATTAAGATGTTTGGGAACTTTGATTTTGGGATTTGGATATGTTTGGATAGGTTTTTGGAAGGTTTTTAAATGGAGAAAATGTAGAAAATGGATGGATTCGAGGTTGGGTCGCGACCTTGTTCTTGGGAGTTGCAACCTGTGTGAACCTAGAACCAGGAGAGGCTCTGCCTGAGAGGTGCGCTGCGACTCTAGGGGGAAAGTCGCAGCTTGTGCCCTGAAGCCCAGGCAGAGGGTTTTCTGTCTAGGAGGCGCGCCGCGATCTTCAAGGCCAAGTCATGGCCCGCCTGGGTTTTTAGTCGTGGGAACTTAAACCTAAGGGCTCTAGATCGATCCTACTACTTAGTTTGGTAGGATTCGACATCCCCGAGGCTAGGACTCAGTAGGGAAGCCTTTATTTACTTGTTTTTTATGAGATTCTATATTGTGGTTGTGACTAGGTGATCGCTAAGGGTTCAGAATCAGGATCGTGCTCAAGGGTCAATTATTAGTAACCTGTGCTTGGACCAAATTTAAGAAAATTACACCCAATATGTGATGCATGTGATACATGTGATTATGGCATGGCATGAATGTTGAATATGGAATTGATCAGAGCTTGAGTCTCTGTAAATGTGCATGATTATGATTATGCTTGTGATTATCGATTAAGTATGCTAAATGCCTTTTATCTGCATATTTAACATATGATGTAACATCCTGGATAACCAAGACCGTTACACTGTGCGTTTAAAATAGTGCAAGACGACTTGCTAATCAAGTCATTAAAACAAAATGTGAATTCAACGTCATCAACGGATTAGGAATAAAAGATTTTGGTCACAAATAGGCTATTTTATTGAAAATGACAGTTTAATACATGGACACTCAATGCAGGGTTTAGATGACTTAGTTACAGCAAATTTCTAGAGTTACAAATAATTCAAGCCACTCTAAAGGCAAAATATACATTTTAGGTTTCCGTCCCTGTACAATCCCTCGACCGTGGCGGTCGAGCAGTTGGCAATGTACACCTCACCCCCAGAGCTCTCCAACTCATGGTTGATTCAGCCTACCCTTGCCTTTACCTGCACCACGTAGCACCCGTGAGCCGAGGCCCAGCAAGAAAGCATGATATCACAGCAAAACCAACATCATTAATCAAATATTCCACAATGCACAACCAGGAATTCAGCAATTCAAAACATTTATCCAATCAGTGATAACACTCAGTAGATTAACAGTTTATCATCTAGACAGTCAACCAATCTTATCTATAACACAATATTCACGTTCATAATCAACAAATTATCACATCCATCAAATAATATTCAGGGTCGGCGCCCTTAGTCGCACCCTCTATTTAACACACTGTCTTCAGCTCACTTGGGCAGCCCCTAGTGTAATACTCACTGACTCTGGCCAGCTTAACCGAGCTCAGTGATAAATAAGCTGCCTCAACTACTAGTGGCCGAGTCGCGCCTCTGTGCGCAAATATTGATTCCGACACCCTTAGGCTGGCTATCGCATGTCCAATGGCATAATAATACCATCTCGCGACATGATATACAAATATGGAATGCTCTTAGTCCCATCGTGTCCACACGGTTAATCACATTCACATAACAATGCATACAAATATAGGGAACACTTAGTCCCAACCTAGCCACATAATCAGGTGCAACTTTCTTACCTTTAGATCCCGCTAGCTCGCTCAATTGATCCTCAAGCTCGATCCCGTCTGAACCTTAGCATGTACCTAGTCATAGCCATAGATCAGAATCACCACCAAACTTCAAATCCAAAACCTAGCCTCGGGACCGATCCCGAGCCCCCGGGAAGCCCTAATTCCACCAAACGGGGTGGTGGTATCAAACCCTGAGCCTCCGGGAAAAAACCCTAAATTGAAACTCAAAAACCCCTTCCTGGAGACAGGGTAGCGCTACAACGCTCTAAGGAGGGCGATGTAGCGCTACAGGCAGAACCAAAATGCCCAGAAAGCCCTAGCCTAGCGCTGTAGCGCCCAAAGGCTAGCGCTACAGCGCTAGTCACAAACCAGCAGCACCCTGTTTTCCCTCTTCGACTTTTCTCGAACCAAAACCCTTGGAACCCTTCCAACCCTCAATTTCACACTAAATTGAGTCTACCACCACCTATATCTCACCCCATACAACTCAATAACACAAGACCTAACCACATGCATCATCAAACTAGAAAAACAAACATTGAACCCAAGAACTGAAAGATTCAACCAGAAACTCAGATTCCTAGAACATCAAAGCCAGAACTTATTACCTTCTATGGTGGATTTCGACCTTAAGTTATCCCTAGCATCCAACTAGCCTCAATCCCTTCAACTCCTCAGGTTGATCTCCCTTTATTCCAACCAAAACTCAAACTTAGAAACGACCACATTAAAACCCAGAAAAACACATCAGGAAACCTGAAAACTTACCTCAATTGACTGGCTAAACCCTACTAGTTCTTCAAGCTTCACCAAGGTCCTTAGCCCTAAGCTCCATCTTGAGCTTACTCTGGAATTCTAGCTCCAAAACCCACAAAGAATGGTGAAGAGATGGCCTAACCTAATGAGAGAGAGATAACACTAAGTGTCCTGTTTTTCTTTCTTTCCTTCTTCTTTTCTTTTCCTTAAGCTTCTGAATTAATCTACAACTTCCACTAAAACATAAAGACAGATATACTTATCCCTTATAGTCAAATGACCATATTTCCCTCCCAATTAAACCAAGCTTTTAAATATCCTAAGGGCATTTTAGTCATTGCTCCCAATTTCCACTAACTCCTCAAGTGCCCTAAATATTTACCACTTAATTCCCATCATCTAATTGGTCACCAATTATATTTCTCAATATCAAATCGTCTCTAATATATTCTCTAAATTCCCAGATACATCCCCAGACTCACACCGAGCCAGGTATAATTCCCCGCTGTGACTTTCCTGCTAAACCGCTTGTTAGGATTGCCTCGAGTCACAAGCTACGAACATACCCACATAATAATGTGGTCTCAACATTAGCCTACCAATATACACACAAGTATGCATTTACGCTCTCAATGAACCAAATTACCAGAATACCCTCACAATAGAGTATATAACCTCATGCATGCCTTTATCATCATATAATAATATGACCCACATAATCATGCATATAATCATATAATAGCACAGTAATTCAATTATGGCCCTCCCGACCTCCTAATCAAGGTCCTAAACCTTATTAGGAAATTTTGGGTCGTTACAACTATCCCCTCCTTACAGAAATTTCGTCCTCAAAATTTTATCTGTACTGCTCGGAATATAGATTCCACATAACTGACTCCAGCTGCTCTGGTCATTCCTTGACCTTACTGTTCTAGAACGTTACCTTAACTCAAGGTACAATCCTTGTTATCCAGATTTCCGGATAGCGTTTAGATGGATAGCCTCGGGGAAGCAGAATTATCAAAGTCTTTCACGAAAGGTGACCAGAGCTCGCGGATGGACAGAAAGGCTTCGCCTCTCCCGTTTAGTGTCCAGCACACTCTTTCAAGCAACCGCGACCCGAAAGCTCGTCAATTCTCCCGGACTCCCGAAGGGATATCCTTCGGGGAAGGTCCTTCCAGGAGAAGCTCTTCAGGTTACCTTCGCGGATACAGTTCTGTGCCTCGCACGGAAGAAGACCAAGCGGTCGAGTCACGGAGGAGGCATAGTTGGAATGATACTCACCTGACACAGGATCCCGCCTGACACGCCCGACAGGTCGAGGCCGCACACATCCCAGCACGCCTAAAAGTGCCTTTTCGCCTACTGTTCCGCTGACAGCCTGGAAAAGACAGCTGCGTTTTGACACTCCCCATATTTTCATGTAATTATACCCACGTAGAGCCTGGTAGCCATGCTACTACGGTAATTGTATCCCCTATTTACGGCTGGTGTAATTAAGACTCATGGGGGCAGAGTAAAACCCTAATCCAAAACCCTAGCTATAAAGACCTCCTCATTTTACAATAGGGAGGGGGGCCGACAAATTACAGGGCAAGAACTCTGCCAAAATCTCTCTAGCTTCACCTTCTTCAAGAGAATCCGAGAGAAACATTGTGAGTCTGTGAGGTTCTTGTACACCAACCATTTTACTGTAATTCTCAACAAGTATAATAACATCGACTCGTGGACTAGGGCTCGTTAACGCCTGAACCACGTAAAAAACCTGTTTGTCTATTTATATTTCTGCACTTCTACAGTTCTTATCTTTTTATTATTTTGTTTGTATTAGTTTCCGAAAAACTCGGTAAACATTTTGGTGCTTTCATTGAGAGCTGTAGGGAGTTGTTAGTCAGCTCTTTTTCTGTGTACGTTTTTTGTATTCACTCCGTACTGAAAAGATGGTGTCTACGAGAAAATCCGCGATTGACAAGAATGCTAGGGTCAACCCCGATACTATGATAGAAGATGCGGTACAAAACGAACCCTCGGCAGCCCAGACCGAAGGAGAAAGTACCCACGACTCGGACTACCAAGGTGAAGACCCAACATCCCGCCAGGATCGGGTCAGTACTGAAGATACGACATACTTAGAAAACGAAGAAGAGTATGTCCGAGACGGTTACTACAAAGACGGCTACTACTACGAGAAGGATCCAGAACTGGTCCAAGTAGCCGAAGAATTGGTGGCCACTAAGGCCAAGCTTGCTGAGCAGGAGCGCGTTTCTGAAAAAATGCAGCGCATGATGAAGCGCCTCCAAAGCAAGTTCGGAGATCTAGGCGACTCGGACGAGGACACCTCTGTTTTAGGTGGTGCTGATGCCACCATGCCAGATCTCGCCGCTGCTGGACCATCCAAAGCCGCCCCTAACAAGGGCAAAGAAAAAGTTGGGGAGCCTATGCGCACTAACGCCCCTGCACCTCCTAAAGGCGTGAATCACCAGGCCGACTGCCCCCCCCCCTCGCGCGCGCAGAAGGTCTCTGGCGCTCTTAAGCCCTGACGTCCTTCAGCCCCAAGGGGGCACTCTGTGCCTAAAGGGCCCGGTGCTAAGGCACCCAGGCCTAGGAGAAGGAACAACCGCCCCAGTGATTCCGTCAACCAGGACGGTCGGGCTGCGGACACGCACTCCGAAGATAGCTGGTCCACGGTGGACCTAAGAAGAAGGTTGGAGGCCAAGTATGAAAAGGCCAAAGGAGAAAAGGCCTGGCCTCGCGGAGATGACCTGCGAAATCATCTCAACGACAAGCTCCAGGGACGTGACCTCCCGGAGAGCGATACAAAGAGGCTCGAGGAACAGATCGCTGCCTTGACCAAGCTGGTCCGGAAGCAAAGTGGGGCCCTGTCAGACTCTGAGGAGGAAGACCCGGAACCATGTATTCGGAGGATCGCGGAAACGCCCCTCCCGGAGAACTTCAAAATGCCTCATATAGAATTATATGAGGGGAGGACAAACCCGCGCACCCATCTTGCTAAATACAACAAGATGATGCAAGTGGCGCGCATCAGTGAGGATGCCAAATGCATGTGCTTCTCACTCACCCTTACCAAGTCCGCGGAGGACTGGTGGAAAAGATTAGCTCGCGGATCCATCCACAGTTGGAAGGAGCTACAGTCCGCATTCAGGAGGCAGTTCATTGCTGCCCGGGACCACGACATGGAGGTTGGTTCCTTAACCAACATCAAGCAGCTACCCAATGAGAGCCTCAAAGCTTTCATTCAAAGAATGATGGAAGCTGCTGCTAAGACCAAGGTCAGCGATGACATGAAGCTGATCGCCCTTCAATCGGGGCTTACCGTCGGCTCCCTGCTATGGGGAGAAATGCAAAGGAGACGAGCAGAAACTCTGTCCGAATTCATATCAAAAGCTCAGGGAATCATCAACCTTGAGGATGCCTACCAACAGGCCTTTGGAGTTCCCCCAGCTCCGACGCCCTTCGTGACTGCACCGAGCTTTGCTTCGCAAGCTCCCGCACCAGCCCTCACGCTTCCAGGAGCCCAGTTCACTCCAAGCGTGTATGGGCCTTCCGCATCTGCTCAGACGCCGAGTCAAACCCATTTCTCTGGGTACGGAGCTGTACAAACCGGATGTATTATCACTCCCGGCCCGTCGCAACCGCAAGCGGAAGGCCCAGAACAAAATCTGAGCCAATCGCGGAAGAAACTCCAACCGGGGGGACCATTCAAAGAAATCCCGGAAGAACTATGAGCCCAAGTTCACAGAATACACCAGTTTGATAGACTAACGAGAGAATGTCTATCGGGCGACCTGTAATATGGTCAACTACAGGAAGCCCTCGAAAGTGTCTCACGGAGGAAGGCGTCCGCGAGACTCCAATAAGAGGTGTGAGTTCCACGGAGACGTGGGGCACACCACAAACGAATGCCTTCAGCTGAAGGATGAGATCGAGTCTCTGGCAAGAGCGGGGCACCTCAGTCAATGGGTGAGGATACCCATAATCTATCCTGGATAGGGAGTAGTTCACGGAGTTGCGTACTCTCCGGGACAGAGGGGGACCGCTAGCGCTCCTGGAGCCGGTCACCCCCAAGCTCCTGGATCTCAGTTCCCAGCGCTTCCTGCTCCGACCTCTCCGGCACCCATTGCCATGTTGACTCCAGGACCCGGAAAACCATATCCGCCTGGCCTTGCTTCGCCACCCGTTGACGGACACGTAGCCACCATTTCCGGAGGACCGCACCTTGCCGGAAGCACCCGCAACTCCCAGAAAAGGTACTTGAGGGAGTTAGAACCAACCGGGGAGATGTGCGCCTTGGTTCAGTCACCTGCTCAGCATCCCCGAATGATGGATCTTCCCATCACCTTCACAGAAGATGACGCCCGACATGTGCACTTCCCCCACAACGATCCCCTCGTCGTGGAAGCCCAGATCGCCAATAAGAAGGTGTCACGGATCCTAGTCGATAATGGAAGCTCTGTAAACATCCTCTTCAAAGCTGCCTTCCACGCGATCGGATTAACCGAGACAGATCTGACCCCATGCCCCATCCAGCTTCAGGGGTTCAATGGGGATGCACTCATGCCCTTAGGAAAAATTCAACTTCCAGTCACCCTCAGAGGAGACCGCGACTGTAACGACCCAAATTCACTAGTAAGGCTTAAGGGCCTTGGTTAGTGTGCCAGGAGGGCATGATGGGAATTGTGTGTGATTATTATGATTTAGATGCATGATTATGATTTAAGCATGTCATATGATTACTTGAGTACTTGAGATGCATGACTATGTGTGTTAGTGTGCATATGGGCCCAGATTAGGTTAGAAGGGCATAATCGTAATTTTAGCCATTATGGGCATAACTGCTTTGATATATGTGATAATTGTTGAGACCACATTATTATGTGGATATATCTGAGATCTGTGACTTGAGACGATCCTAGTGAGCAAAGTAGCGTAAAAGTCATATCGGGGATTTATACCCGGCTCGGGGTGAGCTTAGGGGTGTAAATGGGAATTTAGTGGATAAGCTGGAGATTATTGTAACATTGAGGAAGGCTATTGGTGATTAGTAAGGTATTGGGAGCTAAGCAGGAAATAATAGAGACATTCGAGGAAGTAGCGGAAATTAGGCAAAATGACTAAAATACCCTTAAGAGGACTAAAGGATTAAAGTTAGCTGTGAGGGCATAAAGGTCATTTGACTTTTAAGGAAGGGTATTACTGAGGTTTTAAGATAGTGGGATTTATAGAATATCAAAAGGGTCTGAAAAAGAAGGGAAAGGAAGGAGGGAAAAACAGAGAGAGTTTCTTGAGTCGGTTTACACCTTCCTTCACCTATTTCTGGAGAATTTCTGGAGTAAAGCTTAGGGGAGAGCTGGGATAACTAAACCTCAAGGACTTTGATCTAAGGCTAAGGAATTGACAGAGGTTTAACAGGGTTTCACCAATACTTGAGGTAAGATTCTAGAGTTCATCCATTTCTGTTTCTGGTTTTTAAGTTGTGGTACTTGAGGTGAATTGAATGGAACTTTAGGGAATTCAGGCTTAGGGCTGAGGAGCAGCAAGCCAAGGGAGCCTAGGGTTAGCTTGTGGGCGAAATTCTATCAAAGGTATGAATTCTAAGCTTTAGTTTTGATGTTCAGCTGGTTTATGTTGAGTTCTGAAGTTTGGAGGTGGCTATGGTGAATTTTGAGTTTGTGATTGCATGTGCTTGGAGTTTAGATGTTTAGGGTGCTTGGGATGAGTGGAGTGTGGTCATGAGGTTGTTTTTAAGTTTGGGTAAGAGTTGGAAGAGGTTTGGTTGAGGTTGGCTCGAGAGAAATCGCACAAAGGAAATTTTGGTGTTGGGCTGCCTGTGACTAGCGCTACAGCGCTAGCCTTTGGGCGCTGTAGCGCTAGGCCCATATGCTGGAAGGGTTTTGGTTCTGTCTGTAGCGCTATAGCGCCCTCCCAAGAGCGCTGTAGCGCTACCCTGCCTTCTGAAGGGGATTTTGGGGTATTTTGCAAGGGTTTTTGACCTAAGGTTTGGGGTTTGGTTCCATCACCTTGTTTGGTGGAACTAGGACATCTCGGGGGCTCGGGATTAGCCCCGGGGCTAGGTTTCGAACTTGAGGGTTGATGTTGACTTTGGCCATGATTGTGTTTAGGTGAGCGCTAGGGCTCGAGTGGGATCGTGCTCAAGGTGTCGAGGGATTAAAGCTATTGAATTGAAAGGTAAGAACACTGCACCCGAATGTATGATTGTGATGGGACTAAGTGCTCCCGAGAATTGTTTTGTGTCATCGTTGGTATTATGCCAAGGGACACGTGTAAGCGGTCTAAGAGTACCGTTCATGAATGTAGCGCATGGGACACGAATTGGCCACTGGGAGCCAGAAACGAAAAGATAACAGAGGGAGCAGCTTGTGAGCGCTAGCCCTGGTTATCATCTGTGCATTGTGTTATATGAGCTGATATGCTTTGTATATGAAATACTTGACTAATGATAAGCTTTGTATATGAAATACTTGACTGTTGATATGCTTGAAGTTTATGAGATGCCATATGTGAGATTGACTTGACAGCTAAATGTGCATGTTCTATTGTTAATATGTGTTCTTGCTGGGCCTTGGCTCACGGGTTCTACGTGGTGCAGGTAAAGGCAAGAGCAAGCTGGACCAGGCCTGAGGTGGAGAGCTCCGAAGTGAATGTACATAGCTAGCCGTTCGATCACCATGATCGAGGAGTGTGTCAGGACAGAGATCACCTAACCGCTCATTTTGCCTTAGCATGGCTGTTAATGTATTTAAACTTTGTAACTTTTGTAAAAGGCTTTTAAACTGTCATTTTTGGGATCCCATGTACATAAACAATGTTTAGTATTGAAAATGTATCTTTCGAGACAAAAATGCTTTTAACCCTAGTTCCTCTACTATCTCAGTAACACGTTTTTACTTTAATGACTTGATTAGCGAGTCTGGCACTTTATAAACACACAGTGTAGCGGTCTTGGCTATCCAGGGCGTTACAGCGACGCTTGTGCCTTCAATCACTACACATTCGTGGTGGTCGACTGCCCCACGGCGTATAATGCCATCCTAGGCCGACCGGTCCTAATCGATGTTGGGGCCATAACCTCGATACGCCACTTATGCTTGAAGTTTCCATGCGACAACGGGCGTATCGGCACCCTCCGGGGAGACCAACGAAGTGCACGAAGCTGTTATAACGTCTCCGTCCGATCCGTCTACACGGTCCAGGAGGCGATTGTTGTCGCACCTTTGGCGGAGGATTTACCAGAAACTGGGGGTGCCCAAGGGCCATACGTTGATGAACTCGACCCTAGAGTGGGGGTCGAGAGGGCGATAGAGCCGATGGAGGAAGTCGAAGAGGTGATCCTCAACTCGGGAGATCCCACCAAAGTCATTCTGGTGGGGAAAAACCTTCCATCGGCCATTCGAGAAAAGATCGTGGCCACTGTGAAGAATAATCAGGATATCCTGGCATGGTGCCACGCTGATATGACGGGGATTAATCCTAATGTTGCGTTCCACGCACTCAACATAGACCCATCTGCAACTCCAGTTCGCCAAAAGAGGAGGCCGTTAGACCCAGTGAGGGCCGAAGCAGTCAAAGCTGAAGTGGACAAGCTGATGTCCATAGGCTTTCTCCAGGAGTCACTCTATCCCGTGTGGTTGGCCAACCCGGTTTTGGTCCCGAAACCCAATGGGTCCTGGAGAATGTGTATTGACTTCACGGACCTGAACAAAGCCTGCCCAAAAGACTGTTTCCCTCTTCCGCGAATCGATCAGATGGCAGACGCTACTTCCGGGTATGAACTCTTATCCTTCATGGATGCATACTCCGGATACAACCAGATCAAGATGCATGTCGCGGACCAGGAACACACCAGCTTCCTCACGGACAAGGGTGTCTACTGTTACGTGGTCATGCCTTTCGGTTTGAAGAATGCTGGGGCGACATACCAGCGTCTAGTAAACAAGATGTTCAAGGATCAGCTGGGGAGGAACATGGAGGTGTATGTAGATGACATGTTGGTGAAATCCAAGACCTCCGGGGACAACAGTGATGACCTTGAGGAAGCTTTCGCCGTGATCCAAAAGTACGGAATGAAACTGAATCCGAAGAAATGTACTTTCGGGGTCTCGTCTGGGAAGTTCCTCGGTTTTATTGTCAGCTCCCGCGGAGTGGAGGCCAACCCTGAGAAAATTAAGGCGTTCATAGATATGCCTTCTCCCCGAAAGCATAAGGATGTCCAAAGCGTTACCGGAAGGATAGCTGCTCTCAGCCGCTTCGTATCTAAGGCCACTGACAAATGTGTCCCCTTCTTCAATGTGTTGCGAGGAAACAAGAGGTTCGAGTGGACCCCCGAATGCGAAGCAGCCTTCCAACACCTCAAGAAACATCTAACTCGAGCTCCCATTCTGTCCAAACCTGTCGAAGGAGAGGCGTTGTTCTTGTACTTAGCTGTGACAAAGCATGCCGTAAGTGCCGCTCTCGTCCGGGAAGACGGCTGTCTCCAGCTCCCTGTGTATTACGTGAGCAAGAGGTTACTGGACGCTGAGTCCAGATATACAATGATCGAGAAACTCTCCTTCTGCTTGCTAATCGCTTAGCGGAAGCTAAGGCCCTATTTCCAGGCGCACACCATCAGAGTACTCACCAACCACCCTCTCCGGCAAGTCTTGCAGAAGCCCGAGTCTTCTGGCAGATTACTTAAATGGGCCATGGAACTGAGCCAGTTTGACATCCACTACCAGCCACGTGTTTCCATAAAAGGCCAAGCTCTCGTGGACTTTATTGTGGAATGCTCAGGAATGACCTCCCGGAAGATCCTGTCCCGGAACTTCCCACATGGAAGGTCTATGTAGACGGAGCCTCAAATGAAAAAGGAGCTGGAGCAGGGGTTATCCTAATTTCTCCCCAAGGACATCAGCTCCAGAGCGCCATCCGTTTCACGTTCCCAGCATCCAACAACGAGGCAGAACACGAAGCCATGCTAGCTGGATTACAACTGGCCAGAGAAGTCGGAGCCCAAAAAATCGAAGTATACAGCGACTCCCTACTTGTGGTAAACCAAATATCCGGAGAATACCAGACGAAAGGAGAAAAAATGGCTGCCTACGTGTCTCTCTCCCACGGCCTCCTGCAGCATTTCAAAGGCTACCAAATCCGCCAGGTCCCCCGGGCCCAGAATTCACTCGCGGACACACTGGCCAAGCTTGCAACAGACCCAGAGATTGAACAATATGGCCTAGTGCCCATCGGGCACTTAGAAGCACCTAGTACTGAGACACAGAGGGTAAATGCCATCATCGACCATTCCCATTCCTGGATAGGACCCATCCTCAGATTTCTCACCACCGGAGAGCTCCCTACTGATAAAGCTGACGCAAGAAAGCTCCAATATCAAGCTCCCCGATACGTGGTTATGGATGGAAAGCTTTACCGCAGGGGGTTGTCCATACCCTTCCTTAGGTGTATGAGATTCACGGAGGCTTCTGTGGCGACCATACCTCCGGGCTGAGCCTCTCCAAAAAGATCCTTCTTCAAGGATACTTCTGGCCCACCATGAAGAAGGATTGTGTGGATTATGTCAGAAAATGTGAGTAGTGTCAGAGGTACGCCAAGGTTCCGCGAGCGCCGCCTACAGAAATTACCTTAATGACCAGCCCCTGGCCGTTCGCCGTTTGGGGCATTGACCTAGTAGGTTTCCTTCCAACTTGAAGGGGTGGAGTGAAGTATGCCATAGTCACGGTAGACTACTTCACCAAATGGGCTGAAGCTGAACCTATGAACACGGTCACATCTAAGAAAGCACTGGACTTTGTCATCAAGAATATAGTGTGCCGTTTCGGACTTCCACGCAAAATTGTGTCCGACAATGGGAAGCAATTTGATAGTGAGCATTTCACGGACTTCTGTTCTTCGCATGGAATCATCAAAAGCTTTTCCGCAGTCGCCAGACCTCAAGCTAATGGGCAAGTGGAAGCAGTGACCAAAATCTTAAAGACCACGTTGAAGAAAAAACTCCAAGCATGCAAGGCTCACTGGCCGGAAGAGCTTCCGCGAGTACTTTGGGCCTATCGCACAACAGAGAGAACTTCGACGGGGCACACACCTTATTCCATGACCTTCGGTTGCGAGGCCGTCATCCCAGTAGAAACTATGATCCCCTCTCATAGGCAGGACACCTACGACCCTACCCAGAACCACGCCCTTCTCCAGGAGTCCCTGGACATGATCGAAGAGCTCCGGGAGCAGTCACAAGTCCAACTCAAAATGTTCCAAGGCAAGATAGCCCGACACTTCAACACAAGAGTCAAGAGCCGTACATTCGAAGTTGGGGAACTTGTCCTACGGAGAGTATTTCCTGCTACGCAGGATCCGGGAGTGGGAGTCCTCGGACCCAACTGGGAAGGCCCCTATGAATTCCAAGAAAAAGTGGGCCATGGGACGTATCACTTAAAGAGACTCGACAGATCTAAAGTCCCGCACGCCTGGAACGCGGAGCACCTCCGCCGTTACTATCAGTAAGCCCCGGACTATCTAGTCGAAAGTCCTTGGTGGACGTAGCAAAAATGTAAAATATGGAGATAGTCCTCCCAGCTGTAAAACACATGCCTAACAGGCTAATTTAATAAAACACGGAGAGATTCACTCCGCTTTTACTGCATTTTTTATCCCTTTGTTCCAAGCTGCGTTTTAACAAGTGACCACGCGGTCCGGAGACGTCCGGACCCCACGCTCACTTGGGGGGGTATACATGGCTAAGGCATAGCCATACGCCCCTTGAACAAAACATACAGAGAACACCACTTATGTGTTAGCATTGTGTTTGAAAATTTTAAATTGTTAAGCATAGGTTGAGTTGTTGCCATGAACATATTTGCATTACGTGTCATGTGTGCATTATGTGGTTATGTGAAAATTGCCATGAAAATGTCTGCCATTATGCATCATGAAAATTATCTCCTGTGTAGCCCAGCGATGAACAGGACTGGGGGTTGAGGCACATTCAGAGAGCTACGCCGAAACACCCCCAACTTCCTGACAAGTCCTTCGCAGAATACTCCGCGACCGCTGTAAAGCTTTGCTTCACAAGCTTCAGCTCCGGGTCTCATAAAGTAATGCATGGCAAGATCCGCGACCGCTGAAAACTTTGCTTCGCAAGCTCCAGCTCCAGGTCCCGCAAGGCGAAAGATGGCAAGATCCGCGACCGCTGTAAGCTTTGCTTCGTAGGCTTCAGCTCCGGGTCTCACAAAATAATGCATGGCGAGCTCCTCGACCACTGCAAGCTTCGCTTCGCAAGCTTCAGCTCTGGGAGCAGATATAATCGATCCCCCAATTACAGCAGGCCTTGCTTCGCAAAGCCCCTGCTCCAGGATCGCACATGGTAGGCGTGACGATTTCCCCGACCGCAACGAATTTTGCCTCGCAAGGCTTCATGCCAAGTCCCTGAAGTCGGCCACCGTGAGGTCCGCAACGACAGTTAGTTTTTCTTTGCAAAGATCTAGCCCTAAGTCTAGCGACGCTCACCAAAAGAACTCCCATTCCAGCACCGTCCCGCGGAATCGTATTAAGTGTTTGCCTCACAAGCTTTGTAAAGATCGCGATGGGGAGATGGAACAGGTCACCTTAGCCATCCCAGCGAACGGTATAACTACAAGTCCCGGGATTGGCTATTTACCTTAGGAAAGCTGAGTACGATGAAAGAGGGAGTCTGGCCGTTGGAACCAAGAACCCTCCGTAACCTAGAAACTACGTGGGAAAAGACATAAGCCGTTGCAGCTTCAAGTTAGAAATGCATAGGTTCTGGCCGTTGGAACCAAAACCTCATGCGCCCCTACAGCAGTTTCTACCGTATACAAGTCTCTACCTAAGCACAAAATTAAACAAGGAACTCAGCAGAAAAGGAAAGAAGAATTCTACAATTATTACAATGAAGGCCCTGCGGACCGGGCATCTGTAATGTTCCCGCAATTAAAAAAGAGTACAGGGAGCTTCGCCCCAAAGGAAAATAAAATAAAATAAAAAATAAATAAAAAAAAAGAAAAAGAAAATTTATATATACACAAAGGATAAGACCCCTTCAAGCACTGGGGGTGGCAGCGGCTTCCACGACCGGGGCCTCGGAGACAGCGGTTTCAACTGGGGCTGGCAGAGTCGGCTCGTTGGAAGGTGGAACTTCATCACTGGCAGGTTCAGAGGTCCCCGCCTCTTCGAGATCTTCTGCCTCAGGGGCTCCAGCAGGCTCGTCGATGTTATAAGTCTGGACGTACACCTCTGGGCTTTGATCCCACACCTGTATCTTTTCCCTCATGGCGGCGGCGTCCTCTCCCAGGTAGCCTACTACCTCCGGGTTTATTTTCCAAAGTTGGTGCATGAGGACCACGTGGGATAGATTAATCGTTCTATTCAGCACCACCTCGGCATCTTCCTTCTCCTTCAAGCGCTCCGCCTCAGAGGTCGCCAGCTTTGCCTCCGCGACAGCCAATTGAGCCCTCAGTTTTTCCAGCTCGGCCTTGGGTTCATCCCGCTCTCCCTTAAGGGAATCAATCTCCTTGCGCTGCACCTTATTTTGATCCAGCAAGGATTGCTTCTCGGTCACATGCCCCCTGAAAGTGAATTGCAAGGCTGCAATCTGTTTATCCTTCTCAGCGAGCCCCGACTCCTGCATAGACGCGAGATCCTTGCTCCTCTTATGATCTTGCTCCTCCTCGTGCAGCCTATTCTGAAGAGTGGCATATTCCTCGTTCTGCTTAAGGAGGAGATTATTTTTCGATTGCAAGCGGGCATCCAGGGTATCTTTCTCCTCCCTAGCCTGGGACAGCTCTTCCTGGAGCTTGGAGTTTTTGGCCTTCAAGTCATCCGACCGCTGCTTGAACTCATTCTCCGCGCTGGCCCGGTACTCTTGATATTTGGCAAGATATTTCTTGTCCGCCTCTTCTTCAGCCTTGCGCCGGGCCTGGTTAATCTTCTCCACAGCCTCCCCCTTTATGCTCTCGACCTGTTGGGTCAGTTTCTGCTTCTCCGCCTCCAAGGCCTGGCAAGCCACCTGGCTCTCCTCCAGCTGAACCAGAACTGCACCCACCTCCCGGAACGAGCGTTCCGCGATGAGAGAGGCCTGCAAGGAAAGACAACAGAATGAGTTAAGCAGAACCAAATGTACTAAGACAAATGATCCCAGAACACAACAACTGACAGCTTACCCCAGAAAGTTGCTGCTTTACGGCATGTGTCAGCAACAGCGGGTCCTTACTGCTACTGATGGTCCATTTCTCAGAATTGAGCTCGCACAAGCTCAGGGCCATGTCCTCCATCATCTCCGCTCCGAACGGCGCCAATGCACGTCCGAGCCTAGGCACCAGCCTCGTCTCCAAGGCTGGGCCATCCAAAACCGCTCCAGCCGGGTGAAGGGATCTCACCCCTTCCGCCAGCTCAGCTCTCTTCACGGCAGACAGGTTGTCTGCCCTTCCCTGAATAACAGCCTTCTCGGCCTCCAACCGCCTCCTCAAAAAATTATCAGCCCGTCTTACACCCTCCAGGAGGGCAGCGGGGAAACGGGTTGGTTTCTGAGGGAAGTGGAACTTCGGGCCAGGCTGAGGAAGGCTTGTTTGTTGAGAAAGTGGGAGAGAAGGAGAAGAAGGAGACCCCGAAAGGGTGGACTCCCTTTGGGCTGGAGGAGGAGGTAGACGGGGTATTAGGGACGGTAGCGAAGACACTACCGCCCCGGTTTGTTGTTGTTGCTGTTGTTTTTGCTGCTGCTGTGGCGGTGTTGGTTGTCTTAGTTGTTGTTGTTGTTGTTGCTTTTGCTGTTGGGGTTGTGGTTGCTGCTGAGTGGGGGTAGTCTGGCGGGGACTGCGCGCAGCCCGGAGGTCTCCATCACCTCCGGGAGAAGAATGTCTAAGGCGTTTCTTCTTGTCGCCCTCAGCCTCTCCTCCGGGGCGCTTGCTCACCCCGGTCATCTTCGCGGGGAACACAAGACCTTCCCCCTCGCTGCTACTACTCGAGACCACCATGGTCTCGGAAGGCCCCTTGACAGGAGGCCTCTCCACCACCGGAGACACTTGCGCCTCGCCACTTGTCTTCTTAGGTGTGGCAGCTTTACCTCCCCTACCAGCTCTGGCCTTTCGTCCTTTCCCCTTGGACGGGTCTTGGCTAGTGGCGGCCTTCTTGATAAGTGAGGTAGCTCTCCCCAACATCTTTGCTTCGGGATGTTCTGCGAGAAATGTACGAAGCAAGGTTAACCAACCAGCAAGCGATGTGAAAAAAGATAAGCAGAAAACAAAACAAGCAACAACATAAAAGCACAAACAAGTCCACCAGCAGGGAACAAGAAACAAAAAAGAGAAAAGTTTGAAAGGGACGACCATGCACGAGAACCGTGGATGGCCTTCCCCGAGCAAAACAAGACACCGCTTCCTGCTCCAGGAAGCTCCCGTACTCCTCGAAGTCCGGGAATGACATGCTGAGGGAAGAAGGGTCAACCATGGTGACACCTTCTGGCAGACTACCGTCACTCAAACACCCAAGGAGCTCGTCTACCCTATCGCAATATCTGTCAAAAGGTATCCTGCGCGGATCTAGCCTAAGGAAACGGGGATCGAACCCCATCTGAGAAGTCCGGGAAACCTCAGACAGGCTGGGGGTGTGGATCAATCGAAAGCTAGTCTTACCTTTCCCGGAGGTACCAGCTCCCAGAGTCCCTTTATTGGGGTAAGCTACGGCATGGCGAGCCTCGATTTCTTCTTCCTCCGACTGGGGGTCGGGGAACCTCTCCCCCCAACTGAGGCATAAATTATTCTCGTCCTGGGCCGCCTGGCAGATCACCTTGGACAGCTTCAGGGCAATCTGCTCCCGGACGTCAGCTGACACCTGACTTTGCCCCCTGCCACTCACTGGCTCAATATTTTGGAAAGAGGCGAGTAGCCCATACTCCCTCAAAGATTCGGTGGTCACAAGTCCTTCCACCTTCAGCTCTTCCTCCGAGAGCCCCTCGTAGAAGTTTGACCTCCTTATCATCTCCGCACAGCGAGGTGTCCGCGGGACGGCTTCTGCAAAATCAAAACACGAGTGTTAGAGATCCTCCCGGAAGGCAAACCAAACGTGAAGAAACAAAGTTAGAAAAGAAAGGAAGGAGCACTTACCAGGGACTTTGAAGTCCAAAGACAGAGCTGGCACCCTCTTCAATGGGAAGCCAGTCATCAGGAACCAGTACTCCCGGAGATCTGGAACCCTCACGGTATGACATGTGGGACACATCACGTCCAGAACCTCTCCAGCCTATAAAACCCCACCTTGTCTGCATGACCTCTCATGGGCTGAGACTTCAGCCCATAGAAGTATAGCACCTCCTCCGGGGTAGGGGCCTCCAGGTCCCGGGACTTGCAAAAGATATACCACCCCGCTAGAAGCTTGTAGCTGGGGGGAATCAACTGGAAGGGGGCAATCCCCACCTTCACGCAGAAGTTGGCAAAATAACTTCTTAGGGGCAAGTGTGCCCCACACACTATGTGTGCCCAGCTCCAGGCACCAAAACCCTCGTGACTCTGGCTGGCAGACTCACCCAGCACCGACAGGCGGTGCCATATCAGGCCTGGGATGTTCTTCAGGCCTGCCTCTGAGGAATACAGCTCCAGCATGCCGTAGTTCCTGAGCAGGTTCGGCTTCTGGTCCATCTCCCAGATGGAACTGTTGATAGTCGGTGGGCTAGCCACGGCCACCTTAGTTTTTTCTTTCCCCTTTGCGCCGACAACAGGGGAACCTTGCTCCTGGGCAGATTCAGCCTCTACCGCAGCGATGACTTGTTCCTTTGAGGTGTTCGTCACTGAGCAAAAGAAACAAAGAAGAAAACACTCCAAGCAGTCAGCACCCTTGTCATACCCTAACGGTATTAAAGGCGTCGGGGAGACCCTCCCCGAAAACTGCTTGGAGAGGCTCCCACCGAGCTCGCCGAGGGGTTGGCACCATGCCACCCGGAGGACAGCAAGGAACCAGATTCAAACTTCGAGCCTAAGCTCGCCGAGAGAAGTGTTTTCCCAGGGGAAGACACCCTAAAGGCGTTCACGCTTATGCCCTAAAATAACAAACCAGAACAGCACAAGCAGACGAGAAACAACTTTCCAAAAGCAAATCATCAAAGCATGCAAAGAAATGACTTATTGACTCACATTAGTCACATGCCTATCAAAGCCCTATTCACACATGCATAAAGATGACACCGGCAGAAAACTCAACCCTAACAACTACCAACAATCTGAGGTTTAGAAGGAAAAAGCAAAGTAAAAATACTTACTGGTATTCGGGTAGTTGAAGATTGAGGGAGTAACCAGGTCACTGCACCGCACGAACACGTGAAGTAAAGGCTGCAAAGACAAGCAACGATTCAAACCTAGAACTTCGGCGAACAAACCTATTGCCAAATCGAAAGAAAAGTTTCTGGATTCCTTACCAAAAGAAGTGGCGAATTCGAAGGAAAGGAAGCTTGGAAGCTTGAGAGTTCGAAGATTTGGGAATCTGAGAATCTGAAAGCTCGAGAATTTGAAAGCGTAAAGAGGAAGAAGGGTCCGTTCCCTCGTTTTTATAGCAGGAACGAAGTCATTTCGAATTCCACAAATGGACGGTCCCGATCTTCCCATACCGCATGCATCAGATCCGACGGCTGGGGATGAAGTGCCGGTCCCATTTATGACTCCTCGGATGGGAATAAAGTATTTATTTCCCATCATTGTACCATCTCGGGCCCGGTGTACCATTAAATACCGTCAAATCACTACTCAGACGCTTGACGCACGCACACTCAGCCAGTCGCCTCACGCACACGTCTTGGTCACAGAGCCATTCCCTGCATGACGCGTGGCCCTTGCCACACTTGAGTACTTGAGTTCAAACAGAAGAAATTTCCTTTCTTTTTTTTTTGTACTAACACTCAGACGGGAAAAAGGATCCCTTCCAGGAACACAGGAGGTGACCCCTCACCTAATCTAGAGACCAGAACACCCGGAGGACTGTACAAGCTCCCGGACCTCTCAAGCCCCGTGACCTTGGGGGGTAAATGTTATCCAGATTTCCGGATAGCGTTTAGATGGATAGCCTCGGGGAAGCAGAATTATCAAAGTCTTTCACGAAAGGTGACCAGAGCTCGCGGATGGACAGAAAGGCTTTGCCTCTCCCGTTTAGTGTCCAGCACACTCTTTCAAGCAACCGCGACCCAAAAGCTCGTCAATTCTCCCAGACTCCCGAAGGGATATCCTTCGGGGAAGGTCCTTCCAGGAGAAGCTCTTCAGGTTACCTTCGCCAATACAGTTCCGTGCCTCGCACGGAAGAAGACCAAGCGGTCGAGTCACGGAGGAGGCATAGTTGGAATGATACTCACCTGACACAGGATCCCGCCTAACACGCCCGACAGGTCGAGGCCGCACACATCCCAGCACGCCTAAAAGTGCCTTTTCGCCTACTGTTCCGCTGACAGCCTGGAAAAGACAGCTACCTTTTGACACTCCCCATATTTTCATGTAATTATACCCACGTAGAGCCTGGTAGCCATGCTACTACAGTAATTGTATCCCCTATTTACGGCTGGTGTAATTAAGACTCATGGGGGCAGAGTAAAACCCTAATCCAAAACCCTAGCTATAAAGACCTCTTCATTTTACAATAGGGAGGGGGGCCGACAAATTACAGGGCAAGAACTCTGCCAAAATCTCTCTAGCTTCACCTTCTTCAAGAGAACCCGAGAGAAACATTGTGAGTCTGTGAGGTTCTTGTACACCAACCATTTTACTGTAATTCTCTACAAGTATAATAACATCGACTCGTGGACTAGGGCTCGTTAACGCTTGAACCACGTAAAAAACCTGTTTGTCTATTTATATTTCTGCACTTCTACAGTTCTTATCTTTTTATTATTTTGTTTGTATTCGTTTCCGAAAAACTCGGTAAACAATCCTATTCCTCAAAACCTTATTCTTTCTATCTCATAACTAAACTGGTCGCTCCACATGGAATAACTCCACCTTAACTGTAGATTTCCATCAATCAATGCATGAGTTTCTCCAACCCATGTCCTTAACATGGAGTACAGAATACACCACGTACGGCCAACAGTGCCCAAAACTGTGATCAACTTAAAAACAATCTCACTGATCCTTTCCTGGATCCAAACAGTTTTAATACTCTGGGGTTCAACTAGCTCTTCACCCCTTTATCTCTGGTGATATCGTAAGGAAGATACCATCTTCCACTTGGAACTCCATACTCCTATTTCCCAATTCAGTGAAGCTTTTCCATTTACTTTGAAAAGTGAGTTCCATGCTCTAACCTTTTAATAATCCCAATGATCCCCTGAACTACCTCAGGATCCAAATACAATATCCTACTTATCTCATTCTAGCGAATGGATGATATACAATCCTTATTATACCCCATCTTATCAAGTGTTCTTCAAACAACTGGATAACTCCCTCTCTCTCTGATTTACCATCAGTCTGAAAATAATAAAATTCATCAGATTCCGATTATCTATTCTTCGCCTTCCTTAATCCTCCCAAGTCCTGAGAGTAAAACAAAGTCCTCATTCAATGAAATTAACCCCGAATCCCATGGAGGCTTACCACCCATCTTGTTTAGAGTTCTGAATACTGGTCAGCCGTATAAATTATCCTTACTGATAAAAGCAAGTTCTCCCCAGATGCTGGTCCATAATGACCCAACCGTCTTGGCAGCCTCTCTGCGATATCTACCACAATATTTCCTTATTCCCAATATAACATACTCAAAGGCTGTGATGCCCATCACGATCTGCTATTAGGTTAAGAATTTTGTTCCTCACTCATTATATTCCCCTCCACCTAGGCCTCCAATACAAAACCTTCAAATTATGGTACCTCTTTCCTAATATCTGGATGAGAAGACCAAGAGAGTAGTAGTATGAGATTCATCCAGAATTTCCATGTAATTCCAGTATCCATTAGAGTCCAGATTTGGTTCTTATACCACGATAAACTTATACATAACACTGTAAAATTCTTAGCTAACCCAATTAAGACATACCTTTAATTCCTTTCGTCTGGGATTTCCTTAACTATTGTTCTTATTCCTTTATAAGATAATAATTCCAAGTATCCACTGGCTATGAAGCCTACTAGAAACTCCACTCTAGTTCTAGTCGGATCCTTTAACCAACATCATGCATAAACCATCACTTCCTCCTGTCTTGAGGTGTCATGGCAACCCAGCAATTGATTCTAATCTGTAAAAAGACGTGGAAATCAACCCAAATACATGTACCACCATGCTTGCTCAAGGAGACTCTTACCTCTAAGGCATTCTTTAACCTTGACAAAGTTCCAACCAGAATACGTCACTATGCCGTCGATCAAGATAATCACAAATCTAATTCAGATAATCTTTGAATACTCTTTTCACCTATTTCACAAAAATGGTTTGGCATTGACCAAACCCTCAACACATAACTCAGCATCCTCAATGCCCTTATCTAATATAATAGCAACCTTCTGCCTATCCTCTTCTCTGATCTCTAACTGGTAATAACCAGATCAAAGATCCCTAACTGTCCCTGATCTCTAGCTGGTAATAACCAGATCAAAGACCCTTAACTATTCCTGATCTCTAGCTGGTAATAACCAGATCAAAGATCCTTCGTGAAGAATATCATCCTACTCAACAATTGAGACCTTAACTCTCACCGACTTGTTAAAACCGTTCAATACAGCGTCTTAGATCTGATTCCATTACTGACACCAATCTTCCCACCACTTCATCTCTTTACGCAGACGTACTCCTTGAAAAATTTCTTGGAAACTTATCTGGAAACTCACAAACTAATCCAGGCTGTCTTGTCCCACTAATACAACTTAAGTAGTGCCCATCACACTAGCTAAGGTTCTAATCTTTCCCCTGCAATAGATTTCCCACTCGAGGTACAAATGCTAACCACTGCGAGGATCTCCCCTTTTAAACTCAGGAGTTACTGCTCCTTTCTTACAACCCATCACTGTTTTCCACACTTGACAAACTCTTCATATTCAAAATCCTTACGTTGTAACTGTCTTCAAGGATACTTCAAGTAGTAGCTGCTATACTCATCGGTTTTAGTGTGCTTCTGATCAAATCTCTTCGTATCTGATCTCTTCCCTTCCTGTAGCTTAACCTTGAATACCTTTGAAGAATGAAGTTAGTACCCTCTGAAACCTTACCTCTGACCCTGCTGCTTCAGTCGTGATATCATCAGTGTAGTAGTCGTTCACGTTCTACCTCTAGCTGGGGAGTAGTACAACCTATCGCTGGTGAACCTGAATGCAACCCATCCATGTCATTTCTCTATTCTCTGCTCATCAGACTTACCCATGTCGTTGAAGTACAAAACGATTAGAAATCCTTACTGTTAATGCATCATACCCCACTCGATACAAGTGATAGTTCCTGAGATGTCTCTTTCCTTGATCCTTATCTAGTAATAACCAGATTGATGATCAACTCCTGAAGACATTGTCCTGTCTTGTAACAAGGCATTTAAACTCTTCATCCCTAGCAGGCAATATCGACGAGTCCCACGACACAATACTCTGCCCAATTCACTTGTAAGTCACATCCTTTTTCAGGTGACTCAGTAATTCCTTAAGCCAACCTAATACCACTCCTCATAGCGTCCCTGATACCAAATCCTTCCATACCCAAGTTCCAAATTGTACCCAAAATCTGCATTCTCATCTACATCCTTACTGACTAATTTAATTCCCATTCAGTCTAATCAATATACTCCAAGAGATACTCATGACTGCCCAAGCTTATCCCTTATATAACACATTAACTTTCCTCAACAAATGCTCATCTGAATTTTCCTAAGAGACACACATCACCAAAAGCTATCCAATCCACTGGTCACTTCCGAGGAACTAACCTTGGGCTCTAAATGAATAAGATATCTCAGTCTTCCCTATCTTGATGGCCAACCCGTAAACCGAACCCCTTTCCTGTCCAAACCAGGAGCCATAAAACCACCAAAGGTTCTCATTCTTCTAATCACTGAGTAGCCACACTTACTAAATTTCCACAAATGAAAATATCATCACTTGTATCCCTTTCTTCTTAGATAATGAGGCCCCCTTTACTGCCCACGCGCAAACAACCATCTCCGAGTTTAACTCACAAATGACTTATCACTTCCAGCTACATTCATTTGTGCCATAACCCAAAGTGGATTGACCAACCCACCAAACTCGACAATATATGCTACCGCTATCTTGCCACTTTCGACATCCTTTTGCCACAAATGCCTAGTACGGCTACTCTGTCCCAATTTATCCTTCTCATATCACTAAGAACGGGATTAGCCACACCCATTCATTAATTGATTCGTGAACAAACCCAAGCCTTCCTCAAAACTAGAGGATAATACTTCCGTACAATAATTCTTGTCTGTTCCTCCTTAGTAACCTGCCTTTTTCATCCTTCCAATCCCTTCTATCAGACCTCACAGCCTGACTCATATGTCAGCAAACATATACCGCGAATCTCAGGGGTAGGTGGAGGATTCCAACCCCCCAACTATCATCCTCTATCCTTACCAAAACCAAAACTGAGTCCAATTAACCATTCTCAACACATACCCCCTTGCATTATTCTGTCTTCACCGACTAAGCCTCTCAGCCCTGATGTTTATACCCAAAACCATCTCAAGGGCAGATCCAAATAATCATAACGATCAAACACACATAAAGTATATCAAACACCAATATTATGCATAAATTATCAAATTTCTTTATCACTAGATGCGTTCATACCTATTTTATGCCTTCCATGCCAATAAATAGGTATAGCATATAAATTCAATTTAAACATATAATAACATGCAATCCATATATAATCATTATCCATGTACTCATCCACATGCAAGAGCAATGCTAATCAACATGATTTAATATCATCACACAGCAATCAAGGGCCAGGCCCAATCAGTATCTCATGCTCCCTATTAATCATACAATTTAATACACTCATATTTTATTCAAGCACTTAAGCATACAATTTCATGTATTCCACTACAAACCCTTGAGTCGAGCTTATCTTTAGCGGCGAGTGTACATGTGTCCAGCTAATCTTCAGGAACCCATAAACCCAGACGGCTCTGATACCAAGTTGTAACATCCTGGATAACCAAGTCCATTACACTGTGTGTTTAAAATAGTGCAAGACTTGCTAATCAAGTCATTAAAACAAAATGTGAATTCAACATCATCAATGGATTAGGAATAAAAGATTTTGGTCACAAATAGGCTATTTTATTGAAAATGACAGTTTAATACATGGACACTCAAAGTAGGGTTTAGATGACTTAGTTACAGCAAATTTCTAGAGTTACAAATAATTCAAGCCAATCTAATGGCAAAATATACATTTTAGGTTTCTGTCCCTGTACAATCCCTCGACCGTGGCGGCCGACCAGTTGGCAATGTACACCTCACCCCCAGAGCTCTCCAACTCATGGTTGATTCAGCCTACCCTTGCCTTTACCTGCACCACGTAGCACCCGTGAGCCGAGGCCCAGCAAGAAAGCATGATATCACAGCAAAACCAACATCATTGATCAAATATTCCACAATGCACAACCAGGAATTCAGCAATTCAAAACATTTATCCAATTAGTGATAACACTCAGTAGATTAACAGTTTATCATCCAGACAGTCAACCAATCTTATCTATAACACAATATTCACGTTCATAATCAACAAATTATCACATCCATCAAATAATATTCAGGGTCGGCGCCCTTAGTCGCACCCTCTATTTAACACATTGTGTAACGACCCAAATTCATTAATAAGGCTTAAGGGCCTCGATTAGTGTGCTTGGAGGGCATAATGGGAATTATGTGTGGTTTTAATGATTAAGATGCATGATTATGATTTTAAGCATGTTATATGACCATGTGTATTATGTTATGTGATAATTATGCTATGTGATTTGTACCACGTGGGTGTGGTGGTATAAGTGTTGTGCACGTGTCGAGACGGTCCTAGAAAGCTAGATAATGGTAACTGGTGATTTGGTAACTTGTGTAACTGTTAGTAACCATAGAGAGTAATAGGTTTTATTGGAAAAGTGGTAGAATTGTAATGTTAGTAAAAGGACAAGTGTGCCATTGAGGTTTAGCTAAAAATGGATATTTGAGGAAGGATAAAGTGGTCTTTTGGCAGTGAATAGATGAGCTTCAGCTGAGAGGAAAAGTTAATTATGTATAATACTTTGGGAAAATTGGTTTATGCTGAATATTGAGACCTAGAAATAGAGCAAAAGACAAGGAGAAGAAGGAAGCTGAATTTGGCTCTTGGAAGGAGAATCAAGGGGTTTGAAGTTATCAAAATCAAGCTTAGGCCAAGGTTATTCAGAGGTAAGGATTAGAACTCTTCTTTGTTGAATTTAAGTTTGGATTTTCAGAGATTGAATGTGGGAATTCAAGGATAGTTATGGCTGTTTGTGGAAATTCAACTTGAGGGGTTATAAGCTTGACTTGGAGCTGGAAGCAAGGAAGCTAGAGATTGGACTCTCCTTTCAAGGTAAGGATTCTGTGTAATTGCAAAGCTTATTTCTGTTGTGAATTAGGGAATTTTAAGTGTGGTTTGGGTTTAGGTTTAAGCTTTCAACTTTCTGGTTTGAGTTACTAAGGCATGGAACTCAAGAGTGAATTTTGGGAATGATTGTGTAATTGAGCTAGGGGATGACGTTTTTAGGTTGTTGTGTGGTCTATTAGGGGATTTGAGTTGGTTTTGGCGCTTAGGTATGAATTTAGGATGGTTTGGAATGATTTGGGTTCGGGAAAAACGTAAGGGAAAACCCAGAAATCTGGGTTCGCGAAGGAGTGCCGCGGCCCTGTTCTTGGGCGCCGCGGCGCGAGGCTGTTTTTGGGCAAAGCAAGCTCTCTGACTTTCTGGGTGCCGCAGCCCTATAGGGCTGCACCACGGCGCTAGGCCAATTTCAGGACATGGGATTTTGCAATTTTGAGCCTTTGCTCCGAGGGTTCGAGGGATGCCTTCGGTGCATTGTTTTAGGGATTTGGGAGTTCCGAGAGTGTGGGATTGGTTCCGGGAAGTAGTTTTGGATTGATTAGTGACAAAGGATGTTTCATTTGCATTGTGACTAGGTCTTTGGAGAGGCTTGGGGTAGAGGACCGTGCTCGCGGCTTCGTGGCATCAGAAACTAGTGTATTGAAAGGTAAGAAATTTGCACCCGGTTGTATGATTATGATGGGACTAAGTGCTCCCGAGAGTTGCATCGTTTCAATGTTGGTATTACGCCACGGGACATGTAAAAGCGGTCTAAGAGTGCCGTACATGATTTTAGCGAACGGTGCGCGGGTTGGCCTTTGGTAGCCAAGAACAACGAGATAACAGAGGGAGCAGCCTGAGGGCGCTAGCCCTAGTTATCACTTGTGAAGTGTGTATGTTATGAACTGATATGCCTAGTATGTGGAATACTTGTTTATACTGACTGATGATATATCTGAGTTTATGTGATGCAATGTGAGATGTTGACTTGTTTGCTAATTGTTCATGCTCTGTTGTTATTGTGTTTTCTTGCTGGGCATTGGCTCATGGGTGCTACGTGGTGCAGGTAAAGGCAAGGGTAAGCTAGACCAAGCCTGAGGTGGAGAGCTCCGAGGTGGAATGTACATAGCCAGCGGTTCGACCGCCATGGTCGAGGAGTGGACCAGGACAGGGATCACCTACTGCTTGTTTTGCCTTAGCATGGCCGGTTGTTGTATATAAACCTTGAGTCTTTTGTAAATGGTCTTTAAACTTAATATTTTTGGGATCCCATGTAATAGATGATACTTTCTAATGAAAATGTGGCTTTTGAGACCAAAACGCTTTTAACCCTAGTTCCTTTATAGTTTCAATGACACGATTTTATTTAAATGACTTGATTAGCAAGTCTGGCACTTTATAAACACACAGTGTAACGGTCTTGGCTATCCTGGGCGTTACAACTTGGTATCAGAGCGTCCTAGGTTTATGGGTCCTGAAGACTGGCTGGATATGTACATTCGCTGCGGGAGACAAGCTCAACTCAGGGTTTGGTAATTGTGTATGCATGATTATGTGCTTTAATTATTTGAGTGAGATATGATTGTTGATATCTATTCGATGAATAGGGAGCATGAGATACTGATAAGGCCTGGCCCTTGACTATTGCATGATGATATTGAGGCGTGCTTATTAGCATTGCTATGCATGTGGATGGATATTTGGATAAATGCTATACTTTGATTGCTTGTGAATGAGTGGAATTTCAGTGATGGATTATGGAAAGATTATTACCTTATCATCTTAGCCTAATTGTCGAGTCGTTGATTGCAGATTGACTTGAATACCTATGCGTTCAAGGAAATCCACACGACAAGCCAGCAGGTCTGGGGCTAGAGAGGATGACCAGGGCCCAACCCCTCCGCCAGTCCCTGAGAACTAGCAGCAGTTAATGGCAGAAATGCAAGCTCGGCTTCAGAGCCAAGACGAAAAGATCTGAATTATGCAGCAAGCTCCATCTGGGAGTGTTGCCCCTGCTGTGCCACCGGCACTGCGACTTGTGGTACAGCCAGTTGATGTTGGGAACAAAATGGAACCGTTGTATGAGCGGTTCAGGAAGCAACAGCCCCCGACCTTTGAGGGTGGTCCAGATCCACTGAAAGCTGAACAGTGGATGACTTTGATCACTACCATTCTTGATTTTATGAGAGTGGAAGGACATGACAGGGTGGACTGTGCCACTTATATGTTGAGGGATGATGCTCGAATCTAGTGGGAGGTGGCATCACAGACTAGAGAGGTTGCTACATTGACTTGGGAAGGATTTAAGGATTTGTTCAATCAAAAGTATTATAACATTGCTATCAGGGCAGCGAAAGTGAGTGAGTTCATGGGGCTGGTTCAGGGCAGTATGACAGTTACAGAATATGCCTTGAAGTTTGACAGACTCACGAAATTTGCACCAGATCTTGTGCCTACTGATGCAGCTAGGCAAGACAGATTTGTTAGAGGGTTGAATGCTATGATAGCCCGAGATGTAAGAATTACCACAGTCCCTGGAGTGACTACTTATGCCCAGGCTGTGGAGAGGGCTCTGACCGTTGAGGAAGCGGAGAATAGGATATGGAGGGATAGTGCAGCAAGAAGGGAGGGCCGCAGGGCGGTGCCTCCATATTTTGGTTCTAGTAGGGGCGGAGGCCCCAGTGATTTGAAAAGAAAGACTCCTGATGCTCCAATCGCTCCTAGGTTTAATGGGGGAGGTCGAGGTACTCAGGGTGGCCGTCAGGGAGGCGGTGATTCGTGGAGGACTTATCCAGAGTGCACGAGGTGCAAGAGACGCCATCCGGGCGAATGTCGGGCTAAGGCCTGTTATGTGTGTGGGGTGGTGGAACACCTCAGGAAAGATTTCCCGACGGTGAAGAAGGGAGAGACAGGAAAGGTGGACAGCTTGACTCCAGCACGAGTGTTCACCCTAACGCAGGCGAAGGCCGAGGCTAGTCCCTCGGTAGTGACAGGTCAGCTTTCTAGTGTTGGCACTCCCTTTACTGTTTTGATTGATTCTGGTGCTTCGCATTCATTTGTATCTGATAGGGTGATTGATAGACTGTGTAGGCCTAGTGAGTATAGTGCTTCAGGGTTTGGGACTATATTGCCTACAGGAGAACTGGTAGTATCTAGGAGGTGGATTAGAGCACTGCCAGTGTTAGTTGATGGTAGGGAGTTATCAGTAGACTTGATTGAGTTGAGTATGGAGGACTTTCACATGATTCTAGGTATGGATTGTCTGGTTAGATATGGGGCGACCATTGACTGTAGGAAGAAGATGGTAACTTTTGAGCCAGAGGGTGAGGATCCCTTCGTCTTTGTGGGAGCGGTGCATGGACCCCGCGTACCCAAGATATCCACATTGAGGGCCAGAGATCTATTACAGGGTGGATGTATAGGCTTCTTGGACAGTGTGGTGGATACCACCAGAGTTTCACTGGTTGGACCGGAGGACACCAGATTGGTTTGTGAGTTTTTGGATGTGTTTCCTGAAGATTTGCCTGGGTTGCCGCCGCGTAGAGAGATTGATATTTGTTATTGAGTTGGCACCAGGGACAGAGCCAGTGTCGAGGGCACCATATAGGATGGCACCGGCGGAATTGAAAGAGTTAAAGATACTGTTGCAGGAGCTTCTGGATTTGGGGTTCATCAGACCTAGCTACTCGCCATGGGGTGCTCCAGTTTTGTTCGTTAAGAAGAAGAACGGGACACTGAGGATGTGCATTGACTATCGAGAATTGAACAAGTTAACAATTAAGAATAAGTATCCCCTACCAAGGGTTGATGACTTGTTCGATCAGCTGCAGGGTAAGACGGTGTTCTCAAAGATTGATCTTCGATCTGGTTATCACTTAATTCCCATCATCTAATTGGTCACCAATTATATTTCACAATATCAAATCGTCTCCAATATATTCTCTAAATTCCCAGATACATCCCCAGGCTCACTCCGAGCCGGGTATAATTCCCCGCTGTGACTTTCCCGCTAAACCGCTTGTTAGGATCGCCTCGAGTAACAAGCTACGAACATACCCACATAATAATGTGGTCTCAACATTAGCCTACCAATATACACACAAGTATGCATTTACGCTCTCAATGAGCCAAATTACCATAATACCCTCGAAACAGAGTATATAACCCCATGCATGCCTTTATCATCATATAATAATATGACCCACATAATCATGCATATAATCATATAATAACACAGTAAATCAATTATGGCCCTCCCGGCCTCCTAATCAAGGTCCTAAACCTTATTAGGAAATTTGGGTCGTTACATATGATATCTGGCTATTTGCATTAACTCATGGAGGAAGCACTGAATTATTAGTTAGGAACGGCAATAGTGTTGAGCATTAGTTGTAAAGCTCTGACTTATCAATCATGATCGGCAATAGTGCTAAGTGTTGGTCAAAGAACATTGACTTATCAGTCAAGAGCGACAATAGTGCTGAGTGCTGGTCGTAAAGCTCTGACTTATCAGTTATGAGCGGCAATAGTGTTGAGTGCTAGTCGAAGAGCATTGACTTATCATTCAAGAGCGGCAATAGTGTTGAGTGCTAGTCGTAAAGCTCTGATTTATCAGTCATGAGTGGCAATAGTGTTGAATGCTGGTCGAAGAGCATTGACTTATTAGTCAAGAGCGGCAATATTATTGTGCGCTGGTCGTATTGGTTAGGCTAACCAAAAGCGTCAGGTACTTTTATACAGAGGATATGGGTAAGAGACCTAAGGTGACTTAATAGTCACATATCCTAGCATTGGTTTATTAGTCAAGAACGGCCTTAGCACGTTGAGTGCTGGTCATTGCTAGTTATGCTTATACAGAGGATATGGCTAAGAGACCTGAGGTGACTTAGTCACATATCCTAGCATTGACTTATTAGTCAAGATCGGAAATAGCACTGAGCACTGGTCAAAAGGCATTGACTTATTATTCAAGGACGGCATTAGCATGGTGAGTGTTGGTCGAATGGCACTGACTTATTAGTCAAGGACGGTAATAACACTCTGAATTCTGGTAGTAAGGCATTGACTTATTAGTCAAGCAGAGCAATAGCGAGCTAAGCGCTAGTCCAGATGATCTAGCCTAACTAGAAGCGTATCATACACTTGACTGATCTATTGATCGAACACAACCTAGCACCAAATACGCTAGATCAGCTTGAAAGCTGGTTACATAGAGGATAGGGCACAGGGTCCCATGGTGACTTATCAGTCCCATATCCTAGGGCGTCGAGCCAAAATGACTTCATAATCATTATTTGTAATTGCCAGCATGCATGAGTAGGGTTATTAATACTAGGCATGCTAATTATGATTTGGTGACACGTTATTAACTGCTTATGAGCATTTTTAAGTTTTCTTGCTGAGCCTCGGCTCACGGGTGCTATGTGGTGCAGGTAAAGGTAAAAGAAAGTTGGACCATCCTTGAGTTGGAGAGCTTACGTGACGATGTGTACATATGCGGCTGCTTGACCACCATGGCTGAGGGTTTAAAGAGGAACTAGGGTTAAACCCTTTTTTGTCGCTTAAGTCGGCTGGTTGTATATCTTTTATTGTAATTAACATTTTAAATGTATTTTGGGATCCCATGTATACAGTAAACATTTTAGTGAAACGTTTGTATCGTTGACCAAAAATTTTAACCCTAAATTGTTGATCACATTTAGCTACATGATTATGGCCAAATGACTCATTTAGCGAGTTTAGCACTATTTATAATACACAGTGTAATGGTCCCTGGGTAGTAGGGTGTTATAGTATTGGATATAAGAGATGTATCTGCTAAATTGATGAAAGAAGTGGAACGAGCTAGTATAGAGTTTATCGTGGGGGGATTATCAAACCTTACTCTATACTTCACTCTGCTAGAAAGAATTAAAGAAGGACAGAATAAAGACCTGCAAATACAAAAGTATAAACAAGGGAATCAAGATGGAAGTAACAAGGATTTCACCTTTAGTGACAGTAGGACAGTGTATACAATAGAGCAGTATGTGAACATGTATATGTAGGAAATTTTGAGACTTTATGGAGTACCAAAGTTGATAGTTTCATATAGGGACCCAAAACTCACATGCAATTCTTGGAATGATTGCAGAAAGTGATGGGTACTATGTTGAAGTTCAGTACAGCATTCCATCCTTTGATAGATGGACAGACAGAAAGAACAATACAGATTCTGGAATACATGCTTAGAGTATGTGTATTGGATTTCAATGGGTCATTGAGCAAGTACATTCCACTGATATAGTTCTCATATAACAATAGTTACCATCCAACAATTGGAGTAGTACCGCACGAGATGCTCTACAGAAGAAAGTGTAGATCGCCAATTCATTGGGATGAAATGGGAAAAAGTAAATATTTATTCCTGAAAATGGCACAAGAAGTGAATGAAGCTATTTCCAAGATAATAGATCGCATGATTGCTTCAGAAGATCGACAAAAGAGCTATGATGATCCTAAACGTAGGCATGTAAAGTTCCAAGTTGGAGATTATGTATTCCTTCATGTTTCACCTATGAAGGGAATCAAAAAGTTTGGCCAGAAAGGAAAGTTAAGTCCTGGATTTGTTGGACCATTCGATATTTTGGAGAGAATCAGACAAGTGGCTTATACGCTAGTGGGAGTGCATACTGTTTTTCATGTGTCCATGTGATCCAAGTACATATCTGACCCGTCTCATATTTCTTAGTTATGAGATGTTGAATGTGCAAGAATACCTTTCTTACAAAAAACAAAAACAATTAAAATTCTGGAAAAGAAGGAAAAAGGGTTACGGAATAACATGATCTGGTTAGTCAAGGTTCTTTGGAGGAACGACCCTGTAGAAGAAGTAATGTGGGAGATGGAATTGGCTATGTTTGAGCAATACCCAAAATTGTTCATATAAATTTTGAGGACAAAATTTCTTTTTAGGAGGGGATAGTTGTAATATCCGCTTCCTTTAGTAAAGGGTATTTTGGTAATCTTTTTTGGGCCAAGGTATTATGGTAATTTCTATGTTTTATGTGATACATAATTTAAACAATGATATGCATGATTTATATGTATGTTTTATTTTATATGAATTTGTTAGTCTACCCACACACGTGTTTCTTCAAGTATTATGGGCCAAAATGTGATAGTAGTTGAGTTATGGGGGTTAAAGTAGAAATATGAGTTTTATGGTAGAAAGTGTAATTAAGAAAAGTCATAACTATTAGCTTAAGTAGGAATTACAAAATTGTGCTTAAGTAATTACGGAGGAAAATTAGAGAATGAATATAGTATGGTAATGTAACGATTCCAATTTACTAATAAGGCTTATGGGCCTTGATTAGTGTGTCGGGAGGGCATAACTGGATTATATGTGATTTAAATGATTAAAACCATGTTTAAATGACTATTTGAATATATGTGATGCATGAAAATGTGTATTAGTATGCATGTAAGCGCTAATTAGGTTAGAAGGGCATATTCGTAATTTTGGCCTGTTGAGGGCATAACTGTATAAAACTGTGATAAATTGTTGAGACCACATTATTATGTGGATATATTTGTAGCTTGTGACTCGAGCCGATCCTAGTGAGTGGTTTAGCGAAAAAGTTATGACAGGGATTTATACCCGGCTTGGGGCGAGCCTAGGGGTATTTCTGGGAATTTAGGAAATATATTGGAGTCTATTTTGATATTGAGGAATATAATTGGTGATTAGTCAGGTGCGGGAAGTAAGCATTAAATATTAGAGACATTCGAGGAATTAGCGGGAATTGGGTGTAATGACTAAAATGCCCTTAGGAGGTTTAAAAGCTTAGTTTTAAATGGGAGGGAAAATTGGTCATTTGAGTTAAAAGCAGGGATAAGTATTATAATGTTGTATGCCTTAGTGGGATGTGTAGAAAGTGGTAAAAGTCTGAAGTAAAAAGAAAAGAAAAAAAAGGAAAAGAATGAAGGGAAAATAGGGCACTACTCTCTTATACGGCTTGGGGTTTCTTCTTCAATCCTTGGGGTCTTTTGGAGCTAAAATTCAGAGGAGCTCTTGGCTAACGCTTTGCACTTGAGACCTTGATCAAGTTTGTGAATTCAGCAAGGGTTAGGCATCCAATTAAGGTGAGGTTTTGAGGTAGTTACTCAGTTTCTGGTTCTTAGAGTTAATATGGATTTTGAGCTAGTTTTGGTGGGAATTCTAGGGAATTAAGAATGAATTTTTGAGGAGTGAAAGCTAAGGAAGAGTGGAGGATATCCTAAGGTTGAACTTCTCTGTTGAAGGTAAGAAATTCTGAACTTGGTCACTTGAATTATGTGGTTTCAGTTGTTTTTCTTGTTGAGTTTTTGAGCTCTAAGTTCAGCTATGGTGATTTCTTTGATTTGGGGTGCATGTGATTGAGTTTTGTACGGTTGGGACTTATGGGGTGAGATATAGATATTGGTAGGTTCGTTTTGGAGTTTGGTTATGGTTTGGAAGGATTTTGGAAGGTTTTGGCTTGAGGAAGTTCGAAGAGGAGAAGTCTGGGTATTGTCTGGCTGTAACTACCGTTGTAGCGCTAGCCTTAGGGCGCTACAGCGCTAGGCTTGGGTGTCTGGGAGCTTGTTGGCTCTGTTTTTAGCGCTGTAGCACCCACTTTAGGGCGCTGTAGTGCTACCCTATTCCCAGGAAGGGATTTTTGGGTTATTTCTTAGGGTTTTTGCTCGGGGGCTTGGGGTTTGATTCCACCACCCCGTTTGGTGGAATTAGGACTTCCCGAGGGCTCGAGATTGGTCCCAAGGCTAGGTTTTGGATTTGAAGTCTTGTGTGGTTCTAACTTGTGACCGTGACTAGGTGTACGCTAGGGCTCAGACGGGATCGTGCTTGAGGGTTGAATTGAACAAAGCTATCAGAATCTAAAGGTAAGAAACTCACCCGGTTATGTGTTAATGATGGGACTAAGAGCTCCCTATATTTATGAATTGTGTCATATATGGTATTATGCCATGGAACATGTGATGATCAGCCTAAGAGTGCCAAAATCAATATTTGTGCATAGGGCGCGGCTCGACCACTGGTAGCTGAGGACAGCTTAATATTCACTGAGCTCGGTTTAAGCGGCCGGAGTAAGTGGGATAAATAGAGGGTGCGGCCTAAGGGCGTTAACCCTGGTTATCATATGTAAATTGGTTATTAGTATGAAATGATGTGCTTGGTATGCTGAATACTTGATTATTGTGAATACTTGGATCGTTGAGTATATGAATATACTGAATGAGTTATCTGGTTGTTTTGTTAGATAATTATGCTATGCTATTGTGTTTTCTTGCTGGGCCTTGGCTCTCGGGTGCTACGTGGTGCAGGTAAAGGCAAAGGCAAAGTGGACCAGTCCTGAGATGGAGATCTTTGGGGCTAAATGTGCATAGTCAACCGATCAGTCGCCACAGCCGAGGTGTGGTACAAGACAAGGAAAGCCTAATTGTCTGTTTTGCCTTAGAGTGGCTAGTATCTATATTTTAATCCTGAAATTTTGTAATCTGTCTTTTAACTTTACTACTTCTGGGATCCCATGTAAGAAAATGTTTAATTACAAGAAATGGAAATTTTGAGACCAAAATCTTTTAACCCTAGTTCAACTGTAGTTTCAGTGACATGTTTCTAACTAAATGACTTGATTAGAAAGTCTTGCACCCTTATAAACACACAGTATAACGGTCTTGGCTATCCAGGGTGTTACAACTTGGTATCAGAGCGTCCTAGGTTTAAGGGTTCCTGAAGACTGGTTGGACATGTACATTCACCGCGAAAGACAAGCTCGACTCAGGGTTTGGTAATTGTGTATACATGATTATATGCTTAAATGAATAGAATGGAATATGACTGATGATATCTGCTTGATTTATAGGGAGCATGAGATACTGATAGGGCCTGGCCCTTGACTATTGCATGATGATATTGAGGCATGCTTATTAGCACTGCTATGCACGTGAATGAAAATATTTGGATATTTGGAAAAACTTTTATAACTTGATTGGTTGTGAATGTTTGAGTCCCAGTGGTGGATCATGAAAGGATTATTACCCTATCATCATAGTCTGACCGTCGAGTTATTGATTGCAGATTGACTTGGATAATTATCCATCCAAGAAAATCTACGTGACTAGCCGACACCAGGTCTGAGACTAGAGATGATGATTAGGGCCAGATCCCTCCGCCAGTCCCTGAGAACTGGCAGCAACTTATGACCGATATGCAAGCACGGCTACAGAGCTAGGATGAACAAATACGAATTCTACGACAGCAGGCTCCATCAGGGAGTACTGCCCTTATTGTGCCACCTACAGTGGTACCAGCGGTATAGCTAGTAGAGGTTGGGAACAGATGGGAACCGTTGTATGAGTGGTTCAGAAAGCAGCAGCCCCCGATCTTTGAGGGAGGACCTGATCCACTGAAGGCCAAACAGTGGATGACTATGATTACTACTATCTTGGATTTTATGATGGTAAAGGGACATGACAGAGTGGCCTATGCCATATATATGTTGAGAGAGGATACTCGTATCTGGTGGGAATTGGCATCACAGACCAGAGACATTACTGCTTTGACTTAGGAAGGATTCAAGGACCTATTCAGTCAGAAGTATTATAACGTTGCCATTAGGGCAGCGAAATTAAATGAGTTTGTGGGGTTGGTTCAGGGCAGCATGATAGTTACAGAATATGCCCTGAAATTTGACAGACTTGTGAAGTTCGCACCAGATCTTGTGCCTGCTGATGCAGATAGGCAAGACAGATTTATCAGAGTGCTTAATGTTATGATAGCCCGAGATGTGAGGATTACAACAGTTCCTGGAGGGACAACTTATGCCCAGGCTGTAGAGAAGGCTCTTACCGCTGAGGAAGCGGAAAATAAGATATGGAGGGAGAGTGGAGCAAGGCGGGAGGGCCACAGGGTGGTGCTCCCATATTCTGGTAGGGGCGGAGGCCCCAGTGATTTGAAGAGAAAGAACCCTGATACTTCGACTGCTTCTGTTCCTGATAGGAGGAGTTGAGGTACCTAGTGTGGCCGCCAGGGAGGTGGTGATTCATGGAGGAGTTATCCTGAGTGCACGAGGTGCGGAAGACACCATCCGGGCGAATGCCGGGCTAAGGCATTTTATGTGTGTGGGGTGGTAGGACACCACAAGAAAGACTGCCCGATAGTGAAAAATGGAGATGCAGGGAAGGTGGACAGCTTGACTCCAGCTCGAGTGTTCACCCTGACGCAGGCGAAGGCCAAGGCTAGTCCCTCGGTAGTGACAGGTTAGCTTTCTAGCACTGGCTCTCCTTTTACTGTATTGATTGACTCTGGTGCTACACATTCGTTTGTTTCTAGTAAGGTGATTGATAGACTGTGTAGACCTGGTGAGTATTATACTTCGGGGTTTGGGACTATTTTACCTACAGGAGAACTGATAGTTTCTAGGAGGTGGATTAGAGCACTGCCAGTGATGGTTGATGGTGGGGAATTGTCAGTAGACTTGATTGAGTTAAGTATGGAGGACTTTGATATGATTTTAGGTATGGATTGGTTTGTTAGATATGGAGCTACTATTGACTGCAGGAAGAAGATGGTGACCTTTGAGCCAGAGGGCGAGGATCCCTTTGTCTTTGTGGGAGCGGTGCATGGACCCCGCGTACCCAGGATATCGGCGCTGAGAGCCAGAGATCTGTTACAAGGAGGGTGTATAGATTTTATGGCTAGTGTGGTGGATACCACCAGAGCTGCGACAACAGGACCGGAAGAGATCAGATTGGTTTGCGAGTTCTTGTATGTGTTTCCTGAGGACTTACCTGGGTTTCCGCCACATAGGGAGATTCAGTTTTTCATTGAGTTGGCACCAGGGACAGAACCAGTATCAAGGGCACCGTATAGAATGGCACCGGTAGAACTGAAGAATTGAAGATACAACTACAGGAGCTTCTGGATTTGGGGTTCATCAGGCCTAGCTACTCGTCGTGGGGTGCTCTAGTTTTGTTTGTGAAGAAGAAGGACAGGACTTTGAGAATGTGTATAGACTACATGGAATTGAACAAGTTGACTATCAAGAATAAGTATCCCCTACCAAGGATTGATGACTTGTGTTCTTGAAGATTGATCTTCGATCTGGTTATCACCAGCTGAGGATCAAGGACGAGGACGTACTGAAGACGGCCTTTCGAACGAGGTATGGGCACTATGAGTTTCTGGTCATGTCGTTTGGTTTGACCAATGCCCCAACAGCCTTTATGGACCTAATGAACAAAGTGTTCAAGGACTTTCTGGATCAGTTCATTATTGTCTTCATCGACGAAATCTTAGTGTACTCCAGTTCAGAGGCAGAGCACGAGATTCATCTTTTACAGGTTTTGTAGAGGTTGAGGGAGCATCAGTTGTACGCCAAGTTTAAGAAATGTGAATTTTGGTTACCAGAAGTGACATTCCTTGGACATATTTTTTGTGCAGATGAGATTAAGGTGGAGGCAGATAGGGATTGGGAGAGGCCAAGGAACGCCTCGAAGGTGTGGAGTTTTCTTGGTCTAGCAGGTTACTACAGACGATTTGTGGAAGGCTTCTCGACGATAGCGGCACCGATGACAGAGTTGACATGGAAGAATTTGAAGTTTATCTAGTCAGACAAGTGTGAGAACAATTTCCAAGAGTTGAAGCGACGACTTATTACCGCGCCTGTGTTGAGTCTTCCTTCGGGGGAAGGGAAGTTTACTGTCTACTGCGATGCGTCGAGGTTGGGTTTGGACTGTGTGTTAATGCAAAATGAGAAGCGCGTCACGACAGCTGAAAGAGTATGAGCAACGGTATCCTACCCATGATTTTGAGTTAGCAGTAGTGGTATTCGCATTGAAGGTTTGGCAGCATTACCTATATGGGGAGAAGTGCGAGATATACACCGATCACAAGAGCTTGAAGTACTTTTTCACACAGAAGGACCTGAACATGAGGCAGAGACATTGGCTAGAATTGGTGAAAGACTATGATTGTGATATTCTTTACCATCCGGGGAAAGCCAATGTAGTGGTGGATGCATTGAGCCGGAGAGGCCCAAGTCAGTTGTATAGTACCACCTAGATCTCGAGAGGGTTAGATGATGAGATGGTCAGAGCAGGGACATAATTGGTGGTGGGCCGGTTGGCAAATATTACTCTATATTTGACCCTGCTAGAGCGGATTAAAGAATGGCAGTTGGTAGACGCTCAGTTACAGGAGGTTAGAAAGAATGTCTTAGCGGGAGTAGCTAAGGACTATTCTATTTCTGAGATTGGTTTGCTTCGGTATCAGGGACGGATTTGTGTTCCAACTGATGAGGGGATCAGACGAGAGATACTGGATGATTCACACACGACACCGTACTCACTTCACCCGGGTACCACGAAGATGTATCAGGATCTACAGACGTTATATTGGTGGCCCAGGATGAAGAAGGATGTGGTGGAGTACGTAGCCAGATGTTTATCCTGTCAGCAGGTGAAGGCTGAGCATCAGCGACCGGGAAGGTTGCTTCAGCCTTTGGGTATTCCCGAGTGGAAATGGGAGGATATTACGATGGATTTTGTGGGAGTTTTACCCAGAATAGTAGGGCTTCATGACTCGGTGTGGGTGATAGTGGACAGATACACCAAGTCAGCCCATTTTCTTCCAGTGAGGTCAACATATACTATGGATCAGTATGCAGAGTTGTATGTGAGGGAGATCGTACGTCTCCATGGGGTTCCTAAGTCTATAGTGTCAGATCGGGATCCTATCTTTACCTCCAAGTTTTGGGGTAGTTTGCAGAAGGCTATGGGGACTCAGTTCAAGTTCAGCACAACCTTTCATCCTCATACTGATGGACAGTCTGAGAGGACGATTCAGGTGTTGGAGGATATGCTCAGAGCGTGTGTGATCAACTTTGAGGGATCATGGAGTAAGTATCTCCTGTTGATTGAATTTTCATATAACAATATTTACCGGTCAACGATTGGAGTGGCTCCCTATGAGATGTTATATGGGAGGAAATGTAGGTCACCCATTCATTGGGATGAGATGGGTGAGAGGAAGTATTTGGGGCTAGATATGGTTCAGAGGACAAATGAAGCTATAGAGAAAATCCGAGCTAGGATGCTCGCCTCACAGAGCAGATAGAAGAGTTATGTTGATCCCAAGCATAGAGACGTGGAGTTCCAGGCTGGGGACCACGTATTTCTCCGAGTTTCACCATTGCGAGGGGTGAGGAGGTTCGGAGAGAAGGACAAGCTAAGCCCTAGGTTCATCGGACCTTTTGAGATCTTGGAAATGATCGGTCAGGTGGCTTACAGGTTAGCCTTGCCACCATCGTTGTCAGGAGTTCATGAAGTATTCCATGTTTCTATGCTCCGGAAGTATGTCTCAGATGCGACACATGTATTGAGGTATGAAGACTTGGAGTTGCAGATAGATTTAGCTTATGAGGAGCAACCAGATCAGATTTTAGATTGGAAAGATAAAGTACTACGGAATAAGACGATTCCTCTTGTTAAGGTTTTATGGAGGAATAGTAGGGTCGAGGAGGCGACGTGGGAGCTTGAATCAGCAATGCGGGATCAGTATCCCGAGTTGTTCAGGTAAATTTCGAGGACGAAATTCTCATTAGGAGGGAATAGTTGTAACGACCCAAATTTACTAATAAGGCTTAAAGGCCTTGACTAGTGTGTCGGGAGGGCATAACTGGATTATATGTGATTTAAATTATTAAAAGCACATTTAAATAACTATTTGAATATCTATGATGCATGACTATGTGTATTAGTATGCATGTAGGCGCTAATTAGGTTAGAAGGGCATATTCGTAATTTTGGCATGTTGAGGGCATAACTGTATAAAACTGTGATAAATTGTTGAGACCACATTATTATGTGGATATATTTGTAGCTTGTGACTCGAGGCGATCCTAGTGAGCGGTTTAGCGAAAAAGTTATGGCAGGGATTTATTCGCGGCTTGGGGCGAGCCTAGGGGTATTTATGGGAATTTAGGAAATATTTTGGAGTCTATTTTGATATTGAGGAATATAATTGGGGATTAGTCAGGTGTCGGGAAGTAAGTGGTAAATATTAGAGACATTCAAGGAATTAGCGGGAATTGGGTGTAATGACTAAAATGCCCTTAGGAGGTTTAAAAGCTTAGTTTTAAATGGGAGGGCAGATTGGTCATTTGAGTTAAAAGCAGGGATAAGTATTATAATGCTTTATGCCTTAGTGGGATGTGTAGAAAGTGGTAGAAGTCTGAAGTAAAAATAAAAGAAAGAAGGGAAAACAGGGCACTACTCTCTTGTACGGTTTAGGGTTTCTTCTTCAATCCTTGGGGTCTTTTGGAGCTAAAATTTAGAGGAGCTTGTTGACGGTGAGAACTCGTCAACTAAGTTGAATTGGAAAAAGTTATCAAGTAAGGATCCTCAATAAAAAAGCTGTAGAAATCTAAGTAACAACTCAAGAACAATGACAGAATAACAATGGAGAAATCAATCTTTCATTCACTATCAAGCCTTTGCTACAGTAAATTTTCCAACCCCCCTTCAGGTGGGGTTAGAGTTCATTTTATAGTAGGCTGTAATGGCCCTGGGTACATGGTGGTCCTGGGGACCAAAGGGGTACATAAGTACTCTGTCAAGAGAGTGGCTTCAGAGGTTGTGGTCGTACATCCAGTACAGGGGCAGGTGTCAGGAGGACGCCTCCACCACTTGTCCGCACCCATGTCTGATGAGTGGTGACAGGCATAGTGGCGCAGGTGGTAGTGGTGTCGACTCTGACCCCTGGCCGTAGACGTACGGGCCATCACTCTTATTCCAACACTCCCACTGGTACAGGTGTCCGTACTCAGTACTAGATCGTACAAGTATGTTCCATTCGACTCGTACTGGAGCCTCTAAGCATAGGGGTCTCAAGGTGTAAGGAATGGGACCCTTGGTGCGTGTAATGGTCGTGGCATGAGGTGGGGATCTTAGGTCCTTGGCACGAGATGCCTGAAGTACCACGAGGTCACCCACGAGCCTAGGCGATAGGCATGTGGCCTTGACGGATGTCTAAGGATGCGTGGGGAGACGCCTTCCTTGCGACCCCCTTGGTGGTGGGGCTCCCTTAGTGCATGGCTTCACTTGCATGGCCACCAGGTGGTGTGGCTCCTATTCCTTCGCGACGCCCCCTTGGAAGGCCTATTGATGGCGCGGCTCCCTAGCTTCTCACGAGGCCATCCTCCTCTCGCGTGGCCATGTGATGGTGTGGTTCGCTCGAGGCGCGAGGCCGAACGTCTGCTGAGGTGCGAGGCTACGGTGCCGGGGCGCGATGCCGAGGGTTCTCCAGCGAGGCCACGCAGGCCTGGACGTGAGGCGGGGCGCGCATTAGGGGCCTCGCTCGGACGCGAGGCGGGCGCGCGCATCAGAGGCCTTGCTCGGACGCGAGGCGGGGCACGCATCAGGGGCCTCGCTCAGACACGAGGTGGGCGCGCGCATCAGGGGCCTCACTCGAACACGAGGCGGGGGGCGCATCAGGGGCCTCGCTTGGACGCGAGGCGGGCGCGCGCATCACGGGCCTCGCTCGGACGTGAGGTGGGGGCTCACTCAAACACGAGGCGGGGCTCGCATCAGGAGGAGGTGGCTCCTCGCTCGGACGCGAGGCCACGCGAGGCCGATGCTGCTGGGGTGTGAGCTTGGGCACGCGGGGCAGTCTCGCGGGGCTTGGTTCTTTTATGGGCGCGGAATACTGAGCGTCTACACTTGCCCCCCAGTCTAGGAGAGGACCTTTAGGTGCTCTTGTAGACTATTCACATTGATTCTTATAAATAGGCCTTCATGCATGGCCTAATATTTTCACCTTACTTCTTTGGCTTATTGGTTTGGAGAGCCCTTCCTTTTTCAAGAGGTAAGGGGTTCAATCCTTCACAACCTCATTTTTTCCATAGCTTCTTTTATTTTATTTTTTCAATTCATTTTCATCACTTTTTATCCATTTTTTATTTTTTTTTTACATATGAGCTAATTTTTTGGAGTATCTATTTGGTGGCTAACACATCTTTCTGATCCATTCTTGCAGACGCATATTTTCGACCCTTTGGTGCTTTTCGCCCCTCGACCTCCTTTTGACCCCAACTTCACTCTCTTAACCGCTTGAGGTATATTTTCTCTCCCTCTCCTTTTTTTTCTTTTATCGGGTCCAAACTAGCATTACTCGGGATGGGTTACCTTAGCCTGAGCTTGTAGTGAGTTTGACCATATACATGCCCCTCTTTTTTATACCCTGTAGTGGGCCATTTAGGATGCTTGCATCTAGAGATATTAAGCCTATTCCTCTGTGTTTTGTAGCCATCCCCTCATTTATACGCGAACCCCTTTTTGCTTTCGGGACGAGGTCTCATGGCCAGTGACGGCCCATCCGACATACCTCCGGGGGCTGAATTTATTGACCTGTCCTCAGACTCAGAGTCCCCTGAGGGCAATCCTCACCAAGACTATGGCTCCTTAAGGCAGGCCCGCATCCGCCACCTTGAGTACATTGCTGAACTTAGGCGCAAAATTTGGGTAGTGGAGAGCGAAATTGACTCGGTGTCGAGAGGAGACGGAGGACCTTCACCCCCAGACCTTATTGACCATATAGTGTGCCTTAGGATGACCCTTTTTGAATTACAGTGGGAGTTAGAGTTTATGGAGGGAAACCTTCCACCCGAACCTCCCATCCCATCCTCGCCTGATGGCGGTCATGGGGCTGCTACCGCTTCTCCTCAGCCCCTAGTCTCAGTTTTTCCTAGCTTAGCGCTTCCGCCATCGCTCCCTCGATGGAAAACTCTTGCTAGGAAGAAAAAATGGAGGGTCAAGTGTTCTGTCTCTTCCTCACATTTTTCTTTTGATTTTGCAGATATGCTGAAGGCATGCCGACAGGTATCTATCCAGGAACAGGACGACGCCCCTTTATTGGCGTCCAGGCTGGTGTCGCATGTGTCCGCGAACAAATTGAAGGAAATCGTGAAGGGCTATCGTGTTCCCCTGGAATACACCTTATATGCTCCTCAGGAGGCATGCCGAGCCGACCGCCTTAGGAAGGGTCTTGTGGCTTTGAGCGAACACATTTTAAAGGCGGGTGGCACCATTCCCTTGCACCCGTTTTTCATCGCGGTTCTCAACTATTTCGACCTGGCCCCTCTTCAGCTGTCACCCAACAGTTGGTTGACCCTAAGTTGTCTTTTTGTTTGGTTCAAGGAACGGGTTGAACGCGCCCCAACGGCACAAGAGGTGCATTTCCTATACAACCTCACGGGATCCCCCAAGTCCAAGGGCTTCTACTATCTACAAAAGGCCAATAACGAGCTCCCCTTGATAGAGGGCTCAGTGTCCAATCTAGGGTCTTGGAAGCAAGACTTTTTCTTCGTAGAGGGCCCTCTCTCTGTCTGTGATCACTTTCGCGCCACTTCAGTAAGTACCCTAGTCCTTCTTTTCTTCTTATTAGAACTTACTGTTTTGTACTCATGCTTGTACTAACACTGGCATGGATCATGCAGAGCAATTTGCTGTTCCTTCGGTCATTGAGTCGGAGGCGAAGACCATGAATGACCTCATTAATGCTGACTCCACCATGAAGAAGGCGGCATTCTTATTTACTATGGCAAATCTCAACCGCCACCAGCTGTCCCCAGTCTCTGACCCCAAGCTCCTGTGGTCAATTACTGGGTCTAAGAAGACAATGGCTACGTCAGCTGAGCCGTTCCTAGATGATGCTGAGGCCGAGGAGGAGCCGGAGGAAGCCCCCCTTGAATGTGGGGAATCTCACCAGCGACCCCTGTCCCCCGGGGGATGCCCCCCTTATGACTCCTACGACCAGGACATGGCCTTCCAACCTCAGGACCAGCATGTCGCACCGGGGTGTTATGCTTCCCCTGGACCTGATGGCTGCGACGCCTTCCCTCAGGTTCCTCTTGACATTGGATCACGGGGGCTGATTATGTCGACCTTGCGGATCACCCGAGCACCCTAGGTAAAATTCCCATGCTTAAAATCCCAAAAACCATAATCTCCTTAAGGGCCACGGCTCAGGCTCCCTATGCCACGGCATGGCCCCAACTAGAGGCTCATCCTCGCCCAGAACAAGACACGGGCCGCAGCCCGACCCCTTCAACCCAGAAAAACCACCATTTTTTACTCTCAAATCTCACTCAAAACCATCCAAAACTATCACAATTCCACAACTCAATTATCACGAAACTTCTAACACGATTCCAACAACACAACCCAGCAAAAACTTAGCCTAGAAACTCACCAAAATCCCACTTCAATCTCTAAAACCCAAAAGCTTAAAAACATCAAAACCAGTCAAGAAAACACTAAGATTCAGTTCATTAAATCATAAATTCGAGCTTACCTTCTCTGATGAACCAACTCTCTAAGAAATTTCTGAGCTAACTTCCAAGTTCCAAGCTTCAATTCAGTCCTTCAATGTTAAAACCCAGAAACATCTCAAAACTTAGCCATAACCACATAATTTAACCACCATGCATAAAGCTCATGGCTTACCTTAATTCTTGATTGAATCATCAGCTAATCCCTGAGCTAATCTCCTAAATCACAGCTCTAATTCTCTTAATTTCAGCCAAGTTCTTCTTGGTTCCTTATGGTTTTCTTTGAGAGAAAAAGAGATGAGGAGGGAAGGTCGGTTTAGCTATTTATTCTACCATTTTCTAAAGTTTTGTCCATCTATCCTTAAGCAATTAAGTCAATCCCGAGGCTCGGGGTACCGGAAACGTCCCCGAGGGTAAAATGGTAAAATTCCCCAGTATTCTCACCTAAGCTTCCTAACCTCAAATATATCTCCAATTATTTATTTCTGCAACCCAATAACCCAAATGACCATCTAATACCCGAAATACCCCTTGACTTGCCTCAGGTCAAGTATTAAATCCTGTTGTGACTTTCCCGCTAACTAGCTCCCTAGGATCGCCTCAAGTTGCACACTGCAGATTTACCCACATAATAATGTGGTTCTCACAATTATAGCATATAATCACATTTACATTCATATAGCCATACAAGCATGCTTATCATAGAATCATGCATTAAACTATTTAATTCACACATAAACCAACTGTGCCCTCCCGGCACGCTAATCAAGGCCCTTAAGCCTTATTAGTGATTTTGGGTCGTTACAACTTATTAGTCACTTTTGATAAAAAAAAAACTTTATGGTTTCTACTTTGTATAAAAAAAGTATAAAAAGTTATTTATTTATCATTTTAATTATTGTTTTTATTTTTGCAGCATATTAATGTTTTCTTTTATAATTTCAGGAAGAAGATAAAGTATGACAAGAGTACCAATATTGCAGTAAATACTACTGATTGCTTTTTTGCAATTCGTATTTTTTAGTTGTATGGGGATTTTTTGAGTAATGGTGAGAATGTTAAATATGTGCATGGGAATAGTAAGGTTGTTTCATATATAATTGGGCATCGTATGTTTCTTGCTATAGAGGGATATGTCTTCACTATGTTTTACTTCCAGTTAATGTATCTTCTTTGGCATGTTTGGTTTTGACTATCTTTGATATTAGGACTAGCTATTTGAAAGTGTGTAATTCCTTGTAATCTGGTAAATTTAGGAACTTACACAACTTTGTATACTCATTTGGATTATCTTTCCTATCTTGTTGTCGCTTGTGGAATTTTATGAGCGTAGGCAAGATATCGACAAGACAATTGAGGCTTTTAAAGGAAAGAGTCCTACTGATCTACTAGAGGTTCTTATAGTTGATGGCTTGCCGCAACAGAATTTATGGTAACTTTATAGTTTCTTTTTATGTTTCAATGTTTTTCTAGTTTTTTTTATTGTAAATGATTTTTTTCTATGCATTTTTGTGTGCATTGATTGTGGTATTTTCACTGTAAAGTATGTTGAATACTTCATCCATGAACTACTTCATAATATTCCAAAACCATTGGATGTAGACTTTTTTCAAAGAAAGTTGTTTGTACATGTAATGAGGAAGGAATTAAATGGCTACACTTCTTATTCTGAGACTTCTGGAAGGATGCCAAAATAGTTGAAGGATCCAAAAAATGTAGGGGATGGTTGTTGGGAACTTTTGTTTTTTTATGCAGTTTGTAGGATTTTGGACTTGCTAGTTCTTATCTAGTAAACCTTTATGTAGTTGCTAGTTTTTATCTGGCAAACTTTTTATTTTGGAATCTTGCTTAGGATCTTTTATTTCTTTTTGAATTATGTAGTGAAGGATATATATTGTAACGCCCTAGATAACCAAGACCATTACACTGTGTGTTTAAAATAGTGCAAGACTCACTAATCAAGTGGTTTGAACATTAATGTGTTTCTAGAGTCAAGTGACAGGTTAGGGTTAAAAGATTTTTATTGTAAAATGGTCAATTTTCATTAAAATAAGAGTTTGGTACATGGGATCCCAAAAATAAGATTTACATGGCGGATACAACCCTCAAAAATTAATACAACAGTGGCCAGTCTAATTGGCAAAATACAAGTTTGAGCTCTAGTCCCTGCAATTCCCTCGGCCGTGGCGGTCGAGCAGCTGCCAATGTACACTCCGCCCCCAGAGCTCTTCAACTCATGGCTGGTCCAGCTTTCCTTTGCCTTTACCTGCACCACATAGCACCCGTGAGCCAAGGCTCAGCAAGAAAACAATAATCAACAAGCATAGACAACAAGAGAATATACATAGCAAACTTTAGATCAATTAGTTCAATTAACAGTAGAATACAAGTTCTAAAATAGGCAGCGATAATAGTTCAACCTAAACATAAAAATCAAACTTAATATAGTTATGTAGGGTTCGGGGCCTTTAGGCTAAGCCCTCTAGTTATTTAGTTGATCCCGGCTTGCTTAGGCCGAGCTGCCTTCAGTACGCTCAATATTAGCCCCGACTCTCTTTGTCCGTAAATTCACATCACACAAAACAGATATGCAGGTCACAGAATACACATGTTCATTCACAGGGAGTCTTATTCCCATTAACAACTTAGGTGCAGTTTTCTTACCTTGAATCCCGAGTGAAGGATGCAGAACGATCCTGAGCACGATTCTCATTCTTGATCCTTAACGATAACCCTAGTCACAAGTGACAATGGATAACTATCAAAATCTAATTCAATTAAATGCTTTGAAATCAAATACTAACCTTCGGGACTTCGAACTCCACTAAATTGGGTAGTAGAATTCGTCCCCAGCGCTTAGGTTTAAGTCCTCGTGCCTCCCCGAGCCTAATAACCAACCTAGGCTATGACTACCTAGGCAGGTCGTGACCTAGCCCTAAGGGTCGCGGCGTGCCTCAAGTCAGAGGTGCCAGCCTTTTGCTCCAGGGGGGAGGCAAGTCGCAACTTGCCCCCTAGGATCACAGCGCGCCCACATGTCAACAAGCCCTCTCAGGGCCTTCTGGGGCACGCGGGCCACGGCACCCATGAAATGGGTCATGGCGTGCCCCCATGAACCCAGAAATCCCTGGGTTTTTCTACGTTTTTCCCAACTCCGAACCTTAAAATCCAACCTAAATACATATTCAAGCCAAGCCAGGTCCAGAATTCTCAAAACTACTTCAAAAGCAACCCATATAGCCTATAACATCAGTTCAATTCTCCCCAAATCCCAAATTCATAAGCTAATCCAAGAATCTCTAAACAAAACCAAACCCAACCAGAATTCAACAATTAGAATCTAAAATCTTACCTCAGTTGATAGTTAACTCCTCAGCAATTCTTTGACTGATCCTAGCTTAGTTTCCTCTAGATTTCTAGCTCAATTCCCAGCTTAAACCAAGCTTTTCCTTCAATAGCCTTCTTACCCTTCCAAGCCCAAGAGAGTGAGAGAGTGAGAACGTGTAAAAGGGAGGGAGAGAGAGTTCAGAAGTTTTTATTAAGTTCTGATTCTTCCTAGAGTCTCCACTAAGTTTATCCCTTAACTAAAAAAGACCAAAATGCCTTTGATAATAACCCAGGCTTCTATTTGCTCCTAAGGGTTGAAACGGTCATTTGCCCCACTTCCCGTTATTTCCTAGAGTCATCCTACAAATTCCCAATTATTCCCGGCATGCCCAACTAATCACCAAACACTTGCTCGTTACTCAATAAACCCCAAAATATTCTCTATGTTCCCAAAATACCCCTAGGCTCACCCCGAGCCGGGTATTAAACCCCGCTGTGAGTATTCCGCTAATCTGCTAACTAGGATCGCCTCGAGCCGTATACTGCAAATATATCCACATAATCATGTGGTATCAACCATTTGACACATGTAATCACATTTATGCCCTCAACAGGCCAAAATTACAATATGCCCTTATAAACAAGAACGGGCCTATATGCATATTTAATACTCATAAACATGCATATAAATATAGTCATGTTATCATATAAATCATGCATGCCACTTAGTCATGCATTTAATTAGTAAATCACACATATATCCAATTATGCCCTCTTGGCACGCGAATCAAGGTACTAAACCCTAATATCGTTTTTGGGATGTTGCATATATTACATTTTATATTAGGATTTATGGTATTATGCATCTCTTACTTTTGTTATGATACTTTACCTGATTTTAAAATGAAGTTTGTTTTTCTCGAAGATACTAAAGTGGTGATACTTGTATACTAAATAGTAATTACTTAGTTGATTACCAAAATTATGATATAAAATTCATTAATAAGGTAACTAAAGAGTTGGTAATATACTAAAATTCATGAAAAATATACTAAAAGATGAATAGGGTACCTAAAAAGTAAATTAATTTATGTTTTTCTAATTTAAAGTTTCAGTTATGTCACTTATTATTATGAACTTTTTGAGAATTTACTAATGAGTATCTTCTTTGACTAAACTCATATTTGGCATACCAAAAGTTATACAATATAAAAAAAAGAATGTCAACATATGAATTTTATGCTCTAGACATGAATAAGGTAGCTAAAGAGTTTGTAAAATGGTCAAATTAATGAAAAGATACTATTCATGAATAATGTAACTAAAAAGTGACTTTTGTAAAAGTTACTAACTAGTACCTTCGTCGACTAAACATTATAATAGAATTTTTAATAATTATGCTGTAAATGGTCAAGTAATCCAATGTAATGTTGATTTTATACTTTCATTTTCTTTTTAGTAGGCTTTAGAACCGATTCATTTTTCCAAGATCTTCAGTTGTATCCTTTTTCTTTGCACCTTCCATGTCTGATTTGTGTTTTTGATTCTAGTGCAATTTTATATCTATATTTCTTTGGCCTTCATGTTGGTCTCTTAATTTTTGGTGGTACCATAATTATTTCTTTGATCTCATTAGGTATATCCCAAGAGATTGGATCACCTAATGGTAGTATGTTGTCTTCATATGTTGCCATGAAAGCTTCTTTTTTGTAGTAGTAGGAACAGTAGTCATAGAAAGACACATGTCATTTTGTTAATACAACCAGTGCATGGGAGCAAGTCATTTCATCATATTGGAATCTTTGACACGTGCACATTTTTTTTCCTCAATGTCCACAATGTAAGATCTTGTGACATCATGTACTATGTATATAAGAATATTTGATGTTTCAACCTACATTAATTGGTATACTAGACTATATAGTTTCTTATGTAATGTGAATAAAAATATACTAGGAGATCTGACTGTAAATTTTTTGTTATTTTAGAAAACAACATTTAAATTACCTTATACTTTAAGCTCATTTCACTTTGTCTCCACAACTTTTCTTCTGGTATGGTTGTATGAATATGGGAAATTATTCCTTAAAGTATCCCAAGTCAAGCCGCAAGTGTAACACCTTGGATAGCCAAGACTGTTATATTGTGTGTTTATAAAGGTGCAAGACTTGCTAATCAAGTCATTTAATTAGAAACGTGTTACCGAAACTATAATTGAACTCGGGTTAAAAGGTTTTGGTCACAAAAGTTACATTGCATATAATTAAACATTTTGAACATGGAATCCCAAAAGTAATAACGTTTAAAAGAGAGTTTACAACATCTCAGGATATAAGTACAGCTACTAGCCACTCTAAGGGCAAAACAAACATTTAGGCTTTTCCCGTCCTATACCACTTCTCGGCTGTGGCGGCCGATCAGCTGACTTTGTACATCCAGCCCCAAAGCTCTCCAACTCATGATTGGTCCACATTGCCCTTGCAAGAAACTAGATAATAGAGCATAGCCATTAAGCAATCAATTTACAAATCAACAGCTAAACAACCCATAAAGCATAGCTATATACTCAACAATCCATAATATTCACACAATCAGGCATTCTGCATATCAACCTCATCAATTAACATTAATAATCAACTCACATATTAAACAGGGTCGATGCCCTTAGGTCGTACCCCCTATTTACCCCACTGACTCCGGCGCGCTTAAACCGAGCTCAGTGAATATTAAGTTGTCCTCAGCTACCAGTGGCCGAGCCGCGCCCTGTGCGCAAATATTAATTCTGGCACTCTTAGGCCATTTATCACATGTCACATGGCATAATATCATCTATGACATCATACAGATATAGGGAGCTCTTAGTCCCATCATTAACACATAACCGGGTGTAGTTTCTTACCTTTGATTCTGCTAGCTTTGTTCAATGAAATCAACTCTCAAGCACGATCCCGTCCGAGCCCTAGCATACACCTAGTCACAGCTACAAATTAGAACCATACCAAACTTCAATTCCAAAACCTAGCCTCGGGACCAATCCCGAGCCCTCGGGAAGCCCTAATTCCACCAAACGGGGTGGTGGAATCAAACCCCGAGCCCCTGGGTAAAAACCCTAAGAAATAACCCAAAAATCCTCTTCTGGAGACAGGGTTGCACTACAATGCCATAAAGAGGGCGCTATAGTGCTACAAACAGAGCCAAAAAGCTCTCTGACCACAAGGCCTAGCGTTGTAGCGCCCAATGACTAGCGCTACAGCGCTAGTCATAGCACAGCCAAACCCCAAATTCTTCCTTCGATTTTCCTCGAACCAAACCTCTCCAGAACTCATCCAAACCTCAACCATACCCTAAAACAAGCCTACCAACATCTATAACTCACCCCCCCCCCCCAACCATACCAAACTTAACCACATGCACCTCAAAATAAAGAAACCACCATGATTGATCTTGAAACTCAAAAACTCAACAAAAAATCAGAAACTTCAGAACTTTAAAGCCAGAATTTCATACCTTCAATAGAGAATTTCGTCCTAGGTTATTGTACGCCCTGTTTTTCCCACGGGCTGATTAGCGAGCCGAGTTGCGGCCTAATCATAGTTATCTCGTGGACATCACCGCAGACCGGAGCTTCTGTCATTAGGTCGTACCTATCTAGCTCGAGGAAACCCCAAGGGCTCGCCTTCATTGCCCAAGACTGGGGCAGGGATTCTGAAGGCCGAAGGTCGAGTCAAGTATGCAGCTCGTGGTGCGAGCTGGATATGGAGGCTATGACCCTTTGTGAAGTCAACACATGCAAGGTAAACGTGCATATATCAGACATCATGTGTCTGATATCCCCCTGACTTCTCGGACACGCAGCAGGAACGTGCGTATTCAGACACCCACGACTGGGTTGGGCCGTGCGGCCCATTATCTCCTTACCTATCGATTTGACCACACTAATGTGTCAGGTTTAGGAATTAATCATGAATGTCACAGAGTTGATGTGATAGATAAGAGGGTCACGGGATGACCTTCTTACCAACTCCCAGGTGCCTTCTCCTATAAATATGGAGACCCTGGGACTTAATAAGGGTTGGATTCTCTATTGTAAAAAAAAGGCCCTGTAATCAAATATCCAGTATAGAGCAATAATACTGACTAGTGGAGTAGAAGGATTTTAACCTTTGAACCACTTAAAAAACGTGTCTTGAGTCACCTCTTTCATTCTCTAAGATCATATATCTGTTACGGTTCTACATTTAGCACTAATCCCTTTCTCTTCTTCTCTTAATTACCTGTTGGCGAAGAACCGCGTCAACAGTTATCTTCCACACCTCCTAAGCTTTTAACTCCTCAAATCCTCAGGCTTAACTCCCTAGAATTCCCATCAAAACTCAGCTTAGAAAACCATTTCTGTAACGCCCTACTACCTTAGAGCCGTTACCAAGTGAGTTTAAAATAAAAGTGCAATCACTCGCTAATCGAGGCTTTTAAAGAAAAAGTGTAACTAAGTCATAAACAAAGTAGAAATTTTAGAATTAACTCTAATTCATTGAAAATCATAAAATTTTAACACCTGGGATCCCAAAATACAGTTTAGAAATATTTACAACATATAAATACAACCAAGTTGGCTAAACGACAAAATCTAAGTTTTATAACAACCATCTCCCAAAATCCACTGGCTGTGGCAGCCAAGCTGGCCAAACATGTACACGCCGCCTCATGCTTGCTACACTCATGGTTGGTTGGCTTTCTCCTTGCCCTTACCTGCACCACAGAGCACCCGTGAGCCGAAGCCCAGCAAGAAAACCCACAAACAGATAACATATGAAAAAAATCAACACATAGCATATAAACAGGCCTTCAGTAGGCTAAACACATACAGCCAAACCGACCCAGGCGCTTTACCAGGCCCTGGGTTTACGGTCCACACCGTGAGGATATCCCAGGTATCCTTTAGGGTCCCGCCTTAGCAGCTTGCACTCCACGTGCTCAATACTGCTCCTGGCCCCTTGCTGCACTCGGCCTTGAACTCAACGTGCTCAATGTCATTCCCGGCCCTTTGCCGTTCCCAGCCCCTGCCGACCTCGGCCTACACCATTCCCGGCTCTTGCCGATCATTCACATAGTTACACTCATGGAATAATAAACATATACTGAACATTAATAAATACAATCAAAGGGCTACGCCCTGCAATTCAAACATATTGGGCTCAGCCCTTCATACAAGCTCTATGGGAACAAGGGTTTTCTTACCTGAGTCCCGAGCTCACCGAGCACTGCTATCCCAAGCACAGTCCTCTAACTTGAGCCTTGCCGAAACCCTAGTCACAACACATTAACAATATCCATCCATCAAGTTCTAATCCATTAAATAACTTTGAGCCATAACTTTAACCTCCGGGACCTTGAATTCTATCCCGAGCCTTAACCACTGAGCTCCCAAGCCTAAACACACTTAAAAACTTAAACTGGCACTAAGAGCCGCGGCCCTACCCACAAGGGTCGTGGCTAGCCTCGAAACAGAGGCTAGCACTTCCTTGCAACACACAAGGGTCGCGGTGCGCATCACCAAGCGCCGCGGCGCACCTCAAGCTTCTCAGCCTCCCATGGCCGCACGCGCACACTGGCCGCGGCCCTAGCCTCCAAACCAGAAATCTTCATCTGTTTCCTGCATTTTCTTCAAACCAATTTGTAACGACCCAAATCCGCTAATAAGGCTTGAGGGCCTTGATTAGCTTGCCAGGAGGGCATGATGGGATTTATGTGTGATTTTAATGATTTAAATGCATGGTTATGATTTAAAGCATGTTATATGACTATTTGTTTATCTGAGATGCATGACTATGTATGTTAGTATGCATGTAGGCCCGGATCGTGTTAGAAGGGCATAATTGTAATTTTGGCCATGTTGGGCATAACTGCATTGATATGTGATGATTGTTGAGGCCACAGTGGTATGTGGGTGTATCAGTGATTTGTGACTCGAGGCGATCCCAGTGAGCAGGCTAGCGGAAAGTCTTAGCGGGAATTTATACCCGGCTCGGGGCGAGCCTGGGGTATGAACAGGAATTCAGAGAAATAGATTGAGATTTATTTTGATGATGGGGGATAATTATTTGGTGGTTTATAAAGTGTTGGAAAGCAACGGGAAAATATTAGGGACACTGAGGATTCGCGGGAATTGGGTAAAATGACTAAAACGGCCCTATTTGGACAAAAGGATTTAGAGTTAATAGGAAGGGCATTTTGGTCATTTGGCTTTTAAAGATAGGTTTTATGAGGCTTTACACTTAGTGGGATTTATAGAGAGTGTTGGCTGTGGAGAGAAAGAAAGAAAAGAAAGAAAAAGGAAAGAAAGAAAAGAGGGAAAACAGAGGGGTTTTCACAAGGGTCGGTTTGTGCATTTTTGCACCTTTCCGCTCCATTTTTCTTGGAGCAAAGCTTAGTGGAGAGCAAGGATAGGCTGAGCATCAAGGATCTTGGGTTAGACATGAAGATTTGGCAAGAACACATCAATGTTTGAGGTAAGTGTTAGAGATTTTCGGTTTTAAGGGTTTTGATGGTTTGAGCTGTGTTTTGAGCTGAGTTAATGGGAATTTTAGGGATTTCTTGGCAAGCTTTGAGGGAGAGCAAGCTAAGGAGGCCTAGGGTTGAATCAAGGTCAAAATTTGCATTAATGGTATGATTTCTAAGGCTCTATCTTTGTGGTTTGCATGAATTTCTGGTTTAGGGTTGTTCATGGTAGATTTTGAGATTTGAGTTGAATGTGATTGGGTTTTGAGTTCTTGGGATGTTTGGGATGAGTGTGAGATGTTTATAAGCTTGATTTTGGGCTTGGAAAAGGTTTGGACAAGTTTGGGATTGGATTGGTTGAAGGAAATCGCAGAAATGCGATTTTGGGTTTTCTGGGCTGCAACTAGCGCTACAGCGCTAGTCAGTGGGCGCTGTAGCGCTAGTCCCTGTTTTCTGGGGGGGTGCATTCTGCTTGTAGCGCTACAGCGCCCTCTTTAGAGCGCTGTAGCACTGCACTGTTCACAGAGGGGAATTTTTGAGTTTTGATGAGGGATTTTGACCTAGGGTTCGGGGCTTGTTTCTGCCACTTTGTTTTGGGGATTTGGGACTTCCCGGGGGCTTAGGATTGGTCCCGAGGCTAGGTATTCGGACTTGGGGTTCGGTGTTGACTTTGACCTATGTTTGTGCCTAGGTGTGCGCTAAGGCTCGAGTGGGATCGTGATCAAGGAGTCAGGTGATTTAAGCTATCGAATTGACAGGTAAGAAAACTATAACACCCGTAGGATAGGGCATGAGCCCATAGTGTGATTGCGGGACACGGCCCTATATTGCATGTTGCATGATGAAATGATTGCCGGGCATGGCCCTCTATTGCATTACATGTTAGGGTGCAGATTTAAACGAATTGATATTTGTTTGAATGTTGTTTGATTTATGCTATATATGATTATAGTGAATTGAACGGCTATGGCCGAGGGCGGCAAGGCCGAGAACGGCAGCGGGGCCGGAAGTAACACCTAGCACATGGGATGCTATGGTCAGGACAGGGCCCGGGACCCACAGGATATGTGTGAGATCCTGCGGTGAAGACCGAGACCCCAGGCTTCGGTAAGGCTTCGGGGACGGCATGGCCGTGTTTGCTTAGTCTAATGGTTGACTTGTTTATGTGTGGATTATCTGTTATGATAAATTGTATAAATTGCATATGTTATGTTTTGCATGAGTTTTCTTGCTGGGCTTCGGCTCACGGGTGCTCTGTGTTGCAGGTAAGGGCAATGACTGAGTCAACCAACCATGAGTACGGAGAGCGTGAAGCGACGTGTACATGTTCGGCCTGCCCGACTGCTTTGGTTGGGGGTTTATTTGAAAATGGCTGTAATAATCTATGATTTTGTAACTGATCAACTGTAAACTTATTTCAAGATGTAAATGGTTTTCAAACCTTATTTTGGGATCCCAATTGTCTATTACTAGAAGTTTTTATTGAGTCAACGCATTTTTAAAGATTACAGCCTTAACTTTTATTAGTCACACTTTTGCTTCAAAACCTCGGTTAGCGAGTTCATTGCATTGTTTTGTCTCAAAACTCACTTAGTAACGGCTCTAAGGAAGTAGGGCGTTACAACTTGGTATCAGAGCGAGCCAAGGTTTATTGGTTCTGGAGATCGACCGAACATGTACTCTCGCTGTCAGTGACAAGCTCGACTCAGGGTTGGTTGGTATGATTAATTGACATGTCTGAATATATGTTTGAATGCCCTGTTTGCCTGCTTATTTATATGGAGCATGAGGAATGAAGTGACATATGCATGAGATACTGATAAGGCCTGGCCCTTGACTATTGCATGTTGAGATTGATGCATGCTGAATAATACTATTATGCATATGGATGAATATTGGCATAATGGTTTGCATATTCAGTGTATGTGGTTAATTTTCTGAATTTATTCATTAGTTATATCTGTTTATTTGCTTGTGTGAAGCATGTCGAGATCTGGGTATACTTAGTGATGATAGAATCTGGTAGCTAAATGTTGATCATTGTGATTTTGGCCTATTTATGCTTTTTGGGTGCATGATATCTGTGGTCGTTGGAATCTAGTTGTGGTTTGGTTCGGAGTATGAACCACGGAGCTCAGGAGTTGGTCAGCTTTGACAGGTGAACTCGTGTTGTTGGTTCCTAGAAGGGTTTGTAAACCTGGTATTGGATTGAAAAGGGGAATTCTAGATATAAGTTGGAGTTGAGATCTCCAGTTATCCCTGTTAGCAGCAGCAGAAAGTCACTAGTGTGTGAGTAGGCTGTGGGGTTTGTTAGTTGAGATGGGATAGAAGAACAGCGGATTTCTCTGGGGGGAAATTGCTGATTTGGATGTTCTAACAGTAGGGTTGCCAGTGTTGGTTTACTGTGAGGGTATGGACAGATAAGGGTATTATATGAAAGGCTTAAAGGGTGTTATCCTCGGGTTTTGAGGAGAGTTCGGGCTGACAAGGAATTTATCAATAGACGGGCAGAGTTAATTCCACCCTTGGTTAAGAGGATGAGAGATCCTGATTAGAGGGTTGTATTAAATGTTGAGGCAGAGAGATGCCTGGAATTGGTACTCGGGCTGAGGTACTGGCTTGATGGGTTGAAAGGAACCTAGTTGGTGATTGATAAAAGAGGTTATAAGACATGATTTGAACCGTGGAGATGGGTGGACTTGTAAGTTTGGCTTGGACTGTTGGGGGGTAACAACAGTGTAAATCAATGGGTTTGGTGAATTGGATAATTCATTTGGGAATTTATACTGACGGATGTATCCGGATTTGGATGGCGACCCATTTAAGGATATGAGATCTGGAATATTCTAGGGAATTTGGGCCGCCCTGATATGAGGAATTATCGTATGCATGTGGATGGCGGAGAGGGCCATGATGTCGAGGAACCGATGGTTGATGATTAGAGCATGAGTGCTAGAGCCGCAAGGGCAGTGCTTCCTTTGATGGAATTAGTAAAGATAGATTCGGGACAATCAAGTTAAAAGAACCCCGGATAGGGTTGTGGCTTCTGGAATTGCCAAGAAAGGGGAGAGGTCTGGGTGAAAGGATGGTACTTTTATTTGATAGAACGCAGCAAGGTTGGATTCACGATTGTTGAGGTAGAAGGACCCCAGACAGTGCTTGGGCACCTAATTTGAGATTTGAATGAAGCTTGATTGCTAAGGTGGTTGTCGAGCTGGCGACAGGAACCAGGGAGGTTAGTTAGTATGCGCTTGGGGGAGAGGATGCCACCTGAAAGGAGGTCAGGTGAGGGCATGACTTCTACATGAAATAAATCGATATGTTAGGATGAATTTCCCATGGTGAGGGAACGGGGAACTGGAATGCATCGATACATTCAAAGTTCGAGGCTGAGTCCTCAAGGATGAGTATTTAACTGACGAGCTTATGCTTTGGGCATGTAACGAACTGGAAGAACTCGGTGTCGTGAATGCTCCGAGAGGGTGATGGACATAGAGAGGTTGCCTCAAAGGTGCCACTTGAGAGGCTGAGGACAGTAATACCTATTGTGAAGGAATTTGAAACTCTGGCAAATGGACTGTAGAGGATATCATGTGGAGTACGAAAGGGAAGACTCAGGAGTATTTCGAGGTTAGACTACAGATAGGATTGGTATAACGAATGTTGTAAAAGACGGTTTTGGCCGACAGAAAGTCTATTGAAGCGATCGAAGGAATCTGAGCCTGGTGTAGCCAGTGTGCTATACTGCGGGGATTGTTGGCATCGTCGGGTTAGAACAAAAGTTTAATGTTGGATACAAGGTGGGACGATGTCTCAAAGAGTGATCTATGACCTAGTTATTACCAGTTGGAAACCAAGGATAAAGGCATTTCGTGAATTGTTTAGTTTGCACCGGATAGGGTGTGAGGAGCTGGTAACAAAGACTCTAGAATGGTTCAAGCTACAGCAGCACAGGTAAGTTCTTTAGGCAGAGAATGCATGAACGGTATGGGCAAGTTTCCTTCAAGCTCACGAGCAGTGCACATGGATTACTCTCAGACGGAAATGGTGAGCAAATGACTATACGGATGACGTTTGTACTCAGAAGGCGGAGTCACAGGTAAGGTTCTGCGGAGTGTTAGTTTGGGTGTCGTCAGGAGTACTTAGAATGGAGCTACGAGAAGAAAGGACAGGTAAGAGAAGAATTGATCTGAAGCCGCAAAGAAGCTAATGAAGAACGATTGAAGAATTGAAGGCATAACGAGGCTGGTAAGCGCGTCATCTATTGCACAAGCATCTCTGGGGACAACTACATCAGAGATGAGGAGAACAGTAAAACTTGAGGTTAGACGGACTGAGTGGTGTCAAATCAGAAAGAAATTCAGAAGACAAGGTAAGAATTGATTAATATCTGGTAATGCTGGAATGTGTGTGTGTTATGGTTAAGTTAAGAGTGGTGGCATAAAGGACTTGGTCTATGATGAGGTACTTGAGTGTTGGGTATTAGTAAGAAGGTTAACGTTGAGACCCAGATGCGGTGAAAAGTAACAAACGGACGACCAGTGTTTGAAATCCTCGATTGAGCGAGGGGAGTTATAGTTGGAGGCGGAACTCCTAACTGAGAGGTGTGTGTCAGTCAAGGAATAACGCCTTAGATTGTAATGGAGGATACAAGGCAACGACTGAGATCTACGTAACGTTAGCAGGTATGATTAGCTGGTGAGTGTCTCTGAGCTATGGAATCTGAAGTGTCGGATTGGATTGAAGCAGGGAAGGACCCTGCTAAGGTGGTACAAGTTGGGATACCAGGAATGGATGAAGGATCCAATTAGATTCGGTTTATGAATGAGAATTCTGAATGGATATCATTCCACCTCCTTGGGTACGTCGTACCAGGAGGGTCGAGCGGGTGACAGAATCTAGTGCTTTCCTTTGGACCCTGAGGGGTTAGGTGATGTGGTAGTGTATCACGGGAATAGGCCACTTTGGACCTTGAGTAAAGTGATTGGACATGAAAAGTTATAACTCGGTTGTTTGAGTTAATGTTGTTGGGTCAGGTGAACTGGTTTCAGGATAGAACATCGACGATACTGAATTGAGACCCTATAGTGTTTTAAATTTTTGGGAAAGGATCTAGAGAACGAAGAGAACAGAGTGGGAATCTGGGATTATCAGTTGATTGCAAGTGTAATGGCAGTCTAAAAGTTATCAGATATCTTAAAGAATTGAGCGCTGAGTAGGCGAATACTTGAGGTATTAAGGGAAGTGTAATCCCTGGTAAGTTAGTCGTGGTGGCAGTTGCTGGTGTCTTGTTAATGTAACGCGACATAGGACATGGTAAGAGACGAAGGATAATGAATACTACTAGTTGGCATTGGTTCAGAGAGAAAGCCAGAGAGGTTGTTGGAATCCTTAAGGCAGAAGTGTCTGCATATTCGAAAGAATAAAGAGCTGGTAAATTGCTAAGTTATGAGGAAATAAAGTTTCGGAAGGAAAGAGTTGCGTCTCTGCGTAATAACAGACGAGGATCTGTAAGGTGTTCAGAGAAAGAAGGGAGAGTTCTGGCTCTTAATTCAACATAAAATTATGAAGTTGTACTAAGGGTTAGGCCAGCGGGGCCTACAAGTTGATCCCACCTAGTAGAGGTGATGACTTTTGAGTATCTCTGGAATCAGGTATAAGACAATGAATTGGTCATTGTAATCTAGGCAGACCCTGGGCTTCGACAAGGTTGCAGGGTTAATAAGGGGCTATCGAGAGCATGGCTATTAGACAGGATCTTGTGGGGCAAGGTTGTTACACTTGTAAGAGTGTTGTTAAAAAGTAAAGTAAAGGCGGTGGGCCTTAGGAAGTATGGTCAGAGTTGCGGGTTTACAGACTGATATGTTGGATAAATTTCGAGGACGAAATTTTTATGAGGAGGGGATAGTTGTAACGACCCAAATCCGCTAATAAGGCTTGAGGGCCTTGATTAGCTTGCCAGGAGGGCATGATGGGATTTATGTGTGATTTTAATGATTTAAATGCATGGTTATGATTTAAAGCATGTTATATGACTATTTGTTTATCTGAGATGCATGACTATGTATGTTAGTATGCATGTAGGCCCGGATCGTGTTAGAAGGGCATAATTGTAATTTTGGCCATGTTGGGCATAACTGCATTGATATGTGATGATTGTTGAGGCCACAGTGGTATGTGGGTGTATCAGTGATTTGTGACTCGAGGCGATCCCAGTGAGCAGGCTAGCGGAAAGTCTTAGCGGGAATTTATACCCGGCTCGGGGCGAGCCTGGGGGTATGAACAGGAATTCAGAGAAATAGATTGAGATTTATTTTGATGATGGGGGATAATTATTTGGTGGTTTATAAAGTGTTGGAAAGCAACGGGAAAATATTAGGGACACTGAGGATTAGCGGGAATTGGGTAAAATGACTAAAACGGCCATATTTGGACAAAAGGATTTAGAGTTAATAGGAAGGGCATTTTGGTCATTTGGCTTTTAAAGATAGGTTTTATGAGGCTTTACACTTAGTGGGATTTATAGAGAGTGTTGGCTGTGGAGAGAAAGAAAGAAAAGAAAGAAAAAGGAAAGAAAGAAAAGAAGGAAAACAGAGGGGTTTTCACAAGGGTCGGTTTGTGCATTTTGCACCTTTCCACTCCATTTTTCTTGGAGCAAAGCTTAGTGGAGAGCAAGGATAGGCTGAGCATCAAGGATCTTGGGTTAGACATGAAGATTTGGCAAGAACACATCAATTTTTGAGGTAAGTGTTAGAGATTTTCGGTTTTAAGGGTTTTGATGGTTTGAGCTGTGTTTTGAGCTGAGTTAATGGGAATTTTAGGGATTTCTGGGCAAGCTTTGAGGGAGAGCAAGCTAAGGAGGCCTAGGGTTGAATCAAGGTCGAAATTTGCATTAATGGTATGATTTCTAAGGCTCTATCTTTGTGGTTTGCATGAATTTCTGGTTTAGGGTTGTTCATGGTAGATTTTGAGATTTGAGTTGAATGTGATTGGGTTTTGAGTTCTTGGGATGTTTGGGATGAGTGTGAGATGTTTATAAGCTTGATTTTGGGCTTGGAAAAGGTTTGGACAAGTTTGGGATTGGATTGGTTGAAGGAAATCGCAGAAATGCGATTTTGGGTTTTCTGGGCTGCAACTAGCGCTACAGCGCTAGTCAGTGGGCGCTGTAGCGCTAGTCCCTGTTTCTGGGGGGGTGCATTCTGCTTGTAGCGCTACAGCGCCCTCTTTAGAGCGTTGTAGCGCTGCACTGTTCATAGAGGGGAATTTTTGAGTTTTGATGAGGGATTTTGACCTAGGGTTCGGGGCTGGTTTCTGCCACTTTGTTTTGGGGATTTGGGACTTCCCGGGGGCTCGGGATTGGTCCCGAGGCTAGGTATTCGGACTTGGGGTTCGGTGTTGACTTTGACCTATGTTTGTGCCTAGGTGTGCGCTAAGGCTCGAGTGGGATCGTGCTCAAGGAGTCAAGTGATTTAAGCTATCGAATTGACAGGTAAGAAAACTATAACACCCGTAGGATAGGGCATGAGCCCATAGTGTGATTGCGGGGCACGGCCCTATATTGCATGTTGCATGATGAAATGATTGACGGGCATGGCCCTCTATTGCATTACATGTTAGGGTGCTGATTTAAATGAATTGATATTTGTTTGAATGTTGTTTGATTTATGCTATATATGATTATAGTGAATTGAACGGCTATGGCCGAGGGCGGCAAGGCCGAGAACGGCAGCGGGGCCGGAAGTAACACCTAGCACATGGGATGCTATGGTCAGGACAGGGCCCGGGACCCACAGGATATGTGTGAGATCCTGCGGTGAAGACCGAGACCCCAGGCTTCGGTAAGGCTTCAGGGACGGCATGGCCGTGTTTGCTTAGTCTAATGGTTGACTTGTTTATGTGTGGATTATCTGTTATGATAAATTGTATAAATTGCATATGTTATGTTTTGCATGAGTTTTCTTGCTGGGCTTCGGCTCACGGGTGCTCTGTGTTGCAGGTAAGGGCAATGACTGAGTCAACCAACCATGAGTACGGAGAGCGTGAAGCGACGTGTACATGTTCGGCCTGCCCGACTGCTTTGGTTGGGGGTTTATTTGAAAATGGCTGTAATAATCTATGATTTTGTAACTGATCAACTGTAAACTTATTTCAAGATGTAAATGGTTTTCAAACCTTATTTTGGGATCCCAATTGTCTATTACTAGAAGTTTTTATTGAGTCAACGCATTTTTAAAGATTACAGCCTTAACTTTTATTAGTCACACTTTTGCTTCAAAACCTCGGTTAGCGAGTTCATTGCACTGTTTTGTCTCAAAACTCACTTAGTAACGGCTCTAAGGAAGTAGGGCGTTACACAATTCACCCAAAACCAAACTAGTTGTCCTAGATAATTATCACAAAGGTTCTAGCCCAGTTTTAACACCAAAACCTATCAAGAACCAGCCCCCAAAACTCAGCCTAACAATCAAATCCCAATTCAAACTTAGCCCACATGCAACTTCTATATACAAATTTAAACCAGCTGCAAAATTGGCTCAAATCAAAATATTAGGAACTTACCTTGATGAATTATACTTCTGTGCAGATTCTCTAAATCCCAAGCTCAGCTTCACTCCTTAGTTCTTGTCTAATGGCCACCCAAAGCTTAATTCCCTTGAGTTTGTCTTAGAGAGTGAAAGAGAGAGATTAGAGACTATCTTCAACTGGGAAGGAAAGGTGAATGTCGGTTTCTAAGTCTCCACTAGCTTCCTACACTTTGTTTTATTTAACTTAAGCTTTAAGGTTACCTCAAGGCTCGGGGTACCAAAACGTCCCCGAGGGCAAAATGGTAAATTTCCCCAATATTCCCTCCTAGACATTCTATCCTTAAATATATCTCCAAATATTTATTTCCATACCCTGATAACCCAATATAATAACTAATGCCCAAATTACCCCTCGAGTCGCCCTGAGTCGGATTCTCAACCTCCTTGTGACTTTCTGGCTAACCAGTCCCCAGGACTGTCTCGGGCCGTGCTACACAGATAAATCACATACATATCGCATTTATCACATTTATCACAGCTATACCCCTACTATCCAAACGGGGCCCACATGCACATTTAACTCAACAAAACATGCATCACTATCATATATTAACATAAATTCACATATTAACATATTAAATCATTTATTTCCCTCCAGGCACGCTAATCAAGGCCCTAAGCCCTATTAGCAAATTCGGGTCGTTACAATTTCAACATCAAAACCAAAAACTAAAGAAAACCTTGAAACTTACCTCAATTGGGTGAGTAACCTTTGCTAATCCTCAGGCTTAATCAAAGACCCTAACTCCAAGCTCTAGCCCAAGCTCTCCCTGAGTTACAGCTCCAGAAAATCCTCAAGAAATGAAGAAGAATAGCCAACCGAGTGAGAGAGAAGGGCTAGCTCCAAGTGTTCTGTTTTTCTTTCCTTCCTTACGTCTTCTTTTCTTTTCTTTTTCAACTTTCTTTAGTTTCTAAACATTCCACTAAGGGTAAAAAGGCAGAGTAATACTTATCCCTTATTAAGCCAAATGACCACATTGCCCTCCCAATAATAACTAAACCTTTAAATCATTCTAAGGGCATTTTGGTCATTGCTCCCAATTCCCGCTAATTCCTCGAGTGTCTTTAGTAATTACCACTTATCTCCCAGCACGTATATAATTACCAACTATTTTCCTCAATAACAAATAATCTCCAATATATTCTCTAAATTCCCAGAAATACCCCCAGACTCACCTAATGTCGGGTTTAAATCTCCGCCGTGACTTTTTCGCTAAACTGTTCACTAGGATCGCCTTGAGTCACAAGCTGCAGATATATCCACATAATAATGTGGTCTCAACAATTTATCACAAATATTTACGTTTATGCCCTCAATGGGCCAAAATTACAAATATGCCCTTATAACCTAATTAGGGCATACATGCATGCTAATACACATAGTCATGCATCACATATATCCAAATAATCATATAAGCATGCTTATCACATAATCATGCATTTTCACCATTAATTCACATAACTTCCAATTGTGCCCTCCCAACACACTAATTAAGGCCCTTAACCCTTATTAGTAATTTTGGGTCGTTACAACTATCCCCTCCTTATAATAATTTCATCCTCGAAATTTATTCAAACACATCAGATAGTAAACCTCGTACCTCTGACCATAATTCCCAAGGTCCAACGCCTTTACTTTTACTCCTTGATACACTCTTACGAGAGTAACAATCTTGTTCCATAAGATCTTGTCTAATAGTCATACTTTCGTTAACCCCCGCTTGTACCACAAACTTGTTGAAACTCCAGGGTCTGCTTAGTTCACAACGATCACTTCATTGTCTCATCCTTGATACCAGAAATACCTAAGAGTCATCACCCCTACCAGGGTGAGATCAGTTATAGGCCCCCGGCCTAACCCTTGGTACAATTTCAGAATTTCTGTCGAATCAGGAGTCAGAACTCCCCCTTTCTTTCTCTGAATACCATACTTTTCCTTGTCTACACTTGGAGAGATACAAATCTCTCATCCCGGAACTTTTTATTCAAAAATTAACAATTTACAAGTTCTTATGTCCTTTCAGATAGGCAGACAATCCAGCCTTAAGAATTCCAACAACCTCTTTGGTTTTCCCCCTGAACCAATACTAAACCGTAGTATTCACTATCTTTCACTGCTTTACTTCGCATAGTACTCCTTCATTTTTATCTTACCATGTCCTATGTCATGTCACCTTAGATGCATTCCAGTATTCGTCATCGTGACTATCTCATCAAGGATTACACTTTCCTTAATATCTCAAGTATTCGCATACTTAACGCTTAATTCCTTCAAATAACTGTTAAGTTTTCAGATTGCTATTCCATCTGCAATCAACCGATAATTCTAGGTTCCCACTCTATTGTCTTTGTTCTCTAGTTCCTTTCCAAAACTCAGAAAACTATAGGGTCTCAACTCAGCACCATCAATGTTCTGCCCCATTACTAGTTCACCTGAACTAATTACATTAACTCATTCAGCTGAGTTATAACTTTCCCTGTCCAATCACCTTACTTATAATCTAATGTGGTCCATTCCTATGATCCACCACCATATCATTTTACCTTCCAATATCCAAGTATACTAGATTTTTTCACCCACTCAAACTTCCCAGTACAGCATACCCTAGGGGATGGAATGATATCCATTTAGAATTCCCATCTCCACGCCAAATTTCCATCGGACCTCTCATCCGATCCTTGTGCCCTAACTTGTATTACCTTGACAAGGTTCTTTCATGTCTCCTACAATACCAACACTTTGGATTCCATTGTCCAAATAATACGTACATATTCATCAACACACACTAACGCTATACCAATCTCAGTCGTTACCTTGTCCACTCCATTGTAATATGTGGCGTTCTTTTAATTGACACATACCTCCTAAGTAAAAGATCCGCCTCCATTTAGATCTTCTCCTCGTACAGTCGATGATTACTAACAACAACCATCCATCCATCCATTACGTTTCACTAAATCTTTGTCTCAAGGTTATCTTTCTTACAAATGATTAAACGCTCAAATACCTTACACTATGCATACACTGTCAACTCAACGTACTATGTATATCGACCATGTTCCCTTTCTTTCATCTCCCTCGAGGTTTGAACCATTCTTTCGTCAGTCTGTGCCTAGGCGTGCCCCAACCTGTGATGCAACCCTCACAGTTTCATATCTTTATCAAAAGTTAGGTCCTTTTATGCCACCCTTCTGCATTCACCCATACACGCATATTCCTACCTCACCAAGCGCTAATCAATTCTTACCCTGTCTTCTGAACTTCCGATCTGACACTATCCATTCGATCTAACTTCAAGTTTTACTATCCTTTTAATCTCTGGTTTAGCTGCCTGCAAAGATGCTTATGTAGTAGATGACGCGTTTACAGGTCTTGTTGTGCTCCCTATCCTTCAGACGTTCTTCAGTAGCTTCTTTGTGGCTTCATATCAAACCTCTTCATACCTGTCCCCTCTTCTTTTTGTAGCATTATTCTGAATACCCCTGGCGAGACCAAACTGACACTTCATGGAGCTTTACCTGAGTTGCTAACGCTTGAATCAATTAAGAACCTTTGTTACCAATTCATCACACCCTACTCGGTATAAGTTATGATTCCTTAAATGTCTCTTCCCTTGATCCTCAGCTGGTAATAACCAGATCGTGGATCAATTCCTGAAGACATTGTCCTATCTTGTAACCGGGCAGTTAAACTCTTTATCCTTAACAGACAATGCTAACAATTCCCACAATACGATGCTCTATCTGATCCACCCCGAGGTTAAACTTCTTTGACAGCTTCAGTAATTCTTTCAGTCAAACCATTATCATCTTCCATAATGTCCCTGATACCGAACCTATCTGTAGCAGAGTTATGAAGCGTACCCAATCCTTCCTTGATACCTATCTGAATCCCTACTGGTCAGCTTAGTTTCCATTCAGTCCAACTAAGGTATTCTAAATGATATTCCCTACAATCTATGGTTGTTTCTTAACAAATTAACTCTCACTCTGACTCATGTCAAGGCTTCCATATGACGAGCTCTATTGCTCTCACCACGAACCTCTCTACCACTTGTGTCCTAATTCCTCTACCAAAAGTTTCTAATTCCTCTTAGTATTTCCAGCCCCTCGCAAAGTACTTTGAGGCATATTCTCTATGTCTGAATCTTTCTTGGGACATTCTCAACATCGAACTCTTCCAGCTCGTTATATAAAAAAAAGCGTGAACTATCCAGTTTACTGATCAGCTCCAAGGAACTAGCCTCGGGCTTCAAATGTAACATGGCATTCCAGTCTTCCATCCCCTAACCATGGGAAATCCATCCTAACATATAGAATCATCCCATGTAGAAGTCATGCCCTCACCTGACATTTCCCCCAGGTGGCTTCTCCTAGCTCTGGTGCATAATAAATAACCTCACTGGTTCCCATCACTATCCTGACGGCTATCTTGTAAATCAGATTCCACTTCCTAACAAGACCAGGAGCCATAGAACTGTCCGGGGTTCTTCTACTTCGATTACCGAGAATCTGTCCATACTAAACTCCACCAATGGAAATATTGTCATTTGCATCTTCGGCACTCATGCTCTATACCTCATTTCACAGATCTCAAATAACATGGCCCTCTCTGCTACCTAAATACAGATGATGATTTCTTACATCGGAGCGGCCCAAATGCTCTGGACTATTCCAGAGTTTAATCCTTAAATGGGTCATCATTTCCAGCTACATCCGCCTGTATCAATTTCCCAAAATGAATTACCCAACTCACAAAACTCATTGATATACACTGCTGCTACCTTATCATTCCAAATCAAGCTTATGAGCCTACCAGTCTCCGTAGCTTAAACTATGTCTTTATAACCTCTTTCATCAATTCACCATCTGAGTTCTTTCCAACCCATCATGCCAATGTCTCGGCCCGAGTACCATTTTCAAGCATCCTTCTGCCACAAATACTTAGCACAACCCCTTAGTCATGATGTAATGCCCTGGATAGCCAAGACCGCTACATTGTGTATTTATAAAAGTGCAGGACTTGCTAATCAAGTCATTTAGTTAAAAACGTGTCACTGAAACCATTAATGAGCTAGGGTTAAAAGGTTTTGGTCTCAAAATATACATTTCATATAAATAAACATTTTACACAAGGGATCCCAAAAGAAACAGCGTTTAAAAAAAAAGTTAGTTTACAAAATTTCCAGAGTACAAACAACCACTAGCAACTCTAAGGGCAAAATAGAAATTTATGGTTCTCCTGTTCCTATCTCCTCCTCAACCGTGGCATCTGAGCAGCTGATCATGTACATTCCTCCTTTAGAGCTCTCCGATTCAGGGCTGATCAAGCTTGCCTTTACCTGCACAACGTAGCACCCGTGAGCCAAGGCCCAGTAAGAAAACATAACGTTATAGTACAAACAATGATAGCAATTGAATAATTCTTAAAGCATGTTCATATACTTAGCATACCATATTGATCACATAGTCTACAAACATAACTAGAGAATCAACAAACTAATACTCAGCTATTCAACATAACAAATTCATCAAATCAAATGATAATTAGGGTCGACGCCCTTAGGTCGCACCCTCTATTTAATCCCACTGACTCCGGTCTGCTTAAACTGAGCTCAGTGAATAATAAGCTGTCCTCAGCTACCAGTGGCTGAGCCACGCTCTGTGCGCCAATGTAAACTCCATTACTCTTAGGTCGTTTGTCTACTATTCACATGGCATAATACCACCCTTTATAAAGCATACAAAACAGGGAACCCTTAGTCCCATTAAATTCACAACCGAGTGCAGTTTTCTTACCTTTAGTTTCCAAGTGTACTGGTTACGTGAGATGCCTCTTCAGCATGATTCGTTTCCCGAGCCCCTAGCTTATACCTAGTCACAACCAAGATAAGGGATACCATTAATGATTGTAAAAGGGATTCCAGATAAGGTTCTAGTTTCCGAGACATCAAATTCCACCAAACACGGTAGTAGAATCGATCTCGAGCACCCTAGGTTAAATTCCCATGCTTAAAATCCCAAAAACCCAAATTTCCTTAAGGGTCGCGACTCAAGCTTCCTATGCCGCAACATGGCCCCAAACAGAGGCACATCCTTGCCCAAAACAAGACACGGGCCGCGGCCCTACAAGTCCCATGCTGCGACTCACCCTCCATCTTCAGCACTCATCAGCCTCTAAGGGCCGCGACGCTCCAAGAACTATGTCGTGTCCTTACCCCTTCGAACCTAGAAAAACCACCATTTTTTACTCTCAAACCTCACTCAAAACCATCCAAAACTATCCTAATTCCACAACTCAATTATCACAAAACTTCTAACACGATTCCAGCAACACAACCCAGCAAGAACTTAGCCTAGAAACTCACCAAAATCCTACTTCAATCTCTGAAACTCAAAAGCATAAAACATCAAAACTAGTCAAGAAAACACTAAGATTCAGTCATTAAATCATAAATTCGAGCTTACCTTCTCTGATGAACCAACTCTCTAAAAGATTTCTGAGCTAACTCCCAAGTTCTAAGCTTCAATTCAGTCCTTCAATGTCAAAACCCATAAACACCTCAAAACTCAGCCATAAACACAGAATTTAACCACCATGCATAAAGCTTATGACTTGCCTTAATTCTTGATTGAATCCTTAGCTAATTCTTGAGCTAATCTCCTAGATTACAGCTCCAATTCTCTGAATCCCAGCCAAGTTTTTCTTAAGTCACTTGTGGTTTTCTTTGAGAGAGAAAAAGAAGAGGAAGGAAGGTCGGATCTTAATGTTTCCACTGTGTTTTGTGTTTTACTTAGTCTATCCTTAGGTAATTAAGTCAATCCTGAGGCTCGGGGTACCGAAAACGTCCCCGAGGGAAAAATGGTAAAATTCCTCAATATTCCCACCTAAACTTCCTAACCTCAAATATATCTCCAATTATTTATTTCAATAACCCAAATAACCATCTAATACCCGAAATATCCCTTGACTTGCCCCAAGTCAAGTATTAAGTCCCTTTGTGACTTTCCCGCTAACTAGCTCCCTAGGAGCGCCTCAAATCGCATGGTGCAGATTTACCCACATAATAATGTGGTTCTCACAATTATAGCATATAATCACATTTACATTCATATAACCATACAAGCATGCTTATCATAGAATCATGCATTAAACTAATAAATTCACACATACACCAATTATGCCCTCCTGGCACACTAATCAAGGCCCTTAAGCCATATTTAGTGATCTTGGGTCGTTGCAACTATCCCCTCCTACTGAGAATTTCGTCCTCAAAATTTACCTGAATAGCTCGGGATACTGATCTCGCATCACTGTCTCTAGCTCCCAAGTCGCTTCCTCGTCCTTGTTATTCTCCACAATACTTTAACTAACGGAATCGTCTTAGTCCATAGAACTTTATCCTTCCGATCCAAAATCTGAAGGAACTTATACGAAAATTCAATCAACGGGAGATACCTACTCCAAGATCCCTCAAATTCAATCACACACGCCCTAAGCATATCCTCCAACACCTGAATTATCCTCTCAAACTGTCCATCAGTCTGAGGATGAAAGGTTGTGCTAAACTTCAACTGAGTCCCCATGGCTCTCTGCAGAGCTTCCCAGAACTTGGAGGTAAAGATAGGGTCTCGATCAGATACAATAGACTTAGGAACCCCATGGAGAAGAACTATCTCCCTCGCATACAACTCTGCATACTGTTCCACTATGTAAGTCGACATTACTGGCAGAAAATGAGCTGACTTAGTGTATCTGTCCACTATCACCCAAACCAAGTCATAAAGTCCCACTGTCCTGGGTAGACCTCCCACAAAATCCATGGTAATGTCCTCCCACTTCCACTCTGGAATACCCAAGGGTTGAAGCAATCCCGCTGGTCGCTGATGCTCAGCCTTCACCTGTTTACTTGTAAAACATCTGGCCACATACTCCACCACATCCTTCTTCATCCCGGGCCACCAATAAAATGTCTGTAGATTCTTATACATCTTTGTGGTACCCGGATGAAGCGAGTACAGCGTTGTGTGAGGCTCATCTAGTATCTCTCGTCTGATCCCTTCATCTGCCGGAACACAAATTCGTCCTTGATATCGAAGCATACCAGCCTCAGAAACAGAATAATCCTTAGCTACCCTCGCTAAGACATTCTGTCGAACTTCTTGTAATTGCACATCTACCATTTGACCCTCGTTGATCTGCTCTAGTAGGGTCGACTGCAAGGTAACATTGGCCAATCAGCCCACCACCAACTCTATCATTGCTCTGGTCATCTCAGCAGCTAACTCTCTGGAGATCAAAACAGAACTAAAAAGCTGCCCTGAGCCCCTTCAGCTCAATGCATCTTCCACAACATTGGCTTTCCCTGGGTGGTAAAGAATGTCACAATCATAATCCTTAACCAACTCCAACCAACGCCTCTGTCTCAAGTTCAGATCCTTCTGGGTGAAGAAATACTTCAAACTCTTATGATCAGTGTATATCTCACACTTCTCCCCATACAGATAATGTTTTTCTACACCTTCAGTGCAAATACCACTGCCGCCAGTTCCAAATCATGGGTAGGATACCGCTGCTCATACTCCTTTAGCTGCCGCGATGCATAAGCTATAACTTTCTCATCCTGCATCAACACACGGCTTAAACCCATCCTTGATGCATCACAATATACCACAAACTTTCCTTCCTCCGAAGGAAGACTCAGCATAGGTGCAGTAATTAGTCGTCGCTTTAATTCTTGGAAACTGTCCTCACACTTCTCTGACCAAACGAACTTGTAACGACCCAAATTTACTAATAAGGCTTAATGGCCTTGATTAGTGTGTCGGGAGGGCATAACTGTATTATATGTGATTTAATGATTAAAAGCATGTTATATGATTACTTGAATATCTGTGATGCATGACTATGTGTATTAGTATGCATGTAGGCCCTGATTAGGTTAGAAGGGTATATTCGTAATTTTAGCTCATTGATGGCATGAATGTAAATAACTGTGATAAATTGTTGAGACCACATTATTATGTGGATATATTTGTAATCTGTGACTTGAGGTGATCCTAGTGAGCGGTTTAGCGAAAAAGTCACGGTGGGGATTTATACCCAGCTCGGGGCGAGCCTGGGGGTATTTTTGGGAATTTAGGAAATATATTGGAGTTTATTTTGATATTGAGGAATATAATTGGTGATTAGTTAGGTGTCGGGACGTAAGCGGTAAATATTAGAGACATTTGAGGAATTAGCGGGAATTGGGTGTAATGACTAAAATGCCCTTAAGATGTTTAAAAGTTTAGTTATAAGTGGGAGGGCAATATGGTCTTTTAGTGTTTAGAATCAGATAAGTGTTGTTTTGGCTTTATTGCCTTGGTGGATTATGTAGAAAATTGGAGAAGTCTGAACAAAAGAAAGAAAAGGAAAGGAAAGAAGGAAGAAGGAAATAGAAGTTTTCTCTCTCACGGTTTGGGATACCCTCTTCAATTCTTGAGGTCTCTTGGAGCTAAAATTCAGAGTAGCTTTAGGCTAAGACTTTGCACTTGGGATCTTGATCAGGTTTGGGGAATTAGCTGAGGTTGTTCGTCATTTGAGGTAAGGTTTTCAGGTTAATATTCAGTTCTTGGTTTTGGTATTGAATTGGTTTTCTAAGTTGAGTTTCTATGGGAATTCTAGGGAATTAAACCTAAGGGTTTGAGGAGGTAATGGCTAAGGAAGTGTGGAAGACAACCTAGGTTGAGCTCATCCATCAAAGGTAAGAAACTTTAGTTTTAAGTTCTGTGATTTCAGTTGATTCTATTAAGTTTTTGAGCTCTAAGTTCAGCCATGATGAATTTTGTGTTTTGGGGTGCATGTGATTGAATTTCTTATGGTTGGATCATTTGGGGTGAGTTGGAGATGTTGGTAGGCTTGTTTTGATGTTTGGTTGAAGTTTGGAAGAGTTTTGGAAAGGTTTGGCTCGGGGAAAATTGAAGGAAGAAAATGCAGGGTTTGTTGTGCTGTGACTAGCGCTGTAGCGCTAGCCTTTGGGTGCTACAGCGCTAGGCTTTGTGGTCTGGGGCGTTTTTGGCTCTGGATTGAGCGCTGTAGTGCCCACTTTAGGGCTCTGTAGCACTACCCTATTTCAAGAAAGGGAATTTTGGGTTATTTCTTAAGGATTTTGGCTGGGGGCTCGGGGTTTGATTCCACCACCCTGTTTGGTGGAATTAAGACTTCCTGAGGGCTCACGATTAGTCCCGAGGCTAGGTTTTGGAATTGAAGTTTGGAGTTGGTTCTAACTTGTGATTGTGACTAGGTGTACGCTAGGGCTCGGATTGGATCGTGTTGAGGGTTGAATTGATCAAAGCTATCAGAATCTAAAGATAAGAAAACTGCACCCGGTTATGTGTTTGTGATGGGACTAAGAGCTCCCTATATCTGTATATTGTCATAGATGGTATTATACCATGGGACATGTGATAAACGGCCTAAGAGCGCTGTAAATAAAACTTGCGCACAGGGCGCGGCTCGACCACTGGTAGCTGAGGACAGCTTAATATTCACTAGGCTCGGTTTAAGCGGGTCGGAGTCAGTGGGATAAATAGAGGGTGCGGCCTAAGGGCGTTTACCCTGGATATCATGTGTAATTGATTGTTAATATGAAATGATGTACTTGGTATGCTGAATACTTGAATAACGTGAATATTTGGACTGTTGGGTGTATGTTTATACTGCATGAGTTATCTGATTGTTCGCTTGATGATTATTCTCTGTTATTGTGTTTTCTTGCTGGGCCTTAGCTCACGAGTGCTACGTGGTGCAGGTAAAGGCAAGGGAAAATTGGACCAGTCTTGAGATGGAGAGATTTAGGGCTGAATGTACATAGTCAGCTGATCGGCCGCCATGGCCGAGGAGTGGTACAGGACGAGGAAAAGCTTAATTGTCTATTTTGCCTTAGAGTGGCTAGTAACCGTATTTTAATCCTGGAGTTTTGTAAAGTGTCTTTTAATTTTACTACTTCTGGGATCCCATGTAAAAGAAAATGTTTCATTCTAAGAAATGTAACTTTTGAGACCAAAATCTTTTAACCCTAGTTTAACTGTAGTTTCAGTAACACGTTTCTAATTAAATGACTTGATTAGCAAGTTGTAACGCCCTGGATAGCCAAGACCGTTACACTGTGTGTTTATGAAAGTGCAAGACTTGCTAATCAAGTCATTTAGTTAAAAACGTGTTATTGAAACTATAATTGAGCTAGGGTTAAAAGAGTTTGGCCACAAGAGTTACTTTTCATATATTTGAACATTTTAGTACATGGGATCCCAAAAGTAATAACGTTTGAAAGACAATTTAGAAAATTCAGAACAAAAGTACAGCTACTGGCCACTCTAAGGGCAAAACAGATATTTAGGCTTTTCCTGTCCTGTGTCACTCCTCGACCGTGGTGGCCAATCAGCTGACTATGTACATTCAACCTCAAAGCTCTCCAACTCAGGACTGGTCCACCCTGCCCTTGCCTTTACCTACACCATGTAGCACCCGTGAGCCAAGGCCCAGCAAGAAACCAGACAACAGAACATAACCACTAAGCAGTCAATTTACAATTCCACAATCAAACAACTCATAAGCATAACACATACTCAACAATCCACAACAGCTATATAATCAGGCATTCAACATACCAAGTTTATCAATTAATAATAATAATCAATTCACATATTAATCAGGGTCGACACCCTTAGATCGCACCCCATATTTATCCCATTGACTATGGCCCGCTTAAACCGAGTTCAATGAATATTAAGCTATCCTTAGCTACCAGTGGCCGAGCCGCACCCTGTGCGCAAATATTGATTTCGACACTCTTAGGCCGCTTATCACATGTCCCATGGAATAATACCATCTATGACATTATACAAATATAGGGAGCTCTTAGTCCCATCATTAACACATAACCAGGTGCAGTTTCTTACCTTTGATTCCGCTAGCTTGTTTAATGGAGTCAACTCTCAAGCACGATCCCGTCCTAGCCCTGGCACACACCTAGCCACAGCCACAAATTAAAACCATCACTAAACTTCAATACAAAAACCTAACCTCGGGACCAATCCCGAGCCCCCGGACGAAAACCCTAAGAAATAACCCAAAAACCCACTTCTGGAGACAGGATAGCGCTACAAGCAGAGCCAAAGGTGCCAGGAAACTCAAGCCTAGTGCTGTAGTGCCCAAAGGCTAGCGCTACAGCGCTAGTCACAGACCAACAACACCCTGTTTTTCTTCCTTTGATTTTCCTCGAACAAAAACCTCTTGGAACCCTTCCAAACCTCAACTACACACCAAATTGAGTCTACCATCACCTATATCTCACCCCACACAACTCAATAGCACAAGACTTAACCACATGCATCATCAAACTAAGAAAACAAACATTGAACCCAAGAAATTAAGAATTTAACTAGAAACTCATAAACTTAAAACTTCAAAGCCAAAATTTGTTACCTTCCATGGAGAATTTCAACCCTAGGTTATCCCTAGTATCCTTCCAGCCTCAAGCCCTTCAACTCCTCAAGCTTACTTCCCTTAATTCCATCCAAAACTCAATCTTAGAAGTCACCTCAATAAAACTCATAAAAACTCATCAAAAATCTTGAAACTTACCTCAATTGAGTGGCTATTCCCTGGTAACACTTTTAGCTTCACCAAGGTCTTTAGCCCTAAGCTCCAACCTGAGCTTACTCTGGAATTCCAGCTCCAAAACTCACAAAGAATGGTGAAGTATGGCCAAACTGACAGAGAGAGAGAGTGAGAGTCCCCTGTTTTTTCTTCTTTCTTTCCTTCTCTTCTCTTTCTTTTAACTTCTGAAACTTTCTACAGCCTCCACTAAAGCTAAAAAGGCAATATAACACTTATCTATTTTCAATCAAATGACTATTTTGCCCTCCCATTAATTCCTAAGCCTTAAAGCACACCAAGGGCATTTTAGTCACTTACTCCCAATTCCCGCTAATTCCTCGAGTGTCCCTAATAATTACCACTTACATCCCGACACTTAACCAATCACCAATTATTTTCCTCAATAACAAATAGTCTCCACTGTATTCTCTAAATTCTCATATATACCCCCAGACTCACCCCGAGCCGGGTATAAATCCCTGCTGTGACTTTCCGGCTAAACCGCTTGCTAGGATCGCCTCAAGTCACAAGCTAAAAATATATCCACATAATAATGTGGTCTCAACATTTTGTCACAAATATTTACATTTATGCCCTCAACGGGCCAAAATTACAAATATATCCTTATAAACTAGGCACGGCCTACATGCATACTAATACACATAATCATGCATCACATTTATCCAAATAATCATATAAGCATGTTTTTCACATAATCATGCATTTTCACCATTAATTCATATAACTTCCAGTTGTGCCCTCCCGACACACTAATCAAGGCCCTTAAGCCTTATTAGTAATTTTGGGTCGTTACATAAGTCTTGCACCTTTATAAACACACAGTGTAATGATCTTGGCTATCCAGGGCATTACAGAACTTCTGATTCTTCCATGTCAACTTTGTCATTGGTGAAGCAATCTTCGAGATTCCTTCTTCAAACCGCCTGTAATAACCTACCAACCCGAGGAAACTCCGCACCTCTGAGGCGTTCCTTGGCCTCGGCCAATCTCTCACCACTTCCACCTTGGACGGATCCACCTTAATATCCCCTCTACGCCAACTATAATGCCCAAGGAAAGTCACCTCTGGCAACCAAAACTCACACTTCTTAAACTTGGCATATAACCGATGCCCTTAATCTCTGTAAGACCTGTCGAAGATGTCGTTCATGCTCTGCCTCTGAACTGGAGTACACTAAGATGTCGTCGATGAAGACAATGATGAATTGATCCATGAAGTCCTTGAACACCCTGTTCATCAGATCCATGAAAGCTTCCGGGGCATTGGTCAAACCAAAATACATGACCAAGAACTCATAGTGCCCATACCGTGTTCGAAAGGTCGTCTTCGATATGTCCTCACCCTTGATCCTCAGCTGGTGATAACCAAATTGAAGATCAATCTTTGAGAACACTGTCTTTCCCTGCAACTGATCGAACAAGTCATTGATCCTTGGTAGAGGGTACTTATTCTTGATGGTCAACTTGTTCAATTCCCTGTAGTCTATACACATCCTCAGCATCTCGTCCTTCTTCTTAGAAAACAAAACTGGAGCGCACCATGGAGAGTAGCTAGGCCTGATGAATCCGAAATCCAGAAGTTCCTGTAGCTGTATCTTCAAATCCTTCAACTCTGCTGGTGCCATCCTATATGGTGCCCTTGATACTGGTTCTATCCCCAATGCTAACTCGATAACAAACTGAATCTCCCTACGCGGCGGTAATTCTGGTATCTCCTCAAGAAACACATCCAAAAACTCACAAACCACCCTAGTCTCTCCCGGCCCCACTAGCAAAACCCTGGTAGTATCCACCACACTAGCCAGAAAACCTATACATCCACCCTGTAGTAAGTCTCTGGCTCTCAATGCTGATATCATGGGTACACGGGGTCCACATACCGCACCCACAAAGACAAAAGGATCCTCGCCCTCAGGCTTAAAAGTCACCATCTTCTTCTTGTAGTCAATAGTAGCCCCATACCTAACCAGCCAATCCATCCCTAAGATCATGTCAAAATCCTCCATGTCTAACTCAATCAGATCTACCAAAAGCTCCCTACTATCGACCATCACTGGCAGTGCCATAATCCACCTCCTAGAAACTACCAGTTCCCTTGTAGGCAATAAAGTCCCAAACCATGCAGTCCGATACTCACTAGGTCTACACAGTCTATCAATCACTTTACTAGAAACAAAGGAATGTGTAGCACCAGATTCAATCAATACAGTAAAAGGAGAGCCAGCGCTAGAAAGCTAACCTGTCACCACCGAGGGACTAGCCTCGGCCTCTGCCTGTGTCAAGGTGAACACTCGAGCTGGAGTCAAGTTGTCCACCTTTCCTGCTACCCCTTTCTTCACTGTTGTGAAGTCTTTCTTGAGGTGCCCCACTGTTCAGCACACATAGCAGGCCTTGGCCCGACATTCGCCCTGATGGCATCTTCTACACCTCAGGCACTCTGGATAACTCCGCCATGCCTCACCGCCGCCCTGGCAGCCACCCTGACTACCCCGACCCCTCCTATCAGGACCAGCAATGGTCGAAGTGTCAGGAGTCTTCCTCTTCACATCACTGGTGCCTCCACCCTTACCTGACCCAGAATAAGGAGGCACCACTCTGCGACCCTCGCACCTCGCTGCACTTTCCCTCCAAATCTTGTTCTCCGCTTCCTCAACGGTAAGAGCCTTCTCAACGGCAAGAGCCTTCTCAACGGCCTAGGCATAAGTTATTCCCCCAGGTACCATTGTAATCCTCACATCCTGGGCTATCATAGCATTAAGCCCTCTAATAAACCTATCTTGCCTAGCTGCATCTGTAGGCACAAAATCTGGTGCAAATTTCGCAAGTCTATCAAATTTTAGGGCATACTCAGTAACTATCATGTTGCCCCGCACCAACCCCACAAACTCATTAACTTTTGCTGCCCTGATAGGAACATTGTAGTATTTCTGGCTGAACAAGTCTTTAAATCCTTCCCAACTCAAAGTAGTGAAGTGCCTGGTTTGTGATGCCACTTCCCACTAGATGCGGGCATCCGCTCTCAACATATATGTGGCATAGGCCACTCTGTCATATCCCTCTATCCTCATGAAGTCCAGGATAATAGTAATCATAGTCATCCCCTGCTCGGTCTTCAGTGGGTCAGGTCCTCCCTCAAAAGTTGGGGGATGCTGCTTTCGGAATCGCTCATACAATGGCTTCCATCTATTCCCAACCTCTGCTGGCTGAATAACTGGTGCCACTACAGGTGGCACAATATGCGCAGCAGTCCCTGCTGGAGCCTGCTATCGTAGAAGACGAATCTGTTCATCTTGGCTCTGTAATCGCACTTGCATCTCTGCCATAATCTACTGCCAGTTTTCAGGGACTGGCGGAGGAATCTGGCTCTAGTCATCACCTCCAGTCCCAGACCTAGTGCCGGCTAGTCGCGTAGATTTTCTTGGATGCATAACTATCCAAGTCAATCTGCAATCAACGACTTGGCAATCAGACCATGATGACAGGGTAAAAGCTTCTCCAAAATCCACCAATGGAACATAATCAATCACAAACAATCAAGATATAGGCATTTATCCACATGCATCGGCATTGCTAATAAGCATGCCCCAACATCACCACACAAGAATTAAGATATAAACATCCATCCATACACATTATGCAGTTAATAATTCGAATATTCATTCACATGCACAGCAATGCTAATAAGCACGCCTCAATATTATCACACAGCAGTCAACGGCTAGGCCCTATCAGTATCTCATGCTTCCTATTAATCGAACATATAACAACAATCACAATTCTTTTCAAGCATTCAATCATATAAGCACATATACACATACCAAACCCTCAATCGAGCTTGTCTCTAGCAGCAAATGTACATGTTCAGCCGGTCTTCAGGAACCCTTAAACCTAGGACTCTCTGATACCAAGTTGTAACGCCCTGGATAGCCAAGACCACTACACTGTGTATTTATAAAAGTGCAGGACTTGCTAATCAAGTCATTTAGTTAAAAATGTGTCACTGAAACCATTAATGAGCTAGGGTTAAAAGGTTTTGGTCTCAAAAGATACATTTCATATAATTAAACATTTTACACAAGGGATCCCAAAAGAAATAGCTTTTAAAAAAAAAAGTTAGTTTACAAAATTTCCAGAGTACAAACAACCACTAGCCACTCTAAGGGAAAAACAGACATTTATAGTTCTCATGTTCCTATCTCCTCCTCAACCGTGGCAGCTAAGCAGCTGATCATGTACATTCCGCCTTCAGAGCTCTCTGATTCAGGGCTGATCAAGCTTGCCTTTGCCTTTGCCTGCACCACGTAGCACCCGTGAGCCACGGCCTAGCAAGAAAACATAACATTATAGTACAAACAATGATAACAATTGAATAATTCTTAAAGCATGTTCATATACTTAGCATACCATATTGATCACATAGTCCACACACATAACCAGAGAATCAACAAACCAACACTCAGCTATTCAACATAACAAATTCATCAAATCAAATGATAATTAGGGTTGGCGCCCTTAGGGCACACCCTTTGTTTAATCCCACTGACTTCGGTCCGCTTAAACCGAGCTCAGTGAATAATAAGTTGTCCTCAGCTACCAGTGGATGAGTCGCGCTCTATGCGCTAATGTAAACTCCGGCACTCTTAGGCTGTTTGTCTACTACTCACAGGCCATAATACCACCCTTTATAAAGCATACAAAATAGGGAACCCTTAGTCCCATTATAAATTCACAACCGAGTGCAGTTTTCTTACCTTTAGTTTCCAAGTGTACAGGTTACGTGAGATGTCTCTCGAGTACGATCCGTTTCCCGAGCCTCTAGCTTATACCTAGTCACAACCAAGACAAGAGATACCATTAATGATCGTAAAAGGGATTCCAAATAAGGTTCTAGTTTTCGGGACATTGAATTCCACCAAACACGGTAGTAGAATCAATCCCGAGCACCCTAGGTTAAATTCCCGTGCTTAAAATCCCAAAAACCCAAATTTCCTTAAGGGTCGCGGCTCAAGCTTCCTATGCTGCGAAATGGCCCCAAACAGAGGCTCATCCTCGCCCAAAACCAGACACGAGTCGCGGCCCTACAAGCCCCATGTCGCGGCCCGCCCTCCATCTTAAGCACTCATCAGCCTCAGAGGGCCGCAGTGCTCCAAGAACTATGCCGCGACCCGACCCCTTCGAACCCAGAAAAACCACCATTTTTTACTCTCAAACCTCTCTCAAAACCATCCAAAATTATCCTAATTCCACAACTCAGTTATCACAAAACTTCTAACACGATTCCTGCAACACAACCCAGCAAAAACTTAGCCTAGAAACTCACCAAAATCCCGCTTCAATCTCTAAAACTCAAAAGCTTAAACACATCAAAACCAGTCAAGAAAACACTAAGATTCAATTAGTAAATCATAAATTCGAGCTTACCTTCTCTAATGAACCAACTCTCTAAAAGATTTCTGAGCTAACTCCCAAGTTCCAAGCTTCAATTCAGTCCTTCAATGTCAAAATCCATAAACACCTCAAAACTCAACCATAAACACAGAATTTAACTACCATCCATAAAGCTTATGACTTGCCTTAATTCTTGATTGAATCCTCAGCTAATTCTTGAGCTAATCTCCTAGATTACCGCTCCAATTCTCTGAATCCCAGCCAAGTTTTTCTTAAGTTTCTTGTGGTTTTCTTTGAGAGAGAAAAAGAAGAGGAGGGAAGGTCGGTTCTTAATGTTTCCACCGTGTTCTGTGTTTTACTTAGTCTATCCTTAGGTAATTAAGTCAATCCCGAGGCTTGGGGTACCGAAAACGTCCCCGAGGGAAAAATGGTAAAATTCCCCAGTATTCCCACCTAAGCTTCCTAACCTCAAATATATCTCCAATTATTTATTTCCATAACCCAAATAACTATCTAATACCCAAAATATTTCTTGACTTTCCCCAAGTCAAGTATTAAGTCCCGTTGTGACTTTCCCGCTAACTAGCTCCCTAGGATCGCCTCAAATCGCATGGTGCAGATTTACCCACATAATAATGTGGTTCTCACAATTATAGCATATAATCACATTTACATTCATATAACCATACAAGCATGCTTATCATAGAATTATGCATTAAACTAATAAATTCACACATAAACCAATTATGCCCTCTTGGCACACTAATCAAGGCCCTTAAGCCATGTTAGTGATTTTGGGTTGTTACACATGACCTCTCATCTTCATATAACCAAGAATGGAATTAGCTTTGCCCATCCTCTGACCAATTCTTAGGCAACCCAAAATTTCCTCAAAACCAGAGGATAATGCCTTTTAGGCCTTCCATATAATACCCTTATCTGTCTATACCCTCACATTAAACCAACACTGGTAACCTCACTGTCAAAGCATACAAAGCAACTCTTTCCCCAGAGAAGTCTGTTGTTTCTCCATCTAGTCTCAACTATTAAACCCCATAGCTTACTCACATACTAGCGAACATCTGCTGCGGCTTTCAGGGACAGATGGAGGTTTCCAACTCCATCTATCATCTGCAATCCCCCTATAAAACAACGCCAAGTCCACTTAACCATTCTAGGCACAAACAATTTGAGTTCATCTGCCACTGCTGATTAAACTCCTCAGCCCTGAGGTTCACCCTCTGAACCATTCCACAGCCAGGTGCAAATAACCACAGTTATTATGCACTCATAAATGCATATTAAACACAGATCCACAATATTATACATTTAGCTACCAAATTTTTATTACAACCAAGTATACTCACACTTTTTGATGCTTCCTACAAGCCAATAAACAGATACAACATATGTAACGCCCTACCTCATTAGAGTCGTTACTAAGTGAGTTTAAAATGTGCACTTAACTCACTAATCGAGGTTTTAGATCAAACAGTGTAACTAAGCCATATACTGAGGATAAACTTTAGAAATAAACTCATTTCATTGAAAATCTTAAAATTTTAATACTTGGCATCCCAAAATACAGTTTAGAAATATTTACAACATGCAAACTGAATCAAGTCGACTAAACGACAAAATCTAGGGTTGAAATTTAATAACCACAGAGCATCTGTGAGCCGAAGCCCAGCAAGAAAACCCACAACCAGATAACATATGCAACACATATATCAAGCATATAAACAGGCCACCAATGGGCTAAACACATACGGCCTAGCCATCCCAGGCGTTTACCAAGCCCTGGGCTCGCGGTCCACACCGTGAGGATATCCTAGGTATCCTTTTAGGGACTCGCCCTGGCAACTCGCACTCCACGTGCTCAATGCTACTCCCGGCCCCTTGCCGTACTCGGCTTTGCACTCAACGTGCCTAACGCCGTTCCCAGCCCCCTGCCAATCTCAGCCTACACCGTTCCCGGCTCTTTCCGATCATTCACATAATAGCACTCATTGCATAATAAACAAGTACAGAATACTAACAGATACAGTCTAAGGGTCACGCCCTGCAATTCAAACATATTGGGCTCTGCCCTGCATACCAGTTCTATTCTAGCACATTGGGCTCAGCCCTGCATACAAGCTCTATGGGAACAAGGGTTTTCTTACCTGAGTCCCGAGCTTTCCGAGTACCGATGTCCCGAGCACAGTCCTCTAGCTCGAGCCTCGTCGAAACCCTAGTCACAACACAATAACCATATCCATACATCAAGTTCTAATCCATTAAATAACTTCGAGCCATAACTCTAACCTCCGGGACCTTGAATTCTATCAATCCAGGTGATAAAATCCATCCCGAGCCTTAACCATTGAGTTCCCAAGCTTAAACACCCTTTAAAAACACAGGCTGGCACTAAGGGTCGCGGCTCTACCCTCAAGCGTCGCGGCTAGCCTCGAAACAGAGACTAGCACCACACTGACCCCCACACAGGCCGCGGCGCGCATGAACCTCTCGGCCACCCATGGCCGCGCGCGCACACAGGTCGCGGCGCACCCCTCCTAATGCTGCGGCCCTCACCACCGAACCCAGAATTTCCATCACTTTTCTTGCATTTTTCCTCAAGCTAACACACTTAAAACTTATCTAACAAGCCCACATAATTAACACAATCGTTTCATCTCAATAAATAGCACCAAAACCCCATTGAATCCTACATCAAAGCTCAACTAAAACACTTAAAACATATCAAACTCAACCAACATGCAACTATTACAAAGCAGCAGCAAATTTAAGCATAATCCTATAATTAAAATTTACCCTTTGCTGAACTCAATCCTTGAAGTTGATCCTCAATCCCCAAGCTTCAAGCTCCTAAGTTTCCTCAGCCCAAATCCTTGCTTAAGCTATAGCTTACACCAAATTCCCTTGAGTTGTTTCTTAGAGAGTGAAAGAGAGAGATAAGAATGGTGAGGAGCTAACCTTAGTTGAAAACAGAAGTATAAGTCGGTTCCCCAAAGCTTCTAATTAATTCTCCCTTTTTGTTTTATTCAGCTTAAGTCTGTGGTTACCTCAAGGCTCGGGGTACCAAAACGTCCCCGAGGGCAAAATGGTAAATTTCCCCAATATTCCCGCCTAGACATTCTATCATCAAATATATCTCCAAATATTTATTTTCATGTCCCAATAACCCCATAACACACCTAGTACCCAAATTACCCCTCGACTCGCCCCTAGTCCGAATCTCAACCCTGTTGTGACTTTCTGACTATCCGCTCACCAGGACTATCTCGTACCGTGCTGCACAAACATATCTCATACATATAACATTTATCACATTTATCCCCCTAATATCCAGATAGGGTCCACATGCCCATTTGACTCAACTAAACATGCATCATAATCATATATTCACATAAATCCACATATAAGCATATTAAATCATTTATTGCCCTCTAGGCACACTAATCAAGGCCCCAAGCCCGATTAGCAAATTCGGGTCGCTACAACTATCCCCTCCTTACAGAAATTTCGTCCTCGAAATTACCTGAACAACTCGGGGTACTGCTCCCTCATCTCTGACTCATGTTCCCACGTCGCCTCTTCAACCTTGCTACTTCTCCACAGCACTTTCACTAAGGTGATGGTCTTTCTCCTCAAGACCTTATCTTTTCGGTCAAGAATCTGAACCGGCTTCTCGTCATAGGATAAATCCTAATCAAGCTCTAGATTCTCAAAACTTAGAACATGTGTTGAGTCTGACATATACTTCCGGAGCATGGATACATGGAAAACATCATGAACCCCTGATAATGCTGGAGGCATCGCTAGTCTATAAGCTACCTCTCCAACTCGTTCCAGAATCTCGAAGGGCCAACAAACCTAGGGCTCAACTTGCCCCGAACACCAAACCGTTTCACACCCCTGCATTTCAAGTCTAAATAACTTTTCCATCAACTCTGGGAGGCAATCATATGCGCTCTAATCTTCTCAATCGCCTCATTGGTCCTCTGAACCATCTCTGGACCCAAATATCTCCTCTCACCTGTCTCATCCCAATGAACAGGTGATCTACACTTTCTTCCATAAGGCATCTCGTACGGAGCCACACCAATGGTCGCCTGATAACCGTTGTTGTATGAGAACTTGATCAAAGGGAGATACTTATTCCACGATCCCCCAAAATCTAGCACACAGGCTCACAACATGTCCTCCAATATCTGATTCGTCCTCTCAGACTGTCCATCTGCCTGAGGATGATAAGCGGTACTAAACCGTAACCGCGTACCCATAACCTTCTGCAAACCCTCCCAAAACTCGGAAGTGAAGGTGGGGTCTCTGTCGGATACCATCGACCTCGGAGCCCCAAGAAGTCGAACCGATTCATACTGTCCCACATTCCTCGGCAAACCAACCACAAAGTCCATAATGTTATCTTCCCACTTCAACTCTGGAATCCCCAGAGGCTGCAGCAACCCTGTTGGTCCCTGACGCTCAGCCTTAACCCGCTGACAAGTTGGGCACTTGGCTACATAACCCACCACATCCCTCTTCATACCCGACCACCAATACAGAGCTCTCAAATCCTGGTACATCCTCGTCATACCCAGGTGCAAAGAATAGGGAGTGGTATGCGATTCACCTAGGATCTCTCGCCGGATATCAGAATCCATCGGAACACAGATCCGACCCTTGTACCTAAGTAACCCTATCCCTGGAATGGAAAAAGTCCTTAGTCGCTCCGACTAAGACATTCTCTCTGTGACCTATCAACTGGGAATCTTTCCCCTGCGCTTCCTTGATCCTCTCAAGGAGTGTAGACCGAAGGGTGATGTTGGCCAACTGACCAACCTCCAACTCTATACCTGCTCTGGTCATCTCCTCAACTAACTTATTAGATATCTGCCTCGAACTAAATAACTGTCCTGGGCCTCTCCGACTCAATGCATCAGCCACTACAATAGCCTTTCCAGGATGGTATAGGATATCGCAATCATAATCCCCAACCAACTCCAGCCATCGCCTCTGGCGCATAATCAGGTCCTTCTGAGTAAGGAAATACTTTAGGCTCTTATGTTCGGTGTATACCTCGCACTTCTCACCATAAAGATAATGCCTCCAAATCTTAAGTGCAAACACCACCGCTGCCAACTCCAGGTCATGCGTAGGATATTTCTGCTCGTATTCCTTCAACTGTCTCGATGCATAGGCTATTATCTTACCAACTTGCATCAACACGCACCCCAAACCCAATCTGGATGCAATACAGTAAACCACAAACTTTTATTCTCTATCGGCAAGCTTAACACTGGCGCAGTGATCAATCGCCGCTTCAACTCCTCAAAACTGACCTCACATCTGTCCGTCCAGACATACCTTGTCTTCTTCTTTGTCAGTTCTGGCAATGGCGTAGCTACTCTAGAGAATCCCTCAACAAACCGCTGATAATACCATGCTAAACCCAGAAAGCTTCTCACTTCAGGAACATTGCTCAGTCTAGGCCAATCTCTGACCGCCTCAATCTTACCTGGGTCAACCAAAATCCCCTCCTTACTGACAATATGGCCCAGAAATGTAACTTGTGGCAACCAGAACTTACACTTACTGAACTTAGCGTATAACTCGTGCTCTCTCAACCGCTGTAGAACCAATCATAGATGCTACTCGTGCTGTGTCTCTGACTGAGAGTACACTAGGATGTCGTCGACGAATACAATCACAAACTTGTCTAGATAATCCTTAAAACCCTGTTCACCGTGTCCATGAAAGCAACTGGGGCATTGGTTAATCCAAAGGACATAACCAAGAATTCATAATGTCCACACCTTGTTCGGAAAGCAGTATTTGGTATGTCCTCCTCTTTACTCCGTAACTGATGGTAACCTGATCGGAGATCTATCTTGGAAAACACCGTTCTTCCCTGTAGCTGATCAAATAAATCGTCGATCCTAGGTAGTGGATACTTGTTCTCTATGCTTAACTTGCTTAGCTCCCTGTAGTCAATACACATCCTAAGGGACCCATCCTTCTTCTTAATGAACAACGCTGGAGCACCCCATGGCGAGAAACTCGGTCTGATGAACCCCAAATCAAGTAACTCCTGCAACTGAATCTTCAACTCCTTTAACTCCGCCGGAGCCATTCTATAAGGTGTCTTAGATACTGGCTCCACTCCTGGTACCAACTCTATAACAAAGTCAATCTCCCTCTACGGCAGCAACCCTGGCAAATCTGCTGGAAACAAATCCGGAACTCACACACCAATCTAGTCTCACCCGGTCCAACCGACACCACCCTAGAAGTATCCACAATGCTTGCCAGAAATCCTATGCAACCTTCCTGCATCAGGTCCCTAGTCCTTAGGGCTGAAATCATTGGTACACGCGGTCCACTAACTGACCCCACAAACACAAAGGGTACCTCCCCTTCTGGTTCAAACGTCACCATTCTGCGCTTGCAGTCAATCATTGCCCTATACTTTAGTAACCAATCCATTCCTAAGATCATATCCAAAATCATCCACTCCTAACGCAATCAAATCAACAGACAGTTCCCTGCCATCTATCTCTACTGGCAATACTCTAATCCACTTCCTAGAGACTACCAATTCTCCTGTCGGTAGCAAAATCTGAAATCCCCTAGCGTACACACCACTAGGTCTACAAAGTTGGTCTATCACTCTAGTAGAAACAAATGAATGAGTAGCCCCTGAATCCAACAATGCAATATACAAAGAACCAGCACTAGAGATCTAACCTGTCACAACTGAGGGGCTAGCCTCCGCCTCAGTCTGTGTCAAACAAAATACCCTGGCAAGAGCAAAACTGTCACTCTGCTTCTGCTCCTCCTTCTTAACTCGAGGGCAATCCCTCCTCAGATGACGGGCACTCCCACAAACAAAGCAGGCTCTAATCCTGCACTCACCCTGATGTCGTCGCCTACACCATGGACACACTGGAAAACTCCTCCAGTTGTCACTGCCACCTTAAAGGCCAATGGAAGCACCCCGTGCCCTCCTATCTAAACCAGGAGGAATAAAGGAATCTGGGGCCTTCCTCTTCTGCTCACTAGAACCACCACCACGACCGAACCCAACAAAAGGAGGCACTGTCCTCCTGGCATCGCGCCTGACAGCGCTTTCCTTCCAAATCTGATCTTCGGCCCTCTCAGCAGTAAGGGCCTTATCCATAACTTGGCCATAGGTAATAGTCTCTGGATCCAAGGTAGTATTTACATCGCGGGAAATCTTAACCTTCATCCCCCGCACAAACCTGTCCCTTCTCGCCGCATCAGTCGGCACTAGATCTGGCGCAAACTTTGCCAATCTATCAAACTTTATAGCATACTCGGTTACTATCGATCGATTCCGAGTCAGGTTGATAAACTCATTAACCCACACAGCTCGAACTGCCACACTGTAATACTTCTCGTTGAACAAGTTTCTGAATTCCTCCCAAGTCATAACTGATACATCTCTTCTCTGAACCACCAGATGCGGCATCCCCTCTAAACATGTAGCTAGCACAAGCTACCCTCTCATTCCCTTGAACTCTCATAAAATCCAAAATTGAGGAAGTCACATGTATCCTCTGCTCTGCTCGTAGTGGGTCCAATCCACCCTCGAAGGTGGGAGGATGTTGTTTCCTGAATCTCTCATACAAAAGTTCCCACCTGTTTTCCTTAACAGGTTGATCTGGCACTGGCGCTGCAACCCGCTGAACTGGCAGCCCAGTAACCTGAGGGGAGGCCTGATGCCTTAACTGTCGCAGCTCCTCCTCTGTTCGCTGCAGTCTCGGTTCCATCTCGGCAAACATCACCAGCCAATTCTGTGGGGCAGGTGGAGGGTCCTGACCCTGGTTGTCATCCTCAGCCTTACTGTCGCGGAGTCTAGCTGATCGTTGAGGCATCTCAACAAATATGCCCGCAACCAACGACGCCGCTCATCAGGCATGATAACAACATCTAAAACCACCTCCCAAACACATCTGTCATCCACAAACAGTAACTCATAGAGCATATAACACACAACGGGCCATGCCCTGACATCATGCATATGTTAACTCATTCATCAAGCTCTATATAAAATAAGCAGGCAAACAGGACATCCAAGCATATATTCAAACATACCAGTTAATTATACCAACCAACCCTGAGTCGAGCTTGTCACTGACAGCGAGTGTACATGTTCGGTCAATCTCCATAACCAATAACCTTGGCTCGCTCTGATACCAAGTTGTAATGCCCTACCTCCTTAGCGTCGTTACTAAGTGAGTTTAAAACGTGCACTTAACTCGCTAATCGAGGTTTTAGATCAAACAGTGTAACTAAGCCATATACTAAGGATAAACTTTAGAAATAAACTCATTTCATTAAAAATCTTAAAAGTTTAATACTTGGCATCCCAAAATACAGTTTAGAAATATTTACAACATACAAACTGAATCAAGTCGACTAAACGACAAAATCTAGGGTTGAAATTTAATAACCACGGAGCATCTGTGAGCCGAAGCCCAGCAAGAAAACCCATAACCAGATAACATATGCAACACATATATCAAACATATAAACAGGCCACCAATGGGCTAAACACATACGGCCTAGCCATCCCAGGCGTTATCCAAGCCCTGGGCTCGTGGTCCACACCGTGAGGATATCCCAGGTATCCTTTTAGGGACTCGCACTCCACGTGCTCAACGCTGCTCCCGGCCCCTTGTCGTACTTGGCCTTGCACTCAACATGCCTAACGCCGTTCCTGGCCCCCTACCAATCTCGGCCTACAACGTTCCCGGCTCTTGCCGATCATTCACATAATAGCACTCATAGCATAATAAACAAGTACAGAATACTAACAGATACAATCTAAGGGTCACACCCTGCAATTCAAACATATTGGGCTCCGCCCTGCATACCAGTTCTATTCAAGCACATTGGGCTCAGCCCTGCATACAAGCTCTATGGGAACAAAGGTTTTCTTACCTGAGTCCCGAGCTCTACGAGCACCGATGTCCCAAGCACAGTCCTCTAGCTCGAGCCTCGCCGAATCCCTAGTCACAACACAATAACCATATCCATCCATCAAGTTCTAATCCATTAAATAAATTCGAGCCATAACTCTAACCTCCGGGATCTTGAATTCTATCAATTCGGGTGATAAAATCCATCCTGAGCCTTAACCATTGAGTTCCTAAGCCTAAACACCCTTAAAAACACAGGCTGGCACTAAGGGCCGCGGCTCTACCCTCAAGCGCCGCGGCTAGCCTCGAAACAGAGGCTAGCACCACACTGACCCCCACACAGGCCGCGGTGCACCCACCAAGCGCCGCGGCGCGCATGAACCTCTCGGCCACCCATGGCCGCGCGCGCAAACGGGCCGCGGCCCTCTCCACCGAACCCAGAATTTCCATCACTTTTCTTGCATTTTTCCTCAAGCTAACACACTTAAAACTTATCTAACAAGCCCACATAATTAACACAATCGTTTCATCTCAATAAACAGCACCAAAACCCCATTGAATCCTACATCAAAGCTCAACTAAAACACTTAAAACATATCAAACTCAACCAACATGCAACTATTACAAACCAGCAGCAAATTTAAGCATGATCCTATAATTAAAACTTACCCTTTGCTGAACTCAATCCTTGAAGTTGATCCTCAATCCCCAAGCTTCAAGCTCCTAAGTTTCCTCAGCCCAAATCCTTGCTTAAGCTATAGCTTACACCAAATTCCCTTGAGTTTTTTCTTAGAGAGTGAAAGAGAGAGATAAGAATGGTGAGGAGCTAACCTTAGCTGAAAACAAAAGTATAAGTCGGTTCCCCAAAGCTTCTAATTAATTCTCCCTTTTTGTTTTATTCAGCTTAAGTCTATGTGGTTACCTCAAGGCTCGGGGTACCAAAACGTCCCCGAGGGCAAAATGGTAAATTTCCCCAATATTCTCGCCTAGACATTCTATCCTCAAATATATCTCCAAATATTTATTTTCATGTCCCAATAACCCCATAACACACCTAGTACCCAAATTACCCCTCGACTCGCCCCTAGTCCGAATCTCAACCCTGTTGTGACTTTCTGACTATCCGCTCACTAGGACTGTCTCGGACCCACATGCCCATTTGACTCAACTAAACATGCATCATAATCATATATTCACATAAATCCACATATAAGCATATTAAATCATTTATTGCCCTCCAGGCACACTAATCAAGGCCCCAAGCCTGATTAGCAAATTCGGGTCGTTACAACATATGAATTCAATTCAGGCAGTTAACCACATACACTCAGTATGCAAACCATTATCCAAATATTCATTCACATACAATAGTAATACTAATCAGCACACTTCAATCTCATCACACAATAGTCAAGGGCCAGGCCCTTTCAGTATCTCATATTTCCTATTAATTATACATATATCATCATTCATATTCCTTTCCAATCATTTAAGCATATAATCATGTATACACAATTACCAAACCCTGAGTTGATCTTGTCTTTCCCGGCGAATGTACATGTCCAGCCAGTCTTCAGGAACCCTTAAACCTAAGACGCTCTGATACCAAGTTGTAACGCCCTAGATAGCCAAGACTGTTACATTGTGTGTTTATAATGGTGCAAGACTTGCTAATCAAGTCATTTAATTGGAAACGTGTTACCAAAACTATAATTGAACTAGGGTTAAAAGATTTTGGTCACAAAAGTTACATTCCATGTAATTAAACATTTTGAACATGGAATCCCAAAAGTAATAACATTTAAAGGACAGTTTACAAAATCTAAGGATATAAGTACAGCTACTAGCCACTCTAAGGGAAAAATAGACATTTAGGCTATTCCCGTCCTGTATCACTCCTCGCCATGGTAGCCAATCAGCTGACTATCTACATTCAGCCCCAAAGCTCTCCAACTCATGATTGGTCCACATTGCCCTTGCCTTTACCTGCACCACGCAGCACCCGTAAGCCAAGGCCCAGCAAGAAACCAGATAACAGAGCATAGCCATTAAGCAATCAATTTTCAAATCAACAACTAAACAACCCATAAAGCATAGCTATATACTCAACAATCCATAATATTCACACAATAAGGCATTCTGCATATCAAGCTCATCAATTCACATATTAAATAGGGTCGACACCCTTAGGTCGCACCCCTTATTTATCCCACTGACTCCGGCCCACTTAAACTGAGCTCATTGAATATTAAGTTGTCCTCAACTACCAGTGGCCGAGTCGCGCCCTGTGCGCAAATATTGACTCCGGAACTCTTAGGTCGTTTATCACATGTCCCATGGCATAATACCATCTATGACATCATACAGATATAGGGAGCTCTTAGTCCCATCATTAACACATAATTGGGCGCAGTTTCTTACCTTTGATTCTGCTAGCTTTGTTCAATGAAATCAACTCTCAAGCACGATCCCGTCTGAGCCCTAGCATACACCTAGTCACAACCACAAATTAGAACCATACCAAACTTCAATTCCAAAACCTAGCCTCCAAACCAATCCCGAGCCCTCAAGAAGCCCTAATTCCACCATACGGGGTGGTGGAATCAAGCGCCGAGGCCTCGGGCAAAAATCCTAAGAAATAACCCAAAAATCCTCTTCTAGAGACAGGGTAGCGCTACAACGACATAAAGAGGGAGCTATAACGCTACAAATAGAGCCAAAAAGCTCTCTGACCACAAGGCCTAGCGCTATAGCGCCCAATGACTAGCGCTACAGCGTTAGTCATAGCACAGCCAAACTCCAAAATTCTTCCTTCGATTTTCCTCGAACCAAACCTCTCCAAAACTCATCCAAACCTCAACCATACCCCAAAAAAAGCCTACCAACATCTATAACTCACCCCATATGACCCAACCATACCAAACTCAACCATATGCACCCCAAAATAAAGAAACCGCCATGATTGATCTTGAAACTCAAAAACTCAACAGAACATCAGAAACTTCAAAACTTTAAAGCCAGAATTTCATACCTTCAATGGAGAATTTCAACCTAGGTTATCTTCCACACCTCCTCAGCTTTCAACTCCTCAAATCCTCAGGCTTAACTCCCTAGAATTCCCATCAAAACTCAGCTTAGGAAACCATTTCAACATCAAAACCAGAAACTAAAGAAAACCTTGAAACTTACCTTAATTGGGTGAGTAACCTTTGCTAATCCTCAAGCTTAATCAAAGATCCTAACTTCAAGCTCTAGTCCAAGCTCTCCCTGAGTTACAACTCTAGAAAATCCTCAAGAAATGAAGAAGAATAGCCAACCGAGTGAGAGAGAAGGGTTAACTCCAAGTGTTCTGTTTTTCTTTCCTTCCTTCCTTCTTCTTTTCTTTTCTTTTTCAGCTTCCTTTAGTTTCTAAACATTCCACTAAGGGTAAAAAGGAAGAGTAATAATTATCCCTTATTAAGCCAAATGACCACATTGCCCTCCCAATAATAACTAAACCTTTAAATCATTCTAAGGGTATTTTGGTCATTGCTCCCAATTCCCGCTAATTCCTCGAGTGTCTTTAATGATTACCACTTTCCTCCCGACACCTATCTAATTACCAATTATTTTCCTCAATAACAAATAATCTCCAATATATTCTCTAAATTCCCAAAAATACCCCCAGACTCACCCCGAGCCGGGTATAAATCCTGTCGTGACTATTTCGCTAAACTGCTCACTAGGATCGCCTTGAGTCACAAGCTACAGATATATCCACATAATAATGTGGTCTCAACAATTTATCACAAATATTTACATTTATGCCCTCAACGGGCCAAAATTACAAATATGCCCTTATAACCTAATCAGGGCCTACATGCATGCTAATACGCATAATCATGCATCACATATATCTAAATAATCATATAAGCATTCTTATCACATAATCTTGCATTCTCACCATTAATTCACATAACTTCCAATTGTGCCATCCTGGCACACTAATCAAGGCCCTTAAGCCTTATTAGTAATTTTGGGTCGTTACAGCAAGGTTGGACCTCGCGATGTCCAAGGGCCTCGCCATATGAGGCTGGGTGCACAAGGCACCCTTGACTAAGGGCCTCGATATGCGAGGCATGGTGCAAGAAACCATTCATTGAAGGCCTCGCTATGCGAGTCTGGGTGCACAAGGCACCCGCGCTTGGATGCCGCTGAGGGACTATATAGGCCTCGTGCTTAGATGCAAGGCGCCCTTCATTGAGGGCCTCACTATGCAAGGTCGGGTGCCTAGGTGCATAAGGCACCCACACCTAGATGTCGCTGAGGGACTATGGGCCTCGTACCAAGAAGCAAGGCACCCTTCATTGAGGGCCTCGCTATGCGAGTCCGGGTGTGCAAGGCACCCGCGCCTAGATGCTGCCAAGGAGATACAAGGCTCACGTCGAGCACAGAATACACCATTATGCGCAAGGGTCTGGCTATGCAAGGCTCAACACCCTTCTATGCATCAAGGAGACCCATGCTATCTCGCTGAAGAATCCATAAGCCATACAACACTTAGCCAAATATAATGAAACATGGAGCAAATATGTTTCTTGGACATGTGAGAACAACCATCGGGTACAAGGTACACGTACGGGTACGGGATGTACAACCATATGGAGGACAGAGGTGTGACTTTGAAATATGTATCACACATGTAGTGGTGGTACGACTTAGTACATAGAGTGGAGGCACTACCTGTACACCTCCGACCATATACAAAGGCCGACACCACAACCTTCTGCACCACTACCCTGACATGTACCTATGTACAATCTTTTCCCCTGGGACCACAATATATCAGGAGCCATTAGAGGTCCACTATAAATAGATCTTCACCCCTCCAGCAAAGGGGTTGGGAAATTCATTGTATACGCATGCTATGAAGCAATATGCAAGTTCTTGCTCCATTGTTGTTCTGCATTTTTCTTCTTCAAGTTTTTTCTAAGCTTTGAGTTTTCCAACCTAACATCGTTGACAAGTTCTTATCGTCAACAGGTTGTTAAATTTGTAAATGTCACCAATGCCCTATTCTTTTTGTCCCAATACCATATTTGTACCAAAGAGTGGAGACATTCTAGTAAAGTTGAAATTGGTTATTTTATTATCTCGCTGAGTGATGCATTGACAAATTTTGTGATATTTGATATCTTTGTTGAGTATCGTGTGTTTTTGTTGTACAACCTTGTCCATTTTTCTATACCAATTTCATTGAACAAGTAAGATCGTATATTTTGATCAATGAGTAATGATATGTGCACCCCAAATATGCACCAAAATATTACACACAGTGACGTGTCACTGCTTTTTAAAACAGTGGGTCCCAGTTTTAATAAATGTGATTGGCTAGGATAAACTGCCATATCACTGTGTGTAATATTTTGGTGTATATTTTGGGTGCACATATCATTACTCTTTGATCAATGTTGTCTATTTTTGCCATGTACTTTTCAAAATCAGGAGTATTGTAAAGCGTTGAAGTTCCATTAAATGCATTTTTAAGCTCTTTTCCTTACTTCTTGAACTTTGGTTTTATGTTTTTTAGCAAGTCGTAGCAACATACACCAAGCATTAGGTTTGTGAAGGTTGCTTGTGTTGCCTTTGCAATACTATCATGTATATTTGAAATAGTGCATCGACCTTCTCTTCACCATAGGATTCTATTATTTTGTGGAAGAACCACTCCCATGATTTTTCATTTTCATAGTCTACAACTGAAAATTCAAGTGGGAATATATGTCTATTGGAATTTTGTGCATTAGAAATTAGTAATGTGCTTCAATGTGGGTTCTTTAAGAATGTTCCATCTGTAACAATTATTGGAGTATAGTGATTCCAAATTTTGATTGAAGACCCTACAACAATGAATAGATACTTGAAACGCCCTTTTGTGTCTGTGACGAAATCTGTCAATGTTCCTGTTACAAAAGTAACTATTTAGTATATTATTACATTATAGAAAAAAGATGTTTTTCAGTAACTAACATTTAGATTTAAATAAAAGTATATAATACATTGGTTGCATTTTTGCATCATGTATAAAATTGATGGTATTTCACTGTATGATTCTCGTGGGCAGGGTCTAACATGTTCCATAGCTTTCTCTCTAGCTCTCCAAGTTGTTTGACAAGAGATTGAGACACTATAGTCATCTACCATATCATCCACAATTTCATTGGGAGTATAGTTTCTTTTTGGGTTTATCAATTTTTTTATAGCATTACCAACTAAGCTGCTTATAGCCTGAGGATAGTCTCTAGAACGTATGTCTAATGAGCATGCGTGTGCATTTTTAATTTGTCTAATTTGGAACATTTATGTTTATCCATGTTTTGATGCCAAGAATCTCCACTTGCAATTTTCATCAACACATGCTAGTTTGTAATCAAGTGATGATGATCTATTTACTTTGAAAGGTTGATTTTTTTTAATAGAGTAAAGGCTGATGGCAGTTTTTAGATCTTCTTTGTTTCTGAAACTTGTCCAACAACAATCATATCATCTTGAGTATTTGAAATGACTTGAGTGTTTTTTTTCCAGCTTGTGGCTACTGCATTTTGAGCTTTTTCAACTATGAAATTTGTTACCACTTGTGCGTATTCGGTAATGGTAGGCAACTTTTCAGTGAATTGTATTTCTAATTGAAGGCATTCATTGTAGTGAGAGTTGCAGCCAATGCAAGATACTGGAAGTGTCCCCTAATCAATTGTGGCTGCTTCTTTTTCTGCATAGTTGACCATTAAAGGGTAGATTGTCTCATCAGCATTTTTCTTTCTTATTTGTTCATAGAATTTGCATCCATTACCATCTTTAATCTTTATAAGTAGCATTCCTTCTTTAATTTGAAATTGGACATCAATATCATATTTGTTTCTATCTAATTCCAAAGCAGCACAAATTGAGTGTGCAAGATTTTCATAAGAGCAATTCCTTGGTATTAATATTCCTGCTACTTCATAATTTGTGTAGTTCCATTGTAAAAGATGATGATTATTCTTGGATTCATAACCTGTTTTAGAAGCAACACAGTGGTTAGTATTTTTAAGAAGTACTAATTAGTTGCTTACATAACAGTTTGTTTCAAAATCTAAAATTTTAGAAGTAACTTTTAAAGGCAACAAATGGTTTTTTTTTTAAATAATGGCAACAAAATTGTACTATTTTTGTTGCCAAAGTTACTAAATTGTCCCTTGTATTTTTATTTTATCACAAGCAACCAAACAATACTATTTTTTTTGTTTGTAAAAGTTAGGAAATAGTCTCTCTTAATGATAGGCAACCAAACAATATTATTTTTATGCCAAAGTTGCTACATTGTCTCCTTTTTTATGATAGTCAACCAAATAGTACTACATTTATGAAAAAGTTGCCGCATTGTCCATTTTTTTTATGATAGGCAACCAAATAGTATTATTTTTATGAAAAATTTGCTATATTATTTCCTTTTCTTTATGATAGACAACAAAATGGTATTATTTTTATGCAAAAAATTACTAAATTATCCATTTTGATAGTAGACAACCAGTATTATTTATTTACAAAAGTTGTTACATTTGTTCTTTTTTTTATGAAAGGCAACCAAATAGTACTATTTTACGAAAAAATTATTAAATTTTCCATTTTGATGGTAGGAAACAAAACAATACTCTTCATTTGAAAAAGCTTTAAAATTGTCCCCTGTTTTTTTTATTATAGGCAACAAAATGCTACGATTTTTTTGTTTATCATAATAAGCATTAGAATTGAATTTGTATAGTATTTTTGTTGATCTAGTTTGAAAGTAACAAAAATAAACTGAAAAATTGAGTGTATTTTGGATTTGAATTGATCATGAATGAAATTACCGGTTCTTTATTTGTTGCCATGCTCTTCTTTTTTTTCGCAGGTTACGGTAGATGACTGAATCGGTGGTTTTCGACAATGGTTCGATGAAATTTTTTTTTATGGTTCCGATGGCGTTTCTAATCGATGCTTCTAGAGATGAGTTGGTCAACCATTTGAATTTTGGTAGCTTTTATTTTGGGACTGAGAAATTTCACGCGCCCAAAACTCGTGGGATTCTGGTTCATCAAGAATGTGTGGTGTGGGCATTGATCATGGTTTCCATTTTCCAAATGTCCAGTATGAATAGTTTTGAATCTGGTATTGTTAGCTGCCGTGTCACAATAATCTTGATATTAAGATTATCAACGATATTAATGTAAATAGTTTCCTATTTACGTATAAACTTAAAAATTTCCCTAATTTTAATATACAGTAAAATCTTACCTTCCTTTTTACAAAAAAAAAAAAAAATATTGGGAAGAATTAACAACACAAAAAATAGAGACCCCTTTGTTCTGGGCAAGAGACAGTGTCGTAGATTTTCATTATCTGATTATTATTATTATTAGTATTATTATTATTATTATTATTATTAGTAGCAGTATTATTATTAGTAGTAGTAACATTTCTTTGGTAACTTTTCTTTGGTGTGAAAATATTCCCAGATAAAGACACCTTTGTTTTTCTTTTCTAATTAAAGTGAATATCTACCACAATATGATATCTATACGTTGATAATTTAACATTTCACTTTTTTGTGTCTTTGAAATTAATGTACGAGATTGGTTTCAAGGGTTTATAACAGTATGCTACTTTATATATGCTTGCTGAAAATTTGATTGATTTTGTTATATTAAACTTATATTATTTTGTGTTTTTGTAATACGGTTGTTTGTTTGATTATTGGGTTGGAGAGATTCAAGCAATGGTGCACAAATGACAAGTTGAAGAGAATTTGTAGGGAGATTTTTCTTTACCCTTTTTGCTAGCTTTGAAAACTATTCGGATCAAATCTTGCGAGCAATATTTGTTTTCCAAAATAAAAACTTTCGCATTGAATCTTTCTTATTCTTCAATATACTCTGTATAGAGTATCCTCTTGACTAAATTGACTTGTGGGATATTTTTTTCATGCGATCAAACTTTGACAAAAATAAATAGCAAGTACATGTAATAAAGTTTTCTAGTGCTTAAGTCAGTTCTCACGTTCTCTAAATTTTGACAGAATAATACTAAAAAAAAAATCTGTAATTAATGATAAAAGTCAGATATTTATAATGAAAAGAACAAAGAAAATGTTTAGAATAACTTATCCCCATTGGTCCATATGTCCTCCTCAAATTCCTTTTCCCGCTCAATTAAATTATAATTGACTTTCCTTCGCCTCATCAGAGCACTCACTCCTCCTCAGAAGCTCGAGCCTCTTCCTCATTTGTCTTCTCGCAAGACTCTTCGCTTGGGCTTTCTTTTCAATGAAATGCTTGTTTTGATATTGCTTCTAGAAATAACTCAACTCACTTCGTAAACATGTTAGTCATGTGATTTCACACTCTTTCAATAAAATTCAAAATATATTTATTGGATATTGTATCATATAAAAAATATCAAAAAGTAAAATAATTGATATGTGAGCAAAATGCCCTCCCAATTTGCCCATTGTTCTTAACCGTAAGACGAAGTTCAACTGCCAAAACATAAGCACGGTTTGGTTTGGTGGGAATAGGAATGTTAAATCTAATCTATATTTGGTAAATTTATTTTTAATGGTTTGAAGGTTTGTGTTTCCAAGTGGGTCTCATATTTTAACTTGATTTGAGAGTAATCTTAACACATTTAAACACTTGAGTTTCACGTTCCCTTAATCTAAACCCCCTCTAATTTTACTCTCTCAAATCCAAACCTCGTACCAAACACCCCTTAAATGTTTTCTTTCATACGTCTCTTGCATTTATCGTTCTTGTTCTTTATTTGACTAAGTCTTATCAACGACTACTTTCCCGATTTTCAATGTTTAAACTTTTATAAATAAGTAATTACCCATTTGAATTTACATTTCACAAATTTCTTTCAAAAATCATTCTCATTCTTCACTCTCTTTCTTCCCTTCTCCTCTTTCTTTCGAAACCCTAGGGTGTGATTGGTATAGAATTCAAATTATATTTTATGTTTTTGAAATTTAAAAGTTGTAGGACCTACAAAGAAATCTTGTTTGGTTTATCATTTTTGAAAACTCATTTTAAAAACAAACTCTAATTTATTAAAGGGATTTAGAAAACGATGTTTTCACGTTTTCAGATCTTAATTTTTTTTTCTGACCACTTTTTTCTTACATTCTCTTCATATTATTCCTATTATTAGGCTGTTTACATTTTTTTTTTGGAAGGTGCTATGTACTCGACTTTTTCTTATCTGACAATTTTTTTTTTCTTTCTTTCTACAATTCTAGTGTTAGACTATTTAGTCTCTATTTTTTTTTATAAAAAAAATGGTATTTTCTTCAATTTAAAATTCCTATCCAACTATATATATTTGTTAAAATATTCCATTGTAAAATTATACAAGGAGATATCACTTGATTCTAATTTATAGGACAATTCTTCTATAGGGGCTTCACTTTAAGCCCTACCGATAGGGCTTTTAGTGTTTCTTGACCTGTGAACAGTTTTCAGCATGACTTTTTTTTTTTTTTATGACCGTGTATATTGTAGCTATTTAGAGCATCATGCAAATTTTTAAAAAATTCCGAATAGTTTACAGTACCGAAAACTAGATTCAAATATGTTGTTTTCTACGCGCATAAAAAAAATTAGTCATACGTGCAACAACATTTTTAAACCTAGTTTTCGGTACTGTAAACTATTCGGAATTTTTTGAAAATTTGGAGGATGCTCTAAATAGCTACAATATACACGGTCATAAAAAAAATCGCGCCGGAAACTATTCACGGGTTGTAAACACTGAGAGGGCTTAAAGTAAAGCCCCTATAGGAGAATTCCCCCTAATTTATAATATATTTTTTTAAATAAAATTAAGCTAATGATAAAATATTTTATAAAATAAAAATTACAAAAAAAAAATTACTATTAATAAATAAATACAAATTTATCATTTCAATTCTATACTAAAAGTTAAATATTATCAAATAAAAATAGCTAACAAAGTAAAATATTTTTTAAGTCCATACATTGTAATTAGAGTTTTATGTTTTTAAATTATCTACTATTTAGTTTTTTAAAACTAAAAAACAGCTAACAAAGTACAACTAATCACATTTTCAGAAACATTTTCTGAAACATGTTTCCAAACGATGAATTCAAATTTTAATGAAAATACAATTTTCAAATCGCAACCAATGGGGCCCTAACTTTCTGCTTTTGTTTTCGTGTAAAAATGGCTCCCATTTCATCAAAAGATGGTGTGAAAACGTTGATCAAGAAATCCGAGGCTAAGGTTGTTCCATATGAAGAATGGGTAGTAGATTATAAAAAATGCTTCTCGACAATTTCATCGCTTAAGCCTGATGAAATTGTAACAACTCACTTACATATAATATGCTTTCCCTTTTCACCTCTTCTCACCTATTTTCTGGATGTGGCTGGTATTCATATCATCCAATTGCATCCCAATGTCATTGATTCTATTGTTGTTGCTGATGTTCTGGGGGTAATGAAGAAGAAGAGGCTTCGAGTGTCTGACATTTTTGGTTCCTTCACCAAATCAAGGAACAACGCTTGTATCCGTAAGGTTTGGTACCTTTCCCTTAAAAGGACCAATTCATGATTACTAGTCAGGAAACTTCTAATCACAAATGAGAAGATTTTGTTTTCGATATTGGAGGTAATGGGTTTCTCGAAGTCGTTTGTGATGACGTATTCCCTGTTTTCCGTTATTTTTCACTGTGTTCTATTATTTGCTTGACCTTGTCCTCTTTGTGATCTTATTCTCATACTCTTGACTAGTGTTCTAATCCCCCTATCTTCACTTCATTCAAGAATCTCGTGGCCCGAAAAATTTGACATTAGTAAATCTAGGGTCAAATTACTACTTTGCTGGATTTTCCATGCCTGCAAGGACGATGTTGTCCCAGTAAGGCTTTGCTCAATTCGGATATGATGTCATGTCTTCCTTGGCTATGCTGGATTGATGATATTGATGAATCTCCCATCAAATGGTCTGTTGATGGTGATGAAGGCAAGCAGGCTACTCTGGTCAAGGCGTGTCACACCTATCTCTCCGATTTTGAGAGGTGCCACACTCCTCTAGCTATTTCTACTCTTCTCCCTGATGAGATTGATATACTATCTCAGCTTGTACATAATGCTCTGAAATATTCATCATTCTAAAGCCTTTTGACCTCCTCAAGAGGTTCTCGACAAAGTTTTGTGGCCAAAAGTACTAGTACCTCCCCTTCCGACCCCTCAGTAAGTGATCCCGAGGCATCCAGCATCCTACTAGAGGCTGGTCTTGCACTTGGCTCTGAATTCATTCCTGCTCAGCCCCTTAACATTGTTGCCCCTGGTGCAGATAACACCTCATATGATGCCCCTATTCCTGTTGAAATCCTACCATCCAACATTACCTCTGTCTTTGAGGCTACCCAGAATCAGCTAGTTCGAAAAAAGAAGGAACTTTTCGCCTCCTCCCAGTGCTCCTCAAATGACTCTCTCAAAACCCTCCTAACAACATGCCTAAAAAGTACAAAGTTTGTTTTGCCCCTCCTCCTCCTTCTACTGATGTAATACCTTGCTCTCTAGAGTGCCTCATCGACCAAGGCACCCAAAGGCGTAAGCAAGTCCTTGCCAACATGCTTTTTTTTATTAAGTCAAGCAAAATTTTCCCTAGAGCCACACAAAAAACACCTGAACCTTCTTCCGACCCAACTCTTAAAACTATCGAGCAATCACTCATTCCCATCACCGATGTTATTCTAACCACTACTTTTATTACTTCAACTCCTCTTTCTCCCCCCATTTCCTTCAACGTTCACCCTTCTAACGCTCTATTACAACAGTTGCAAGCCTTCTCTATTGACACTGCCACATTCTTTCCCAGTGACTATAGCAGTGGCATTATCGAATAGAGGCTTTTCACTCTTTCAAATTTATCACTCCCTCGTGATTCTCTACTTGATCCTTCAGGGTCTCAAAAATCTTATGCTAGCACTACCTCTTCTGACTTAGCCCCTGATGTCACTTCTGCGACTTTGACAGCTGCTCTCCAGGCTGTTATCACTGCTTCCCTATCCATCATGACTCATTCATCCCCCCTTGTAACCAATTTTGAGGCTGAATTGGTTACTACTGGGGCAACAGCTTCAGCATTCACGAATCCAAGATGACTTACAGGCCTCTAAAACAATCTTCTTAAGAGAACTTGAAGACAAAGTGGCTTCTCTAACAGTAGAGATGAAGAATATCGAAAGCTCTTGGAAAGACCGAAATACTACTAGAGCTGATGAGCTGAAAACTCTGAAAGATGCATTACTGGAAGCAGAGAAAAGTACTCAAAACTTGAAGCGAAGCTGACCGAGTCATTGATGGGACTTGGTAAGGCCCAAAGTATCATATCCGCTTCTACCAATGAAAGGCTCATGCTTCTGAAGGTATGTCTTTGAATTTCTTTTCCATTCATCTTGTTCTTGATTTCTTTAATTACTAATGTAACATCCTAAATTTTGTATACTTGTAAAATTAAAAGAAAATAGTACTTAATTAAAAATGATTTTAATTATAAAATTTATGGAATTAATTACTTAATTAAGTTTTGGGATAAAAATATATTTTTATCTCTTAAATTGTGGAATTAAATAATTATAAGAAACCTGAAATTGATAATTAGAAATTATTAAAAAAAAATTGAGGGGTTTGTGTTTCAAGTTATGAGGTTTTAAAAATAAATTGTAATTTAATAATATTATAGAAATTCGTTATGGAATACTTATATTATAAAGTTATTTATAATATTAGAAATTTAATGAGTGGTTGTTAATCTATGTAAAGATAAGTTATGGTTGAATTACGTTATAAAGATATTTTATAATAGTGGGGGATTAAAATAAATGATTTTAATAAAGTAAATATAATTTGGCTAAAATGCTAGTTAATTTCTTTTGGGATTTTAGAAAAATTCAAATGATATTTCAATGGACTAAATTGAAATAAATAATTGTAGATTGGGACCAAGGTGGAAATTAAAATAAAAATATATTTTATAATCAGATTTTTATTTAATTAAATAAATAAATGAAATAATAAAACTCCATTTTTTCCCAACAGCCCATAAGCTTTCTCTCTCTCTCTCTCGCCTGCTTTCTACCCGAGCCCGACGCCGATTCTCTGCTCGCCACTGACCGACACACGTGCGGCCAGGAAGATCCACCAAGCGCTGATTGTTGTCCTATCAGGCCCCGCAAGGCCAACACCCCACGACACCCTATGTCATTAAACGAGCCAATCAAGTTTGACCTTCCTTCACTTTCCAAAGAGATTTCGATCGAACTATTTTTGTAATGAATAGTTGGGATGTGAACTTTTCATTTGTGTAATTTTTGTGAACCAAAGATCCAAACAAATAAGTATTGCATATATTTGATTCTCTTTCCTACTTGTTACATCACACTTTTATCCTTTCTTAATTTGTAATCTTTAAATTTCAAAAACAAGAAATATACCAATTCTTCTATTTTTTCACAAATTATTTACCTTTTAACTCAATTTATTGTTAACTTTGTGTGTTTGCTCCTTGTGAAATCGACTGTCCATCTATACTACAACTACTGCTAGTGAAAGTCAATTTGGGAGTTAAACAATACCTCATACACTTGAATTCCTCATCCATGATCGTTGTCTCATTGGCGGTACTCCAAGCTTGTACCCTATGTATGATGCAGGTGGTCCCAAGGTGACAAAATGGTTATGGTGCAGGTAGTAGTGGCATGTGAGAGGTGGTGGTAGGCTCTAACCCATGTCAGGGGCAGGTAATAGTATCACCACTATGTACTAGTGTTGTACAACCTCTACTCGTTTGGTACTGGTGTCAAGTATGTACCCATTAAGTACCTGATCGAGTACTTGGCATGACGTACCTTGCACTCGTATATCCCCTCATTTTGCAAACTTTCGAGCATATGGCTCTAGCCTTTCCACTTTCATTCATTGTGTCTGCTGGGTTGTTGGGTTACTTTTTTATTACGAAATTACATTGTGCTTCACATCAAGCATCTAAGTGAAAGGAATGCATGGGGATGCTCGTGAAGTTTGTAAGGTGCTATTAACCTCAAAAATGTCTTCAGCACCTCGGGTGTCTCGCAAAGCTACTCAAGCTAGACCACTATGTTATGAGAGAGATGAGCGAGGCTACAATGCCATGTGTGAGGTGAGCATTGCATCTCTTGGAGCTACCTGGGCGAGACCACGAATTCAGGCGCGACACAAGCATTTGGCGGGATCCTTTGGGCTATGTCGCATCGTCAAGCGCGAGGCGAACATCTTGCGGAGCTACTCGGGTGAGACCTATGGGTCTGGCATGAGGCAAACATCTCATGAAGCTACCTAGGCGAGACCGCATCTCCAGGCAAGAGGCGAGTGTCTTGCGGAGCTACCCAGCGAGACCACATGTCCTAGCGCTAGGTGGGCGTCGTGCGGGACCACCCGTGTGAAATGGTTGCGTTAGGCACGACGAGCGAGGCGCATAGGCGCAAGGCAGAAATGGTGGTGAGGCTGAGACCATGTTTGATGGCTTTTCCCTGAGTCAATGCTCTGATATACCAACGAGGCTTTGGTCATGGTTATCAGGAACTTTGAGAGGCTTCAGACAAGAGTTGGGAGTCTTTCATTAGTGTGGAGTTTTTAGCATCCACACTTACCCCCAGTATATGAGGAGATCTTGGTGTATCATTGTAGACTTTTTGGATGTGTGACCTTTGGGATATACTTAATGTAACTGTGCTACTTTACCTTGGAGGGTCAAGAAACACACTTCAAAGGTAGTAATCCTCGTGAATTCTTAAGGTTGAATATGAGCCAATTAATTATTTTCGCAGATCCCTATGCTTAAAGGTAAATCTAAGTTCTAATTCATAACTCTTGATTGGATACTTAATCAATGGGCCAAGATAGCTTGGGGTTTCCTGTAAATTTCTCACCCTTTTGAAAGCCTTCTTCACACTAACATCCCATTTGGTCTAATTGAGGCTTGTTGTTACAATTCTAAGAGGTGAAGGGTTCTATCCTCCACAAGAGCTTGTTTTCCTTTCTTTGTGTTTTTTTAATATATATATATATACACGTCTTATTGCTAATTTCTTTTTTGTTTGGGTGTGGTAGTGGCCTATGTGTATGCTAAAGTAAAAAAAAAAAAAATTGTGTGTAGGTGCATGGTGCGTGCTCCTTAGTTGTGGTGGTGCGTGTAGGTGTATGGTGTGAGCTTTTTCCATTGTGGTAGATAATTCCAGTGATTACACGCTTTTCTCCTCTTTATTTTAGGTAAACATTTATCCACTCCTTTTGTGTTCTATACTAAGTGGGCTCAATGTGTTACTAGGGGTAGACTTTTTAGGCTTCATACACCATTGTGTGGTACAAGTTTATATATATTTTGGATTGCACCTCCACATGTGAGTACACATATAGGTCTAAACACATTCATTTGCACCTTGCACACTGCATCTCCACACACGTTTGCACTTATGCTTTTCACTAGACACTGTTTCTTCTCTTCTTGAAACTCCTCTTTGATACTTGTTTTTTGTACATCACTCTTTGGCATTTTTCCTCATCTATCATAGATCTTTTGTCATTAACAAGATTTAATCTATTATTTTTTTTAATTTTAATTATGGTATTTTATGGTATAAACTAAATGATCATTTATAAGTATTATTTTTCGACAAGTGTCAAAGTTTGACATTTCACCACCCAAGTTCTTGATATTACATACCTACCATGACCTAAGGCTCAGGGCATGAAAGAAAAATGCTATCAGAGAACCAAGATTAAATACCTCAAAGTGTGTCACCAACTATATAATATTTTCTTTAAAAATGAAGTATTTTGATATATAAAAGGATGTGTACATAAAAAGCATCCATTCCTCACTTCTGATTCTCATACTTAAGAAAATACCTTTAAGGCAAAGAACAACAAGGAGAACGCATGTAGCTGACGCTCTCGAGGCTAATGTTCCTTCTCCATAAGTTGCATCCCCAGTGAATGTCATTCTTGAGGCTTTAAGAAAAATTCTCACCCAATAGATATGGATCCAACTACTCGAGTGTGTGTCACCAACCCTGCAAACTAAGTGTTGACTGTGTTTTTAGCCAACGACGTGAGAACGTCAATAACGACAAGCCTTCAAGAGAATGTAAACGACTACAGATAGTTTAATCAATGAAAGTAAATAACACGAGAGATTTTATAGTGGTTCAACCCCGATCAGTCGGTAATAGCCTAATCCACTTAGAGATTTTATTACTTTATTCACACTTAAGATCAGATGAACCAGTGTCAACTGAGTTTCTTAAGTATAAATATTTCAGAATACAAAAAAGGGATTCTCTCAAGAAAAACACACTTTCTCTCTCTAGAACTCAGACTAATTCTCAATTTGCCAAAAAGTCCCTTTACGATCCCATCAACCCTCTATTTATAGGCTTGGGATCCTCAACTGATATCCCCTTCAGATAGGGATATTTTATTATTCATCTTATATTTAAATTACAAAAAATATTTAAAATACAACAGATTCCTCAATTTGAGTGAGGAATGAGAGATTCCCGCAGTGCCTAGACCGATTCTTACTGAAGTAGTTTTCGGGAATTTGACGTAATCTAGTTTGTTTGTTGATGATTATCATCTTCTGACCAAGGTCCGAGCCACATGCATTGGCTCTCCTCGGACATGGTCCGAGCCAACCTCTTTGAGCATACCTCGGACTAAGGTCCGAGCCAAGTAATTTGGCTCCTCGGACTAGGGTCCGATCGGACCTATTTTTGCCTTCTCCTCGGACTAGGGTCTAAGGCAATCACCTTGGAAGCTCACCTCGGATAGGTCCGAGCCAAACATCTTGGAAGCTCACCTCGGATAGGTCCGAGCCAAGCACTTGGTTCCTCCAACTAAGGTCCGATCGGACCTTTTGTGGCCTCTCCTTGGCCAAAATCTAAGTCCATCTCTTGGCATGCATGGGACCTCTCCTCGGACTTGGTCCGAGCCAACCATCTTGGAGGCTCACCTCGGACATGTCCGAGCCGAACATCTTGGAGGCTCACCTCGGACATGTCCGAGCCGAACATCTTGGAGGCTCACCTCGGACATGTCCGAGCCGAACATCTTGGAGGCTCACCTCGGACATGTCCGAGCCGAACATCTTGGAAGCTTACCTCGGATAGGTCCGAGCCAAGCACTTGGAAGCTCACCTCAGATAGGTCCGAGCCAAGCATCTAGGGGCTCCTCAAGCTAAGGTCCGATCGGACCTGCTGCTTCTGTCCCTCGAGCGAAAGTCCAAACCCATCCTTTAAGCTCCTTAGACTTGGGTTTGAACCAAACACTTGGGCTTCTCGGACAAGGGTCCGAGCCAAGCACACTTTAGCCCAACTATTCTCCTCGGGTGTATTTGACTTGACTATGGCATCTCTCAAGCAGTCCAAATTCTTCACTGATGCATTGGGCTACTGCTAAGCTAGATCACCCAACTAATCCATGCCACGTGTCAATTTTACTGCCACATCATCCTTTTCAAATTTTGGGATAACACTAAGGATCATCAAAAAGGAACTGAGAAAAATAGTTAGACCCGCGAAAAAGGAAGTGACTGAAAGATGAACAAAAAGAACCAAGGGCAATGGCTATCCCAATGATAGTAGTTTAGTGGGGGTAGCACTAGTAGTGGTTCTTCTAGGAACTCTCGCATTGGGTCATATGGTTGTTTTAGTTGTGGCCAACAAGGTCATAAGAAGAAGGATTGCCCACAACGAGAGCTGAGATTTCAACCATCTCTTGGAAGACCCATAGGGAGATATGTAAGGTATATTTCTTTCCCCAGACAACCCAAGAGTGACCAATCCAAGTCTTTATTATATGGCTTCACACCTTCAAGAGGCCAACATTCTCAATATCAACATCATTTCAGGCCCCAGACTTAGGAATCTATTAGGGGTACACATAGGGTATCCAAACTCCTACTTCTACTAGGATTCAAAGAGGGTAAAACTAGAGAGGAGGTTCTAGTGCGAGCACAAGTCATCCTAGTCAAGGAAAAGGGAAAGTTAAAGGAAAAGTCTCTGCTCAAGCCTATGCTATTGGTGGTGGTGATGTACAAGGTGTTGGAGGCCAACAAGTTTTCAATGGTGTATAGTTCTTATCTAACACTCTTGGGCTCATGTATTGTTTGATATTGGTGCATCAAATCTTTTTATATCCTTGATGTTTGTTAGTATGTTGAGTTTGAGTTGGCTAATTTTTAGTCCTACTTTGTTGTTGAGTGTACCTATAAAAGGGCATGGTGAGGTACCCACCATCCATAGACAAGTTTTTATTATGCTTGAGAGGCACAATTTTTTTAGATTGGTTAAATGTAATGCTTAAGTTGTTTACACCCAAAACATTTAACGACTTCACTTAAGTTGAAGTGAAATTATGAGTTTTTGTTGTAGGAATTTATAATTGATATTTTTAGGTCTAAAGTGATTCATTGAGGTATCTAATATTGTGATTGGTTAAATAAATAGTGAAATTAATTAGACACGAAGAGTTGCAAAACCATAACGATTTCACAAAAATCAACTTGTGAGAGTTGACTTTTAGTATAGGCATTTACAAATCATCATTTTGGGTCAAAAGTGTTTCTTTGGAGTATATGAGGGTACACAAAAATCTTGGGGGTATTTGGAAATGTTTTGAGACCAATTTTGGAGCGTTGAAACAGAGGCATCAGTGATGCGTTGCCTCTGGGAGGCAAAGCATCACTCGGACAAGAAATGGTAAGCCATGTGGCATCGCTTGGGCCATCCGTACAAGGTCATACAGTGACGTGTTTTTTACTTCGAAATTCAAATTAAAATGCTCTAATCTCATTGATTGAGTCTAATGAGGTTCCTATACTATTTAAATGGTTCATATGAGTTAATTAGTGACCTGATCACTCACCTCTCTCTCTTTCTAGCTTTCAAGATAACTAATTTTCTCGAAGATCTTCATCAAGAAAGTTTGAATTGTATGAAGGATTAAGGCATGTGAATCTCAATCTCATTCCATTATAGTAGCTTCAAGCAATTCCAATGAGAAGGCTAGCGATAGAAATTTTTGGACAACAAATCTACATTTGTGTCGAGCCTTATCATTTTTGTGTTTCACATAAAATCATAGCTTTGTGATTTTTTGTTTGAAGGTTGTTTTTCAAGAAAGGTCCACTCTATACATTAATTCTTTTCTGTTTATGTAATTTGTGATTATTTATGTATAGAGTTAGATTACTTGTTGTTTATGCTTTGAGTTGCAATAAAAAATCAAAGTTGATTAAGCCTAAGCTCCAACAATCGAAAATATCTATCTCCAACCTTTGTTTTGTATCAAAGTTTATCTTTCTCTAAGATTTTTCTACTAACCAAATCCATGGAAGAAAAGCTCATCAATCTCAGCTCTCAAGTTCATGTCTCAAGATCTAGTGAGACTAAATAAGCTGGATGGCTCAAACTTTTCAAGACGACAAGACTAGATCAAGTTTCTCCTCACAACTTTTGAAGTGCACTACATCCTTGACAATGATGATGATTCTCAAGATGTGATCAAAGAAAGGAAGAAAAAGGAAGAGGATGAACTCATTTGTAGATGCCACATACTCAATTATTTGTCGGCTCGTCTCTATAATCTCTACGCAAATACTACATTGGCAAATGAGATATAAAGAAGCTCTTGAGAATAATTACAAAACCGAAGAAGAAGGTACCAATAAATTTCTTATTAGTTAATACATGGAAATTAAATTCTTTCATGCCAAACCCTTACTTCCCCAAGTACATGAACTTCAAGTTATTGTGAATATGTTGTCTACTCTTAAGATAACGTTGCCGGAACCTTTCATTGTGGGAGGGATTATAACTAAACTATCCCCATCTTGGAGAAGCTATAGAAAGAAGATCATCCATAAGAATGAAGAGATATCTTTGAAAAGTCAAAGGATGGCCATGAGATCCAAATGGGGAATGAGCATAGGTCCAAGGTGTTGGGCAAGGGGATGTTGATCTTTACTTCACATCTAGAAAGAAGGTTTTATTGACCAATTTGTTGTATGTTCCATATATGAGTAAGAATCTTGTGAGTGGACATTTGTTGAGCAAACAGACATCAAAGCGGTGTTCGAGTCCGGCAAGCTGATTCTATCCAAGGGCAACTACTATGTGGGATAAGGGTATGTGTATGATGGGATGTTTAAATTGTGTACCAAAGACAATGGTTTTGATAATACTGCATGCTCATCTTCCTCTTATGTGCTTGGTTTTGATTCTATTACTTTGTGGTATAATAGACTTGCTCATATATGATGTAGTACAATGAAAAGAGTTATCAAATGTGGTTTGATTTTATGTAATGATGTTGAACATAATAAGTGTGAATTATATGTTAAATCAAATATGGTAAAGAAAATTTTCCAAGTGTTGAAAGGAAAACTAATTTGTTTGATTTCATACATAGTGATTTATGTGAATTAAATGGAATAATTACTAGAAGTGTACATAGGTATTTTATTACCTTTATTGATGATCACATATGTGTACTTGCTTAAGAATAAGGATGAGACATTTAACATGTTTAAAATCAATAAAGTCGAAGTTGAAAATCAATTGGAAAAGAAAATAAAAGTTATTAGAAGTGATAGGGGGAATGAATACTTTTTCAATGAATTCAATTATTTTTGTGAGATGCATGGTATAATTCATGAATGTACAACCCCTTATACACAAAAAAAAAAAATGGTATAGCAAAAAGGAAAAATATAGCATAAGTTTAAATCATAAATGATATGTTATTACATGCAAATTTGAGTTTTGTGTTATGGGAAGAAGCCTTGCTTACTGCTTGTCATATTCTAAATCGGATTCCTCTAAAGAATAATCAAATTTCACCATATGAGATACGGAAAGGAAAAATGCCCAGCCTAAGGTATATCAAAGTGTGAAGGTGACTTGCTTATTGCAAGAGCACAGATCTTAAAAGGGCCAAGTTAGGTCCAAGGGCCATCAAATAGCAAGGCATATAGGCTATTAGACATGAAGTCTAATGTGATAATTGAATCAAGAGAATTTGAGTTATTTAAGAGTTTGTTGTATAGTGACAATAAGCCTCAAGAACTGATATCATTAGAAGGAACTCAAGAGGAGTTACCTTCAAGGGTTGTAGAGCAACCGAAATTGCCTAGAAGAAGCAAAATTCTTAAAGAGAGTGGATCACATAATAAAACCTCTCAAGTGGAGACTCTTTATCTAGTAGAGGGAAACCATAAGGGAGTTACTTGGAGTATCCTATGGTACTTCAAGTGGAGGATGATCCTAAGACTTTCCAAGCAGCTACGTCCTCAAGGGATTCTAACTTTTGGAAAGAGGCAATAAATGATAAGATGGATTCAATTATATCTAACCACACTTGGTAGATTGTTGATCTACCACAAGGATCAAAGCCAATACGTTTCAAGTGGGTATTTCAAAAGAAATACAACACTAATGGGACCATTCAAGCCTATAAGGAAATATTGGTAGCCAAAGGGTTTAGACAAAATGAGGGCATATATTATTTTGATACCTATGCACCGGTAGCAAGGGCAACATCTACAATATTTTTGTTTGCCTTATCATCAATACTCAAACTATATGTTCATCAAGTGGATGTCAAAACGACATTCCTAAATGGTAACATCGATGAGGAGGTGTATATAGAACAATCGAAGGGTTTGTTCTAAAAGGGAAATGAACATAAGGTGTGTGTAGAGTCCAAGAACTTTACTTAGCTAATTGTTTAGTAGTATTATAGTATGTTTAGTGTTATCATTGTTACTTTGGATTTTTGGTTCAGACCGGGAGTTATTTGGACACTCATAGTAGTACTTATAGATTTTCTAAGTTTAACCTATAGTTTAAGAATATTAAGTATAACCTAAGGTTTGATTAATGTGTCTGATATTAAGGATTTTATTATTATATTATAAGGTTTAGACATCAACCAATAGGATTTTAAGCACATGTTTTGAATGGTAATTAAGGATTAAGTATTTTTGAGGATTAAATTAAATAAGGGTAAAAGTTTGAATGTATAGGGTCAGTCAGCAGCTTTGAGCACGTTGAGGGCTTAGTCAAGGCTGTTTAATCCATTCAAACTCAGCTAAAAATGTGTAAATTCGTGTTTAAATATTCTGCGTATGCCGATATATCGCAGCTATAGGGGGCGATATGTCGCAGCACGTAGATACGGAAAACACGAATCGATGCACGGTCGCCTCGGGAACAAAGGTCCAGGCGATATATCGCCTATAGGGGGCGATATATCGCCTCCACCAGCATGAATTCAAATACATTTGAATTCTTTTCCCTTCAGCCATTCAAACTCCTTCAACAGTCCAGCATCTTCTGAACGAGTCTTCAGCCTCTGCTGAACGATTATTCAAATGATTTTCACTTAAAAAGCCATTATTTTTATTCAAGTAAAATCAAGATATTTTCATTCCCAAACTCTATAAATAGGACCTAGTACCCAGCCATTATTCACCATTTTCTCTAAGTTCAGAGGCTGCTAGTGTTAAGTGAGTGTGAGAGTGTAAACACTTGGTTTGGGGAAAAACTATAAGCTTAAACATCATAAGCTTATCAAACACTTTGGGAAGTAAGTGAGTGCTATAGTATTTCGGTGGATGTTAGATTGATCTTGCAATCTTTGAGGTAAACCCAAAACTCTAGTTCTTTTCTGTATTTTTATGTTATTTCCTTTCTCAAAACCTTCTACTCAGTCCCCTAACCTTATTCTTATTTTGGTTAGGGAATCCAAGCTTTTAAGCATATAAGTTGGTAAGTATGTTTTCTATGGTTTAGTCTTTTCATCTCTTTCATTTCATCTCCTTTCTTTAGACTTACTTTTTTTATGGTTTTAGGAGTGTTCCAACAATCCCAACTCAGTCCATAATCTCGGTAACTTTGGTAAGGAAAATAGGCTAGAATCTACATGTTTATGATTATGCTATTTTATGTGTTATGTTTTCATATGTTATATGTTATTGATGTGTATGTTGTAGGCTTGGGCATATGCCTATTTGACTAACAAGACCCCAAAAGGATTGTGGGCATAAGCCTATTTAGCTGGTAGGACCCCACTAATCTCATGGGCATAAGCTTGTTTAGTCTATGGGACCCCAAGTAATAATGGCCATTATAATAAGTGAATTATGTGTTATGATATGTCTTTATGTTTTCTTATGAAATTATGTATATGACTATGTGTTAGGTTTTCCTTGCTGGGCATTAGGCTCACTCCTTTCTGTTTATGTGCAGGAAAATAAGTTTAGAGGCGGTAAGATTCGTGACGCTTGGAGGATGTGTATCGATGATGAATGGAGTCAAGGGGCCGAGCGTTATTCGATTCGAGGATATAGTCTCCTTTTATGTTTTTTTATGGTTTTTATGTGTATTTTCCGCATTATTATGTAATGTCTTTTATTTTAAATCTTATTTTGTTTTAAAGACAATGGGATCCCAAAATCCTTCTTAGTATTCTGTTTCTTTGTAAATAACTCTTATTTTCAAGTTACTCAATAAATTATGGTATTTTCGTAAAATGTAAGTTTTTATGTATAGTTTCGATAATGGTCCAATTAGTCTAGATTAGTGGGTCATTACAGTTGGTATCAGAGAAAACGGTTCCTTCGCATGAAGTTCTCCTCGATACACATGCTCAAAGCTCCGAATCGGACCGCCAAGTAAGTGTTTAAGTTACAAGTTACAAGTTACTTTGTCTATGTGTATAGCTAACAACTTTAGTGTTTATGTTTCAGTTAAAAATGAATGGAGCTTTAACCTACCAAGATATCCGAGCCATTAAGGCCTTAAAAAGAATAAGGGAGCCAAGAAACACCGTAGGAGCCTTAGAAAGGATTACACGAAGGTTGCTTTTGTTTCACCAAGCAATAGGTGGCCTTCAAGAGGCTAAACAAATAATGCTAAGATCAACAGAACAATATGTATTAGTGATTAAATTGTTTAAAGATTTCCATCCTGTAATAGCAGCCTTAGAAGAAATATGGGAAGAAATGAATGATGAGGATGAATCACCATTAGCAATGAGATACTATTTCCTCTTAATTAGGTTCACCGCAAAATTTGAATTTCAATTCACCAAGGAGCAAAAGAATAGGATTCTCACAAACCTTCCTAGAGGGCATTTTGATGCTCATGATAATGATGACTATGAGGCTATAGATGATGATATGTTAGATGACGGATCGGATGTAGAAGATCCCGATTTTTAGATTAGTAGTTTTTATTTGTTTTATTTACTTTTATGTTATGATTGTAATAAGTGAATTTTTTCCAAATGAATAAACATGCTATTTGAATATCATGTGTGAGTTTGAATTTTTTTTCACAATCATAATAAATACTAAATAAAATGAATAATGACTGAGTTCGGTGAGGGTGGATACAAATCAATGAACCTGGTTTCCTTATTGAGAGTTAGGGGGCCTTAGTAGTGGGAACGATTTTACTGATCCCAGCCCTCCCTCAATATGGTTAACTTTGGAACAAAGATAAGTTTCGAGCCTGAGAATTAAGTCATATAGGATGATTAGAAACACACTTAGAAAATAAATATGACTTGTTTTTCTAAGTATAGAAACCCACTCTAATAATAAATAAAGACCTATATAATTTTTCATAAAAAGTCATAATAAATAGGTCCGAGATATGTTTGTTTTAGAATAAGTTTTTGCCTTAGAGCCTATTAGGAAAAAGTTCTAACATGTTTCTTTTAACTGTTAGAACTCTGCTACGATGTCTCTCCGAAGATCTGCTCGCACCAACGGGAACGCTTCCAACGATGTTCCAGCGACCAATGCGGTCCCTACCGTTCGCCGAAGGAGAGTACGTGTTACTGCTCGCCGCAACGCACCGGCACAACCAGCTGACAACACTGCAGAGATTGCCAGACTACGACAGCAAGTCGAGGAACTTCTGCAGCAACAATGCCAACAGGCTCAATCTCAGCCTCAGCCTCCGCCACAGCCGCAGCCGCAGCCAATGGCCCCAGCACCCCAACAAGTTGGTCCGTATGGGGGATGGCCTATGACGAACTACGCTCCTTATCCTGTTCAGCACATGGAGCCAGTGTACGAGAGGTTCCGCAAGCAGCACGCTCCGAACTTCGAAGGGACTACGGACCCCTTTGAAGCAGAAGAATGGCTAAGGAATGTGGAGCCGATCCTAGCCCACATGAACCTTAGTAATGCAGACCGCATATCCTGCGTCTCATCTTTGCTCAAGAAAGATGCCAGGATATGGTGGGACTTGGTCCAGCAATCCCACGATGCTGCCACCATGACGTGGACCCGATTTGTGGAGCTCTTCCACAAGAAGTACTACAATTCAGCAGTGCTTGCTACGAGAGTTGAGGAGTTCACCAATCTGAAGCAAGGGAACTTAACAGTGGCGGAATATGCTCGTCAGTTCGATCGCTTAGCGAAGTTCGCAGCAGAGTTGGTTCCAACCGACTATCTAAGGGTGAACAAGTTTGTTAGAGGACTTCGCCCGAAGATCGAGATGGGGGTTAAACTAGCAAACCCGGGAAACACTTCATATGCCGACGTTCTTGAGACGGCAATTGAAGTAGAAAGGTTGCAAGCCAACGTGAGCAAAGAAGAAGCCAGCAAGCCGGAACCTAGGCAGCAGAGCCAACCTCAGGCCAGTCGGAGCAACAATCAGTCCAGCAACAGTCAGTCCAACAACAACGGTAACGGACAGAAGAGAAGGCATCCTGACAACAAGCAAGCCGACAACAATAAAAGGGCACGACCAAATAATGGGGGAAATAGGTCGGGCTATGTGGAATACCCGTCCTGTGCCAAATGTCAGAAGAAGCACCCCGGAGAATGTCGTGCCAACACCAAGGAGTGTTTCAATTGTGGTCAAGAGGGGCATCGCAAGAAAGATTGTCCTCAGCAAAAGCCGGAAGGAAAGAAGGACGAAAAGATGGTTCCTGCTCGGGTTTTTGCTTTAACCCAAGGAGAGGCGGATGCTAGCAACAAGGTGGTCACAGGTCAGGTTTCCATCCTCAATAAATTATGTCATGTATTATTTGATTCGGGAGCCACCCATTCGTATATTTCGTTAGGAATGATAGATAAACTAGACAAACCTAGTGAAAGATTTAGAACTAGGTTTGCAACCAAGTTGCCTTCGGGCAAAGTAGTTCTATCATCACGAATTATACGAGGCGTACCAATCAAGATTGAGGACAAGGAATTAGAAGGAGACCTGATAGAGCTGGTGATCAAGGACTTCGACGTCATACTAGGCATGGATTGGCTAGCACGGCATGGCGCAACGATCGACTGCAGACGCAAGAAGGTGATGTTCGAGACTCCTGACGGCCAGAAACTGTGCTTCATGGGACAAGCTTCAGGACTACGCACACCGTTAGTATCATCTCTCAAAGCTCAGAGAATGATGGAGAAAGGATGTCAAGCATTCTTAGCCAACATCACGAATGTGGAGAAGGAGACATCACTCAAAGTTGGAGATGTTCGAGTCATACAAGAATTTCCAGAAGTATTTCCCGATGACTTGCCAGGATTGCCACCAACTAGAGAAATAGACTTCACGATAGAATTAGTACCGGGCACCGAGCCTATCTCTAAGGCACCATACCGGATGGCACCTACGGAACTCAAGGAGTTAAAGACGCAGCTACAAGAACTCCTAGACTTGGGTTTCATTAGGCCAAGCCATTCACCGTGGGGAGCTCCGGTACTATTCGTGAAGAAGAAGGACGGAAGTATGCGCATGTGCATAGACTACCGAGAGCTGAATAAAGTAACAATTAAGAACAAATACCCGCTACCTCGGATTGATGATTTGTTTGATCAACTCCGAGGCGCGACTGTATTTTCTAAGATCGATCTACGGTCCGGGTATCATCAGCTCAAGGTAAAGGGAGAAGATATCCCCAAGACAGCCTTTAGGACTCGTTATGGACATTACGAGTTCTTGGTTATGTATTTTGGTCTTACTAACGCGCCAGCCGCGTTTATGGACTTAATGAATAGGGTCTTCAAGGACTACTTGGATAAATTCGTCGTTGTGTTCATCGACGACATTTTAATTTACTCCAAGGATGAAGTGGAGCACGAGGAACACTTGAGGATGATTTTGACGCGATTGAAGGAGCACCAACTCTACGCGAAGTTCAAGAAATGCGAGTTTTGGCTCTCACAAGTGGCGTTCCTCAGGCACATCATATCGAGAGACGGAGTTGCAGTAGATCCATCGAAGGTAGAGGCCGTGAAGGATTGGCCTAGACCAAAGAACGCGTCGGAAGTAAGAAGCTTCTTAGGGCTAGCAGGTTACTATAGAAAGTTTGTAGAGGGCTTTTCTAAGATAGCCACTCCACTCACCAACCTGACCCGGAAGCAACAAAAGTTTAACTGGAGTGATAAGTGTGAGGAAAGCTTCCAGTTGCTTAAGGATAAGCTTTGCTCAACACCAGTACTTAGTGTCCCAACACCCAATGACAAGTTCGTTGTTTACTGTGATGCATCAAAGTTAGGATTGGGATGCGTACTGATGCAAAATGACAAGGTGATAGCCTACGCGTCACGTCAGTTAAAGGAGTATGAACAACGCTATCCTTATCACGATATGGAGTTGGCAGCGGTGGTCTTTGCGTTAAAAATCTGGCGCCATTATCTTTACGGAGAACGGTGCGAGATTTATACGGACCACAAAAGTTTAAAATACTTCTTTACTCAGAAGGAGCTTAACATGAGGCAGCGCCGGTGGTTGGAATTAGTAAAGGATTACGACTGCGAAATCCTATACCACCCGGGGAAGGCAAACGTAGTTGCCGATGCACTTAGCCGAAAATGTTATGGGAACTTAGCAGCCTTATCCGGAATAGAAAAGCCACTGCAACAGGAGCTTATCAGTGCCGGAATAGAAGTGGTTGTAGGCAAGTTGGCTAACTTGTCTATCCAATCGAATATGCTAGAAGACATACGGAATGGTCAGAGACATGATGATTCACTAGCAACGCACATGGATGCAGTCAGAGAAGGCAAGACTACAGATTTCTCAATATCCAGTCAAGGTTTATTAAGATATAAGGATCGGGTATGCGTGCCAGACGATCAAAGTATTAAGAAGACGATCCTAGAAGAAGCGCACAACACCCCATACTCGGTTCATCCAGGGTCTACCAAGATGACTCATGACATCAAGGCAGTCTATTGGTGGCCAGGGATGAAGAAGGACATAGCGGAATATGTATCTAAGTGTCTGGTATGCCAGCAAGTGAAGGCGGAGCATCAGCGGCCTGCAGGATTATTGCAACCGCTTAGCATACCGGAGTGGAAGTGGGACGATATAGCCATGGACTTCGTGACGGGTCTGCCAAAGACAAATAAGCAGCATGATTCTGCTTGGATAGTCATAGATAGACTAACCAAGTCGGCTCATTTTCTGCCTGTTAAGACTTCTTATACGGCAGACCAATATGCAGACATCTACATCCAAGAGATTGTACGATTGCATGGAATCCCCAAGACGATAGTATCAGATAGAGGATCAGTGTTTACGTCAAGATTTTGGAGAAGCTTACAGCAAGCCATGGGTACTAAGTTAAGTCTTAGTACAGCTTTCCATCCTCAGACAGATGGGCAGTCAGAGCGTACGATTCAAATTTTAGAGGATATGCTACGCGATAGTGTACTTGACTTCGGAGGATCGTGGAACAAGTACTTACCGCTGATCGAGTTCTCGTACAACAATAGCTACCAGTCGACGATCGAGATGGCACCTTATGAGTTGCTATATGGAAGAAGGTGCCGATCACCGTTGCACTGGGACGAGGTAGGAGAAAGGCAGCTTCTAGGGCCCGAAGCTGTTAGGCAAGCTCAAGAAGCAGTAACGCTTATTAGACAGCGTATGCTTGCTGCTCAAAGCCGACAGAAAAGCTATGCAGATACCAAGAGACGCGATGTGGAGTTCCAAGTTGGAGATCAAGTCTTCCTGAAGATATCTCCTATGAAGGGTGTCAAGCGGTTCGGGAAGAAAGGCAAGCTCAGTCCCCGATTCTTAGGTCCTTTTGAGATATTGGACAAAGTGGGACCAGTTGCGTATAGACTAGCCCTACCGCCAGCACTAGCCGATAGTCACAACGTCTTCCACATCTCGATGTTACGCAAGTATGTGTCAGACCCATCTCACGTCCTCAAGTACGATACCATAGCACTCCAGAAAGACTTAAGTTACGAGGAACGACCGGTTAGCATCCTAGATAGGGGGATGAAGCAGTTACGGTCCAAGAGCTTTCCTATAGTTAAAGTCCTATGGAGCAATAGTTCTGAACGCGAGGCAACGTGGGAGTTGGAAGAGGACATGCAGAGCCGGTATCCGGAATTATTTGGTAAGTAAATTTCGAGGACGAAATTCTTTTTAGTAGGGGAGAATTGTAGAGTCCAAGAACTTTACTTAGCTAATTGTTTAGTAGTATTATAGTATGTTTAGTGTTATCATTGTTACTTTGGATTTTTGGTTCAGACCGGGAGTTATTTGGACACTCATAGTAGTACTTATAGATTTTCTAAGTTTAACCTATAGTTTAAGAATATTAAGTATAACCTAAGGTTTGATTAATGTGTCTGATATTAAGGATTTTATTATTATATTATAAGGTTTAGACATCAACCAATAGGATTTTAAGCACATGTTTTGAATGGTAATTAAGGATTAAGTATTTTTGAGGATTAAATTAAATAAGAGTAAAAGTTTGAATGTATAGGGTCAGTCAGCAGCTTTGAGCACGTTGAGGGCTTAGTCAAGGCTGTTTAATCCATTCAAACTCAGCTAAAAATGTGTAAATTCGTGTTTAAATATTCTGCGTATGCCGATATATCGCAGCTATAGGGGGCGATATGTCGCAGCACGTAGATACGGAAAACACGAATCGATGCACGGTCGCCTCGGGAACAAAGGTCCAGGCGATATATCGCCTATAGGGGGCGATATATCGCCTCCACCAGCATGAATTCAAATACATTTGAATTCTTTTCCCTTCAGCCATTCAAACTCCTTCAACAGTCCAGCATCTTCTGAACGAGTCTTCAGCCTCTGCTGAACGATTATTCAAATGATTTTCACTTAAAAAGCCATTATTTTTATTCAAGTAAAATCAAGATATTTTCATTCCCAAACTCTATAAATAGGACCTAGTACCCAGCCATTATTCACCATTTTCTCTAAGTTCAGAGGCTGCTAGTGTTAAGTGAGTGTGAGAGTGTAAACACTTGGTTTGGGGAAAAACTATAAGCTTAAACATCATAAGCTTATCAAACACTTTGGGAAGTAAGTGAGTGCTATAGTATTTCGGTGGATGTTAGATTGATCTTGCAATCTTTGAGGTAAACCCAAAACTCTAGTTCTTTTCTGTATTTTTATGTTATTTCCTTTCTCAAAACCTTCTACTCAGTCCCCTAACCTTATTCTTATTTTGGTTAGGGAATCCAAGCTTTTAAGCATATAAGTTGGTAAGTATGTTTTCTATGGTTTAGTCTTTTCATCTCTTTCATTTCATCTCCTTTCTTTAGACTTACTTTTTTTATGGTTTTAGGAGTGTTCCAACAATCCCAACTCAGTCCATAATCTCGGTAACTTTGGTAAGGAAAATAGGCTAGAATCTACATGTTTATGATTATGCTATTTTATGTGTTATGTTTTCATATGTTATATGTTATTGATGTGTATGTTGTAGGCTTGGGCATATGCCTATTTGACTAACAAGACCCCAAAAGGATTGTGGGCATAAGCCTATTTAGCTGGTAGGACCCCACTAATCTCATGGGCATAAGCTTGTTTAGTCTATGGGACCCCAAGTAATAATGGCCATTATAATAAGTGAATTATGTGTTATGATATGTCTTTATGTTTTCTTATGAAATTATGTATATGACTATGTGTTAGGTTTTCCTTGCTGGGCATTAGGCTCACTCCTTTCTGTTTATGTGCAGGAAAATAAGTTTAGAGGCGGTAAGATTCGTGACGCTTGGAGGATGTGTATCGATGATGAATGGAGTCAAGGGGCCGAGCGTTATTCGATTCGAGGATATAGTCTCCTTTTATGTTTTTTTATGGTTTTTATGTGTATTTTCCGCATTATTATGTAATGTCTTTTATTTTAAATCTTATTTTGTTTTAAAGACAATGGGATCCCAAAATCCTTCTTAGTATTCTGTTTCTTTGTAAATAACTCTTATTTTCAAGTTACTCAATAAATTATGGTATTTTCGTAAAATGTAAGTTTTTATGTATAGTTTCGATAATGGTCCAATTAGTCTAGATTAGTGGGTCATTACAGTGTGTAAGCTTGTTAAATCATTATATGGTTTAAAACAAAAACCAAAACAATGGTATGAGAAGTTTGATGATGTCATTGTTTCAGATGGGTTTAGACACAATTGTAATGACCCACGTCACTATGGCTGCTTCCTGGAATGACGATTGATCCTGCAAACCAACACGAGTTTTTCCAGCGTGCTTTGTTCTCACTTGCACGTTTCTTGGGAAAACTTCCCAAAAGGTCACCCATCATGAGACTACTCCAGGTCAAGCAAGCTTACTTTGGAGTTCTCAAGTAATGTTGTTTTCGGTAGCCCATCACTTGAGAACTCCAAAGTTAAGCATGCTTGACCTGGAGTAGTATCATAATGGGTGACCTTCTAGGAAGTTTTCCCAGGAAGTGTGCGAGTGAGGAAAAAGCACGCTGGAAAGACTCATGTTGGTTTGTAGGGCTAGTCGTCATTCCAGGAAGCAGCCATAGTGACGTTGGGCATTTCAAAATGATATCAGAGCCTTTACCTAGCTGAAAGTGTGGCCGACGAGGACGTCGGACCCCTAAGGGGGGGGGGTGATTGTGATAATCAGTATCCTGTGATCTGTAAGGGGAAAGACTTGGTAAAGCTGCGCAATCCTACATCGCCTGGGGAAGGTCAAGTATTCTAAGACTATGTAGCTATGAGACTCCACAGTGGAAGAGGGCTTAAATGGATTGATGGGTACTACCTATGTCAACAAGATGCATCTTTCTTTTCGGTAGCCCATCACTTGAGAACTCCAAAGTTAAGCTTGCTTGACCTGGAGTAGTCTCATGATGGGTGACCTTCTGGGAAGTTTTCCCAGGAAGCGTGCGAGTGAGGACAAAGCACGCTAGAAATACTCGTGTTGGTTTATAGGGCCAGTCGTCATTCCAGGAAACAACCACAATGACGTGGGGCATTACAACAATAGTGTGGACAAGTGCTTATACTCTAAGACTTGTGATGACTATGTCATCTTAGTGTGTCTATACATTGATTATATATTGATATTAAGTAATGTCATGAAAGACATAATAGAAATGAAGATGTTTCTATTTTCTAACTTCAATATGAAGGACCTTTGAGAGGATGATACCATACTAGGTATCAAAGTCAGAAGAAATGTGGATGGTTATGCCTTAGGTCAAGCTCATTATGTTGAGAAAATACTTGACAAGTTTGGCCATCTTAAAATAAAAAAGGCAACCACACCATTCGATTCGAGTGTAAAGCTTAAAAAATATGAAGGGAGAGCACTGGTTCAACTAGAATATGCAAGTGCAATTGGAAGTTTGATGTATTTCGCTCGTTGTACTAGAGCGGACATTGCATTTGTGGTTAGTAAACTAAGTAGGTTTACTAGCAACCCAAGTATCTTACATTGGAATGCCTTGGAAAGAGTATTTGGATACCCTAAAAGAACCTCCAATATTCTAAGTTTCTTAAGATATTTGAGAGATATTCCGACGCAAGTTGGATATCCAGTGTAGGAGATAATCTATCCACAACCAGTTGGGTGTTCACCCTTGGAGGGGTGTGGTTTCTTTGGGATCTAACAAACAAACATTTATATGTCACTCAACCATGGAGTCAGAGTTTGTAGCTCTAGCGGAAACCGGAAAAGTGGCCGAGTGGCTAAGACATCTAATGTTGGAGATACCAAAAATCGCGGTTGATGTATCGACGATTTCAATAAATTGTGATAAACAAGTCACTTTGATTAGTGCTTAAAACAAAATATATAATGGGAAGTCTAGACATATAAGTATAAGACATGACTATGTGATGGAATTGATTGATAAGAGTATCATATTAATTTCATATGTGAAATCTTGTGAGAACTTAGCAAATCCATTTAACAAACCTCTTGGGAGATATTTGGTTAGTTCTACAAATAAAGTGATGAGACTAAAACTCCTTGAAAATAGATTCCCCAATGATGGAAACCTAACTGAAAATTTGTATACATCGAGCGTAGAGTTCAATGGGTAAGAACAAGTCATTGATAAGGGAATAGTTTCAACATTAACAACTTAATGGTTTAATCAAGGGTGAGTTAATATTGGTTGCTACCGAGCATGAGGGTTAAGCCATAGGCTTTTAATGAAATTTTGTTGAAGAGAAACAAGCATCTCTAAAGGTAGCAAAGATGATGTAAGAATTTCACCTATGTGAACCTAGAGGTGGGCTGCCTCTCAAGAGAGTAGAAGTTTTCTCTTCAGATGGTTCATGAATGGATCAATCACAAGGCCATTAATAAAGCTTGTCTTGTATAAAGGATCAAGACTTGTGAATCTCAATCTCATTCCATTATAGTAGCTTCAAGCAATTCAAAGGAGACAGTTAGGAATAGAGATTTTCGGACAACAAATCTACATGTGTCAAGCCTTATCATTTTTGTTTTTCACATAAAATCATAGTTTTGTGATTTTTTTTATTTGAAGGTTGTTCTTCAAGAAAAGTCCACTCTAATTTTAATTCTTTTGTGTTTATGTAATTTGTGATTATCTACCTATAGAGTTAGATTACTTGTTGTTTATGCTTTGATTTGTAATACTAAACCAATGTTTATTAATCCTAATCTCCAACATCAAAGGGTACCCAAAAATTTTGGGAGCATTTGGAGGTGTTTAAGACACATTTTGAGCATTTGGATCAGGACTAGAGGCGACGCGTCGCCGTCTGGGAGGCGACACATCACCTAAGCTGAAAGCCATTGAAGAACAGTAATAGACAACGTATCGCCTGTCATTAGGCGATGTGTCGCATAACATGTATGTACAAATCTGTAGAGTTACGTGTTTGAAATGATATGTTCAAGGCTCTATTCCTATTGGTTAGACTTAATGATGATTCCTACACTATAAATAAAGGTTATTAGAGTTGTAAAGCCTTTATCACAATTTACAACTCTCTCTCTCTCTCGCTCTCAAAGATCATAATTTTTCTCCAAAAAATTCATCAAGAATTGCTTGACTTGTGTGAGTTTGAAATGCTTGTTAAATCCCACATCTTATTCCATCTTGGTGAAAGCTTCAAGCAGCTATGAGAAAGCTTGGAATAGAGATTTTGGACAGCGATACTCATCATGTATAAGCCTTTAGATGTTCCCAAGTTTGAAGATTCAATAGTTCAATTCAAAGGTTGTAATTCTTTGAACCCTACCTATCTGAGATAGAATATTTTGATTTCGTTTTTGGGTTTCCCATTATTTTTTTTGTTCAAACCTTTGATAGTTCTATAATATTTCATGTGAGGATTTCATTTATTTAGAGGTGTAATTTCACTTTCCATTTTATCATTTTCAAGATCTTTCTTCAATCTTTGAACTTTCAAGATTTGCCTTCATACTATGTATGTGATTCTTGAATAGACTATAGGGCTTGTATTATTGAATTTATTCCTATTATTCTAATTGATTTAGTGTAAGCCATAAATCATTGTTTAACAATTTGTCTGAAAATTTGATAGTGTTACCCAAGGGATAGTTTGATGTGATTATTGGCATGGATTGGTTGTCTAAGTAGCAAACCATTGTAGATTACTCATGCAAAAAGGTGACTCTTTTGACTCCAAGTGGTGATTTCATTGAATATCGAGCATGTTAGTGTTGGTGCCCTAAAAGCATGTAATAAGACATTTTATTTACAATTAAATAAAATTAGATTTTCTTTATTATTGATTGTTTGAATAATTATTATAAACATCATAAAATTTTATATTCATTAATGAGAGTATGATCTTTTATGAGTACAAGAGGATTAAGATCATAGATAATGAATAAAGTTGACAGCTACAAATTAATGTATAAATTCTTTAATGAATGGTTTCTAGTATGGTTTACTAAGCATTTTATTAATGCATGTGATATAAATCTAGATTGTTGATGTGGATAGAGTTCTTAGTATAGGTACATTATATAATTATTTGAACGGTGAGAACTCGTCAACGTAATTAGATTGGAAAACTCTAAGTGCGACAAGAAAAAAGATGACGTTAGAAGTAACTTTTGGATCTTTAAAGAAAGAATTTCATAATAACAATGGAGAAAAACATTTGTATTACTTTGTAGTTTCTATTTATAATGATTTTTTTCAATCCCCTCAAAAATGATGAATTGAGTACCTATTTATAGGTGAGCTCTAACGGCTCTAGTACAAAGTGGTCCCGAGGGGAAAAATGGTACCTTTACATGATGCAGGTGGTTATGGTGCATGTTGTAGTGTTTTCGGAGAGGTGGTGGTTGGCTCTGACCTATGTCAAGGTCGTGGCAGTAGTATCTCCACTATGTACTAGTGTCGTACAACCTCTACTCGTCTGGTACTGGTGTCAGGAACATGCCCATTATGTACCTGATAGAGTTTGTAAGGTGTATGGCCCTGGTCTTGCCACTTTCATTCATTGTGTGGGTGGGTTGTTAAGTTACTTTTCGATTACGAAATGGCATTGTGCTTCACATCAAGTGTGAAAGAGGAAGGAAGGCATGGGGAGGCTCGTGAAGTTTGTAAGGTGCAATTGACTTCTGAAGTGTCTTAGAGCACCTTGGGTGTCTCGCAAAGCCACTCAATTGAGACTGCTACTTCAGGAGCAAGACAAACGAGGCTATAACACCATGTGTGAGGAGAGCATTGCATCTCCCTGAGCTACCTGAGCGAGACCACAAATTCAGGCACGAGAAAAGCATCTTGCAGGAAACTTTGGGCAATGTCGCGTCGCAGGCTCGAGGCGAGCATCTCGCAGAGGTACCCGAGCGAGACCTCTGAGTCAAGCGTGAGGCGAGCATCTCGCAAATTTACCCAGGTGAGACCACATCTCCAAGTGCAGGTTGAGTGTCTTGCGATGCTACCCTGGCAAGACCGTTGTCCTAGCATGAGGCAAGCGCCTCGCGGGACCACTCGTGTGAACCAGCTGTATTAGGCACAACGCATGGGTGCAAGGCCGAACGGTGGTAATGTTAATACCATGTTTGATGCCTTTTCCACTCCAATGCCTTTTCTGCATGGGCTTTGGTCATGGTTATCGGGACCTTTGAGAGGCTTCAAACAAGAGTTGAGAGTCTTTCATTGGTGTGGAGATTTTAGCATCCACACTTGCCCCCAGTCTATGAGGAGACCTCGTGTATCCTTGTAGACTTTTTTGATGTGCCACATTTAGAATATACCTAGTGTAATTGTGTTTCTTTTCTTTGGGGGTGAAGAAACACACTTCAAAGGTAGAAATCCTCTTGACTTCTTAAGGTTGAATTGAGCCAATAAATTATTCTTGTGGATCCCTATGCTGAAAAGTGAACCCAAGTTCCAATTCCTAGCCCTTGATTGGATACTTGATCCCAAGGCCAAGATAGCTTGGGTTTCCTATAAATAGCTCACCCTTTTGAAAGCGTTCTTCACACTAATATCTCATTTGGTCTAGTGGAGGCTTATCGTTACAATTCTAAGAGGTGAAGGGTTCTACCCTCCACAAGATCTCTTTTACTTTTCTTTGTTTTTTTTAACATATATATATATATTACACATCTTATTGTTATTTTCTTTTTTGTTCGGGTGTGGTCATGGCCTATGTGTATGCTAAAGCAAAAAAAAAATGTGTGTAGGTGCATGGTGCATTCTCCTTAAGTTGTGGTGATGTGCATAGTTGTATGGTGTGCACTTTTTCTACGGTGGTAGATACTTCCAATGATTACACACCTCCAAATAGTGGTCTCCTCTTTATTTGAGGTAAACCTTTATCCACTCCTTTTGTGTTCTATACTAAGTGGGCTCAAGTTTTTACTTGGGGTAGAATTTTTAGGCTTCACACACCATTGTGTGGTATATGATGATATATATATATTTTACTGCACCTCCACATGCGAGTACGTAAATAGGTCTAAACACGCTCATTTGCACCTTATAGCACACTGCATCTCCTACACACGTCCACACCTTTGCTTGTCACTAGACACTGTTACATGATGATATGTGTATACATCCCTACAAGCGAGTATGTATAGGAGTCTCAACTTGTTCCTTTGCATCTTTTAGCACACTACATTTTGCACAAACATCTGCACCTTTGCTTGTCACAAGATACTGCTTCATGAATTTCAATGGGTCATCTAGTATACCTTCCGGTGTCGAACCCATAGAATTATCTTCGTCCAATTTGGAACAATCCATAGATGACCCCTATCATGTGTTTGAAACTCTAAAGAGGGCCCGTATGTACCACTTGGAGCGATTGGTCGATCTTAGGTAGAAGATCTAGGTTCTCGAGAGCGAGATAAACTCTGTTATGAAGGGTGAGGGAGCAGCTCCCTTCCCTGATTCTGATGCTTATGTGGCCTGGCTTAGGGTAACCTTTCTAGATTTACAAGTGGATCTTTCATACATGGAGGAAAATCTTTCTCCTAAGCCTTCGTCTCTGGGCCCTAACCATAGCGAGGAGACGTCTTATGACAACTGCCATGCTGATACTTTTCCTCCCCAACGTTTGTCCATAGTACATCCATGCTTGTTGCTTCCACCTCTGTTAACTTGGTGGCAGACTTTCACTGGTAGAAGGAAACAACGTGGTAGAGGCAAGGTAAAATGCTCCGTATTGATGTCTCCTTTTTCTTTCGGTATTGCAGATATGGCCAAAAAGCACCGACACACTCCAATGCCTGAAAAGCATGATAGGGGTCCCGTACTAGTTGCTTCAACCATTTCTCATGTATCGAAAAGGAAGCCAGTTGAGCTAGTGGATAGTTACCAAACCGACGATCGGTTTTAATGTTATGTGTTGACTTGCAGATGTCGTGCTCACGAGCCACCTCCTGGTTCTACAGTATTTAGTGAGCACATCATGAAGGCGGGTGGAACTCTTCCTCTTCACCCATTTTTTGTAGCGATACTTAGGTACTTTGACCTCACCCCACTTTAGTTAGAACTGAACAGTTAGTTGACACTCAAACATCCTATACATCGCCTTCATGAGGTGCGCGAGCTATCCTCCCAGCGTCGAAGAAGTGCATTATATGTAGAATCTTATGCTGACCCCCAAATCAAGGGGATTTTACTTCCTCAAAAAAGCTAGTTCTAGGGTCCCTTTGACCGATGGTTCAGCAGGGTCGTGGAAGCAAGATTTCTTTTTCATTGAGGACATCTCTTCGATCCTCCAAGACTTCCGCTAAGCGAGTATGTATCCTTTCCTTTCACTCTCTTCCTTTTTTTTACTATGCGGTTATTATTTTTGCATAACTGACAGTTGAACTTTTGGAGTAGAGTATGTTGCTGTAACGACCCAGATTTACTAATAGGGCTTAAGGGCCTTGATTAGTGTGCCGGGAGGGCATAATTGGAATATATGTGATTTAATGATTTAAAGCATGTTATATGACTATTTGAATACTTGAGATGCATGACTATGTGTATTAGTATGCATGTAGGCCCTGATTAGGTTAGAAGGGCATAATCGTAATTTTGGCCCGTTGCGGGCATAACAGTGTATATATATGTGATAATTGTTGAGACCACATTATTATTTGGATATATCTGTGATCTATGACTCGAGACGATCCTAGTGAGCAGATTAGCGAAAAAGTCATAGCGGGGATTTATACCCGGTTCGGGGTGAGCCTAGTGGTATAAATGGGAATTTAGTGAGTATATTGGAATCTATTTTGACATCGAGGAATATAATTGGTGATTAATTAGGTATCGGGAAGTAGCGGGAAATATTAGGGACACTTTAGGAATTAGCGGGAATTGGGTAAAATGACCAAAATGCCCCTAAGTGGATTAAAGGTTTAAATTTAAAAGGGAGGGCATGATGGTCATTTGGCTGGTAAAAGATAAGTATGCTGAGGCTTTATACTTAGTGGGAATTGTAGAAAAAGGTAGAAGGATGAGGAAAGAAAGAAAAGAAGGAAAAGAAAGAAAAAGAAAAGGAAGGAAAACATAGTAGTTTTCTTAGGGTCGGTTTATGGTTCTCTCATCATTTCTCTTCATTCTTCTTGGAGCAAAACTCAGAAGGGAGCTATGTTAAGCTGAGTAGCAAGAATACTAAGCTAAGCTTGAAGGGTTGGCAAGGGGTTAGGAACACACCAATACTTGAGGTAAGCCTTTGGAGTTTTCAGTTTCTGGTTTGGCTAGTTTGAATTATGGTATCTAAGATAAGTTGATGGGAATTTTAGGGGAACTCAAGCCAAGGAATTGAGGAGGAACAAGCTAAGGAGGTCTAAAGGCTAACTTGAAATCGAATTTCCATCAAAGGTATAAATTCTGAGCTTCAAACTTTGATGTCTTGACTAGTTTCTGCTGAGTTTCTGAAGTCTATGAGCAGCAATGGTGAATTTTGGGATTAGGGATGCATGTGATTGGGTTTTGAGTATTTGGGATGCTTGGGATGAGTGGAGTGTGTTAATAAGCTTGTTTTTAAGTTTGGTGAAGGTTTGGAGAAGTTTTGGTTGAGTTTGGCTAGGGGAAATCGCAAGAAGGGAAAATGTGGTGTTGGCTGTCTGAGACTAGCGCTACAGCGCTAGCCTTTGGGCGCTGTAGCACTAGGCCATGCTTTCTGGGGGATTTTGGTTCTGCTTGTAGCGTTGTAGCGCCCTTCTTAGAGCGCTGTAGCGCTGCCCTGTTTCCAGAAAGGGATTTTAGGGTTATTTACAAGGGTTTTTGACCAAGGGTTCGGGGTTTGATTCCACCACCCTGTTTGGTGGAATTAGGACTTCCCGGGGGCTCGGGATTGGTCCCGAGGCTAGGTTTTGGACTTGAGGTTTGGTGATGACTTTGACCTATGGTTGTGATTAGGTGAGCGCTAGGGCTCGAGAGGGATCGTGCTCAAGGAGTCATATGATCAAAGCTAGCAAATCTAAAGGTAAGAAAACTGCACCCGGTTATGTGTTTGTGATGGGACTAAGTGCTCCCGATATCTGTATAATGTCAATGATGGTATTATGCCATGGGACATGTGATAGCGGCCTAAGGGTGTCGTACACAATATTTGCGCACAGGGCGCGGCTTGGCCACTGGTAGCCGAGGACAGCTTAAATATTCACTGAGCTCGGTTTAAGTAGGCCGGAGTCAGCAGGATAACGGAGGGTGCGGCCTGAGGGCGCTAACCCTAGTTATCATTTGTGAATTGATGTATGTTATGAGTTGATATGTTTAGTATGCTGAATACTTGATTATTCTGAATGATTATATGGTTGAGAATATGTTATGCAATATGAGATATTGGATTGTCTGTTGATTCCTTATGCTCTGTTAATGTGTTTTCTTGTTGGGCCTTGGCTCACGAGTGCTACGTGGTGCAGGTAAAGGAAAATGCAAGTTGGACCAATCCTGAGATGGAGAGCTGCGGGGTTGAATGTACATAGCTAGCTGTTCGGTCGCCATGGCCGAGGAGTGGATCAGGACAGAGTAAAAGCCTCCGCAACGGTCGGGCGATAATAAAAAGTCATAGCAAACCCCATAGCTACTTGTACTAAAAAACAAGTAAGTGTAATTCCTCCTAGACAATAAAATATGTTTACATGAGGGGGAACGTATTTACTAGTTATATCATCCGCAATTGCCTGAATCTCAAGACGTTCTTCGAACCAATCATAGATTTTATTGAGATAGGTAAGCCAACCCCCCCCCCCCCCCTCTAAGAACCGTATATGAAAATTTCATCTCGTACGGCTCAAACATAAAGACCAAAATACAAGTTCTATCGGATATGCGATCGAAACTTCCTAATTGTATTATTCACTCTTTTCTAAAGAAAAGATAAAGAAAGAATACAAAAACTCTTTATTATGGTTCTAATGCCAAAATCTCAAGTCGGCTCATTTATCTCTATGTTGATCAGGCCTCTTGAATCTTCTATTTCCCTATTTTATTTATTTATTTGTGTGTAATGAGACTTTACTAGTGTTTTCTTTATTATTGATAGGAATTCTCTTGTTAAGACCCTATGAATCAATTAAAACCTCAGATTCATACTAGAACCACGATGAGTCAATAAAACCTTTTCAAACTAAGTCCAAAAATTCCTTGAGTAAGAATCGTTGGATCATCACTTATTCAATGAATAGACATAATGACTAAAAATCAAAAGAAACCTTTGTACTTTGATCAAAATAAGCAAAAAAGGAGTCCGGTCACGAGGTCTAAATATTAAGTTAAGAATGAATCATAGTTCTAATACTTTAGTAAGATATTTCATATAAGTAAGATATTTCATATAGTCCGTGCTTCAGATACTATCATAGAATGACAATATCCGACGAAGTAAAACCATCTCTAGCAAGATGACAGACCCGCTCTCTGTACTATCCATAAGATCAATTCTAACAAGTCACACACTCATATTCCGGAAATACAGAAACAAAGAAATTTCACGATCGAACTACCAAAATAGAATGGGATAAAAATCAGAGAACTAAATGCTTCACTTTGTAGTGAAAAGTGAGTTAATAGTTTTTGTGAATCTAATTCATTGAAATTCCGTCTAGTAAAATAGAAGAATTATAAATCTCCAAAATAATAAATAGGAATACCGCAAATAAAGCCATTGCGATACCCATCAAAGGAGTAGTTCCCCACCCAGGAGCTACTTTACCATATTCTGAATTCAATGGTTTCAATAAACTCCCTGCACCAGTTCGTCTTGAACCAGATCTAGAACTACCCTCAACAGTTTGTGTAGCCATAAATCCTATTTTCTATTCATTGAGATATGTTGACTTTGTATACCATTCCGTTGTAAATAAATGATCTTAGCATAGATCTATTGTGGTCTTTTAATTATATAATAATGGAAACAGCAACCCTAGTTGCCATATTTATTTCTGGTTTACTTGTAAGTTTTACTGGGTACGCCTTATATACTGCTTTTGGGCAACCCTCTCAACAACTAAGAGATCCATTCGAGGAACACGGGGACTAGTTGAAGTAATGACCCTCCCAATATCGGGAGGCTCATTACTTTCAATTGAGATAATGAAAAATTATTTCATTTTTTAGTTGGAACTTTAGGCGGTTCTCGAAAAAAGATAGCGAAAAAAATGATTCCTAGAGTTGAGACTAAAAGGAATGTATAAACCAATGCTTCCATAGATTCGATCGTGGTTTACAATTATAGCTTCCATACCTATTTATTTGAGATCGTCTCCCGGATAAAGAAAGAACAAACCAAGAGTCAAAGAAAAGACATCGATTCAAATCAAGATTTATCTGGTATTCTATATCAAATCCCAAAACGAAAGACAAAAAATAACAAAACAATATTCTATCAGACTACTTGTCTTCTTGTAGTTGGATCTCCAAGTTTTTGGAATGCTCCAAATTCTACTTGAGCATCCAAATCTGGGTCAATACCAGCAAAAACATCCCTGAACAAAGTTCTAGCACCATGCCAAATGTGCCCGAAGAAGAAGAGCAGAGCAAACGAAGCATGTCCAAAAGTAAACCAGCCCCTCGGACTGCTACGAAAAACACCATCGAATTTCAAAGTAGCACGATCTAATTCAAAAATTTCACCTAATTGCGCACGTCTAGCATATTTTTTCACAGTAGCAGGATCACTATAACTGATTCCATTGAGTTCACCGCCATAGAACTCAACAGTTACACCTACTTGTTCAACACTATATTTTGATTCTGCCCTTCGAAAAGGATCATCGGCTCTAACAATTCCGTCTCCATCTACCAAAACAACCGGAAATGTTTCAAAAAATGTAGGCATACGACGTACAAAAAGTTCACGCCCTTCTTTATCTTTAAAGATAGGGTGTCCTAACCAACCAACAGCTATTCCATCCCCGTTGTCCATTGAGCCCGCTCTGAATAATCCCCCTTTTGCCGGATTATTGCCGATGTAATCATAAAAGGCTAATTTTTCTGGAATTTTAGACCAAGCTTCAGATAAACTTTGATTTTCGGCTAGCCCAGCACTAACTCTTCGATATATTTCTTGTTGAAAGTATCCTTGATCCCATTGATAACGAGTGGGCCCAATTAATTCAATCGGGGTAGTTGCCGAACCATACCACATAGTTCCAGCAACTACAAAAGCTGCAAAAAAGACCGCAGCGATACTACTGGAAAGGACGGTTTCAATATTTCCCATACGTAATCCTTTGTATAGACGTTGGGGCGGACGGACACTAAGATGGAATAGACCCGCCAATATGCCCAAGGTTCCCGCTGCAATATGATGAGAAGCTATTCCTCCCGGAACAAAAGGATCAAAACCTTCCACGCCCCATGCTGGATTTACAGCTTGTACCCTTCCCGTTAGTCCATAAGGATCGGATACCCATATTCCAGGACCATACAATCCTGTTACATGAAATGCGCCAAAACCAAAGCAAGCCACCCCTGAGAGAAATAAATGAATTCCAAAGATCTTGGGAAAATCCAAAGAGGGTTTTCCTGTACGTTCATCAGAAAATATTTCTAGATCCCAATCCACCCAATGCCAGATAGCTGCTAAAAAGCACAAGCCAGAAAACACAATATGTGCACCAGCCACACCTTCGTAACTCCAAATACCCGGGTTCGTTATAGTTCCCCCTGTGATACTCCAACCACCCCACGAATTGGTTATTCCTAAACGAGTCATGAAAGGTATAACGAACATACCTTGTCTCCACATTGGATCAAGAACAGGGTCAGAGGGATCAAAAACTGCTAATTCGTATAGAGCCATTGAACCGGCCCAACCAGCAACCAGAGCTGTATGCATTATATGGACAGAAATCAAACGGCCGGGATCACTCAATACGACCGTATGAACACGATACCAAGGCAAACCCATAAAAATACCCCTTATATCAATGAAAAATAGACACTATGTAACTTTATTGCACTTTAAAAAAACTCTACTAGGGACCTGCCTAATTGTCTGTTTTGTTAGGAGTGTGTCCTAAAAGCAAGTAAAGACATTTGTTTTTTCTGTGAATAAATAAATACGATGGTCTACTATTATTGTCATATTTAGATTGTTAAATTATTGTTTGAATAATTTTGTAAATATCAGAAAAATTCCATATTCATTATTGAGGATGTGATCTTGTATTAGTACGAGAGAATTAAGATCACATGAATGAATAAAAATAGTCAACAACAACAAATTAAAGTTATGGAATTCTTTAATTGGAGTTGTAAGTACGGTTTATTGAGTATCATAATGATACAAATAATCTAGATTCAGATTATTGATGTGGAAAGACATCTTGGTAAATGTGCTTTATAAAATATGATTATATATGACATGGACCGTTGTGAATTAAAGTCTTTATCCAAAAACCATTTAATAATAAAGACTTGTAATTCATATCATAACTGATGATCATTTATAGATCAACCTAAATCCTGAGTGTTCATGAACTCCCGTTCATGTTTATTAAATCTTTTGATTCATTCGTTAAGGTCTCTTCAAAGAATGAGGCTAATGACTTTTGTTTTGAAGATTTAATATCATGGATGGCTGGGAACATGTATCAACAATACGGAATCTAATCTTTCCTAACGGATCGTATATTAGTTCCCTTAAGGGTTAATTCTGGAATTGAATGATTTTGAGCTCAAATCTATAATTAGATTAAGATTAATTATTCACTAGTGAATTAATGGTACTTAAGGAATAAGAAGTAAATTAGAAAGGTTAAATGGTAATTCTCCCATTCTAATTTATGAACTAATTAATTAGAGGGTTGAACTATTGTAAGATGGTTATATCAATGGACGACTTAAGAAAAAGATTTCTGTAAATGTATATATATAACATAAAGAGTGCAATTCTAAATTTATAGTGGAGTAATATCAGAATTAATAAATTAACTATTATAATTAAAGAGTTTAATTATTTAGTTTCAATTTATTGGAGCTTAATGTTATAGGTCCATGGTCCTCAAAATGGCTCAAACAATCACTGTCAAAGGTAAATACAAAAAATGGACAAAAAGGACTTATGTGATAAGTAAAATATTTTTCTATGTATCAAACATAATTATTGTTTAATTATGTGTAATTAATTAATTATTTGATTTAACAAAAATATAATTAATTTTGAATTAATTTATTTTTGGTATTTAAATAATAAAAAAAATTGGGAAAAATCACATGCTATCACAGGCATGTGGTACACGTGTGGCACAGTGCACATGCACTGTGCTACATGCATAAGAGATGTACTCAGTCTCTTGATTCCACAATTTTAGTTATTTAAATATTAAATAAAGAATGAGATATTTTAATATGATTACAATATTATTATTTAAACAAAAATCTGATAACTGATCAGTTATTTTGAATTTGTTTAAAATAACAAATATTTTAATATAGTGGATATTATTAAATATTGGATATCAGTTTTTTCACAGAACGTAACTTTTCAGGGATAGAAAAATATCTAGGAATCTCTCTCAGAGAAAGAGAACAGTGACATAAACAAAGGTCATTGTTCTTCACAAAACCTAGGTCCAAACTTTATCAGATCTCATGTGTTGAGAACATCTGATAAATAGTTTATTGCCTATTATTTGTATAGCGAGCCCACACTCGTTCTTTGTGTGCCTGAGAACATTTTGGAAGATATTGGTGTGAGATCTCGAGGATTTAGCCATACGAAAAGATAGCAGCAAGGACCTGAGGTAATTTTTCTATTCATGTCCTTGATTCGATATATATATATATGCATGTGAAGAAGTAGATCTAGAAATCTTATGGGATTAATCTAACAATTTGATTGTTGTTCCACTGCGCATAATCTTTAATTTGATCAATAAAAACCAACATGTTTTGCCTTAATATGGCTAATCCTATATTTAGTTCTTGAATCTTTTGTAAATGATTTTAACCTTAATACTTTTGGGATCCCATGTAAATAGGGAATGTTTCTTTATGAGAAATGTGACTTTTAAGACCAAAATCTTTTAACCCTAGTTCTATTATAGTTTCAATAACACGTTCTTAATTAAATGACTTGATTAGCAAGTCTAGCACTTTTATAAACACACAGTGTAACGGTCTTGGCTATCCAGGGCGTTACAGTTGCTGTTCCAGATCTATATGGCCTGAAGCTCAATGGTATTGATGCATTGATCGACATGGAGGTGACATAAAAGATGGCTCTTAATCTTTTTACCATGACAAATCTCCTTGCACATAATATCTGCCACATCACTAATCTCAGCCTAATATGGCACATTACGAAGAGGAAGAAGAAGGCTGCCCTGATAGACCCAAAAGCTTTTGACGAGGATAGTGACTGGGTCAAGGATGAGCTACCTCCCTGTTCCTCCCCGGAGAGGGCTCTGAAGGCAAAGCGGCCTTCCAATGCATCTCTTATTGCTAGGAGGCATATCCCACTTGCCTCTATGAATTCTGATGTCTCCTCTCCTACCGCTAGGAGGTCTATGCCACCTGTTTCTGTGGATCCTGATGTCGCCTCCACTCTCGGGCACCACCTCCTCCTCATGGGCATTTTTCCTTGCTAACCTTTGAAGACTTTGATGTTTCCGCTGGCAACTCATCGATCCGCGGTGCTTTTAGGGCCCCTCCTCCTAGTCCATCGGTTCCTCTATTCATATTTATCAGAGCACTCCAGGGGTCAATGAGACACCTTGGGTACGTCTGTGGTAACCCCTTACTTGGATAGATACGCCCAGTCTACTAAGAGGATTCATGAGGTTGAATGGAGGGCTCTTTAGGAGTTTAACATGACAGATCTCGAAGATACGCACTTGCACTCGGTCACTTGGGTAAATTTCATATGCCTTGTGTTGAGGATGAGGCCTCATAATTGGATCTTATAACATTATGACCTCGTATTGTTTTTTATCTTTATTGTTGTCTTTGCAGACTTCTATTGTGGCACAATGTTTGGTTGCTTCATGAGAGAACTTTCTTTAGATAAGGATGAGAAGAATAAACTCACCACCAAGATTCAAGACTTGGAGAGCCAACTTTCTTAGCACGAAGAAGTTGGAAGCTAAGGTCCAATCTTTGCAAGAGAAGATCAACCCTCTCGAGTCGGAGCTATCAGCAAATGAGTATAAGACAATAGAGTGTACTCTACATGGGGTGTGGAAGTAGGTTCGATTTCACCCCTTTTAGTGAGCACGCAGTTGCGAAAGCTACCGAGTGGAAGACTCAGGGAAGAAGGCCTTAGAGTTGTCTTCGAATGTCTCTTTCTTCTCTACGTAGGAGGCTCTAACCATTATTTCTAATGTTGTACTTATTTTTATTATCTATATGGAACTTTATATAAGTCATTTTTTATTTTTTATTTTTTGAGAAGGAACATCTCTATGTCCCCTTATTTATGGGGACCTCTTTGAAGTACATTTTTGTTTCATAGGGACATCTTTTAGGTCCTTCTATTCTATGTGGTTGTTGTTGTGAGGACATATCAGCTCCTTGGGCTCTTTTTCTCCTAACTTAATTTTTTCCATGCATTTTTTATTATTTATTTGAGAAGTGTCCTTCTCGTTATTGGACATAGTACTATTTTTGATGAGGACACCAAGACTAAAGATTCAAGTCAAGTTCCAGTTGGACCGGTGACGAGGGCGCGAGCCAAGAGATTCAAAGAAGAACTTAACAACCTAGTCCACAGAGTCCTAAAACAGGAGGAGACTGTGGTCAACACTGAAGGAGAACAAAGACTTGTACTGCTCATCAAAGTAGACTCAGTTTAGGAGCTTGATCAATATTTAGCTTCTTGTAATGAGTCTTATTGGATTTTGGCATCTTGTATTTTTATTTTAATCAGTCACTTAATCACGTTTTTTATTTAGTCTTTGTTTTTGTGAAAGTCAAATATTTGACTTGAGAGAGTCCAAGAGTCTTTCTATTTGTGCTTGTTAGGGTTTTCATTAGGAAGACAAAGGGGCTTGTCTTTGATGTAATTTTCGGCTATATTAGGCCTTGTAAACGTTTGGCATGGCAGATTTTGATGAAATGAAAATTGAGAGGTTTTCTTCTTGAGTTCTTGAAGAGACTATTTGAACTTATCAAGGGTATTCCTTGTGGCGTTCAATCTGACTTATCAAATGGATTCCCATCACCGTTTGTGGCGTCTTCCTCATACCAAGGTTCGTGCTTGGCTAAGCATTGGGTCACGGTTCATCATTCCAGATTCGTGTGTTCTTGGTGGCTGCCATATTTGGTGTCGGGTTTCACCACAATCGTTGGTGTGGTTCGTATCAGTTGGTATCAGAGCTTAGGATCATCCGGTTTGGCCTATCCTTTCCTTTGTGTTTTTCTTTCAATTCGTGTTTCTATATTAGGTTTTTTTGAAAAAAAAAATCATCATCTAGTCGTGTTTTGATTTCTTTGTCCTTGTTTCCTTGTGAAATCCGAAACTATTCTAGAGCTTGTTAATTTCCTTATTTCATTTGTTTCCTTGTTTCAACTGTTTCCTTGTTTCCCTTAATTGTTGTGAACTCCGAAACTATTCTAGAGCTTGTTGATTTCCTTATTTCATTTGTTTCCTTGTTTTTCTTTTTTCGTTTCATTGTTCAAATCGTGCAATTGAATTAGGGTTTCTAAAATTTCCCCTAATTTGTTTTCTTTTTGTTTCTGAATTCGTGAATTAGGGTTCTTATTGTAAAAACCAAATTTTCATTGAGTTCCTCTTTTTTGTTGTGAAATCCGAATGTGCTTTGGGTTTCTCTTGTTCTTATTGTGCAATCCGAATTGGCATTGAGTTTTCTCTTGTTCTTATTGTGCAATCCGAATTGGCATTGAGTTTTCTCTTATTCTTATTGTGCAATCCGAATTGGCATTGAGTTTTCTCTTGTTCTTATTTTGCAATCTGAATTGACAGTGAGTTTCTCTTATTTTCATTGTGAAAATCCGAATTTGCATTGAGATTCTCTTGCTCTTTTGTGAAATCCGAGTTGTTTTGTTTTCGAATCCAAGTCTGATATTTTTTTCTTGTGTCTTGTACCTACGTTTGAGAAATCAAAAAAAAAAAAAAAAAAAAAGAAAAAAAGAAAGAAGAAGAAAAATCAAGAGGATATGAACCCAAAAAAAAAAAGAGTCTGGAAACCTCTCTTAAAAAATTTCGTTCTAATCTTGTTCCATATGTCCTAGAGGTTCTTTTGCCAATCGTCACGCAAGTGTATCAAAAATCATCAGTTTTTCTATGTTCGTTTGGTTTGTTCTGGTTTGATTTGCTACTTGAATCCTCCATGATATTGTGTGATTAGTTTTGAAAGAACTTAAAGAAGAATACGAGTGGAAAAAGGCAGAGGTGTGAGCCTATTTGAGGGTAAAAGCCATTGAAATTGAGTGAAACACGAGGGGATTTGAGTGTAATATTGTTCGAGTGAAACACGTGAGGGAGTGTGGTGAGGTCTTTTCTCCATATTATTCTAACCTTATTTTGCAGATTTCCAACATGGCACAAAATCTAGAGAAAAATGAAAGCAATGATATTCCGCCACCTGAGGTTCCGAATCTACAAATGCAAGCAATAATTGGGGAGATGCGAAGGATGATGAGGGCGGAGTGTGAGCAGATACATGAGAGGTTGGATAGGGTAGAAGAGGGAACGCAATGGAGGGCACGGAGGAACAGGGTGCAACAACGGGATGTTGAGGGTGAAAGAGAGTTTGATGGGGGCGATTTAGAGGAAGAATATGATAGGATGTCAGAGGGTAACCATAGGAGGTATGGCCAAGATAGAGAAGCTATGAACTGGGTAGACAATAATTTGGGAAATATCAAGATGAGAATCCCCGCATTTCAAGGGAAGAGTGATCCCGAGGCATACCTTGAGTGTGAAAAGAAGATGGAGTTGGTTTTTTATTGTCACAACTACTCCGAAGTGAAGAAGGTAAAACTTGCTGCAATTGAATTTACTGATTATGTTGTTGTTTGGTGGGATCAGTTGTGCATCAACAGGAGGCAAAATGGAGATTGTCCTATTGAGACTTGGGATGGTATGAAGAGGGTGATGAGGCGACGTTTTGTTCCAGCTCATTACTATCGGGATCTATACCTTAAGTTGCAGGGTCTTCGTCAAGGTTCCAAGAGTGTTGATGAGTATTACAAGGAGATGGAGATGGCTATGATTAGAGCCAATGTGGAAGAGGATCGGGAGGCAACAATGGCAAGGTTTTTGAATGGGTTGAACCGAGAGATTGCTAATCCGATTGAGCTACACCATTATGTGGAATTAGAAGATTTGGTGCATATGGAAATCAAAGTTGAGAGGCAGCTCAAGAAGGGTAGTTCAAGTTCAAAGCCAAGACCGAGCCCACACAATCCAAGTACAACACCTTGGAGGTCGAACTATCCAAAGAAAGAAGACTGATAACTCTAGGATTTAGAGTTATTTTTATAATCTTTGAACTTGCTTTTCAAAATTAAAAAGAGTAATGAACCCTTATTTCTTATAATTTTGTCAGTTTTAGTGTGTTATTCTAGGTAGTGAGTTTGGGTAAAAGTTAGGTTTGTATTGTAATATTTTTTTTAGTATTTTTATGTAAATTGCTGTGTTGTGTTAATCAGGAAGGGAAGCTTACAAAACAGGAGCTGAGGGAACTGTAAATCAGAGGGAAATGTTGCTGAAAAGGGGAGGATGCTAACTCAACAATGCTGTAGCAGTCAGTCTTAGCAATTAAACTGAAGCTAGAGAAAAAGGACTTCGTGAAGACAATGCTCCAGCTGGATTAAATGAAGTAGAAAGGTGGCAAGTGTACTGAGTACTGAGTCAGCTGAGTATGTGGGACAAAGTACATGTAGGCAAATGATCTGGATTGTCCAATTAGGGTAAAGGAAAGTACCCTAGAATTAAAGGAGGGGCCGTATTATTCTGGATTTGGACCATTTTAGAAAGAGGGAGAACTTCTGGCTAAGTACAGAGGAGGTTTCAGGGAGAAGATTTGAGAAGAGTACGACCAAAAGAGAAAAAAGAAAGAGATGGTGTAGGACGAATGAGTTGTGAGCTCAAATCCCCCTTATGGCATCAGCTTTCTTTCTTCTCTTTTGGTCGTACTCTTCTCAAATCTTCTCCCTGAAACCTCCTCTGTACTTAGCCAGAAGTTCTCCCTCTTTCTAAAATGGTCCAAATCCATAATAATACGGCCCCTCCTTTAATTCTAGGGTACTTTCCTTTACCCTAATTGGACAATCCAGATCATTTGCCTACATGTACTTTGTCCCACATACTCAGCTGACTCAGTACTCAGTACACTTGCCACCTTTCTACTTCATTTAATCCAGCTGGAGCATTGTCTTCACGAAGTCCTTTTTCTCTAGCTTCAGTTTAATTGCTAAGACTGACTACTACAGCATTGTTGAGTTAGCATCCTCCCCTTTTCAGCAACATTTCCCTCTGATTTACAGTTCCCTCAGCTCCTGTTTTGTAAGCTTCCCTTCCTGATTAACACAACACAGCAATTTACATAAAAATACTAAAAAAAATATTACAATACAAACCTAACTTTTACCCAAACTCACTACCTAGAATAACACACTAAAACTGACAAAATTATAAGAAATAAGGGTTCATTACTCTTTTTAATTTTGAAAAGCAAGTTCAAAGATTATAAAAATAACTCTAAATCCTAGAGTTATCAACACCCCAAACTTGACCTATTGCTCGTCCTCGAGTAATGATGACACAGCAGTAAACACAATGAACCACACACCAATAACAGATGAGAGATTCAAAAGATTCAAAATGGCCTAGTGAACATGATGCTCTCAGAAAAATGGAATTAAGTGGAATAGAGAAATGTTTCTGCCTTAACCGTATATGCTGCCCTTTCAATTTTAGCTCACTGGATATCACTAATATCTCCTCAAAGTCACCTAATCAATAGTGTATACAATTGCATCCCACCAAAACCTTGAATTTCTCTACAACTACCCTTTGATTTTGACATTCATTATAGCTCCATATGTTGGATTAGTGCACTCCTCTCCACTAATGTAGTCTAAACTTATCCCCTTGATCATTAGGACTTTACTAAGCTTGTAATGTAAGGCTTGGGCTAGGGTATGGTAAAGGATGTCTTTTAACTAGCTTAAACCTAACCACCTCACTTGTCAAAAACCGAGCCTCTCCCTCATGATTTATCTCTCTTGAATTACTTCCCTAAACGTTTTCTACTCACAAAGACATGTTGTTGTAATATAATTCTCTTGCTATTTTTATTCTTATCTATTTTTTTTTTTTTCTTTGTTTTTCTTTTTCTCTCTTTTTTTTTCTGATATTTCATTTACTGTATATTTTGTTTGTTTTTTTTTTTTTTTTTTTTTTTTTTGACTAAACATATTCAAAACAAGAAAGATAACACTATAATACAATTATATGATAGATAGCAAGAGAATATGCTTGATAGTATATAATGGTACGCCTTGTGAGCTAATTCCCCACCCCAAACTTACAACCCAACATTGTCCCCAATGTGGCTAAAATGGTAATCATGAATTAGCTCGCCACAAGCTACACTCACCACACTCACCCCAAACTTAGCATGAAAATCAATTTCTGACAAGTGAGAGCAATTAAGTTGGGACATGTATGGAAAGTGTATTGTAGGGGTAATGGGTATGCATGATCGGGTTGAACACAAAAATAGGCTAATCGGCTCAAAATTTGGGTGACTAAGGGAAAATATTCCTATAAGGAAGGCTAGAAAGGCTCAAACGTCCAAAGATGGCCTAAATCATGTCTTAGGGATAAGTCTAGCTAGGATTTCGCCTCAAGGAAATGCACTAACCAATTCTAGATGCTAAAATTACATATGCAGCAGTCATTTGAAAAATTCAAAGTATGGTGGGAAAACAAAAGTATAAAACTATTGAGGAGAGACTAAAAGGAAACATCCATGATATCCAGCAACTAAACAAGCAAAAGCAACATAAAAAACCAGGCAGAATGGAACGAATGGAAGGCATCATCATCGAGCAGAACACTAGGCCAAAGGAAAATATTTTAAACCTCTCAATGACACACTAGAGTACACAAACAACAACAAGACAACACAAAAACACACACTAACAACAAAACCTACACAGAACATAAAACTAAAACAACATAACACAGAACAGAAACTTAAAAAAAAATAGTTAATAGGAAAGGGAACCCCCTCTACTCGGAATCCTCATCGGGAACCTCCGGATTGGGCGCAGGGGCAGAGTAGTCCGTCCATGGGTCGAGGAGTTGCTGCGGGAACTGTGGGGACGGGCATACTTTTGAGAATTGCCCTTCAAATCCAGCCTCAGTTTGTTATGTGGGAAATCAGAATTTCAACCGCAACAACAACCCATATTCGAACACTTACAATCCAGCATGGAAGAATCATCCTAATCTGTCATGGGGGGGTCAAGGAGCAAGTTCAAGCACATCACCAGCACAAGGAAGACAAGCATATCCACCAGGTTTTTCACAGCAGCCAAGACCTTCACAACATGTTCAAAACTCCCAGCCAAACTCTTTGGAGAATCTAATGAGGGAGTATATGGCTAAGAATGATGCAGTAATACAGAGCCAAGCAGCTTCTCTTCGTAATCTTGAGATGCAGCTCGGCCAGCTAGCCAATGAAATGAAAACTAGGCCGCAAGGATCTTTGCCTAGTGATACAGAAAATCCAAGGAGAGATGGGAAAGAACACTGTAAAGCTATTCAGCTGCGGAATGGTAAAAATCTGGGAAATTCTGAGGAAATACAGGGTAGTGGAGAGCCCACTTCAATCCAAAGTGAAGGAGAAACAAGTAACAAAACTGCCCAGGAAATTGCTGAAACTGGCCCAGTTGCTACAGCAAGGGGTCAGCAAACTGCTCCAGTAAATTCTGGTCCTAAACCGCCCCTTCCATTTCCGCAGCGATTTCGCAAACAACAACAGGATGGTCAGTTCAGAAAGTTTTTGGATGTACTGAAACAGTTGCACATTAATATCCCCTTGGTCGAAGCATTGGAGCAAATGCCGAATTATGTCAAGTTCTTAAAGGATATTTTGACAAAGAAAAGGCGATTGGGGGAGTTTGAAACTGTGGCTCTCACAGAAGGATGTAGCGCGATGTTGAAAAGCAAGATCCCTCCTAAGTTAAAAGATCCTGGCAGTTTCACGATTCCGTGTTCTATTGGAGGTAGAGATGTTGGAAGAGCATTATGCGATTTGGGCGCTAGCATCAACCTTATGCCTATGTCAATCTTCAAAAAGTTGGGTATTGGTGAAGCACGACCCACTACCGTTACATTACAGCTTGCGGACAGATCTATGGCTCATCCCGAGGGCAAGATTGAAGATGTGTTAGTTCAAGTGGATAAATTTATATTTCCGGCGGATTTCATCATTTTAGACTATGAAGCGGATAGAGAGGTGCCTATAATCTTGGGTAGGCCTTTTCTTGCTACAGGGCGTACTCTTATTGACGTGCAAAATGGTGAACTTACCATGAGGGTGAATGACCAACAAATCACCTTTAGTGTGTTTAAAGCTATGAAATTCCCGGATGAAGTGGAAGAATGCTCTAGAGTTGACGTTGTTGATACTTTGGTAGCTGAGAAGTTCAATAAAAGGGTGGAAAAAGCTGCTATGGGAACCCAGATTTTTGGAGATGAGGAGGAGTATAGCAGTGAAGATGAAGAGATGCTTACATGGGTAGATTCTTGCCAACCAACCAAGAAATTTAGTAAGGTGTTTGAAACTCTAAATCTGCCAGAAAAGCACTTTCAGGCCCCTAAACCATCTGTTGAAGAACCACCCCAGCTGGAGTTAAAGCCACTGCCAAGTCATTTAAAGTATGTGTACTTGGGCGACAATGATACTTTACCTGTGATAATATCTAGCTGTCTGGAGTCTGTTGCTGAAGAGGCATTGCTGAAACTGCTGAAGCAGCATAAAAGGGCGATTGGATGGACAATGGCTGATATTCAAGGGATTAGTCCAGCGCTTTGTATGCATAAAATCTTGCTGGAATCTGATTGTACTAGTTCTGTGGAGCAGCAAAGGCGTTTGAATCCAGTAATGAAAGATGTAGTTCGAAAAGAGGTCATTAAGTGGCTTGACTATGGGATTATTTATCCAATTTCTGACAGCAAGTGGGTGAGTCCTGTCCAATGTGTTCCGAAGAAAGGGGGCGTTACAGTAGTTACTAATGATAACAATGAGCTTATTCCCACTCGTACAGTCACCGGATGGCGGGTTTGCATGGATTACAGAAAACTCAACAAGGCCACTAGAAAGGATCATTTCCCTTTGCCCTTCATCGACCAAATGTTGGACCGCTTGGCAGGAAAGGAGTTCTTCTGTTTTCTTGACGGGTATTCTGGGTATAATCAAATTTCTATAGCGCCGGAGGACCAAGAGAAGACCACTTTCACCTGTCCATACGGCACATTCGCTTTTAGAAGAATGCCCTTCGGTTTGTGCAATGCACCGGCCACATTTCAGCGGTGCATGATGGCGATTTTTTCAGATATGGCTGAGAGTATTTTGGAGATATTCATGGACGATTTCTCCGTCTATGGGGATTCATTTGAAGGTTGCTTGGAGAATTTAGAAAAAGTCTTAAAGAGGTGTGAAGAAACTCATCTAGTGTTGAACTGGGAAAAATGCCATTTCATGGTGCAAGAAGGCATTGTGTTGGGGCATAAAGTGTCTAGCAAGGGGATAGAGGTTGACAAGGCTAAACTGGAAGTTATTGAGAAACTACCAGCCCCTACCACAGTAAAAGGCATTAGAAGTTTCCTCGGTCATGCTGGCTTTTACAGGCGTTTTATCAAGGATTTTTCGAAGGTGTCCAAACCTTTATGCAGCTTGCTGGAGCAAAATAGGCCTTTTGATTTTACTGATGAATGTCAAGAGGCATTTCTGAGATTGAAGTCAGCCCTTGTTACAGCACCAGTGATCACAGCTCCTGACTGGTCTCTACCTTTTGAACTTATGTGCGATGCTAGCGACTTCGCTATTGGGGCTGTTCTTGGGCAGCGGAAGAACAAAATTTTTCATTCTATTTACTATGCAAGCAAAACATTGGTGGATGCCCAGATTAATTACACTACAACAGAAAAAGAGCTGCTGGCCGTGATCTTTGCCTTTGAAAAATTTCGCTCCTATCTTGTGGGGACTAAAGTTATTGTGTACACGGACCACTCCGCTATCAAGTATTTGATAGCCAAAAAGGATTCTAAACCGAGGCTTATACGTTGGGTTCTCTTGCTGCAAGAATTCGATTTAGAAATCCAAGATAGGAAAGGCACTGAAAATCAAGTAGCGGACCATTTATCAAGGCTGGAATCAAGCACTTACAGCAGCAATTCAGAGGAAAAATTGCAGATTCAAGACACTTTTCCTGATGAGCAATTGCTGGCTGTGGAACAAGAGGAAGTACCATGGTATGCGGATATCGTGAACTTTTTAGTTGGGGGCGTGTATCCACCAGATTTTACCAAACAGCAGCTCAAAAAGTTCCTACATGATGTCAGATTTTATTGTTGGGATGAACCTTACTTATATAAACAGTGCCCAGATCGAATAATGCGAAGATGTGTCCCAGGAAGTGAAGTTTCCAGCATCCTAGAGAGCTGCCATTCAGCCCCTTATGGTGGTCATTTTGGTGGGCAACGAACTGCTGCCAAAATATTTCAGTCAGGATACTATTGGCCTTCTATTTTCAAGGATGCCCATAATTTTGTTCAACATTGTGATCGCTGCCAGCGAGTGGGCAATATCTCCGCTAGGAATGAAATGCCTCTTAATTGCATTTTGGAGGTGGAATTGTTTGACGTGTGGGGTATCGACTTTATGGGTCCCTTCCCGCAATCTTTTGGGAATCTCTACATTCTAGTGGCGGTGGATTATGTATCGAAATGGGTAGAGGCAATTGCTAGTCCGACAAATGATGCTAGAGTGGTTATGAAGTTCCTTCATAAACATGTGTTTACAAGGTTTGGGACACCTAGAGCCTTGATTAGCGATGAGGGAACACACTTCGTGAACAAAGTCTTGGCTGCCCTCTTGGCAAAGTACAGTGTTAAACATAAAATTGCCACTGCCTATCACCCACAGACCAACGGGCAAGCTGAAATATCAAATCGAGAAATTAAAGGCATTTTGGAGAAAGTTGTAAATCCAAGCAGAAAGGATTGGTCCCAGCGCCTAGACGATGCACTTTGGGCTTACCGGACAGCTTATAAAACTCCACTAGACATGTCCCCTTATCGCCTAGTTTATGGGAAGGCATGTCATCTTCCTGTAGAATTAGAGCATAAGGCGTTTTGGGCGTTGAAGAAGTTAAATTTGGATCTTGTAGTGGCTGGAGAAGCAAGAAAGTTGCAACTGAATGAATTAGATGAGATGCGGCTGTTTGCTTATGAAAACGCCAAGCTATATAAAGAGAAAACAAAGAGGTGGCATGATCAAAGAATTAAGGAGCGGGTGTTTGAAAAGAACCAGAAGGTTTTGTTGTTTAATTCCAGGTTGAAACTGTTTCCTGGCAAGCTAAAATCCCGTTGGTCGAGCCCCTTCACAGTGACTAAAGTCTACCCCTTTGGAGCTGTTTTAATTCGCGAAGATCAGTCTGGGAGGGAGTTCACAGTTAACGGACAGCGGCTGAAACATTATTTTGGTGGGGAGGTTGACAGAGAAAAGACCTCCGTCAATCTGAAGGATGTTTGAAGGAGAAAGGCTATGGGTTGCCATGTATTTCTTGTAGCACATTTGGGCAACCCATGAGTGAAAGAGACAGTTGTAAATAAATAAAGTTAAATTCTGGAAGGAAGTCAGGATCTGGAAAATTTGGAATCTGGGAAAGATATTAAGTTTGGGGTGTAGAAGTATTGCCCAGTTGCTATAGCAATTCGTTTAGCAATTGCTGGGCAGCAATTTGTCAAAGCTGGGTTCAAAAGCGAGAAGTCTCGGGCTCGAAGCTGGGGTACTTGGGTCTGTGTGAATTAAAGGGCACGTGATCGAAAAGAAAGAGACATTTTAAGTGAGCCAATGAGTGGGAGATGAGTATTCAATCATTGGGCTTATTTAAAGAATTAGTGGGACCACTTAAAGAATTAAAACAAAAGGAGATCCATTTGCAAATTTTGGGGATTAATTATTCAAATAACAAAGGGCCCCATGCATTTTCATATTCGGCCAGACCAGATGGGTTTTGGGCTGACTTATATAAAGTCAACTGGGCCCTATGACACTGAGTTGACTCTTATACTCGGTAGGCCCAAGAAGCCACCATTGACTCACCATTGGCCCACCAAGTTAACCCTACCCTTTCCTCATTCTCACTCCGAGCCGCCTCAGCTGCACCAGTCCCTTGCTTCGCACCCAGTCGTGCGCCGATGCCCACTGCCCTGCCGCCCAAGCCGACCACCATGTACCTCGCACCTCCCTGATCTAAGCCGCCGTTAGCCCAAGCCTCCAGTGCCCATGTCCCTGTACCTCTGCTCCGCACCAAACACAGCAGCCGCCCCTCTCCACAGCCAGCTCCGTCGCATCAATCCGCACCACCACATCCCTCGACCCACTTGCCATATCCACCGCCCATACACAACCCGACCACTCCACGACCACCGACACCGAGCCAGCTGCTGCGAAACCACCACGCGTATTCACAGCCGCAAGATCCCATTCGTCCACCGCCTCTGCCCAGTGAAGTGAGCCCAAGCCACTTGCCGCACTCATACATACGAACCATACTCTGCCTAACCACCATACACAGCCATTCATTTCCAACATTACCCAGAAATCAACCATCAACCCAGCAATATCAAGCCCTCTGCCCGAACCAATTGCGTGCCCATCAACCCAGCCGAAGCTATTTTCTTTCACCATCCACAAATGCCGAGAATTAAATCAGTTGCTAACAGAGAGAAAGGCAAGAGGCGGCAGTTTACTGAAGTGGCCAAGTTCTATTGCCCAACTGCAGAGGCAAAGTACAACAATCAGGTTGTTCATCGTGAGTTGTACGTGGAGCGGGGCCTTGTGGCAGATTCAGAGGGCCTTCAAGAGTTACCCGAATGGTTACAGGAAACAATTGCTGACAGGGGTTGGGCTAAAGTTGTTATGACACCGGAGCCAGCTATCACCGAAGTTGTTCGCGAGTTCTACGCGAATTTCTTATCTCAAGAATGGCCCACCATTGTCATAGTGCGTGAAGTGCCAGTCTCATTCACTGCAGAAGCAATTAATAACCTGTTTGGGCTCGAGACAGGGCAGTGTGTGTTCTCCAAGAACAGAGGAGAGATTCGGGGGGATGAGTTGGTTGAAGTAATGGAAAATGTCGCTCCAGGTGATGTCTGGGATGTCGATGAACAGGACAACCTACGGCTTCGACGAACGGATTTAGAGCACGAGCTGAAGTGTCTCTATTCCTTTATGCAAACCACTTTATGCCCAACTTCGCACGATTCCACTGTTAGCAAAGCCCGAGCTTTCATGTTATACTGCCTTCGGAAGGGGTTACCAGTGGATGTTGGCACAGTCTTAGCGCGAGAAATTTTTGAGTGCGCGCAGAGGGGCAAAGGGAAGTTGTTTTTACCAGCCACTATTACTGCCTTATGTAGAGATGCTGGTGTGCCGGTATGGCCCGAAGAGGGGCTGTTGCATCCTAGAGCAGCAGTGTTTCTTTGGATAGTCACTACACGCATGACACTTCTGCACTTTGAATGGCAGCAGCTGGTTGAATACTTCCTCCCAAACTCATATTCTTCAAGATGTTGGTCATTGAGGCCATTTGAGCTGTTAGAGCCGTTAGTGCATCTACTTCAAGAACTCCCGCCACCTTCCTACTTGTAGGAGCTCTAGTGTTTGACCATTGATAGTTATTACTTGCGATCCTTTCCAAAATCTCAAATGCTTCGTTGTAAGACTTGGAAAGATTGGCTCCATTGGCTGAAGCGTCCAATACCATTCTAGAAGCTGCATTGAGGCCATTATAGAAGGTCTCCATCTGTATACAGTGTGGGATACCGTGGTGTGGACATTTTCTTAAAAGCTCTTTGAATCTTTCCCACGCGTCACTAGTGGACTCATCTTCCAGCTGCTGAAATGACATAATCTCACTTCTAAACTTTGCATTTCTGGTGGGAGGGAAATATTTGCGCAGAAACTTTTCAGCAAGATCATTCCAATTTGTGACGGAATCAGGAGGCAAAGTGTTGAGCCATGATCTAGCTCGGTCTCTTAATGAGAATGGAAATAGCTTCAGCCTTAATGCTTCTTCACTCACTCCTTGAAGCTTAAAAGAATCGCTCACCTCCAAGAATGAACGAAGGTGAAGATGAGGATCCTCCGTTGGAATCCCGCTGAACTGCCCCACGGTTTGGAGCATTTGAAACATGACCGGCTTGAGCTCGAATTGAGCTGCTTGTATTTCCGGCCTCACAATGCCTGGATTTAACTCATTAAACATGGGGGCAGCGTATTCCCGTATTGCTCTGGCTCTGTCATCCGCCAAAACAATGGGATTAGTAACTTGCTGGCCATCCCCCTCATCTTCAACACGTTCAGCCATAGTGCCTCGACTTTTAGCCTTTTGATCTTTTCTCCTTTTTCTGAAAGTGCGTTCGATCTCGGGGTCAATAGGAGCAAGTTCACTGTCCTCTTGCTGGTTCATACACTGTAGGTACCTGAGATTTCACAACCCGAACCAACAAGGTTAAAAACAATGAAAATAAATTGTCAAATAGTTGATAAAACAGAATTTAATTTTAAAGTCCCCGGCAACGGCGCCAAAAACTTGTTGTGAATTTTCTAACGATTAAAATATGCGCAAGTATACACAATCGACAACAAGTAATACAGTGATAATGTATCAAAGTTCGTCTCCACAGGGACTTTTCAACTAAATTAATGTAAAATCAACCAAAAACAACTTATAAAATAGTAACCAAAACAAAGGAAAGAGTGGGTAATTAACTCTGAAAATAATTTTAGACAAACAAAGGAATTAAACCAAAAATCAGAGATTAAAATGACAAAATACTGGGTGGTTTTCAGATATAAGAAAAATGGGTTCGGGTGATTAATTCCCCTCGGTTCGTTCCAGTTGTTACAGCAATGGGTTAGCAATTATGACAGTGTTAACAAATTTCGTAAAACCCAGCAAGTTTTTCCCAAAACGTGCAATCTAATGTCTATACTCCCCTTCTATACATTCCTGCATGAAACCAGATTATAAACATTCAATTAAGCATCAAATCTGACGTTATGCAAGGTAGCAAAACATTCCTATTCTACTACTCACAATCACCTAAAACTAGATGAATCTCTTGCATCAATTGAATGGGTTCAGCTAGACTTCCCTCTTCCAAGTTAGATCTAGCTTAGCACATGCTAAAAATGGCCAATAATTAACATTCAATAACAGTAAAGCACATTCAATTGAACAAAGACATAATCACTTAGCCATTGCATTTGTATATTGAGTTCACACTTGAGGGTTCATAATCACCCTAACCCTTAAGAAATTAGTTCATAGTTGCAAACTTAAGCATGAAAATAATACAGAAGTAATCCATGGAATTTGCAGAAATTAGATGAAATTAATACAAAAAGAAAGAGATGGTGTAGGACGAATGAGTTGTGAGCTCAAATCCCCCTTATGGCATCAGCTTTCTTTCTTCTCTTTTGGTCGTACTCTTCTCAAATCTTCTCCCTGAAACCTCCTCTGTACTTAGCCAGAAGTTCTCCCTCTTTCTAAAATGGTCCAAATCCAGAATAATACGGCCCCTCCTTTAATTCTAGGGTACTTTCCTTTACCCTAATTGGACAATCCAGATCATTTGCCTACATGTACTTTGTCCCACATACTCAGCTGACTCAGTACTCAATACACTTGCCACCTTTCTACTTCATTTAATCCAGCTGGAGCATTGTCTTCACGAAGTCCTTTTTCTCTAGCTTCAGTTTAATTGCTAAGACTGACTGCTACAGCATTGTTGAGTTAGCATCCTCCCCTTTTCAGCAACATTTCCCTCTGATTTACAGTTCCCTCAGCTCCTGTTTTGTAAGCTTCCCTTCCTGATTAACACAACACAGCAATTTACATAAAAATACTAAAAAAAATATTACAATACAAACCTAACTTTTTTTTTCTTTGTTTTTCTTTTTCTCTCTTTTTTTTTCTGATATTTCATTTACTGTATATTTTGTTTGTTTGTTTTTTTTTTTTTTTTTTTTTTTTTTTTGACTAAACATATTCAAAACAAGAAAGATAACACTATAATACAATTATATGATAGATAGCAAGAGAATATGCTTGATAGTATATAATGGTACGCCTTGGAGGTCGAACTATCCAAAGAAAGAAGACCAACCTACTTCATCCTTTACACCAAAACCAGCCACCACTGCCACGACCCCTCAAGGTAAAACAGCCCCTACTTCATCCCGTTCTAGTGAGATAAAGTGTTTCAAATGTCAGGGGCAAGGACACATAGCTAGCCAATGTCCAAACAAGCGGGTTATGGTAATTCGGGATAATGGGGAGATAGATTCCGAAGAGGAAGATGATCTTGATGACATGCCACCATTGGAGGACGCTTCTATGGGTGGTGAGGAGTTTGGGGCAAAATCTGGTGAGATGCTTGCACTAGTCACACGATGAGCCTTAAATTTGCAAGCAAAAGAAGAGGAAGAAGAGGTGCAGAGGGAGAACATCTTTCACACTCGTTGTCATGTGAAAGACAAGGTATGCAGTGTTATTATTGATGGTGGTAGTTGCACTAACGTTGCTAGTTTTTCCATGGTTGAAAAGTTGGGGCTCCCAACGCTTAAACATCCGCGTCCATACAAGTTGCAGTGGTTGAATGATAGTGGTGAAGTGAGGGTTACAAAACAAGTTCTGGTATCATTTCGAATTGGCAAATATGAGGATGAGGTATTGTGCGATGTGGTTCCAATGCAAGCTGGACACCTCCTTCTAGGAAGGCCTTGGCAATTTGATCGGCGAGTCCAGCATGATGGCTTCACCAACAAGTACTCATTCACGTTCCGTCAACGAACAATCACTCTAGCTCCATTGACGCCAAAGCAAGTATATGAAGACCAAGTGAGGTTGCAAAAATTGAGTGATAAAAAAAAAATTGAGTGAGCAAAAGAAGGAGAGTGAAAAGATGAATGAGAGTGAGAAAAAAGAGAGACAAAGAGAGAAAAGGGTCGAATCAAGTGAGAGAGAAAAGAAAGAGAAGAGTTCGATCAATGAGGGAAAATTAGAGAGAAAACAAAATAATTTTTATGCAAAAAAAAGTGAGGTTAACCGAGCATTGCTTACAAAACAGCCAATGATTTTACTCATGTACAAGGAGGCTCTTTTAAACACTAACCAACTTGATTCTTCGCTGCCTAGTGTTGTTGTTTCTATTTTGCAGGAATTCGAGGATGTGTTTCCCAAGGAGGTACCACATGGTTTACCACCTATTCGAGGGATAAAACATCAAATTGATTTTGTTCCAGGTGCTTCAATCCCAAACCGACCAGCATATAGAAGTAATCCTGAAGAAACTAAGGAACTACAAAGGCAAGTTGAAGAATTGATGGAGAAAAGGCATGTGAGAGAAAGCATGAGCCCTTATGCTGTTCCAGTGATTCTCGTTCCTAAGAAGGATGGAACATGGAGGATGTGTGTTGACTGTCGAGCCATCAACAACATAACGGTAAAATATCGACATCCCATCCCTTGTTTAGATGATATGTTAGATGAGTTGCATGGTTCTTGTGTGTTTTCCAAGATTGATCTTAAGAGTGGGTATCGTCAAATACGAATGAAAGAAGGAGATGAGTGGAAAACTGCATTTAAAACTAAACATGGATTGTATGAGTGGTTAGTCATGCCTTTTGGATTAACTAATGGACCTAGCACTTTCATGCGATTAATGAATCATGTATTGCGTGCTTTCATTGGAAAATTTGTTGTTGTGTATTTTGATGATATTCTGATTTATAGTAAGAGTTTGCATGATCATGCTTCACATTTGCATTCAGTTTTGGATGTGCTTAGGAAACAGAATTTATATGCTAACCTCAGTAAGTGTACTTTCTGCACCGATAAGCTTGTTTTCCTAGGCTTTGTTGTGAGTGCTACAGGTATTGAGGTTGATGAAGAGAAGATCAAAGCCATCCAAGAGTGGCCGACCCCCTCCACTATAGGTAATGTTAGAAGTTTTGATGGGCTTGCTAGCTTTTACAGGAGGTTTGTGAAGGATTTTAGCACCATCGCCGCACCACTTACAGAAGTTATCAAAAAGAATGTAACATTTAAATGCGGTGAAGCACAAGAGGAGGCATTTCAGCTACTTAAACACAAGCTTACTCACACTCCTTTACTTGCTTTGCCTAACTTTTCTAACACGTTTGAAGTTGAATGTGATGCTTCTGGTATAGGTATTGGCGCTGTTCTTATGCAGGATGGGAGACCACTTGCATACTTTAGCGAAAAAGCTAAGTGGGGCTGCCCTTAATTACCCCACCTATGACAAAGAGTTGTATGCACTGGTGCGAGCTTTAGAAACATGGCAACACTATTTGTGGCCGAAAGAGTTTGTGATTCGCACAGATCATGAATCCCTGAAACATTTGAAAGGACAACACAAGCTCAACAAGAGACATGCACGATGGGTTGAGTACATTGAGACATTTCCTTATGTCATTCGGTATAAACAAGGTAAAGAGATTGTGGTTAATGATGCCCTTTCACGCAGGGATGCCTTAATCTCTACTCTTGATGCTAAGTTACTTGGTTTTGAACACATTAAGGAACTTTATCCTGTTGACCATGATTTTGCGGAGATTTATGGTGTTTGTGAAAGATCTGTTGAGGGAAAGTTTTATAGGCATGAGGGTTTCTTGTTTAGGGAGCATAAGTTGTGTGTACCTAATTGTTCTTTAAGAGATTTGTTAGTTCGGGAATCCCACGGGGGAGGGTTGATGGGACATTTTTGAGTTGCTAAGACCCTAGTTATGTTACAAGAGCACTTCTTTTGGCCCCACATGAAATGAGATGTTGAGCGAATTTGTGGTAGGTGTGTCACTTGTAGGCAAGCTAAATCAAGGGTTCAGCCAAATGGCCTTTACACACCCCTACCAATTTCTAGTTCACCATGGGTTGATATTTCGATGGATTTTGTGTTGGGTTTACCTAGAAGTAAGCATGGGAGGGATTCAATCTTTGTGGTGGTAGACCGATTTTCTAAGATGGCTCATTTTATCCCTTGTCATAAAACTGATGATGCTTCTAATGTTGCAGATTTATTCTTTAGGGAGATTGTGAGATTACATGGTATGCCTAGGACAATTGTATCAGATAAGGATGCTAAATTCTTAAGTTACTTTTGGAAAACATTATGGGGTAAACTTGGAACCAAAATATTGTTTTCTACTACTTGTCATCCTCAAACCGATGGTCAAACAGAAGTAGTCAATAGAACTCTATCCACCTTGTTGAGGGCTATCATAAGTAAAAATATTAAGACTTGGGAAGATTGTTTTCCACATGTTGAGTTTGCTTATAATCATTCCATGCATTCTGCTACTAAATTTTCACCATTTGAAATTGTTTATGGTTTTAATCCTTTAACTCCTTTGGATTTATCACTTTTACCTGTTTCTGAGCATTTAAATTTAGATGGCAAGAAGAAGGCAGAATTTGTGAAGCAAATCCATGAGAGGGCACGACTCAACATAGAGAGAAGGACTGAGCAATACATTAAGCAAGCTAACAAGGGTCGTCACAAGCAGGTTTTTGAGCCCGGTGATTGGGTATGGTTACACATGAGGAAAGAGCGATTCCCAGGACAAATACATTCCAAATTGCTACCTCGAGGGGGTGGTCCGTTTCAAGTGCTAGAAAGGATAAATGACAATGCCTATCGACTCGATTTACCAGGTGAGTATACTGTTAGTGCTACTTTTAATGTTTCTGATTTGAGTCCTTTTGATGTAGGTGACCATTTGAGGTCAAATCCTTCTCAAGAGGGGGGGGGGGGGGGGGGGGAATGATGAGGACACCAAGACTAAAGATTCAAGTCAAGTTCCAGTTGGTCCGATGACGAGGGCGCGAGCCAAGAGATTCAAAGAAGAACTTAACAACCTAGTCCACAGAGTCCTAAAACAGGAGGAGACCGTGGTCAACACTGAAGGAGAACAAAGACTTGTACTGCTCATCAAAGTAGACTCAGTTTAGGAGCTTGATCAATATTTAGCTTCTTGTAATGAGTCTTATTGGATTTTGGCATCTTGTATTTTTATTTTAATCACGTTTTTTATTTAGTCTTTGTTTTTGTAAAAGTCAAACGTTTGACTTGAGAGAGTCCAAGAGTCTTTCTATTTGTGCTTGTTAGGGTTTTCATTAGGAAGACAAAGGGGCTTGTCTTTGATGTAATTTTCGGCTATATTAGGCCTTGTAAACGTTTGGCATGGCAGATTTTGATGAAATGAAAATTGAGAGGTTTTCTTCTTGAGTTCTTGAAGAGACTATTCGAACTTATCAAGGGTATTCCTTGTGGCGTTCTGATGAGGACACCAAGACTAAAGATCCAAGTCAAGTTCCAGTTGATCCAAGTCAAGAGGGGGGGAATGATGAGGACACCAGTTTAGGAGCTTGATCAATATTTAGCTTCTTGTAATTAGTCTTATTGGATTTTGGCATCTTGTATTTTTATTTTAATCAGTCACTTAATCACGTTTTATTTAGTCTTTGTTTTTATCTTGTGAAAAGTCAAACACTTGACTTGTGTGAGTCCAAGAGTCTTTTTTTTTTGTGATTGTTAGGGTTTTCATTAGGAAGACAAAGGGGCTTTTCTTTCATGTAATTTCGGCCATAAGAGGGCTTGAAAACGTTTGGAAAAATCAGATTATGATGAAATGAAATTTGTGAGTTTTTCTTCTTGAGTTCTTGAAGAAACTATTAGAACTTATCAAGGGGTTCCTTGTGGCGTTCAACCTGACTTATCAAATGGATTCCCATCCCCGTTTGTGGCGTCTTCCTCATACCAAGGTTCATGCTTGGCTAAGCATTAGGTCGCGGTTCTTCATTCAAATTTCGTGTGTTCTTGGTGGCTGCCATATTTGGTGTCGGGTTTCACCACAATCGTTGGTGTGGTTCGTATCACGTTCAATCTGACTTATCAAACGGATTCCCATCACCGTTTGTGGCGTCTTCCTCATACCAAGGTTCGTGCTTGGCTAAGCATTGGGTCATAGTTCATCATTCCAAATTCATGTGTTCTTGGTGGCTGCCATATTTGGTGTCGGGTTTCACCACAATCGTTAGTGTGGTTCGTATCAATTTTTGCAAGCATTCATTTTGAGACCTTTTTTGGCTATACGTCTTGGTGGCCATTCTAGGCTTATTTGTGGGATCCCTCTTTGAGATTTGTGTTTGCCTCTTAAAGGGGGCTTTCTTTAACTAAATGGTTTTGCTGGGAGTTAACCCTTGTGGTGTCTCTTTTGAGACCATTTTTTATTATACAACTTGGTGATCTCTTTAGGCTTATTTGCGGGGTTTCTCCTGAGGCTTTATTCCTTGTGAAGAGGTTTTTTTCCGAGGTAGGAGCCTTTACTAGGAGGTCACCCTTGCAGAACATTTTGATTCTCTTGATATCCATAAGGGTAGCTCATTCTTACGGTTTCAAGAGATGCTTTGCAAGGTTATTTTTTTATACCACCATGTAGAAGAATGCCCCCCCCCCCCCAAGTGAATGGCGAGATATATCTCGATAAGCACTTGTGGTGACCTATACGTGCATATGCTTTACAAATTTTAATCGGCAATAAATATGCATAGGTAAAACAAGCATTTCAAATTTGACACTTTGTATGGTGAATACTTAGTACTTAATGTTTTATTAATACTTAGCAAGATACATATAGAAACTGTGCTCTGGTTACATCGTGAGGTCAACTAAGGTGCTCCTCTTTGATTCATTACATTATAAACTAAACTTGAATACTTTATCAAAACTCCCTTGCAATGATAATAGTAGAAACTTTTTTTCATTCCATATGCTGAGCGCGAGAATCTTACTGGTAATACTTCTTAAGATGTTCTACATTGCATGAGCGGGCACCACTATGTCATCCAGGCATGCTAACTTGTAGGTGTTGGGAGGTATAACTTGGTGGCCTGGCATGGTTCTTCCTAGTTTGCCCCCGTACACCCGCCCCTAGGTCTCGAGTATTGGGGACTACTTTCCTCAGTACGAGATCCCCTACTCTAAAAGCTCATTCTCGCACCCTAGAGTTATAGTATCTTGCGACCCTTTGTTGGTAGGTTGTCAACCTCAGCTGTGCCTTCTCCCTCTTTTCTTTCTGGAGGTCCAAATTTTAAGCTATCGCCCTTTGATTCACATGTTCATCATATGTCTGGACCCTGAAAGAATTTTTTTTATCTCTATTGGGAGCACGACTATAATGACCCAACTATTTCTAAGATCTTGGACCATTAAAACTACTAGACATAGCCATTATTTTTTAGAAAACATACATAAGGAATATTCATAACTTTATTAAAAACTCAAAAATAAATGTTGAAATACATAAATGAGCGGTATGGGATCCCATTGTTTTAAAATAAAACATAACCTTAAACTAAATGAAATTGTTTACAAAGCTAAATGCGGAAAAATACATAAAAACATAAGTTAAAGAGACTAAAAATAACGTCGTCCTCGAATCGTCACGCAGTCCATCGAATCCCTTCATCCTTAAAACACAAACCAAGCTACCAAGAATCCTTCCGCCGCCATAACTATTTTGTAGCATACATAAAAATAAAAGAATGAGCCTAATGCCCAGCAAGGAAAACCTACTAGCACATACAAAAAACATAACATAAGACTACAAAACATATGACTATAAGAACATGTATTATAATGGTCATCATACTTCTTGGGGCTTGCTAGCTAAGCAATCATATGCCCATAAATTTACAGGGCTTAGTTATCTAAACAAGTCATATAAATTTATGGGGGTCATTATCTAAACAATCATATGCCCAAGGAATATATTATTGGGACTTGTTATCTAAACAAGTTATATGTTTGTTATCTAAACAAATCATATGCTTGTTATCTAAACAAAACATATACTTAAAACTAAAAATATATCATACATATATCATAGCATAAACATATCGAAACATAAAAGCATACAAAATCTATCCTATATTCCTTACCAACACTGGGATATTTGAGAACAAGGTTGGGATTTGGAACACTCCTAAAACCAACAATAAAAATGGTGAGTATTTCTAAAGATAAGAGATGATAAAGAAAAGAACTAAACCACCAAGAAGAAGCTTACTGAAAAGAAACCTTAAGTTCAAAGAACTTATATACCTAACCAAGAATTGAAAACAAGGAGTTAGGATTTGAGTAAAGAAAACTAAGAAAAACTAAAGAACCATACAGAAATGAACTTGAGAATAAGAATACCTTTGGATGTACTAGAACTGATCTACACCTCGATATTGAAAACACACTCTATATCTCACTTCCCAAATGTTTATAAAGCTTAGGATGTTAAAGCTTTTATCCCAACCCAAGTGTTTATTACTCTATAGTAACCCTAGCAGCTTAAAGGCTCTGAACACAGCTTGAAGAATGAGAAAAAATGGCTGGGTACTAGGTCCTATTTATAGAGTTCAAGGAGTGAAACTACCTCATTTTAGCTTGAATAAAATAATGAATATTAATTGAAAAATATTTGAATATTCGTTCAACAGGTACTTAAGACTCGGTCAAAAACGTTCAGAGGCAAGTGAATAGGTTAAGGCTATTTTTAAAATTGAAAAACCGAACTTTCAAAAAATACATAGGTGGGGCTGATATATCGCCCCCTATAGGTGATATATCGCCTCTCCCAGTATTCCTGAGGCTGGTTCGATCGTTCGTGCAAAGTCGACGTGTTTTTTCGTATCTTTCGTAGGTGATATATCGGCCTCTATGCTGCGATATATCAGCATACGTGTGAATATATTAAACACGTAATTGCACTTTTTCAGCATAATTTGAATTGATTAATCAGATTTGACTGAGTAATACGTGATTCCAGCAAGTTCTGGAAGAGTATAGAGCTTCTAGAAACTTCTATTTTTGAATTATCCACATAAAATGCTTAAATCCTCAAATAAATAAGATTGTGATAAGTGTCATGCTCTTAATGGTCTTAGAAGATTCTAGAGTTTCTAGAATTTTCTTTTATTTAAACTATAATTAAATCCTTAAATAAACATGCACACGACAAGTGTCATGATCTTATTAATTCTATCTAAACCTTATAGTATAATAAATGCCATCTTTAGAATCAGCTATATTAATCAAACCTTATGTTATAATTAATATTCTTAAACTATAGGTTAAACTTATAAAATCTATAAATGTTACTACGAGTGTTCAACTAAGTCCCGACTTGAATCAAAAACCACAGTAACTATCATACTAGAACTACTACTAGCTACTACTACTAGCTACTACTACTACTACTACTACCGCCGCCGTCGTCGCCGGCACCACCATGCATCGACCGAATGGGAGCTGTTGAACAGCCCCAGGGAACCAAGGAACAAACCCTCGAGAGGTTAGCCCAGATGAAGGAGCTGATTAAAAGACTCCTATCAGAGAAAGAAAAAGACGAATATGACTCAAGGGACGAGCTCTAACTTTTCGCCTCTAACATCGCAGCAACAACATACTCGTCGGGTTTCAGGATGCCCCATTTGTCAAAATTCGATGGAGATGGAGATCCATCCGACCACTTGGGAATGTTTAACACCCTAAAGATGGCCCACAATATTGGACCCGGGCTGAGGTGCCTGGTATTCCCCTCAACTCTGGTCGGGCCGGCTAGGCAATGGTTCTAGCAATACAAAAAGCATTCTATCAACTCGTGGAAGAGTTTCTCTGCTGACTTCAAGAGGGCATTCCGGGCTTCTTAGGCAGCTCGAATCAAGGTGAAATCCCTTTCAAATGTAAAGCAGTAGCCTAGAGAGCCTCTGAAAGCATACCTGAGTAGATTCGCCAATATTGCTGCGCGAGCTAGAGACGTGGACGAAAGTTCTAGGCTCATGGCGATGAGAACAAGAATTCTTGTTGGGGGTGACCTATGGAAGGAAATCAAAAGAAAGGGGTCAACACCATGGATGAGTTCCTGAACAGGGCTCAAAGGTGGATAAACTTGGAAGAGGCACAAGCTTCAGTCGCAGGAACCAACCAAGTCCCTGCCCAACCCGTTGGAGCGGTAACAGATGTTGCAGCTACGGCTCAAACCGTTACCCAGAATAACCAAGGGGGAGGTAGCAAGAAGAAGGGAAATGGTGAGGGCGGTCAGAGTGGTTCGAAGAAAAACAAGCCCATGGAGAATTTCAAGTCGATCTATACAACTTATGCCGACCTCACGAATACTAGAGAGCGCATTTTCTTGGTGAATTCTGCCCGCCTTCCATGGAAAAAGCCAGAGCCTTTAAAAAATCAAAGGGTGAAGAGAGATCCTTCAAAATTTTGTCGATTCCACAATGACACTGGTCACAACACCGATGATTACAGGAACTTGAAGGATGAGATCAAAACCCTCATCAGGGTTGGACCTTTGGCACAGTATGCCCGGAATTGGATAACTCCCAGACAGCTCAATGGACAAAACATTGCCTCAGCTCCGGATGCCCCAGCGAATCAAACTGTAGCTCAAGTGAATCAAGATACCCCTCCTCCGATAATAGAGGGAGAGATAATAACCATCTCCGGAGGCCCTCATCCGGCAAGCATGAGCAGAGGTGCCCAAAAGAGGTATATCAGTGAGCTGAGGTCTCACAACAGAGTTGAGTTTGTCTCGAAGCAGTGTTTATCTAAGCAACAATGATTGGAGAAACAACCAATCAGTTTTACTAAAGAAGATGCTATTCATGTCCAATTCCCGCATAACGATCCTCTAGTCATAACCGTCCAGCTCGCCAATCGGAGAGTTAGGAGGACACTAGTGGATAATGGAAGTTCTGTGAACCTATTATTCAGGTCCACACTGGAAAAAATGGGATTGTCTGTGACCGAGCTGAAGGCAACCTCCATGATGCTCTATGGGTTTTTCGACGAGAGATCGGCAGCTATCGGAACAATCGAGTTAGTGATAACCCTGGGTGAAGGACTGCGAACTATTTCCAAGCTTCTCAAGTTTATGGTCGTCAATTGTCCGACTGCGTACAATGCAATCTTGGGTCGACCTAGGCTGATGGCATTCGAAGCCATAACATCTATCTGCCACCTTGTGGTCAAGTTCCCCTCATCTGCGGGAATATGTACTGTCCAAGGCAATCAGCTTGCTGCCAGGGAATGCTACAAAATTTCCATAAAGGGAAAATTACAACCCAGGTAGCAAACGATGGCCATACAGGACGAAGGTGAAGAATCCCAGGAAGCAAGGACTGCTCCTGGAATGGAAGAACCTCAACAAGCCAGTAGCAGAGATACTACCCCGAGGGATGATATTGATCCGCGAGTAGGCAAAGACAAATCTGAGCTCTGAGCTATTGAAGAACTCGAAGAAGTAAACATCGATCCCAAAGATGCTTCAAGAATTGTTAAGCTCGGGAAAAATCTTGGCGGTGAGAGGAAGGCAGAGCTGATAAAATTTTTACAAGAAAATCTAGATGTATTCTCCTGGTCTCATGAAGAAATGGTAGGGATAAGTTTGAGTGTGATCATGCATACCCTGAACTTGGATGCGAAGTCCCAGAAACAGAGGCGTCTAGGTACAACCCGAGTTGAGGCCCTGGAAGAAGAAGTAGCTCGGCTATTAAAATGCGGGTTTATTCGCGAGGCTAAATATCCGATTTGGGTCGCGAATCCTGTACTGGTCCCAAAGCTAAATGGAAAGTGGCGGACCTGCATCGATTTCTCCAACTTAAACAAAGCTTGTCCCAAGGATTGCTTCCCATTGCCAAGGATTGATCAGTTGGTGGATGCCACTGTGGGGCACAAGCTCATGTCCTTCATGGATGCATATTCTCGATATAACCAGATTGCGATGAACCTCGCGGACCAGGAACATACTAGCTTTATGGCTCCAATGAATGTTTACTGCTATAAAGTTATGCCCTTCGGTTTGAAGAATGCTGGGGTTTCCTACCAGCGATTGTCAACAGAATGTTCGCCGATCAGATCGGGAAAAACATGGAAGTGTATGTTGATGATATGCTGGTTAAGTCTAAGACTGCCGATAACCATGTTCCCGATTTGAATGAATGTTTTGAGATCTTAAGGAGATATGACATGAGGTTGAATCCCCGGAAGTGTACCTTCGAAGTGGCATCAGGATAGTTTCTAGGATTCATAGTCAACACGAGGGGGATAGAGGCGAACCTAGACAAAATAAGGTCATTGTTAGAAATGCCTTCGCCTAGGTTGCACAAAGATGTCCAGAGTCTGACCGGAAGAGTGACAGCCCTTAATCGGTTCATTTCTAAATCCACTGACAAGTGCCTGCCATTCTATAATTTGCTCCGAGGAAATAAGAAGTTTGAATGGACCGAGGAGTGCGAACAGGCATTTCTCAATATAAAAACACATTTGGCAGAGCCGCCAGTGTTGTCTAAACTAGCGGCGGGGGAGCCTCTTTTCCTTTATTTGGCTGTTACGGAAAACGCAGCCAGTGCCGTGCTGGTTTGGGAAGAGGACTGAGTTCAAAAACCGGTATATTATATAATAAAAAGACTTCTCAGAGCTGAATTGCGGTATCCCTTAATGGAAAAGGTGGCGTTATGCCTTATTCTAGCCTCCAGAAAGCTTAGGTCATACTTCCAATCCCATTCAATCCACGTTATGACCGATCAACCTTTAAGGCTGGTATTGCAGAAACCTGAGGCATCGGGACGTCTCTTAAAATGGGCAATCGAACTCAACCAGTTTGAAATACTGTACATACCACGGACTACGATCAAAATCCAAGCCTTGGCTGATTTTCAAGGCTAAATGCACCGGATTCCAAGAGGAGCTTTTGAGAGAACCAGTACCGGCGTTGTGGAGAATATTTGTGGACGGTTCATCTAACTAGAACGGGTTCGAAGCTGGGATCACTTTGATCTCTCCAGAAGGGCATCGATTCCACTCCGCACTACGGTTCGAGTTCGAGGCATCCAACAACGAAGCCAAATATGAAGCTTTATTGGCTGGGCTTAGACTGGCGAAGGAGTGAAGGCCAGGGCCGTCCAGTGCTATAGCGATTCCCAGCTCGTGGTAAACCAAGTGTCAGGGGAATACCAAGCGCGGGGGACCAAGATGGCGGCTTATCTAGCCAAAGTGAAGAAAGAGCTATCAGAATTTGAATATGGCCTAGTCGAGCAGATCCCTCGCGAGCAGAACGCCAACAGTTACGCTTTGGCGAGACTCGCTACCTCCAAGGAAGCCGAAACTCTTAGCATAGTACCGGTGGAATTCTTGGAGAGCCCAAGCGTGGTTGGAGGCATGATGGAGGTCGAGATGATCGACGTTAGGCCGACCTGGATGACTCCCATAATAGAGTATCTTACAACAGGGAAGTTTCCTGATGAACGAAAAGATGCGAGAAGGATACTCTATCAAGCTCCAAGATATGTGATCGTGGATGGAGCGTTGTATCGACGTGACCATTCCTTGCCTCTTCTTCGATGTGTTCTACCAGAGGAGGCCAAAACTATTTTACCGGAGGTGCATGAAGGTTTCTATAGGGATCATGCTGGGGGGCAAAACTTGGCCTTAAAAATATTAAGGCAGGGATATTATTGGCCCACTTTATCAAAGGATTCCATCTCCTACATCTAGAAAGTGCGACAAATGCCAGCAATTCGCCACAGTCGCCCGAGCTCCACCAGTTGAGCTAAAAATGATCTCATCCCCATGGCCATTCGCAGTATGGGGAATCGATTTAATAGGAGCCCTGCCCACAGGAAAATGAGGAGTTCGCTATGCGGTGGTAGCCATTGATTATTTCACGAAGTGGGCAGAAGCCGAGCCTCTGGCAACAATCACCTCAAAAAAAATCATCGACTTTGTAGTCAAGAGTATTATGTGTCGATTCGGACTGCCCAAGAAGATTGTATCTGATAATGGAACTCAGTTCGATATCGATCTCTTCACCGAGTTCTGTGAGAGGTACGACATAATTAAAAGTTTCTCTTCGGTTGCCTACCTGCAAGCTAATGGGTAGGTCGAGGCCGTGAATAAGACCCTCAAAGCAAGCCTTAAGAAAAGACTAGACAAGGCCGAGGGAGTCTGGTCTGAGAAGCTCCCGCAGGTACTATGGGCGTACCGAACCTCCCATCGAACTTCTACGGGGCACACCTCTTTCTCCCTGACTTTTGGAAGTGAGGTTGTTCTTCCCCTCGAAATGAAGATAGTCACGCATAGACTCCAGACCTTCAACCAGGAGCGGAATGATGAGTTGCTCAGCTCGTCTCTCGACCTAATTGATGAAAAACGAGAGGAATCGTAGCTACAGCTTGCACATTACTAGCAAAAGCTCACTCGTTATTTTAATTCAAAGGTCAGGAGGTGTATCTTTGGTTTGGGCGACCTGGTGCTCCGAAGGGTCTTTTTGGCAAGCAAGGACCCCAAAGACGGTGCATTGGGTCTGAGCTAGGAAGGGCCCTATCAACTAGTGGAGGTCGTACGTGAGGGAACCTTCAAATTAGCTCGACTTAATGGAGAAACGGTCCCACGGACCTGGAATGCTATGTACCTAAAGAACTATTATCAATGATGATACCATTCGTCTATATAAGGCTTGGTTATAAAATTCGTTTGATTTAAAAAAAAAAAAGAATCATTGTGTTTCTTGTCTTTCATATAGTGTCATTTGTGTATTAGTCCGTGTGATAACGTTTGTCCAAAGAAACCAAGAAAGTTCACTTTCTGATTACTTGGGGGGCATACAACCCGAGAAGGATTGAAACTCAGAAGCTAGCGGAATTGATTAACTGATGTTTTCTTTTTAAGGAAACGTAAGGTGTCGATAAATCTAGCACGAACCGAGTTCTAAATCATTAAAAATCCTAGACATAACCAGGTACAAAAATATCCTGGATATAACCAGGTCTAAAACTTGGATGTTAGTAAAATTGATTAACCAGTATTTTTTCTAAGAAACACGAGGTGTCAATAAACCTAGCACGAACTAAGTTTTAATTAAGTATCCTGGATACAACCAGGTCTGAAACTTGGAAGTTAGTAAAATTGATTAACCAATGTTTTTTCTACAAAACATGAGGTGTCAATAAGCCTAGCATGAACTAAGTTTCAAATAAAAATACTGGACATGACCAGGCCCACGACTTAGAATTTAGCAAAATTGAAGATCCGATGGCTTCCTCAGAAGCTCAGGATAACAATAAAACCTAACAAGAAATAAGTTTGGAATATTCAAAATCCCGGATATAACCGGGTCCAAGGCCTGATACTTAACAGGTAGGATATAAATCAACATTAATTTTGGTTATAACCAAAATTAAAATATCTATCCCGATCTAAAAGTCATTCCCTAAGATTTTGAATGTCCAAGTCATAAACATAAAAAAAAAATCAAGGAAAAGACATAGGTAAAAAAGTAGATATTGGAATTATAAATAAATTGTCTCGAGGAAAAATAACCTCGCACCGGGCCAACACGACAAATGTTTACAAAAAAAAAAAGAATAAAGACAAACCAAAATTAAGACCCTCCAGGGCCCTCTGAGGACGTCACCTTCTCGATAACCTACTCGCCAGCGGTGGAGGCCTCCCCAGTCTCGGACTGCTCTTGTTGAATCCGAGCCTTAAACTTCTCGAGGTAGGGATCCCACACCTCGGAGGCCAGGAAGGAGAAGTTGCCATCCTGATTGAAGGCCCAGCAGTGGTACATCATACTCTCCATGGAGGTTAACGAGGCCACCTTCTCCTCCTTGGTAGCAGTCTCGACCTCCAATTGCTTGGTTTTGGCCTCCGCGAGCTCGGTTTGCAAAGTGGCCAAGGCGGCCTTTGTAGCCTGCTCGCCCTCTGGAGATGCTGCAAGAGCAGCTTTGGCGTCCATTTTGCCTTGTTGAGCAGTTGTAAGGGCAATCTGGGCAATATGAAGCTCTTCATTCCTGGCCCTGGCCCGAGCTATGCTGCGGTGCTGAGCCAAGACCGCCTGCAAAAAGTAAGGAAGCAAGTTAGACACGCACTGGGATAAAATCAAAAGAGTATATTTAGCTAAGGAAAATTGGATTACGGTAAGGTTCATCCCCAGTGCGGACTCCATGACGTTCTTCGAGCTCCTCTCCTCAATCACCCTTAGGTCCTTTGGATTGGCCTTGTAAAAATGCTCCACCGTATGGTTTGCCGTTTCGTAGAGAGTCCCCCGAAAGGTGTCCGGGATCTTCTCCAAGTCCTGGGCATTGACCGGGATACGTACGATGGTAGCGGGGACGATAGGCGCTGCGGGGTCAGCTTGTGCTGCATGAACCCAAGCAGAGGAGGACAGAAATCGAGGAGGAGGCGGAACTCTTTTCTCCTGAGCAGCAGCGGCTGGAGCTATCTTCCCCTTAGCTGGGGATTTGGAGGTCGTCTCTACCGCAGGTGGCACCTTCTTCGCTGTAAACCGGGGCTTCTTTACTACTGGCCCCGAGCCGGAGTTTCCCTCTTGGAAAATAGTGCGGATATCAGGAACCCCTTGTTGTGCCATCTCCTCGCCTGAAAAAGAGTGGGAAGGACGTTAATACACATACAAAATCATCAGTTTACATAAAAAAAATATATACGATATAACAAAAAGTCCTACCCTCCGAGCTAGAGGAGTCTATTGCCACGACCTCCGGCCTCAGAATCGCTATGGGAGAGGGAGAGCCTAAGTCTACAACTTCTTGGATTAGGGGAGGTTCCGGATCAGGTTTCTATCTCAAGGCTGGACTCATCTACATATTGCCTAAGACCAGGAGCAAGGATACCCTGGAGCAAGGAGGGCCACGACCTAAGGTTGGTTCCATACTCTTCGAAGAAGACCGACCTAAAGGATAGGGTGTTTTCTACTACTATGGTGCCTTTAGGATGGCCCATGTCATGACGTAACACTAAATGATCCACACACTGAAGCAGGGTTATGTTGTGATCAGGGTCATTAGGGTGACGATGTACGGGCTGGTTTGGTTTAAACCTAACTAGCCTAAGGTCTGCGACAGCCCTATCTAAATCCCTAAAAGGGTATGGGTTACCTTGGCCGGAGGGGCCGATTGCTGCTCTCGATGAAGCTCACTCTACATCAGGGTCCCAGGCAGCCTTAGGAGCTCGCCTCTTCCGCACGAGGGGTACCTCGTCTTCTTCTCGCTCCTCACCTTCATCGGCCTCAGCACCTCCTTTGGGGATAGGCGAGAGCTCGCGGACTACCGAGAAGTTAGCCCGTGTTCTTCTTAAGGCCAGAGTTTGGCCTTCAATGATCAACTTACATTCCAACAACATGTCGTCAAACACGAGCTGGCGGCAATCCTTCTCGCTAGGTAGAAGCCTCGATAGAGTATCGTACTGATCCCCGAGGGTCACGGATTTGGCCGTCCTCGCAAAAATGGCTGCATGAGAATACTACTCAGTTAGTATACAGATGAGAGATAACTCTAGATACAAAGGGAATAATTTCACGAGCTAAGAAAGGATAGAAAACTTACGAGGATGATTGAAGTAGCGATGTTCGCAGTTGCAGAACCCATTCGACATAAAGAATTGATCTTTACAATCATTGGGATGGTTGGGGAGCTCGATGACCGATGGTGAGTTCGGGAATCGGGTCAAGTAATAAAACCCATCATCTCGCCCTCATTGATCCAGGCTGGCCTTGAGATAGAAGAAATAGAGAATATCCACCAGGGTGGGGACCTCCCACTCGTGCCTCAGGAAAAGATACTTCAACCTCGCCAGCAGTCGATACGAGTTCGGGGGGAGCTGAAACGACGCCAGCTTCATGAAATTGAGGAAGTCCGCGAAGTATTGGTCGAGGGGAAGAAAGGCCCCTGCCTTTAGGTGCTCATCGCTCTAGGCCGCAAATTCGTCCTGGAGTGGCACGCAACTCTGCTCTCCTTCAAAGGGGGGTCGAGCAATGAGAACGCCAGACCCGACCTCGATATTATGGGACAACATAATCGTGTTGACCCTTCCTTGGGTCATGATTTTGGAGACAATTCTTTCTGCCTCGAAGAATGCGTCAGGTCTGACCACGACCTCCTCCTCCACCACGAGGCCAAACTGAGGGATAGGGGATTCGGAGGCGACCTCTTTTTCCTTGTTGGCTCGTTGAGACGATGAGCCGGCTGCACTCTTCTTGTGAACGTTCTTCTTGGGCACCATCAGATCTCCTGGCAAACAAGAACGATGGAACACTTAGTAGGCGACCTAGAATTGTTATAAAAACAAGAAAGCACGAAGGAAGGTTGAGGCTTTTAATGCACGAGCTGAGGAAATCTCAGCCCGCGGTGTGATGCCACGTGCTACCTATGCTACGCACCTAGGTTTCCCAACAAACCCCTGATGTTTAGGGATCCGTGTGTCAGAAAATCAGGCCACTACTCTCCTTGGGGAGCGGTTTAGAGCAAAACCACCCAAGAAGCATAGTCCCTAAGCAACCTGGTTTCGAACCCTAAAAACATCTCATCTTCTATATCCTGAATGGGTATTTCCTAAAATCACCATAAATTGCCCAGGTTTACCCAGAAATTACCCTGTTTATGAATATCATAGTTCTAGGAATATTTTAAGACCTACTTAGTAAACCTAAGTCGAAGCCTATGTGCCAAAAATATTTGGAGAACAACCTAATATTGACTACGATGAAGTGCGGGTGAGCATGATAAACAAAACAACACAGAAACCAGTAAAAGAAAAGTTTCTTCGAAACCAAAAGACTTACAGTGTGTTCTTTAATAAAAGAAGTAGACTTTGCAGGGGAGAGTTCTTGGAAGACTCCTGAGTAGCTAAGTAACTGGGTTTCTGAGGGTTCTTGCAACAGATGGTTTTTGCATTTTTATGAGAAGGAAGAAAGGTTTGAAGATGCAGAAGGGAGAAGAGGTGGAAAGATTTCGAATGAAAGGTGGCGAATCCTAGAAATTGCCAATATTATTTATACGTAAAAGGCATAAAGCGACGTAGACCGTCCGATCAAACTAGTACAAGATCCGAGGATGGTGTTTCGAAAGATGAAACGGTGAAAAAAAATTGGCCAGACCATTAATGCATTCCTCGAAACCCGAACAGACGCCAATCATGGCATTCCACGTATCCAATACTCAAGTAAATGGACAAACATGGATAATCGCGATAGAAGGTCAAAAGTCCCCACCGTGTAAGTCAGAAAATGACATCATAGAACACAAGCAGAGACTTGAGGGGCAAATGTACGTCCTAAAATTCAGCACAAGTTTTTTAGTCAGCTCGGATACAGCTGGCTAGTCCAGAACTGTAAGAGATGATCCACGAAACCATATTTCCTCTGTGAAGGCATCACAATTCCCCAGGTCAATATCACAAGCTAGTGAATACAAAACAATATGCACGAGCTGGAAACACTTATGAAGCATAGCATCTGAGACACGATCTGACGCTACATTCAGCTCGAGGTACGATAGAGATCTGCCATTTCCCTGAATCTTTATAAACCTGGGTATGTTATATAGACGTGCGTGGAGAGACATTACATGTCAGTAAATCCCTAAAATCCCGGACACGTAATATAATCGTGCATGATCAGACATCACATGTCCAATTATCCTTGTTGACCCATGATCAGTTTCACTTAATGATTAGACTATACCTTAATATAAATTGTAATATTTATATTTAGTGTGAGACAGGTCACACGAGGGATTTGGATTCACGTGATGACCCCAATGCCTATCCAGGGATTTTCTCTATAAATACTTAGACCTTAGATAGGAAAATGGGTGGGTTTTTTTTTTTTTTGAAATGCAAAAACTCTGTCAAAATAGAGAGAGATAAACAGTAATAATACAGACTCGTGGACTAGGGGGATTTTAACCTCCGAACCACGTAAAAAGGGACGAGTGTTCTTGATATTTCGTTCCTAGTGTTTCAAGTATCATTTTCTTATTACGGTTTACCATTAAGCACTAATCCATCCCAGATATATTTTCATAATTCACTGTTGACGAAAAACCATGTCAACAGGTTACCTTAATCTCTATGGTCAGACCCAAGCCATCCAGGAGTACCTCATACTTCGTCTCATTGTTAGAGGCTTCAAATCCAAACCTTTTCGCCAATATATCAAGAAGCCTTTCACAAACCGTTTGTAGTAACCCGCTAAACCGAGAAAACTTCGAACCTTCAAGGCGTTCCTTGGCCTCAGCCAATCTCTAACTGCCTCCACCTTAGATGGATCCACCTTAATCCGATCTGCACCAACAATATGTCCAAGGAATGTCACTTCTGGTAGCCAAAACTCGCAAACTTAGCGTACAACTGATGCTCTCTCAACCTCTACAATACCTGTTGAAGGTGTAATTCGTGCTCTGCCTTTGGTCTGGAGTACACCAAAATGTCGTCGATGAAGACAATAACGAACTGATCCAAAAAGTCCTGGAACACCCTGTTCATTAGGTCCATGAAGGCTACTGGAGCATTGGTCAAACCAAACGACATGACCAGAAATTCATAGTGTCCATACCTCGTTCGGAAGGCCGTCTTCGGTATGTCCTCATCTTTGATCCTCAGCTGGTGATAACCAGATCAAAGATCAATCTTCGAGAACACCGTCTTTCCCTGCAGCTGATCGAACAAGTCATCAATCCTTGGTAGAGGATACTTATTCTTGATAGTCAACTTGTTCAACTCTCTGTAATCTATACACATCCTCAGAGTCCCATCCTTCTTCTTCACAAACAAGACTGGAGCACCCCATGACGAGTAGCTAGGCCTGATAAACCCCAAATCCAGAAGCTCCTGTAATTGTATCTTCAATTCCTTCAGTTTTGCCGATGCCATTCTATATGGTGCCCTCGACACTGGCTCTGTCCCTGGCGCTAACTCGATAACAAACTGAATCTCCCTATGCGGCGACAATCCTGGTAAATCCTCAGGGAATACATCCAAGAACTCACAAACCAATCTAGTCTCCTCCGGCCCTGCTGGCAACATCCTGGTAGTATCCACAACACTAGCCAGAAAGCCTATACATCCTCCCTGTAATAAATCTCTGGCTCTCAGCACTGATATCATGGGTACGCGGAGTCCACACACTGTTCCCACAAAAATAAATGGATCCTCGCCCTCTGGCTCAAAGGTCACCATCTTCTTCCTACAATCAATAGTAGCTCCATATCAGACCATCCAATCAATCCCCAAAATCATGTCAAAGTCTTCCATACCCAACTCAATCAAGTCTACTGATAATTCCCTACCATCAACTATTACTGGCAGTGCTCTAATCCACCTCCTAGAAACTACCAGTTCCCCTGTAGGCAATATAATCCCGAACCCCACAGTATAATACTCACTAGGCCTACACAGTCTATCAATCACCTTACTAGAAACAAGTGAATGTGTAGCACTAGAGACAATCAATACAGTTAAAGGAGAGCCAGCAATAGAAAGCTGACCTGTCACTACCGAGGGACTAGCCTCGGCCTCTGCCTACGTCAGGGTGAACACTCGAGCTGGAGTCAAGTTTTCCACCTTCCCTGCTTCCTCTTTCTTCATTGTTGGGCAATCTTTCTTGAGGTTTCCTACAACCCCGCACACATAACAAGCATTAGCCCGACATTCGCCTGGATGGCGTCTTCTGCACCTTGTGCACTCAGGATAGCTCCTCCATGTATAATCGCCTCCCTGACGGCCACCTTGAGTACCCCAACCTCTCCTATCAGGACCAGGAGCGGTCGAAGCATCAGGGGTTTTTCTCTTCAGATCCCTGGGGCCTCTGCCCCTACCAGACCCTAAGTATGGAGGCACCGCCCTACAGCCCTCCCGTCTTGCCGCACTCTCCCTCCGGATCTTGTTCTCTGCTTCTTTAGCGGTAAGAGTCTTCTCAACAGCCTGGGCATAAGTTGTCCCCCCAGGAAATGTTGTAATCCTCACATCTCAGGCTATCATAACATTAGGCCCTCTGATAAATATGTCCTGCCTAGCTGCATCAGTAGGCACAAGATCTGGTGCCAACTTCACAAGTCTGTCGAACTTCAGGGCATACTCTGTAACTGTCATATTGCCCTGAACCAATCCCACAAATTCATTAACATTCATTGCCCTGATGGCAACATTGTAACACTTCTGACTGAACAAATCCTTAAATCCTTTCTAACTCAAAGTAGTAACATCCCTGGTCTGTGATGCCACATCCCACCCGATGCGGGCATCCTCTCTCAACATATATGTAGCACAAGCCACTCTGTCATGACCCTCTACCTTCATAAAGTCTAAGATAGCAGTGATCATACTCATCCACTGTTCAGCTTTCAATGGATCTGGTCCCCCTTCAAAAGTTGGAGGATGCTGTCTCCTGAACCGCTCATACAACGACTCCCATCTGTTCCCAACCTCTGCTGGCTGTAGTACTGGTGCCACTGCAGGTGGCACAATAGGGGCAGCACTCCCTTACGGAGCCTGCTTTCTCAAAAGTCGGATCTGCTCTTCCTAGCTCAGAAGTTGGACTTGCATATCTGCCATAATCTGCTGTCAGTTCTCAGGGACTGGCAGATGATTCTGGCCCTGGTCATCATCCCTTGCCTCAGACCTACTGCCGGTGAGTCGTACAGATCGTCTTGGACAAATAACTATCCAAGTTAATCTACAATCAACGACTCGGTGGTCAGACTATGATGACAGGGTAATAATCCTTCAATAATCCACCATTGGAACTCAATCATTCACAAGCAATCAAGATATAACATTTTATTCAAATATTCATTCACATACACAGCAATTCTAATAAGCATGCCTCAATATCATCACACAGCAGTCAAGGGCCAGGCCCTATCAGTATCTCATGCTCCCTATTAATCAATCAAATATCAACATTCATATTTCTTTCCATTCATTTAAGCATATAAACATAATGGTTCTAAGAGTTAGGGTTTGGATTGGAACTAAGTATCTAGATTTGATTCCTGATAAGTGTACACCTTCGTTGTGACTAGGGTTTCTGCAAGGCTCGGGAAAGGGATCTTACTCAAGGTCGCTCCGTCTTCAGCACAATACCCAAGGTAAGAAAATTGAATATGCACATAGAGCATATTGGTTGTCGTGCATATTAGCATTGAATCATCTGTGAATGATTGGTGCAATTGACATTTGGCCATCATGTGTAACGTGGGTCGGTCGGCCATCGTGCGTAACATGGGACGTGAAGGCAAATTCAGTTTAAAGGTGCAGTCCCCACTCGCCCAGCATGGACCGTAGGCTTGGCGCCAGAGTATCCACCTCGCTTGGTTTGGTCATTCGACAAGGCTATTTTCTTGGGTCGTGTAAATGATTCATGTGATTGAAATAAATATACTTGTGAACTGTGAAACATGTTTACGATTTATATGATTGGAATAAATGCACTTTGTATCTGTGAAGCATGTGTTTATTACTTATAAATATTTGGATTATTATTATGCCATGTGGGGTTTTCTTGCTGGGCCTTGGCTCACAGGTGCTTTATGGTGCAGGTAAAGGCAATCTAGAGTTGATCTAGCCATAATTTGGAGGGCTTTGGAGCGGCGTGTACATATTTGGCCTGCTTGGCCATCACGGTCAAGTTATTTTGACGAACTTAGAACATTAGTTCTGTTTTTTCGCTTAGGTCGGCTATTTTTGTAATGTTCAATATAACTATCTTTTGTACATAAACTTTTGGGATCCCGTGTATATATTCAAACCTTTTAATGAAAAGTTTAATTTCATTGACAAAAATTTTAATACCTAAACCTTTAATTAGCTTTACTTACACTTTTGAGTCCAAATAACTTACTTAAGGAGTTAAGCACTATTTTAAACACACGGTGTAATGACCTTGGATTAGTAGGGCATTATAGTAGGTGATGCATCGTCTGGCGTGTCCATGCGGATATGTCAATTAAGCCTCAAATGATATGTTCAAAGCTCTAATTGTAACGCCTTGTATTTAGGACACTTGGTAAAATTCAGGTTTACAGGAAATTTTATTCTTGGAAATTTTATTTCCAAGTATTTTGATGCTTGTAAAAAATATGGTATGCCTTCTATGTAAGTTATGTGTTTAAATATTGGTTATTATACAATAATTTTTGTTATCCAATCAAACTAAGACTGTGGTCGCGGACCAAGTCAAAATCCCTAATCGGGTGAAAATCTCGGATCTAAAATATTCTCCAATAATTATGGCAAAAGAAAAATTAAGTTGAGTATAAAATAATAATGAATAAAGGAAAACAAATAATTTTTAATGAATTTTCCTCGAAAATTCAATATGTGCAAGCTAGGGTTCCACATATCGGAAAATGGGGTGTTATGGTTTAATGGCAGAATTTGTGTTCCCAATGATGCAGAAATCAAGAAGCAAACCTTCTATGAAGCGCATGATGCCCCCTACGCAATGCACCCTGGCACCACGAAGATGTACCAGGATCTTAAAAAGTACTTCTGGTGGCTGAAAATGAAGAAAGAAGTGGCGAAATACATGGCGCATTGCCTAACGTGTCAACAAACAATGGTGGAGCATCAACGACCAACAGGGTTGCTACAACCATTAGATATTCTATAATGGAAATGTGAGATGGTCACGATGGACTTTATCACTGGCCTGCACACGACCTCAAAGGGGAAAGATACCATTTGGGTCATTGTCGATAGACTGACCAAGTCGGCACACTTCCTGCCAATTAAGATTTCTTAGTCTGTAGATAAACTAGCAGATTTTTATACTACAGAGATCGTGCGATTACATGGAGTACCCACATCTATAGTATCGAACCGAGACAGAAGATTTACATTGGTATTTTGGAAAAGGATGCACTAAGGATTGGGGACCCAACTTAAGTTTAGTACCGCCTTTCATCCCCAAACTGACAGTCAAAGCGAACGAACTATCCAAACATTGGAAGATATGCTAAGAGCATGTGTGCTCAATTTTTTAGGATCATGGAATGCAAATCTTCCATTGATGGAGTTTGCTTATAACAACAGTTACCATGACTCCATTAAGATGGCGCCATGTGAAGCTCTATACAGGAGAAAGTGTCGATCCCCAATTCATTGGCACGAAGTGGGTGAGAGACTATTCTTGGGACCGGACGAAGTATATCATGTTACGAAGGACATCAAGAGGATACAAGAAAGATTACAGGCCTTAGTTGACCGACAACACAAATATGATGATCGATGTCGAAGACCTTTAGTGTTTGAGGTTGGAGATAAAGTATTCCTGGAGGTATTCCCTTTAAGGGGAGCCTTGCGGTTTGGAAAGAAAGGGAAACTAAGTCCGAGATTCATTGACCATTCAAAATACTGGAAAGAATCAGAGAAGTAGCTTACTGATTAGCTCTTCCACCCGCTTTGGCTCAAGTGCATGACGTATTTCATGTATCTATGTTAAGGAAATATGTGGAAGATCCTACTCATGTACTCAGTTACGAACAATTGGATGTAGATCCAAACCTATCCTACGAGGAAAAGCCAATTATGATTTTGGATTGGAAAGACAAGGTGTTAAGCAATAAGACTATTCCCTTGGTTAAGGTATAGTGGTGCAACCATGGAGTAAAAGAAGCAATCTGAGAAACCGATGGGAAGATGAAAGAATTAAAGTCGCAATTGTTAGTTTTGAGGATGAAACTTGCATAAATTGTAGGTATTGTAACGCCTCGCGTTTTGGGCACCGGGTAAAATTCAGGTTTACTGGAAATTTTATTTCCAAGTATTTGATACTTGTAGGAAATATGGTAAGTCTTGTATGTAAGTTATGTGTTTAAATATTGGTTATTATACAATAAGTTTGGTTGTGGTCGCATACCAAGTCAAAATCCATAATCGGATGAAAATTTCGGAACTAAAATATTCTCCAATAATTATGACTAAAGAAAAATTAATTTGAGCATAAAATAATTATGGATAAGGGAAAACAAGTAAAATTATGTAATATTTTTTTTAAGTAAGAATAATGACATCAAATATTTTTGGTATGACATTCAATTAAATTAAAAATTCTAAGTTCCTTTAGTTGAAAACTATAGAAAATTATATTCTTACAATAAGTATCACTCTAGCCTTGGGGAATAAATAGCTTTATCTAAAAATAAAAGAAAATAGGAGGGCATAAGTGTCATTTAAAGGGGTTGGCGGCATGTGAGAGGTAAGAGAGTCATCATATTCCTATAGTCAGTTCAAGTCTTATACTAAAGTATCTAAGAGCAAAACCAACCACTCACTCTTCCTATTTCTGTAATGCCCTGAATTCTCCGATGTGGTTTAATGGCGGGATTAGTAGGCCGGGAGGGTCATACTTGCTTAATTACGCCATTAATTGTTATTATGCATGTATATGTGAATTATATTATAATATGATATTAAATGCATGCATGTGGGTCCACATTTTTAATTACAGGGGTGTGATGGTAATGGCCCGTTGAGGGTATAATTGTATATTTGTGTGCATGTCGGTGATATGTTGTTGAGACCACATTATAATGTGGGTTTGTTCGAGCTATTCGACATGAGACGATCTTGGAATATTGATTAGCAGTCTAGTCACAACAGGTTTAAGTGCGGGGCTCGGGTTGAGTCTCAGGGTGATTTTAATGATTAGAGCGTTACCGGGAATTAAAGGGTAACGGGATATAAATTATTGGTGTTTGGGATTATCGAGAATAGCGGGAATTGGAGAGTGTTAATTATGATTAACGAGATAGGTGGAAAATACTAATTTCGCCCTTGGGAGCCTTTAGAAACTTTAAATTGACCTAGGGGTAAAATGGTCATTTCACCCCTAGGATAGATATAACCATTGTTGGCTGAGAAGGAGGTAAAAACAGAGTAAGTTTCTAAGTCTTCCCGTATCTTCTTTCTCCTTCACTTACTTTGAGATTTTTGAACCATTCTTGAGGATTCAAGCTTGGGAAGCAAGCCTTGGGAGTTTGGGAGTGTGTTCCATCCTTGAAGAGCATCATAAGCTGAGCTTTGGGTAAGTTTCTAACCATAGAATTCTCTGGTTTGCCCTGTTTTAGTTCTGTTTTGCAGTTGTGATTTCTAGTTTGAGATCTTGGTTTTGTTGGGAGTTTTGGCTAGGGTTCCTATGGTTGGGATGTTTGGGGAATGTTGAGATGGTTTTTCGGTTCATTTAGCATCAAAAATAGGTTTTGGAAGCTTTGGAATCAGGTTGGAATCGAAGGAGATGAAGAAGGTCGGTTCAGGGGAGTTCTGGTCTAGAGGTAGCGCTATAGCGCCCATCTTAGGGCACTACAGCGCTACTCAGGAGGCTTGTGGGCATGTTGGAGGTTCTGAGAATAGCGTTGGGGTGCTAGGGGTCAGCGTTGTAGCGCTACCCTGTGTAATGCCCCGAATTCTCCGATGTGTTTAACGGTGTGAATAGTAGGCCGGGAGGGCCATACTTGCTTAATTGTGTTAATAATTGATAAAATGCATGTATATGTTGATTATATTATGATATGATGTGAAATGCATGCATGTGAGTCCATATTCTTAATTACAGGGGTGTGATGGTAATTTGGCCCGTTGAGGGTAAATTGTTTATTTGGATGCATGTTGGTGATATGTTTTAAGGCCACATTATAATGTGGATTTGTTCGAGCTATTCGGCATGAGACAATCTTTAAGTGATAAAGTAGCGGTTTAGTCATAACGGGAATAAGTTCGAGGCTCGGGGTGAGTCTCGGGATGTTTTAATGATTAGAACGTTGCCGGGAGTAAAAAGGGTAACGGGACATGAATTATTGGTGTTTGGGAATTTTGAGAATAGCGAGAATTGGGAAGCGTTAATTATGATTAACGGTATAGGTTCGGAAGTACCAACTTTGCCCTTGGGAAGGCTTTAGAAACTTTTAAAGACCTAGGGGTATTTTAGTCATTTGGGTTTGGATATATGTGAAGTTTGGATGGCTGTAGAAACCGTACAGAACAGAGCAAAAACAGAGCAAGAATTACCCTTCCCGTACATCCATTTCTCTCTTTCTTCCTTTGAAGTTTTTGGTCCCAATTTGAAGATACAAGCTAGGAAATCAAAGCTTGGAAGTTGTAGACTCGGTTCATCCATTGAAAAGGACTTTAATTCCATTTGAGGTAAGAATTCATCCATGGAAAACAAGCCATACTCTGTTTTACTTTATAGTTTTCAGCTTATAGTTTTGGTGTGGATAGTAGGAATCAATGGGAGTTTTTGTGTAAGATTGATTGGGTTTTGATGAGGGTATGATGTAGATGAGGTTTAGGGGTTGAATTGGGTGTTTGGTAAGGTTTTGGATTGGTTTGGAGGGTTTGGTTTCAAGAGAAATCGCAAAGAAGATGAACCAGGAAGTTTCTGGTCTGTTATTGGCGCAGCAGCGCCACTTAGGGCGCAGCAGCGCTATTCAGGGCTCAGAGATGGGCTCTCTGATTTGGAAATAGGGCTGCAGCGCCATTCATTAGGGCTGCAGCGCCACTCACAGGGCTGCAGCGCCATCTGATGGGGCTGCATCGCTAGTCCATTTTTCAGCAAACACATTTTAGGGCTCGGAATGATCCTTAAGGTTCGGGGTTTGGTTCCTTTGCCCCGTTTGAGTATTTTAAGCACCCCGAGAGTGGGGGATTGATCCTGGGAGTGTGATTTTATATTGTGAACCATTTATTAATTTATTTTATTAATGGATTATAATTGGTTATGATTAGGTAACCGCTAAGGAATCTAAAGGTTGATCGTTCTCAAGGGTCGTTCTTTTACACATTCTAGCTCGAACCAAAGGTAAGAAAAATGCACCCCAAGTGTGACATGCATGGAGATTCATGAGGCATGTTGGTTGTGTTAATATGGACTTGGATTGAATTAAGAATGTTTAGCATATGTTGCTCACTTGCGCATGGTACTGATTCATTAGTCAGATTTGGCAAAGGTGCTAGTATCAACTGTGAAGCTGTGACTTATTAGTCAGGTTCGGCAGTGGTATTGGGCACTGGTCACATTGAGCTGGCTCGTTAGTCAGGACGGCCTTAGCGTGTTAACGCAAGCCAACGAGATTAGATCTAATCAACTATCAGCATTGAATGGCTCAAAGAGCATTAATGCCAGACCGACCCCGAGGGTCGATGAATGAAATAAGCGCTTGGAGGCTAGTGGCTTACCTAGCAGCCACTCTCCCACTTGAATTAGTGACATGCTTGTCAGTCACTCAGTATGGTTTATCAGGACCTCATGTGATGTTCACTTATTTGTCTGAAAGCTTTATGCTCAGTATGATTATAATGATAATCATTTGATAATGTTTATGCAAAGTGTTATGTTTTCTTGCTGGGATTTGGCTCATGGGTGCTATGTGGTGCAGGTAAAGGGAAAGAGAAGCTCACCTAGCCTTGAGTGGAGAGCTGATGTGGTGGTGTGTACATATGCGGCCGCTTGGCCACCACGGCCAAGGAGTTCTCAGAGGAACTAGGGGGTTTACCCTATTTTTGCCGCTTAGGTCGGCGGGATTGTAAATTTTAAACAGTAGTGACCATTTTGTACTGAGAACAACTTGTAAACGTTTTGTTTAGCTCTGCAGAGCATTTTGTTATAAAATCTCCATTTCCTTTTTATTGGTTAAATACCTTAACCTGTTAATTACACTTAGAGCACGTTTTTTACCAAAGGGCTCAGGCAACGAGTCAAATTTTCGGTCCACCGTTCACCGTAACTGTTCTGGGGTAGCCAGGGCATTACAACTTAAGAAAGATTGCCCTCAGATAGGGAAAGAAGAACCCAGAAAGGTGGACAGCTCGGCCCCAACTCGAGTGTTCACATTGACTCAAGCAGAAGCTGAGGCTTCCCCCTCAGTTGTTACAGGTCAGCTTCTTAGTGTAGGAACTCCTTATCATGTGTTAATTGATTCTGGTGCTACACATTCCTTTGTTGCTAGTAGCATTATTGATAGGTTGTGTAGACCTTGTGATTTCTATGCTGTGGGGTTTGGTACTTTGTTACCCACTGGAGAGATAGTGGTATCTAGAAGATGGGTCAGATCTTTGCCAGTGACAGTAGAGGGCAGTGAGTTGTCAATGGACTTGATAGAGTTAGTCATGACTGACTTTGATATGATACTGGGTATGGATTGGTTGGCAAAGTATGGGGCAACTATTGACTGCAGAAGAAAGATGGTCACCTTTGAGCCTGAGGGTGAGGATCCTTTTGTGTTTGTTGGTACTGTGCATGGACCTCGCGTTCCTATGATTTCTGTGTTGAGGGCTAGGGATCTTTTGCAGAGAGGATGCATTGGATTCTTAGCCAGTGTGGTTGACGCCACTCAGGTCATGCCAGTGAGACCAGAGGATACTAGACTTGTATGTGAGTTTCTGGATGTGTTTCCAGAAGATTTTCCTGGGTTGTCACCACACAGAGAGATTGAGTTCGTTATAGAACTGGCACCAGGGACAGAGCCAGTGTCTAGAGCATCGTATAGAATGGCCCCAGCTGAGTTGAAAGAATTGAAAGTGCAGTTGCAATAGCTGCTGGATATGGGTTTCATTAGACCTAGTTTCTCACCCTGGGGTGCGCCAGTTCTGTTTGTAAAGAAGAAAGACGGTACTCTGAGGATGTGTATAGATTACAGGGAACTGAATAAGTTGACAATTAAGAATAGGTATCCTTTGCCAAGGATAGATGACATGTTCGATCAGCTGCAAGGTATGAAGGTATTCTCTAAGATCGACCTTCGTTCTGGTTATCATCAGTTGAGGGTCAAGGAGGGAGATATACCAAAGACTGCCTTTCGTACCAGGTATGGGCATTATGAGTTTCTTGTTATGTCATTTGGGTTGACTAATGCCCCAGCTGCTTTCATGGATATGATGAACAGAGTGTTCAAGGATTATTTAGACCAGTTTGTGATCGTCTTCATCGATGATATTCTGGTATATTCTCAGACTGAGATAGAGCATGAGCAGCATCTGAGGTTGGTTCTACAGAGACTAAGAAAACACAGACTGTTTGCAAAGTTCAAGAAGTGTGAGTTCTGGTTGTCTCAGGTATCCTTTCTTGGACACATTGTCAGTAAGGAGGGGATTAAGGTAGATCCAGGAAAGATCGAAGCGGTCAGAGATTGGCCAAGGCCAAAGAATGCTTCCGAGGTTAGGAGTTTCCTTGGATTGGCAGGTTATTACAGGCGGTTCGTGGAAGGGTTCTCGAGGATTGCTAGTGCTTTGACTGAACTGACACGCAAGAGCCAGAAATTTGTGTGGTCAAATAAGTGTGAGAACAGCTTCCAGGAATTGAAGCAGAGGTTGATTACAGCTCCAATTCTGAGTCTTCCGACAGACCAGGAGAAGTTTGTGGTTTACTGTGATGCCTCTCATCAGGGTTTGGGCTGTGTTTTGATGCAATCAGAGAGAGTTATTGCCTATGCTTCTCGTCAGTTGAAGGAGTATGAGAAGAGGTATCCTACACATGATCTGGAGTTGGCGGCTGTGGTTTTTGCCTTAAAGATATGGAGGCACTATCTTTATGGAGAGAAGTGTGAGGTCTATACAGACCACAAGAGCCTGAAGTACTTCTTCACCCAGAAGGATCTGAACATGAGGCAAAGGCGTTGGCTGGAGTTAGTAAAAGACTATGATTGTGAGATTTTGTATCACCCAGATAAAGCCAACGTGGTAGCTGATGCTTTGAGCCGGAAAGGTCCGGGACAGATTCATGGTATGAGGCTGATAGCCAGAGAGTTAGCAGATGATATGACCAGAGCTGGTATAGAGTTGCTGGTGGGCCAGTTGGCTAATATTACGCTACAGTCTACATTGTTGGAGAGGATCAAAGAGGGTCAGTTGAGTGATCCTCAACTGATTAGGATCAGGGAGGATGTTCTGGCTGGAGCATCCAGGGATTATACAGTGTCTGAGGTAGGCTTGTTGAGATACAAGGGGCGGATATGTGTTCCGTTAGACACTGCATTGAGGCGAGAGATTCTGGATGAATCTCATACTACACCTTACTCTTTGCATCCAGGCACCACGAAGATGTACCAGGATGTGAGATCGTTATATTGGTGGCCAGGGATGAAGAGAGATGTAGTAGAGTATGTGGCTAAGTGCTTGACATGTCAACAGGTCAAGGCTGAGCATCAGAGGCCGGCAGGGTCACTGCAGCCTCTGGATATTCCAGAGTGGAAGTGGGAAGACATCACAATGGACTTTGTGGTGGGCTTACCCAGGACTACTGGTCAGCATGATTCTATTTGGGTGATAGTGGATCGCTACACCAAGTCAGCTCACTTTCTGCCAGTGAGGCTACATATACAGTTGATCAGTATGCAGATCTCTATGTGCGAGAGATCGTGCGGCTCCATGGTGCACCTAGGTCGATCGTGTCAGATCGGGACCCCACCTTTACTTCCAAGTTTTGGGGGAGTTTGCAGAAAGCCATGGGGACAACATTGAAGTTCAGTACAGCTTATCATCCTCAGACAGATGGGCAATCTGATAGGACGATCCAGATTTTGGAGGACATGCTGAGAGCATGTGTACTGGATTTCGGTGGTTCTTGGAGTAAGTATCTGCCTTTGATAGAATTCTCCTACAACAATAGTTACCAATCTACCATTGGAGTAGCACCTTATGAGATGTTGTGTGGTAGGAAGTGCAGATCTCCCATTCATTGGGATGAGACAGGAGAAAGGAGATACCTAGGTCCTGATGCAGTTCAGAGGACCAGTGAGGCTATTGAGAAGATTAGAGCTCAAATGCTTGCTTCTCAGAGTAGACAGAAGAGCTATGCAGATCCCAAGCGCAGGAACGTGGAGTTCCAGGTAGGAGACTATGTTTTCCTCAGGGTCTCACCATGGAAAGGGGTGAGAAGGTTTGGGAAGAAAGGCAAACTGAGTCCTAGATTTGTAGGTCCATTTGAGATCCTGGAGAGGATTGGTCAGGTGGCTTACAGATTGGCTTTGCCTCCGGCGTTGTCTGTCGTGCATAATGTGTTCCATGTATCAATCCTTCGAAGATATGTATTTGACGTGGGCCATATTCTGAGTAATGAAGATCTGGAGCTTGAGCCAGATCTCTCCTTTGAGGAGCAGCCAGTTCAGATACTTGACAGGAAGGACAAGGTCCTCAAGAATAAGACAATACCTTTGGTTAAGGTATTGTGGAGGAACAGCAAGGTCGAGGAGGCGACCTGGGAGCTGGAGTCAGGTATGCAGAGTCAGTATCCCGAGCTGTTCAAGTAATTTCGAGGACGAAATTTCAGTAAGGAGGGGATAGTTGTAATGCCCCGAATTCTCCGATGTGTTTAACGGTGTGAATAGTAGGCCGGGAGGGCCATACTTGCTTAATTGTGTTAATAATTGATAAAATGCATGTATATGTTGATTATATTATGATATGATGTGAAATGCATGCATGTGAGTCCATATTCTTAATTACAGGGGTGTGATGGTAATTTGGCCCGTTGAGGGTAAATTGTTTATTTGGATGCATGTTGGTGATATGTTTTAAGGCCACATTATAATGTGGATTTGTTCGAGCTATTCGGCATGAGACGATCTTTAAGTGTTAAAGTAGCGGTTTAGTCATAACGGGAATAAGTTCGAGGCTCGGGGTGAGTCTCGGGATGTTTTAATGATTAGAACGTTGCCGGGAGTAAAAAGGGTAACGGGACATGAATTATTGGTGTTTGGGAATTTTGAGAATAGCGAGAATTGGGAAGCGTTAATTATGATTAACGGTATAGGTTCGGAAGTACCAACTTTGCCCTTGAGAAGGCTTTAGAAACTTTTAAAGACCTAGGGGTATTTTAGTCATTTGGGTTTGGATATATGTGAAGTTTGGATGGCTGTAGAAACCGTACAGAACAGAGCAAAAACAGAGCAAGAATTACCCTTCCCGTACATCCATTTCTCTCTTTCTTCCTTTGAAGTTTTTGGTCCCAATTTGAAGATACAAGCTAGGAAATCAAAGCTTGGAAGTTGTAGACTCGGTTCATCCATTGAAAAGGACTTTAATTCCATTTGAGGTAAGAATTCATCCATGGAAAACAAGCCATACTCTGTTTTACTTTATAGTTTTCAGCTTATAGTTTTGGTGTGGATAGTAGGAATCAATGGGAGTTTTTGTGTAAGATTGATTGGTTTTTGATGAGGGTATGATGTAGATGAGGTTTAGGGGTTGAATTGGGTGTTTGGTAAGGTTTTGGATTGGTTTGGAGGGTTTGGTTTCAAGAGAAATCGCAAAGAAGATGAACCAGGAAGTTTCTGGTCTGTTATTGGCGCAGCAGCGCCACTTAGGGCGCAGCAGCGCTATTCAGGGCTCAGAGATGGGCTCTCTGATTTGGAAATAGGGCTGCAGCGCCATTCATTAGGGCTGCAGCGCCACTCACAGGGCTGCAGCGCCATCTGATGGGGCTGCATCGCTAGTCCATTTTTCAGCAAACACATTTTAGGGCTCGGAATGATCCTTAAGGTTCGGGGTTTGGTTCCTTTGCCCCGTTTGAGTATTTTAAGCACCCCGAGAGTGGGGGATTGATCCTGGGAGTGTGATTTTATATTGTGAACCATTTATTAATTTATTTTATTAATGGATTATAATTGGTTATGATTAGGTAACCGCTAAGGAATCTAAAGGTTGATCGTTCTCAAGGGTCGTTCTTTTACACATTCTAGCTCGAACCAAAGGTAAGAAAAATGCACCCCAAGTGTGACATGCATGGAGATTCATGAGGCATGTTGGTTGTGTTAATATGGACTTGGATTGAATTAAGAATGTTTAGCATATGTTGCTCACTTGCGCATGGTACTGATTCATTAGTCAGATTTGGCAAAGGTGCTAGTATCAACTGTGAAGCTGTGACTTATTAGTCAGGTTCGGCAGTGGTATTGGGCACTGGTCACATTGAGCTGGCTCGTTAGTCAGGACGGCCTTAGCGTGTTAACGCAAGCCAACGAGATTAGATCTAATCAACTATCATCATTGAATGGCTCAAAGAGCATTAATGCCAGACCGACCCCGAGGGTCGATGAATGAAATAAGCGCTTGGAGGCTAGTGGCTTACCTAGCAGCCACTCTCCCACTTGAATTAGTGGCATGCTTGTCAGTCACTCAGTATGGTTTATCAGGACCTCATGTGATGTTCACTCATTTGTCTGAAAGCTTTATGCTCAGTATGATTATAATGATAATCATTTGATAATGTTTATGCAAAGTGTTATGTTTTCTTGCTGGGCTTTGGCTCATGGGTGCTATGTGGTGCAGGTAAAGGGAAAGAGAAGCTCACCTAGCCTTGAGTGGAGAGCTGATGTGGTGGTGTGTACATATGCGGCCGCTTGGCCACCACGGCCAAGGAGTTCTCAGAGGAACTAGGGGGTTTACCCTATTTTTGCCGCTTAGGTCGGCGGGATTGTAAATTTTAAACAGTAGTGACCATTTTGTACTGAGAACAACTTGTAAACGTTTTGTTTAGCTCTGCAGAGCAGTTTGTTATAAAATCTCCATTTCCTTTTTATTGGTTAAATACCTTAACCTGTTAATTACACTTAGAGCACGTTTTTTACCAAAGGACTCAGGCAACGAGTCAAATTTCCGGTCCACCGTTCACCGTAACTGTTCTGGGGTAGCCAGGGCGTTACACCCTGTTCCTTCAAAGTCCTGTTTTGAGTGTTTTATTGGGCCTATGACTTGGGGTTTCAATCCTTAAGGCCCGGGATCGAATCTACTCACCGTGTGGGCATGTTTCGAGGTCCCGGGAGTGGTGCTTAGGTTAAGACCTATATATGTGGATTCTCATTAATGGAGGTTATAATTTGTTGTGATTAGGTAACCGCTAAGGAACTAAAAGATCTATCGTTCTCAGGGGTTGTCCTTATAATATTTCTCGCTCGAACTTGAGGTAAGAAAACTGCACCCTGTGTATATATGACATGCGTGATTATTATTGAGGCATGTTGGTTGATGAATGTGTACATGGATTTCATATTAAATGCTAGTGAATGTTGATTACTTGTATATGGCACTAATTAGTCAGGGACACTGACCTAAGAGTCAGAAACGGCATAAGCGTCCTAAACGCAGGGCCGAATGAAGATTAGATCTAATCGATATCAGTGTTGAATGGCTCTAAGGCATTAACACTGGACCGACCCTAAGGTCGATGAACTTATAAGCGCTTGACTAGTCTAAGACTAGTTACTGAGAGCCAGGGCATAAGGCCCAGGTGACTGCTTGTCACATGGCTAAGGGACGATGTTCTAGGGTTATGACTCTATGGTCATGAGGAAGGTTATGTTGGTGACCAGTCACCATGCACCTATCCTACTTAAGCTAATGAAAGGTTTACTTACCTGTTGAGCCCAGTGACCCTATCGTCACAAGGCTGAAGGGAGTTATTCCCAATTTAGGGACTTTTGCGACTGTCACCTATCTGTTTTGAACTGATGGTCCTGAATGATTATTATGATCATTGTTGATATTATATCATGCTTTATTGTGTTTTCTTGCTGGGCCTTGGCTCATGGGTGTTGTATGGTGCAGGTAAAGGGAAAGAAAAGCTCACCCAGCCTTGAGTGGAGAGCTTAGGTGGTGATGTGTACATATGCGGCCACTTGACCACCACGGCCAAGGAGTTCTCGGAGGAGCTAGGGGGTTTACCCTATTTTTGCTGCTTAGGCTGACGGGGTTGTAAATTTGAAACAGTAGTGGCCATTTTGAGTTGTGAACAACTTGTAAATGTTTTAAATAGCTCATGAGCAGTTTATATACTTAATAAAATATATCATTTCCTCTTTATTGTTTTTCACCTTAACCTGTTAATAACACTTAGAACACGTTTTTAACCAAAGGACTCGGGTAGCGGGTCAAATTTCCGGTTCACCGATCACCGTAACTGTTCTGGGGTAACCAGGGCGTTACAATTTCCTTTCATCTCTACATACCTAGTCTCTCTCTCTCTCTCTCTCTCTCTCTCTCTCTCTCTCTCTCTCTCTCTCTCTCTCTCTCTCCCCTCTTTCTTTTTTTCTTCTTTCTCTTCACCATTTCAGAAAGAAAGCTCTCCCATCTCACTAAAATGTGAACAAGAAATCTCCCTCTCTCCTCGCAAGAACTCCATTAGAGCACCTCCAAGCTTGAGCTCATCAAAGAGGTAAGTTTCTCATGAACATTCTTGCTCTTCCTCCCTTCTCTTGGCTGAGCACCCTTGGGTGCTTTCTCATTTTGTTTGTTTTTTTTTTTTTTTTTTTTTTGAGTTGGAGCTCTATCTAACTCAGATCATGTATGTTGAAAGAGTAGAAATCCATTTCAAGTAGGAAGAGGAGCTAAAAGCTTATGCATGCAAGTCTTATTCTAAGATTTCAAGGTAAGCTTTAGGGTTTCAATATCTCTCCACTTTCTTCTTTATTCTAAGAATTGTATGAATCTGATCATGGGGACTTTGTGATGAGTGTAAAGGTGCTAAGAGGATAGAGGAGTGGTTCAAAAAGCTCAAGGACCCAAGAGAAACAAAACCTATAACTTCAAAGGTAAAAATCTTGTGTTTTGGCTATAGTTTATGTTTAATCTTCCAATCTGTATTTTTGAGATGCCTGGAAAGTTTTGATCTCTTGTTTATGTTGTAATAAGGTGTGTGATAACATTAGACGATGCATGCATCTGTGCTATGTTGATCTTTTAGTGGAAATCCAAAGTTTCCATTGAAGTTTATAAAAATTTCTTGCTGCCAGATTTTATGGGTGACTTCCAACGAGTCAAACCCTAATTTTACAATCGGTTCTCATAAAACGGTTTTCACCACTGTTAAATATGGGAAGATTATATAATTTTAGGCTTTTGAACCACTGAAAAATGTTTTGTATAACTCAAGTAATGAACATTTTGGGATTGCATGTGCAATCTGAAATGTTGACCGGCAGATTTAATACTGAGACTTTGAGGAATGATTTGAATGGGTTAAACTAATTATTTGTGACTGAAAGTTTAACTTGACATTCTTGGTATATTTAATATTAAATCAAGTAAACAGTTTTTAAAAATTCACTATATTTTGGGAATTATGAATTTTCTAACTTAGATGCTCAAAACTGTTTACTGTCAAGATAGTGTTGTTACAATGTCTTCCAACGGGCCAAACCTTAGGTTGTTGGTAAAATTTTCAAATAGGACTTTAATAATTTCATTATTTAGGAAGAGTACTTAATTTTAGCATTTTGAAACACTCAAAAATGTTATGTCTTGGTCAAGTTATAAGTTTTTTGTGATTGATGTGCAAGCTGGAGTGAAAAACGACAGCTTGTGGAGAGCATGTTTGAACAACTTTTTAGCAAGTTTAATATCAACATTTTTAGCTGGTTTTATTTATTTAGACTCTTTTTAAATTAATTAAAATCCCTGCAAAGGTTGGCTAAGAAATACCCTATATAGATTGTGAGTTTTGATTTTTCTAAAAATATTGTCAAATCAAATTATGTTTTGGACAGATTTGGATTTTAAACTTTAAATTATAATTCACTAGTCAAATCATGTTTTTTCTTAAATTAAATAGAAGATAAATTTCTATGGGTTAAGGGTTAAGATTTAAGTGGCTTAAAATATAATGAGGTTTTATATTTTATTGAAAAATCTTAAGATAGTATGAGTTAGGACTTTATTTTTTCACAAAAATAATTATCACTTAGGATTAAAATTTGTTTATTTGGTTATTTGAGAAAATAAAAAAAAATTGGATAATAAAACTTATGGATTTCTTAATTTATTGAAAATAAACTTTTTTTAAATAAAAGAATAGTAAAATAAAATTCTATTTTTCAAACTTAGTAATTCTAGTTTCAGAACGTTTTCTTTTACAATTTTAATAAATTGGGAGATAGCGTTTAATACTTTTATTTTATAAGGAATAAGAAAGCATTAATTGAAGTTTTCTTTAGTCTTAAGAATGTGGTCTCTTTATGCAATTGAGAATTTATTTCCAAATTTCTGGCACCATTATTTGTAGACATGTTTTTCTGAATAATGTGATAAGGCTATAAATTTCAAAGGTTTAGTCTAAGCTTTAAGACTTAAGAACAAATGCTTTTAAAGTATTGAAAATTAGTTAAGTTAGGTTCTTCCCTAATCGCTCAACTTAAACACATAAACTTAATTAATCAAACGCCATAATTAATCTGAGTCACTGTATGAATTCTGTTACAGTGTTATTTGCATGGGAAAGCTCATTTCTGGACTCAAGAATCCCGCTTATCCACTAAGGACAACTGGTAAGACAACTTATGAATGTTTGGCTACAACATGATATGACTAATTTTTAAATATTAAGGCTTAAGTGTACTGATAGAAACTAGTTCTAGAAAGTTACTTAAGACCGTTGTCTCAAGGGGGTTCACATACTCATAAGTAAGGTAAGTAGTTATGATAATGACACCCGGCTAGCTACCAGTATCAAGCAAGTAAGAACTAGGTAGCTCCTGATAAGTAAGTAAGCAAGCATCGGACGCCTTCGGTGACTTTGTAAGTAAGCTTGGTTGGCCACCATTAAGTAAGACGTCTGGTTTAACACCCGTAACATAAGAGCTCAGTTAAACTCCATGACATATAAGTAAGACGTCCGGTTTAACACTCGTGACATAAGAGTCCGGTTAAACTCCGTGACATATAAGTAAGATGTCTGGTTTAACACCCGTGACATAAGAGTCTGGTTAAACTCCGTGACATATAAGTAAGATGTCCTATTTTAAAGCACATGACATAAGAGTCTGGTTAAACTCCATGACACATATATGTAAGATGATTCCGGAAGCAAACTATTAAGATTATGAGAGTATGTTGAATTATCCTAGGAGTCTTAGTAACCGGTGTATTTTAAGTATACACCTGTGTTTGTGCTGAGTAAGTTAAGTAAGTTAAGAATGATAAAATGATAGTTATGATATGCATGTTAAGTCTGAGAAGATGATAAGTACGATAAGTATGATATGCATGTTAAGTATGATAAGATGATAAGTACGATATGTATGATATACGTGTTAAGTATAATAAGATGATATGTATGATATGCAAGTTAAGTATGATAAGACGATATGTATGATATGCATGTTAAGTATGACAAGTAGGTTATGAGTTAAGATCATATGTATATACACTTGCTCTGGGATTTTCTGCGTCCAGGATTACTTAGTTACGGAATCTGGTTATTGGGCATGACCATAAGTTTGTCAGGACATTCACACGTTCTTGAATTGTATGTTAGGGTTCGGTCATTCCGAAATATTTATGGTTGAATATCTATATGATAATTGTTTGGGCTTCCTGTTTGTCTTCTTTAGTCTATGTATGTTAAGTTGTTCTTACTAAGGGGGCGTTTGGTACATGGGTTTGACTTGATGGGAATATGTTCAACATTCCTTGGAAATTGAAGAAGGGAATGTTAAACCATAGGAAAGCAACATTTCTATATTTGGTTGCCCCTGGGAATATTATTATGATTCCAAGGAATATTGATATTACCTTGTTTGGTTGCACATAGGAATGGAATGTGATTTATTCATCTTTTTTTTAATAATTAATTTTTTTGAAAAATACAAATAAATCTGTTTTTCTTTAAAAAAAATTTCCAAATATTAAAAATATTTTTGTAACTATTTTTATTATCAATGTTGTATGTATAAAAAGAATAAAAATAATTATATTATTAAATAATAAAAAATAAAAATAAAATATAACATAATAGCATATTTTCAAATTATTCATCTTTTTTTTTGGAATAATTAAATTATTTTGTAAAATACAAATGAATCAGTTTGTCTTTAAATTTTTTTTCAAATATTAAAAATATTTTTGTAACTATTTTTATTATCAATGTTGTATGTATAAAAACAATAAAAAATATATATTATTAAATAATAAAAAAATAAAAACAAAATATAACATAATAGCATATTTTCAAATTATATTTGTCAAAGTTTCATTCCAATGAGTAAAATACAAACATAAGTTCTCAAAACATAATCCGAAAATGGCATATTATATTGCCAAAAGTATCATCCAAAAGATGAAATATTATCTTACAAAAAGTTTCTTCCAAAAGGTGGCATATTACCTTGCCAAAAGTTTCAACCAAAATGTGACATACTCTTTTTTCAAAAGTTTCATCTAAAAGTGAAAAGACATACATTTCTCAAAGCCATCTCACCAGTACTATTTTCCAAAATACTATCAAATATTAGATCTCACCTCATTCAAAGAGCCCAAGTATGAATCCCAACTTGAATTCATCATCCAATGTGAATAAAAAATCTATGTAGGCTTGGTTTTGGACAAGAAGTTTTCCAGCTTTGACTCGTTGTTCATTTGTCAGCCCATCAATTTGCTTCAGTTCATCAAACACTTTCATCCTTCTAGTAGCACCTTCTGTCTCAAACTGGAAACAATCAGCAATTCTTCGAATACTATCACCAGCAACAGCTTGTATGTCACCAAATTTTTTCACTATGTCAGTCAATACCTCAACCAATGGATCTTCATTCCTAAATCTCTTTCTACTTTTCTTACTTGACTGTGCTGAAGTTGTCGCCGTGTTTGTATGACTATTGGTTGCATTACCAATAAGATCATCTATTGGAGATAAATGATCAAACTCAGAATTTGCGTCATTGTCTACCTATTTATCAATCTCATCAACCGTTTCAAAAAATCCCATAGCTCCTTGCCCATTTGCACGATCCTTCCCAAATACAGTAACTAAGTCTTCATAATGAGGAAATGGTCTATTCCTTAAGCCTTTTGCATTCGGATGGCTCTGTAATAGTTAAAAGTAATAGAGAAAGAATTAATATGTGATTAAGTTCTAAATTAAATTCAACAATAAGGTGACACTTACCTTAATCCAGGCATCAAACACACTTTTTCAGCAACAACACACTTTAGTTCCTCATTCTAACCAAAACCACTTGTTGAAGGTCCCAACATTTCAGAAATTGCATGAAATTGTTTCTTTAGTATCTTGATACGAGAATCAATGTGGGGTTGTGCTTTCAATCCACAATGAGGAATTTTCTCACATATCCATTTTTCCAATTGCTATAAATAGCCAGGTTTGAAGGTCCCATTGTCTGCTTTCCATTTTCCACTATTTACCAACTCCAACAAACACTCAACCAACTTTGAATCCTCAATTGAAGTCCACTGATGCTTTTTTCCAGGAATTGATGTTGATTGCTCCAGAGCATCCATTTTTCTAAGCATACATGTATCTCACATCTACTTATAACAAAAGTATAGCAATAATATATTAACATATAAAATTGAACTAAGAACATCGATATAATATGATAGCATTGCCATGGATATAAAATTGAACTAAGAACATAGATATAAAATTGATAGCATAAACTGCCAACATTATAAATTTCCATAACAATTCCAAGAATTTACAAAGCAAATCAAATAAAATCCATATTATTTGGAGACATCCAACACATAATGATAAAATTGTTTCAAACAAAATCAAACACAAATAATGCAAAGAAATACAATTTATGTATGCCTCATGTTGCTCCATTGGTTAAACATCTCTCTAGCTAAGTTGTCTCTCCAAGAAGTCCAAGCGTTAGATATTTCAATATGTGTATAATGATCATTGCCTACACTTTCATCTTCATCACAATTGTCCTCCTCACTTTCCCCTATTGCTTGTTCTAGAGGATCGATAGGCATTTCTCTTCTAATCAAGTTGTGAAGAAGGCAACATGCCAAAATAATTCGACATTGAATTTTGACAGGATAGTATGATCTACCTCTAAGAATTTCCCATCGCCCCTTCAATAGGCCAAATGCTCTCTCTACTATATTTCCAGCTGAAGAATGTTTCATATTGAAAAATTCAGTAGGTGTATTAGGTGGGATATCCCAATCATTCAAGTGATATCGTTGTCCTCTATATGGTGCTAAGAAGCCTTCACCATTGGGATATCCAGCATCACATAAGTAGTAATGTCCTGTAAATTAATTAACAATATTGTGAACCTATTATGAAATTAACTTGTATATGTATGATACTACATATGAGAGAAATATATACCTTGTGGAACTTTCAACCCATTTGTCCTAGATATGGCATCTCGTAACACTCTAGAGTCGGCAGCTGATCCTTCCCATCCAGGTAAGACATAAATAAATTGCATATCTTATGAGACTACACCTAATACATTAGTAGCAATTTCGCCCTTTCTAGTCCGGTACCTAGGCCTATCTAAGGCGGACACATTGACTTTAATGTATGTACCATCTAGTGCTTCCAAACAATTCTTAAACCACTTCCATCTCTCATCAGTTGAACTACCAAGAATTGGTTCAGGTTTTTTTAACAATAACTCATGAAGGCGCAACACAGCATTTAAAACCGCATTAAATTGTCTACTAACTGTTTCACCAGAACGTGCAAATTGTCGTCTCATAATTCTATTCTTAATGTCATGAGATACAATATGTAAAAACATAGCAATCATTTCTTCAACATCCATATTTTTGGTTTTTTTCAAACCCCCAATAGTTCTAAGGTGGTGACACAAAATGGCAAATGTTCTCCTATCCATGCGAGTATTTTCTACTCATGCTAAGTCACTAGCATGTATCATTCTAAAACTATTTAGTTGACGTATTTTGTGTCTATGAAAGGAACTTTCAAGAAACCTATTTGTACTTATACGCCTCTTACAAATAACGAAAAATATTTTGAGTATGAACAAAAGTATCATATTATTTAATATCTCCATATACTGAAGCAAAATTGCTACAATTCTTTTTTTCTTTGCAACCAATGAAAGACGAGTCATATCTGCATGAAGTTTGAAATAATTAGTTGCATATGATCAACTCTAGGTTCATTAATTAATTAATTAATAATGACTTTAGAACGTTTGACTAATCAAAGCCTAGAATCGTATTCTACAGAGTCCACACAAAAGCATTATGCATATATATAAATATACTATATCTTCTCCTAGCTATATGGACCTTATTCACTTAATTATATATAGTAGACAAGTGAGGCAACTGGCTACCAGTCTTATCGTTTTCCTTCTTAATTTGTCAATCACTTTCCTTAAATTTTCTTCTGAACACCCTCTTTTTTCTTTTAAAGCTTTGTCATATATATATTTCTCCTTATTTCTCCTTCTCACTAGAAGGTACTAATTTTTAGTTTATCATTATGTATATATATATATATTAATTCCTTTTTCTATATCAAATCAAAAAATTTATATTAGAAACTACACTTTCATCACATCTATCAAATCAAATATTTAATATGTTGAAAACCCAATAATCATCATTACTTTTACTTGTGATATTTAGCGGTTTTTTTTCTTACTACAAGCTATGTCAAATAAAAGTAACTAATGAAAATAATATTACTACATGAAGTAATATTATATATATATATTACTATATATAATATTATATATATATATTACTTTTGGACCCAATGGTCACAGACTGCTCAGAATTGATGAGGCTTTGAAGTTTAAGCTTTTGGAGATTTCTTTAGGATTTTGAGAAAGAATATTTTGCCTAGTTATCAATATATATATATATATATATCCTATCCTATCCTAGAGCTTACAGAAAACGGTTTGAAATTTTTAAGTAAAAGTGTTTTTGAAAGAAGAAAAAAAAATCACATGGTAGATGGAGGAACTCAGTTCAGTTCATGATCTTCTTATTACATGGAAAAAAAAAAATCAAGATCATTAAAGGCAAAGACACATAAACAAAAAAGCCAAACAGAGCCTCGTATCATTCTTACCCCCATCTAACCTTAAAAACCTAAACCCATCTCTAGATTTCAACTCTACCATCATCAATAACTTCCCATGGAAAACAGACCAAGAAAACACAAAGTTCAACTAGTACAGATCATAGACAAAAAATCAAAATCAGAGAGAGAGAGATTACTTACTTGGTTCAGTGAAGGAGATGAAGAGAAGAGGCAGTTCTAGGGCTTCACGAAATGAAGAAGAGAAGAGGTTGAGATTGCAGTAAAATAAAACTCTAGTATTTTTAAGTAATGATATTACCCCCAAATAAGGTCACGTGAATCCCACGGGAAAATTAAACCCTCAGCTAAAAATGTCAAAAATGACATACCAAACATGGGTTTGTCTCCACTTTCCCATTCCCACCTTAAGATTACCCCATACCAAACGCCCCTTAAGTGTTTCGCTTACCTAGTTGTTTCATGTTGTAGGTAAGCAAAAATGCAAGATGGATCAGTGAGCGCTAGAGTCTGTCATGCGGAATGTACATGTGGCCCGACTGTGGAAGTCGCTACGCTTTTGTCAAGTTTTATTTTGTGTAAAAACTTTTTATCGTTTATGTTTAAGTTGTTATCAAGTTTCAAATATTGTAATCTTATTTTAAGCATGTGCATGCTTCTAAACTAAGTAAGTATTTAAAAAAAATATATCATAAGGATTTTTTGGCCTTTTAATTAAATGAAAAGTAAGATGTTTTCCGCAAATGATGTATGTTTTCCGAAATTATGTTAATCATTTTTACTGGTGGTTACACTAATCCTATTGGTTAGACTTAATGATGGTGTCTATACTATAAAAAGGTTCTATTAAAGTTTTGGAAGACTTGATCACTCTCTCTAACTTGTTTCTAGCTTTCAAGATCTCAAGTTTTCTCCGAGAAACTCATAAAGAAAATGCTTGACTTTGTGAGTTTAAAGGCTTGTTCAATCCAAATTCCTATTTCCTCTTAGAAAAGCCACAAGCATCAATGGAAGGGCTAGGAAATAGTGAATTATGACAGCGATACACCTCGTGTATAAGTCTTTGGTTGTGTTTTTTTTTTTTTTTTGCATTGAATAAGAAGTTCAAAGTGGTTTTCTCAAGCAAGGGTTTTGTAGCTCCAAGAAGGTTGAAGAACTTTGGTCTACTACTAGGGTTTGTATCATCTAACTCAATCTTTTATTTGTATCTGTCAAAGATAATTGAGTGTAGATTCATATTATTTTGGTGGTGTAATCTCCCTCTCCCTCAACAAAAACAAGTATCCCTTACCAAGGATAGATAAATTGTTTGATCAGCTTGGGGGATCAACGTTATTTCCAAAGATTGATTTGAGATCAAGCTATCATTAATCGAGGATAAAGGAAGAGGATGTTCTTAATAGTGCTTTTAGGACGTTTTATGGACACTTTAATTTTTTGGTGATGTTGTTTGGATTAACGAATGCACCTGCAACATTACCTTATGAATAGAATATTTAGACCCTATTTGGATAAATTTGTGGTAGTATTCATTGATGATATTCTGATGTATTCCAAGATATGTGAGGACCATGTTGAACACTTGACAATAGTGTTGCAGACTTTGAGGGATAAGAAAGAAAAATGTGACTTTTGGATGACCGATGTCGAATTCTTAGGGCATGTAATCTCTCAAGAAGGCATCACTATGGATCCTGCAAACATAAACTCTATCTTGCAGTGGGAAAGACTGAAGAATGTTGTTGAGGTTCGGAGTTTACTTGGGTTAGCAAGCTACTATCGTCGTTTTGTGGAGAATTTCTCTCAAATCGCTATGCCTTTGACAAAGCTATCGAATTCTTAGGGCATGTAATCTCTCAAGAAGGCATCACTATGGATCCTGCAAACATAAACTCTATCTTGCAGTGGGAAAGACCGAAGAATGTTGTTGAGGTTCGGAGTTTACTTGGGTTAGCAAGCTACTATCGTCGTTTTGTGGAGAATTTCTCTCAAATTGCTATGCCTTTGACAAAGCTGACAAGAAATGATTTAAAGTTCGTGTGGAATGAAAGTTGTGAAGAAGCTTTCAGAGAACTGAAGAAAAGATTGACTACGACACCTCTTAATTAATCCATTCATGAACTACCACTTCTCTAGTGAAACAGCACACTATTTATGTAGTATCCGACTCTCATGTTTAGTTGACTTTTGTTTGACTACTTGTATGTGTTTTATCATTTTAATTTGTTAGTGTGGTTTTATAATTTTAAGTTGTGATGGTGTGGATGGATCAATTACCATGGGACTTATGTTGATTTTACTTTATATCTTAATAAGAGGGAGTTATAAATATGGAAAAAGGGAGAATGTAAATAATGTGATGGCTTTATAGAAAGAGAGGAAATTTGAAGTAAAAAGGGCATGAATTATTCGGCAAAATGGAGAATAGAGAGAAGAATTTGTCTATGCTTAGACAGTAGGATGTGGCGCTTGAACTTAGTCAAGATGATGGCTAGATGAGAGTTGTATCTATGCTTGATTGGGGTGTGCAGGGAGGCTTGATTTAGTGTGATTTTGAAGTTATGAGGTGAGGGTGAGCGAGAGTGGAAATAAGGTGAGTCAATGATTTTGATGAGGCATTTACCAATTTGGAAAAAGAGAGTTAAGCAGGGAAAAAAAACTTTCTTTTTCCTCGTCTCATTTCAGTCAAGAGTGTGAGTGAGAGGACCAAAACAGCACAATATTAGGAAAAAGAAAAGAGAAGAGACCGAGAGAAAGGAAAGGTGAGGTGTTCGGCCATTGCTAGGGAAGAAAAGGTTCAAGGTCTCTAGGGCTCTTTGAAGAAATGGTTTTGATGGTTTGTATGTGTTCAAAGTCAAGGGTGTGAACATAGTACTTGCGCCTAATCAAAAAGTAAAGTTCTAGAACTATGCATAACATGATCACTTAACAAAGATACGTTGTACGCTCATTTAACCAAAATTACTAAAGAATCACCACAATTCCAAATTCACTCTAAGCCAAAATTTAAAATGCACATATAATTATTACATAAACTAATAAACTTTACGAAAAGTTATGAGTTCTCTAAAGACCAATCAATCACCTCGCCCTCCATTTCTGTTGCCATTGAAAACTAACCATATGATACTTTAAATATTAGAAATCATTATCATTAAAGCTCAGCCGCTTCATAAAAATATATCATGAAAAATCAACTACTTGATATATTAGTAAAAAAAAAATTCCATCTTAATATCATAAAAATTTCAATCGCAAATACCATCTTAATTATCAATAACAAAATAATAAAATTCAATCGCAAAATTATAAAACCATCTCTACAGTGTTGAATGACCCCTTTCTACATCCAATTCTTGCCCAGTTCACTTGAATAAACAGTTCTACTGACAATAAATATATATATATATATATGTATATCATCTAAGACATCTCCCTAAACCTAGCAAGAGCCTTCTTGTGAATGAGAGTTTTGTAACTATCCCCAGCCTGCACCTCAAGGCTAGGATCCAACTTCTTCTGCCTACTACTCCCAAGTCCTGCTCTACTTTCCACCGCTTGTGCCTGCACTGGCTCTTTCATTCCACTTCCATCTTTCCCTAACCCCTGTGCATAATATTGAAAAAAGAAAAAAGATACCGACACTGGAAATATTAGAAATGCCAATACTATTGGTTAGCGTACATCAGACAAGACGAAAATCTCTAGTCTCTAGGAACCAACAATCAAACAAGTACGGAATGAAACTTCATTAATTCACCGAGGACAGGCAGGAAGGCATCATATCTAAATAAAATTGAGGAAGAAAATGTACCTTTCTCAAACTTGAGAAGATCACTTTTTAAAAAGGTGAATATGTATTCAAGAAAACAAAGGGAGTTAACGAAAACAAAAAACATCACCCAATGTAGGGACAAAAATATATTTCTGTCCATTAACAAGGAAGTTAAATCATGTAACTAGTGAAAGCAACACTTAGATAGAAGTGCAGCCATGTATACAGCTACACAAATGAAAGCAGCAAGAAGTCACTCTTACCAGTCCCTCTTGCCATCCCATGCTGCGAAGCATTCGATTGCCTACATTACTTTCATCAATTGCTTTTTCTGTTGTGATCACCTCATAGCTGCTTAACATTGCATCTCCAGCAGGACGTCCTCCACCAACACCAGGAGGAAAAGGCATTGGATCCAATGAACCCTTCCTTGGAACAAAATCTCGAGCTTGAAAGTTCAAGATTGTAAACACATGATTTCTCACAAGTTAAAACAGCATTAAGAAAAGAAACGGAACCATAACTTGCGCAATCTAGCTTTTCAAACAACTAATGATTTACACATCCCAGAGCAAACCATAAACTGCAGAACCAATGCAGAACAAACAAAATTTATATCACAGAATTAAGCATTTCAATTTCATAAGCTTCTAATACAAGTAACAGACAAAGAGACAAGCTATTCTAAAGGTTAAAAAATATAAACAAAACAAATCGACAAACACAACGTTCAAGAAACCTTACTCGCATCCCCAAAACCAAGGTCAGATAAATTATCTCCTACAGAAAGTGACGAGCCATAGAGGCTCCTCCTCTCAGCTGCACGATCTCTATAAGTCGTCTGAAATTGTTCCTTTTGACCAGAAGCTACAGGAAGAGGCATTTCAGAGAACCTTCTTTTTCCACTCCCAGCAGAAACAGGTGGTGTATAAGACCCCAACGCAGATGCATCTATTTTAAAAGATGTCACAACATGTGGTATCTCTTGATTAGCCAACGGAGCTGATCCAGCCACATTTGCAGTGGAAACTAAAGAGGTAGAGACTCCAGTTGACAATCCATAAAATGAAGGATCTGATTTTGTCACTCCTCTTCCAGAACCCCTTATGACACCCATCAGACTCCCACCCAAACTGTTACTCACGGGCCTTGAATTCTGGGAAGAAAAAACAGTTGTAGGAAGTCCTGTACTTGTCGTTACATTCTCTTTCACACTCAACACTTCACTCTTAAACTTGTTCTTTGAGGCTTGTCCACCATGAAGAGCTCTATCTTCAGCTGATACAGTTGGCTGGCTGTCATCCAAAGCCACACGAGTTGTTTGGCCTTCATGACTCCTCTGCTTCCACATTGATAATACATTATTCATTTTCTTTTTGTTTGCTAGAATACTGCTTTTTGAGGCCAGCTTAATCTCTTTTAACTTTTCTTTCTCTTTTTTTTCCGCTGCTATTGCTGCTGTTGCAGCAGCCTGGACAACATCCGGTAATGATGATCCTTTCTCTGATGTTGAGGTAGTAGCTGGAGCAGAAATCACTACTTTCCTGTCTTTAGAACCATCTGATACTTTGGAAAGCTCAGATTGGCTGGTCGTCGTTTTGTTGTCATTTTGATCTGTGCAAGGGATGTACTGCTGTGCTTGGTCATCATACGAATACCAAACCCCATTATTACTATCATAATAAAGACCTGTAAATTGCACAATCGAATAAGATAATGATATAATAGGTTTTTTTTAACATTTAAAAAAAAAGTTTATTTTAATGTTCCTAATTAACAAAGCCAAAATAAATAAACGATAGACTGGAAAGATTTATTTTCTGAAGCTTGAAGTTATGATAGAAACTCTGTTGAAAAGTGAAAATAGGTTATTAAAGATAGTGTAGATGCATCACAGCCACCAGCTATATAAGAAAGAAAACAGAGAGAGAAGGTTAAAGGAAAAAGGATAGGCAAAACAGGCAAAAAGAAAATATTGCTGGAAAAGTTGGCAAGAATTTTAAAGACAGAAGTAGAATATTTGTTCTCTATCCATTTAATAGTTATTACTTCTTAATTACTTTAATTGAAAAGAGATCATATGGGAAGTCTCTGTATTAGTTAGACAACCACATAGAGGCTGTTAAGTATAAGATAAGACATAAAACTACATAAAATGAAAACAAAAAGTTTTAAATCTCTCTTCCTCATTGGTACATCTTAAAATACCTTGAGCCTTATTCCATGATCCAAGTGCAAAATCAGTGGATTTCTTTTTCTTTTTTTGGTGAATAAGAAACAGAAATAATTATTAGAAAAAAAAAATACAAAGACAAAGGAAAGAGAACCTGTATTTCCATCATAGTAGAAGCCAGAAGCAGCATCGTAATAATAACCAGATGCTTCATCCCACACAAAACCAGATTGTGGAGCCAAGCCCTCTTTTTGGACTACAATATCCCCACCGCTTTGCCCCTGTCCTCCAACAGATTGTTTGTCATCTGGATTGTATTCTTTTGGTGCCCATCCAACAGCATCATACTATACTTAAATAATTATAATAAACTAATTAAATAAAAAATAAAACAACAACAACAAGAAGCAAGAATTATATTAAATAATACAACAAAAGAAATATTTATTATTTCATGGAAAAAATATTTTTGCTTATGCTAAAAGTGTAACACATACAGGACATTCAAACAAGAGTGGGTGTTCTCAACAACTTTTGCTACTATTATTTCATCAATATTTAATACAAGTCGTTTTGTTTGAAATATATATATGCGTGAAGGGAAATAGAAGTCAATTGACACGGGGAAAAAAGTTCTATCATTAATAATATAAACAAAAATATGCATCCGTCGTGTAAAAGAAAAATAAAAAAGCCAAGCTTTGTCATTCCATCCTGGTATGTCCAATTCCACCTCCTCCAGTTACAATTGCATGGAGCCTAGAAATCATAATAGGTCTTAACCTTTATAGTTAGCTTACCCTTCTGCAAATTATTCCTACAATCGCAAGTTATAATGTAGCTAGCCTTAATAATCGTTAACATCCACAGTTTTTAGTCAGTGTGAACAAACTACGTGACAATTTCCAAATTCCTTTACAAACTCCAATCCTTCCTATGAAATCAGATAAATTTAACGAAATATATATATTGCATGTTACAAAAGAAAAAACGAAGAGTTCTATTAGAGTTGGAGCAAGGGACCTGCTGAGAAAATGTCGCTGCCTCAATTGCCGCAGCAGCAAGACTACTTGACTGAGAATGTCCTGATGTTCCTGATCCTGGACCGAGAATGCTTTTTGCATACGCTACTCTCAGAATCTGGCCATTCTTTTCGAGTGTTGTCCCATTTGTTGCTTCTAGAGCGTTTGTAGCATCTTCCACCTGCAAGAAAACATGGAGATATAGGTCCAATTAAACATTTTTAATCAACAATAGCATGCAATGCTTTTTTGTTTGCTGTTTCAAAATTGGAAGCCTAAAAACAGAGGAAAAACTAACTAGCTTTCTATTTTTTATTATTATTTTTTTTTAAACCAGGGAACTTTTTAAAAAAAAAAGACAGAGGTCAAATGTCTTGTAGACTGACGTCCTCCAAAAATTTATTAGGGAGCCTCACTTGTGGCGGAGGAAAGCCGTAGTAACAAAAGATTAATACAATAAGAATGGTTCCTATAACAAATAAGACTTAAGACTTTCAATATATGAATTAATACAATTAAACATCAAAGTTCCTAAGCCAAATGTTTAGTATCTTGGAGCAAGACAGCCCCACTCTCTGCTGAGATCTTGGAAGAAAAGGTCAACAAAACCTTTGGTTTTATAAACCCACGAGCAACTCAGAATTTGACCTTCTCCCACAAGTCCTCTACTTTGTTTTCTATGTTTTCAAATATCCTACCTACCTCCTCATAGCTTGCAAGACAGCAACTGTCTGCAATTTTGAGGAATACACCACTGGATGCCAAACTCTCTCAGCAATCGACCCCATAGGGACAGACTAAACGAGCAATCCAAGAATAAATGGGAAAGAGTTTCCCCATTGTTCTTGCAACATACACATCATCCCGGTGACAAAGACTTGTAGGCCTTCTCTTTTGCAAAATCTCATGAACATTCACTTTTCCACTGCTACCAGCCAGCAAAATACCTTGACTTTGGAGGGATCACAACTTTTCCTCACCATTTTAGCTCATCCTTCCTCTGCCAATGGTTGATTTGATACAAGTTCTAGGAAGGCAGACTTCAAGAAAATGTCCCGCTGGATCCTGGGGTCCATCCTTTTGAGTCCTTTAACATTCCAAATTTGACACCTCCTTGTCTCTCAAATCCTTCGAAAATGGAGATTCCACCCACAATTAGAAGCCGACAAGCCTTCAGCCTCGACCACCACCTCACAAATTTCTGAACATCCTTCCTCATACCTGACCATTACAAATCTCTTGCAAGTCATTGAAATGTTTTGAAAACCCCCAATGTTGCTGCTATGGTATTCTTGGAGTAGCAGTGGGATAAATGGTGAAGAAGAGGGAATAACCAAACGACCCCTAAACTTTAAGCACCCGTGCACCATCGAGTACCCTCCACTGTCACGGCCCAAACTAAGCTCTTGAATCACTTTAGACGGGGTTGGGTCGGCTGCCACATGAGCTTGCAAGTTCGGAATAGAAAGGAGTGTTGGAGTGGATATGGCTGCCAAGGGCATCAGCTGCTTTATTTTCAAGGCCAGGTCGGTACACAATGTAAAAATCGTAGCCCAATAACTTGGTGAGCCATTTTTGATGTTCTGAAGCCACCAACCTCTACTCCAATAAGTACTTGAGGCTGTGTTCGTCGATACAAACCAAGAACTTGCGTCCTAGCAAATAAGGGCGCCAATTTTGTATACCCAATACTATGGCCAATAATTCTCGTTCGTAGACTGACTTGGTATGGGCGCGAGGGATAGAACTTGGCTGTAGAAAGCAATAGGTGTTTTTACATTAACAGCCCCTAACCCATGGCCTGATGCATCAGCTTCTAGGACAAATGGAATAGAAAAATCTAGCTCGGCCAAAACTAGTACTGAACACATAGCCTCCTTAAGGCGTAGGAAAGTTTCTTAAGCTTCAGCTATCCACCCAAAAACATCCTTCTTCAACTGGTCAGTTAGTGGGCAAGCAATGTGGCCATATCATTTAACAAACTTTTGGTAGTACCCTGTTAGTCCCAAAAACCCATGCAAGTCTCGTAGAGTCTTAGGAACTGGCCAATTGGTCATTGCTGGGAGCTTATTTGGGTCAGCCGACACACCCTCCGCAAAAATAATATGACCCAAATACTCAAGACGACTTTAAGCGAACAAACACTTCTCTCTGATAGCGTAGAGTTGGTGTTTGTGTAATCGATCAAGGACCAACCCCAAATGGTTCGCATGATCTTGTAAGGTGGAGCTATACACCAAGATACCATCAAAAAAGGCCAAGTTAAACTTGCGTAAATAGTCTCAGAATACCCCATTCATGAGTGCCTGAAAAGTTGCAGGGCATGACCAAAAATTCACAGTGTTCATGGATTTGAAAGTCTTCTCTACATCCTTAGCACAAACTCGAATTTGGTGATAGGCCAACTTGAGATCGAGCTACGAAAATATAGTAGCTCCATGCAACTCATCCAATAGCTCATCCATCACTGGAATTGGGAACTTATCAGCCCCTGTTGCCCAATTTAGTGCTCTATAGTCAACACAAATGCGCCAACTCCCACTTTTTTCTTAACCAAAAGCACTGGACTCGAAAATGGACTACACTCCGTTGCTGTCAGCCGCTCAATCTCATCATTATGTGCTTGTGCGTAACAATAAGGCGTCACACTTATTAGACCAACCCCTTCTTGTAAGCAAATCGCATGCTCCCTTGCCCGTTTTGGAGGAAATCCTTGTCGCATATGAAACACGAAATCATAGTTCTACAGAATATTCTCAACTGACAGTGGCACAGGCGTGGTGCTCGGTCCTGCTTCTACTGAGACTACCCCAAATTCGACCCAAAATCCCTCCCCTTCCTGTTTAACAGTGTGAATCATAGCCTTGAGCGAGACTTGTGACTTGTAAAGGCTAGGATCCCCTTGTAAAGTCACCCCCGAACCACCCATTTCAAACTTCATCACCATTGTCTGTCGATTAACCTGCATGTTCCCAAGAGTTTCTAGCCATTTAATCCCCAAAATAACATCGGCTCCTCCCAACTCCAATGGTAAGAAATCAGTGACCACTCTAAGTGTGCCCAAATCGAGCTCAACTGCGCTACAAATCTCCTCTGCGCGCACCTTGCCTCCAGTCCCCAACAAAACCCCATAGCAAGAGGTTGGGAGAATTGGTGTATTGGTAGCAAAAACTATGTCCATAGAGATGAGGATATGTGTTGCCCCACTGTCGATAAGTACCGAGACCGGTTGCTGCCCAATCTTGCCAGCCAATTTCAATGTATTTGTCGAAGTAATACCCACCATGGAATTGAGAGATAAGGTGGCCAATGTCTCCTTAGTTGAGCTATCATCCAAGGATTCTGGCGCAAGTGGTGGAGACTTCATTTGAGGACTACTATCTTCTTCATCCATTATCAACATCACTTGTAATTGTTTCCGGTCACATTCATGTCCCCTATTCCATTTCCTTTCACACTTGAAAAATACTCCCCTAGCTTTGCGGTCCTGGTACTCATCTTCAGACAGGCGCTTCACCGGAGGAGCCTTGGAAACCACGGTCGTGTTCGTCGCCGATTGAGGTGGAATCGCTGATGCGATGAAAAGAAGTTGTGGGTCAATGAGAAGTTGTGTGGAAGATGGCTTGCTGGACCACGAAGAGGGACGGGAGGGAACAATCAGGTTCAACAAGGTCTTTGAAGTTGTTGTTCATTTGGTTTGGGTCGAGCCTCCCCACATCTAATGGCCTTCTTCAATTCTCTGGGCCATGTCCATTACTTGGGCCAACTCGATGGGCTTCAAAATATGAATGGCTCCTTTTATCTCTTCTTTCAAACCCTTGACAAAATTGCCCTCAAGGATATGCTCGGGTACATCTGGCACCCGAGACGCCAATGCCTCCCAGCTGATCCGGTAGTCCTTCACGATGGTCTCTTGCCGGACCAACAAGAATTCCTCAGATAATGAACCAATCGGTTGAGCACGGAACCAAGAGAGTGGCCGACTTCTGAGGGTTGCCCATGAAGTTATTGGACGGCGATGGTTCTCCCATTGGAACCAAGTGAGCGCGTCACCTTCGAGACCAATGATTGTTGTTTATAACATGTGGGCTTCAATCATATGGGAGAGCAGAAAGTAATGTTCAACTCTGTAGATCCATCCCTCCCGGTTGTTGCCAGAAAACAGAGGGAGCTCCATACGAGGACGGTAGTCACGGCCAAACCATGGGCCTAATAACGAAGAATCTGACTGAGAAGATGGAGGAAGTGGAGCGAACCTGTGTTCTTGCGACGTAGGTGGTCGATTTCTCAGTGCGGCATCGTCATCAAGAGCACGACAAGATTGATCGGCAGTAATGGCTAAAGAGTCACCAGTTTCTTTACGATTGGGTTATTTCAATTGAGCTGCTATCAGCTCTACAGCCTTCTCCACCGCTGGCATCCGAGAGATTCCTTCCTACAATAATGAGATGTCGAACTTCATTGCAGCTAATTCTTCTTGTACTCCCTGTTGCATCTCAAAAAATCGCCCTTCCCATGAATCAACCACTGCCTCAAGTTTCTTAGCCATGGAGGATCGTTTGTCTCTAATACCAATTGATAAGGTAAACCTGCCAAATTGATATTGTAGAACCAGAGAAATAGAGCAATAATAAAAACAATGGGAGCAATTCATTGAAATTCATTGAACTAACAGGATTTCGAGAGCTTGTGTCTCTCCAAAATACAATTTACTCAACATTCCACACCCCACCACTCTCACTAGACTCCAATATTAATATCTCATGGATGTCCATCACATATTTCCTGTACCCCCAACACAAATTACCCCAACCCATATAACTAACTCCCTCACTCTTTGCATTCCTGCTGATTCCTTATTTCCAACTAATGTCTGGGCAGCCACCTCACCATTCTTCTTCTTACGAGCATACACATAGGACAAAAGAGGCCTATCAACCTACTTGCACATTTAGCCACAACTGGCTCCCAGAGTGCTTACTTCTTAGAATTTCCACCTAAGGGTAAGCCCAAATATTTCAAAGGCCATTGACCCTCTTCTCAACCAAGAGCGCGAGCCAAAGATTCAACTGAATCCACATCCATATTCAAACCTAGTAACCAACTTTTGTGCAAGTTTATTTTCATCCCAGACAGAGCGCAAAACACCTTTAAAATATCCAGCAAATTTTGAATTGAATTCTCGTCTTTCACAAAGAAAACCGTATCATCTGCAAATTGGAGATGACTTACTATGACCTTCTCCTTCCCAATGAGAAATCCATTGAGAAGAAACGACTCAACGACTATCTACCATTCTTCCTAATACATCCACCACAACAGTGAACAAGAAGGGGATAAAGGATCTCCCTGCCTTAGGCCCCTGGTTCCATAAAACTTCTCTAAGTCTCCCATATATAAAGACAGTAGGAAACAGAGGACAAACAACCCCTCATCCAACTCCTCCATTTTTGTCTGAATCTCTTTTTTGCTAATACCAACTCTAGCACTTGTATACAACAAAATGTACTTGTATACGACAAATGTACTCTTTTAAACCATAAAACTTGAGCACTTGTATACGACAAAATGTGCCTAGAAAATATTTCTTAATGTCAAAACCAAGATCACTGTTAAATATGACCGCAAAAAATAACTTTGTAAATGGTGTTATATACAACAAATACTAATCTTAAGATAAAAAGTACTTTCTAAAGAGATCACAAGAGAATTGTACGTGTCATCTGTTTCCCTTTTTTGCTAATACCAACTCTAGCACTTGTATACAACAAAATGTACTTGTATACGACAAATGTACTCTTTTAAACCATAAAACTTGAGCACTTGTATACGACAAAATGTGCCTAGAAAACATTTCTAAATGTCAAAACCAAGATCACTGTTAAATATGACCGCAAAAAATAACTTTGTAAATGGTGTTATATACAACAAATACTAATCTTAAGATAAAAAGTACTTTTTAAAGAAATCACAAGAGAATTGTACGTAGTTATCATGACATAAATTCAAAAGCTAGACATTAGCATGTTCAATTTTTCTTTTACAAAAACATTTTTATAGCACAACATTGACATTAATATAATAGAACATAAAAAAGCACCGTACTAAGCACAACAATATTAGATACTGCATTTGAGCTTAGGGCAGATAAAAAGGCTGTAATATTGATACTAATATTAGGTTCAATCGCACTAATTTTGCCACCACCAAAGTCGCTACTGTCTCCTACTCCACCACCACCACCACCAAAGCTACCACCACCACCTCCACCAAATCCTCCACCACCACCAAAACCTCCCCCAATTCCTCCACCACCTTTTCCTTTCCCTATTTCTCATCCAAATCCAATGCCACCCCCTCCACCAAACCTACCGACAGTGGCGCCACCAATCTTGAACCACTGCTGCCTCTGCCATTTCCTCCACCAAATCTGCCTCCAATTCCTCAACCACCGCCATTTTCACCCACCCCTTTGCCAATTCCTCAGATAATTAATAAAAAAATATTAAAAACTTTTTTCAATTTTAAGTTCGGTTTAAATTTTAATTATTTTGAAACATTAAAGTAGTAGAAACAATAATTAATGTTTTAAAATAATACCCTAGATTCTACACATCAAATTCATGGCAACATAGACAAAAACTAAATAAATAAGAGGTTGCAAAATCTAGAAATAATATTCAAATTGCATACCGAATGAAAGTGTACAAATGCAAACCCCCTTGAAACATGAGTAAATTTGTCTCTAACAAGGCGAAGGTCCTGCAAAAAATCATTAAAGCCTCTCTTTTTACATGCTAAAATAATTTTATCAAAAAAAAACTCAGTAAAAGTAAAGACAAATATAGGAAAAGTAATTCAGAATTCAGAAACCTTAATTGGAGCATGCTTGGAAAATTCATAACGAAGCATTTCCTCATCGGCATTTTCATCCAGTCCACGAACAACCAATACATGAGTAGGACCTAAGTATAAAAATATTTAATTACATACCCACATATTATATTTAATTCCAAACTTAAGAACGCTGAACTTAGTAAAACAAACCAACCAGCTTCTAATCCTTTTTTTCCCAAAGGTGTTGGATTTGACTGAGAAACATCTGCTGGGGGGGAATCTTCAGATCGTGCTTCATTACACTATAAAGAATAGAGATCGCTTTTATATATATATATATATGTACATATATGAGAGAAATTATACTAAAAGTAAAAGAAAGAGTTCACTTCTTTTAAATAAGAGAGAAATGTAAAAGAAAGAGCTTCAACTAGTACAACAAGCTTCAACTAGTACAACAAAGGACCGGCATGGAATTACCATTTAGTTAAAGCAATCCTTAAATAAAAGTGAGAATAACTCAGAACAACTCTCATTTCTAATTCTAAATTTCATATTTTCAAATACTATGTTGTGTGTGTTCTTTGGGGGTTGCAATTATCATGAAGCTGGAAGCAGACACAAAATTATAGGACACGGTCACACAGTAGAATCATCATTTCCACGCATAGAACAAGCCATTCTCATCAGTTTACATTCATTTTAGATCCAACATTTTGCCATGTAAGAACTTAGCAATGAGCCAAATTAAAAAAAAATAAATGAAGCCCCAGGACATTGGTGGTGGCAAGGGTTCCTTGAGTAAGGTCTGACTTAGGAAGACCTCTCAGGTTCAAACCCCAGCCACTACACTAAGGCCCTGTTGTCTCCTGGGACACTGTAGAATCATCATTTCCACACATAGAACAAGCCATTCACATCAGTTTACACATTTTAGATCCAACATTCTGCCATGTAAAAACTTAGCAATGAGCCAAATTAAAACAAAAACAAATGCAGCCCCTAGGGCATTGGTGTAGTGGCAAGGGTTCCTTGAGTAAGGTCTGACTTAGGCAGACCTCTCAAGTTCGAACCCCAGCCACTACACTAAAGACCATGTTGTCTCCTAGGACTTGGCTGTGGACTGTTTGGTATGCAAGAATCTAGAGACAGGAATAGGCATGTAAACACTTTCCTATGGTTGGTACTAGGTTTGAATTTTTTTTTCATACCTAAAAAAGTGAACTACAAGGAATTTAACTCTTCTTTTCTCTTGGTTCAAGTGAAATCCACCGGTATAGGTAGTTTTCAAATGCCTAGGAATGTGAAACACTCAAAAAAAAAAAAAAAAAAAACCAATAACTTATAGGTTAAATAACTGTACTTTATTTTTGAAGCTTATAAATAAATACAAATATATATTTAATTATAAAAAATAATAAGTAATGTTTGTTTATTTAAAAAAAATTGATATGTAAAGCTATTTATATCACTAGTTTAGTTTAAAGTAAGAAATATAATAATATTAAAAATAAAATAAGAGTATTGTTATATTTTTTAAATTTATATTTGACCTTAGTAATTAATAATTGTATTTGTTTAATTTTATTAAATATTAATTTCACGAGTAAAGGTGTTTACAAATCAAAATCTAAGAAAAAATTTGGTAATTGTTTAAAATGTCATTTGCTAGCTATTATAATTATATTGTTTCCTGAGACCTGGAGGAGTGAGATTAGTTGGGGTGGGGCTAAATACCCATGGGTTTCAAAAAAAAACAAATGAAGAAAGATTTCAACAATAGATAAATAACAAACCTGAAAGCAGGATGTCCTTCGTGCAAAATTAATGTAGCCACAACTAATACACATCCAATCAGACGGCACTGTGATGCTTCTATGGTTACCCACTTTTGCAGATCCTTCTTGACCAAATGCTCCACCAGCCCCTCCAGTTGGCTTACTACTGCAGCACAACATAATTGAAAATGGAAAAATTAAACATAGACCAATAGCAAGCTAAACTACATCATAACATTGCTAGAGCACTGGTTAGAAATATTTCAAAAAATTACTCACAATCCGACAATTTATATTCATCAAGATGTCTCACCGTCTGAGCTCCAAACAATTTATACCTAATATGCACTTATTGCCATCATACAATAAATAAATAACTAACTAGCAGCACTACCAACTTACTATCTCTCATTATTTAGTACTCCAAAATCTATCATTAAGTTGTTGGAAAAAATGACGAGACTTTTTATGGGAAGGAGGAGACCTAGCAGGAAAGGAACATTTGGTGGCTTGAGATATGGTATGTAAACCATTATTCCAAAGTGGATTGGGAATTGGAAATTTAGAATACAGGAACAAAGCATTCCTCATGAAATGGTTGTAGAGATTTCCTATGGAAACCCCATTATAGTGGCATAAGGTCATAAAGAGCATATTTAGGTATGATGTGAACTGGTGGGACTCCAAAAAGGGATATAGGATGACAGCTAGAAGCCCATGGAAAGGAATAGCTGCTTTGTATGATGAGTTTCTCTCATTGGTAAAATTTAAGGTTGGAAGGGGAAATAGATTCAGATTTGGGAGGATGTTTGGATTGGGAATAGGACTTTCACATTGTTGTTCCCTGATCTAGCAGCAGTCTCTTTGGGTAGAAAGAAAAGCATTGCTAATATGGCTAACACAGTTAGACACAAGATTAGGCCACACGTAATTAGAAGTTGTTGCTGACATGTAATTCCTAATTAGCTGAGTTGTATTTTTAATTAGTGGGGTAGTTATTTGGTTAAGTCCTAGTAGGAGAGAGACCTACTATATAGATAGTATTTAATCTCTCTAAATTAGTCGTCTGATTATTTGTGTATTTTGGAAGAGTAAAACTCTTGTGCAGAGATATCCAAGGTCTCGAATACTCAGAAAACTTTGTAACTCTCTCTGAATATCAATAAGATACCTTGCAAGTATTCTTTCAAGTGCTGTGATTCCTTCCAAGGTCTATCATAGGGGTCTCAAACTGTGAGATATGATAGGATTTTTCCTTCAGAAGCAATTTATATGAAAGGAAGATTACAAAATTGATGGAATTACTATAGCTGATTAAACGCTTTCCTCTTTGTGGTGTCGTGGAGGATAGGAGACTTAGGCTACCCTATAAAAGTGAGGTCTCTTCATGCAAATTAGCTTTTGGCAGTGTAGTGTCACAAGCTAGTGAGTTGAAATGGGCTAAAACTATTTGGAAAAGTATTGTCCCTTCCAAGATTAAGGTCTTTGGATGGCTTTTGGCGTTGGGGAAGTTGAGTGTGCATAAGAATGTACAACACAGACAGCCTTACCAGTCTGTATCCTGGTTGGTGTGTGAGCTGCAAGGAAAATGGGGAAACCATTAGCCATCTGTTCATACTTCATGGAATACAAGTTCACACGGAAACTATGGTCAAGATTGTTACACGAATTTGGAATTCATTGGTGTATGCCTCAGACAAGTATTCAGTTACTTGAGTGCAAACCAAAAGGGGCAAAAAAGTATCAGTAGTGGATTTTGGTCTTGCTTGCCGGTTTTTGGAAAGTTTGCCTTGAAAGAAATAGCGGATTATTTTAAGACAAGAAAGATTCAGCAGATAATCTTTAGGAAAAGATTGAACTCTGGGTAGCAACACTGGGTTTATAAAGCCAAGGAATATCATTTTTGGACTAGTAGAAATTGGGAGAGTTTTATGTATTAATTTGTGATTTTTTTTCCTTCTCTTGTCTGTAATGCGAATAGTTTTTTCTCTTTGTTTTGTTCTCTATTGTACAATTTTTGTACAGTCCTTTGTTGGTGTTATCCTCTTAGATCTCTTTTCTTTGTATTTTCTTCTCATTAATACAAAGAAGTTTCTGTTTCAAAAAAAAAACTATATTTATATAAAACCAAAAACAAACAGAGAATGATTAGGAAAAATGATATAAACCTATACTCGAAGAAAAGCTTCCTGCCATCAACAACAAGACCATCATCTCCAAGCTTCTCCATCATAGCACATGCAGCTCCCTGTGTTACACAAATGTACTTTTCTTTTGAACTCTCACAAAAACCAAAGAGAAGTAGAAAGAAAAAAAAATACAGATCCATAAAAATAGAGTACCATAGAAGGGAAATCAATGAAAGCAAATCCTCGTGATATGCCAGAATTTCGCTCCTTTATAACTCGAACATGACGAAGAGGACCCCATTCAGCCTGATGAAGAAATCTAATTCTTAGAAGGCATTAAAGATAAAGTAATAATTTTCAGATAAATGCGTTGAACATTACAAGGATCTGATAAAGATCTTCTTCAGTTGTTTTCTGTGAGAGACCCTTCACAACAACAGTAGCTGATGGTGCCTACAAAAGATCAACATCATTCAAGATTTATAGGTTGTGACGTAGCCAATGAGATAATATTTAAAAAAAATGCATAAAAGATACCACAGAGTAGTGATCTCGCTGGCGCTTCTCTTCGCGCTCACGTCTTCTCTCAAACCTTTCATGTCTAGCATCATCAAAGCTGTCCTCTCGATGACTTCGACCATGGCTACGACCTCGAGGAGATCTTGATCTAGTATGGTCATCACGTCCACGAGACCGAGACCGTTCATGCCTTCTATACGGACTGTGACCTCTTTCCCTATCATGCCTTCTGTAAGGACTTTGATCTCTTTCTCGATCACGAGATTCACGCCTCCTGCAATTACCATCTTTCCTACCACCTCTATCATAATCAGAATCATAACTATTCCGACCATAGTCATAGTCTCTTTCACGACTATCCTCCCTACTGCTCTGATGAGAAGCACGAGACCTATGATCATAATCATCATGTGTATACTCATCCTGTTCACGTCCCCCTAGCCTAGTAGATTTGTCAAATCCATGATCACGATAGTTTTCAATATTTCGATAGCCATCTCGAAATTTGTCAAATTCCTTAAAAGTATCAAGCTCAGGCTCATGAAAAGTATCCATCTCATGATATGGGTCAATGTAAGGTTTCTCATGTCGCCTTGATTCCCTATCAATCGGGAATTCTTCTTCGTAATTTCTCCTTCTTGATTGTGGCCAAATACCAACATGAGGATGAGGTGGGGGTGGGGTTGGGTAATTATCCCTATCAATAATGTCACGATGAAAGGCATTTCTCGGATATACGTTATCCCTTGAATATCTTTCATCTAAAATCCTTCTCTCATCATATGACCCACCAATCCTGCAAAAAAAAACAAAAAACGAAAAACATAAAATTGGAACAAGAAAGAAAACATAAAAGATGTGACAACATAAAAAATATATATATATGACAATAGCAAAGCAAGAACCAGAAAACGCCAAAGAAATTTATTTTGTGGCCATTAATAAACCATTTTACCGTCGAGCAGATGCAAAGCAACAGTAAGCACTCACCGAAAGTTTGGCTCGTGAACTGCTCCATACCCCTCCAGAGCCTGTGGATTGAAGAGAATAAGCTATGTCAGCAACAAATCAATGACCATATGAGGGGTTAGGCAAATCCAATCCACATCCTCAGTGCCCATGGGTTTCTCATTTATCTTAAGGATGAGATGCCAGAAAAAAATGGACAATCTCAAGGTCCTAAAAATTTCTTGTACTATCATCCGATATAGGTGATTATTAAGGAGGAAACCACAATTACGCTGTTATTATCCCATCCTTGCTGAAGACCATAGCGACCCGGATCCATTTCTCGCTAGTCAGAACAGCCCTGCAAAGCTTGTTGGTGATCTTTCAGGAGATGAAACGTTGGTAAACCTTTTCCTTTTTCTTTTCCTGTATAATATGGACAAACACAGACAGAGTTATGGCAATGATGAACCAATAACCAATAATTCCCATGATTTGACTGACCCCATTTGGCTTCCTTTCCATATTCATTGCAAAACCCTTTCCAGAAATTCCAAAACATCCCATAGATTTCATCGAGTATAACCACACAAAATCAAATACGCGATTTCTGACAGTAAACAATAACTAAACCCCACCATAAGAATCTATCTATACACAACCTCCAACAAACCAACACATAATCTTCAACAAATCTTTATATAGTACAGAACCATCTGTAACAATCTTTCCCCCTAAAACCTAAATTATCAAACTCATATGAAATATAACAAGTTACCATTTCACGAAATTCAATCTATAGGAAAAACAAATCAGAAACGAAAAACAAAACATACCCAAAGAGATATTGAAATCAATCAGCGGTGAAACAGCCTCTTCGTTCTTCACTTGTTTTCTTCTTTCTTAGGGCTTTTCTTAGCCCCGGTCCACACTTGTTTACGTTTCCTTCTTTATTTAGGGCGAAGAACTCCTAACGACTTTTGTATCTACATCTGATTTAAATTTAATAAGAATGATTTTATTTTGTTTAGTTAAAATAAGGCTTATATTATATTATATTTTAGTAGATATTTTATTTATAAAATTTATTAATTATTTTTATTAAATTTATATAATTATTATATAAATAAATAATATTATATATAAAAGAATTCCATAAACATGTTAAAAAAAATTAAACCAAAACATTATTTATAATTTTTTTTTAATATGATAACTTTTTACATCACAAATTATCTTATTTAAGGTACAAAATATAAATAATATTATTTAAATTACACATTAATAATTAGAGAATAATCTTGTTTATTCTTTATTCTTGATTGATAGAAGATAAATATTATTTTAATTTCTTATATAGTTATACAGTCATATTATTTATATACACACGACACTTATTTATTTATATTATTTATTGTTATTCAATATGAATATATATTAGGAATTTTTTTAATTATACCTAAATATATACGATAATTACAAAATTAATGCAAAAATAGATAAAGCTAATTTTTCTTTCTAATTATACGGTTTCCTCAACAACAAAAAAGTCAACAGCCTCCATTAATGACTCCAGCCATTTTAGAAAAAAGAATAAGGAAAATTGGCAACTTTGGCTCATGGAACTCTTGTAGCAGTCATTGTTAGAGAAAATGTGATATTCAATCTCCAACAAATAATGACTTCAATGATTTCAAAGAAAAAAATAATGAAAATTAGCAACTTTAGCTCATGGAACTCCTGTGGCAGCCATTGTTAGGGCAAATATGAGCTTCAATCTCCATAAACAAACGCTCCATCATATCCAAAACACCATATCAACCAAGTTTAAAATTAAAATTCAAAAACTAGGCAATATTGTTAGATTCTATGGTTGAAAGCTCTTTGAATTTTGACTTCAAAATCATACTCAACAATTAAAATCTCTGCAACTTTCAAGTAAGTTTTAATTTTAAAATTCAATTCACTTATAAATATGATTTAATCGACTAAATTAAATGAATAGCATATAATGTATTCCAAAATAGTTGTAAAGTGGAATAGAATTCTGCTACCCACAATTGAAATTTTGTTTCTAAAAAAGAAAAAGAAACAAAACTAATTTATTGAGTTAGCTGAATCTAAATGAGTTGCTTTAAATCCTTAGATTGTTGCAATAATATTCATAAAATAAACAATTGGAAGAAGGTGTAAGAACAAACATTTGCCAAGTTATTGGGATTTAAGGGGGAGTTCTTCAAAAGAGTTAAATATAATTTTATACTTTGTTTAGATCAATTGGCAGCTTAATTTTCTCTATTATTACTTTTGCTGCTTTATTTTTGCGTTTGGTGTTTCAAAGGTTGCTCTAAATAGGTTGTTGTATATGTTGCTTATGGGTTGCTTATGTTACTTATAATGATTTGGGTTGCTGAATAGGTTGATTCCTGGGTTTTGTATATTTCTTGAAATGATGTAAATCTGAATTCGGGGTTGCTGATTGGTAATAAAGGTTGCTGACGAGCCTGGTTAAGAGTTTCTCTATTTTATGTATATATTTTTTTTTTTGATTTGATTGAATCTGAATGGGTTGTTGTAAATGCTTATATTGCTACAAACAAGCAAGTGACAATCAATTGGATAACAATGGATTGTCAATTTCTTGAAATGATGTAAATATGAATTTTTGGGTTGCTGATTAGATTGCTAACTAGTTCATTAAGAGGTAATAAAGGTTGCTGACGAGCCTGGTTAAGAATTTCTCTATTTTTTGTATTTTTTTTTTATTGATTTGGTTGAATCTGAATGGTTTTTGTAAATGCTTAGGTTGCTGCAAACAAGCAATTGAGAGTCAGTTGAATAACAATGGATTGTCAATTTCTTGAAATGATGTAAATCTGAATTTCTGGGTTGCTGATTAGGTTGCTGACTAGTTCCTTAAGAGGTAATAAAGATTGTTGACGAGCCTGGTTAAGAGTTTCTATATTTTTTGTATATTTTTTTTATTGATTTAGTTGAATCTGAATGGGTTGTTGTAAATGCTTAGGTTGCTGCAAACATATTCATAAAACAAGCAATTGGAAGAAGGTGTGAGAACAAGCAATTGTCAATATCTTGGGATTTAAAGAGGAGCGATTGCAAGGAGGTAAATGTGATTTTATATTTTGCTTAGAACAATTGGTAGCTTAATTAGGTGTAGCTTGAAAGGAGCCTGGTTTGTAGATTGATAATATGTTTCTTTATGTGTTGTTTATGGGCTTTATAAAGTTGCTTAAGAGTACAATAGTTACTTAAAAATATTGTTTTATATGTTGTTTTTGGGAATGATAAGTTGCAAGTTGCTGAATAGGTTGCTTAAGAATTGATTAAAGTAGTTGTAATGCTTGCTGTATATGTTGTTTGTAATGACTGGTAGTTGCTGGTTCCAATTGTTTAAGAGTTGCTTAAGTTGGTGGAACAGTTGTTGTATATGTTGCTTATAATGATTGGTACTTACTAAATAGGTTGCTTAAGTAGATGTAAATGTTGTTGTATATGTTGTTTATAATGACTGGTAGTTGCTCAGTCAGTTGCTTAATAATTGCTTAAAAGTTGTAACAGTTGATGTATATGCTGCATATAATGATTGGTAGTTGCTAAACAAATTGCTTGTAACGATTTTGTATATGTTGGTTATAAATATTGGAAGTTGCCAAATAGGTTACACAAGATTTGATTTATTTGTTGCTTAAGATGCTTGTGAGTTGGTTTAAATTTGGTTATAATAATGATTGTGAGCTGTTGAATAAATTGATTAAGGTTTAACATGATACTTAAATATTAGGGTTTAACATCATTATATGTTGCTTTACAAGTTGCTTGAAGGGTTAGATTTTTTTTATGGTTAAATAATGAAATTACTTTAATTGTTTTTATAATATTATATATGTTTCAACATGTTTCAAATGGATCAACTTCCTTGTGCTCGTGGAATTGCTGTTTTTAAAGAAATGAATCAAGATCATTATCAATATTGTTCTCCATATTACACCAAGGAAGCCATGGTTGCAACTTACAAAGAAATTATATACCCACTTGGCAACGAAGACACTTGGAAAGTAGATCGGATCCTTATCAGCTGAGTTCCCCACTCCTTTATCAGTCACGGAGACTTGAACATAAACGCGATTGAGAAGTGTCAAGAAACTCAAGGTCACAAATGGATTTCTGAAGACCATCACATCCTGATCACCTCTTTGATGAGACATAAGTCAAGATTAATTAGTCTTGATTTTGATACATACATTACATGCACTAAATGACTCGACATAACATTTACATGGAGCCACAAATGGAAACCATATAGACAATTAAGAGAAAAAAATGTCAAACCCCATATAATGACTAAACATACAATTTTACCATAATGATTTCATTCTTTTGGCCAGTAGTATAAATTGATGTCCCTACTAAAATTGGGATATGCAAATTCACTAGTCGCTACCCCTTAAAACAGACATTCAAAGTTTCCAATAAAAAATAAAATAAAGATGACTGGGAAAGAAAACATTATGATACAAAACTGAGCCACAGTGCAATTGAAAGTATTACATCAAGGAAGAAGCATAAAAGAAGCTAAGTTAAACAGCTACGAGTACAAGAAGGGCAACAAAATTACTTCTCTTAGAAAAGTGTGGCTGCAAGTTCTGAAACCTCTGCTTTAACCTAGTCATATTCTGACTTTCGTTTTTCCAGTTCCTTTGGGCTCAGTTCTCCCTTGGCAGGCTTGGTCATTACCAAAACACAGCAAGTTGGCCTCTTTGTGGCCCCTGCATTTGCTAGATCCTGAAGAAACACCATTGATCAGAGACAAAGATACATAATGTGGACTGTGGAAATTAGAAGAACAGAGAGGTTTCACATCCTAGAGAGAGTCTAACAAAGACAACAATCATCTGGGCAAGCTAATGTACTATCTATATATCATAATTAGAACAAAGTCATAACATACTCTAAAAAACCACTCAAAGAAAGGAAGAAAAACCCAAAATGTCAAACTCGAATATGAAAATGAAAAAAATAATGTATTATTCATAAACTTACTTCTTTTGAGGGAACGTAAACATAGGGAATTTCAATTTCTTCGCACAAAATTGGAACATGAGTGATGACATCAATAGGAGAAATGTTCCCAACTATAACACATACTCTGCATCAATAAGGGAATAAAAAAAAGAGAAGAAGAAAATCATCAAAAACTTTCATAAATGATATAACATTGTATTAAGCAACCTTCTGAACAAAGGCAATCACAACAGTATTTATTACACATTAGTTAATCATATATATAAATATGCCTATATAACTACAAGATGGATAGCTTTGCAAGAAGTTGTTCTCCCTGTACGCTAGTTTGACAAACAAATCAACCATTATTTTTCATTAGACAAATCAACTAGGATCTTAACCAGCTAAAGTAGTTCAAAGAAATAGGCGGAGGACGTCGACGTTGCGGAGGTGAGCGGCGGTGGCTAGGACACGGAGGACGTCAACATTGTGGAGCTGAGTGGCGGTCGTCCAAACGAGTGTTAAGGGTCAGGGAAGGGTAATTTATTCCTTTAATGTGATTTGCACAACATTTTTTTTTTATTAAAAGTTAGTATATGATTATAGTGGAAGTCGTACAAAATTTATAAAAATGAAAAGAATGAAAAAATAACGTAAAAATAGAAAATAAATGATAAAAAACAGTATGTTGGGTAATTTCTCATATATATATTTATATAAACTAGATCAATTAAAAAAAACATGTTTTCTTTTTAAATATAATTAATAATTTTTAATAAAAAATAAGATTATGTATTATATATTATTAAAATAATATTTTATAATATTTAAATTTATATTAATATAATTATTAGACATTTAGTCTTGTATTAAAGATTTTTATAATTATAATATTTTATAATATTTGAATTCATATTAATATATTTAATAAAAAATTAGAATTATATATCATTATCATAAAAATATTTTAATTTATATTAATATAATTATTAAAAATCTAATCTTGTATTATATATTATTGTTGACCCAGATTTTGGTCAACTGACACGGAGTCAAAAATGCTTGATGTGGACAAATATGTTGAAATGAAGATAATGATAAAAACAGTAAAGCACACAAGAATTTATAGTGGTTCGGCCCCAGAATCTGGTAATAACCTACGTCCACTTGAACTATTATTGATATAATATTTCAAAGGAGTGATCAAAGAACTAGGGTTCAATGAGTTTCACCAACCTCTGAAGAACAAAACAATATATCGAATGTGATAGCTCTAATTCGCTTGTAAATCCTTAAATCTCTAGTAATTAGAAGGCCAAAAGTGTCTCAAAAAAGAGGCCATTCCTTGAGCTATTTTTCTCTATTTATAGGCTCAAGGAAGATTACACTAATTTGTTACAGATATTCTTTCCTAAATAATCGGATACTCAGGAAATCATGGGAGATAATTTCGGATATGATCATAACTGCATAAGATTTTCTCCAAATATAACAAGTATACGACCAAGCTGGTCTTATATAATGGTTGAGCGTTGTGCCACGGAAATCTTTCTGGTCGATGATTGAACAAGACTTTCGCCAGGTGTCAGCCACGTGTACCAAATGTCTGTCATGTCATCCATGCCTGTTTTTGGATAACAATTATTATAATAATAATATTTTATAACATTTAAATTTGAATTTGAATTTATATTAATATAATTAATAAATATCTATTTTTAATTAGTTTTAAAGGTATATTTCGTTAAATATTTAGAATATTGCATTAAAGTTAACAAAAAATCGTGAAAACCAATAATCTCTATTATCTACACATTTTTTATATAAAGATAAAGAGATATAAAAAAAAATATTGAGAGAGAGAGAGAAAAATTTAACATATTTTTTATCATTTTAATTCCAAAAATGTCTTGACTCATCTTAATTTCAAAAATACTATTGTTCTTACTATTTTTTACAAACAATATAACATTATATTACTTATTTCTCTCTCTTTTTTCTCACTTCTCCATAATTTAAAAATAAAGTTCATGTTACATCACTGGTCATTTGGGCTCAAGAGTGTTATCATCGTGACCTACTCTTCAAGGTGATCATTTTGATGTGAGTCACATGTTCTCTCGTCGTCACCGAAATCAAAAGCAACCATTTGGTTACTTATGATACCAATTAGATACTGATCAGTTACTCTTCTGCAAAAAACTTTATTTTTTGTTAATTAATTCTAAAGTTATTTTTGGAATTTGGTTGATAGTTTCTGTAATGCTTTGCTAAGCCAGAGTCGTTACCCTATATGTTTAATGTTGTGCTTAACTCGTTAAGCGAGTTGTTTAGGGAAGAAGATGAACACATTTGTAGAGGTCACATACTCAATGCTCTATTGGATCGTTTCTATGATATCTACACAAACACTACATCGACAAAGGTGATATGAGAAACTCTTAACAAGAAGTACAAAACCGAAAGAGAAGGTACCAAGAAATTCCTCATAACTCAATACATGAAATTTAAATTATTTGATGATAAACTCTTACTCCCCCAAGTACATGAGCTTCAAGTTATTGTGAATAAGTTCTTAACACTTAAGATAATATTGTTGGAGCCCTTCATTGTGGGAGATATTATGGCTAAGTTACCTCCATCTTGGAGAAGTTATAAAAAGAAGATCCTCCATAAGAATGAAGAGATATATTTGGAAGAGATCTTGAAGCACCTAAGGATTGAAGATGAGTCTCATCTAGAGGCAAGTGTATGGCAGAGTCCAATGTTGGGACATCCAAGGCTAATGCCATAGAGAAAACCTCTCAATCCAAAGGGAAGACTTTCAAGAAGCCCCAATCAAAGAAGGATACTTACCTAGCCCCTAAGAAGAATGAAGGGAAATCCAAGGGTGTGAGAGGTCTTTGTTTTGTTTGTGGCAAGAGTGGCCACATGGCTAGGGAGTGCAAGTATCAAAAGCCCACAACCATGGATCCAAGGTCAACACAACCGAAGAAGAGTTGGTTGCTACCTTGAGTGAGGTGAATTCCATCCAAGGGAAAGTGCAAGGATGGTGGTATGACACTTGTGCTACCATTCATGTAACTTATGATAGAGAGGTCTTCAAAACTTTTGAAGAATCAAGAGATGGGAATGAGATCCAAATGGGAAATGAGCATAGATCCAAGGTGTTGGGCAAGGAGAATTTTGATCTTTGCTTCACATCTGAAAAGAAGGTTTTATTGACCAATGCGTTGTATGTTCTAGATATAAGTAGGAATCTTGTGAGTGGGCATTTGTTGAGTAAACCGGGCATCAAAGCGGTGTTTGAGTCTGGCAAGCTAATTCTATCCAAGGGCAACTACTACATGTGGGGAAATGATATGTTTGTGATGGAATGATAAAGTTGTGTACCAAAGACAATTGTGTTTGATAATAATGCATGCTCATCTTCCTCTTATATGCTTGACTTTAATTCTATTATTTTGTGGCATAATAAACTTTCTCATATAGGCTATAGTACAATTAAAAGAGTTATCAAATGTGGTTTAATTGTATGCAGTGATGTTGAGCATGATAAATGTGAATTATGTGTTAAATATAAGATGGTAAAGAAATATTTTCCAAGTGTTGAAAGGAAAACTAACTTGTTAGATTTGAGAGATAGTGATTTATGTGAACTGAATGGAATAATTACTAGAGGTGGACATATGTATTTTATTACCTTTATTGATGATTGTTCTAGATTCACATAATCATTTAGCATGTTTAAAATCTATAAAGTCGAAGTTGAAAATCAATAGGAAAAGAAATTTTAAATGATTTGAAATGATAGGGGTGGTGAATACTTTTTCAATGAATTCAATGTGTTTTGTAAGAAGCATGGTATAATACATGAATGTACAACCCCTTATACACCCCAACAAAATGGTATAGCAGAAAAAAAGAATAAAATGTATGTTGAAATGATCAATGTTATGTTATTACATGCAAATTTGAGTTTTGCGTTATGGGGAGAAGTCTTGCTTACCGCTTGTCATATTCTAAACCGAATTCCTCTAAAGAATAATCAAATTTTACCATATGAGATATGGAAAGGAAAGAGGCCCAACTTAGGGTATCTCAAAGTATGGAGGTGTCTTGCTTATTGCAAGAGCACAAAGCCTAAAAAGACCAAGTTGGGTCCAACAGCCATCAAATATGTATTTGTAGGATTTGCCTCAAATAGCAAGGCCTATAGGCTATTTGACTTTGAGTCTAATTTGATAATTGAATCAAGAGAAGTTGAGTTCTTTGAGAATTTGTTGTATAGCGACAATAAGCCTCAAGAACCGATCTCATTATAAGGAACTCAAGAGGAGTTACCTTCAAGGGTTGTAAAGCAACTGATATTGCCTAGAAGAAGCCAAATGTTTCATTTTGTAGATTACAAAATAAAACCTCTTAAGTGGAGAGTCTTTACCTAGTACAGGGAAACCAAAAGGGAGACACTTGGAAGTATCCTATGGTACTTCAAGTGGAGGATGATCCTAAAACTTTCCAAGAATCGATATCTTCATGGGACTCTAACTTTTGGAAAGAGACAATAAATAATGAGATGGATTCAATTTTATCTAATTTGTAATGCCCTGGGTAGCCAAGACTGTTACACTGTGTGTTTATAAAGGTGCAAGACTTGCTAATCAAGTCATTTAGTTAGAAACGTGTTACTGAAACTATAATTGGACTAAGGTTAAAAGATATTGGTCGTCAAAGATACATTTTCATTTAAATAAACATTTCATATATGGGATCCCAAAAGAAATAAATTTTAAGAAGAATTTACAAAATTCCAGGAAATATATAACTACTTGCCACTCTAAGGGAAAAATAGACATTTTAGGTCCTCTTGTCCCTGTTCCAATCCTCGGCCGTGGCGGCCGATCAACTGAATATGTACATTCAGCCCCAGAGCTCTCCTACTCAGGACTGGTTCACCTTGCCCTTGCCTTTACCTACACCACGTAGCGCCAGTGAGCCAAGGTCCAGCAAGAAAACTATAATGCATAGCATAAGCAACAACCAACAGATAGATAATTCACAAATCATCAATTAGATATACAACAGGTCATATTGCTCACATAAACAATGATACCAACCTACAAGCCAATAATCAGTCATCCAGATAACAAACTTGTCACAATCATCAGTTAAACAACAATAAATATATCACATAATATCCAGGGTCGACGCCCTTAGGCCGCACCCTCTGATTATCCCACTGACTCCGGCTCGCTTAGGCCGAGCTCAGTGATTATAAACTTAACCTCAGCTACCAGTGGCAAAACCGCGCCCTGTGCGCAAATATTAATTCCAACACTCATAGATCGTTTATCACATGTCCCCATGGCATAATACCATCTCATGACATCACATACAAATATAGGGAACTCTTAGTGCTAACATAACCACATAACTGGGTGCAGTTTCTTACCTTTGATTCCGAGTGCTTTGCTTAATTGAAATGCTCCTCGAGCACGATCCCGTCCGAGCCCTAGTGTACACCTAGTCACAAACGTAACATAGAACCCTCATTAGCATTCAATCTCGTAACCTAACCTCGGGACCAATCCCGAGCCCCCGGGCGAAAACCCTAAGAAAATACCCAAAAATCTATTTCTGAAGGCAGGGTATCGCTACAGCGCCATAAGGTGGGCGCTACAGAACTACAGACAGAGACAAAAACCCCCCGGAAATGAGGCTTAGCGCTGTAGCGCTCCAATGCTAGCGCTACAACCAGCATGCAACATTTTTCTGGGTTCTTCCTTCGAATTTTCCCGAGCCAAAACTCCCTAAAACCCCTCCAAACCTCAACCACACTTCAAATTAAGCCTACCATCCACTACATCTCACCCCACATGGCCCAACAACATCAAACTTGGCCACATGCACCATCAAACACAAAAAAAAACAAGAGTTGAGCTTGAAGCTCAAGAACTTCATTAGAAAAACCAGAAACTACCCAGAAATTCAAATGATCAAACCCATAAATCCTTACCTTTAATGGAGAATTCGATCCTAGGTTGCCCTTAGTACCCTTCCAGCCTTTAGCTCCTCAATTCCCCAAGCTCAAATCCTTGAATTCCCATCCAAAAACTCAAATTCAGAAACAACTCATCAAAGTCAGAAAATTCAGACCAAACTCTTTAAGCTTTACCTTAATTGAACTTTAATTCAAGCAGAACTTCCTAGCTTTACCAAGGACCCAAGTTCCAAACTCTAGCCTAAGCCTCCTCTGAGTTTATAGCTTCAAATTCCAGAAGAAATGGTGAAGGGAGAGGAAATTGTGTGGGAGAGCAAAGAGTCCCTGTTTTTCTTCTTTCTTTATTTCCTTCAGTTTCTACTATTTTCTACAACTTCCACTAAGGATAAATGGTAGAATAACACTTATCCTCTTTAAACCATCCAAAAGACCATTTTTCCCTCCCATTAAAACCTACGCCTTTAAACATTCCAAGGGCATTTTGGTCATGTGTTCCCAATTCCCGCTAACTCCTTGAGTGTCCCTAATAATTACCGCTTAAACCCCATCACTTAATTAATCACCAATTATTTTCCTCAATGTCAAATAGTCTCCAATATATTTCCCAAGTTCCCAGAAATACCCCCAGGCTCCCCCGAGCCGGGTATAAGTCCCCGCTGTGACTATTTCGCTAAATCGCTCACTAGGATCGCCTCGAGTCACCAGCTGCAAATATATCCACATAGTAATGTGTTCTCAACAATTTATCACAAATAATTACATTTATGCCCTCAACGGGCCAAAATTACAAATATGCCCCTATAAGCTAAGCAGGGTCTACATGCATACTAATACTAATACTCATAATCATGCATCTCATATGTCCATATAATCATTTAAGCATGCTCATCACATAATCATGCATTTAATCATTTAAATCACACATAAACCAATTATGCCCTCTCGACACACTATTCAAGGCTCTTAAGCCTTAATAGTAATTTTGGGTCGTTACAATTATCCCCTCCTAATGAGAATTTCGTCCTCGAAATTTACCTGAATAATTCGGGATACTGATCTCGCATCGCTGACTCAAGCTCCCAGGTCGCCTCCTCGACTCTACTATTCCTCCATAATACCTTAACTAGAGGAATCTTCTTATTCCGTAGAACTTGATCCTTCCGGTCTAAAATCTGAACCGATCGTTCCTCATAAGAAAAATCTGTCTACAATTACAAGTCTTCATACTTCAACACATGTGTCGTATTTGAGATGTACTTCTGGAGCATAGAAACATGGAATACGTCATGAACTCCTGACAACGACGGTGGCAAAGCTAACCTGTAAGCCACTTGTCCGATCCTTCCCAGGATCTCAAAAAGTCTGATGAATCTAGGGCTCAACTTGCCCTTCTTCCCAAACCTCCTCACCCTCGCAGTGGTGAGACTCGCAGAAACACGTGATATCCAACCTGGAACTCCACGTCCCTACGCTTAGGGTCAGTGTAGCTTTTATGCCTGCTCTGTGAGGCGAGCATTCCAGCTCAGATCTTCTCAATAGCCTCACTGGTCTTCTGAACCATGTCCGGCCCCAAATACTTCTCGGGCCCCTCCAGCTCAATGCATCTGCCACTACATTGGCTTTCCCTGGGTGATAAAGAATGTCACAGTCATAGTCTTTTACCAACTCTAGCCAATGCCTTTGTCTCATGTTCAGGTCCTTTTGTGTGAAGAAGTACTTCAAACTCTTGTGATCGGTGTATATCTCGCACTTCTCCCCGTACAGATAATGTCGCCAAACCTTTAGTGCAAATACCACCGCTGTTAACTCCAAATCATGGGTAGGATACCGCTGCTCATACTCCTTCAGCTATCATGATGCATAGGCTATAACCTTCTTGTTCTACATCAAGACACAGCCTAAACCCAACCTCGACGCATCGCAATAAACCACAAACTTTCCTTCCTCTGAAGGAAGACTCAGCACAGTTGCAGTAATAAGTCGCCACTTCAATTCTTGAAAACTGTTCTCACACTTGTCTGACCAGACAAACTTCAAATTCTTCCGTGTCAATTCTGTCATCAGTGCCGCAATCTTCGAGAAGCCTTCCACAAACTGTCTATAGTAACCCGCTAAATTAAGAAAACCCCGAACCTCCGAGGCGTTCCTTGGCCTCGGCCAAACTTTAACTCCCTCCACCTTAATTCCACCCACACCAACAATATGTCCAAGGAATGTCACTTCTGGTAGCCAAAATTCACACTTCTTAAACTCGGCGTACAACTGATGCTCTCTCAACCTTTGTAGAACCTATCGAAGGTGAAACTCGTGCTCTGCCTCTGAACTAGAGTACACTAAAATGTCATTGATGAAAACAATAACAAACTGATCCAAGAAGTCCTTGAACACCCTGTTCATTAAGTCCATGAAGGCTGGTGGAGCATTGGTCAAACCAAACGACATGACCAGAAACTCATAGTGCCCATACCTCGTTCGGAAGGCCGTCTTCGGTATATTCTCGTCCTTGATCCTCATCTGGTGATAACTAGATCGAAGATCAATCTTCGAGAATACCGTCTTTCCCTGCAGCTGATCAAACAAGTTGTCAGTCCTTGGTAAAGGATATTTGTTCTTGATAGTCAACTTGTTCAATTCCCTATAGTCTATACACATCCTCAGAGTCCCGTCCTTCTTCTTCACAAATAACACTGGAGCACCCCATGGAGAGTAGCTTGGCCTGATGAACCCCAAATCTAAAAGCTCCTATAACTGTATCTTCAATTCCTTCAATTCTGCTGGTGCCATTCTATACGGTGCTCTCGACACTGGTTCTGTTCCCGGTGCCAACTCAATGACGAACTGAATCTCCATGTGCGGTGGCAGTCCTGGTAAATCCTCAGGGAATATATCTAAGAATTCACAAACCAATCTAGTCTCCTTTGGCCCTGCTGGCAACATCCTTGTAATATCCACAACACTAGCCAGAAAGCCTATACATCCTCCCTGTAATAAGTCCCTGGCTCTCAGCGCTGATATCATGGGTATGCGGGTCCACATAACGTACCCACGAAAACAAAGGGATCCTCGCCCTCTGGTTCAAAAGTCACCATCGTCTTCCTACAGTCAATAGTAGCTCCGTATATAACCAACTAATCCATCCCCAAAATTATGTCAAAGTCCTCCATACCCAACTCAATCAAGTTTACTGACAATTCCCTACCATCAACCATCACTGGCAGTGCTCTAATCCACCTCCTAGAAACTACCAGTTCTCCTGTAGGCAATATAGTCCCAAACCCCGCGGTATGATACTCACCATGTCTACATAGTCTATCAATCACCTTACTAGAAACGAATGAATGTGTAGCACCAGAATCAATCAATACAGTAAAAGGAGAGCCAGCGGTAGAAAGTTGACCTGTCACCACTAAGGGACTAGCCTCGGCATTTGCCTGCGTCAGGGTGAACACTTGAGCTGGAGTCAAGCTGTTCACCTTCCTTGCTTCCCCTTTCTTCATTGTTGGGTAGTCTTTCTTGAGGTGTCCTACCACCCCGCACACATAACAGGCCTTAGCCCGACATTCACCCGGCTGGCGTCTTCTGCACCTCGTGCACTCAGGATAGCTCCTCCATGAATCACCGCCTCCCTGACGGCCACCCTGAGTACCCCGACCTCTCCTATCAAGACCAGGAGCGGTCGAAGCATCAGGGGTCTTCCTCTTCAGATCACTGGGGCCTCCGCACCTACCAGATCTAGAGTATGGAGGCACTACCCTGCGACCCTCCCGCCTTGCCGCACTCTCCCTCCAGATCTTGTTCTGTGCTTCCTCAGCGGTAAGAGCCTTCTCAACAGCCTGGGCATAAGTTGTCCCCCCCAGGAACTATTGTAATCCTCACATCTCAAACTATCATAGCATTAAGCCCTCTGATAAATTTGTCCTGCCTAGTTGCATCAGTAGGCACAAGATCTGGTGCGAACTTCGCAAGTCTGTCGAACTTCAGGGCATATTCTGTAATGTCATATTGCCCTGAACCAATACCACAAATTCATTAACCTTCGCTACCCTGGTGGCAACATTGTAATACTTCTGGCTGAACAAATCCTTAAATCCTTCCCAACTCAAAGTAGTAACATCCATAGTCTGTGATGCCACTTCCCACCAGATGCAGGCATCCTTTCTCAACATATATGCAGCACAAGCCACTCTGTCATGACCCTCTACCTTCATAAAGTCCAAGATAGTGGTGATCATGCTCATCCACTGTTCAACTTTTAGTGGATCTGGTCCCCCTTCAAAAGTTGGAGGATGCTGTCTCTTGAACCACTCATACAATGGCTCCCATCTATTCCCAACCTCTGCTGGTTGTACTACTGGTACCACTGCAGGTGGCACAATAGGGGCAGCACTCCCTGACGGAGCCTGCTGTCTCAAAAGTCAGATCTGCTCTTCCTGGCTCAAAAGCCGAGCTTGCATGTCTGCCATAATCTGCTGCTAGTTCTCAGGGACTAGCGGAGGGGTCTGGCCTTGGTCATCATCCCTTGCCTCAAACCTACTACCGGTAAGTCGTACAGATCATCTTAGATGCATAGCTATCCAAGTTAATCTGCAATCAACGACTCAACGGTCAGACTATGATGACAGGGTAATAATCCTTCCATAATCCACCATTGGAACTCAATCATTCACAAGCAATCAAGATATAACAGTTTATTCAAATATTCATTCACATACACAACAATGCTAATAAGCATGCCTCGATATCAACACACAACAGTCAAGGGCCAGGCCCTATCAATATCTCATGCTCCTTATTAATCAATCAGATATCAGCATTCATATTTCTTTCCATTCATTTAAGCATATAAACATGTGTTATCCCAAAAATCAGAAGTGAATGACATGGCATGAATTAATTGCACGTGGCTGACACCTGGCAAAACCTGTGCTCGACTATCGACCAGGAGGATGTTCGGAGTTACACGATCGGTCTCTTCATACGACCAGTCTGGTCGTACGCACGTAACACGCGGAGGAAATCTTAGGTAGTTATGATGGAATCCGAAATTCTCTCCCATGATTTCCTGAGTATCCGATTATTTAGGAAATAATATCTGTAACAAATCCATGTAAATCTTCCCTGAGCTTATAAATAGAAGAAGAGGGCTCAGGGAAGGGGACCCCCGATCTTTTTCTCTTTTTCTAACTTCTAAATCACTGGAGTTTAGAGTTATCATATTAATCACATTTTATTGTTCTTCAAAGGTTGGTGAAACTCATTGAACCCTAGTTCTTTGATCACTCCTTTGACTCTCACATCAATAACAATCTAAGTGGACGTAGGTTATTACCAGATTCTGGGGCCAAACCACTATAAAATATCGTGTTCTTATTATTTTTGCTATTACGTTCTTTTCAATGCATTCATCCACGTCAAGCGTATTTTGACTCCGTGTCAGTTGCCCAAAATCAGGGTCAACATTCTGGTGCTTTCATTGAGAGCTTGATTTGTCACTGTTGAAAAAACCAATGGCGAAAACTGCAAGGAAAACTGGACAGGCGGCTGCTGCTGCACCATCAAACCCGCCTCCTCCTCCTGCAAGCGTGGCTGAGGATGAGCCACATTTGGACTTTGAGGAGGAAGAAATGGATGATGCGACGCTAAAGAGTACTCTGGGGGAGTTGCATGAAGAGCTGGCCAATCTGAGGGCCAGTCAAGAAAGTGTTGCCGAAATCATGTCGCGGCAACAACAAGAGATTGAACGGCAGCGTGCATAATTAAGCGAAAGGCAGGCGGAGATGGACCGTCGCCAGAGCGAAGCCATGGCAGCCCTAGTGCAATTGGCTAGGAATCAGGCCGCACCTGTCTCGCAGCCTGATCAACCTGTGAATGGACCACCCCACAGGGGTCCCAATCCTAGCCCGCCAATCCAACCTTCAAGCCCGCAAAGGCCCGAGCAGCCTCAGATGCCTCATGACGATATCCCACTAGACCCAGAGGCATAGCCTCCATCCCAAGCTGATCGCGGCAATCCCCCGCATCAGAGGCAGAATAGGACCGAGCGTCAGCCTCGTAGTCCTAGACGCCATAGGGGCGACGAGCCGAACCTTCTGAACAGAGGTCAGAATCCTCCTGGTAATAGGAGGAACTCAGAGTTAGGATCTGCAGTCCGGGGTCCCCCACGGCATGACAATGCATGGGGACACAACGACCAGCGCAGGCCACCCTCTAACGCTCGGGACGCTTTAGCCCAGGGTGGAAATCGAGGGAACAGTCGATCCCACCATAGCCAATCAAGATTCAGAGATGGCCATGGGTATAATGAAGCCGACTCAGGCAAAGGAAATGCCGGTCGGAGGAATGAAGAAAGAGGTGGAGGCAGGAGCCAGATACCTCACGATGACCAACCCAATAGACGGGATGCTGGGGGGCAGCCCAGGCAAAATAATGTCTTCAACTGGCTTGGAGCTAGCGAGCAGCGGAGAAGAGATGAGGACTTGAGAGATGTACTCAACGATCGCCGTGAGCGACATGGCGAGAACATCCCCCCAGCGACAGAGGCCACGATGATTCCTGTCGCCGTACAGGCCCAGATAAATGCCCTCAACCAGGCGGTACAACAGCTGGTCGGGGGAAGAACATCTCATATCGACCACAACAGAAGGAAATGCACTCCTTTCATCCAGAGGATAGCTATGGCAGAGACTCCTAGCAAGTTTAAAATGCCTACGCTTCCGAACTTTGATGGGTACGGTGACCCGATATCTCACGTCAATAAGTTTGAGATACAAATGGACATAAAGGAAGTGTCCGAAGATGCTCGGTGTAGGATCTTCCCTGCAACACTTTCTGATGCCGCACAAGAGTGGTTTTTTAAATTCCCTCCTGCGAGCATAGTTTCCTGGGAGATGTTCGTAAGAGAATTCTACGGACAGTTCTATGCAGGTCGTGTGCATCCGACCGAGGCAAACCAGCTGGTTGAAATTCGCCAGCAAGATGGAGAACCGCTGAAGGACTACATCCAGCGCTTTATGCGAGCAGCAGCTGGAGCTAAAACAGTGGGGGACGAAGGCAAAATGATGGCCATAACCGCAGGGGTTAGGCGTCGCTCCCCCCTCTGGAAAAGTCTCCACAAAGATGGGGTTAGAACCACCCAGGAATTCTGGGATCGGGCTGATCGTTACATCAAGCTCAAAGATTCCATAATCGACGATGGAAAGCCTTCAGGCAAGGATAAGAAGGCTGCCGAGCCCGCCAAAGCCGCCAATGGGTCTAAACCTAACGGCAATGGCAAAGGCAATGGGAATGGTAATGGCAATGGCAAGAATGGTGGAAAACGGCCACACAATGAGCCTTCCACCTTCGACAATAAACGAGCCAAGGGTAACCGTTATGAACCTCGGTTCACTAACTACACTACCTTAGTTGAGTCTCGGGGAGAGGTTTATCAGGCCACGAGTTCCAGTGTGCCTTATAAGAAGCCTGCCCCCATTCGAAAGGATATTTCGAAAAGAGACACTACCAAGTTCTGTCGTTATCATAACGACTACTGACATGACACCAACGAATGCAACCAGCTGAAGGATGAAATCAAGTTCCTTATTAGACAAGGACACTTGAGAAGATACGTACAGGCCTCGGGAAATTCCCAACGAGAAGCTCCAAGTGGCAACGTGCAAGCGCCCATACGCCAGCGCTCGCCACCTTTGCAGCCTGCCCCCGTGACTGGCACACTGTTAACCATTTGTGGAGGCCCGCACCTCGCAGGAAATAGCGGCAAGGCCAGAGAACGATACGCTCGGACTCTGCGCCACGACCAGGACATCGAGATGACGACTGTGGAGGACCGTGCACCAAAAAAGACTCGGTCAGAAGAGGGCGAAATAACCTTCTCTGATAGCGATGCCCAGCATGTCCGGTTCCCACATTCCGATCCACTGGTCGTGGATATCCAAATGGGCAACATGATGGTGAAGAGAGTGTTGGTCGATACAGGAAGTTCGGTGAATATCCTATATAAGTCTTCGTTGGAACGCATGAAATTGTTCGTTAAGGACCTGGAGCCTTGCAACCAAACAATATACGACTTCTCTGGTGAGGGACTTGCCCCGCCGGATCAATCAAACTACCAGTGACGACAGGTACAACGCCTGCTACCAGGACATTACTCGCTACTTTTGTGGTAGTCGATTGTCCTTTGGCGTACAATGCCGTTATTGGGAGGCCTATACTGGTTGATCTACGGGTCGTCATCTCTATGTGGCACTTAGCCATGAAGTTCCCGACAGACGCAGGGGTAGGACGCGTGTTGGGGAACCAGAGGGAAGCCAGAGAGTGCTACAACGCCTCAGTCACGAAGGCGAAAAAGAGAACATCAAAGAGCACTTCCTCAGATAGGTTGTAAATGGCAATTGATACACAAGCCCAATCCGGTGATGAGGTCACCAAATAGGGTGTTGCCCAAAGGGAGGATAGAGATCTAGATCCTCGCTTTGGGGATTTTGAAGAGAATGTTGGACCCGTCGAGTACCTGGAACAGGTCCAACTCGACGAAAAAGACTCGACCAGAGTCGTGAAGGTCGGGAAAAACTTAGAACCAACCACGAAGCATACACTTGTGGAATTTTTGCGGAGGAACCAGGAAGTCTTTGCCTGGTCGCACAAAGACATGGCTGGGATAGACCCTGCAGTTATCAGCCCTGTCCTAAACATAGATAGGACTTTTCCACCCGTGCAACAAAAAAGAAGGCTGCTCGATAAGGATCGGTCGAGAGCCTTAAAAGAAGAAGTCGAAAGATTAAAGGAGAATGGGTTCATCAGGGTGGCATTTTATCCTTCGTGGGTCTCCAATCCAGTGCTGGTTCCCAAGCCTAACGGCAAATGGCGAACCTGCGTGGATTTTACAGACCTCAATAAAGCCTGCCTAAAAGACTGCTTCCCACTCCCAAGAATTGACCAGTTGGTCGATGCTACTGCAGGACACGAGATCCTCTCGTTCATGGATGCATATTCGGGCTACAATCAAATTAGCATGCATCCCCCTGACGAGGATCACACCAGCTTTCGGACCGATATGGGCTTATATTGTTATAAAGTGATGCCCTTGGACTGAAAAATGCAGGTGCGACTTACCAGCGGCTAGTCAACCACATGTTTAAAGAGCTGATCGGAGTAAACATAGAGGTATACGTGGACGACATGCTGGTAAAGTCTAAAAAGGCCGAAGGACATGTGAAGGATTTACAAGAATGTTTTGATGTATTGAACAAATACCAGATGAAGTTAAATCCCCTCAAATGTTCCTTCGGAGTTGAATCAGGGAAGTTTTTGGGGTTCATTGTAAATTTGAGAGGAATCGAGGCGAACCCCGACAAGATAAAAGCCCTGATCGACATGAAATCGCCAGAGAGAATTAAAGATGTACAAAGTTTAACCGGGAGAATCGCAGCCCTGAGTAGATTTATTTCGAAGTCAATGGACAAATGTGTCCCTTTTTTCAATCTACTTAGGGGCAATAAGAAGTTTGAATGGATAGGAGATTGCGAACAAGCTTTTCAGGCCTTGAAGGCGCATATGGCATAACCTCCCATTTTATCAAAGCCAATCGAAGGAGAAGCTTTGTTCATTTACCTGGCGATCACTGAAGTTGCTGCTAGTGCGGTATTAGTACGAGAGGAAGAAGGCGTACAAAAAGCGGTCTACTATGTTAGCAAGAGGCTGATCGGGGCAGAACTAAGATATCCACCCATTGAAAGGTTAGCATATTGCTTAATCCTGGCCTCAAGGAAGCTACGTCCTTACTTCCAAGCCCATGCCATCACAGTTTTAACAGACCAGCCCCTTCGGCAAGTCCTCCAAAAACCAAAGGCGGCTGGGGGCTTATTAAAATGGGCAGTCGAACTAGGATAGTTCGATATCACATATTCACCGCGAGCAGCAGTAAAAGGACAAGTCTTGGCTGACCTTATTGCAGAGTTCACCGAACTCCCAGACAGCGAACAGTGCGAACATCATAGTGCGCCTGAGCCTCAAGAGAAAGCTCCTTCATGGAAGTTATTCATGGATGGGTCATCCAATGAATCCCACGCAGGAGCGGGAGTGATATTGATAACGCCGGAAGGGCATCGATTGTAGGAAAAACTTATACAGGATCTTTATTTATTTTCATGTATATATAATATTAAATAAATTAATACGAGATAGCCTAAAACATGTTTCTAAAATTGAATTCAAAGAGAAACAAATAATATAATACTTACAGTATACGCATCGGAATTAAGAGTCCTTCCTTCAGTTTCTCTAACTCTTGTATCCTCTCTGTCGCAGAGTATTATCAAGAAACTGAACCGATCTTCTATTTTCTTCACGATCTTCCAATGTATCCTTAGAACCACCTAGACTAGTGTGGGAAATTCTCAACACATGAGATAGATATAGAGAGAAGAAGAGAAAATAACAAAGTGGCTTAGAAAAGGACTTGTGTTTAGAGAGAACATAAAACTATCAGAAAATCTGACTTATCAAAAAACCCTTCTTTTTTTGACTTCTCTATAAGCACTCCTTTTATAGACTCAATTAGGCCATTTAATTTAATTAAAAAATCAATATAATAGCAGCCATTTTGAAGCCCTAGGTCGAAATTATCATGGGCTATAGGCCCGTAAAATTTCCCATTTGATTATAAGCCCATTGGACTTAAAATCAAGGCCTGTATTATTTTCTATTGATTTAATTAATTAAATAATTATTTAAATCCTTTATCAAATTAATTATTTATAATTTGAACCTTGATTTAAATTTATTTATTAATTTAGATACCAATTTATCTTAATTAATAAATCTGCCATAATTTCTCTTTTCTTCTCAAAATTACACAACTCTGTGAAACTATCCAAAATTGACTTGGTCAACTTTGATAATTCTAATTGATGATTAAATCAATTAATTGAGACTATCTAGATGATTTTATCCAAGGTACAATGGGGACCATGGGCCTATGAAATCAAGCTCCAATAAGTTATTATAAATCTAACAAATAAATTTACTAACTTATTAATTCCTCGTGACTCCACTATAGACTTGGAATTGCACTCTTGAATTCATAGAATGCTCTATAACAAATATAGATACACTATTAATTATCTATTGTTACAACCATAATTGTCACTCAATCCTCTATAGACGGTCTACAATGAGATAGGACTAAAATACCGTTTTACCCCTCATTGTATTTTATCCTTAAAACACTTAGTTCCTTGTAAATGATATTTCAGTAAACTAATTTAATTACTGAAATGAGATCTCTATCATTTAACACCTTGAACCAAACTAAAAGGAAACCATCGTTTCACTTCTTCATCAGAAGCTATAGATGTTCATATCTATGATTAACACTCCCACTCAATTATACTACCGAGTTCCCAAGATGTAAGTATGGGCTAGTCCGTAGGGTAAGCTGGTAACGAACAAGTCAAAGAACTCAAATAATACAATCAGTTAGAATACTAACCACTCAGAATTGAGATTGAATTGACCTATGGTCAACTATATGATATGACTAGAATAGATAATAACGGTATGTTTACTTATCTTATCAACTGTCAATATCGGTCCTGTCCGATGTAACAAATACATCCGATCTTATCTACTTTGCTAATGTTCTAGAAAGAACATAACACTGTAATGTGTAAGTAGATCATATCGTAGATTGGCAAGTCAGTGTAAATCCGGTGCACTGACTAATCTTAGGACTAACTTATTTTTGAACATATAATCATATTTATATTCCACTGTGATTACGTCACTATAAATAAGATTAGCTATATGCTCGGGATTTAATAGAAGTTTATATTAAATAAATAATCATGAAAATAAAACATGTGAGCAAAGTGATTGACCAAGTCAAAAAATGATTTCTATTCTTTTATTGATAATAAAATGAGATTACAAAGAATTTGGGTTTTAATTAGGGCATAAAACCCCAACATCGATTTCACTGCACCATTAGGTTCGACTTCACTGCGTCAAATAATGAAGCAGAATACGAAGCCCTCCTCGCTGGACTGAGAATGGCCAAAGACATGGGCATAAAGACGCTTGATATTTACAGCGATTCACAGCTGGTGGTGAATCAAGTTCTAGGGGAATATCAAGCGCGAGGCTTAAAAATGGTGGCCTACTTGAATAAAACTAAAAACCTGCTAGCCCAGCTCACGAAGTATACCCTCCAACAAATACCGTGGGATCAAAATTCAAACGCAGACGCCTTAGCCAAACTCGCGAGCACGAAAGATGCTGACACTTTGAACATTGTGCCAGTATAAAGATTGAGTGAGCCAAGCATACAAGCGGTTGAAGCCAGTATGGAAATTCGAATGGAGGATACATGGATGGCACCTTACTTGGAGTATCTGACAAATGGTGTGCTACCAACAGATAGAAACAAAGCCAGAACTCTACAAAGGCAGGCCGCTAGGTACATATTGGTCGATGGAGTTATGTACCGGAGAGGGTATTCAATGCCACTACTCAGATGCGTTACACCAGAAAAAGCTAAGGAACTAATGAAAGAGGTGCATGAAGGCTTCTGTGGAGATCACGTTGGGGGGCAGAGTTTGGCAAAAAAGATTCTAAGGCAAGGTTACTTCTGGCCAACTATGAACGAGGATTCGATGGAATTTGTACGAAGATGTGATAAATGTCAAAGGTTCTCCAAAATTCCACGAGCAGCTCCAAACGAGTTGAAACAGATGCAGAGTCCGTGGCCTTTTGCGGTATGGGGGATAGATTTGATTGGATCCCTGCCAATGGGAAAAGGCGGAGTAAAGTACGCAGTCATGGCAGTTGATTACTTCACCAAATGGGCCGAGGCTGAACCACTCGCTACCATAACGACCAAGAAAGTTCTTGACTTTGTCATCAAGAACATTGTTTGTCGGTATGGTTTGCCCCGAAAGATAGTTTCAGAAAATGGAACCCAATTTGACAGCGACTTATTCTCTGACTTCTACCAAAGGCACGGAGTTATTAAAAGCTTTTCTTCAGTTGCGCGTCCCCAAGCAAACGGGCAGGTCGAGGCCCTGAATAAAAATCTTAAGGACACCCTGAAAAAGAGGCTTGAAGACGTTAAAGGAGCATGGCCAGAGCAGCTGCCTGAAGTCCTCTGGTCGTATAGAACGTCTCACCGAACAGCGACAAGTCATACCCCATTTTCCTTAGCCTACGGATGTGAGGCTATGTTACCTGTCGAGTTAGATCCCCCCTCACATCGACGCTTAACATACGACCAGGACCGAAACAGCCAACTGATGATGGAGTCCCTAGACTCAATTGATGAGATACGGGAAAAAGCCCAACTCTGAGTTGCTGCATACCAGCAAAAGGTCGCCCGGTACTTTAACTCAAAAGTAAGAGAAAGAAAATTCAACATTGGTGACTTGGTGCTACGACGAGTTTTCTTGAATACCCGCGACCCCACTGCTGGAGTACTCGGACCTAATTGGGAAGGACCTTACCAGATTGAAGAAGTCCTTCACCTATGCACCTACAAACTTGCACGCCTAAACGGAGATCTCGTTCCACCTTATTGGAATGGAGAACACCTGCGCAAGTATTATCAGTGAACAGTCCTTTTTAAAGGACTGGCTTGTATTAAATTCCACTTTTTACAAGTTTTGCAAAAAGGGTTAGCCACGTTGTATGGCTAATCGCTTATAAATGTAAGATCTTTTTTAAGATCACTCGTAAAGACATGTTTAGTCCATTTTTAATACGAGATTATAAGGGACTGTGCGCAGCCAGTCATTCTTGCCAACTATTGTAAATTTATTTTTACAAGTATTTGTTCATTACGTGTGTTGTTTTACTGTATTACAAGTGTTAAATTTTGCAACGAGCAGTAATGTTCGCACAGGTCGTGGTCAAGGCAAGTGACCAAGGACCTAAAGCTCCTCGATCACTTGGGGGGCATATAAAGTACATCGATAGCAAAGCATACCACAAGGTATGTAAACACATGAACAAAATAAGTGAAAGCATGCTATAGTACTTAGCGTATTTTTCAAAATTTATGATTTTGTTAAATCAAACCAAAGTATTATGCTAAGTTCGGTCATGCGAACAGGTATTATAATAAAAGATTATAATATCAAAGGAAAACGTTTACACCACGAGCATTAGCGCTCGGATGTAAAAATAGAATTAAAAGGAATAAAAACCTTTACACCGCGAGCAGTACTGCTCGGATGTAATTGTTCAAGCATAAGCAAAAGAACTGCCCTCGCAGCAATAAATAAAAAAAAAAAAGGGATTTTCTTTACAAAAAGACCCGTGGGCCATAAAGCGAAAAAAGAAAAAAAAATATCAATTTTGCTGGGGGGCAGGAAGGTCTTCTGGATTAGGAGCATTTTGATCAACCGGAGGTTTAGCCACAGCAGTAGCAGCAGGAGTTTGGGCCTTGGCTTTATCTTTTGCTTCCAGCCGAGCAACACACTGCGTCATCAGCGTCTCTTGCAACTGCTCGGAGAGATAGCTAATGTCTGCCTCCCATTGTGCTTCCAGAAGTCGTAAAAGCAGAGGAAGGTGGCTTCCTTATACTTCTTCAGAGTTTTAACTCTGTCCTCCTCGAGCTCGCGCACCCGTTCCTCAAGCTTCTTTACCTCATCCCTGCTGGCGGTCAGGTCGAGTGTGAGCTGCTTGCACTCTTGGGTGTTGAGTTTGCAGTTCTCCTTCCATTTGTGCCGCTCGTCGATAGCTTTGTTCCGGGCCGCTTCACTCTCCTGAAGCTCTCGGGTAAGAGTGGATTGATCCTCGCATAGCTGCTCGTTCAGTTTAACCAGCTCCTGGTTCTCCTCGAGCAGCTTGGTCTTCTCATCCTTAAGCGCCTGCGTAGCCTGGGCAAGCCTGGAGTCAAAGTTCCTCTCTCGAGAAACCATCGCCCCAGCTCGGCGCCAGCTAGCAGTCAAGGACAAAAACCCCTGAAAAAAAATGAGTTAAGAAAGGAAATTTAGCATAAATGACAAAGCAGCGAAAGACGACTTACACTGGCTATCTCGTTCAGCCCTCTGTTAATGATTTCGTTAATGTCCATCGTGGCAGTGTCGGTGATGGCGACCTGAGAGCGCTTATGCTTGGAGAGCCGATATAATCTCTCCTTGGCCATGCCAACTATGTGGCTAGGCAGGGAGCCTTCAGACAAGTGGTCCGTGGTCTCTTTGTCTACGGACTTTGAGGAAGACCGAGGATCGGCAGGCGTGGGAGTTTGCTGCTCGGGGGCAGGCGGATGTGTTAAGTTCTCTTTGGAGGGGGCGTCGGTGGGAGCATCTTCTGTTCGGGCCTTCTTCGAAGGGGCCCTGCTACTTTCCCCACGGGCTCTTTTGCTGTCCTTCTTCGGGACAGAAGCTTCGACAGCAGCTTGGTAGTGTGCAAAGAAGTCTCCGGGGTCCATGCCTGCTGTTGCGAAATTTATAGCTATGCAAGTGCACACAGTCGCAAACTCGTAATAAAATGGTAAAACCAAGTATCGTCCTCAAGGACTGATTTATCAATTACCAGTCAATTAATTTATTGTTCTATTTGATGAATTAAAATTCTTGATTTTTATAAATACAGCAAAAGAAACTATAAATTGCAGAAACAATAATTGAAAATTGAATAGAATAACAACTAATGGAAAAACTTTTAATTTAATCACTGAGAAACAATTAGGATATTCAATCTCATCAACTATCCTCCCTACTATTCCCTAATGCAAAGTGTGAATTCTTCTTATTTTTACCTAATTCAATTAACAAGTTGATACAGCAGCCTATAATCATACTATGAATTATAAACTCAACCTAGGTGACAATTTCCTATATTTCTATGGTAAATTGAACCACAAAGGTAGCATTAATCTCAACAACTTAATAACAGTTACACAATTAATTCAGATACTTTCGTTCTAAATTAAAATTATGTCCAATATAACCACAGCAGAATTAAATCTCACTTCTCAGATTTTGACTTAAAAACATATATATCTGACTAAAGATGGCCAATCAATAATCAATCTATAAGAACAGGTCATATGGAATTGAAGAAGATTGAAGAAGAAGGAAATTAAAATTGCATTAGGTCATAACAAAGATTCAAGTGATTCAATTAAACATCCTAAACAGAAAATTAGTTCATAGTCATAGTGCTAATCACAACAAAAATTAAAGATAACATCAGGAAGAGAAGAAAAACATGTAAAAATACTCTAAGCTTCAGCCTCCAAAACCAGAACTTCTCCCTCGTCCGTACATACGTTTTTCTTCTCCTTTTCGTCATTTAAAACCTAGGATTTCAGATTTTAAAGAGGCGGGCCGCGGCTCTACATACACTATGTCGCGGCCCGTGTCATAATTCCTGGGCAGAAGATCCTCTCAATGCCGCGGCCCTCTGAAGCCATGCCGTGGCCCGCATCAACGATTTCTGGGCAGAGTGCCCATCTATGCCGCGGCTCTCTCTAGCCATGCCGTGGCTCTTAAGGGATTTCTCAATTCTTCAAGTTTTCATCCCAAAATTTCACCAACACTTCCAAATTGTGTTGAGAACCATTCTTTATCAAAATATGATGAAAAACTTGGTTATTTCTTCCCTTTCTTTGGAATTTTCTTCCACATGCTCAATTATTCCTGATATTCACAAAGACAAACAAACAAAGCATAAACCCGCACTAAATGAAAGAAAAACGAAATAAAAGACTACTAAAAACATCACCAAAACATAACAAAAACTAGACTCAACACCTGCACAAAGAATGACATTTCACATGATGAGATTAAAGGGTCACAGAGAAACAAAGGTTAGAGTATAAGAGTTGCAAAAGTAAGGTACCCGAGCTACACCTACTGGTCGTAACATTATCTACTGAACTACCTAGTTCCTGGAAGAAATCTGAATTTAAAGAAGGAGCGTTCCTAAAGTTGCCGTCCCCATCAAATAAGTGGATGGGAATTGGCAAGTTATTTAAATACGAGAATGGTGTACCGTATACATCCGATGAGTCGTCAGACTGTTCGGCAGGCTCAGCAGCCTTTTATTTCCCCTTGCCCTTGGGGACCGACGGTTCTGCTGCTCGCTGGGGAGCAGCAGGTTCCCTGATTGTAACCCCAGTTGGCCTCCTCCTAGGAGGGGGTGACTGAGGTTGCTGCTCAGGACCCTGCTCACGTCCCACGCCAGCATGGACACCGCCCGCCGCAGGTTCGCTGGTCGCAGGGAGGGAGCCCTTAAGGCCAGCCAACCTAAGGTTAGCCTCAGTGACCAAGTTTTTCACACTCTTGGCAGCATTAGACATACTAGCTAAGAGTGCTGCCCTCGACTCCATTCCTGGAGTAGGGGTCGGGTGCAACCATGGACCTGGAATACAGTGGAACAGTAGATTATTATGACAAGAGAAAATTTAAAGGGCAAGAACTACTAGTTTAAGGCTCGTTATTCCCCTTACCTCCTCTGGTGAATGCCAGGTTGTCCGCTGCAATGTCAGGTGTGAGAAAGTATTCTAGATGATACTTCCCCACATTGGAGATATGGGTGGTCTCGGACAGAAACGTGCGTCCGGTCTCCTGATGGCAAAAATGGAAGAACCTCGTACCGTCTTGGTTGGGGTTAGACTTAAGGTCAAATAGATAATTGACCTCATGAGGAAAGGGGGCTGGCCATTTTTTGAGCTTGTAAAGGATATAGAGCGCGGTCAGCATCCTATATCCGTTCGGGGTAATTTGAAAAGGGGCCACCCTGAAGTAATTAGCCACCCCTTGGAAAAATGAATGCAGAGGCAAGGTGGCACCCGCCTCAATATGGTATCTCGACCAGGCGCTATAAGCCCCCCCTGGTAGGTTGGCTCACTGGTCGATAGAAGGTCTGACTAGGGTCATCCCCGTCAGATTATACTTAGTTAAATAATTGGAGACCATGCGAATGGTCACCGTGCTCGGAGATACCACGTGCCACTCGACAGCCGGCTGGTTGGCATGCCGAGAGTGGGCACGTGCTTGAACTTCGGTCTCAGGAAGGAACTCTCCTTGACCACTGGTCGAGGGAACATCAGCAGGAGGCTGATTTGGAGAGTAAGGGTTGCGTCTTTTTCTGGCTTTGGTTTTAGTTCTGGCCATTCTTTGAGTAGGAATTGGTGGAGGATTTGGGCTAGGACGTGAAAAGGGGATTTCTGGGATCAATGAAGAAGGATTCTCTTCGCCTTCGAGCAGTTGGGCCAAGAGCTCGTCTTCGATAGGTCTTTCTCCTCCCCAAGGGTCTTGCATATAAACTGCAAACAGACAATGGAGGAGATGAGACACAGTCCGCGAAGTAATGTAGGAAATTGGGATAACGTTGCTCGTGCCTAAATAACCGCAGCATCCTAGTCTTACACTAGCTTCAACGTGGGTAGTTTAAAAGGCGGACAGAAACAAAAAGGAAAGATGTTTTCTGAACAGAACTTTTTCAACTCCTGAAGGGCGAGAAAAAATTTCGGTTTTTTCATCTAGCTTAAAGGCTGAACCTTTCGTCAACTTAATGTCCTAAATCAGAGATCCTCACTATCAATCTATAGTCCTAACCTATGCAAAGCATAAAAATGCATTCTTACCTAGCAATAGATGGCTTATACCAAGAAATTTAAAAAAAAACCCTATTCAAGAACACAGATGTTGCAAAAGTTGCGGAGCACCAAAACAGCATGCATGGCATAATAATAAAAAAGGGCCTAAAGAACAAGGTTCTTACCTGAGCGAAATGAAGATTCGGAGAAAGATGGAAACTTGGATCAGAAGACCTGTGGCACGGCGTCAGACTGGTTTTCGAAGCTCTGAACACTAGTGCAAGTTCTTGAAAATTTTGGCAAAAGTAACGGGTAAAGATTTCTTGAAAAAGAAGAAAGGCTACTTATAGAGATCAAAGGGGTAGCCAAAAGGCGGTAATCATCACCTCCCACTTTCAAAACGTGGGGAAGTGGACAAGCCGTCAGATTGCCTTTTTGCAAACCGAAAAGACTTGATTAGACATAATTATGTCATAGTTTTCAAAAATGCACGGGGATTCTGACAGACGTGGGGAGACGAACAGTTGTTCCCTTAAGTTTCTTTATTACTGGTCGCACTAAACAAACTTGGGGGGCAAATGTTATCCCAAAAATTAGAAGTGAATGACATGGCAGGAATTAATTGCACGTGGCTGACACCTGGCAAAACCTGTGCTCGACTATCGACCAGGAGGATGTTCGGAGTTACGCGATCGGTCTCTTCATACGACCAGTCTGGTCGTATGCACGTAACACGCGGAGGAAATCTTAGGCAGTTATGATGGAATTCGAAATTCTCTCCCATGATTTCCTGAGTATCTGATTATTTAGGAAATAATATCTGTAACAAATCCATGTAAATCTTCCCTGAGCTTATAAATAGAAGAAGAGGGCTCAGGGAAGGGGACCCCCGATCTTTTTCTCTTTTTCTAACTTCTAAATCACTGGAGTTTAGAGTTATCATATCAATCACATTGTATTGTTCTTCAGAGGTTGGTGAAACTCATTGAACCCTAGTTCTTTGATCACTCCTTTGACTCTCACATCAATAACAATCTAAGTGGACATAGGTTATTACCAGATTCTGGGGCCGAACCACTATAAAATATCGTGTTCTTATTATTTTCGCTATTACGTTCTTTTCAACGCATTCATCCACGTCAAGCGTATTTTGACTCCGTGTCAGTTGCCCAAAATCAGGGTCAACAACATGCATACATAATTACCAAACCCTGAGTCGAGCTTGTCTTTAGCGGCGAATGTACATGTCCAGCCAGTCTTCAGGAATCCTTAAACCCAGGACGCTCTCACACCAAGTTGTAACACCCTGGGTAGCCAAGACCGTTACACTGTGTGTTTATAAAGGTGCAAGACTTGCTAATCAAGTCATTTAGTTAGAAACGTGTTACTGAAACTATAATTGAACTAGGGTTAAAAGATTTTGGTCATAAAAGATACATTTTCATTTAAATAAACATTTCATATATGGGATCCTAAAAGAAATAAAGTTTAAGAACAGTTTACAAAATTCCAGGAAATATACGACTACTGGCCACTCTAGGGGCAAAATAGACATTTTAGGTCCTCCTGTCCCTGTTCCAATCCTCGGCCGTGGCGACCGATCAGCTGACTATGTACATTCAGCCTCAAAGCTCTCCTACTCAGGACTGGTTCACTTTGCCCTTGCCTTTACCTGCACCACGTAGCACCCGTGAGCCAAGGCCTAGCAAGAAAACTATAATGCATAGCATAAGCGACAACCAATAGACAGATAATTCACAAATCATCAATCAGATATACAACAGGTCATATTGCTCACATAAATAGTGATACCAATCTACAAGCCAATAATCAGTCATCTAGATAACAAACTTGTCACAATTATCAGTTAAACAACAATAAACATATCACATAATATCCAGGGTCGACGCCCTTAGGCCACACCCTCTGATTATCCCACTAACTCAGGCTCGCTTAGGTCGAGCTTAGTGATTATTTACTTAACCTCAGCTACCAGTGGTTGAGTCACGCCCTGTGCTCAAATATTGATTCCGACACTCTTAGACCGTTTATTACATGTCCCCATGGCATAATACCATCTCATGACATCACATACACATATAGGGAACTCTTAGTGCTAACATAACCACATAACTGGGTGCAGTTTCTTACCTTTGATTCCGAGTGCTTTGCTTAATTGAAATGCTCCTCGAGCACGATCTTGTCCAAGCCCTAGCGTACACCTAGTCACAAATGTAACATAGAACCCTCATTAGCATTCAATCCCGTAACCTAACCTCGGGACCAATCCCAAGCCCTCGGGAAGCCCTAATTCCACCAAATGGGGTGGTGGAATCAAACCCCGAGCCCCCGGGCGAAAACCCTAAGAAAATACCCAAAAATCTATCTCTGAAGGCAGGGTAGCGCTACAGCGCCATAAGGTGGGCGCTACAGCACTACAGACAGAGACAAAATCCCCCCAGGAAATGAGGCCTAGCACTGTAGTGCTACAGGGCTACAACCAACATGCAACATTTTTCTGGGTTCTTCCTTCAAATTTTCCCAAGCCAAAACTCCCTAAAACCCCTCCAAACCTCAACCACACTTCAAATTAAGCCTACCATCTACTACATCTCATCCCACATAGCCCAACAACATCAAACTTGGCTACATGCACCATCAAACACAAAAAAACAAGAGTTGAGCTTGAAGCTCAAGAACTTCATCAGAAAAACCAGAAACTACCCAAAAATTCAAATGATCAAACCCTGAAATCCTTACCTTTAATGGAGAATCCGATCCTAGGTTACCCTTTGATGAGGACACCAAGACTAAAGATCCAAGTCTAGTTCCAGTTGGTCCGGTGACGAGGGCGCGAGCCAAAAGACTCAGTTTAGGAGCTTGATGAGTCTTATTGTATTTTGTCATCTTGTATTTTTTATTTAGTCTTTGTTTATTTTATGAAAAGTCAAACACTTGACTTGTAAGAGTCTTTTTTTTGTAATTTTCGGTTTTCATTAGGAAGACAAAGGGCTTGTCTTTAATATTCAGTTTTCATTAGGAAGACAAAGGGCTTGTCTTTAATTTTTGGTTTTCATTAGGAAGAAAAATGGCTTGTCTTTAATTTTCGGTTTTCTTTAGGAAGACAAAGGGGCTTGTCTTGATGTAATTTTTGGCTATATTAGGCCTTGTAAACATTTGGGAAAGTCAAATTAGGATGAAATGAAAATTGAGAGGTTTTCTTCTTGAGTTCTTGAAGAGACTATTCGAACTTATCAAGGGTATTCCTTGTGGCGTTCAATCCGACTTATCAAACGGATTCCCATACCCGTTTGTGGTGTCTTCCTCATACCAAGGTTCGTGCTTGGCTAAGCATTGGGTCGCGGTTCTTCATTCCCATTTCGTGTGTTCTTGGTGGCTGCCATATTTGGTGTCGGGTTTCACCACAATCGTTGGTGTGGTTCATATCACCCTTAGTACCCTTCCAACCTTTAGCTCCTCAATTACCCAAGCTTAAATCCTTGAATTCCCATCCAAAAACTCATATTCAGAAACAACTCATCAAAGTTAGAAAATTCAGACCAAACTCTTTAAGCTTTACCTTAATTGAACTTTAAATCCAGCAGAACTTCCTAGCTTCATCAAGGACCCAAGTTCCAAGCTCTAGCCTAAGCCTCCTCTGAGTTTACAGCTTCAAATTCCAGAAGAAATGGTGAAGGGAGAGTAAATCATGTGGGATAGCAAAGAGTCCCTGTTTTTCTTCTTTCTTTCTTTCCTTCAGTTTCTACTATTTTCTACAACTTCCACTAAGGCTAAATGGCAGAATAACACTTATCCTCTTTTAACCATCCAAAAGACCATTTTGCCCTCCCATTAAAACCTAAGCCTTTAAACATTCCAAGGGCATTTTGGTCATTTGTTCCCAATTCCCGCTAATTCCTCGAGTGTCCCTAATAATTACTGCTTAAACCCCATCACTTAATTTATCACCAATTATTTTGCTCAATGTCAAATAGTCTCCAATATATTTCCTAAGCTCCCAGAAATACCCCTAGGCTCCCCCGAGCCGGGTATAAGTTCCTGCTGTGACTATTTCACTAAACCGCTCACTAGGATCGCCTCGAGTCACCAGCTGTAAATATATCCACATAGTAATGTGGTCTCAACAATTTATCATAAATAATTACATTTATGCCCTTAACAGTCCAAAATTACAAATATGCCCCTATAAGCTAAGCAGGGTCTACATGCATACTAATACTCATAATCATGCATCTCATATGTCCATATAATCATATAAGCATGCTCATCACATAATCATGCATTTAATCATTTAAATCACACATAAACCAATTATGTCCTCCCAACACACTAATAAAGGCCCTTAAGCCTTAATAGTAATTTTGGGTCATTACATAATTACACTTGGGAGATTGTTAATCTACCACAAGGATCAAAGTCAATAGGTTGCAAGTGGGTATTTCGAAGAATATACAACACTAATGGGACCATTCAAGCCTATAAGGCAAGATTGGTGGCCAAATGGTTTAGACAAAAGGATGGCATGGAATATTTTGATACCTATGCACCGGTAGCAAGGACAACATCTATAATATTGTTGTTTGCCTTATCATCAATACACAACCCATATGTTCATCAAATGGATGTCAAAACGACATTCCTAAATGGTAACCTTGATGAGGAGGTATATATGGAACAACGAGAAGGGTTTGTTCTAAGGGGAAATGAGCATAAGATGTGTAACCTTGTTAAATCATTATATGATTTAAAACAAACACCAAACAAAATGGCATGAGAAGTTTGATGAAGTCATTGTTTCGGATGGGTTTAGACACAATAATGTGGACAAGTGCTTAAACTCTGAGACTTGTGATGACTATGTCATCTTAGTGTGTCTTTATGATGATGATATGTTGATATTAAGTAATGACATGAAAGACATAATAGAAACAAAGAGGTTTCTTGTAACGTCCTAAATTCGCTATTAAGGCTAAGTTCCTTGATTATTGTGCATGGAGGGCATAATAATATTTATATGTGGAATTAATGGGATATATGTATGATTATGCAATATAAATGGTTTATATGGTAATGTGAATATTTATGCATGTTTAGGTGAATTAAATATGCATGCGGGCCCGTTCTTGTTAATGAGGGCATATTTGTAATTACATGTGATTATATGTGTTAAATGATTGAGACCACATTATTGTGTGGGTATATTTGCGTTATTCGGCTTGAGGCGATCCTAGGGGGTGGATTAGTGGAATAGTCACAACGGGGTCTAATACCCGGCTCGGGGTGAGCCTAAGGGTGTTTTGGGGACTTAGTGTGTATTTGGGATTTAATGGTTGATGAGTAATTATTTGGTGATTAATTGGGCATGTCAAGATTAATTGGGAATTTATAGGTCCACTTAAGGATTAGCGGTAAATGATGGGTTTGCCCTTAAATGCAATAAGAGACTAAGGATAAGTTAAGGGACATTTGGTCTTTTGTGTTAAGAGATAGGCTCAGGATGGACTTCAGGAAGTGACCAGAACCACCAGAAACCACTCACGTTACCCTCTTTATCACTCTCATTGGGGAACTTTGGAAAGCTAAAGAAGAACACCAATTCTCTGAACTTTGGGGCAGGGATTTGTTGAAGAAATGAAGCTAGGATTACTTGAGGATCATTTCAAGGCCCGAAATTGTGATCAAGGTAAGAATTGTACTCTGTTTTCTTAATGAATTCTTCTATGGTTTAGGTTTTGTTGAGGTTTAAACTTTGGTTCTGTTTTAAGTTGTGATAAGTTTGTTAGCTGGTTCTTGAGTTATAAATTATGCCTAGGCTGTGTTGTTGAGAGTTCTAGACTCACTTATGACTTGTAACTATGGTTACGATGGATTTTGGTAAATTTGGCTAAGGAAAACGCAATGAAAACATAAGGGATTTCTCGGTTTTGGGCTCGAGTCGCGGCCCTATTCTTTAGGCGCCACGGCCCGTGTGCGTGAGAAGGCCCTGGGGGTCTTTGAAACCGCCCAGGCGATACGGCACAAGTTGGGGCGCGCTGCGGCCCGTGTCCACCAGGAGAGAGCCTAGAGGCTCTCTGACTTGTAGCTCGTTGTGGCCCTTAAGGCCTGGGCTGTGACTCTAATTGAGATAAATAGCCAAATCATGATTCTAGGCTCAGGAACTCAAACCTAAGTGCTCGGGAAGGATTCTACTACGCGGTTTAGTAGATTTCGAGGTCCTGAAGGCTAGTATGTTATTTTGAAGTTTTTAATTGGTTTAGGTTTTAATGGTTATCCATTATCGCTTTGTGACTAGGGTTACCGTTAAGGCTCATGATTGAGGATCGTGCTCGGGATCATCTTTCACCTTCAGCTCGGGACTCGAGGTAAGAAAACTGCACCTGGGTTGTGATTGGGGCTTGGACCCCTGTTAACAAATATGCTTATGATTGTGAATGTATCTGTATTTGAGAATATCTTGATAGGCATACTTGTTTGTGCTGCGATCGATTGCGTGTGCCACAATTTATTTATTTGTTATATATGATTTGAATGTCTGGCCTTAGGGAGTCGGGGCTAACGTTAAGCGTGTGGAATGCAGCCTGGCCTGAGTGAGTCGGGTCGGCTATACAACCAGAAGACTCGACCTAAGGGTGTTACAAAGTAAACAAGGGTGTTGTTGGCACTTACCTAACTATGTTGAACGATGTGATTGAATTATATGTTGAATTGAGCAGATTATTATTGCCTAGCTGATTGCTTATGATCTGTTACTGCTAAGTTGAACGATTTAAGTTTACTATTTTTATATTGTTGTACATTTGTGTTGTGAATTAAGTTTTCTTGATGAGCCTTGGCTCACGGGTGCTATGTGGTGTAGGTAAGGGAAAGGGAAAACTGGACTAGTTGTGAATTGGAGAGCTTTAGGGGCAGTGTGCACATCAGCAGCTGCTCGACCGCCACAGCTGAGGGATTGACAGGGACTAGAGCCAAATTTTATTTTGCCACTTAGGCTAGATTCAGTTGTAATTATTTTGAGGGTTGTAATTTCCTTGTAAACACCTTTTTGGGATCCCTTGTACAAACTCTTACTTTTTAATGAAAAACAACTATTTTACGATCAAAATCTTATAACCCTAATCCGTTAATTGACCTTAATAACATTTTTATGTCCAAACGACTTGATTAGCAAGTCATGCACTATTTAAAATACACAGTGTAATGATCTTGGCTATCCATGGCATTACAACTTGGAATCTGAGCGGTCTAGGTTTAAGGGTTCCTGAAGACTAGTTGGGCATGTGCACTCGCTGCTAAAGATAAGCTTGACTCAGGGTTTGGTAACCATATGTGTGATTACATGTTTAATTATTTAAATTGAACCTATGTGCCTTATTTGCATGCTAGAATAGAGAGCATGATGTATATATATATGTATTTTGTGGGAATAAGACTTGATAATTGATGCATGAACGTTATAGACTCACGTCTTGGTATGCATATTGTATGTGATTATTGTGTTGTTTGGCCCTACTTGTGGTATAGCTTTGGATATGAATATCAAGGCTGATAGGTTAAGTCATTGACTGTAGGAAGATTCAGAAATTATGTATCCAAGGCAGTCAACTGAATCGGGCATTGTTAGTATGGGGGTTGTGGAAGATAGTCGGGGACAAAACCTTCCATCTGCCCCTGGAATAGGGAACGCCGCTCGTATGTTTTGATAGTAATGGCACCAGTTACAGTCCAACCCAAGGGTGGAAACTGATGGGAATTACTATATGAAAGATTCCAGAAGCCATATCCTTTAGTTTTCAAGGGAGGCATGGATCCGTTCAGAGCTGAATAGTGGATGGGCATGATTAACTCTATACCTGGCTTATAGGAGTGGTAGGAAATGATAGAGTGGTCTATGCCATGTACATGTTGCAGGAGGATGCCCGAATATGGTGGGAAGAGGTATCCCAGACCTAGAATGTTGTCATGATGGGTTGGGAGGAATTCAGACAATTTTTCAATGAGAGGTACTATTGTGACGGAGTTTGAACTGTGAAGACCAACGAGTTTATGAACTTGGTCAAGGGTAGTAAGACTATGACAATCAGAATCCCGTGATCCGCAAGGGGAAAGACCGGGTAAAAAGCTGTGCAATCCCACATCACCCGGGGAAGGTCAAGTGTGATGATTCTAAGACCATGTAGATATGGGACTACACAGTTGAAGATGGCTTAAATGGATTGATGGGTACTACATATATGCCAATAAGATGCATCTTCTTTTCAATAGCTCATCACTTAAGAACTCCAAAGTTAAGCGTGCTTGACCTGAAGTAGTCTCATGATGGGTGACCTCTTGGGAAGATTTCCCAGGAAGCATGCGAGTGAGGACAAAACATGTTGGAAAGACTCATGTTGGTTTGTAGGGCAGTCATCATTCCAGGAAGTAGTCGTAGTGATGTGGGGCATTACAAAGATGGTGATAGGGTATGATAGTGAATTCAATGGGTTGGCCAAATTCGCCTTTGATTTGGTACCAGATAATGTGGCTCGAAAGGAGCAAGTCATTTGAGGACTGGACTTTGGGATGGCCCGGAGTGTTAGGATTGCTCCAATACATGAGATTTCTACCTACTCTTGAGCAGTAGGGATGGCCCTTGCTATAGAGGACACAAGAGTTAAGACATGGAGTGAGAGTGTCGTAGGGTAGGAAGCTCAGGAATTGGTATTCCCATTTGCGGGATTAGGTTGGGGCAGAGGCCCAGTAACCAGAAAAGAAAGACCCCTGATAGTTCTACTACTCCTGGTCCTGACAGGAGGGTCATAGTATGCAAGGCGGTCACAAGGGTGGCAATGAGGTCTGGAGAAGTTATCTAGTATGCGCCAGGGGCAAGAGGTACCATATGGGAGAATGTTGAGCAAATGCATGTTATTTTTATGTGGAATAATGGGGCACATCAAGAAGGATTGCCCGAAATCAAAGATGGAAGAACCAAGGAGTACAGATAGCTCGACCCCAGCTTAAGTGTCCGCCTCGACGCAATCAGAGCTTGAGGCTGGTTCCTCAGAGGCAGCAGGTCGGTCTTCTAGTTCCCAATCTTTTATATTGAGCTAATTGAGTTTGGTGCTATGTATCTCTCAGTAGAGACGTAGATATGTGGCACATGTTATATATGGTTGTCACGCCATGGGGCTTGAGATTTTAGTGTCTGTTTGGGGAAATTGGTAATTTCCAAGAGATGGGTCGGAGTATTATAGGTAGAAAGTCAGTAGTAATATTTGACTGAGTTGGTTATATGAGGATTTTGATATGATCCCGAGTATGGATTAGTTTTCCAAGTAAGGGACAACCATGGATTGTAAGAAATGATGGTGACTTCTGAGTTTAAAAGGAAATGACCCGGTTGCGGTTACAAGATGCCTAGCTATTAAGGAGGGTACCACTAGGGTTATATCAGTTAGACCAAATGAAAATTGGATCGGCCAGTAAGGTTTCAGATGGGTTCATAAGGATTCGTTGGGATTGTTGTCGCGTCTAGGAAATTGATTGTGCTATGGGATTAAGGCAGGGATAGAACTGGTATCAGGGACATCATGAAGAATGACACTAGCTGAGCATAAAGAATTAAAGGTTCAATTGAGGAAGTTATTTGACTTGAGGGTTGATTAGACGAAGCATCTCATCATGGAACACGTTAACACCGTTTGTCAAGAAGAAGGCCAAGTCTGCGAGAAGGTATTGTGCATACGGATAGCCAAATAAAGTAATTGTTAAGAATATGTATCCATTGCCAAGAATGAAGGATTCATTGCCCGGTTGCAAGGGTAGGACAATGCTCTCAAGAACTGACCCTCGATCTGGTTATTACCAGCCGAGGTTCAAGGAAAAAGACATTTTAGGAATTACCTCTCGCACCAAGTATGATATGATGGGTTTTTTTGTGAAGGCTCTCGAACTGACCAATGCTCCAGCGACCCACGTGAATTCAACAAGTAGAGAGTATGGGGATAGTTTGGACAAGTCGTATCTAGATCGATCAAGAATGTTTCGGACTACTTCTGGTTAGAAACAGAGCCCGAGCAACATTCTCAATGATACTACCGAGGCTGAGGAAGCAGGAATTGCATATAGGGTTCTGGAAGGGATAAGTTCTGATTTCTTTAGAGGATATTCAAGGTCACGTTATGGGAAGTGATGGGATCATGTATGATGTAATTAAGATACAAATCGTAAGGAAATTGATAAAAGAATGCCTTAGGGGTGAGAAGCATGGTGAGAATGGTAAGACACATCGGCTTGTGCTTGAAGCATCTTCGAGGATTGCCATACCTTGACTGAAGTAACGTAGGAACCTAAAGTTTGTTTGAATGGATAGTTGCATGCAAGAGTTTTAGAAGTTTGAATAAAGGTTGGTCAGCACGCCATGGTATTAGAATATGTATGCGATGGACTGATACAGGAGGATGGTGCGACGAACACTGTCCTTGCTTGAAACTTAGAGTTATAGTGTAGTGCGTCAAGGACTAGGGTGCACCCGTGTATAGACTGAAAAGGTAATTGTTCGTGCTTCACGGTGGATAAAGGAATAAGAACATAGATGCTCTACATGGGACTTTGAGTTGACAGTAATGTCGGATAGCCACGGTTAGGGTGCGGATGGCGCCCATGGAAAAGGAGTACGTATACTAGCATGAACGTTAAAGTGTTTTGTCACCCATAGAGGGGTTGACCATGAGACAAAGGCACTAGTGGGAACTAGTGAAGGGCCCACATTGAAATCCTTATTACTTAGAGAAAACTAATGTTAAGGCTGACACCTTGAGTGAGAAAAGTCTGCGCCAGTTGTATGATTCTCCATGGACTACAGTAAAGTCAGATGAGGTAACGACCGGGATTGGAATAGAATCTGTGATTGATAGTTGGCAGATATACCTCTATGAGCAATGAAATACATAAAGAAGATCTTGTAGGAATTGTAAAGAATCCTACTATTTTAGCATGGATAGGTTAAGATATGAGGATCAGATGAGTGATTCGATGGATACTGACATTAAAGCAGAGATCCAGGAAGTTTGAATGGGTGCTAAGACCTAAAATTTGTATACTGGGAGGCGCATTTCCTAATCTTATAGTAAGTGAGAGATGATAATCAGAAGCCAAAAAGGCTATTATGACTTTAGGGTATCCTGGAGTTAGCATGGAGGGATATAGTTATGGACCATAAGGTTGGATCACCTCAGATATCATGTAAGATGAGCGGATGCGAGAAGTAGTGACTTGACATACTAGATTAGAACACTCTGGTTTTTGTGAGTGAGTTATTGTAGCGTCCCAAATTTGCTAATAAGGCTTAGGGCCTTGGTTAGCATGTCAAGAGGGCAATAATTGATTTAATTATGTTAATATGTGAATTAAATGATTATGTGATTAGAAATGCATGTTTAGGTGAATTAAATATGCATGTGGGCCCAATTTGGTTATTATGGGCATATTTGTAATTTTAGCCAGTTGAGGGCATAAATGCAATATATATGTGTGTTGTGATTGATACCACGAGATCGTGGTGATATATTTGTAATGTGCGATCCAAGACGGTCCTAGGGAGCGGATTGGCTAAATGGTCATAACAAGGTCGAGTACCCGGCTCGGGGCAAGCCTAGGGGTATTTTGGGAATATAGTATTTGATTGGGATTACCGGGTAGCAGGTAGTAATTTAGTCGTTGTTTAAGTATGTCAGGATTAAATGGGGATTTATAGGAACACTCAAGGATTTAGCGGGATGTGGCATTTGATGGGATTGCCCTTGGAGGCATTAAAGGATTTAGGATGGACTTAAGGGCATTTTGGGCATTTTTGGTTTTGAGTGTTTGGTGAGCATATGGAATTGTTTTCAAATTCTGTGATGTTTAGGCTACATGAATGAGGATTCTAGACTTGATTCTAGGTTTAAATGGTGTTTGGAGTGTGAATTATTGATTTAGGCTTGGGAAAATTCAGTAGAAAGCTTGGTTTATGGGTTTAAGGGGCTCTCGTCGCGGCCCTGTTCTACAGGCGTCGCACCCCGTGTGTGTGTAGGGGCCTGGGGAGCCCCTAAGATTGCCCAGGCGCCGTGGCGCAGGGCATAGCTCGTTGCAACCCGTGTCCTTCAGCAGAGAGAGATTTGCTCTCTAACTTGTAGCAGGCTGCGACCCTAGGGGGCAGGTCGCGACTCAAAACAGGGAAAAAGGGCAAATGTGGGTTTTTAAGCTCGGGTACCCAAATGATAAGGCTAGGGAAGGATTTTCTACTGCCCGATTTAGTAGAATTCAAGGTGCTGGAGGCTAGAATAATATTTTGAAGTTATTATTAGGGCTTGATGGTTTAGGGTTAAAATATTTTGATCATAAAATAGTTATTTTTCATTAAAAAGTAAAAGTTTGTACACGGGATCCCAAAAAGGTGTTGACAAGGCAATTACAACCCTCAAAATAATTACAACTGAAGCCAGCCTAAGTGGCAAAATAAAATTTGGCTCTAGTCCCTGTCAATCCCTCGGCCGTGGCGGTCCAGCAGCTGCTGATGTACACACTGCCCCTAAAGCTCTCCAACTCACGGCTCGTCCAACTTTTCCTTTCTCTTACCTACAACACATAGCACCCATGAGCCAAGGCTCAGCAAGAAAACTTAATTCACAACACAAGTGTACAACAGTATAAAAACAGTAACAGATCATAAGCAATCAGCTAGGCAATAATAATCTTCTCAGTTCAACATATAATTAAATCACAGCGTTCAACATAGTTAGCTAAGTGCCAACGACACCCCAGTTTACTTAGTAACGTTCAGCCCTGACACCCTGAGGCTGAGTCCATTAGTTGTATAGCCGACCCCGGCTCGCTTAGGCCAGGCTGTGTTCCACACGCTTAATGTCAGCCCTGGCTCCTTTAGGCTGGACATTCAAATCATATATAACAAATAAATAGATTGCAGAACACACAATCAATCGTAGCACAAACAAGTATGCCTATCCAGATATTCTCAAATACATACATTCATAATCATAAGCATATTCGTTAATAGGGGTCCAAGCCTCAATCACAACCCGGGTGTAGTTTTCTTACCTCGAGTCCCGAGCTAAAGGTGTAAGACAGTCCCGAGTACGATCCTCAATCCCGAGCCTTAACGGCAACCCTAGTCACAAAGCGATAATGGATAACCATTAAAACCTAAACCAATTAAAAACTTCATAATCACATACTAGCCTCCGGGACCTCAAATTCTACTAAACTGGGTAGTAGAATCCTTCCCAAGCACTTAGGTTTGAGTTCCCGAGCCTAAAAGCCCTCTTTGGCTATTTATCTTAATTAGAGTCACAGCCCAGGCCTTAAGGGCCACAGCGTGCTACAAGTCAGAGAGCCTCCAGTCTCTCTTTTGGTGGACATTGGCCGCAGTGCGCCCCAACCTGCACCGCAACACTTGGGCGGTTTCAGAGACCCCCAAGGCCTTCTCACGCACACGGGCCGCGACGTCTAAAGAACAGGGCCGCGACTTGAGCCCAAAACCTCAAAATCCCTTATGTTTTCATTGCGTTTTTGAACTTGATGAATTTCGAAATGAAGCTTATGAAAATGCAAAGATTTATAAAGAAAAGTCTAAGGCTTTTCACGATAAAAGGATAATTAGAAAGGATTTCCAACTGGGAGACATGATGTTGTTATTTAATTCTAGATTGAAGCTGTTTCTAGGAAAACTAAAGTCTAGATGGTCGGGACCCTTCACAGTTGTTGTTTCATTACCTTATGGAGTAGTCCAAATTCATAGCGAAAAAATAGGACATTTAAAAGTGAATGGTCAGAGATTAAAGCATTATTTGGAAGGACCGGTGGAAAAGTGCAAGTCTGTGATGGTTTTGGAACCCCTTTCAATAAAGTATTTAGTGTCAGGCTAAATGACGTTAACGACAACGCTATAGGAGGCATTCCTATACTTTATTTTAGTTTTTGTTTTAATTTTTAATTAGTGACCAATTTTATTTAAATTCATTTAGGATTTTTGAAGATTTGTTTAGTTTATTTATTTATTTTTTGTAAATAATTTTTTTTTTGCAAATCATGAAAATGTTGTTTTCCAATTAGTCTGCAGGTCAAGTCACGACTTGAACTTGTAAGTCGTGACATTAACACAAGTCAGAGAGTATGAAAATTGAAGGAGGGAGCGGGCCGTGATTTGAGCTTATGAGTTGCGGCCCCAACACAAGTCAAAGAGCCTACGAAATTTTGTAAGGGAGGCGGGCCGTGACTTGATTAGGCTGGGTCGCGATGCCTGCGAAACAGATATTGGTGAAAAATTGATGCGGGCCATGACTTGCTCTACATGGGTCACGACGTGCCTGTGTTAGAAAGGGGAATTTAATAAAAATTGAAAGAGAAATTGAAGAGTAGGCAGTCTACAAGATTCAAAGGCACTTGTGGAAAGTACAATAAATTAGAGGAAGTGCTGTCCAATTTTTGTTGTCATATTTGATACATTGTGTGATTGTGGGTCCCCAAAAGCAACCTAGTAGGGCTGCCTCTTCTAAAAGCGCCAATCACCCTTCCACATCCCGCACCCAAGCACCCCAACCTCAGCCAACCCCTCCACCACCACCACCAATTCAAGAATTTGACCCAACTAGGTTTATTAGTAAGGATGCCTTTGATCATTATCAAAGGTTATCTCAGTGTCCGGTAATTCAAGAGAGAGGAATGGAATATCAAGTTGATCCTTACCCTCAGGAAACTTATAATCTCATTGGGGCTGTAATTCAATGCCATCATTGGAAACTTTTTGTGGATGATAAAATGCCCAAGGCTAATTGTTCAATGGTTTATAAGTTTTATGCAAATTTCCCAGGGGCAGTTAATAGAAAGGTGTTAGTGCGAGGGTTTTGGGTAGAATGTGATATTGATAATATTGATGCCTTATATCAATTACTGATGTTGTCGCAAGAAGACGATGAATATTATCAATTGGCTTATAATAGTGAAATTGATTGGGTTAAGGTGGTAGAAACATTAGGCATTCCTGGTGCTACTTTTGCTATGCAAATGGGGAACCAAAGCATTTATGAAGGTACCACATGAATCAGGTGGCGAAGGCCTGGACTCTCTTTGTGAGTGTGCGACTTATGCCCAACACTCATTTATGTGAAGTAGGAACTGATCGGTGTCTTCTAGTATATGTTATTATGACAGGACTCTCAGTCGATATTGGCCGAGTTATTCGAGATTTATGCCGACTGACTACCACTACTGGTTTGGGGCATGGATCAATGATTACTGATCTATGTGAAGTGTGGGAGGTACCTAAATATCCTAGTGATATTTATAGGAAGGAAATGGGGCCTATTTATCGTGCTTCGGTGTTTAAATTCAATGCCCCATCTTTGGAGCCACCAGTACCACAACCCAGGCCTATGAGAGTTGAAGAGGAAAGAGATGCGGGTGAGGAACCTGTTCCTGCCAATGATCAACCAGAAGAATCAAGGGCAGCTGAGGGGGAGAGGCGAGGAGAATATACTCCATATTTGGCATTTGAGGCTAAACCTAATCCCCACTTGGCCAGATTGGATTATATCATTCGAAAAAACAAACATACTCATAATTATTTGGGGGAGCTTCATGATTATCATTGAGCTCAGGTTGATAGACAAAATAAGTTTGTTTATAGATGGTCAAATTAGGAGGCAGATAGACCATAGGTCAATTCATTCTGAATTCTGAGTGGTTAGTATTCAAACTGATTGTATTATTTGAGTTCTTTGACTTGTTTGTTACCAGCTTACCCTACAGACTATCCCATACTTATATCTTGGGAACTTGGTAGTATAATTGAGTGGGAGTGTTAATCATAGATATGAACTTCTATAGCTTCTGGTGAAGAAGTGAAATGATGGTTTCCTTTTAGTTTGGTTCAAGGTGCTAAATGATAGATATCTCATTTCAGTAATTAATATTAGTTTATTGAAATATCATTTACAAGGAACTAAGTGTTTTACGGATAAAATACAATGAGGGGTAAAACGGTATTTTAGTCCCATCTCATTGTAGACCGTCTATAGAGGATTGAGTGGCAATTATGGTTGTAACAATGGATAATTAATAGCGTATCTATATTTGTTATAGAGCGCTCTATGAATTCAAGAGTGCAATTGCGAGTCTTTAGTGGAGTCATGAGGAATTAATAAGTTAGTAAATTTATTTGTTAGATTTATGATAACTTATTGGACCTTGATTTCATAGGTCCATGGTCCCCACTGTACCTTAGATAAAATCATCTAGATAGTCTCAATTAATTGATTTAATTATCAATTAAAATTATCAAAGTTGACTAGGTCAATTTTGGATAGTTTCACAGAGTTATGTAATTTTGAGAAGAAAAGAGAAATTATGGCAGATTTATTAATTAAGATAAATTGGTATCTAAATTAATAAATAAGTTTAAATCAAGGTTCAAATTATAAATAATTAATTTGATAAAGGATTTAAATAATGATTTAATTAATTAAATCAATAGAAAATAATACAGGCCTTGATTTTAAGTCTAATGGGCTTACAATCAAATGGGAAATTTCACGGGCCTAAAGCCCATGATAATTTCGACCTAGGGCTATTAATTGGCTATTATTTTATTAATTTTTTAATTAAATAAATGACCTAATTGAGTCTATAAAAGGAATGTTAAGACAGAGTTGAAAATACAAGTCAAGTCACAAGTTGAAACATAAGTTTCAGATATGTTTTAGATTCTCTCTAAACATAAGTCCTTTTCTAAGCCTTATTATTCTTTTCTCTTCTTCTCTCTTTATTTATCTCACGTGTTGATAATTTCCCACTCTAATCTAGGTGATTCTAAGGATACTTTGGAAGGCTGTGAAGAAAATTAAAGATCGATTCAGTTTCTTGGTAATACTCAGCGACAGAAAGGATACAAGGGTTAGAGAAACTGAAGGAATGAATCTATTATTCCGCTGCGTATAATGTAAGTATTCTTATCATTATTTCTCTTTGAATTCAATTTTAGAAACATGTTCTAGGTTATCTCATATTAATTTATTTAATATTAGATCTACATGAAAATAAATAAAGATCCTGTATAAGTTTTCCCAACAATTAGAGGCTTGCATGAGTGTATATTTTGATTTGAATTTTGAGTGTTAGTAAGGACTAGGGAGCTGTTCTTTAGTGGATATGATGTCTAGGTTGTGTGGACAAGGAATCCAGGTTTAATTATGAGTTTAATTGATGTTTGAAGTATGAAAATGGTGTTTAGGCTCGAGGAAAAATGCAGGAAATGGTGTGATTTTTTGGGTTTGGGGGCTCGGGCTGCGGCCCTGTTCTTCAGGCGTCGCGGCCCGTGTGTGTCGAAGAGGCTGGAAGCCTCTATCTGCCCAGGCACACCACGACACAAGGTATAGCACGCCGTAGCCCATGTTCCTCAGCAAAGAGGCATTTTGCCTCTGACTTGGGGCACGCCGCGGCCTTAAGGGGGCTGGGTCGCGGCTCAAATGCAAAATATAGGCTGTTTGAAGGTTTTTAGCTAGGGAACTTGAATGTTAAGGCTCAGGAAGGTTTCTACTACCCAGTGTGGTAGTGTTTAAGGTCGCGGAGGCTAGATTTATATTCTGAAGTCATTTATTGGTTTAGAACTTGATGGATGGTTATTATGAATGTGTTGTGACTAGGTTTTCAGCGAGGCTCAGGTTAGGGGACTGTGCTCGTGATTGCAGTGCTCAGATAGCTCGAGACACAGGTAAAGAAATTATTGTACCCATAAAGCAGGGCATGGCCCTAATTTTTGTATTGAAGGGTGTGACCCTATTGATTGATTTGCCGGGCGTAGCCCTATTGTTTATGTTTGGTATATGTTTAAATATTTGTTGATATTATGCTTTGTGATGCATATTTGTGAGTGAACGGTGAAGGCCGGGAACGGCAAAGGCCGAGAATGGCAGGAAGCCAAGTACGACAAGGGACCGAGATTAGCGTTGAGCACGCGGAGTGCAGACCGTTAGGGTGAGACCCTCCTAGGATGCTGGAGTCTTCCTTTCGGTGAAGACCATAAACCTAGGGCTTGGTAAAGCGCCTGAGACGGCGTCGGCCGTTATATGTGTAGCCTGTTGGCTGTCTTGCTGTATATTGTTGACTGCTGTGCATATGTGTTATGATATATGTTATATGTGAGTTTTCTTGCTGGGCTTCGGCTCATAGGTGCTCTATGGTGCAGGTAAGGGCAGAAGAAAGGTCGACTAACCATGAGTACGGAGAGTATGGAGCAACGGGTACATGTTCGGCTTACTTGGCCGCCACGGCCAGGGTTATTTTTGGATGGTGTAATGTATTTGGTTGATTTGTTGCTTAGGTCGACCTTAAATGTATTTTGAGATGTAAAGTATTTTCTGAACAGTATTATGGGATTCCAAATGTATAACTCTTTACGTTTTCAATGAATGACCACATTTTTATATCAAATGCCTTTAAACGACTTTTATTACAGTTTAGCTACACTTTTATCCTAAAACCTCGATTAGCGAGCTAATGGCAAGTTTTTAACTCACTTAGTACGACTCTAAGGAAGTAGGGTGTTACAACTTGGTATCAGAGCGAGCCAAGGTTTATGGTTCTTGGAGATTGACTGAACATGTATGCTCGCTGCCAGTGACAAGCTCAACTCAGGGTTGGTTGGTAATTATTGAATTATATGCTTGATTGCTTGTTAAAGTGCCATGTTTGCCTGAATATTTATATAGAGCATGATGAATGAGTTGACATATGCATGACGCCAGGGTATGGCCCTCTTGATTATTGTATGCTATTTGTGATATGTGGATTTGCTGAGTGTGAATGGTTGATGAATTTGGGAGGTGGTTTTGGATGTTATTATCATGCCTGATGATAAGCGGCATCATTGATTACAGGCATATTGTGATAATGCCTCAGCGATCAATCACACTCCGTGACAATAGGGTTGAGGATGACAACCAGGGTCAGGACCCTCCACCTGCCCCACTAAATTGGCAACAATTATTTGCCGAGATGGAAGTTACACTTCACTGAAAAGAAGAAGAGCTTCGACAGTTGAGGCAACAGGCCCCTCCAAGGGCATTGGGTTGTAGGTTCCACAGGCTGTGGCACCAGTGCCAGCCCAGCCTATTATGGAGAATAGATGGGAACCACTGTATGAGAGGTTCAGGAAGCAGTATCCTCCCACCTTCAAGGGTGGACCAGACCCACTGCGGGCAGAGTAGTGGATGAACATGATTTCTTCCATCCTTGATTTCATGAGGGTGGAAGGGAATGAGAGGGTAGCCTGCGCCAGCTATATGTTAAGAGAAGATGCCTGTATCTGGTGGGGTGTGGTGTCTCAGAGAAGGAATATTTCAATTATGACCTGGGAAGAGTTCAGAAACATTTTCAATGAGAAGTATTACAGTGTCACAGTCCGAGCTGCAAAGGTTTATGAGTTTACCAACTTGACTTAGAACCGGATGACGGTTACTGAGTACGCCTTGAAGTTTGACTGGTTAGCGAAGTTCGCGCCGGATTCGGTGCCAACTGACAAGGCACAAAGAGATCGGTTTGTGCAGGAGTTGAATGTCATGATCGCCTGTGACGTCAATATAAATTTGGATCTGGGGACCACTTATGCACAGGTAGTGGACAAGGCCCTTACAGCTGAGCGGGCGAGGATCAGATATGGAGAGAGGGCGCTTGTAACGCCCTGGATAGCCAGGACCGCTACACTGTGTATTTATAAAGGTGTGAGACTTGCTAATCAAATCGTTTAATCAAAACGTGTCATTAACTAAAGAGTTCTAGGGCTAAAAGACATTTTGGCCTCAAAAGACACATTTCATAAGTTATAAACAGTTTTATAGAAGGGATCCCCAAAATCAACAATGTTTAAAAGTTGGTTTACAAAATTCAACAGTTAAGAGTAAACATTAGCCATACTAAGGCAAAATACAAGGTTCTGGTCCTCTCGTCCTTGTAATCTCCTCAACCGTGGCGGTTGAGCGGCCTGACATGTACATTCACCCTACAGAGCTCTCCAATCAAGGTTGATCGATCTTGCCCTTGCCTTTACCTGCACCACGCAGCACCCGTGAGCCAAGGCCCAGCAAGAAAACAACATACACAGCATAAACAATATTATCAAATAGATATTCCAATATGCATGTTCAGATATTCAATCCACAGCATATAAGCACACTCCAAGGTACAAGTAACCTCATCTATACTCAGATTATTCAACTCTCTCATTAATCACATTCATAGCCAAGTACAATAATCATTTAATGCAAATACTAGGGTCGACACCTTAGGTCGCACCCTCTGTTTAACCCACTGACTCCGGCCGCTTAAACCGAGCTCAGTGCATAATAAGCTGTCCTCGGATACCAGTGTCCGAGCCGTGCCAATTGCACAAGTTAACCGTGGCACGCTTAGGCCGTTGGTTTACAATTTACATGGCATAATACCATTCTTTCAATCATATATATCAGGGATCCCTTAGTCCCGTTCAAATATTTAACCGGGTGTAGTTTTCTTACCTTTAGCTTCTAGATGAGTTAGTTACGGGCGATACTCCTTGAGTGTGATCCGATCCCCAAGCCCTAGCTTAACACCTAGTCACAACCATGATGAAAGATACCATTAACAATCTTAAATGAGTTCCCGGACCAAGTTCTAGTCCCCGGATCATTGAACTTCACCAAATATGGTAAAAGATTCAATCCCAAGCACCCTAGGTTAAATTCCCAAGCCTAAAATCTCAAAATCCCAAAATCCCTTAAGCGCACCGGCATAGGCCACCCATGCTGCGGCATGGACCCCAAATAGAACCATCTAAGGCACAAAAACAGGTAAGGGTCGTGGCATTGCTTGGGCCATGCCGCGGCCCGCCCTCCTTCCTCAGCATGCAACAATCTCGAAGGGCCGCGACCCGACCCTTCGAACCCAGAAAAACCCACCATTTTCAATCTCTAAACCTCACCTTAAGCCATCCCAAAGCCCCCAACTCAAAACCAATTAATAATAACAACATTAGAATGATTTAAACAACACAACTCCACCAAAAATCCAGCCTAACACTCACCAAAATCCCAATTCTAATTTATGAGATTTCAAACCCACAAAACTCAAAACCAGCCATGAAAACTCTCAAATTCAACCATCAAACTTCAAATTAATCCTTACCTTAGCTGTAGAATCGTTTCTCCAAGAGTCCCCTGACCTATCTTCAAAGTTTCAAGCCTCATTTTCCACCTTAAATACCAAAACCACAGATATTTAAAACTCAGCCATTTCTCTAAATTCCTAACCTCAGAAACGAAAATTCAAAGCTTACCTTGGCTCTATCTCAGACCTTGATCAGTTCTTGAGCTAATCCTCCAGATTATTCCCCCAAGTTTCAGCTTGATTCCAGAAATCTCCTCCTCAAATTTCAGTGTTGTTCTTCCTTAAGAGAGAGAAGAGAGAGAGAGAGCTGAGAAAGGGTCGGTTTAATTTCTGTGTCTAGTATTTTCTAAAGTCTTCCAGGTATATCCTTAGGTTATTAGACTAATCCCAAAGCTCGGGGTGCCGGAAACGTCCCCGAGGCCAAAACGGTAAAATCCCCCAATAATCCCGCCTAGGCATCCTAACCTCAAATATATCTCTAATTATTTATTTTCATCACCCGATAGTCTAAATCACTTCCTGATACCTAAAATACCCCTGACTTGTCCAAAGTCAATTATAATACCCCGTTATGACTTTTCCCGCTATCTAGCCCTAGGATCGCCTCGAGTCGCCGGCTGCAGAAATATCCACATAATAATGTGGTTCTCGCTTATATCTCATACATATATATCACATCATCATATAATATCATCAATTATCATAAACACACTATTAATAATTTATTTACGCATTTAAATCAATAACATTCATTCTAATCCCAATTATGCCCTCCCGGCACACTATTCAAGGCCCTTAAGCCTTATTTGTTACTGACTTAGGAACTAGTAGTCTCTAGGAGATGGGTTAGAGCATTACCAGTAGAGATAGATAGTAGGGAGTTGTTTGTGGATCTGATTGAATTAGCGATAAATGGCTTTGATATGATCCTAGGGATGGATTGGTTAGCAAAGTATGGGGCGACGATTGACTGCAAGCGCAGGATGGTGACCTTTGAACCAGAAGGGGAGGTACCCTTTGTATTCGTGGGGACAGTGAGTGGACCACGAGAACCTATGATTTTGGCATTGAAGGCAAGAGATCTGATGCAGTGTTGTATATAATTCCTAGCAAACATTTTGGATACCTCCAGAGTAGTGTTGGTTGGACCGGATGAGAATAGACTGGTATGTGAGTTTCCTAATTTTTTCCCTGCAGATTTGCCAGGGTTGCCGCCGCATCGAGAGATCGAGTTTGTTATAGAGTTGGAACCTGGGGCGGAGCCAATATCTAGGACACCTTATAGAATGGCTTTGACAGAGTTGAAGGAATTGAAGATTCAGTTGCAAGAGTTACTAGATTTGGGATTCATCAAATCGAGTTTTTTGGCATGAGGTGCTCTAGTGTTGTTCGTCAAGAAGAAGGATGGATCTTTAAGAACGTGCATTGACTACAGGGAGTTGAACAAGTTGAGCATTAAGAACAAGTACCCACTACCTAGGATCGATGACTTGTTTGACCAGCTACAGGGGAAGACAATTTTCTCTAAGATTGATCCTCGGTCAGGCTATCACCAGTTAAGGATTAAAGAGGAGGACATACCAAAGACCACATTCTGCACGAGGTATGGATACTATGAATCCCTGGTTATGTCCTTTGGATTAGCCAATGCCCATCAGCCTTCATGGACTTGATGAATAGGGTCTTCAAGGATTACTTGGACAAGTTTCTGATCGTATTCATTGACGACATATTGGTATACTCTCAGTTAGAGACAGAGCACGAGCAGCATCTACACCTGGTATTATAGCGTTTAAGGGAGCATAGGTTATACACTAAGTTCAACAAGTGTGACTTTTGGCTACCCAAGTAACATTTTGGGTCATATTATCAGTAATGAGGGGATTTCGGTTGACCCAAGCAAGATTGAGGCAGTGAGGGATTGGCCCAGGCCGAGTAGTGTACCGGAGGTTAGAAGCTTTTTGGGATTAGCAGGGTACTATCGGCGGTTCATCGAGGGATTCTCTAGGGTAGCCACACTATTGAACGAATTGACGCGTAAGAAGACTAAGTATGTATGGACAGATAGGTGTGAGAACAATTTCAAGGAATTGAAGTGGCGACTGATCATCGCTCTAGTATTGAGTCTGCCGTCAGACAATGAGAAGTTTGTAGTCTATTGTGATGCTTCCAAATAGGGTTTGGGATGTGTACTGATGCAAGCTGGAAAGGTAATAGCCTACACGTCGAGACAGTTAAAAAAATATGAGCTGTTGACCCTTGATTTGGCCAATGACACGGAGTCAAAATAACGATAAAGAAACAAATCAAGAATGGAATCAAATGGGAAGAAAGTGACACAAATGATTTATAGTGCTTCGGCCCCAACTATGTGGTAATGACCTACATCCACTTAGTGTTCTTATTGATGTTGAATCCCAATGCAATGATCAAAGTGCTAGGGTTCTTGAGTTTCACCCGCCTTAGGAGAATTACAACTTTTCGGTGGATAATCACACTATGCTCTCTCTATGAGTATTCAAGTTCAAAGTTCAAAAGTCCCTTCCTTGAGCACTCTCATTCATATTTATAGGCTCAAGGGGATTACATGAGCCAATGGGCCTTAATTACCCTTAATATCAGCGTATCAAGGTAATAAAGAGAAAATATAATAAATGTTGTTATTACAAGATTGCATATCTTAAAGGAAATAAATTGAAGCATGCGACCAGACTAGTCGCACCTAAAAGCATGATCTGATGAAGCAATAAACATCTGGTCGATAGGCGAACAACACTCCTTCACTTTGACGCTGCCATGTGCCAACCACGTGTAATAAACTCTTGCCACATCATCAGGAGTCATTTTTGGGTAAACATTTGCCCCCCCCAAGTTTATTTTACTGCGACCAGCATAAAGTAAACTTAAGAGACTGACCCTTCGCATACCCCACCAAATCTGTCAGAGCCGTCCATGCCTTCTCGAAAAAGGCAACCAATCATGTCTTTTCAGTTTCCCAAAAGTTGTCTGACGGCTATTGCGTTTCCCCATGCCTTGAAAAAGTAATTCCATGATTACCTCTTTTACAGTGCCACGATCAATATAAATACCCATTCTTTTCACTTTTTACCTTTTACCGATCCCTTTGCCTTCAAGAACTCTGAAGAACCAAGGAAAACTAAACCCATAAAAGTTTGCTGATCCACGGTCTGCCTGTCTGATTTTCTGAAATCTTCTCAATCCTTCATTCAAGTAAGTCTTCTAATCGATTCTTTTCTGTTACGTTGTGCCGTGCAATGCTTGTTTTTCCTTAATTTTTGATTTATGAGTTCTTGAATATCTCAGTTAGTTCTTGCAAAATGGTCTTGGGGTAAATGAGTATGTTGATCTGTGCTAAATATGGTAGGAAAATAACACCTTCCTGGGGTTAGAAATTAGTTTGGTAGTTAGGATCATGAATTTAGGGCGTAAAATCGAAGTAAAAATTAGATTTTCAAGCTTGTAGAAAAACTGGGTTTTTTCCCGCCTCTTTAGAGTCGAAAAAGTCCTTCCTGAATTTTTTTTTTACTTCTGCCTTTTAATCCGTTTTCCAAACTGCTCGTATATAATTTAGTGTTTTTTTTTAAAATGCTGCTGGTCGTATAAAAGCTTAACTTTTATACGCAAGCAACGTTATTCCAACTCTCTTAACACTTCTTGGTCTTTTGGGCCGTAGATTCTCATCTCCCCTTCTCTGTTCGCAGATTTTCATGCAAGATCCGTGGGGAGGTGAGAGCCCAATTGACGATGACCTGCTCGCTCAACTGCTCGTGGATGAAGAGCATCCGTCACTACTTATCTCAGGAATCCCTTTTTCTCGAATTCCACCCACCAAACCTTCTTCTAGTCCATAAAAAATGGGTAGAGTAAAATCCACTACCCAGAAAAAGAAATCATCAAAACCTTATGAAAATCAGCCCACTCCTCGGGCTGAAATTCCTTCGACCAGTGGTAGAGCCAAAACCACTGATCCTGAAATTCAATCACAGGCCAACCCCTGCAATGCCATTCAACCAGACGTCGAATGGTACCTTGTTCCTCCTAGCACAATCACTACTAGGATGGTAAATAATTTCCTCGGAAAGTACGGACTTTCTGGGGTTTCTTTATTCCTTCCTACCACCGACCAACGGGCAAACCTGCCTGGTGGTGCCTTCAGCACCTGGTCGAGGTATCATATTGAGGCAGGAGCAATCTTGCCTCTCCATCCTTTCTTCCAAGGAGTGGCCAAATATTTTTGGGTCGCTCTTTTTCAAATAACCCCGAACGGGTATAGAGTGCTTTCGGCACTCTATATCCTTTACAACCATAAAAAATAGCCTGTCCCTTCTCCTCATGAGATCAACTACCTGTTCGATCTCAAATCTAACCCCAACTAGGACAACACGGGGTTCTTTCATTTTTGCCACCAGGAATCGACCCGCACCTTCCTAAGTGGGACTACCTACAAGTTCAATGTAGGAAAGTACTACCAGAAGTACTTTTTAACCACCGACCTGGTCGCCAACAACCTAGCCTTCACCCAAGGAGGTAACTTCTTTGTTTTTCTGGTAATTTATTTTCCTTGTATTTTATCTGTATTCTCCATAGAAAATTAGCACATTTAAGGTCAATGGATGCGATCGGCTCCTACTCCAGAAATGGAGGTTAGAGCAGCACTACTGGCCAACATGAGTGACGTAGAGAAAAGCGTCAAACAACTAGTCACTGAAGCCAACCTAAGGCTGGTTGGGCTTCTGGCACCTCACCAGGACGTGAGGGAGTCAACAACGGGGAGTGCGACTGGTGGAGAAATTCCCGAGTAATACCCAGATGTGTCGCAACCTCAAAGGAGGAGACCAACTAGAGTGACAATCAGGGAACCTTCCAATACCCCGCGAGCTGCCGCTCCCCCTGCCCCTTTGGGAAAGGGAAAAAAGAAAGCTTCTGAACCCCCTACACCCATCGATGAGTCTTCAGATGAGAACGGTACTGTTTTCTCATTCTTAGACAGTTTTCCCATTCCCTGTCATTTATTTGACAGGGACGACAACTTTAAGTATACTCCAAATTTAAATTCAGATTTCTTCCAGGGAGTGAGTGAGTGTAGCAGTAGTTCAGTAAGTAATGTAGCAACTAGTAGTTATAGCACAGGTACTTATAATTTCCTTGTCTTTACTTTCAGTTCCATCTATGCTTATAGTCTAACTGCTCGCGATGCTTCCTTATTTGCAGGTATGTTGTCTGAAGATATGTTTGATCAATACACCGCTGTTGCTACTCCCTCGAGCAGGAATAAATACAGCAAGAGGGTCCGCGGAGAAAGCAGCAAAGCTGCTTCAAAGTAGGCTCAGATTGAGGGTCCTTCAGTAGCTGTTCCTTTGAAGGAAACCACACTAACTACCATAAAGAAAATAATGCCACCTCCTTCTCCACTCGACCAACCATCTCCAACCGCACCGGTTGACCAGCACTCTACCCCTCCAGTGCCTACCGAACAGACACCTCTGGGTCTGTGGATGCTCTGACCAGCACCGTAGTCGGCTCAGCCAGAGAGAGGATATACAAACTCTCAAAGCACAAGCGCAACCGAGAGGCCATTGTCGGCACTAACTCCATGGAGGCCGATCAAATAATCAACCAAGGGCTGAATGAGATAGCCAGTGTAAGTTGTTTTCTATTGCTGAGTTATTTTATCTTGTCGTTTTCTGCCATCATCTTATCTTTTCTCCTGATTGCAGGGATTGCTGATTATAATTGCTAGTTGGCGCCACACAGGGGCTTTGGTCACCCAGACCAGAGACTCCGATACCAAGTATACTGAGGCAATGAAGGTGCTCGAGGAGAAGAACGCTGATCTGCTCAAGAAAAACACAGAGTTGCTCGGCAAGAACACCGAACTACTCGAGCAGCACTCTAAGCTGGCCGAAGAGCTTCAACAGTTTAGACTGCCCTGGACAAATCCAATGCGGACAAAGAGAAGTTTAGGGAGTGTGCTAGACTTAACTGTCAAGAGGCCAAACAACTCAAGGTTGATCTGATCGCGAGCAGAAAGGAGACTGAGGAGTTGGAGGGGCGCGTCAAAGAGCTTAAGGAGACAAATGCCAGAAATTTGGAGAAGTATAGGGAAGCCACCCACCTTTGCTTCTACGAGTTTTGGAAGCATAACCGTGAGGCTGACTTCAGCTATTTATCCGAGAGCTTGAGGCGAAATCAAATAACCCGGTGCAATATTCGCTTGGAGGAAGAAGAAAGAGCCAAAATTCCTGCTTCCCTAGAAATTTCCTTAGCAACGGGGATTGATGGCGCGGAAAATGAAGCTGGTACAACTGTCGACCAGGGCACTCCTCAAGATCCTCCAGCCTCGTAGTTTTTTTTAATTTTATTATCTTTTAAATACACAACCTACGGGTCGTGATGCAAAGGCAATTTTTTTTAAACTTTTATTGCTACATGGGCAACTTTTTCCCTTTTAATCAAACAATTACATCTGAGCAATACTGCTCGCGGTGTAAAGGAATTATTTTTTGATATTATAATACTTGCATTTATTATAACATCTGTTCGCATGACCGAACTTAGCATAGTACATTGGATTGATTTAACAAAATAACAAAATTTTGAAAAATACTCTAAGTACCCTAGCATGCTTTCACTTATTTTGCTCATGTGTTTACATACTTTTCGATATGCTTTGATTACTAGATGCCTTATATGCCCCCAAGTGATTGAGGAGCTTTAGGTCCTCAGTCACTTGCCTTGACTAAGACCTGTTTGAACATTTCTGCTCGTAGGATAAATTTTAAAATGAGAATATAGCAAAACAACACACTTAATGAGCAAATACTTGTAATAAATACAATAGTTGGCAAGATTGACTGGCTATGCACAATCCCTTTTATTTCTCGTAGTAAATGGAAAAAACATGTCTGTACGAGTGATCACAAAAATGATCTTATGCTTATAAGCGATTAGTCATATAAAATGACCAACCCTTTTTCATAACTTGTAAAAAGTAAAATTAATACAAGCCAATTCTTTAAGAAGAATTGTTTATTGATAGTACTTGCGTAGGTGTTCTCCATTCCAATAGCGAGGAATGAGATCTCTATTTAAGCGAGCAAGTTTGTAAGTGCCTGGATGGAGGACTTCTTCAATTTGGTACGGTCCTTCCCAGTTAGGTCCGAGTACTCCAACGACCTGGTCGCGGGTGTTGAGGAAAACCCTTCTAAGTACTAGATCTCTGACATTGAATTTCCTTTCACGTACTTTAGAATTGAAATACCGGGCGACCTTTTGCTGGTAAGCTGCTACTCGGAGTTGGGTTTGCTTGCACTTTTCATCGACCAAATCTAGAGATTCCATCATTAGTTGGATATTAGAGCCTTGATCGTACATTATTCTTCGATGCAGCAATGGATCTAACTTGACAGGCAACATAGCCTCATATCCATAAGCTAAGGAGAATGGAGTATGGCCTATTGTTGTTTGATGGGATGTTCTGTACGGCCAGAGGACTTCAGGCAGTTGCTTTGGCCATGCCCCCTTTGCTTCTTCAAGTCTTTTCTTCAGAGAATCTTTTAGTGTTTTATTGACTGCCTCGACCTTTCCGTTCGCTTAAGGGTGAGCAACTGAAGAAAAACTCTTGATAATTCCATGCCGTTCGCAAAAATCTGTGAATAGATCACTATCAAACTGTGTGCCGTTGTCTGAGACAATTTTTCTTGGCAATCCATAGCGACACACAATGTTTTTAACCATGAAATCCAGCACTTTCTTGGTCGTTATGGTTGCAAGTGACTCAACTTCGGCCCATTTTGTGAAGTAATCGATGGCCACCACGCGTACTTGATGTCGCCCTTTCCTATGGGTAAAGATTCGATTAGGTCTATACCCCAGACTGCTAACGGCCATAGACTTTGCATATGTTTTAGTTCATTAGGGGCCGCTCGCGGAATTTTGGAGAATCTCTGGCACTTGTCTCGTACCTCTGCATAAATTCCATCGAGTCTTCATTCATTGTTGGCCAGAAGTATCCTTACCTTAGGATCTTTTTTGATAAGCTCTGCCCCCCAGCATGGTCTCCACAAAAGCCTTCGCGGACCTCTTTCATCAATTCTTTGGCCTTCTCTTTCGAAATACACATGAGGAGTGGCATTGAGTATCCCCTTCGGTACAAGATTCCATCGACCAGGATATACCTAGCAGCCTGCCGCTGAAGGGTCCTGGCTTTGTTTCTGTCTGTTGGTAACACACTCTTCATCAGGTACTCCATGCAAGGTGCCATCTATGTATCCGTTGCTTGAATCACCAAAGAGGCCTCTTCTGCTTGGATGCTTGGTGTGGATAGTCATTCAACCGGCACTATGTTTAGGGTATCATCATCCTTGGCACTTGCCAACTTGGCCAAAGCATCAACGTTTGAATTTTGATCGCGAGGTACTTGCTGGAAAGTGTACTTATCAAACTACACCAATAGATCCCTTGCTTTATTCAAGTAAGCGACCATTTTTAAACCTCGGGCCTAGTATTCTCCAATGATTTGATTGACCACTAACTGAGAGTCACTGTAGATAACAAGTGACTTTATGTGCATGTCTCTAGCTAGCCGTAATCCCGCGAGCAACGCTTCATATTCAACTTCGTTGTTTGAAGCGGTGAAGTCGAATCTAATCGCGCAGTGAAATCGATGCCCTTCAGGCGTTATCAAAATCACTCCTACTCCATCGTGATGCTCATTGGAAGAACCATCTGTAAACGACTTCCATGGGGGAGTTTGGCTTTGAGGTTCAGGCTCGTCTATTCCTTCTGGCTGTTCGCTATCTGGAAGACCAGTGAGCTCTGCAATGAATTCAGCCAGAGCTTGTCCTTTTATTGCTGCTCGTGGTAAGTAAGAGATATCAAACTGTCCAAGTTCAACCGCCCATTTCAACAATCGGCCTGTGGCTTCTGGCTTTTGCAGAACTTGCCGTAGAGGTTGGTCAGTCAAAACTGTGATTGGGTGAGCTTGGAAATATGGCCGCAATTTTTTGGATGCTAAGATCAGGCAATAGGCTAATTTTTCAATAGGAGGGTATCGCAGTTCCGTTCCTATTAGCCTCTTGCTTACATAATATATGGCCTTCTACACGCCCTCTTCCTCTCTTACTAGAACAACACTAGCAGCATATTTCGTGATTGCCAAGTAGATGAACAAGATTTCTTTATCAACCGACTTCGATAGAATCAGTGGCTGCAACATGTGAGTTTTTAAAGCTTGAAAAGCCTGCTCACACTCCTCCGTCCATTCGAACTTTTTGTTGCGTCTAAGTAGATTAAAAATTGGGACGCATTTGTCCGTCGATTTGGAAATAAATCTACTAAGAGCAGCAATTCTTCCGGTTAAGCTTTGAACATCCTTGATTTTTGTTGGCGATTGACCACAATTCCTCGCGAGTTTACTATAAATCCTAAGAATTTTCCTGATCCAACTCCGAAGGAACATTTGAGGGGATTCAGCTTCATCTGATATTTGTTCAAGACGTCGAAGCATTCTTGCAAGTCCCCTATATGTCTTTCTGCCTTCTTCGACTTAACTAGCATGTCGTTGACGTATACCTCCATGTTTGTTCTGATCAACTCCTTGAGCATGTGATTGACTAGTCACTAGTAAGTCGCACTAGCGTTTTTCAAACCGAAGGGCAGTACTTTATAACAGTAAAGCCTTGTATCGGTCTGAAAGCTAGTGTGATCCTCGTTAGGGGGATGCATACTAATCTGATTGTACCCGAAGTATGCATCCATGAATGAGAGGATCTCATGCTCCGCAATGGCATCGACCAGCTGGTCGATCTTAGGGAGTGGGAAACAATCTTTAGGGCAGGCTTTATTAAGGTCTGTGAAATCCACGCATGTTCTCCACTTGCCATTCGACTTTGGAACCAGTACGGGATTAGAGACCCAGGATGGATAAAACGTTACCCGGATGAATCCATTCTCCTTTAACTTCTCGACTTCTTCCTTTAGAGCTTTTGATCTGTCTTTGTCGAGCAGTCTCCTTTTCTGTTGCACTGGTGGAAAACTCTTATTGATGTTCAGGACATGGCTAATGACTGCAGGGTCTATTCCAACCATGTCTTTATGTGACCAGGCAAAGACTTGTTCTTTCTTAAAAAGTCCACCAGTTTTTGTTTCATTGTTGTCTCTAAGTTTTTACCGACTTTCACAACCTTGGTCGGATCTGCTTCATCGAGTTGGATCTCCTCTAGGTCCTCGATGGGTCCTATCTCTTCATGAAAATCCCCAAAGCGAGGATCTAAATCTTTGTCCTCACTTTGGGCAACGCCCTATTTGGTGATACCATCACCTGATTGGGCTTGCACATCAATAGCCGTTTGCAACTCTCTCCCGACAGCTTCCCTCAATACACCTTTCTTCGCCTTAGATATTGAGGCGTTGTAGCACTCCCTTGCTTTCCGCTAGTTTCCCAACATGCATCCTATCCCTGCGTTGGTTGGGAATTTCATGGCAAGGTGCCATATCGAGGTAACGGTTCATAGGTCGACCAAAATTGGCCTTCCAATTACAACATTATACACTGAAGGACAATTAACTACTATGAAAGTAGTAAGTAATGTCCTGTTTGCAGGTGCAGTTCTTGCTATAACTGGGAGCTTAATCGATCCTGTCGGGGTGAGCCCTTCGCCTGTAAAACCATATTTGGTTTGGTTGCATGGCTCCAGGTCCTTGACCGACAACTTCATCCTTTCCAGTGAAGACTTGTACAAGATGTTGACTGAGCTTCTTGTGTCAACCAACACCCTTTTAACCATCATGTTGGCAATTTGGACATCAATGACCAGCGGATCGGAGTGTGGTAATCGGACGTGTTGAGCATCATCTTCAGAGAAGGTTATCAACTCCTCCTCTGTTCGAGCTTTCTTTGGTGCTCGATCCTCCACACTCATCATCTCGATGTCTTGGTCGTGGCGTAAAGTCCGAGCATATCGCTCCCTTTCTCTGCAATGTGTGGGCCGCCACAGATGGTGAGTAATGTTCCTACCACAGGAGCTGGCTATAAAGGTGGCGAGCGTTGGCGTGCAGGCGCCTGCTCGTTGCCACCTTAAGCCTCTCGCTGAGACCCCCCTGAGGCTCATAGGTATCTCCTTAGGTGTCCCTACCTGATCAGGAACTTGATCTTGTCCTTCAACTGGTTACACTCATTGGTGTCATGTTCGTAGTCGTTGTGAAAATGACAGAATTTTGTTGTATCTCTCTTGGAGATATCTTTCCTTATTGGCGCTGGTCGCTTATAAGGGACATTGGCATTGGCCACCTAATAGACCTCGACCTTGCTTTCGATAAGGGCCGTATAGTTGGTGAATCTTGGCTCATATCTGTTTCCTTTGGGGCATTTATTTTCAGATGTTGACGGCTCATTGCTCGCCCTTTTCCCACCGTTTCTGCTGTTTCTGTTCCCATTGCCTTTGCCGTTGCCATTGGTTTATCTGACCCATTGGAAGCTTTGGCGGGATCTTCCTTCGGTCCTTTATCTTTCGTGGGTGACTTCCCTTCATCGGCGATCGCATCTTCGAGCTTGATGTATCGATCAACTCAATCTAAGAATTCCTGGGTACTCCTTACCCCATTCTTTCTCAGGCCGCTCTAAAGGAGAGAATGGCGTCTAACCCCAGCAGTTAGGGCCATCATCTTTCCCTCGTCACCCACTGTTTTGGCTCCAACTGCTGCTCGCATAAAGCGCTGGACATACTCCTTTAAGGGCTCTCCCTCCTTTTGGCGTATCTCGACCAGCTGGTTGGCCTCAGCGGGGTGTACGCGACCAGCTTAGAATTGTTCGTAAAATTCTTTCACAAATATTTCCCAGGATACTATACTAGCAGGAGGGAACTTAAAGAACCACTCCTGGGCGGTGTCAGATAGGGTGGCGGGGAAGATCCTACAGCGGGTATCGTCCGACACCTTCTAAATATCCATTTGTATCTCAAATTTGTTCACATGAGATACTAGGTCCCTGTACCCATCAAAGTTCGGCAGTACTGGCATTTTGAACTTGCTGGGGGTTTCTGCCACAACAATCCTCTGCACGAACGGAGTGCCTCTCCTCCGGTCGTATTCTATGTGGGATGTCCGACTTTCGACCAACAGCTGTACTGCCTATGATGAGGACACCAAGACTAAAGATCCAAGTCAAGTTCCAGTTGGTCCGGTGACGAGGGCGCGAGCCAAGAGATTCAAAGAAGAACTTAACAACCTAGTCCACAGAGTCCTAAAAACAGGAGGAGACCGTGGTCAACACTGAAGGAGAACAAAGACTTGTACTGCTCATCAAAGTAGACTCAGTTTAGGAGCTTGATCAATATTTAGCTTCTTGTAATGAGTCTTATTGGATTTTGGCATCTTGTATTTTTATTTTAATCAGTCACTTAATCACGTTTTATTTAGTCTTTGTTTTTTTTGTGAAAGTCAAACATTTGACTTGTGAGAGTCCAAGAGTCTTTCTATTTGTGATTGTTAGGGTTTTCATTAGGAAGACAAATGGGCTTTTCTTTCATGTAATTTCGGCCATATTAGGGCTTGTAAACGTTTGGGAAATTCAGATTTTGATGAAATGAAAATTGAGAGGTTTTCTTCTTGAGTTCTTGAAGAGACTATTCGAACTTATCAAGGGTATTCCTTGTGGCGTTCAATCTGACTTATCAAACAGATTCCCATCACCGTTTATGGCGTCTTCCTCATACCAAAGTTCATGCTTGGCTAAGCATTGGGTCACGGTTCATCATTCTAGATTCGTGTGTTCTTGGTGGCTGCCATATTTGGTGTCAGGTTTCACCACAATCGTTGGTGTGGTTCGTATCAGCCTGGTTCAGAGCATCAATTTGAGCCTGAACCACGTCTGGGATCGTTGGGGTGATTGGGGCCGAAGGAGCGTACTCAATGTGCCTCTCGCGTCTTTCGTTGAGTATGTCCCTCAAGTCATCATCCCTCCGCCTTTGTTCGCTAGTGCCTAGGTGATCAAAGACGTTATGCTGTCGGGGTTGCCCCCCAGCGTTATGGCTCGTGGGCCTATTTTCTATGGGTGGAGGATTTCTATCTCCACCTCCCCCTCATATCTTCGACCATCATTCCCCCTACCAGAATCAGCCTCATTGTAGTCATGGCCATCCCTAAACTACGGCCGACTATGGCGCGATCGGCTGGTCACGCTGTTTCCTCCTTTGGCTGGTATCTCCCGAGCGTCAAAGGGAGGCCTGCGTTGGTCGGTGGGTCCCCGTGCATTATTATGTCGTTGGGGGCCCCTGAGCGCATATCCTGACTCATTATGCCTTCTGTTAGCAGAAGGACTTTGCCCTTTGCTCAGTGGATTAGGCTCATCGTCCCCTGGGCGTCTAGGGCTATGGGGCGGCTGCTTGGCCCTATTCTGCCTCTGGCACTGGGGATTACCGCGACCAGCTTGAGAGGGTGGCTGTTGCTCAGGATCCCGAATCGGGACATCATCCTGAGCAACAGGTGGCTGCTCCGGCCTTTGAGGGCTTGCTGGCTGGAGTGGAGGACTCGGATTAGGGGCCCGTTGCTGTGGTGCACTTGGTGGCTGATTCGGTTGAGAGGCCGGCGCAGCATGCCCTTTGGCCAACTGAATGGCTGCTTCAAGAGTGGCTGTGGCATCTCTCTGCCGATGATCCATTTCTGCCTGCCGCTCATTTAACTCCTAGCGCTGACGCTCAATCTCCCTTTGTTGCAGTGCCAAGGTCTCTGCCGCATTTTCCTGATTGGCCCTCAGACTGGCCAACTCATCCTGCAACACGCTCAGTGTTGCCCTCAGCGTCTCAGAATCTATTTCCTCCTCTTCAAAATCCATGTGTGGTTCATTTTTAGCCACATTTGGAGGAGGTTGAGATGACGTAGCGCTAGAAGCCTGTCCAGCTCTCTTGGATGCCTTCGCCTTTTGATCTTTTTCAAGCTTCTTGAGTTCAGCTCTCAATGAAAGCACCAAAATGTTGACCCTTGATTTGGCCAACGACACAGAGTCAAAATAACGACAAAGAAACAAATCAAGAATGGAATCAAATGGGAAGAAAGTGACACAAATGATTTATAGTGGTTCGGCCCCAATTGTGTGGTAATGACCTACGTCCACTTAGTGTTCTTATTGATGTTGAATCCCAACGTAGTGATCAAAGAACTAGGGTTCTTGTGTTTCACCCGCCTTAGGAGAATTACAACTTTTCGGTGGATAATCACACTATGCTCTCTCTACGAGTATTCAAGTTCAAAATTCAAAAGTCCCTTCCTTGAGCCCTCTCATTCATATTTATAGGCTCAAGGGGGTTACATGGGCCAACGGGCCTTAATTACCCTTAATATCAGCGTATCAAGGTAATAAAGAGAAAATATAATAAATGTTGTTATTACAAGATTGCGTATCTTAAAGGAAATAAACTGAAGCATGCGACTAGACTGGTCGCACCCAAAAGTGTGATCTAATGAAGCAATAAACATCTATTTGATAGGCGAACAATACTCCTTCACTTTGACGCTGCCACATTCCAACTACGTGTAATAAACTCTTGCCACATCATCAGGAGTCATTTTTGGGTAAACAGTATCCCACACATGATCTGGAATTGGCGGCAGTGGTATTTGCACTTTAGGTTTGGAGACATTATTTATATGGCAAAAAGTGTGAAATATAAACTGACCATAAGAGTTTGAAGTACTTCTTTACTCAGAAAGATCTAAATATGCGCCAAAGATGTTGGTTGGAATTAGTAAAAGATTATGAATGTGATATTCTATACCACACTGGGAAGGCCAATGTGGTGGCCGATGCGTTGAGTCGGAAAGGCCCAGGACATCTATTCAGTTCGAGGCAGATATCAGACAAGTTAGTTGAAAAGATGACTAGAGTCGGTATAGAGTTGGTGGTTGGTTAGTTAGCCAACATCGCTCTTCAGTCTACGCTCCTTGAGAGGATCAAGGAGGCACATGGAGGATCCCCAGTTGAGAGAGAAAAAAGAGAGCGTCTTAGCCGGAGCGGCTAAAGACTTTTCTATTTCAGAGATGGGATTACTGAAGTACAAAGGCTGGATTTGTGTTTCGATGGATTCTGGTATCAGGCGAGAGATCTTAGACGAGTCTCATACCACTCCCTATTCATTACATCTGGGTAGGACGAAGATGTATCAAGATTTGAGAACTAGGTATTGGTGGCTGGGGATGAAGAGGGATGTGGTGGATTATGTGGCCAAATGTTTGACTTGTCAACACATAAAGGCTGAACATTAGAGGCCAGTAGGGTTGTTGTAGCCTCTTGGGATTCTGGAGTGGAAATGGGAGGATATCACCATGGATTTCGTGGTTGGATTACCAAAGACCGTTGATGAGGACACCAAGACTAAAAATCCAAGTCAAGTTCCAGTTGATCCAAGTCAAGAGGGGAGGAATGATGAGGACACCAGTTTAGGAGCTTGATCAATATTTAGCTTCCTGTAATGAGTCTTTTTATTTTTAATCACGTTTTTTATTTAGTCTTTGTTTATTTTGTGATAAGTCAAACATTTGACTTGTGTGAGTCCAATAGTCCTTTTGTCTTTAATTTTCGGTTTTCATTAGGAAGACAAAAAGCTTGTCTTTAATTTCGGTTTTCATGAGGAAGACAAAAGGCTTGTCTTTAATTTCAGTTTTCATTAGGAAGACAAAGGGGCTGTCCTTAATTTTTCGGTTTCATTAGGAAGACAAAGGGGCTTGTCTTGATGTAATTTTCGGCTATATAAGGCCTTGAAAACATTTGGAAAAATCAGATTATGTTGAATGAAATTGTGAGTTTATTTCTTCTTGAGTTCTTGAAGAAACTTTTGAACTTATCAAGGAGATTCCTTGCGGCGTTCATCCTGACTTATCAAACGGATTCCATCCCCGTTTGTGGCGTCTTCCTCATACCAAGGTTCGTGCTTGGCTAAGCATTGGGTCGCGGTTCCATTCCAATCTCGTGTGTTCTTGGTGGTTGTTCCATATTTGGTGTCGGGTTTCGTCACACTTGTTGGCGTGGTTCGTATCAACCGTGGGACAACATGATTCAGTGTGGGTGATTGTGGACAGGTACACCAAGTCCACTCACTTTTTGCCTGTTAGGGCAACTTATACTGTGGAGTAGTATGTTGAATTGTATGTGAAGGAAATTGTGCGACTACATGGAGCTCCGAGGTCGATAGTATCCGACAGGGACCCCACCTTTACCTCCAAGTTTTGGGAGAGCTTGCAGAAGGCTATGGGCACACAGTTGCGGTTTAGTACCGCTTATTATCCTCAGATGGATGGACAGTCTGAGAGAACGATTCAGATAATAGAGGATATGTTGCAAGCCCGTGTGCTGGATTTTGGGGGATCTTGGAGTAAGTATCTCCCTTTTATTGAGTTCTTGTACAATAACAGTTATCAGACAACTATCGGAGTAGCTCCGTATGAGATGTTATATGGGAGGAAGTGCAGATCACCTATCCATTGGGATGAGACGGGTGAAAGAAGATATCTAGGTCTTGAGGTTGTTCAGAGGACCAATGAGGCGATTGAGAAGATTAGAGCTCGAATGCTCGCCTCCCATAGTCGATAGAAGAGGTACTCAGCCTTGAGACGCAGGAGTGTAGAGTTTCAAGTCGGTGATCATGTGTTTCCCAGAGTTTCTCCCTTGAGAGGGGTGAAACGGTTTGGTGTACGAGGCAAGCTAAGCCCTAGGTTTGTCGCCCCCTTTGAGATTCTGGAATGAGTTGGAGAGGTAGCTTACAGATTGGCGATGCCTCCATCTCTATTAGGGGTTCACAATGTGTTTCATGTATCCATGCTTTGGAAGTATGTATTAGATTCTACACATGTGCTGAGTTATGAGAACTTGGAGCTGGATCAGGATTTATCATATGAAGAGAAGCTAGTTCAAATTCTTGTCCGAAAGGATAAAGTCTTGTGGAGCAAGACCATCGCCTTAGTGAAAGTGTTGTTGAGAAACAACAAAGTGGAAGAGGCGACTTGGGAACTTAAGACAGATATGCGGAATCGGTATCCCGAGTTAATCAGGTAATTTTGAGGACGAAATTTTTGTAAGGGGGGGATAGTTGTAGCGTCCCAAATTTGCTAATAAGGCTTATGGCCTTGATTAGCGTGCCGGGAGGTTAATAATTTATTTAATTATGTTAATATGTGATGTAACGACCCAAATTCACTAATTAGGCTTAAGGGTCTTGATTAGTGTGCCTGGAGGGCATAATGAAGATTATGTGTGATTTTAATGATTAAGATGCATGATTATGATTTAAAGCATGTTATACGACTATGTGTATTATGTTATGTGATAATTATGCTATGTGATTTGTACCACGTGGGTGTGGTGATATCAATGTGATGCACGTGCCGAGACGGTCCTAGAAATCTAGATAATGGTAACTGGTGATTTGGTAACCTGTGTAATTGTTAGTAACCATAGAGAGTAACAGGTTTTGTTGGAAAAGTGGTAAAATTGTAAAGTTAGTAAAAGGACAAGTGTGCCCTTGAGGTTTAGTTAGAAAGGGATATTTGTGGAGGGATAAAGTGGTCTTTTGGCAATGGTTTAGATAAGTTTCAGCTAAGGAAAATGCAATCACGTATAACACTCTGGGAAATTGGTTTATGCTGAATTTTGGAGACCTAGATATAGAGCAGAAGAGAAAGAGAAGAAGGAAGCTGAATTTGGCTCTTGGAAGGAGAATCAAGGGGTTTAGAGTTATCAAATCAAGCCTAGGCCAAGAATACTCAGAGGTAAGGATTTATCTAATATTTGTTTAAGTTTCAAGTCTGGTTTTTAGAGGATAGGAATGAATTGAAGCAAGTTGGTGACTGGTTTTGCATGAATTCAGAGTTGGAATAATCAAAAGAGAAGGTGATTTGAAGCTAGAGTTGAGGAGAATTCAAGCTGGGTTCTTGACTGAGGTAAGAGTGTATCATGTTTAATTTTCGTAGCTGTTATGGTTTAAGAATCTAAAGGGGCTGGTTTACACTTTTCTCAAGCTTTGGCTCAAGGGTTTGAATATGGAATTTAAGTGTGAATTCTGTGGGTGGTTGTGTAATTGAGCTAGATTATAATGTTTATAGGTTGTTGATTGGTCTATTTGGGGTTTTAAATTGGTTTTGGGGCTTAGGTGTAAGTTTGGGGTGATTTGGAGTGATTTGGGTTCGGGAAAAACGCAGGGGAAAACCTAGATTTCTGGGCTCGCGAAGGAGCGCCGCGGCGCGAGGCTGTTTCTGGGCAGAGCAAGTTCTCTGACTTGCTGGGCGCCGCGGCTCTAACTTGCTGGGTGCCGCGGCTCTATAGGGCAGCGCCACAGCGCTAGGCCAATTTCAGAGCATGGGATTTTGCAATCTTGAGCCTTTGCTCCGGGGGTTTGGGGGATGCCTTTGGTGCATTGTTTTAGGGATTTGGGGGTTCCGAGAGTGTGGGATTGGTTCCGGGAAATAGTTTTGGATTGATTAGTGACAAAGGATGTTTCATTTGTGTTGTGATTAGGTCTTTAGAGAGGCTCAGGGTAGTGGACCGTGCTCGCAGCTTCGTGGCATCAGAAACTAGTGTATTGAAAGGTAAGAAAACTGCACCCGGTTGTACGATTGTGTTGGGACTAAGTGCTCCCGAAAGTTATATCGTGTCAATGTTGTTATTACGCCATGGGACATGTAATAGCGGTCTAAGAGTGCCGTACATGATTTTAGCGCACAGAGCGCGAATTGGCCATTGGGAGCCAAGAACAACGGGATAACGGAGGGAGCAGCTCGAGGGCGCTAGCCCTGGTTATCATTTGTGAATGGTGTATGTTATGAACTGATATGCCTAGTATGTGGAATACTTGAATATACTGACTGATGATATGTCTGAGTTTATGTGATGCAATGTGAAATATTGACTTGTCTGCTAACTGTTCATGCTCTGTTGTTGTTGTGTTTTCTTGCTGGGCCTTGGCTTACAGGTGCTACGTGGTGCAGGTAAAGGCAAGAGCAAGCTGGACCAAGCCTGAGGTGGAGAGCTCTGAGGTGGAATGTACGTAGCCAGCGGTTCGATCGCCACGGTCGAGGAGTGGACCAGGGCAGGGATCACCTAACTACTTGTTTTGCCTTAGCATGGCCGGTTGTTGTATATAAACCTTGAGTCTTTTGTAAACGGTCTTTAAACTTAATATTTTTGGGATCCCATATAACAAATGATACTTTTTAATGAAAATGTGGCTTTTGAGACCAAAATGCTTTTAACCCTAGTTCCTTTATAGTTTCAATAACACGATTTTATTTAAATGGCTTGATTAGCAAGTCTGGCACTTTATAAACACACAGTGTAATGGTCTTGGCTATCCAGAGCGTTACATGTGAATTTGATGATTATGTGAATAGAAATGCATGTTTTGGTGAATTAAATATGCATGTGGGCCACATTTGGCTATTAGGGGCATATCTGTAATTTTATCCCATTGAGGGCATAAATGCAATATTAGTGTATATTGTAATTTATACCACAAGTGAGTGGTGGTATATTTTTGATGCACGATCTGAGATGGTTCTAGGGAGCAGTTTAGCTAGAAAGTCACAACGGGGTCGAATACCCGGCTTAGGAGGAGCCTAGGGGTATTTCGGGAATGTTATGTGTGTTCGTGATTTATCGAGTAATGGTTAGTAATTTAGCAATGATTTGGACATGTTGGGATTAAACGGGGATTTATAGGAACACTCGAGGAGTTAGCGGGATATGGCAAATGTCGGAATTGCCCTTGGTGGCACTTGGAGATTTAGATAAGCTTAAGGGGTAGTTTGGACTTTTAATTAAGGAGGGGTTTGATCAGTTAGGCAGCTGAGGTTCTAGGGTCATTTAGAACGAAAACAGAAGTCTCTCTTAGCTCTCTCTCTCTCTCTCATTCGGTTCTCACTCTCTCTCTTGGGTGTTTGAGAATTTTGGAGAAATCTTGAGGATTTGGGCTGAAGAAGTGGTGGATTAGAAGCTTGAGGACTTAGGAAATTAGCTTAGGGTCGAGTACAATTTAGAGGTAAGCTCTTCTTCTTGATCTTCATGTTGAATTCTGCTAGAATTAGAGGCTTGCATGAGAGTGAATTTTGATTTGAATTTTGAGTGTTAGTGAGGATTAGGGAGCTGTTCTTAAGTGGATATGATGTCTAGGTTGTGTGGACAAGGAATCCAGGTTCAATTATGAGTTTAATTGATGTTTGAAGTATGAAAATGGGGTTTAGGCTCGAGGAAAAATGCAGGAAATGGTGTGATTTTTTGGGTTTGGGGGCTTGGGCTGCGACCATGTTCTTCAGGAGCCGTTGCCCGCGTGTGTCGAAGAGGCTGGAAGCCTCTGTCTGCCTAGGCACGCTTGGCGCAAGGTATAGCATGTCGCGGCCTGTGTCCCTCAGCAGAGAGGCATTTTGCCTCTGACTTGCGGCTCAAATGCAAAATATAGGCTGTTTGAAGGTTTTAAGCTCGGAGAACTCGAATGTTAACGCTTGGGAAGGTTTCTTACCCAGTTTGGTAGAATCTAAGGTCCTAGAGGCTAGATTTATATTCCAAAGTTATTTATTGGTTTAGAACTTGATGGATGGTTATTATGAATGAGTTGGGATTAGGTTTTCAGCGAGGCTCGGGTTAGGGGATTGTGCTCATTATCGCGGTGCTCAAATAGCTCGGGACATAGGTAAAGAAACTGTTGTACCTGTAGAGTAGGGCGTGGCCCGAATGTTTGTATTGTAGGGTGTGACCCTATTGATTGATTTGTAGGGCGTAGCCCTATTGTTTATGCTTGTTATCTGTTGATATTATGCTATGTGATGCATATTTGTGAGTGAACGGCGAAGGCCGGGAATGACGAAGGCCGAGAACGGCAGGAAGCGGAGTACGGCAAGGGACCAAGATTGGCATTGAGCACGCGGAGTGTAGGCCGTTAGGGCGAGACCCTCCTAGGATGCTAGAGTCATCCTTTTGGTGAAGACCGCGAACCTAGGGCCTGGTAAAGCGCCTGGGACGGCGTTGGCCATTATATGTTTAGCCTATTGGCGGTCTTGCTGTAGATTGTTGACTGTTGTGCATATGTTATATGTGAGTTTTCTTGCTGGGCTTCGACTCACAGGTGCTCTATGGTGCAGGTAAGGTCAAAGGAAAGGTTGACCAACCATGAGTACGGAGAGCGTGAAGTAACGGGTACATGTTTGGCCTGCCTGGCCGCCACGACCAGGGTTATTTTGGGATGATGTAATGTATTTAGTTGATTTGTCGCTTAGGTCGACCTTAAATGTATTTTGAGATGTAAAGTATTTTCTGAACAGTATTTTGGGATCCAAAATGTATAACTCTTTACGTTTTCAAGAAATGACCACATTTTTATATCAAATGCCTTTAAACGACTTTTATTATAGTTTAGCTACACTTGTAACCTAAAACCTCCATTAGCGAGCTAATGACACGTTTTTAACTCACTTAATAACGACTCTAAGGAAGTAGGGCGTTACAAATTCCTTTATGAATACAAAGATGTATTTGCTTGGAGGTATTAAGACATGTTAGGTTTGGATCAAAATGTTGCTATACATAGGTTGTCAGTATCAAAAGATGTTCCACCTATGAAACAATCTCAAAGAAGAATTTGATAAAAGTTAATTCCCAAAATCAAGGCAGAAATTGACAAGTTGATAAAAGTTGGCTTTATTCAAAAAGTTGAATACCTAACTTGGCTCGCAAACAGTGTCCTTGTGTTAAGGAAAGATGGGCAAATTTGAATATGTGTGGATCATCGAGATCTCAACCATGCATGCTCTAAAGATGAATTTCTACTTCCCATTATTGAATTGCTAGTAGACGCTACGACTAGATTAAATGCAATATCATTCATGGATGAGTTTTCTGGGAAAATCAAATCAAAATGGCACCCCAAGATGAAGAGCTCACTATTTTTCGAACACCAAAAGGAATTGATTGTCATACAAATATGCCATTTTGCCTTAAGAATGCAAGGGCAGCCTACCAAAGTGTAACACCTCGCTTTTCGGGCGCCTACCACTTGCTATGTCAGGGTGGTAAAATATATAGGGTGGCAAAAGCAAATTTCATGTTGTTAGTGTTAGCCAATGTATGAAATGTGCGGTTTTGGTCAAACTGAGAAATTCGGTATTAGATCGAAATGAAAACCCTAACAAGGTAAATTCTCTGATAAAATAGTTTTGAAAGTGCATAACTATGGAAAAATATTAGTGGGCATAAAATTTTTGGTTTGTTTTATTTTAAGGTCTAAAAAGTGAAATTTTTGTGTGAAAAATCTTTAAAAGTGCATTTTTGTGAAAAATACTTATTTAGCCAAAAATTAAAATTTTGATAATTAATTCTATAAAATATAAATATAGGAGTGTGGCAACTTAAATGAAATGACAAGACACATTTAATTTAATTATCCTAAGTAAGAATTCAATTTGGTATGATAAGAAAAAATTACCACTTCGTAATTATTTTTGGGGTAAATAATTAAATAGAGGATTAAGTATTTCATTAAGAAAATTAGAGGGATAATCGGGGATTAAGGGGGGGGGGGGCAGCCAAGGGCTATTTTATTCATTTTGTATATATTTTTTAAGCCTAGCAATAAAAGGGAAAAATAGAACTAAGCTCTTCATTTTTAAAAGTTACTCTCTCTCTCAAGGTGGAAAGTTCTCATCCTACTCTCTAGGTGTGGCCGAGACCCTCTCACTCTCTATTTAAATTTTTCCTCAAACAATCTCACTCATCTCTCTCTAAAACTCTCATCTCAACTCTATCCTTTAAACAACTCTAGACTACCATTTGTTCATTTTGAAGTTAGAGAAGAATCAAGAAACATCAAGCGGTAATCTTCAAGCTCTTGTCTTGTTTCTCTGGTTTTTAATTTGTTAGATAGTTTTAATCTGATTATAAAGTTTTTGGGAGTTTATATGTGAAGTTTGGAAACTTGAGCAAGGATTGTACGAGCTAGAACCAAAACAAACCACCACTAAGGGACTACAAGAGGTATATGGTCACACTTGTAGAGTTTTTGTTCAAATATTGTGTAATATGCCTTCCAAGTGTAATTTTGTGTGTTTAAATTCATTATTGGTACTGTAATAAGGTATATTTGATGCCTGATCATGCATGCATGTGTATTTTGTTGAATGGTTAGAAGAGGAACCCAATATTCCTCTAGGTTTCCATGATATTATGTGTAAAATGTTTTAGTCTTGACTTCCAAACTATTAAACCAAGTATATATGTACTTGATTCTAGATTTTCTTATTTTTAATGTATATTTTAGGAATATTAGATGCTCATAGTGTATAAAAATGTCCAAAAGGTGTAGTATTGACCAATTTATGATTTTTACAAAAATATTGTGCAATTTGTAAAAATGATTTAGAAACTGTGAATGCAGCCAACATTGGACAGCGAGTTCCATAAGAAAAATTATGTATTTGTGGCTGATTTTTGGACTGAACACTCTTGTTATATTGGTAATGAAACTGGTCAAGTTTCATGGAAAAATAATGAAAATTATAGGAGTTATATTTTTACAAATTTGAGAAAAATTATGATTTTTCAAAATAAGCTCTCTCGACACCCACTTTTGTAAACGTTTTACAATGAGTAAAATTATTAGTTTGACCTATTTAGGCCTAAGAAATTTCAGACCTAATTAATGAACCAATTGGATTTTATGTTCTCTCAAAGTTTAAGAAAAATGTTAAATTCTTGGTGGACAGTTTCAATGGATACTTTTTAAATTATAGTTTTCACTAATTAAAAATGAGTCTTTTTTTTATAAGAATAGACAAGGGACTTCTTGCTATAGAAAATATTGATTCGGGAAAATATTGGAATTTTTAGTGATAATATTTTTAAAATACAACTTTTCAAAGTTAGGAAATTATCATAAAAGTTGACAGTTTTTACACTTGGTAAAAAAATGAGACTTTTCTAGAAAAGATTAGATTTTTAGTCTATTTTAGTGTTAATAGTTATGGACTTAGATATTTTGTACACTAAATAATTATCAGGGAAAATTTGGACATTCGAATTATTATTTTATAAATTAATGAATTTTTGTTTAACGCCAAGACAAGGAATGATGTTCTCGGAGTGTGAACTTCTCCAGGTACCCCGAGCTAGCCAGACGCGGATGTCTCCAAGAGAGGCCACCCCGCGAGGATCATCCTCGAGGTGTCAATGTCTCTAGGTGAGATTACGCCTTGAGGACCAGTATAGAGGTCATCGTGCCTTCTTCTGTCAGCTGCCCTCCATGTTTAGGAATTTGTCCTCGTAACCTAGACGAGCTGCCAGGTGTCAGTCACTACGCATATGAGCCACCAGAAGATTATCTGACAACCTTTTGGAAGATCCTTGAGTAGTGGTGTCAAGTCGTACGCTTGAAAATTGATATTTCCCACTATGCCCCCTTACATGGAGAAAACGTGCGGCCGCACCCTGACACTGTCAGGGGCATGTTCTCCATAAAGCGGGTAGACAATTTTTTGCAATGGGCCCCGTACAATCCTCCTGAACCGTAGTCTCTATTTAGTGCACCACTTTTTGTATTGATTCAAATTAATACCCCAAGAATAGGGGAATTTGTATTAAATATATATATATTTATATATATGATTGACATTAATAATCCCAACTTCTATAAATAGGGCTGGGGTATTTTTGTGTAAAGGGTCCGAATTTTAGAGAGATAAACTCTATAATTTATTGTAATATATACGCTGCTTGAGAACCACCATTGAATCTTGCTCAAACATGCTTTAATCTCACTAAATACCTGAGACTCATGGAATAGGGCTCTTTTATAGCCTCAAACACGTAAAATCCTTGTGATCTTTTCCACTATTACTTTTAAACTCTCGGATTAGGTTGATAGTGAAAAAGGCAGTCAACATTTTGATGCTTTCATTGAGAGCATGAAGAAAGCTTGAAGAACATAGTAATGGTGACCACTTGGAGAAACGCACTAAATGATGTAGTTGCCCCAGCCGGAATTGAGGGAGGAGAAACCAGTTGTCCACCACCGTAGGACCTCCCTGAGATGGTGGAAGACTACGACGAGAACGGAAAATACGACTACATAGACGACGAGTATTATGGGGAGGAATATCCTCAGCCCATGGACACAAAGGTGACGCTAGAAGTGGTGGCGCTCCGCAATCAAGTGGCCACTCAACAGCAGAAACTCGATACCTAGGATTGTAATATTGCCACCCTACAGGAGATGGTTAATGCCATGAGTGGTCCCCCATGGAAAAGTACCAGCTAAGCAGCCAGCTTGTGTGCCACCTCTGCACCCAACTAGAGTACCACCTGTCAACCTAGCCGGTGTGCCTCCTGTGCACCCGGCTGATGTGGTGCGAGATCCTCCCGCTGGCGTGCCCCCCATCCACCCAGATGGATTTAGAGCCCCACCTGTGCCACAAGATCGTGGCAAGGGTAAGGTCGACGACAGACCTGCTCCCAAGCAAAAGAAGGCTCGTTGAGCCCCAAAGACAACCAAGCCTGGAGGCTAACTAGTAGGGATAAAGGCCTAGGTGTCCGAGGACACCTCTAGGCCATCAGCGCCCATGGAGCCCAGGGGGTTCCGCCCAGGCGCGCCTATACAAATTGCGCGAGGCCTGGAGGTGGTGTCCCCCTAGCACCTCGCCATCACCATAAGAACAATGGCCAACGGGCAAAACATCTCTGTTAACAAAGAACGCAACATCAACATCTCGGTTAACAATGAAAATATTGATTCCGATGGGGAAACAGAAGTAGCATACCCCGAGTGCAGTGGTGCATTCCGAGGCCAAAATGACCTACAAGATGGCATGAATGCTCATTGGTGTAACAAGGCTATCAGACGAGAACCCGAGAGGAAGGACCAGTTAGACCTCCAGGGCAGTCTCAATGCTCGAAAGAGGGATAACCCGACACAAAGTTCCAACCAGATCGCGACCCCCTCAGCGCGGAGTTAGAGAGCTTGAAGAGGATAATGCTCAGAATGGCTCGACAGCAAGGCCATGACTCTGACTCGGAGGACTAGGATGGGGAGCCCTACGCTCCTCACATTATGGAAGGCCCGTTACCACGGGGCTTTAAGTTGCTTGCCATTGCATTTTATGATGGCAATACAAATCCCACTGACCACCTCTCGAAGTTTAATAGGCTGATGTCGGTGCATCGCGTCTCCGAAGATGCCAAGTGTCGTGGGTTCCTGATAACCTTGATGAGACCAAAAGATGAATGGTTCAAGAGACACATGCTGGGATCCATTCATTTGTGGCATCATTCTGAAGACAATTTATAGCTCCTCAGAAGGTGAGCTTTGAGGTCAACGCCTTAGCCAACATAAAGCAGGGACCCTTCGAGATCGTCAAAGCTTATATCTAGTGTTTTATGGAGGAAGCTGCATGGACCAAGATGGTTGACGATGGCCAGTAACTGATGGCCCTACAGGTCAACATCAGTGAGGGGTCCCCATTATGGGATGACCTTCAGCAGGGAGGATGTCGAAGGCTCGACGACTTCATTCGTCGATCACAAGAGTATATTAGCTGGTAAGATGCCCAGATTGGAGCATTAGGTGGGTTCGTCACCTTTCCAGCTCTGACGACGCCAAGCCCTATGTATTCGTGGACCCAGTTTCTACCCTACACTCTTGTTCAACGTAGTGCGGTGAGAGCCCAATCCAATCCAATTGTCCCGCTAGCTGGCTTTAGTGCCGTGCCACCCACTCATTTTCAGTGCCGCTCTGACGGGATATGGAGCAGTTCCCACTGGATAAAATTCTTATTAGCCTACATTCAGTGTTGGAGTTGCTGCTCCATCTCAGTCTGCCGCACCCAGCCAAACCCCCAACACTAGTAGACACGGGGGCAAAGGCAATGGCAGAAAGCCTAAGGGAAATGGGATAGTGAATACAGGACAGGGAGCTGCCCCTGATGAGAAGTATGTCTCGCAATATTCCTAGCACACTAACTTAGTGGACTCTCGGGAGAACATTTTCATGGCCAAGGAACAACACATCCATCACCGGAAGCCACAACCCATTCAGAGAGACAGGGAACGGCGAGATCCCAACAAATTTTGTCATTTTCATAATAATGTGGGGCACCTCACAAATGAATGCCGCCAACATAAGGATGAGATCGAAATCCTCATCAAACTGGGACACCACTGCTAGTATGCTTTGGATGGAGCACGCCAAGCACAGGCACCGACTTGGGGAATACCCACACATCACGCAACTCCCCTGGCTCCAGGTACGACGCCCACAGCTTCACAGCAGTAGATAGTCCATGTAGCTCTCCCAGTGAATGGGCCAGTGGGACCATCTCCAGAGGACCCCACTTGAGGGGCACCTCCCGAGGCTCGCATAATAGGTATGTGTAGGCCTTAAACTATGACGATGAAGTGTTGGAATTTGCTCAATTGCTAGCCTAGATGCCAAGGATGATTGACCAAGTCATCACATTCTCCAAGAACGATGCTTGAAGAATGCACTTTCCACACCACGATCCTTTGGTGATCGAGAGCTAGGTTTCCAATAAGATGGTGGCTCAGATCCTGGTGTACAATGGGATTTCAGTGAACATCCTATTCAAGTCAGCCTACGAGAAAATTGGGTTGACCACAAGAGACTTGTCCCCGTGCACCTCGACTCTATATGGGTTCTCGGGGAAGGTCTCATACCGATGGGCCAGATCAAGCTGATTGTAACACTTGGAGATGTGCCTCACCCTGCTTTCAAGTACTGCACCTTCATGGTGGTGGATTGCTCCTTGGCGTATAACACCTTATTGGGGCGGCTGACCTTAGTGGAGTTCAGGGCGGTCACCTCCATTCGACATTTGTGAATGAAGTTTCCCACTGTGTCGGGGATGGGCACAGTCGGAGGAGACCAAAAAAGGCGAGGCAATGCTACAATGTGTTTGTCAAGCAACTAGTAATTGTATTTGAGGCGTTGGCCCCTGAACAACCTCTTCCCGAGGAGATGGAGGTGCAGGCTGTTCAAGCCCAAGGAGGAAGTCGAGGAAGTGGTCCTCGATGCCTGTGTCCATGAAAGGAAGACCATGGTCTAGAAGAATCTAATGGCAGAAGTCCGAGAAGCATGGGTGAGCTTTGTCTGGGAGAATCAGGATGTTTTTTCCTGGTCTCACTCTAACATGACTGGCATTAAGCCGAACATCATTTGTCATGCCTTGATTGGTGCTCCCAACATCACTCCGATTCAACAGAAGCAAAGAACGTTTGACCAGACTAGGGCTGTAACGCCCTGGATAACCAAGACTGTTACAGTGTGTATTTTAAAATAGTGCAAGACTTGCTAATCAAGTCATTTGAATAATATTGTGATCCTAAGGTCAACTATCAGGTTAGGGTTAAAAGATTTTGGCCATAAACGGTTAATTTTCATTAAAACAGATGTTTGATACATGGGATCCCAAAAATAGGATATAAGTGATAATTTACAATCCCAAAAAGGTAATACAACCAAAAGCCACTCTAATGGAAAAATACAAGTTATAGGGATCTATCCCTGTACTTTCCCTCGACCGTGGCAGACGAGCAGCTGACTATGTACACTCTGCCCCCAGAGCTCTCCAACTCATGGTTGGTCTAGTTTCCCTTTGCCTTTACCTACACCACGTAGCACCTGTAAGCCAAGGCACAGTAAGAAAACCATAAACAACAAATACATAGAGCAACAATAGTATTCAACCAGTCTTAATAGAAGTCATTAAAACATCTTCTCCCTGTGTGGCGGTAATCCTGGTAGATCTTTAGGAAACACATCCAAGAACTCACATACCAATCTGGTCTCTCCTGGCCCCGTTGACATAACTCTGGTGGTGTCCACCACGCTAGCTAGAAAACCTACACACCCTCCCTAGCCCTCAATGCTGATATCATGGGTATACGGGGTCTATGCACAACACCCACAAACACAAAGGGATCCTCACCCTCAGGCTCAAAGGTCACCATCTTCTTCTTACAATATATAGTAGCCCCGTATCTGACAAGCCAATCCATTCCTAGAATCATATCAAAATCATCCATACTAAACTCAATAAAATCTACTGATAGTTCCGTACTATCTACCATCACTGGCAGTGCTCTAATCCATCTCCTAGATACTACCAGTTCCCCTGTAGGCAGTATAGTCCCAAACCCCGTAGTATAATACTCACTAAGTCTACACAATTTATCAATTACTTACTAGAAACAAATGAATGTTTAGCACTAGAGTCAATTAATATAGTATAAGAAGAGGCAACATTAGAAAGCTAACCTATCACAACCAAGGGACAAGCCTCGGCCTTTACCTGCGTCAAGGTGAACACTCGAGCTGGAGTCAAGCTGTCCACCTTCCCTAGTTCCTCCTTCTTCGCTGTTGGGTAGTCCTTCTTGTGGTGTCCCACCACCCCACACAGATAACAAGCCTTTGCTCGACATTCGCCAAGATGGCACTTTCTGCATCTTGTGCACTTTGGACAACTTCTCCATGTCTCACCACTTCCCCGGCGGCCACCCTGACCCCTCCTATTAGGAAAAGTAGTGGTCAAAGTGTTAGGGGTCTTCCTTTACAGATCACTTGGGCCTCCGCCCCTACCAGACCCTGTGTATGGAGACACTATCCTACGAACATCCCGTCTCATAGCGTTCTCCCTCTAGATCTTATTCTCTGCCTCCTCAGTGGTAAGAGCCTTCTCAACAGCCTAGACATAGGTCATTCCCCCAGGTACTGATGTGATCCTCACATCTTAGGCTATCGTATCATTAAGCCCTCGAATAAACCTGTCATGTCTAGTTGCATCAGTTGGCCCTAAATCTGGTGTGAACTTCGCAAGCCTATCAAACTTCAGGGCATACTCCGTAACTGTCATGCTGCCCTGCACTAACCCAACAAACTCATTTACCTTCACTGCCCTGACGGTAACATTATAATATTTCTGGCCAAACAGGTCTCTGAACCCATCCTAGCTCATGGCAGTAATATCCCGAGTATGTGATGCCACCTCCCAGCAAATACGGGCATCCTCTCTAGACATATAGGTGGCACAGACCACCCTGTCATTACCTTCCACCCTCATCAAATCTAGGATGGAGGTGATCATACTCATCCACTGTTCAGCCTTCAGTGGATCTGGTCCTCCCTCAAAGGTTGGAGGGTATTGTTTCCTAAACCATTCATAAAGTGGCTCCCACCTGTTCCCATCCTTAGGTGGCAGTATTGTTGGTGCCACAACAGGTGACACAATAGGTGCAGCACTCCCTGGTGGAGCCTACTGTCTCAAGAGAAGGATCTGCTCTTCCTGGCTTTGTAACTGGGCTTGCATGTCAGCAAGTATCTGCTGCCAGTTCTCAGGGACTAGTGGAGGGTTCTAGCCCTATTCATCACTCTAGCCTCGACCCCCGTGCCGGCTAGTCGTATTGATCGCATTGGATACATAGCTATCCAAGTTTATCTATAATCAATGACTCATGTAATGCCCCGAAATCCCTAATGCGGTTTAGTGGCTGGATTAGTAGGCCAGGAGGGCCATACTTCTTTAATTATGCCATTAAATGATAATATGCATGTTTATGTGAATTATATTATAATATGATGTTAAATGCATGCATGTGGGTCGGCATTTGATTATTAGGACATTTTGGTAATTTGGCCCGTTGAGGGCATATTTGTGTATTTTGGTGCATATTGTGATTTATGGATGAGATCCCATTATTATGGGGATATATTCGAGCTATTTGGCATGAGATGGTCCTATATTGCAAATTAGCGGTTTTGTCATAACGGGGTCATTTATTGGGATATTGAGTAATGAGAATGTTTATTTGATGATAAATTGGGAGTTATTGAAACCATGAGGAAATCTCGGGAGTTTTGACTATTATGTCCCCAGGGGTGTTTTTGGGACCCCAAGCATTAGGTTTTATTTGAGGCTACTTAAGCTTGAAGTAGTTCGTTAGATAGAACCGTACGTTAAAACACCCTTTTCTCTCTTCTCATTAGTTTTTTTAACGTTCGTGGCAATTTCGAAGAAATATTGAGTTCTAGGAGTCTAAATCAAATGAGGATCGAGGCATAGCGATCCTAGGAAAGATTAGAAGCTTCTTGACTGAAGGATTTAACGGAAAACAACCTAATCAAAGGTAATCTAAGCTTTAAGTTTTGAGTTTTTAGAGTTTCTAAGCTTTGAATTGGATTTTGTGAATCGATGAGTTTTTGATTCGTTTGAGCTTAGGGATTTGATGATTTTGGATCATTGGGATGTTTGGGAACTTTGATTTTTGGATTTGGAAGTGTTTAGGTATTTTTTTTGAAGGTTTAAAATGAAGAAAATTGAGGTTATGGTAGGTCCTCAAGTGGGGGCTGTGACCCTGTTCTTGGGCACCGTGACCTAAGCTCGAAGAAGCAGGAGGAGTAGTTTTGGGCGTGCTGGGCGCCGCGGCCCTTGCTCCTGGTGTGGCTAGGGGTCGCGACTAAGGAGGGTTTTTGAGGCCAATTGGGTGTTTTGACCATGGGAATTTAGTTTTTGGCCTCGGGATCGCTCCTACTACCCGGATTAGTGGGATTCGATGTCCCGGAGGCTAGATCTTGGTTCGGGAACCTTTGTTATTCATTTTATTGATGGTGTCCCATATTTGGTTATGACTAGGTAACCGCTAAGGAACTTAAAAGGTTGATCGTTCTTATATTAACTCTCGCTCGAATCAAAGGTAAGAAAGCTGCACCCTATGTATATGACATGCATGATTGTTGTTGAGGCATGTTGGTTATTAAATGTGGACATTGATTGCATATTAAATGCTTAGCAACTCCTGCTTACTTGTGTATGGCACTGACTAGTCAGGGTCGGCATTGGTTGCGTATTACTGACCTGAGAGTCAGATACGGCATAAGCGTCCTGAACGCAGGGTCGATAAAAGATTAGATCTAATCGATATCAGCGTTGAATGACTTTAGGAGCATTAATGCTAGACTGACCCTAAGGTCAATGAAAATTATAAGTGCTTGACTAGTCTAGGACTAGTTACTCAGAGCTAGGGCCTAAGGCCTAGGTGACTGCTTGTCACATGGCTAGGGAGCGGAATCCCATGGTTGTGACTCTATGGTCATGCGGTAGGTTATATTGGTGACTAGTTCATTGAGCACCTATCTTGACAAGCTAGTGAAATGATCATTTATTTGCAAAGCCCAGGTGACCCTATCGTCACATGGCTAAAGGGAACGCAACCCACCTTAGTGACTTTTCAACTGTCACTCCTCTATTTTGGATTGAAAGTCCTGAATGATTATTATGATTATTGTTGATATTATAATCATGTGTTATTGTGTTTTCTTGCTGGGCTTTGGCTCATGGGGGCTATGTGGTGCAGGTAAAGGGAAAGAAAAGCTCACCTAGCCTTGAGTGGAGAGCTTAAGTGGTGCTGTGTACATATGCGGCCGCTTGACCACCACGACCAAGGAGTTCTCAGAGGAACTAGGGGGTTTACCCTATTTTTGCCGCTTAGGTCGGCGGGTTGTAAATTGAAACTGTAATGACCATTTTGAGTTGTAAATAACTTGTAAATGTTTTGATGGTCCCATGAACAGTTTTATGTTTTAAATAAAATATATCCTTCCCTTTTGATTGATTTTCCACCTTAACCTATTAATAACACCTAGAAGCACGTTTTTAACCAAAGAACTCGGGTAGCAAGTTAAATTCACGGTTCACCGTAACTGTCCTGGGGTAACTGGGGCATTACAACTCGGCAGTTAGGCAATGATGACAGGTTAACAGTCTTTCCGTAGTTCTTCATTGAAACTCAACCAAGCATATGTAATCAAGATGCAAACAAGCATTTAAACATTCATTCACATGCAACATCAATACTAATAAGCATGCCTTATCATAATTACACAACAGTCAAGGGGCCGGGCCCTATCAGTATCTCATACTCCCTATTAATCATACAGATTGAGACATTTAAGCATATAATCACATATATACAGTTACCAAACCCTGAGTCGAGCTTGTCTTTAGTGGCGAATGCACGCCCAACTAGTCTTTAAGAACCCTTAAACCTAGACCCCTCTGATACCAAGTTGTAATGCCCTGGATAACAAAGACCATTACACTGTGTATTTTAAAATAGTGCAAGACTTGCTAATCAAGTCATTTGAACAATATTGTGATCCTAAGGTCAACTATCACGTTAGGGTTAAAATATTTTGGTCATAAATGATTAACTTTTATTAAAATAGATGTTTGATACATGGGATCCCAAAAATAGGGTATAAGTCATAATTTACACTCCCAAAAAGGTAATACAACCAAAAACCACTCTAGTGGAAAAATACAAGTTTTAGGGCTCTGTCCTTGTACTTTCCCTCGGCCGTGGCAGATGAGCAGCTGACTATGTACACTCCGCCCCTAGACTTCTCCAACTCATGGTTGGTCTAGTTTCCCTTTGCCTTTACCTGCACTACGTAGCACCCATGAGCCAAGGCCCAACAAGAAAACCATAAACAACAAATACATATAGTAACACTAGTATTCAATCAATCTAATACAAGTCATTCAGAAATTCAACAGAATATAAGTATCAAGCTAATAATGGTAAATGACTATTTCCAGACATATATTTAATTAGTAATACAAATGCTCAGGTCGGTACCCTTCGGCCAAGCCCTCTGTTTATTAAGCTGACCCCTGCTCGGTTAGGCCAAGTCCACTGATTATTTTGCTGACCCCAGCTCACATTGGCCGAGCCACTTCCAATGCACTAATCATCAGCCCCGACTCTCATAGGTCATACTTTCACATTTCACATAACAATAGTACAGTTACATAACACATATATCTAGGTACAGGGAACCTTAGTCCCAAAGACAACCACATGAGTACAATTTTCTTATCTTGAATCCTGAGCGGAGAATTAAGAACGGTCCCGAGCACTATCCTCAGTCCTGAGCCTTAGCGATAAACCTAGTTAAAGTGTCAATGGGTAACCATCAATTTCTAATCCAAATAAATACTTAGGGAACAAATATTAGCCTTCAAGACTTCGAATTCTACTAAACCGGGTAGTAGAATTCATCCCAAGCGCCTAAGTTTGAACCCCCAAGCCTAAAACCTTGTTTTCTCTTAATTCCTCATTTAGGGCCGCATCTTGCCCCCGAGGGCCGAGACCCACCCCTAAGACAGAGGCTAAGTCCTCCCTTATGGAGGACATCGGCCACGACTTGCACCCCTCTCAGTCGCGGTGCGCATGGCGAGCAAAGTGTAGCGTCCCAAATTTACTAATAAGGCTTAGGGCCTTGATTAGCATGATAGGAGAGCAATAATTTATTTAATTATGTTAATATATGAATTTGTTGATTATGTGATTAGAAATGCATGTTTAGGGGAATTAAATATGCATGTGGGCCCCATTTGGCTGTTAGGGGCATATATGTAATTTTAGTCCGTTGAGGGCATAAATGTAATATTTGTGTACATTGTGATTGAAACCATGCGTGAGTGGTGATATATTTGTGATGCACAATCTGAGACGGTCCTAGGGAGAAGTTTAGCTAGATAGTCACCACGGGGTCAAATACCCAGCTAGGGAGGAGCCTAGGGTTATTTTGGGAACGTAATGTGTGTTCGGGATTTATCGGGTAACGGATAGTAATTTAGCAATGATTTCGACATGTCGGGATTAAACGGGGATTTATAGAAACACTCGAGGAATTAACAGGACATGGTAAATGATGAAATTGCCATTGGTAGCACTTGAGGATTTAGATAGACTTAAGGTTCATTTTAGAATTTTGGCAAAGGGATATACAAGGTATAGGAAGCTGGGATAGAAGGACTCAGAAGGAAAGAAACGACAAAAGCTCTTAAGCTTTCTCTTAGCTGGTTCTCTCTCCCTCTCATTGTGCTTGGTGGTTGATAAATTTTGGGGTCTTTAGGCTAAGGAAAGTGAAAGAAGTGGACTTATAGTGCTTGGGGAGTAGCTCAAGGATTGAACTTATTCCAGAGGTAAGAAATCTAGCACTGAATTGTTTAAGTTCTGCTGAATTCTGTAGAGTTATAAGTTTGCATATGAAATAGATTTTAAGTTTAATTATGGGTGTTGGCTGAGTTTATGGGATTGTCTATTGATTTGTTATGATGTCTAGGTTGTATGGACAAGGAATCCAAGCTTAATTCTAGGTTTAATTGGTGTTTGGGATATGAAGTTGGGGTTTAAGCTTGAGGAAAACACAAGAAGAATGTTGGTTTTCTGGGTGTGGGGGCTCGAGCCACAGCCCTGTTCTTCAGGCGCCGCGTCCCATGTGTGTCGAAGAGGCTGGAAAGCCTCTGTTTGCATAGGTGCGCCGCGATGCAAGGTATAGCAAGTCGCAACCCGTGTCCCTCAGCAGAGAGGCATTTTGCCTCTGACTTGAGCACGCTGCGACCCTTAAGGGGCTGGGCGCGACTCAAATGCAAATATTGGTTGTTTGGAGGATTTTAGCTCGGGAACTCAAATGTTAAGGCTCGAGAAGGATTTATTACCCGAATTGGTAGAATCCAAGGTCTCAGAGGCTAGATTTATATTCCGAAGTTATTTATTGGATTAGAAATTGATGGGTGGTTATTATGAATATTTTGTGACTAGGTTTTCAACGAGGCTCGAGTTAGAGGACTGTGCTCGGGATTGCGGTGCTCAGATAGCTCAAGATGCAGGTAATAAAACTATTGTACCTGTAGAGCAGGGCGTGGTCCTATTGTTTGTATTGCGGGGCATAGCCCTATTGATTGAATTGTAGGGCATAACCCTATTGTTTATGTTTAAATATCTTTTGATACTATGCTATGTGATGCATATTTGTGAGTGAACGAATAAGGCTGGAAACGAGAAAGGCTGGGAACGGAGGAAGCCGAGAATGGCAGGAAGTTGAGTACGGTAAGGGGCCGGGATTGGTGTTGAGCATGCAGAGAGTGCAGGCCATTAGGGCGAGACCCTCCTAGGATGCTAGAGTCATCCTCTCGGTGAAGACCACGAACCCAGGGCCTGGTAAAGCACTTGGGACGGCGATGGCTGCTATGTGTTTAGCCTATTGGCTGTTTTGTTATATGCTGTGGATTTCTATGCATATGTTATTTGTTTTGTGTTGAGTTTTCTTGCTGGGCTTCGGCTCACGGGTGCTCTATGGTGTAGGTAAGGGCAAGGGAAAGGTCGACCAATCATGAGTACAGAGAGGGTGGAGTGACGGGTACATGTTCGGCCTACTTGGCTGCCACGACCAGGGTTATTTTGGGAAGATGTAATGTATTGGTAGATTTATCACCTAAGTTGACCTTAAATGTACTTTGAGATATAAAGTATTTTCTAAACAAGATTTTGGGATCCCAAATGTATAACTCTTTACGTTTTCAATGAATGACCATCTTTTTATATCAAATGCCTTTAAACGACTTCTATTATAGTTTAGCTACACTTTTAATCTAAAACCTCGATTAGCGAGGTAAAGGCACGTTTTTAACTCACTTAGTAATGACTCTAAGGAAGTAGGGTGTTACACAGAGGCTCCCAGCCTCCAAAACTCATGCGGGCCGCGACTCGAGCCCCTAAACCCAGAAAAACCATTATTTTCCTCAGATTTCTCTACAAGCCCAACCTCAAATTTCCATCTCAAACTACAGTCACACTCAAATTCAAACCCAGAATTCCCATCCTTGTATCCCAGCCATCACCACTAACTTATAACCATTTTCTTACACCCTTCCATACCCTAACCCAGCTAACAAACTAACACTCATGCAAATGCAAACCTTAAACATAATTTCAACAGAATTTAGTGAAACCAGTTTGACATCTTACCTCAGCTTGCAGCCTAAATCTTCAATAAGTTCTTGATTGTTCTAGCTTTAGTTTTCCAATCCCCTTCAGCTAAATTTCTAGCTTGTCCCCTTAAGCTCTTCTTCAAATTTCAAAATTCCTCCTTAGTTCTAGAGAGAAGGAAGAAACATGAGATGGAGGGAGTGAGAGAGAATTGAGAGTTCTGAGCACTTGGGGTGGTTTTCGGCTAAATCTAGAGTTTCCCCCATCGAGTTAATCTTTTAACTCATAATGACCAAACTACCCCCCTTGGATTACTTAGCCCTTTAATTTGTTATAAGGGTAAAATAGTCTTTTCCCTGGTTTCCGCTAATTCCTCAAGTGTTCCTAACATTTACCAATTAATCCTGTCGTATCCAATTAATTATCAAATACTTATTCATTAATAAATCCCAAAATATTCTCTAAATTCCCAAAATACCCCTAGGCTCCCCCGAGTCGGGTATTAAACCCCGCTATGACTATTTCGCTAATTTGCTCACTAGGACCGTCTCGAGCCATTTACTGCAAATATATCCACATAATAATGTGGTCTCAACCATTTATCTCATAAAATCACATTTATGCCCTCAACGGGCCAAAATTACATATATGCCCCTATGAACAATAAAGGGCCCACATGCATATTTAATACTCATAAACATGCATATAACATACTCACATAATCATATTAATCATGCATGCCACATAGTCACACATTTAACCAATTAAATATACCTATATCCAATTATGTCCTCTCGATACGCTCATCAAGACACTAAGCCCTATTAGCAATTTTGGGTCGTTACAAGGGCAAAAGCCTTAAAGGCGGAGGTTGACATACTACTCGCAACGTATTCATTCAGGACGCCTAGTATCCTAAGTGGGTATCCAATCTAGTCCTCGTGTCCAAGCCAAATGGCACCTGGAGGACCTGCATTGACTTTTCCCACCTTAATAAGACTTGCCCTAAAGACTGTTTCCCGCTGCCGAAAATAGATCAGATGGTCGACGCCACCTCCAGGTACAAGCTCTTTTTCTTTATGGAGGCATATTTAGGTTATAACAACATTTCTATGCATGTCGTGGATCAAGAACACACCAGCTTCCGAACTAATAAAGGAGTCTACTGTTGTAAATCAATGTTCTTTTGGCTGAAGAATGCTGGTGCCACCTACCAAAGGCTCGTGAACCATAAGTTCAAGGAACATTTGGGACAGAACATGGAGGTTTATGTAGAGGACATGCCGGTCAAGTCTAGAATAGCCCCCGACCACGTAAAGGATCTGGCGGAGGTTTTTTCGGTACTTCACTGGTTTGGGATGAAATTGAATCCTCTGAAGTGCACTTTTGGAGTTGCCTCCAGGACGTTCCGATGCTTTATTGTTAGTGCTCGAGGAATAGAGGTAAGCCCTGAGAAGATCAAAGCTTTGGTTGACAAGACATATCCGCAAAAGCATAAGGATTTTTGGAGGCTCACCGAGAGAATATCTGCTCTGAGTCGCTTCGTTTCCAAGACAACTGACAAGTGCATCTCGTACTTCAACATACTCCAAGGAGGTCGGAGGTTTTAATGGAAGGAGGAATGCGAATAGGCATTCTAACATTTGAAGGCGCATATGGTGAACCCACCTATCTTGTCAAAGCTTGTAGGCGGAGAGCCCTTCCTACTCTACATGGTTGTCTCAGAGAATGCCATCAGTGCCACCTTAGTACGCGAGGAAGGTCGTGTCCAACACTCCATGTACTATGTAAGCAAAAGACTCATCGAAGCAGAGTCCAAATACTCGCTTGTGGAGAAGCTGACCTTTTGCCTATTGTTAATTCACAGAAGCTATGGCCCTATTTTTAGGCGCATCCTATCAAGGTCCTCATGAACCATCCCTTAGGGAAAGTCCTAAAAAAGATGGAGTCATTTGGAAGATTCCTGAAGTGTTCGATCAAACTTAGTCAATTTGACATCACATATCACCCGAGGACTACCATAAAGGCATAGACACAGGCAGATTTCATTGCCGAGTGCATGGGAAACCACGAGAGACATGGGGACACCCCAATGGTTGGGTCTGCATGGAAGCTATACGTAGATGGATCGTCGAATGAGAATGGCATCGAAGCAGACATCATTTTAGTGTACCCCGAGGGGCACAGGGTTCACATCGCTCTGAGATTTGAGTTTGACGCCTCAAAAAATGAATCAGAGTATGAGATGCTTATTGTTTGGCTTCGAGTAGCACTTGAGCTCAAGGTCGAGGGCCTCGAGATTTTCAGTGACTCACAACTTGTAGTTAATTAGGTACATAGGGAGTACCAAGCCCTGGGGACAAAAAATGGCCGCTTACTTGGTAAAGACCCAAGGAATGCTACATAACTTCAAAAAATTCACCATTTGATAAGTACCACGGGAACACAACTCTAACGCTGATGCCCTGGTCAAGCTCGCAACCACCAAGGATGTTGAACTGATCAATGTAGTCCCCATTGACTACTTGGCTGCTTTGAGCATCTCAGCCCTCGAGGAAGTGGAAGCAGTCCAACCCTAGGACAGTTGGATGGAGCCTATAGTGAAGTATCTTGTCTCTGGTGAGTTATCATAGGAACAAAAGCAGCTCGAAAGCTGCTTTACCAAGCGCCTCTGTATGTTATAATGGACAACAAGAAGCTAGTCTTATACTCTGGGAGGTGCATGAGGGCTTTTGCAGGGACCACTCGGGGGGCAGAGCCTTTCCAAGAAGATCTTGAGACAAGGATACTTTTGGTCCACCATGAATGGAGACGCGATGGACTATGTCAAGAAGTATGACATATGCCAACTCTTCGCCAATATAGCTCGATATCCTCCAAATGAGCTCACCCAGATGATTAGTCCTTGGCCTTTTGCAGTATGGGGGATTAGACTTATCGGGTCACTTCCCAATGGAAATGGAGGAGTGAAGTATGCAATAGTGGAGGTCATTTACTTCACATAATGGGTCGAGGCCGAGCCACTTGCTACAATCACTTCTAAGAAGGCACTAAACTTCATCATCAAGAACATCGTTTGCCGCTGCGGGTTCCAGAGGAAGATAGTCTCCGACAATGACCTACAGTTTGATTGTGAAGTGTTCATGGACTTCTGTTAGCGACATGAAGTTATGAAGAGCTTTTCCTCTGTGGCCCACTTGCAGGTAAACGGGCAGGTGGAAGCAGTCAACAAGACGCTCAAAGCCACCTTGAAGAAAAGGCTTGAATAGGAAAAATACACTTGGCTCGAGGAGATGCCTAGGGCATTGTGGAGTTACGACACCACTACCAAGACCTCCACTGGCCACTAGCCATTCTCTATGGCCTATGGGTATGAGGCCATGCTCCCTGTTGAGGCAGAAATCTCCACATACTGACGGGATACGTATGAGTCGACCACAAACCACGATTTACTCCGAGAGTCCCTGGACCTTGTGGAGGGGCTCTGTGAAGCTTTTCAGCTTCGAGTAGCCTCCTACCAATAGAAAGTAGCCAAATATTTCAACTATAAAGTAAAGGATAGAAAATTTGGTGTTGGAGAACTGGTGTTGCGAAGATTCATCTTAGCCATCTGAAACCCCGGTGTGGGAGTGTTGGGCCCATACCAATTTTTTTTGAGATTCTGCTTAGATTTGTTAGTTTCCTTTATTGTGTATGTACTACTCATAGAGCACTCGCTCAGTGGCCTAGACAAGTGAACCCAAACTAGTCTCCGATCACTTGGGGGGCATGGAGTTAGGTTAGCCTTGTAGAGTACCACACCTCTCAGAAGATGACCTAGGAAACTAAGCTTATCAAAATTAGAGTAAGCCAAGTATCAATACCCCAAGAGTAGAAAAACCTAAGAAACTAAGAAGTCTTGAGTCTGCGACCTAAGAAGCGAAGCTTATTCAGAGTAGAGTAAGCTTAGCGTCTAGAGACTAAAGGCCAAAAATCCTAGTAGAGGGAGAACAAACTTACGCCACCTCCCATGGACATTGCTCCCAAGGAGCACTGACCAAAGCATTAGACTCGAGATGAAAACGGAACACTGAGTCCTTTGTACTCGGTTCTGAGGCATGGAATTGGGCTACTACCCTGGACACTGGGCTCGAGGAGCACTGACCAAGTCTCTAGTAAGCCGCAAGCAAAAATAGCATCGGGAAGTTGATGACCTGGGAAGCTAGGCTAGTCGATGAGTGTAGCGTCCCTAATGTCATAAGATCCCATATCTAAGTGGCTAGGGAAGAACCCAGTGCCAAAGAGATCCAAGTAACACGAGATTGAATTTATCATATTCTCTCGAGGACAGTGCACGCTCGAGGAGTAATAATAAAATCCCAATCCTTGAGATGTGAATGAAAGCTCAAGTCGCCTATACTCGGGCGCGAACCTAAGTCACCTAATGTAACGCCCTTGAAAACCAAGACCGTTACCCTGTGTACTTTAAAATAGTGCAAGACTTGCTAATTAAGTCGTTTGAACAATAATGTGTTCCTAAAGTCAATCATCAGGTTAGGGTTAAAAGATTTTGATCATAAACAGTTAATTTTCATTAAAATAGACGTTTGGTACATGGGATCCCAAAAACTGGGTTTAAGAGAAAATTTACAACTCTCACAATTTTTATACAACCAGTAGCCACTCTAATGGAAAAATGCAAATTTTAAGGCTCTGTCCCTGTACTTTCCCTCGGTCGTGGCGGACGAGCAGCTGACAATGTACACCTCGCACCTAGAGCTCTCCAACACATGGTTGGTCCAGCTTTCCCTTGCCTTTACCTACACCACATAGCACCCGTGAGCCAAGGCCCAGCAAGAAAGCCATAAACAACAAACACATAAACAGTAGTGGCATCTAATTAATCTTAAGACAGTCATTTAGAAATTCAACAAATTATTAGCATCAAGCTAATAATAGTAAACATGTATTTTCAAAACATATTTTAACCAGTGATACAAATGCTTAGGATCAACGCATTTAGGTCGAGCCCTCTGTTTACTAAGCTGACCTCGACTGGATTAGGCCGAGTCTATTATTTATTTAGTTGACCCCCGACTCACAGTGGCCAAGCTGCGTCTAATGCGCTAGTCATTAGCCCCGAATCCCTTAGTCCGTACTTTAACATTTCTCATAATAATAATGAAGTTACATAACACATATATGCAGATACAGGAATACTTAGTCCCAAACATAACCACACGGAAGCAGTTTTCTTACCTTGAATCCCGAGCGGAGGATACAGAATGATCCCGAACACGATCCTCAGTTTTGAGCCTTGGCGCTAAACCTAGTCATAGTGTCAATGGGTAACCATCAATTTCTAATCCAAATAAGTACTTAGGAAACAATAGCTACCCTCCGGGACCTCAATTTCTACTAAACTAGGTAGTAGAAATCGTCCCGAGGCTTAGGTTTGAATACCAGAGCCTCCCCAAGCCTTAAACCCAAACTAGGCCAAAGTTCCCTAGGCGGGTTGTGACATGGTCCTAAGGGTTGCGGCGCACCCTCAAGAAAGAGACACAACCCTCCCCCCGCCCCCCCTTCCCCCACGCATCTGGGGGAGGCGGGCGGTGACTTGCCTCTAGGGTCGTGGCGCACCCTCAAAACAGAGAGCCCTCCCAGGGCATTCTGGGCATGCGGGCTATGGCACCCATGAGTTGGGTCGCGGTGTGCCCCATGAACCCAGAATTTTTTAGGTTTTCTCTTCATCCTTCCCAGCCAAAAATCTAAAAAGTTCAACTAAACCTTCAACCAAATTCAAAACTAAACCCATAATTCTTATCCCCACAACCTAAACATCATATCTAATCTTATAAGAATTTCTTACTCTCCCTAACACCCAAAATTAGTTTAAGAAAATCACTCTTATGCAGGCTCTAAGCTCATCATCATCTCAGTAGAATTTAATATTCATAGTTTTAATAGCTTGAATCTCCCAGCTAGACTCTGTCCACTTATAACCTTAACTTGTTAGGTTCTTCTCAGTCCAAATTCAATTCAATTCTCAGCTTGTTCCCTTAACTTCTCCTTCAAAAATTCAGAAATTTCCCCCTTAAGCTTTCTGAGAGAAAAATGTGAGATATAGGGTATAAGTGGGAATTGAAGGTTCTCAACACTTGGGGTGGTTCTTGGCTAAGTTTAGAATCTCCCCCCTGAGTTAATCCTTAACTCAAAATGACTGAACTACCCCCCTTTGGGTCACTTAGTCCTTTAATTTGTTCTAGGGGTAAAATGGTCATTCTGCTCCCGATCCCTGCTAATTCCTCAAGTGTTCCTACTATTAATCAATTAATCCCATCATGTATAGTTAATTACCAAATATTTATTCATTACTCAATAAATCCAAAAATATTCTCTAAATTCCAAAAATATCCCTAGGCTTCCCCCAAGCAGGGTATTTAAACCCCGCTGTGACTATTTCTCTAATCCGCTCACTAGGACCATCTCAAGCCATGAATTAAAAATACCATGTAATAATGTGGTCTCAACCAAATATCACATAAAATCACATTTATGCCCTCAACGGGCCAAAATTACAAATATGCCCTTATAAGCTATAAATGGCCCACATGCATATCTAATACTCATAAACATGCATATAATACATTCATATAATCATATTAATCATGCATGCCACATAATCACATATTTAACCAATTAAACATACATATATCCAATTATGCCCTCCTGGCACCCTAATAAAGGCACTAAGCCCTATTAGCAATTTTAGGTCGTTACAACTATCCCCTTCTACTGAGAATTTCGTCCTCGAAATTTACCTGAATAACTCGGGATACTGATCCCGCATTGCTGACTCTAGCTCCTAGGTCGCTTCTTCGACCTTGCTATTCCTCTGTAACACTTTGACTAGAGGAATCGTCTTGTTTCGTAGAACCTTGTCTTTCCTGTCTAGGACCTGAACTAGTCGTTCCTCATATGTCAAATCTGTTTGCAACTCCAAATCCTCATACTTCAATACATGAGACGTATCTGAGATGTACTTCTAAAGCATAGAAATATGTAATACGTTGTGAACCCCTGATAATGATGGTTGTAGTACCAACTTGTAGGCCACTAGCCCAATCCTTTCTAGGATCTCAAAAGGTCCTATGAATCTAGGGCTCAACTTTCCCTTTTTCCAAAACCTTCTCACCCTCACAGTGGTGAGACTCACAAAAACATATGGTCCCCTACCTGGAACTCCACGTCCATACACTTAGGGTTAGCGTAGCTTTTCTGTCTACTCTGTAAGGCAAGAATTTGAGCTTGGATCTTCTCAATAGCTTCATTAGTCTTCTAAACCAACTCCAGTCCCAAATACTTCCTCTCACCCATCTCATCCCAATGAATGGGCGATCTACACCTTCTTCCATATAACATCTCGTATGGAGCTACTCTAATTGTTGATTGATAAATGTTGTTGTATGAAAACTCAATCAACGGGAGATACTTACTCCAAGACCCCTCAAAATCCAACACACATGCTCTAAGCTTGTCTTCCAATACCTGAATGATCCTCTCAGACTGTCCATCTGTTTGAGGATGAAAGACTGTACTGAACTTCAACTGAGTCCCCACAGCCTTCTACAAAACCACCCTAAAACTTGGTGGTAAATATGGGATCCCGATTTGATACTATAGACTTTGGAACCCCATGGAGATGTACAATCTCCCTCACGTACAATTCTGCGTACTGATCCACAGTACAGGTCATCCTCACTGGTAGAAAGTGAGCTGACTTGGTGTATCTGTCTACTATCACCCACACTGAGTCATGTAACCCCACTGTCCTGGGTAAACCTCCCACAAAATCCATAGTAATTTCCTCCCACTTACATTCAGGAATACCCAAAGGTTGTAGCAACCCCGCTGGTCTCTGATGCTCAGCCTTCACCCACTGACAAGTTAAACACTTGGCCACATACTCCCCTACATCCTTCTTCATCCTAGGCCACCAATAAAGAGTCCGTAAATCCTGATACATCTTCATGGTGCTCGGATGGAGTGAGTATGGCATTGTATGAGATTCATCAAGTATCTCTCTTCTAATGCCCACATCTTTTGGGACACAAATCTGGTCCTTATACCATATCAAACCTGTCTCTGAAATGGAATAGTCCATAGCCACTCCAGCTAGGACATTCCCTTTAACCTCCTACAGCTGTATATCATCCATCTGATCCTCTCTAGAAGGGTCGAATGTAAGGTAATTGTAGCTTCCCAAATTTGCTAATATGGCTTAGGGCCTTGATTAGTGTGCCTGGAGGGCAATAAATGATTTGTTATGTTAATATGTGAATTTGTTGAGTATGTGATTAGAAATGCATGTTTAGGTGAATTAAATATGCATGTGGGCCCTATTTGGTTATTAGGGGCATGTTTGTAATTTTAGCCCGTTGAGGGCATAAATGTAATAATTGTGATATATTCGTGTTTCACGATCCGAGACAGTCCTAGGGAGCGATTTAGCTAGAAAGTCACAACGGGGTCAAATACCCGACTCGGGGCGAGTCAAGGGGTATTTCGAGCATTAGATGTTTTATTGGGTTATTGGGTTATGAAAATAAATATTTGGAGATATATTTGAAATTAGAACGTTTAGGTTTTGTTGCTGAGATTATAGTAAAACTTCTGTGGTGAATGAATTGGATTGTTAGATTGATTTTGGGGTAAATTGGCTTGGTTTTGGTGGTGAAAATGGAGGATTTTTTTGGGTTCAAAGGGTCGGGTCGCGGCATTGTTCATGCTGAGCCGCGACCTTCTAGAACACTTTAGAGGCCAGGAAGAAGGGCGGGCCGCGACACATCATGGATTGGGCTGCGGTGCGCATAGCCTGTTTTGGGGGTTGGGGCTTCTGGTTGAGGCGGGCTGTGGCATGGGTTCTTGGGGCCGCAGCGCTTAGTGGGTTTTTGGACCCCAAGGAGGTTTTAGGCTCGGGAATCCAAAAGTTAAGGCTCAGGATGGATTTTGTCACCCAGATTGATGGAATTCAAGGTCCCAGAGACTAGAATTATACCCAAAGTTATTTAATGGATTAGAACTTGATGAATGGATATTGTTGATGCGCTGTGACTAGGTTTTCAGCGAGGCTCGGACTAGGGGACTGTGCTCGGGATATCGGTGCTCGGAATGCTCGAGACACATGTAAGAAAACTGTTGTACCCATGGAGCAGGGCAAGGCCCTATAGTTTGTGTTGCAGGGCACGACCCTATATGACTGTGTTGTAGGGCGTAGCCCCATTGATTATGTTTTTACGTGTTTAAGTATTTGTTTAATTATGCTATGTGTGCATATATGTGAATGAACGGCAAGAGTCGGGAACGACGAAGGTCGAGAACGGCGAGGGCGGGGAACGACAATAGCCAAGAACCGAAAGGCCGAGTACGACAAGGGGCCGGGAGTAGCGTTAAGCACGCGGAGTGCGAGTTCCCAGGGTGAGACCCCTATAGGATGTTATATTATTTCATATAATATAATGTTAGATTAAATAATGTGACAAAATGTGATTTTTCACACCTTGTAACATATTATTGAGAGTCACAAAATTAGACACATGTGTGTGCCCAAATGTGACATATTTTGGAGTTACAAAATCAGTTACAAATTTCTAACTCCCGAATATTACCCAATAATGTGTATATTATATGTTACACATTTAAGATTGGATTTCACAAAGACATGATGAAATATGGCTGTTGGAGACATGTTTTTAACTCCCAATAGGTGTTTGGAGGTTACAAAATCATGTGGGAAAGGATTTGAGACTTTTTTTTGAACGTTTTGGAAAAATGGCTTTTTTGTGCTAAAAATGGCCTGTGGCCACGGCCACTGACTTTCAGTGGCCGCAGCCTGGGGGACAGAAGCCAGTGGCTGTGGCCACTGAAAATTCCTGGCCGCGGCCGGTGAGGCTGACAGCCTATATGGTTTTTCAGTTTTTCCAAATTGAACGGTTCTAACATCCCAAATAACTCCCAAATCTCCATTTTAATTCCATAAACATCCAATTAAACATTGGTAACAGCCATGGGGGTTGGTGGAATTTGAAATTCAAAGGGGTATCTCAAACTCTATAAATAGGAGCCTAATGCTCACTTGTAAGACACACCATTTTCCATCCACAAAGCACTTGGATGGAAAATACACCATAGAGGCTTGATAATTCCAGAGAGCTATTTCCTAGAGAGATCCCTTGCTTAGAGAATAGGGGGAAATAAGATTTTCGACAAAGGTTTTGAACCTTGTTCAAGTTGGTGATCCCCATTACTCTACACTTTGGTTGTGTGAGAGTTTGTTCTTTTTATTGGTTTTATTTTCATTCTTTTGATCTTGTTTATCTTATTTACTTGTATTATTATTGTTTTGAGTTTGTAATCTTCTTATTCTACCTCTTTATATTTACTTGTATTTTGAGCAATTGAGTTGTAATATTTATTTAATCAATTACCTTGTCTATTGTCTTTTTTGTATAGAGTTGTATTTTGGTTTTTCCATATTTCCATTGAGTATAAAAATATATTCTCTAACAATCAAAAGTTTAGTTTCCTTTTCAATGGAAGGAGAAACCATAGAGATTGTAACGCCCTGGATAGCCAAGACCGCTACACTGTGTACTTATAAAGGTGCAGGACTTGCTAATCAAGTCATTAATTTAAAAACATGTCACTAAACATGTATGAGCTTGGGTTAAAAAAGGTTTTGGTCTCAAAAGTTTCACTTTATATAATTAAACAGTTTAATACATGGGATCCCGAAAAGAAGTAGGGTTTAAAAGTTGATTTACATAATCTCCAAAATACAGACAACTATCAACCATACTAAGGCAAAATAGACATTTATGGTTCTTGCATCCCTGCCTAAACCCCAACCATGGCGGCTGAGCAGCTGGTCATGTACATTCAGCTCGCAGAGCTCTCCAAGTCAGGGCTGATCAAGCTTGCCCTTGCCTTTACTTGCACCACGTAGCACCCGTGAGCCAAGGCCCATCAAGAAAACATAATGTGCAACACAAACAACAATAACAGAAAGTCAATCCTTTAAGCATGATCAATTATTAAATATTCCACATTAACCATTCAGCACATACTCAGAATCGAAGATGAAACTAATTACAAATAACATTCAGGTCTCATAACAATCAGGTCACATAATAGTCAGGGCAGACAACCTAGGCCGCACCCTCTGTTTACCCCACTGACTTCGGCCTGCTTAAACCGAGCTTAGTGCATAATAAGCTGTCCTCGGCTACCAATGGCCAAGCCGCGCCCTATGCGCTAGTGTAACCCTTGGCATTCTTAGGCCGTTGGTTCACTGTTTACATGCCATAATACCATCCTTTCAAGCATATATATTAGGGAACCCTTAGTCCCATTACAAGTACACAACCGGGTGTAGTTTTCTTACCTTTAGTTTTTACGTTCACTGATTACGATCGACGCCCCTCGAGCACGATCCATTCCCGAGCCCTAGCTTTAGCACCTAGTCATAACCAAGGTATTGGATTCCATTAATATTCAAGTAAAGGTTTCCGGGTATAATACTAGGTTTCGAGACGTCGAATTCCACCAAGCACGGTGGGGAAATCGATGCTGAGCACCCTAGGCTAGACTCCCGTGCTTAAAATCCCCAAATGTTCAAGAATGTACCTAAGGGCTGCGGCCTTTGAACCCTAGCCGTGGCCCACCCCTAAATCAGAGCCCAAGGCCCTCAGCAAGTAGACATGCGCCGCGGCCCTGCCCAAGGGCGCCGCGACGCACTCCCCTGGTCGAGCCTCCCTGGCTCTCTTGCTTCGTAGGGCCGCAGCGCTCTAGACCAGAGTCGCGACCCTTCCCTTCGTGCTCAGAAAAACCACCATTTCTAGCATCCTAACCCCATCCAAAACCACTCCAAAGCACCCTAACTCAAAATCCATTAATCACAAAACTTTTATCAGGACTCTAACAACATAATCCAACAGAAATTCAGTCTAGAAACTTACTAAAACTCCATTTTGATTCTCTGAAACCCAGCAACTCTAAACACCAAAACCAGTCATGCAAAACTCAAATTTTAACCTATGAATTACGAATTGAAGCTTACCTCTTTTGCTGAACCACCTTCTTGATGAATTCTTGAGCTTAAACCCAAGCTTCTCAGCTTAATTCAACCCTTAAACATCAAAACCATAAACTCCCTTAATACCCAGTCAAAAATCAAAATTCAAATGCTCAGAGACATGATTCAGCCCTTACCTTAATCTTGATTGAGTTCCCTTAGCTGAGCACTAGATTTAACCTACAAGTTCCAACCCAAATCACTAAATTCCCAGCTGATTTCCTTGAGTTTTCTGTGTTTCCTTGAAAGAGAAGAGAGAAGGAAGAGAACAGTTGAATAGGTCGGTTTATATTTTTGTTCTACTGCTTTCCATCAACTTAGTCTAATCTTAGCCAATTAAATCAATCCCGAGGCTCGGGGTACCAGAAACGTCCTCGAGGGCAAAATGGTAATTTTCCCCAATATTCCCGCCTAAGTTTTCTATCCTCAAATATATCTCCATATATTTAATTCCATAACCCGATAGTCTAAATAACTACCTGATACTTAAAATACCCCTGACTTATCCAAAGTCAAATATTAAGCCCCGTTGTGACTTTTCCTACTATCTAGCTCCCTAGGATCGCCTCAAGTCGCTCACTGCAAAGCTTCCCACATAATAATGTGGTTCTCACAGATATAACATTTAACCACATTTACATTCATATAATCATGCATTAAATCAATAAATTCACTCATAAGTCAATTATGCCTTCCCGTCACACTAATCAGAGCCGTTAAGCCATATTAGTGATTTTGGGTCGTTACAACTATCCCCTCCTACTGAGAATTTCATCCTCGAAATTTACCTGAATAGCTCGGGATACTGATCCCGCATCGCTGTCTCTAACTCCCAGGTCACTTCCTCGACCTTGCTATTTCTCCACAATACCTTAACTAACGAAATTGTCTTATTCCGTAAAACTTTGTCCTTCCGGTCCAAAATCTGAACTGGTTGCTCTTCATAGAACAGATCTGTCTGTAATTCTAAATCCTCATACCTCAATACATGCGTCGGATCTGAGACATACTTTCACAACATAGAGACATGGAAAACATCATGAACTCCCGACAACGACGGTGGCAAGGCCAACCTATAAGCCACCTGTCCAATCCTTTCTAAAATCTCGAAAGGTCCAACAAACCGAGGGCTCAGCTTGCCCTTTACTCCAAATCTCCTTACTCCTCTCAACGATGACACTTGCAGGAACACGTGGTCCCCAACCTGAAACTCCACATTCCTACGCTTAGGATCAGCGTCGCTTTTCTGTCTACTCTACGAAGCAAGCATTCTAGCTCGAATTTTCTAATAGCCTCATTAGCCTTCTGAACCATATCTGGCCCTAAGTACCTCCTCTCACCCATCTCATCCCAATTAATGGGTGATCTGCACTTTCTACCATATAGCATTTCATAAGGAGCCACTCCAATCGTGGATTGATAACTGTAGTTATATGAGAATTCAACCAACGGTAGGTACTTACTCCAAGATCCCTCGAAATCAATCACACATGCCCTAAGCATGTCCTCTAACACTTGAATCGTCCTCTCAGACTGTCCATCAGTTTGAGGATGAAAAGCTGTGCTAAACTTCAGCTGGGTCCCCATAGCTCTCTACAGAGCTCCCCAAAACTTAGAGGTAAAGATAAGATCTCAATCAGACACAATAGACTTTGGAACCCCATGGAGACGAACTATCTCCCTCACATACAATTCTGCATACTGTTCCACTGTATAGGTCAACTTCACTGGTGGAAAATGAGCTGACTTGGTGAATCTATCCACTATCACCCACACCGAGTCACAAAGTCCCGCTGTCCTGGGTAGTCCTCCCACAAAATCCATCGTAATGTCCTCCCACTTCCATTCTGGGATACCCAAAGGCTGAAGCAATCCCGCTGGTTGCTGATGCTCAGCCTTTACCTGCTGACATGTAAAACATCTAGACACATACTCCACCACATCCTTCTTCATCCCGAGCCACCAGTATAATGCCCGTAGATCCTGATACATCTTTGTGGTACCCAGATGAAGTGAGTATGGCATAGTGTGTGACTCATCCAGTTTCTCTTGTCTGATCCCCTCATCTACTGGAACATAAATCTGCCCCTGATATCGAAGCATACCAGTCTCAGAGACAGAATAATCTTTAGCTGTCCTCGCTAAAACATGCTGCCTCACTTCCTGCAACTGCGCATCCACCAATTGTCCCTCCTTAATCCTTTCTAATAGGGTCGACTGTAGGGTAATATTAGCAAACTGGCCCACCACCAATTTTATCCTTGCTCTGGTCATTTCATCTGCTAACTCCCTCAAGACCTGAGTGGAACTATACAACTGTCCTGGGCCCCTCTGGCTCAATGCATCTTCCACCACGTTGGCTTTCCCCGGGTGGTAAAGGATATCGCAGTCATAATCCTTAACCAACTCTAACCAACGCCTCTGCCTCATGTTCAGATCCTTCCGAGTGAAGAAATATTTCAAACTCTTATGGTTAGTGTATATCTCGCACTTCTCCACATACAAGTAATGCCGCCAAACCTTCAGTGCGAATACCACTGCCGCCAGCTCCAAATCATGGGTAGGATACCGCTGCTCATTCTCCTTCAGTTGCCGCGATGCGTAGGCTATAGCTTTCTCATTATGCATCAGCACGCAGCCTAAACCCATCCTTGATGCATCACAGTAAACCACAAACTTTCCTTCCTCTAAAGGAAGACTCAGCACAGGTGCAGAAATAAGCCGCCGCTTCAACTCTTGGAAACTGTTCTCACACCTCTCTGACCAAGCAAACCTCTGATTCTTCCTTGTCAACTCTGTCATTGGTGAAGAAATCTTTGAAAAATCCTCTACGAACCGTCTGTAATAACCTGCCAATCCAAGGAAACTCCGTACCCCCGAGGCATTCTTTGGCCTCGGCCAATCTCTTACTGCTTCTACCTTGGACGGATCCACCTTAAACCCTTCTGCCCCAACTATATGCCCAAGGAAAGTCACCTCTGGCAACCAAAACTCACACTTCTTAAACTTAGCGTACAACTGATGCTCCCTTAACCTCTGTAAAACCTATCGATGATGTTGCTCATGCTCTGTCTCTGAACTGGAGTATACTAGAATGTCGTCGATGAAGACAATGACAAACTGATCCAAGAAGTCCTTGAACACCCTGTTCATCAAATCCATAAAAGCTGCCGGGGCACTAGTCAAACTGAAAGACATGACCAAGAACTCATAGTGCCCATATCGTGTCCAGAAGGCTGTCTTTGGTATATCCTCATCTTTGATCCTCGGCTGGTGATAACCAGATCGTGGATCAATCTTTGAGAACACTGTCTTTCCCTGTAGCAGATCGAATAAGTCATCAATCCTTGGTAGAGGGTACTTATTCTTTATGGTCAACTTGTTTAATTCTCGGTAGTCTATACACATCCTCAATGTCCCGTCCTTCTTCTTAAAAAATAACACTAGAGCGCCCCATGGTGAGTAACTAGGTCTGATGAATCCCAAATCCAGAAACTCCTGCAACTGTATCTTTAGTTCCTTCAACTCAGCTGGTGCCATCCTGTATGGTGCTCGCGATACTGGTTCTGTCCCCGGTGCTAACTCAATCTCAAACTGAATCTCCCTGTGCGACGGCAACCTTGGTAGATCCTCAAGAAATACGTCCAAAAACTCACACACCAATATGGTCTCTCCCGGCCCTGCCGACATAACCCATGTAGTATCCACTACACTAGCCAGAAAACCTATACATCCACCCTGTAGCAAGTCTCTCGCTCTCAATGCTGAAATCATGGGTACGCGGGGTCCAGACATCGCACCCACAAAGACAAAAGGATCCTCACCCTCAGGCTCAAAAGTCACCATCTTCTTCCTGCAGTCGATTGTAGCCCCATACCTGACCAACCAATCCATCCCTAAGATCATATCGAAATCCTCCATATCTAACTCAATCAGATCCACCAAAAGTTCTCTACTATCAACCATCATTGGCAGTGCCCTAATCCATCTCCTAGAAACTACCAGTTCCCCTGTAGGAAATAAAGTCCCAAACTCTGCAGTCCGATATTCACTAGGTCTACACAATCTATCAATCACTTTACTAGAAACAAAGGAATGTGTAGCACCAGAATCAATCAATACAGTAAAAGGAGAGCCAGCGCTAGAAAGCTGACCTATCACTATCGAGGGACTAGCCTCGGCCTCTGCCTGTGTCAAAGTGAATACCGGAGCTAGAGTCAAGCTATCCACTTTCCCTACTTCACCTTTCTTCACTGTTGAGCAGTCTTTCCTAAGATGCCCCACTATTCCACACACAAAGCAAGCCTTGGCTCGACACTCACCCAAATGGCGTCTTCTACACGTCGGGCACTCTGGATAAGTCCGCCATGCCTCGCCACCACCCTGACGGCCACCCTGTCCACCCCGACCCCTCTTATCAGGATCAGCAGCGGTTGAAGTGTTAGGAGCCTTTCTCTTGAAGTCACTGGGGCCTCCGCCCTTACCTGTTCCTGAATAAGGAGGCACCACTCTGCGGCCCTCGTGCCTCACCGCACTTTCCCTCCAAATCTTGTTCTTCGCTTCCTCAGCGGTAAGAGCCTTCTCAATGGCCTGGGCATAAGTTGTTCCTCCAGGTACCGTTGTAATCCTGACATCCCGGGCTATCATAGCATTAAGCCCCCTGATAAATCTATCTTGCCTAACAACATTAGTAGGCACAAGATCTGGTGCAAACTTCGCTAGCCTGTCAAATTTTAGGGCATACTCTGTAACAGTCATATTGCCCTGAACCAAACCCACAAACTCATTAACTTTTGCTACCCTAACAGCAACATTATAGTATTTCTGGCTAAACAAGTCTCTCTCAACCTTCCCATCTCAGAGTAGTGACATCCCTGGTCTATGAAGCCACTTCCCACCAGATGTGGGCATCCTCTCTCAGCATATACGTGACACAGGCCACTCTGTCATGCCCCTCTATCCTCATAAAATCCAGGATAGTAGTAATCAAGTCAGCCATTGTTCGAACTTCAGTGGATCAAGTCCCCCTTCAAAGATTGGAGGTTGCTGCTTCCTGAACTGCTCATATAACGGCTCCCACCGGTTCCCATCCTCCCCAGACTGTACAGCTGGTACCACTGCAGGTGGTACAATAGGGGCAGCGCTCCCTGATGGAGCCTGCTGTCGCAATAGGTGAATCTGTTCATCTTGGCTCTATAATCGAGCCTGCATATCTGCCATGAGTTGCTGCCAATTCTCAGGGACTGGCGAAGGAATCGGGCCCTGGTCATCACCCCCGGTCCTGGACCTAGTGCCGGCTAGTCACGTAGATTTTCTTGGACGCATAGCTATCCAAGTCAATCTGCAATCAATGACTCGGCAGTCAGACCATGATGACAGGATAAAAACTTCTCCAAAGTTCACCAATGGTGCATAACCAATCACAAACAATCAACATATAGGCATTTATCCACATGCACCGACTGCTAATAAGCATGCCCCAATCTCATCACACAAAAGCTATGAATCAAGCATTCATCCATACACAATATGCAATTTAATCATCCAAATATTCATTTACATGCACGGCGATGCTAATAAACATGCCTCAATATTCTCACAACAGTCAAGGGACAGGCCCTATCAATATTTCATGCTTCCTATTAATCCAATAAATAACAATATTCATATCTCATTTCAGGCATATAAGCATATAAGCATCTATACACATTACCAAACCCTGAATCGAGCTTGTCTCTAGCAGCGAATGTACATGTCCAACAGGTCTTCAGGAATCCTTAAACCTAGGACGCTCTGATACCAAGTTGTAACGCCCTGGATAGCCAAGACCGCTACACTGTGTACTTATAAAGGTGTAGGACTTGCTAATCAAGTCATTAATTTAAAAACGTGTCACTAAACATGTACAAGCTAGGATTAAAAAGGTTTTGGTCTCAAAAGTTTCACTTTATATAATTAAACAGTTTTATACATGGGATCCCAAAAAGAAGTAGGGTTTAAAAGTTGATTTATAGAATCTCCAAAATACAGTCAACTATCAGCCATACTAAGGCAAAATAAACATTTATGGTTCTCGCATCCCTGCCTAAATCCCAACTGTGGCGGCTAAGCAGCTGCTCATGTACATTCAGCTCGCAGAGCTCTCCAAGTAAGGGCTGATCAAGCTTTCCCTGGCCTTTACCTGCACCACATAGCACCCGTGAGCCAAGGCCCAGCAAGAAAACATAATGTGCAACACAAACAACAATAACAGAAAGTCAATTCTTTAAGCATGATCAATTATTAAATATTCCACATTAACCATTTAGCACATACTCAGAATCGAAGATGAAACTAATTACAAATAACATTCAGGTCTCATAACAATCAGGTCACATAATAGTCAGGGCCGACAACCTAGGCCGCACCCTCTGTTTACCCCACTGACTTCGGCCCGCTTAAACCGAGCTTAGTGCATAATAAGCTGTCCTCGGCTACCAGTGGCCAAGCCGCGCCCTATGCGCTAGTGTAACCCTTGGCACTCTTAGGCCGTTGGTTCACTATTTACATGCCATAATACCATCCTTTCAAGCATATATATTAGGGAACCCTTAGTCCCATTACAAGTACACAACCAGGTGCAGTTTTCTTACCTTTAGTTTTTACGTTCACTGATTACGAGTGACGCCCCTCGAGCATGATTAGTTCCCGAGCCCTAGCTTTAGCACCTAGTCACAACCAAGGTATTGGATTTCATTAATATTCAAGTAAAGGTTTTCGGGTACAATACTAGTTTCCGGGACAACAAATTCCACCAAGCACGGTGGGGAAATCGATCCCGAGCACCCTAGGCTAGACTCCCGCGCTTAAAATCCCCAAATGTTTAAGAATGCACCTAAGGGCTGCGGCCCTTGAACCCTAGCCGCGGCCCTGCCCAAGGGCGCCACGACGCTCTCCTCTGGCCGGGCCTCCCTGGCTCTCTTGCTTCGTAGGGCTGTAGCACTCTAGAATAGAGCCCCGACCCTTCCCTTCGTGCCCAGAAAAACCACCATTTCTAGCATCCTACCCCCATCCAAAACCACTCCAAAGCACTCTAACTCAAAATCCATTAATCACAACTTTTATCACGACTCTAACAACATAATCCAACATAAATTCAGTCTAGAAACCTACTAAAACTCCATTTTGATTCTCTGAAACCCAGAAACTCTAAACACCAAAACCAGTCATGCAAAACTCAAATTTTAACCTATGAATTACGAATTGAAGCTTACCTCTTTTGCTGAACCTCCTTCTTGACGAATTCCTGAGCTTAAACCCAAGCTTCTCAGCTTAATTCAACCCTTAAACATCAAAACCATAAACTGATACGAACCACTCCAACGATTGTGGTGAAACCCGACACCAAATATGGCAGCCACCAAGAACACACGAATCTGGAATGATGAACCGTGACCCAATGCTTAGCCAAGCACGAACCTTGGTATGAGGAAGACGCCACAAACGGTGATGGGAATCCGTTTGATAAGTCAGATTGAACGCCACAAGGAATACCCTTGATAAGTTCAAATAGTCTCTTCAAGAACTCAAGAAGAAAACCTCTCAATTTTCATTTCATCAAAATCTGCCTTGACCAAACGTTTACAAGGCCTAATATGGCCGAAAATTACATCAAAGACAAGCCCCTTTGTCTTCCTAATGAAAACCCTAACAAGCACAAATAGAAAGACTCTTGGACTCTCACAAGTCAAATGTTTGACTTTCACAAAAACAAAGACTAAATAAAAACGTGATTAAGTGACTGATTAAAATAAAAATACAAGATGCCAAAATCCAATAAGACTCATTACAAGAAGCTAAATATTGATCAAGCTCCTAAAGTGAGTCTACTTTGATGAGCAGTACAAGTCTTTGTTCTCCTTCAGTGTTGACCACAGTCTCCTCCTATTTTTAGGACTCTGTGGACTAGGTTGTTAAGTTCTTCTTTGAATCTCTTGGCTCGCGCCCTCGTCACCGGACCAACTGGAACTTTACTTGGATCTTTAGTCTTGGTGTCCTCATCATAAACTCCCTGAATACCTAGTCAAAACTCAAAATTCAAATGCTCAGAGACATGATTCATCCCTTACCTTAATCTTGATTGAGTTCCCTTAGATGAGCACTAGATTTAACCTACAAGTTCCAGCCCAAATCACTAAATTCCCAGCTGATTTCCTTGAGTTTTCTGTGTTTCCTTGAAAGAGAAGAGAGAAGGAAGAGAACTGCTGGATAGGTCAGTTTATATTTTTGTTCTACTGCTTTCCATCAACTTAGTCTAATCTTAGCCAATTAAATCAATCCCGAGGCTCGGGGTGCCGGAAACGTCCCCGAGGGCAAAACGGTAATTTTCCCCAATATTCCCGCCTAAGTTTTCTATCCTCAAATATATCTCCATATATTTCTTTCCATAACCCGATAGTCTAAATAACTACCGGATACTTAAAGCCCTGACTTATCCAAAGTCAAATATTAAGCCCCGTTGTGACTTTTCCCGCTATCTAGCTCCCTAGGATCGCCTTAAGTCCGTCACTGCAAATCTTCCCACATAAGAATGTGGTTCTCACAGATATAACATTTAACCACATTTACATTCATATAATCATGCATTAAATGAATAAATTCACTCATAAGTCAGTTATGCCTTCCCGACACACTAATCAGGGCCCTTAAGCCATATTAGTGATTTTGGGTCGTTACAGAGATCTTGTGAGGATCCAACTTTGAAAAGATGGTAAGATAAGGTAATGTTATTCTTTGTTTTCTTAGAAGATCTAATGGTTTTCTTATAGTGATAGAAATGAGAAGAATAAAAGTTTATAAATGAGATTCATTGTTTTCTAATCTCCTTTGTTTTTTAGTGGTTAGATTAGAAGATAATTTAATATCTTGAGTTTTTGTTATATGTGATTAATATGTAAATAATCTAGTAGATTATTGGGTAAAATGCTAGCATGTTATAGAATTGTCTTATTATGTGATAATGATAAGTTATTAGAATAAAATTTTTATGAGTTCTATATGACATGCATAAATATATTGATTTTGTGAATCAATAAAAATATGAAATCATATGTTTATAATATTTATAATTTATGTTTACATATTAATAAAGAGCCATGTTAGTATGATATTAGTCATATATGTTGACAACTATGTAAAATTATATTGAAATATAATCATGCAAACATTTGTGAGATATAAATATGTTTTATCCTCTATTATTGCAATGTGATGAGTTATCATTTATTAGGTAAATACAGAGAATTATCTGGAAATTAAATATAACGACCCAAAATCACTAATATGGCTAAAGGGCCTTGATTAGTGTGCCAGGATGGCATAATTGGCTTATGTGTGAATTTATTGATTTAATGCATGATTACATGATAAGCATGCTTGCATGATTATATGAATATAAATGTGATTAAATGTTATACTTGTGAGAACCACATTATTATGTGGGTAAATCTGCAGCAGGCGACTTGAGGCGATCCTAGGGAGCTAGATAGCGGGAAAGTCACAACAGGGCTTAATGCTTGACTTTGGACAAGTCAAGGGGTATTTCAGGTATCTGGTGGTTATTTAGATTACCTGGTTATGAAAATAAATAATTGGAGATATATTCGAGGTTAGGAAGTCTAGGTGGGAATATTGGGGAATTTTACCATTTTGCCTTCGAGGATGTTTCTGGTACCCCGAGCATTGGGATTAACTTGATTGCTTAAGGATATACTTAAGAAGATTTCAGAAAACAATAGAACAAAATAAGACCGACTCTTTTCTCAGCCCTTTTCTCTCTCAAGGAAAAACTCTGAGAATTTTGGAGGAATTGCTGGAATTTGAGCTGGGATTTCAGAAGAATTCAGAGGGGAAATTAGAGGCTAGCTCAAGGATTATTCAGGGACCATTTAATCAAGGCTAAGGTAAGAGTTAAACTGTGTTTTGAAGTTAGAAACTTTGAGCTTTTGGCTGAGTAATGAGGTGATTGTGATTTTGATGTTAAGGGCAGAATTAAGGTGGAAAAGCTTGGGAATTGACTTGGATTCTCCTTAGAGAAGTGGTTCTGTAGCTGAGGTAAGCTCTAATCTAAGGTTTAATGGCTGAGTTATAGTGTTTTCATGGCTGGGTTTTGTATTCTTGAGTTAGAAAGTTTCAGTATTTGAAATGGGTTCTTGATGGGTTTCTAGCCTAGGTTTTAGCTGGGTTGTGTTGTTGGAATCTTGTGGGAAGTTTTTGGATAATTGAGTTGTGGAATTGGGGTAGTTTTGAGTGAGTTTGCATGAGGTTTGAAAGTTAAAAATGGAGGTTTTTCTGGGTTCGAAGGGGTCGGGCCGCGGCATAGTTCTTGGTGAGCCGCGACCCTTCGAAGTTGTTGTGTGCTGAGGAAGGAGGGCGGGCCGCGACCCTTAGATGTTTTTGGGCATTGGGAGGTCTCTGATTGGGGCCATGCTGTGGCATGGGTGGCTAATGCTGCGACCCTTAAGGGATTTTGGGATTTTGAGATTCTAGGATTGGGAATTTAACCTAGGGTGCTCGAGATTGAATCTTTTACCATGTTTGGTGAAGTTCAATGTTTTGGAGACTAGAACTTTGTCTAGAAGCTCATTTAAGATTGTTGATGGTATCCTTTATCTTGGTTGTATCTAGGTGCTAAGCTAGGGCTCGGGGATCGGATCACGCTCAAGGAGAATCACTCGTAACTAGTTCACTTGGAAGTAAAAGGTAAGAAAACTGCACCTGGTTGAATATCTGTAATGGGACTAAGGGTTCCCTATTGTGTATGCTTGAAAGGATGGTATTATGTCATGCAAGCTAATTAGTGAACCAACGACCTAAGGGTGCCAAGGGTTACACTAGCGCATAGGGACGACTTGGCCACTGGTAGTCGAGGACAACTTAATATGCACTGAGCTCGGTTTAAGAGGGCCGGAGTTAGTGGGATAAACAGAGGGTACGACCTAAGTTGTTGGCACTGATTATTATGTGATATGAATGTTATAAGTGATTGATTGCATCCATGATTCTGAATATGTGCTGAATGATTAATGTGGATTATTTGATGAGAGTTCATGCTTAGTAAATTTACTATCTGTTATTATTGTTGTGTTGTACATCATGTTTTCTTACTGAGCCTTGGCTCACGGGTGCTACGTGGTGCAGGTAAAGGCAAGGGCAAACTTGATCAGCCTTGATTTGGATAGTTCTGTGAGCAGAATGTACATGGCCAGCTGCTCAGCTGCCACGGTTGAGGATTAGGCAGGGATGCGAGACCCAGAAATTGTTCATTTTGCCTTAGTATGGCTGACAATTGTCTGTATTTTTGGGAGTCTGTAATCCAACTTTTAAACTCTGTTTCTTTTGGGATCCCATGTATATAACTGCTTAATTATATAAAATGAAACTTTTGAGACCAAAACCTTTTTTAACCATAGCTCATACTTGTTTAGTGACACATTTTTAAATTAATGACTTGATTAACAAGTGTTGCACCTTTATAAGTACACAGTGTAGCGGTCTTGGTTATCCAGGGTGTTACAACTTGGTATCAGAGCATCCTAGGTTTAAGGGTTCCTGAAGACAGGCTGCACATGTACATTCGCTTCTAGAGACAAGCTCAAATCAGGGTTTGGTAATGTGTATATGTGTTTATATGCTTATATGCTTGAAATGAATATGAATGCTGTTATTTACTGGGTTAATAGGAAGCATGAGATACTGAAAGGGCCTGGCCCTTGACTGTTGTGTGAGAATATTGAGGCATGTTTATTAGCATAGCCGTGCATGTATATAAATATTTGGAAGATTAACTGCATATTGTGTATGGATAAATGCTTGGTACATAGCTATTGTGTAATGAGATTGGAGGCGTGCTTATTAGCAGCCAGTGCATGAGGATGGATGCTTATATGTTGATTGTTTATGATTGGCTATGTTTTATTGGTGGATCTTGGAGAAGTTTTTATCCTGTCATCATGGTATGACTGGCGAGTCGTTATTTGCAGATTGACTTGGATAGCTATGTGTCCAAGAAAATCTACGCGACTAGCGCGCACTAGGTCCGGGACTGGGGGTGATGACCAGGGCCAGATTCCTCCGCCAGTCCCTGAGAACTGGGAGCAGTTAATGGCAGATATGCAGGCTCGATTACAGAGTCAGGATGAGCAGATCCGTATTCTGCGACAGCAGGCTCCATCAGGGAGTGCTGCCCCTATTGTACCACCTGCAGTGGTACCAGTTGTGTAGTCAGGGGAGGTTGGAAACAGATGGGAGCCGTTGTATGAGCGGTTCGGGAAGTAGCAACCCCCAATCTTTGAGGGTGGACTGGATCCATTGAAAGCCGAGCAATGGCTAACTATGATTACTACAATTATGGATTTCACTAGGATAGAGGGGCATGATAGAGTGGCCTGTGCCACTTATATGTTGAGGGAGGATGCCCGCATCTGGTGGGAAGTGGCATCGCAGACCAGGGATGTTACTACTTTGAGTTGGGAAGGTTTTAGTGACTTGTTCAGTCAGAAGTACTACAATGTTGCCGTCAGGGCAACAAAGGTCAATGAGTTCGTGAGTCTGGTGCAGGGCAATATGACTGTTATTGAATATGCCCTAAAATTTGATAGGCTTGCGAAGTTTTCACCAGATCTTGTGCCTACTGATGCTGCTAGGAAAGATCGATTTATCAGGGGGCTTAATGCTATGATAGCCCGGGATGTCAGGATCACAACGGTACCTGGAGGAACAACTTATGCCCAGGCCGTTGAGAAGGCTCTTACCGCTGAGGAAGCCAAGAATAAGATATGGAGGGGAAGTCCGGTGAGGCGTTGGGGCCGCAGAGCGGTGCCTCCTTATTAAGGGACAGGTAGGGGCAGAGGCCCCAGTGACTTCAAGAGAAAGGCTCTTGACACTTCGACCGCTGCCGGTCCTGATAGGAGGGGTAACCTTGGTCAGGGTGGCCATTAGGGTGGCGGCGAGGCATGGCGGACCTATCCGGAGTGCCCAAGGTGTAGAAGACGCCATCTGGGTGAGTGTCAGGCCAAGGCGTGCTTTGTGTGCGGAGCAGTAGGGCGTCTAAGGAAAGACTGCCCAACGGTGAAGAAAGGTGAAGCAGGGAAGGTGGATAGCTTGACTCCAGCTTGAGTATTCACCTTGACTCAGGCAGAGGCTAAGGCTAGTCCCTCGGTAGTGACAGGTCAGCTTTCTAGTGCTGGCACTCCTTTTACAGTATTGATTGATTCTGGTGCTACACATTCTTTTGTTTCTAGTAGAGTGATTGATAGATTGTGTAGACCTAGTGAGTATTGGACTGCAGGGTTTGGGACTTTATTGTCTACCGGGGAACTGGTAGTTTCTAGGAGATGGATTAGGGCATTGCCAGTGATTGTTGATAGTAGGGAACTTTCGGTGGATCTGATGGAGCTAGATATGGAGGATTTTGATATGATCTTAGGGATGGATTGGTTGGTCAGGTATGGAGCTACTATTGACTGCAGGAAGAAGATGGTGACTTTTGAGCTTGAGGGCGAGGACCCTTTTGTCTTTGTGGGTACGGTGTCTGGACCCCGCATACCCATGATTTCAGCATTGAGAGCCAGAGACTTGTTACAAGGTGGATGTATAGGTCTTCTGGCTAGTGTGGTGGATACTACCGGGGTTATGCCGGCAAGGCCGGGAGAGACCAGATTGGTGTGTGAATTCTTAGACGTATTTCCTGAGGATTTACCAGGGTTGCCGCCGCGCAGGGAGATTCAGTTTGAGATTGAGTTAGCATAGGGGAAAGAATCAGTATCAAGGACGCCATATAGGATGGCACCAGCAGAGTTGAAGGAATTGAAGATATAGTTGCAAGAACTTCTGGATTTGGGATTCATCAGGCCTAGTTATTCTCCATGGGGCACTCCGGTGTTGTTTGTTAAGAAGAAGGATGGGACTTTGAGGATGTGTATAGACTATAGAGAATTGAACAAGTTGACTATTAAGAATAAGTACCCTCTACCAAGGATTGATGACTTGTTCGATCAGCTGCAGGGAAAGACGGTGTTCTCAAAGATTGATCTTCGATCTGGTTATCACCAGTTGAGGATCAAAGATGAGGATATACCGAAGACGGCCTTTCGGACACGGTATGGGCATTATGAGTTCTTGGTCATGTCTTTTAGTTTGACCAATGCCCCGACAACTTTTATGGATCTGATGAACAGGGTGTTCAAGGACTTCTTGGATCAGTTTGTCATTGTTTTCATCGACGACATCTTGGTTTGCTCTAGTTCAGAGGCAGAGCATGAGCAACATCTCCGACAGGTTTTACAGAGGTTAAGGGAGCATCAGTTGTATGCTAAGTTTAAGAAGTGTGAGTTTTGGTTTCTAGAGGTGAGTTTTCTTGGGCATATAGTTGGTGCAGAAGGGATTAAGGTGGATCCGTCTAAGGTAGAAGCAGTAAGGGATTGGCCGAGGCCAAGGAATGCCTCGGAGGTGCGGAGTTTCCTTGGGTTGGCAGGTTATTATAGACGGTTTGTAGAGGGGTTCTCAAAGATTTCTTCACCAATGACAGGGTTGATGAGGAAGAATCAGAAGTTTGTTTGGTCAGAGAAGTGTGAGAATAGTTTTCAAGAGTTGAAGCGACGACTTATTTCTGCACCTGTGTTGAGTCTTCCTTCGGAGGAAGGAAAGTTTGTAGTATATTGTGATGCATCGAGGATGGGTCTGGGCTGTGTGTTGATGCAGAATGGGAAGGTCTTATGCATCGCGGCAGCTAAAGGAGTTTGAGCAGCGGTATCTGACTCATGATTTGGAACTAGCAGCAGTGGTATTCGCACTGAAGGTGTGGCGTCATTATTTGTATGGGGAGAAGTGCGAGATATACACTGACCATAAGAGTTTGAAGTATTTCTTTACTCAAAAAGATCTGAACATGAGGCAGAGGCGTTGGTTGGAGCTGGTTAAGGATTATGACTGCGATATTCTTAATCACCCTGGGAAGGCCAATGTGGTGGCAGATGCGTTGAGTAGGAGGGGCCCAGGACAATTTTTTAGATCCACTCAGATCTCGAGGGAGTTAACTGACGAGATGGCCATGGCAAAGATAGAACTGGTGGTATGCCAGTTAGCTAATATTACCCTGTAGTCGACCCTGTTAGAGCGGGTCAAGGAGGGTCAGTTAGTGGACGCGCAGTTGCAGAAGGTTAGACAACATGTCTTAACGGGGACAACTAAGGATTATTTTGTTTCTGAGACAGGTTTGCTTCGATATCAGGGACAGATTTGTGTTTCGGCAGATGAGGGGGTCAGACGAGAGATATTGGATGAGTCTCACACTATGCCATACTCGCTTCATCCGGGTACCACAAAGATGTATCAGGATCTACAGACATTGTATTGGTGGCCCGGGATGAAAAAGGATGTGGCTAGATGTTTGACATGTTAGCAGGTAAAGGTTGAGCATCAGCGACCAGCGGGATCGCTCCAGCTTTTGGGTATCCCAGAATGGAAGTGGGAGGACATCACCATGGATTTTGTGGGAGGATTACCCAGAACAGTGGGACTTTGTGACTTGGTGTGGGTGATAGTAGACAGAAACACCAAGTCAGCCCATTTTCTACCAGTGAGGTTGACCTATAAAGTGGAACAATATGCAGAGTTTTATGTGAGGGAGATAGTTCATCTCCATGGGGTTCCAAAGTCTATTGTATCTGACCAAGACCCTATCTTTACCTCCAAGTTTTGGGGAGCTCTGCAAAGAGCTATGGGGACTCAGTTGAAGTTTAGCACAACTTTTCATCCTCAGACTGATGGACAGTATGAAAGGACGATTCAGGTGTAGGAGGACATGCGTAGGGCATGTGTGATTGATTTTGAGGGGTCTTGGAGTAAGTACTTACCATTGATTGAATTCTCTATAACAACATTTATCAGTCCACGATTAGGGTGGCCCCTTATGAGATGTTATATGGGAGAAAGTGTAGGACACCCATACACTGGGATGAAATAGGTGACAGGAGGTACTTAGGACCAGATATGGTTCAGAGGACTAATGAGGCTATTGAGAAGATTTGAGCTAGAATGCTTGCTTCGTAGAGTAGACAAAAAAGCTATGCTGATCCTAAGCGTAGGAACGTGGAGCTCCAGGTTGGGGACCACGTGTTTCTGCGAGTTTCACCACTGAGAGGAGTGAGGAGATTTGGAGTGAAGGGAAAGCTGAGCCCTCAGTTCGTTGGACCTTTTGAGATTTTAGAGAGGATTGGACAGGTGGCTTATAGGTTGGCCTTGCCACCATCGCTGTCAGGAGTTCATGATGTATTCCATGTCTCCATGTTGGAGAAGTATGTTTCTGATACAACACATGTGCTGAAGTATGAGGACTTAGAGCTACATATAGATTTGTCCTATGAAGAGCGACCAGTTCAGATTTTGGATTGGAAGGATAAAGTCTTACGGAATAAGATGATCCCGTTAGTTAAGGTGTTGTGGAGAAATAGCAAGGTCGAGGAAGCGACCTGGGAGTTAGAGGCAGCAATGCGAGATCAGTTTCCCGAGCTATTCAGGTAAATTTCGAGGATGAAATTCTCAGTAGGAGAGGATAGTTGTAACGACGCAAAATCACTAATATGGCTTAAGGGCCTTGATTAGTGTGTCAGGAGGGCATAATTGGCTTATGTGTGAATTTATTGATTTAATGCATGATTACATGATAAGCATGCTTGCATGATTATATGAATATAAATGTGATTAAATGTTATACTTGTGAGAACCACATTATTATGTGGGTAAATCTGCAGCAGGCGACTTGAGGCGATCCTAGGGAGCTAGATAGCGGGAAAGTCACAACGGGGCTTAATGCTTGACTTTGGACAAGTCAAGGGGTATTTCAGGTATCGGGTGGTTATTTAGATTACCGGGTTATGAAAATAAATAATTGGAGATATATTCGAGGTTAGGAAGTCTAGGTGGGAATATTGGGGAATTTTACCATTTTGCCTTCGAGGATGTTTCTGGTACCCCGAGCATTGGGATTAACTTGATTGCTTAAGGATATACTTAAGAAGATTTCAGAAAACAGTAGAACAAAATAAGACCGACTCTTTTCTCAGCCCTTTTCTCTCTCTTCTCTCTCAAGGAAAAACTCTGAGAATTTTGGAGGAATTGCTGGAATTTGAGTTGGGATTTCAGAAGAATTCAGAGGGGAAATTAGAGGCTAGCTCAAGGATTATTCAGGGAACATTTAATCAAGGCTAAGGTAAGAGTTAAAACTGTGTTTTGAAGTTAGAAACTTTGAGCTTTTGGCTAAGTAATCAGGTGATTGTGATTTTGATGTTAAGGGCAGAATTAAGGTGGAAAAGCTTGGGAATTGACTTGAATTCTCCTTAGAGAAGTGGTTCTGCAGCTGAGGTAAGCTCTAATCTAAGGTTTAATGGTTGAGTTATAGTGTTTTCATGGCTGGGATTTGTATTCTTGAGTTAGAAAGTTTTAGTAATTGAAATGGGTTCTTGATGGGTTTCTAGCCTAGGTTTCAGCTGGGTTGTGTTGTTGGCATCTTGTGGGAAGTTTTTGGATAATTGAGTTGTGGAATTGGGGTAGTTTTGAGTGAGTTTGGATGAGGTTTGAAAGTTAAAAATGGAGGTTTTTCTGGGTTCGAAGGGGTCGAGACGCGGCATAGTTCTTGGTGAGCTGCGGCCCTTCGAAGTTGTTGTGTGCTGAGGAAGGAGGGCGGGCCGCGGCATGGTCTGAGTAGGGCCGTGGCCCTTAGCTATTTTTGGGCATTGGGAGGTCTCTGATTGGGGCCATGCCGTGGCATGGGTGGCTAATGCCGCGGCCCTTAAGGGATTTTGATATTCTAGGCTTGGGAATTTAACCTAGGGTGCCCGGGATTGAATCTTTTACCATGTTTGGTGAAGTTCAATGTTCCGGAGACTAGAACTTTGTCTAGAATATCATTTAAGATTGTTGATGGTATCCTTTATCTTGGTTGTGACTAGGTGCTAAGCTAGGGCTCAAGGATCGGATCGCGCTTAAGGAGTATCTCTCGTAACTAGTTCACTTGGAAGCCAAAGGTAAGAAAACTGCACCTGGTTGAATATCTGTAATGGACTAAGGGTTCCCTATTGTGTATGCTTGAAAGGATGGTATTATGCCATGCAAGCTAATTAGTAAACCAATGGCCTAAGGGTGCCAAGGGTTACACTAGCGCACAGGGCGCGGCTTGGCCACTGGTAGCCGAGGACAGCTTAATATGCACTGAGCTCGGTTTAAGCGGGCCGGAGTTAGTGGGATAAACAGAGGGTGCGGCCTAAGTTGTCGACCCTTATTATTATGTGATATGAATGTTATAAGTGATTGATTGCATCCATAATTCTGAATATATGCTAATGATTAATGTGGATTATTTGATGAGAGTTCATGTTTAGTAAATTTACTATCTGCTATTATTGTTGTGTTGCACATCATGTTTTCTTGTTGGGCCTTGGCTCACGGGTGCTACGTGGTGCAGGTAAAGGCAAGGGCAAACTTGATCAGCCTTGATTTGGAGAGCTCTACGAGTGGAATGTACATGGCCAGTTGCTCAGCCGCCACGATTGAGGTTTAGGCAGGGACGCGAGACCCAGAAATTGTTCATTTTTCCTTAGTATGGCTGACAATTGTCTTTATTTTTGGGAGTCTGTAATCCAACTTTTAAATTCTGTTTCTTTTGGGATCCCATGTATATAACCGCTTAATTATATGAAATGAAACTTTTGAGACCAAAACCTTTTTTAACGCTAGCTCATACTTGTTTAGTGACACATTTTTAAATTAATGACTTGATTAGCAAGTCTTGCACCTTTATAAGTACATAGTGTAGTGATCTTGGCTATCCGGGGCGTTACATTAAAATTCTCATTTAAAGTGTTGAGCATCTCAATTATGAGATAAGAAAAGATGAACCTAAGGGAATTACATCTTTTGATTGCCATTGCAAGAAAAATGGATCAAAGTGGATTAAAAAATTGTGGGATGACATATTGACTCAATAGACTTATAGTCTAGAGTATGGTCAAATGAAATATATTTGAGAATTATTTAGTGACAATAATTCTTAAATATTCAATGAGAAGACATTTCAAAATTGGAGAAGCAAATTTGAATCTTTACACCAATAGTGAATAGATTAAAGAGAACTTTATTCATTTTGGTTAAAGATGGTGATATGTTTAAATTAATCTCAATGAGGAGACAATTTTAAACAAAAATCATAAGAAATCAAAGTGTTTAAATTAATCAATGAGGGTTTATTTTCTTTGATTTAAAGTGTTTAAAAAATTGACATTTTCATTTTGATCTTGATGAGAAAATCAATGGATGTCAAATTGATGTTTTCAAAAGAATCTCAAAGAGACTCTTAAGAAATACACAAAAGTTGTTTAAGTGATTTTGAGATTATTTATACAACTAAAAATGAAAATTTGTGATTATTTGTTTGAGAAATTCTCACATTACATTTGTGTTCACATTTTATTTTGTGAAATACATAAAAGAAAGAAACTAAGTAAAAGTTTCTTTGAAAGGAGTGTGCATTGCTTTAGCAAGTAAATAAATCAAGATAAACATTGAGGTTTTATCTTGAGAGTTTATCATGTGGCATAGAGGACTCATGATGAACTTTGAGAATCATAGGTCTAGATTTATCTTGGAGGATAAATGACTTAATAGAAATGAAGAGATTTCTATTTTAAAGTGATATTTTATTATCAATATGTGAGAAATGTGGGGGTGATGCTCCAAAAGTTAATCAATTTATTTTGTTGATAATAATTGATTAATTTGGTAATCCTATCAAATAGGTGATTTGGAATTTCACATTCTAAATTACATTGGCTATATGTGTATAGAACGGACAAATCTAGACATGTTTGGTGTCTCAAGTTATTGTTTGTAATATTTTGATTTAAGAAGGAATCAATTTAAAACATAAAGGGGAATTTTAGAAACAAAGAGGTTTCTAGAATTAATATTAAAGAAAAATGTTTATCTTGGATATTAAACTATAAAATAGTGGGGGTGTTGACTATGGTCAAAATCACTATTTTAGAGAGGTACCTATTTTAATCAAACTATGGATAGCAACAAAGTTTGAATAAAATAAAGAGAGTGTTTAAAGTATGCATACATGAGAAAAGAAATGATTAAAATGGAATCATTTCTACATCTCAAGGGGTGGGACTTAAACTCCCTAAAGAGATTCACGGTTGATGGTAACCTATCTTAATAATAGTCACCAAACTAGTATTAGGTTCAATAGGTAATAACAAGTCAATCAAGTGAATAGTAGTAGTAAAATTTTATCCCATCTGATATATGAGTACTAGTGTGTTACCAAAATGAGGGTTAAAACCGAAAGGTTTTTTTAATAGAACTCAGTCTTGAAAAGACAAGTATTTTAGGGGAACAAAATGCTGTAAGAGTTCTACCTATATAGACTTAGGGGTGGTGCCGCCCCTCATGAGAATTGGGAGTCATTCTCAAGAAAATTCTATGAATGGAATGTGCACATGGCCATTAACAGTGCAAAAGCACAGCTTGGCTGATATGTGTTTAGCCTATTGGCGATTTTGTTATGTTTTGAATGATGGTTATGCATATGTTATTTTCTTGTGTGAAGTTTTCTTGCTGGGCTTCGGCTCACAGGTGCTATATGGTGCAAGTAAGGGCAAGGGGAAAGTCGACCAACCATGAGTACGGAGAGCGTGAAGCGACGTGTACATGTTTGGCCTGCCTGGCTGCCACAGCCAGGGGTATTTTTTTAAAGATGTTTGTATTAAACCTAATTTTGTCGTTTAATCGACTTTAATCATAATTTTGAGTTGTAAACATTTCTAAACAGTATTTTGGAATCCCAAATGTATATCGCTTTACAATTTTAAATGTATGATTATATTTTCAAATTGTATGACTTTTGTTTATGGTATTAGCTACACTTTTGCTTAAAACCTCAATTAGCGAGTTAAATGCACATTCTAAACTCACTTAGTAACGACTCTAAGGAAGTAGGGCATTACAGTAATATTGGCCAACCAGCCCACAATCAGCTTTATCCTTGCTCTAGCCATCTCCTCTGCCAACTCCTTTGATATCTATGTAGAGCTGAATAACTTTCCCGTGCCCCTCCGGCACAACGCATCTACCACCACATTGGCTTTCCCTGGGTGGTGAAGGATATCATAATCATAGTCCTTTACCAATTCTAGCCAAGGTCTCTACCTCATATTCAAGTCCTTCTGACTGGAGAAATATTTCAAGCTCTTATGATCGGTGTATATCTCGCACTTTTCTCCATATAAATAATGTCGCCAAATATTTAGTGCGAACACCACCGCTGCCAATTCCAGGTCATGGGTAGGGTACCGCTGCTCATACTCCCTCAATTGCCATGATGCATAAGCAATAACCTTCTCATTCTGCATCAACACGCATCCAAACCCCAATCTTGTTGTGTCAAAGTATACCACAAACTTCCCTCCCTCCGAAGGAAGACTCAACACAGAAGCAACAATCAACCTTTGCTTCAGTTCATGGAAGATATTCTCACACTTGTCAGACCAGAAAAACTTTAGATTCTTCCATGTAAATTTCACCATTGGTACAACAATCTTTGAGAACCCTTCCACCAACCGTCTGTAATATCTTGCTAATCCAAGGAAGATCTTAACCTCTGAGGCGTTCCTTGGCCTCGACCAATCTCTCACTGCCTCTACCTTAGCTGGATCCAACTTAATCCCATCTCCACCCACAATTTGTCAAAGGAATGTCACTTTTGGTAGCCAGAACTCGTACTTCTTAAACTTGGCATACAACCGATGCTCTCTCAGTCTATGCAATACCTGCCAGAGATGCTGCTCATGCTCTGTCTCTAAACTGGAGTATTCAAAATGTTCTCAATTAAGACAATCACAAACTGATCCAAGAAGTCCTTGAACAACCTGTTCATCAAGTCCATGAATGTTGTTGGGGCATTGGTCAAACCAAATGACATGACTAGGAACTCATAATGACCATACCTCATTCGGAAGGTCTTCTTTGGTATATCCTCATCCTTGATCCTCAGCTGGTGATAACCAGATCGAAGATCAATCTTCGAGAATACCGTCTTTCCTTGTAGCTGATCGAACAGGTCATTGATCCTTGGTAAGGGGTATTTATTATTGATGGTCAACTTATTTATTTCCTTGTAGTCTATATAGATTCTCAAAGTCCCATCCTTCTTCTTCACAAACAAAACTGGAGCGCCCCATGGTGAGAAACTAGGTCTAATAAACCCCAAATCAAGAAGCTCTTGCAATTGTATCTTCAATTCCTTCAGTTTTACTGAAGCCATCCTGTATGTTGCCTTCGACACTAGCTCTGTACTCGACACTAACTCGATAACGAACTAGATCTCCTCGTGCGGTGGTTGTCCTAGTAAATCCTCAGGAAACACATCTAAGAACTCGCATACCAATCTGGTCTCTCCCGGCCCTGCTGGCATAACTCTGGTAGTATCCATCACACTAGCTAGAAAACCTATACAAGCTCCTGCAATAGGTCCCTAGCCCTCTATGCTGATATAATGGGTATGTGGGATCCATGCACAACACCCACGAAAACAAAATGATCCTCTCCCTCAGGCTCAAAAGTTACCATCTTCTTCCTGCAGTCTATAGTTTCCCTATATCTGACCAGCTAATCCATCCATAGAATCACATCAAAATCGTCCATACCCAACTCAATAAAGTCTATTGATAGTTCTCTACTATCCACCATTATTGGCAGTAATCTAACCCGCCTCCTAGAAACTACCAGTTCCCCTGTAGGCAATATAGTCGTGAACCCCGCAGTACAATACTCACTAGGTCTACACAATCTATCAATTACCTTACTAGAAACAAATGAATGTGTATCACCAGATTCAATCAATATAGTATAAGAAGAGCCAACACTATAAAGTTGACCTGTCACTACCGAGGGACTAGCCTCAGCCATCACCTGCATCAAGGTGAACACTCGAGCTGGAGTCAAGTTGTCCACCTTCCCTGAATCCTCCTTCTTCACTGTTGGGCAGTCCTTCTTGAGGTGTCCCACCACCCTACACAAGTAGCAAGCTTTCACTTGACATTCACCCAGATGGCGCTTCCTGCATCTCGTGCACTCTGGATAACTTCTCCATGTCTCACCGCCTCCCTGGTGGCCACCTTGAGCACCCGACCCCTCCTATCAGGACCAACATTGGTCGAAGTGTCACGGGTCTTCCTCTTTAGATCACTGGGGCCTCCGCCCTTACCAGACCCTGTGTATGGAGGTACCGCCCCGTGAACATCCCGTCTCCCAGCATTCTCCCTCTAGATCTTATTCTCTGCTTCTTTAGTGGTAAGAGCCTTCTCAACAGCCTGGGCATAGGCCGTTCCCCCAAGTACTGTTGTGATTCTCACATCTCGGGCTATCATAACATTAAGCCCTCAGATAAATCTGTCCTGTCTGGCTGCATCGGTAGGGACTAAGTCTAGTGCGAACTTCGCAAGCCTATCAAATTTCAGGGCATAGTTAGTAACTGGCATACTGCCCTGCACCAACCCAACAAACTCATTCACCTTCGCTGCCTTAACGACAACATTATAATATTTCTGGTTGAACAGATCTCTGAACCCATCCCAACTAAAAGTAGAAATATCCCTGGTCTGTGATGCCACCTCCCACCAAATGCGAGTATCCTCCCTAAGCATATAGGTGGCACAGGCCACTCTGTCATTACCTTCCACCCTCATGAAATCCATAATGGAAGTAATCATACTCATCCACTGCTTAACCTTCAATGGATCCGGTCCTCCCTCAAAGATTGGAGGATGCTGTCTCCTGAATTGCTCATATAGTGGCTCCCACTTGTCCCCAACCTCAGGTGGCTGTACAAATGGTGGCATAATAGGTGCAACACTCCCTGACGGAGCCTGTCGTCTCAAGAGATAGATATGCTCTTCCTGACTTTGTAAACGGGCTTGCATATCAGCAAGTATCTGCTGCCAGTTCTCAGGGACTGGCAGAGGGTTATGGCCCTATTCATCATCTTTAGCCTTAGACCCTGTGCCGGCTAGTCGTATTGATCGCCTTGGACGCATAGTGTGGATACCAAAAATCCACATTTAAAAAAATAATAATAAATAAAATACATACACGATCTCGCATTAAGATGAGTAAGGGTTTGCGAACATGAAGAAATTGACCCAATGAGCAACATAAGCTAAGTTATAGAGATCGGGCAAGCCTAGTGCCTAAGGCCTAAATGTTCACATGAGGATAGGACACGTTGAGCAAAATGACTTTTGTGGAAGCCAAAAGAAAACAAACCCAAGGTAGTCCCAAGAGGCCCCGGGTCAAATGATGGAACCTTCGATCCCTACAATATTGGCTACATCCTAGACATGCCCATCTCGTGCAAATGCACCACGCCTCACGAAGCCGTCCACGGACCTACTGGCCTCGCGCGGGTGCCATCTCACACAAGCGCACCCACGGCCTCGCACCGCACCCAGTCACGGCCCCTGCCTCGCCCAGGCGCCGTCTCGTGCGCCTAGGGGCCTCGCCTGGGTGATGTCTCGCGCAGGAACTCCAACAGGCCTCGCACCCTACATAGCTACAGCCCCTGCCTCGCCCAGGCACTGTCTCACGCGCCTAGGGGCCTCGCGTGGGTGACGTCTTGTACATGCGCTCCAACAGGCCTCGCGCGCCTAGGGGCCTCGTGTGGGTGACGCCTCGCGGAGGCGCTCCAACAGGCTTCGCGCCCCACGCAACCTTGACCCCTGCCTCGCTTGGCTCCCCTAGGCGCCGTCTCGCGCACCAGCGATGCTAAGGGCCTCGGGGCCTCGCCTTGCGCAGTAGCCACGACAAGGGCCTCGTGGCCTCGCCTCGCGCACCAGCCATACTAAGGGCCTAGTGGCCTCGCCTCGTGCACCACGCCAAGAGCCTCGAGGCTTCGCCTCTCACACCAGCCATACCCTTAAGGGCCTTGCAAGACATAGCCCCCTCAAAGTGTCTCGTGCCCTTCGGGGCCTCGCGAGACATAGCCTCCTCTAAACACCCCTCGACCACATACCAAGGGCCTCGCAATGTGGGGGATGCAAAGTGATGGTCTCGCAAGATAAGATCCTATTCTCATTCGTAGGCGTCATGCCTCATTCCACACACAGTAGGCCTCGTTGAAGAGGCCTTACCTCTCTTCTTCAGGTAAGCGCCACCAACGGGGCACCACTCCCCCTATGAGTCACATGAGATGAGGAGTCAAGGGTCTCTCGGACATGCAGTCGAGGAAGGTCAGAAGAGGCCTCACAATGATTTGACATGAAGTCAGGAGAGATACAGAATGAGCCAACAGACCAAGAAGAGTTAGAGTACAGATACAGTGTCCACGCCAGACGGGTAGTGGCAGTACAAGAATGGTACATGGTCAGGACTCCCTTAGCATGCTTATGAGGTCAGTACCCGACAAGTAGTGGAGGCACAATATGGTACCAAGACAAGAGAACTTTTTCAGGCCCCTGACATGTACTAGAGCAGACCACCACTCTTCCAACACCACTACCACTTGTACTGCTATCTTGACAGTGTACTCATGTACTATTTTGTCCTGAGGGACCACTATGTACAAAGGAGCCATTAGAGCTCCAATATAAATAGATGATCACCCCTCCAGAAAAGGGGTTGGAAAATTCATTCTATGCAGAGGCTATTAAGCAATATACATTTTTTACTCCATTGTTGATCTATGTTTATCCTTCCATAAGTTCATTCTAAGTTTTTATCCAAACATCACCACACTTACCTTTGAGTTTTCCGATCTAATTTCGTTGACGAGATTTCACCGTCAATAGTTTGGCGCCATCTGTGGGAAGAACAAGCATCAAGCCAGCGTTCTTCCATCACTTCCAACAAAGAAAGATGCTAAGACGTTCAAAACGCCTACGACAAATACAAGAGGATGAGGTTCGCCGAGACGAAGTAGAGCGAAGGGCTTCCAAGAAAGACCCCCCTCCGCCCAAGCATGGATGTAGACCGGAAGAGCCTCTTCCCCCAAGGGAGGAGAAGGAAGCATCATCCCCAGCCATCCGGCCCGAAGGAGGTCATTCAGAGCTGCCAGTGCATCCACTTCACTGGCCCCCGGTGGCACCACACTCAGGCCACCAAGACCCAGGTCCATCGACGCACGGGCCAAGCAAGGGTCCCGGGGTACGCTTGGTAAGTTTCGGCTCAAGGACTTACTTCTACATGGATGAGATTCAAGAGTTACATAAAAAGACTCGAAGGCTGGAAACCACGATAGAGACACATGTAGGAGGTCTTAAACGACCTGCTGTAAGGAAAGTCGAGCACACCCCTTCCTAAGCATAAAGAGAAAGAGCATGAAAAAGGGGGAAACACTATCCCCATAGATGATGGGGGAACCCGACTCTCCACGAATAAAAGTCTCCTAACAAGGTCCCATGGGAAACCTAGGCCGACGAAATGCCCCCAGGAGCAAAGGCGGAAGGAAGACGATGGTAGCAAGAACGAAGCAGAAGTAACCTCAAAAGAAGCACCCCCCGTAGTTCCCCCGAGGAGCACAACCAAAGCAAGGGTTCAGTCTGAGGACCCGTGAGACTCCTCAAGCAAAAAGAGGAGGGGACTAGACACTAAAATGTGAAGCCCTCGGGACAAGATTACCACTGCACTTGGGGGGCACAAAGATGATGAAGAATTTGACCGTGATTCACCCTTCACAAGGGAGATCCAGGCTGAGCAAATGCCTACTGGCTTCAGAGAGCCTCGCATGACTCCGTACGAGGGTACTACAGACCCAAAATATCACTTAGACTCCTTCAATAACTTGATGGGGTTAAGAGGGGTCAACAACAGGGCAAAGTGCCATTGCTTTGTCGTTACGCTTAAAGGAGTGGCGTACAAGTGGTTCAAGAGGCTAAGTCCAGGAACAATCAAATCATGGTAGCAATTCTCTGATGAATTTCTTTAGCAACACCATGCAGCCTGTGATTACATCGTGCCAATCACCAGCCTCGCTAACATCAAACAAGGCGAGGATGAAAGTCTGAAGAACTATATCCATAGGTTCAATATGGAAGCAACGAAGGTGGGAAGTTTAACCGAAGCAGAGCTCAAGATGGCTATTACAGCCGGAGTACGACCATGAAGCAAGTTATGGGGTAACATGCTCAAAAGAGAAGTTTCAAATTTGGATGACTTCTTCGAGAGAGCACATAAGTACATACATGTGGAAGAGGGCCATAAGAACTCCCATGTTGAAGAAAGCGAACCTTCCTCCAGTCGACCTACTACCAATACGTCTGAAGATTCCATATAGAAGGGGGCGTCGCGCTAGAGGGGTCGCTAACCGAGTTTGAGATTGAACGAAGACCATCTAGCCATGAAAGTCCCGACCCGAGGGGAGATCACCTCAAAAATTGCAAAAAGGGTCTCAAAAGTAGACGCCTGCAAAAAGGGTCTCCAAAGTAGACGCTTGCAAAAAGGGTCTCAAAAGTAGACGCTTACAAAAAGGGTCTCAAAAGTAGACGCCTGCAAAAAGGGTCTCAAAAGTAGACGCCTGCAAAAAGGGTCTCCAAAGTAGACGCTTGCAAAAAGGGTCTCAAAAGTAGACGCCAGCAAAAAGGGTCTCAAAGTAGACGCTTCCAAAAAGGGTCTCAAAGAAGACGCTTTCAAAAAGGGTCTCAAAGAAGACGCTTGCAAAAATAGTACTATGCCTAATGACGAGAAGGATGATTCTCACAAGAAATAATAAGTACGTGCAAAAGTATGCAAAAGGATAACCAGAACCCAAGGGGTCAATATATCCTTATAGATACAATCAATGTGCACCAAAGAAAGACCTATCGAACCCCCTTTCACGTGGGCACCAAAGGACCTCGATCATAAAAATATATATATGTAAAAAAAAATGAAAAGGAAGAGAAGAGTCTAAAAAGACGCCTAAAGGCCTCCCTATAGACTGGGGGGCAAGTGTGGATACCAAAAATCCACATTTAAAAATAAAAAAAAAATAGATACACGATCCCGCATTGAGATGAGTAAGGGTTTCCGAAAATGAAGAAATTGACCCAACGAGCAACACAAGCTAAGTTATAGAGATCGGGAAAGCCTAGTGCCTAAGGCCTAAATGCTCACATAAGGATAGGCCACGTTGCGCAAAATGACCTTTGTGGAAGCCAAAAGAAAACAAACCCAAGGTAGTCCCAAGAAGCCCCGGGTCAAATGATAGAACCTTCGATCCCTACAATATTGGCTACATCCTAGACATGCCCATCTCATGCAAATGCACCACGCCTCGCGAAGCCGCCCATGGACCTACTGGCCTCGCGCGGGTGCCATCTCACGCAGGCGCAACCACGACCTCACACCACACCTAGTCGCGGCCCCTGCCTCGCCCAGGTGTCGTCTCGCGCGCCTAGGGGCCTCGCCTGGGTGATGTCTCGCGCAGGCACTCCAACAGGCCTAGCGCCCCACACAGCTGCGGCCCTTGCCACGCTCAGGCACTGTCTCGCGCGCCTAGGGCCCTCGCATGGGTGACGCCTCGCGGAGGTGCTCCAACAGGCCTCGCGCCCCACGCAGCCACGACCCCTGCCTCGCCTGGCTCGCCCAGGCGCCGTCTCGCGCGCTAGCGATGCTAAGGGCCTCAAGGCCTCGCCTCACGCAGCAGCCACGACAAGGGCCTTGTGGCGTCGCCTCGCGCACTAGCCATACTAAGGGCCGAGTGGCCTCGCCTAGTGCACCGGCCACGCCAAGAGCCTCGAGGCTTCGCTTCTCGCACCAGCCGCACCCTTAAGGGCCTCGCAAGAGATAGCCCCCTCAAAGCGTCTCACGCCCTTAGGGGCCTCGCGAGACATAGCCTCCACTAAACACCCCTCGGCCACATGCCAAGGGCCTCGCGATGTGGGGGATGCAAAGTGATGGTCTCGCAAGATGAGATCCTATTCTCATTCGTAGGCGTCATGCCTCATCCCACACACAGCAGGCCTCGTTGAAGAGGCCTTACCTCTCTTCCTGAGGTAAGTGCCACCAACGGGGCATCACTCCCCCTATGAGTCACATGAGATGAGGGGTCAAGGGTCTCTCAGACATGCAGTCAAGGAAGGTCAGAAGAGGCCTCACAATGATTTGACATGAAGTCAGGAGAGATACAGAATGAGCAAACAGACCAAGAAGAGTTAGAGTACGGATACAGTGTCCACGCCAGACGGGTAGTGGCAGTACAAGAATGGTACATGGTCAAGACTTCCTTAGCACGCTTATGAGGTCAGTACCCGACAAATAGTGGAGGCATAATATGGTACCAAGACAAAGCACTTTTGCAGGCCCCTGACACGTACTAGAGTAGACCACCACTCTTCCAACACCACTACCACCTGTACTGTTATCCTGACAGTGTACTCATGTACTATTTTGTCCTGAGGGACCACTATGTACAAATGAGCCATTAGAGCTCCAATATAAATAGATGATCACCCCTCCAGAAAGGCTATTAAGCAATATACATTTTTTACTCCATTGTTGATCTGTGTTTATCCTTCCATAAGTTCATTCTAAGTTCTTATCTAAACATCGCCACACTTACCTTTGAGTTTTTTGAACTAATTTCGTTGACGATATTTCACCATCAACACATAGCTATCCAAGTTTATCTGAAATCAACGACTCGACAGTCTGGCAATGATGACAGGTTAACAATCTTTCCATAGTCCACCATTGAAACTCAACCAACCATAAGCAATCAAGATACAAATAATCATTTAAATATTCATTCACATGCAGCAGCAATAATAATAAGCATGCGTCATAATAATCATACGATAGTCAAGGCCAAGCCCTATCAGTATCTCATGCTCCCTATTAATCATGCAATAAAGCAGTTATATCTCACTCAAATATTTAAGCATGTAATCACATATATACAATTACCAAACCCTGAGTTGAGCTTGTCTTTAGTGGCGAGTGTACATGCCCAGTCAGTCTTCAGGAACCCTTAAACCTAGACCGCTCTGATACCAAGTTGTAACGCCTTGGATAACCAAGACCGTTACACTGTGTATTTTAAAATAGTGCAAGACTTGCTAATTAAGTCGTTTGAACAATAATGTGTTCCTAAAGTCAATCATCAGGTTAGGGTTAAAAGATTTTGATCATAAACGGTTAATTTCTATTAAAATAGACGTTTGGTACATGGGATCCAAAAAACAAGGTTTAAGAGACAATTTACAACTCTCACAAGTTTTATACAACTAGCAACCACTCTAATGTCCAAATACAAATTTTAAGGCTCTATCCCTGTACTTTCCCTTGGCCGTGGTGAACGAGAAGCTGACAATGTACACCTTGCCCCTAGAGCTCTCCAACTCATGGTTGGTCCAGCCTTACTTTGCCTTTACCTGCACCACGTAGCACCCGTGAGCCAAGGCCCAGCAAGAAAACCATAAATAACAAACACATAAACAGTATTAGCATCCAATCAATCTTAAGATAGTCATTCAAAAATTCAACAAATTATAAGCATCAAGCTAATAATAGTAAACATGTATTTTCAAAACATATTTTAACCAGTGATGCAAATGCTCAGGGTCGGTGCATTTAGGTCGAGTCCTCTATTTACTAAGCTGACCCCGAATCGATTAGGTCGAGTCTATTGTTTATTTAGCTGACCCTGACTCATAGTGGCCAAGCTGCGTCCAATGCGCTGGTCATCAGCCTCGACTCTCTTAGTCCGTACTTTAACATTTCTCATAATAATAATGAAGTTACATAACACATATATGCAGATACATGGATACTTAGTCCTAAACATAACCACATGGGTGCAATTTTCTTACCTTGAATCCCGAGCGGAGGATACAAAATGATCCTGAGCACGATCCTCAGTCTTGAGACTTGGCGCTAAACGTAGTCCCAGTGTCAATGGGTAACCATCAATTTCTAATCCAATTAAGTACTTAGGAAATAATAGCTAGCCTCTGGGACCTCAATTTCTACTAAACCGGGTAGTAGGTTTAGAATTCGTTCGATGGTCAGACTTTTCTCAAGCGAGACACGGTAGAGTACAGAGTAAGAACACTTATCTAGTTCTTAATTTGGATCTTTGAGGCCTAGGGATCCAAAGGAGGGCATGGATTAGGTAATTTGGCTGACTAAGAATCATACAAAGAACCAAGGATAGTGAGATTGGTGGCTGAATATTGATTGGTAAGTTCTTCCAATTTTACTAATGAGGTTTGACGATAGATTTTTGTTTTTGATTTTGAAAAATGGATCTTATCGTATTTGTGATTATATATGTTTATTATATGTTAAAGATTGATTATATCTGTGTTTTAAGGGTTAGAAACATGCTAGGATGGTTGATTTGTTGTTTTGGGGTCAAAACTTTGCAATTTAGGTCGAATTCTAGGTTTAAAAATCGCATATGTGATTTCTAGAAAATGGGACTAGCGCGATCGCACTCGGCATAGAAAGCTGAAACCCTTTGTGGGTGCGAGCGCGCCAAGGTAATGGTGTGACCACGCCGGTTGCCCAGAAATGCTATATTTTTGCTCAAGTGCACCCTTTTGTTATATATTGGTACCTATAGGTTTGGGGTTTTATGCAGTAAGGTTTGAAGACTTTCTTAAGGATATTTTGAGCATGAATTAGACATAAGAGGGTGTAACACCCTGGATAGCCAAGACCGCTACACTGTGTACTTATAAAGGTGCAAGACTTGCTAATCAAGTCATTAGTTTAAGAACGTGTCACTAAACATGTATGAGCTAGGGTTAAAAAGGTTTTGGTCTCAAAAGTTCACTTTATATAATTAAACTGTTATTTACATGGGATCCCAAAAGAAATAGAGTTAAGAGTAGGTTTACAGACTCCCAAAAGTACAAAAACAATTATTAGCCATACTAAGGCAAAATGGTTAGTCTCTGGGTCTCGTGTCCCTGCCTAAACCTCAACCGTGGCGGCTGAGCAGCTGGCCATGTACATTCCGCTCGCAGAGCTCTCCTGATCAAGGTTGGACAAACTTGCCCTTGCCTTTACCTGCACAACGTAGCACTCGTGAGCCAAGGCCCAGCAAGAAAACACGTGCAACACAAATAGTGATAACATATAGTAAATTCATTAAGCATGAACTCTCATCAAGAAATCCACATAATGTCATTCAGCATATATTCAGAGTTATGGATGCAATCAAACACTTATAGCATTCATATCACACAATAATCAGGGCCGACAACTTAGGCTGCACCCTCTGTTTACCCCACTGACTCCGGCCCGCTTAAACCGAGCTCAGTGCATATTAAGCTGTCCTTGGCTACCAGTGGCCAAGCCACGCCCTGTGCGCTAGTGTAACCCTTGGCACCCTTAGGCCATTGGTTCACTAATTAGCTTGCATGGCATAATACCATCTTTTCAAGCATACTCAATAGGGAACCCTTAGTCCCATCACAAATATTCAACCAGGAGCAGTTTTCTTACCTTAAATCTTTGCAGTTATTGATTATGAGCAACACTCCTCAAGCACGATTCGTTCCCAAGCCTAAGCATTTATCACCTAGTCACAACCAAAGTATTAGGTTTCATTAATATCCAAATATAGGTTTTCGGGTACAAAACTAACTTCCAGGAAATCGAATCCCACCAAGCACGGTGGTGAAATCGATCCCGAGCACTCTAGTCTCAATTCCCAACCTTAAAAACCCCTAACATTCAAGTGCACAACTAAGGGTTGCGACCCTTAAAGCTTAGCCGCGACCCTAGCCTCAAGACAGAACCAAGGACTACCCTGGGCAAAGACACATGCCGCGACCCTTGCAATGGGCGCCGCAGCGCTCACCCCTAGCCGAGCCTCCTTGGCTCATCTTCAACCTAGGGCCACAACGCTCTAGAACAGAGCCGTGGCCCTTCCCTTCGAGCCCAGAAAACCCACCATTTCCAACATCTAAACCTCATCCAAAACCATCCCAAAGCTTCCCATTTCAACACCCAACAACCCCAACACTTTCAGAGCAAGTTAAGCCACACAATTCAACAGAAAATTCAACCTAAAACTCATAGAAATCACACACTTAATTCCTGAAACTTAAGAACATAAACACTCAAAGCTAACAAGTCAAAAACTCAAATTCGTGAATTAAAGCTTACCTCTTCAGTTGGATCCTTTCTCTAAAAAAAACCCAGCTAGTTTCCAAAGCTTTCCAGCTCAAATTCCACCCTTAGTGTTGATTCAATTCCTTGGATGAGTCTTGAACTAAGCCTCAAAATCCAGCCTCATTTCCTAGCAATTCCCAGCTCAATAGTCCCATAATTTCTCTGCTTCTCCTTTGAGTTTTCACCTAGTTTCCCTTGTGCTTTCCTTGAGAGAAAAGAGAATAAGCTAAGAAGTAAAGTCGGTTTATTTCTTTCTACGGGTTTCCTTAAGTTTGTCTTATTCGTTAAGTTAATCCCAAAGCTCGGGGTGCCGGAAACGTCCCCGAGGGCAAAACGGTAAAATCCCCCAATATTCCCACCTAGACTTCCTAACCTCAAATATATCTCCATATATTTATTTTCATAACCCGATAGTCTAAACAGCTACCCGATACCAAAAATACCCTTGACTTATCCAAAGTCAGCTGTTAAGCCCTGTTGTGACTTTTCCCCGCTAACTAGCCCTAGGATCGCCTCGAGTCATGCTCTGCAGACCTACCCACATAATAATGTGGTTCTCACAATACCATATATACATATCACATTATATCCAATATAATCACACAAGCATTATTAACCATATAATTAGGCATTTAAATCAATAAAGTCATGCAAACCACATTTAACCCAATAATGCCCTCCCAGCACACTAATCAAGACCCTTAAGCCTCATTAGCGAATTTGGGGTAGTTACAACTATCCCCTCCTAATGAGAATTTCGTCCTCGAAATTTACCTGAATAACTCGGGATACTGATCCCGCCTTGCTGTCTCTAACTCCCAGGTCGCTTCCTCGACTTTGCTATTTCTCCACAATACTTTCACTAACGGGATTGTCTTGTTCTGTAAGACTTTGTCCTTCCGATCCAAAATCTGAACTGGTCGCTCCTCATAGGACAAGCCTGTCTGTAACTCTAAGTCCTCATACTTCAACACATGTGTTGTATCGGAAACATACTTCTACAACATGGAGACATGGAACGCATTATGAACTCCTGATAGCGATGGTGGCAAGGCCAGTCTATAAGCCACCTGTCCAATCCTCTCTAAGATCTCAAAAGGTCCAACAAACTGAGGGCTCAGCTTGCCCTTCACTCCAAACCTCCTCACTCCTCTCAATGGTGAACTCGCAGAAACACGTGGTCCCCAACCTGGAACTCCACATTCCTACGCTTAGGATCAGCGTAGCTTTTCTGTCTACTCTGCGAAGCAAGCATTCTTGCTCGCATCTTTTCAGTAGCCTCATTGGTCTTCTAAACCATGTCTGGCCCCAAGTACCTCCTCTCACCCATCTCATTCCAATGTATGGGTGACCTACACTTTCTCCCATATAACATCTCATAAGGAGCCACTCCAATCGTGGACTTATAACTGTTGTTATATGAAAATTTGACCAACGGAAGATACTTACTCCAAGACCCCTCGAAATCAATCACACATGCCCTAAGCATGTCCTCCAATACCTGAATCATCCTCTCGGACTGTCCATCAGTCTGAGGATGAAAAGCTGTGCTAAACTTGAGCTGAGTCCCCATGGCTCTCTACAGAGCTCCCCAAAACATGGAGGTAAAGATAGGGTCTCGATCAGATACAATAGACTTTGGAACCCCATGGAGACGAACTATCTCCCTCACATACAACTCTGCATACTATTCCACTATATAAATTGACCTCCTGGTAAAAAATGAGTTGACTTGGTGTATCTGTCCACTATTACCCACATCGAGTCATGAAGTCCAACTGTCCTGGGTAATCCTCCCACGAAATCCATCGAAATATCCTCCCATTTCCACTCTGGAATACCCAAATTCAAGAAAACAACCAAATGCCCTAGGGCTATGGTGAGGATCTAGGTGGTGGAAGTTTGCAACAATGGGGCTACGCACGGTGTGGGCGGCTCGAGAGCCACATGCGCACCTCATGGCTTAGCAGGGGCGCATTTGGGCACGACAAGGGTGTGTTGGAAATAGATATTCTGAGTGCGCAGCATAATGTGATTTATGGCCTCACTAGATTTAAAACATTTTGTATATAAAACAATTTTTATAAACAATCCTATGATTTATATATATTAATCTAACAGAAGAAGATTTTCCCCTTGAAACCTATCAAGTCTCCTTGTTGTCTTCTTGTATAATTTCGATCATCCTATCAATCGTTATAAGAAGCACACCAAACTCTTCCAAATCGAAATCACAACACGACATGATGTGTGTGGGCAAGTAGAGATTCAATAGGAAATATAGGACTCCTTGGATATTCTCAACACATGAGATCAAGGGAGTTTGGGTAAGGAGAGAGAATGAAACAATTTCTTTTCTCTCTTTATTTTTCTCCCTCAGAAAACTCTGTTTCAGTCAGACTAAATATCACGATATAAATCTTGTTGAGAGAAATATAATAATATATATTTATATTAGTCATCTAGGATTTTATTAATTAAAACGATTTTAATTAATTCAATTAAAAATAGATATTATCTATTATTATATTCAAAATACATTAATTAAATTTAAATTAATTAAAAAACAATCTAACAACCTAGATAAGATATCTGATTTATTTCAAATCAGTTATATAAATTTAAATTTCTAAAATTTAAATATTAAATTAATTTCTCAAAATAATTTAAAATCGGATGACATAATTAATTCAAAACTAATTATTTTATTTAATTAATTAATAATTACGAAAATTACAATGAATTAAAAAGTAAATATATTTTTCATAATTATCTCATAATTACGTATTTAACCATAAACTAATTTTCTTAACAAATTTACCTATACTTGTTCTATTGCTACTTTTACCCTATATAATGTTTATAGAGTCGATCCAGGGACCTATAGACCTGTAATTCCATGTCCCAATAAATTTAATTTATTAATTAAACTCTTTAATATAATAATCTTATTTATTAATCCCAATATTATTCTACTAAAAATATGATATTGCACTCTTGTAATTACAGATTTATATTTATTGAGTACTTTATTAAGTGTCCATTGATTTAATCACTTCATGCGATTCAATCCTCTAATAATTGGTTCATAATTAGAGATAGGTGAAATTATCATTTTACCCATTTAATTACCTCTTTATCATTAAGTACCATTAATTAACTAGCGAATAATTAATTTATAAACACTTATAAATTGGAGGCCTCAAACCGTTCGGTTCTAGAATTAACCCTTAATGAAAGTATTATTCAGTCTTCAAAGAAGAAGGCTTGGATTCCATATCTGTATGTTATGTCCTCAGCCATCTATACCAATGAGTCCCCAAAACAAAAAAAATTAGCTTGATCATTCTGACAAACCCTAACGAGTCAATCAAAGGACTCAAATGATATAAACAAGAGTTCATAATAACTTCAAGATTTAGATCGATCTGCATATGATCATCGAGAATTATAACTCTTTAAGCTAAATATTATTTTAATAAAAAGTTAAATACATATCTAGTCCAATACTATACAATCTTCTTATATAATGCACCTCCACTAAGTGTCTTACTACACTAGTGATCTGGATCTAGATCACATGTATTCATAATACTAGTGGACCATACTAGTAGTGTTTGATTAAAGAATCCATAACTTTAATATAAACTGCAGACTATTTAATTCATTATTGTAACGACCCAAAATTACTAATAAGGCTTAAGGGCCTTGATTAGTGTGCCGGGAGGGCATAATTGGGGGTTATGTGAATTAATGGTGTGAGAATGCATGTGTTATGAGGTTTGGATAAGCATGCGGGCCCTGTTTGGCTGGTAAGGGCATAATTGTAATTTTGGCCCATTAGGGCATAAACATGATTATTTGTGATAAACTGTTGAGACCACATTATTATGTGGATATATGTGTTTGCAGCTTTCGGCACGAGGCGATCCTAGGGAGCAAGTAGCAGGAAAGTCACAACGGGACCCGATACTTGACTTGGGACAAGTTAAGGGGTACTTCGGGTGTTAGGTGGTTATTTGGGTTATCTGGTTATGGAAATAAATAATTGGAGATATATTTGAGGTTAGGAAGCCTAGGTGGGAATACCAGGGAATTTTGCCATTTTGCCCTCGGGGACGTTTTCGGTACCCCGAGCCTCAGGATTGACTTGATTAAGTTAGGATAAGTTAGACAAAGCTTAGAAATTGGTGGAAACATCAGGAACCGACCCTCCCCTCTCCCTTTTCTTTTCTCTCAAAGAAAACCATTGAAAACTAAGGGGATTAGCTTGAAACACAGGGAAATTGAATGGAAGATTTGGAGGATTAACTCAGTGGAGGCTAAGGAATCTAACTAGAAACTAAGGTAAGCATTGAATTACATTTTGATCAATTGATTATGTGGTTTTGGGGCTGAGTTCTAAGAGTTCTTAGGTTCTCAATTTCAAGGTTGAATCAAGGCAGAAAGCTTGGGTGTTAGCTCAGGAATTGCTTGGAGGATTGAGTCTTCAGTGAAGGTAAGCTTGAATTGATGATCTAATGTTTGAATCTCAGTGTTTTCTTGACTGGTTTTGGGATTCTTGTATGTGTGGGTTGCAGAAATTAAAGTGGTGTTTTGATGGGTTTCTAGACTAGATTTCTGCTAGCTTATATTACTGAAATCATGCAGGAATGTTTGTGATAATTGGAGTATGTTATTGGGATGATTATGAGAGATTTTGAGTGAGGTTTGAGAGTTGAAAATGGTGGTTTTTCTAGGTTCGAAAGGGTCGGGCTACGACATAGTTCTGGGTGAGCCGCGACCCTTCGAATCTGATGGGTGCTGGAGAATAAGGGCAGGCCGCAGCATGGGGCATGTAGGGTGGCCCGTGTCTATTTCTGGGCGAGGTTGAGCCTCTGTGTTGGGGCCATGCCACGACATGGGGAGGCCTGAGCCGCGACCCTTAAGGATATTTGTGTTTTTGGGTTTTAAAGCATGGGAACTTAACCTAGGGTGCTCGGGATCGATCCCACAACCGTGTTTGGTGGAATTCGATGTCCCGGAGGCTAGAACTCTATTCGAATATCCTTATAAAATTATTGATGGAATCCTTTATCATGGTTGTGACTAGGTGTACGCTTGGGCTCGGGGCAGGATCGTGCTCGGAGGTCGTCTTTCCTAATTAAAGCACTTAGAATTAAAGGTAAGAAAACTGCACCCGGTTGTGGATTTATAATGGGACCAAGGGTTGCCTGTTTTGTATGCTTTATAGAGGATGGTGTTATGTCATGTAAATAGTAAATGAGCAGCCTAAGAGCACCGAAGTTTACATTTGCGCACAGGGCGCGCCACTGGTAGCTGAGGATAGCTTATTAATCACTGAGCTCGGTTAAGCTGGCCGAAGTCAATGGGTATAACACTAGGCTTAGCCTAAGCAAGCCATATACAGTGGATTAAATAGAGGGTGTGGCCTACGGGAGTTAACCCAAGTTGTTGCTTGACTTGTATTCCATTGTTAAATGTTGTGTATGATATGTTGGATATCTAGAATTAGGTCATTGATTATTGACTGATGTCCTGGATTGAATGAATGCTATGGCTTGCTGGGTAATTGATTAATGTTTTGTAAATCATTTGGTTATGCTCTGTGAACTATTTAGTTGTTGATACCGATTATGCTATGATATTATGTTTTCTTGCTCGGCCTCGGCTCACGGGTGCTACGTGGTGTAGGTAAAGGCAAGGGTAAGATGAGTTGACCATGAGTTGGAGAGCTCTGGGGGCGAGGTTTACATTGTCAGCTGCTCAGCTACCACAGTCGAGGGATTGTACAGGGACGGGAACCTAAAACGTGTATTTTTCCATTAGAGTGGCTTGGTTATTTATTTGTTTTGGAAATTCTGTAATTACGTTATTTAAACCTTGATTTGGGATCCCATGTACCAAATATTTGTTTTAATGAAAATTATTCATTTATAACCAAATTTTTTTAAACCTGACCGGTTTGTGTTGTCAGATTCACATTTTTAATCAAATGACTTGATTAGCAATTGTCTTGCACTATTTCAAATACATAGTGTAACGGTCTTGGTTATCCACGGCATTACAATTATCTATAATCTTAATCCTCTTGTACCAATAAGATTATGGTTACATTCATGAATTAGGAATTTTATGGTATTTATCTAAATAATATTCAATAATAATAATAAACATTAATTGTATATAAAAATATTTTTTCTTTTATAACTTTCATAAATGATGATCTACTTTCATTGCTTTAAGGTCACTATGCCCAATAATCTACCACTTAACCTAAAGAAAATGAGGCATCTTGTAATGACCCAAAATCACTAATAAGGCTTAAGGGCTTTGATTAGCGTGCTGGGAGGGCATAATTGGTATATGTGTGATTTAATGGTTTAATGCATGATTATGTGGCATGCATGATTAATATGATTATATGAATATGTGACATGCATGTTTGTGAGTATTAGATATGCATGTGGGCCCTTTATACCTTATAAGGGCATATTTGTAATTTTGGCCTATTGTGGGCATAAATATGATTATATGTGATAAATTGTTGAGACCACATTAATATGTGGATATATCTGCAGCATAAGGCTCGAGACGGTCCTAGTGAGCGGATTGGTGAAATAGTCACACCGGGGTTTAATACCCGACTCGGGGGGAGCCTAGGGGTATTTTTGGGAACTTACAGAATATATTGGGAATTATTAGATAGTGAATAAGTGAATAGTAATTAATTGGAATGACGAGATTAATTGGTAAATATTAGGAACATTTGAGGAATTAGGGGGAACTGGGGAAAATGACCATTTTACCCTTTAGTACCCTTAGAAGGTTAGAAGACTTGAGGGGCATAATGGTCTTTTGTGCCTACTGATGCTGCTAGGCAAGATCCTTGTATCAGGGGGCTTAATGCCATGATAGCCCGGGATGTCAGGATCACAACGATACGTGGAGGAACAACTTATGCCCAGGCCGTTTAGAAGGCTCTTACCACTGAGGAAGCGGAGAATAAGATATGGAGGGATAGTGCAGCGAGAAGGGAGGGCCGCAGGGTGGTGTCTCCATATTCTGGGTCTGGTAGGGGTGGAGGCCCCAGTGACTTCAAGAGGAAGACTCCTGACACTTCGACAACTCCTGGTCTTGATAGGAGGGGTTGGGGTGGTCAGGGTGGCCGTCAGGGTGGTGGTGAGGCGTGGCAGACCTATCTAGAGTGCCCAAGGTGTAGAAGATGCCATCTGGGCGAGTGTCGGGCCAAGGCATGTTTTGTGTGTGGGGCAGTAGGGCATCTCAGGAAAGACTACCCAACGGTGAAGAAAGGTGAAGCGAGAAAGGTGGATAGCTTGACTCCAGCTCGAGTATTCACCTTGACTCAGGCGGAGGCTGAGGCTAGTCCCTCAGTAGTGACAACTCACCTTTCTAGCACTGGCTTTCCTTTTACAGTATTGATAGATTCTGGTGCTACACATTCTTTTGTTTCTAGTAGAGTGATTGATAGATTGTGTAGACCTAGTGAGTATCGGACCGTAGGGTTTGGGACTTTGTTGCCTACAGGGGAACTGGTAGTCTCTAGGAGATGGATTAGGGCACTGCCAGTGATGGTTGATAGTAGGGAACTCTCGGTGGATCTTATTGAGCTAGATATGGAGGATTTTGATATGATTCTAGGGATGGATTGGTTGGCTAGATATGGGGCTACGATTGATTGCAGGAAGAAGATGGTTACTTTTGAGCCTGAGGGCGAGGACCCTTTTGTCTTTGTGGGTGCGGTGTCTGGACCCCGTGTACCCATGATTTCAGCATTGAGAGCCAGAGATTTGTTGCAGGGGGGATGCATAGGTTTTCTGGCTAGTGTAATGGATACTGCTAGAGTTATGCCGGCAGGGCCGAGAGAGACTAGATTGGTGTGTGAGTTTTTGGATGTATTTCCTGAGGATCTTCCAGGGTTGCTGCCGCACAGGGAGATTCAGTTTGAGATTGAGTTGGCACCAGGGACAGAACCAGTATCAAGGACTCCATACAGAATGGCACCAGCAGAACTGGAAGAGTTGAAGATACAGTTGCAAGAACTTCTGGATTTGGGGTTTATCAGGCCTATCTACTCTCCATGGGGTGCTCCAATGTTTTTCGTTAAGAAGAAGGACGGGACTTTGAGGATGTGCATCAATTACAGAGAATTAAACAAGTTAACTATTAAGAATAAGTACCCTCTACCAATGATTGATGACTTATTCGATCAGCTGCAAGGTAAGACGGTGTTCTCAAAGATTGATCTTCGATCTGGTTATCGCCAACTGAGGATCAAAGATGAGGATATATCGAAGATGGCCTTCCGGACACAGTATGGGCATTATGAGTTCTTAGTCATCTCCTTTGGTCTAACCAATGCCCTAGCAGCTTTCATGGATCTGATGAACAGGGTGTTTAAGGACTTCTTGGATCAGTTCGTCATTTTCTTCATCGACGACATTTTGGTATACTCCAGTTCAGAGGCAGAGCATGAGCAGCATCTCTGACAGGTTTTGCAGAGGTTGAGGGAGCATCAGTTATATGCCAAGTTTAAGAAGTGTGAGTTTTGGCTACCAGAGGTGACCTTCCTTGGACATATAGTTGGGGCAGAAGGGATTAAGGTGGATCCTTCCAAGGTAGAAGCAGTTAGGGATTGGCCGAGGCCGAGGATGCCTCGGAGGTGTGGAGTTTCCTTGGGTTGGCTGGTTATTACATGCGGTTCGTAGAAGGTTTCTCCAAGATTTCTTCACCGATGACATAATTGACAAGGAAGAATTAGAAGTTCATCTGGTCAGAGAAGTGTGAGAACAACTTTCAAGAGTTGAAGCGACGACTTATTTCTGCACCTGTGTTGAGTCTTCCTTCGAAGGAAGGGAAGTTTGTGGTCTACTGTGATGCGTTGAGGTTGGGTTTAGGCTGCGTGCTGATGCAGAATGAGAAAGTTATAGCCTATGCATCTCGACAGTTGAAAGAATATGAGCAGAGGTATCCGACTCACGATTTGGAGTTAGCAGCAGTGGTATTCGCACTAAAGATGTGGCGTCATTATCTGTATGGAGAAAAGTGCGAGATATACACTGACCACAAGAGTCTGAAGTATTTCTTTACTCAGAAGGATCTGAATACGAGGCAGAGACGTTGGTTGGAGTTGGTTAAGGATTATGACTGTGATATCCCTTACTACCCTGGGAAAGCCAACGTGGTGGCAGATGCGTTGAGCCGGAGGGGCCCAGGAAAATTGTATAGTTCTACCCAGATCTTGAGGGAATTGGCTGATGAGATGGTTAGGGCAAGGATAGAATTGGTGTTGGGCCAGTTAGCCAATATCACTTTGTAGTCGACCCTGTTAGAGCGGGTCAAGGAGGGTCAGTTGACATATGTGCAGTTGCAGGAAACTAGGCAGCAAGTTTTAGCGGGAACAACTAAGGATTATTCTGTTTCTGAGGCAGGTTTGCTTCGGTATCAGGGATGGATATGTGTACCGGCAGATGAGAGGATTAGACGAGAGATATTGGATGAGTCTCACACTACACCATACTCACTTCATCCGGGTACCACGAAGATGTATCAGGATCTACGGACATTATATTGGTGGCCTGGGATGAAGAGGGATGTGGTTGAGTATGTGTCTAGATGTTTAACATGTCAGCAGGTTAAGGCTGAGCATCAGCGACCAGCGGGATTGCTTCAGCCTCTAGGTATCCCGGAGTGGAAATGGGAGGATATTACGATGGATTTCGTGGGAGGATTACCCAGAACAGTTGGATTTCATGACTCGGTGTGGGTGATAGTGGACAGATACACCAAGTCAGCTCATTTTCTACCAGTGAGGTCGACTTATACAGTGGAGCAGTATGCAAAGTTGTATGTGAGGGAGATAGTTCGTCTCCATGGGGTTCCAAAGTCTATTGTATCTGATCGAGATCCTATCTTTACCTCCAAGTTCTGGGGAGCTCTGCAGAGAGCCATGGGGACTCAGCTGAAGTTTATCATAGCTTTTCATCCTCAGACCGATGGACAGTCTGAGAGGACGATTCAGGTATTGGAGGACATGCTTAGGGCATGTGTGATTGATTTCGAGGGATCTTGGAGTAAGTATCTCCCATTGATTGAGTTTTCATATAACAACAGTTACCAGTCCACGATTGGGGTGGCTCCTTATGAGATGTTATATGGAAGAAAGTGAAGATCGCCCATTCACTGGGATGAGATGGGTGAGAGAAGGTATTTGGGACCAGATATGGTTCAGAAAACTAATGAGGCCATTGAGCAGATTCGAGCTAGAACGCTTGCCTCGCAGAGTAGGCAGAAAAGCTACGCTGATCCTAAGCGTAGGAACGTGGAGTTCCAAGTTGGGGACCACGTGTTTTTGCGAGTCTCACCATTGAGGGGTGTGAGGAGGTTTGGAGTGAAGGGCAAGTTAAGCCCTCGATTTGTTGGACCTTTTGAGATCCTAGAGAGGATTGGACAGGTGGCTTATAGGCTGGCCTTGCCACCGTCATTATTAGTTCACAATGTGTTCCATGTTTCTATGTTGTGGAAGTATGTTTCTGATACAACACATGTGTTGAGATATGAGGACTTGGAGTTGCAGGTAGACTTGTCCTATGAGGAGAGACCAGTTCAGATTTTGGATCGGAAGGACAAAGTTTTGCGGAATAAGATGATACCGTTAGTGAAAGTGTTATGGAGGAATAGCAAGGTCGAGGAAGCGACCTAGGAGTTAGAGTCAACGATGCGGGATCATCATCCCGAGCTATTCAGGTAAATTTCGAGGACGAAATTCTCATTAGAAGGGGATAGATGTAACGACCCAAAATTCGCTAATAAGGTTAAGGGCCTTGATTAGCACGCCGGAAGGGCATAAATGGGATTAGAGTGAATATTATCGACTTGAATGTGTGAATATGTGATTGATGATGATTATATGATAATTAATGATATTATGTGATAATATGAAATATTTATGTGATATATGTGAGAACCGCATTATTATATGGCCAGGTTCATAGAGCGCAACTCGAGACGATCCTAGGGTCAGATAGCGGGAAAAGTCACAACGGGACTTAAGATATGACTTTGGGCAAGTCAGGGGTGTTTTAGGTATCGGGTAGTGGTTTGGACTATCGGGTCATGAAATTAAATATATGGAGATATATTTGAGGTTAGAATGTCTAAGTGGGAATATTGGGGAATTTTACCGTTTTGGCCTCGGGGACGGTTCCGGCACCCCGAGCCGTGGGATTAACTTAACGAGTAAGACAAACTTAGGAAGCCTTTAGAAAATTAGACCGACATTACCTTTTTCCCTACTCAGCTGGTTACCCTTACTCTCACTCTCAAGGCAGGAAAAACAAAGGAAAGGAAGCTAAGTAAGATTCAAAGAAAAAACAGAGAAATCTGGGGAAGTTATTGGGAGATTAAGCTGGATATTTGGAGGCTTAGCTCAGGACATACTCAAGAACTAAATCAGGGCTAAGGTAAGCAATTAATTTCTTTTTCTGTGATTAAAGCTTCTGGGTTTTCTTGTTGGGTTATTGAGGAAGCTGTGGTTTCATATTTGAAGGCAGAATTGAGGAGGAAACTTGGGATTTTGCTAGATTTTGGCTTGGTGAAGTGGTTTAGCAGAAGAGGTAAGTTTCAACCCATGATTTAAAGGTTTTAATTTGGATAAATGGTTGGTTTGGGTGTTTATAGCTTTTGAGTTTCAGAAATTTGAAAGAGGAGACTAGTGAATGTTAGGCTGAGTTTTCTGGTGAATTATGTGGTTTGAGTCATGCCAAAGGAGTTGGGATTAATTGGTTATGAGTTGGGGAGCTTTGGGATGGTTTAAGGTGAGGTTTTGAGCTTTAAAGTGATGGGTTTTCTGGGCATGAAGGGAAGGGCCGCGGCTCTGTTCTAGAGCATTGCGGCCCTAGGATGAAAAAGGGCTAAGGAGGCTCGGCCATGGGAGGGCGCCGCGACGCCCAAAGCAAGGGCCACGGCGCGTGTCTTTGCTCAGGATAGTCTTGGTTCTGTTTTGAGGCTAGAGCCGCGGCTAAGCTTCAAGGGTCGCAGCCCTTGGTTGTGCACATGAACTCTTGAGGGTTTTAGGAATGGGAATGTGGTTTAGTATGCTCGGGATTGATTTCACCACCGTGCTTGGTGGAATTCGGATTCCCGGGAGTTAGTTTTGTAATCGGAAACTTATATTCGAGTATTAATGGAACCCTATACTTTGGTTGTGACTAGGTGATAAAGGCTTAGGCTCGCGATCGGACCGCGCTTGAGGGGTGTTGCTCATAATCAATAACTGTACAGACTAAAGGTAAGAAAACTACACCCGGTTGAATGTTTGAATGGGACTCAGGGCTCCCTAATATAAATAATTGAAAGAATGGTATTATGCCATGTAAATTGTAACCAATGGCCTAAGCGAGCCATGGTTAACTTGTGCAATTGGCACGGCTCGGGCACTGGTATTCGAGGACAGCTTATTATGCACTGAGCTCGGTTTAAGCGGGCCGGAGTCAATGGGTTAAACAGAGGGTGCGGCCTAAGGTGTCGGCCCTAGTATTTGTGTAAAGTGAATGTTTTACTTGACTATTGGTGAGATTGTTGAATAATCTATGTGTGGTTACGGTTGCTTGTATCTTGAAGTATGCTCTTAAGCTATGGGTTGAATAATTGAACATGTTTACTAGAATATCTGTTTGAGATTGCTATATATGTTGTGTATGTTGTTTTCTTGCTGGGCCTCGGCTCACGGGTGCTGCGTGGTGAAGGTAAAGGCAAAGGCAAGGTCGATTAGCCCTAATTGGAGAGCTCTGCAGGGTGAATGTACATGGCAGGCCGCTCAGCCACCACGGTTGAGGAGATTACAGGGACAAGAGGACTAGAACCTTGTGTTTTGCCTTAGTATGGCTAATGTTCACTTCTAACTGTTGAGTTTTACGAACCAGCTTTTAAACACTGATCTTTTGGGGATCCCTACTGTAAACTGTTTATAATTTATAAAATGTATCTTTTGAGACCAAAATGTCTTTTAACCTAGAACACTTAAACTAATGACACATTTTTATATTAATGACTTGGTTAGCACTTTATAAACACACAGTGTAGCGGTCTTGGCTATCCAGGGCGTTACATGCTGTCTCCTTTTTCATCCCAGGCTGCCGTCTCCTTTTTCATCCCAGGCCACCAAAAATACTTTTTCAAGTCTTGGTACATTTTCGTGGTACCGGGATGCATGGCATAAGGAGCATTATGTCCCTTGAAAAAGATCTGCTTCTTGATCTCGTCATCGTCCGGAACACATATTCTGCCCTTGAACCCCAATACTCCATCTTTGGAGATATGGAATCCTAGTCGCCCCTCGTTCCTCACTTCGTACATCAGTCCTTGAACCCAAGGATCAACTAACTGTCCACCTTTTATAGCTTCCATAATGGTAGGCTCGATAGAGAGGTTAGCCAATTGACCAACTACTATCTCTAAATCCAAGGTAGCAAGGTTGGCTTGTAACTGCAGGGAAATCTCTTTCACTGTCATCACGTAAGCACTTGGTTGTTGACTCAATGAATCTGCCACCTTGTTTGCTTTTCCCGGGTGGTACAAAATGTTGCAGTCATAGTCGTTAAACAGTTCCAACCATCATCGCTGTCTCATATTCAATTCCTTCTGAGTGAAGAAATACTTCAGGCTTTTGTGATCAATGTAGATGTCGCAGTGTATCCCGTATAGGTAGTGCCTCCATATTTTTAGTGCAAAAACCACTGCTGCAAGCTCCAGGTCATGAGTGGGATAGTTCTTCTCATAATTCTTTAGCTGTCGAGAAGCATAAGAAATTACTTTTCCGTGTTGCATCAGCACTGCTCCCAACCCTCGGCCTGAGGCATCGCTATAAATAGTATATCCCTCCGTGCCATTAGGGATTGTCAGCACTGGGGCAGTTGTCAATCTTGTTTTTAGCTCCTGAAAACTATTCTCACACTTGTCAGTCCATTCATATTTGATGCTTTTACGGGTGAGGGCAGTCATTGGTGCGAATTTTTTGGAAAATCCTTCCACAATTTGCCGGTAATATCTTGCTAACCCAAGAAAACTTCTAACCTCATGAGCATTTTTTGGAGGTTTCCACTGCTTAAAAACTTCTATCTTGGCGGGATCTACCGAAATTCTATCTCCCGACACTATGTGCCCCAGAAAACTAACTTTCTCTAGCCAGAATTCGCACTTCGAAAACTTAGCGTGAAGCTTTTTGTCTCACAGACGCTGGAAGACCAGTTCCAGATGCGTTGCATGCTCTTCCTGGCTTTTTGAGTATATTAGAATATCGTCAATGAACATGACGACAAACTTATCCAAATACTCATGAAATATGTGATTCATGAGATCCATGAATGGTGCAGGCGCATTGGTTAGTCCAAAGGACATCACTAAGAACTCGTAGTGACCGTAGCGCGTTTCGAAGGCTGTCTTTGGTATATCCGTTTCCTTAACCTTGAGCTGATGATAGCCTGATCGCAGGTCTATTGGAAAATACTGACGCTCCTTGTAGTTGATAAAAAAGATTGTCAATCCTCGGTAATGGATATCGATTCTTGATCGTCACTTTGTTCAACTCCCGATAGTCAATGAACATTCTCATCAAGCCATCTTTCTTCTTCACGAATAAGATCGGGGCTCCCCATGGAGAATGGCTTGGCCTTATGAACTTCTTATCTAGGAACTCATGCAATTGCGACTGCAACTCCTTGAGTTCAGCTGGTGCCATTCTGTAAGGAGTCTTTGAGATCGGCGCAGTTCTCGGAATCAACTCTATCTCAAACACAATCTCTCAGTCTGGTGGAATCCCTGGGAGATCTTCAGGAAATACGTCAGGAAACTTGCACACAACTGGTACATCCGATGGTTGTTGACTCATCTCTTTATCCTTATCCACTATGTTTGCCATAAAACCGATGCATCCGTCACTCAACATTTTTCTTGCCTTCATCGCAAAAATCATGGGACACTTCTTTTCTCTTGACGTACCCTTGAACTCGAATGGTTCTTCTCCTGCTAGGGTGAAGACCACTTTTCTGCGCTTGCAATTGATAACGGCTCCATATTTGGTTAACCAATCCATCCCAAATATGACATCGTATTCATGTAGGTCCAAGACCAACAGATCCACCATCATCTCACGACCTTCAACCCAAACTGGTATGGCTCTAACCCATGTCCGCACCAACATATCCTCTCTCGAAGGCAAGGATACCCCACAAATAACAGGCATAGGCTCAGGACATCTATTTAATTTTTCCACAAAGGATGAAGATACAAAAGAATGCAATGCACCAATATCCATTAATGCATATGCCACGGTTTGGGCAATAGAGATCTGACCTGACATCATATCAGATGGTCCAGCTCCTTTGTCGCTTTGTGTAAGCACATAAACTCGAGGTGGAGCTCCAATTTGTTTTTGTTTGTCATTTCCATTGCCCTTGGATGGCATTCAGCAATCTTTAGCAAAGTGCCCTTGGTTGGCATTCAGCAATCTTTAGCAAAGTGCCCTGGCTTTCCACAGTTAAAACATACCCCACACTCGCCTCGATGGCATCGGTTACACTTGTTGCACAATGGTCATTGTTCAAACTCACGTCTTGGATGTTCTTTGTGACTAGCCTTTGCCTGATTGGGAGGTCCCCCTTTTCTTTTGTTATTTCCCCCATAAATCGGTCTTGTGCCTCTTGGATTGTTTGTTCGCCCCGAGTTCTGGCCGAACCTCATGTTGAACTTTCCCCTTGAGCCATTCTGATCGGCTTGATATTGTCCGGGGTTGTTGGGAGTGTACCTCCTATCTTCGTTCTTCTGAGGTTCTGGCTTGTCTGACATGGCCCAAGACTCTTGGTGAAGAGCCCGTTCCATAGCTTCGGCATACATCTCCGGGCCAGTTCTACCAATATCTACACACCAGGCAATGTCTTTGCGTAGGCCCTTCATAAAACTCCAGGTCTTATTCTCTTTAGCGCTCACCTGGTTCTTCGCGAACCTAGACAGTTGGTTGAATTTTCGAACTTAGTCCTGCACACTCAACGTTCCCTGCTTCAGATTAGTGAATTCATTCACTTTGTTCTCGATCACTGCCTTACTAAAGTACTTGCCGTTGAACAAGGTCAAGAACTCTAGCCATTCCATCTCGGCAATATTATGCCCTTTCTTGGCTGCGTCCCACCAGATGCGGGCATCTTTTCTCAGCATATAGGTCGCACAAAATACTTTTTCTCTCTCAGTAGTTCCCATGAAGTCGAACATCCTTTCCAAAATACTGATCCACTCCTCTACCATTGATGGGTCACTGCTCCCCTCGAATATACGTGGATTCTAGTTGCCAAACCTTTTTGATATAGGTTTTGCTCGGGTAGCTCTTGGTGCTTCTACTGGCTGTACAAGTTTCTCAATGATAACCTACGGGCTAGGGTTCTATCCTACATTGTTTTCGGGTGGTACTTCATTGTTTTGAGTATTGTTGGGTGGCATGGGAAGTCATCCCAAGAGGGTGTTAAACCTTTCTGCTTGGAGGGCATCAGCATCCTCCTGTCTCTTTTGCCCTCTTACTATTTGGGCTCCCTACGTCTCCATTAGCCTTTGCAGATTATTCATCTGCTCGACTATCTCGCGAACTCTAGCAGCCTGATTTGGAGCTCTAGTGGCAGGTGCGCTCTGAGCTCTATCAGCAGGTGCGGCCTAGCCTTGGCCAACAACACCCTTCCTCTTTGAGCTCTTGTCCATGCCATTTGTTTGATTTCAAATCAAAAGCTCCTAAGCGCATAAGGACGAGAAGTTAATATTGACTCAGATAGTTAATTAACCTAATTAAGCACGCCAAGCATATCAAGCACAACAAGCAATCAATACTTTTAACAAAATCTTAGCAACTTCATTTCATAACCCATACCATATACAACAATGTTTTATGTTTGGGTCGGCCAGTCTAAGGGATTTACAAAATTATCCCTAAAAAAATGAACTTATCCCTGCTATACCAGTTACTTATTTCCTTAATCATATACAAGGTAGGTACATATTTCAAAACTAGTAGGTGGGTTTCTAACACCTATGCAGCTCCTAACACCTAGTCGGTGTCACTGTCAGCGGCCATATCAGAACCGTCCTCAGGATCCGCCTCAGGATCTTCCTCAGGATCCTCCTCGAAATCTTCCTCGGGATCTTCCACATTCTAGTCCATCGACTCTTCACAAGAAATTTCCTCATCGCCAAGTTCGTCATCAACCACTTCCTCCACTGGCAGGTTCTCAGCTACATCTACACCAAAATCCTACAACCTTGTAGGTTTTTCTAGGTCTTTACAAAAAGTATCAACAAGACTCTCACAACATAACCTAATCTAAGTTGTCCATCAACATATTCAGCTCTATGTCGATATCCTCGCCAGACTGCTCGAGATCCTCCTCTGGCTCTACTGAAGACTTTTGTCATGTACTACGTACATTGCCAAATGGCACGCCAATGTCGTCACTCGTACTCGAAGTGGCAAGGAATTCTCATCGTTAAAGAGTCTATAGAAAATCGATTCTAGGCAAAGGGATTATGGGTAGGTTTTCCTATCACAGGTCACCTATCTCAGGTATATCGACCATAACCTACAATTTATAGAATTGAGGTCAATAAAAAGAAAACAACACACTAAAGGAAGAGACAGTACTTACAGTGATTGCTGGTCTATCTTTGCAAAATGTACATATGGGTTGTCTACAGAATCGGCTCAACTTGAGCTCTAATACCAACTGTAATGACCCAAATTTTCAAGACTCGATAATGCGGAAATATAAATGTTTTCATTTAACAAAATGCCTCAAAAACCCGTATAAAAAAAACTTTTTAAAGGTCGTATGGCCATACTTAACATTTAATTACAATCATATTTTATAAAGAGTATAGTGAGCTTAGTTTAGGAAAATTACACAACATTTCCAAAAATAAAACGGCTTCCCAAATGGGCAGTCCACATGTACATTTGCAAGGTCGACTCCAGCGCTCACTGCTCTGCCTTGCCCTTGTTCTTACCTACAACAGGAAACAACTAGGTAAGCGAAAACGCTTAGTAAGTTCAACTTTAAAACAAAAGCATGTAGAGAATTAGGGTTTCGGATCCATCTGAACCCCACACAATCAATTTCAAGAACGCAAAAGCATCCTGGCAAACTTATGGTCATGCCTGATAACCAATGGTAAATTGTTTCCTATAAACAGATAAATCCTGCACGCATAAAATCCCAGAACAAGGAGATATATTATATCGCAACTATTTCTTATTAACAAATATATCCATGCACTCAAAAAATCACAGAGCAAGCAGATATATTATTTCACAACTATATCTTATCAACAAATATATCCCTGCACTCAGAAAATCCTAGAGCAAGCAGATATATCATATCACAATATAATTCGAGACCAACGTTCGATAACTTCTAACAATTCGGGCATAACACGCCCTCCAACATAAATGCTAATCTATAAGAGAGAACCGAGTCTCAACACTAAGATCTAGCCAATAAATATCCCCATCAAGGGTAACTATCATGTTACCTAGGGCATCACTACTTATCCAAGAGTAAATCCCTCACAAGGGTAACCATCAAGTTACCTAGGGAATCACTACTTATCTAAGAGTGTAATCGAAGTTACACGGGTTTATAGAGACTTCTATGTTAATTAGTGGTGCTGGTGAGCAGTTGCCCCTAGGGTGTTCAGCCTCACTCAAACTTGGCAACCCCTAGTATCTATAGGCACTCTCACTGAATGACCAATATTCACGGCTGCTATCCGGGGATAACTTATCAGTGCACTTGCTCGGGTTCTAATCATTCACTGATTAAGTAAGCATGAGGGCCCCTAGGTCCCATTCATTTTGGTGCCCCTAGGTTTAACCAGCAATCCTCACCTCTTGGCCACTCGTCGTAGTACTGAACCAGACATAATAAAATCAAGTAGTGTGACGGGGATCAGTCGTCTAGGATATGACGGATTTCTACCGTTCATATTTTCTAAAACAACATTCACTAGACTAACGTCTCTAAGCAACTTTGTACGAAAATGTATATATGTGCATGTGTCCCTATACTAACATACAGTACAATAATCGTTTCATGTTGCAGCCACACAATATAAGTTGACTTACTTGGAGTCCTTAGCACTCAGCAGGTTTTCACCCTCAAACGTCTAGTCCAATTATGCTTAGCCAATACTGTAGTTATCCATACAGTATACTCGGATTAATTATGACACTCATAATTCATTATTATTATTTTGGGCAGTTTGGTCATTTTCAAAATCATTTGTAAGGATAAATGATCCTTATTTGGTTTTAAACCCATTAAGGAAATTCATACAAAAATATTTGAGACTAAACTCTAAGTCTCGGGGAGACCTATCCTATGGTCTCGATACCTAGGCTCGGGTATCACAATTGTATTTTCCTACAATCTGCTAAAAATCTTATTCTTTAAAGGTATCGCTATTGACCCGCACTTTCAACAAGTTGATTAAAATATGTAAGATTTTCGCCGGTATTATATCTAGAAAATACTAATAAATTCTTTAATTATTTTTAAAGAAAATAAACTCTTAATTTTCCTTTTATTTTTCTTAAGGTTTTAATATCTAAAAACTGTTTTAAGAAAATTGCCTAATTTGTCTTAATTAGGAAAACCGTTAAAAATTTCCCATCTTGACTAGTTAATTTTCCAAAATTGATTAATCAATTTTACTTTCTAGAAAAATAATTCACTTAATTATTTTCTCAAAATATAGATTTTAAACCCTCTTTTAATTTATTAACTATTAATAAATTAAATCTCTTATTTTTAAAAAGAATAAAAATTCTTTAATAAAAATAATTCACACTAAACTCAAAGTGGTAATTTTAGTGAAAATATATTTTCAAGACTTACCAAGTTTATATCTTGCAATAAGCAAAATTTTACTTTTTTCCTTAAGTTTCAAAATCTCATTTTTACACTAAGTGTAAAAAGGCCTATTTTTCACATTTTTAACTGCATACTTTGTTAGTTCATAACTTTAAATTTACTTATCCAATTATTACCAAAATTTTTCGATTCCATTTTTGGTATGCCAATTAGGTCTTTGTAAGATCTTAGGTTAAAATGAACATTTTTTTTTTGTGAAATCATTTTCCAACAATGAGGTAAAAATGACCTTATTTTCAAGTCCTTATTTTTTCAAAACTTTGACACTTAATAACTTTCAAATCGTTTGGTATTTTCTTACCAAATTTTATAGTGGAATACTAGGTTATGCCAATAATATGTCCACAAAATTTTAGAAAAAACTGGATTCATTTTCCCTATATAGTGGCTGTCCAAACTTGGTTCCGAAAATAAGAATACGAAAAAACAGTTGTTTACCTAAACTGCGAAATAGCATAACTCACTCATTTTAAAATATTTTTGAGTATTTCAAAAACTTAATTTTATATACTCAATCTCAAAAACATCACAGTACAATTAAAATTTTCAAAATCAATATACAGTAGATGCTTGACCCCTTGGAAGTCACAGCTCAAAACATGTATTTTATTTTAAGGTTTCCTACAAAACCCTTGGGGGTTTTGGTCCCTATTTTCAAAAATCAATACACAAGCATCGTAAAAATTATAAAAAAACTACCATAACCTTATTACACCACCAATAAGAAACTTTAAGCATTAACTATACAAAATAATTCTTAAAACTAAAAATCATACAATAACAACCATAAAAGTAAACTTTTTACCTCTTTGGTGTTCTTGCTTAAGGTGTGGATCTTCCTATTAGTTTTGGCTCCTTCAAACCCCCCCCCCCCCAACAACATAGATAATTAGCTATTTGAAAATCTATGGTTAAAACTTTACAAAAGTCTAGTTTATTGAAACTTTACCTTAGAGAAAACCTTTCCTAGGCCAAGCCTTAGCTTCCAAGTCTGCTTAGTGTTCTTGAGGTTGAATATGGGGAGAAAACTTTGAGAGAGTTTTCAAAAAAAGATGATAGTGAATGGGAGAGAGGTGTGGTCGGTTTTGGGGGTTAGAAGGGCTCACACAACTCTACAAAATATCCTAAAAAAAACACTCAAGTGTTTTACTATCCACTTGGCAATTAACCCTAACCTTAAAATGGGATTAAAAGTTAATTAATTTGGTTCACACCTTTAAAAAATCACATGGCCGACCACCCTTTTCATTTTATCTATGTTCTATATATATATATTTATAATGGTTAATAAATATTAATTTAAACACAAAAATTAACACCTAATAATTAAAGTAAATGTCTCTCACATTTAATTTAATTAATCACACAATAAAATTTAACCTAAGGTCCATTCATGGAATAAAATTCCCCATTTCGGTAAAATTAGGCATTTAACACAAAATGCCCTAAAATTTCTATTTTTCCTTAGGTTTATTATTTTTGACCAAACTTTAATTTTATGAATGTATTTTATGCCCAAAATATATTTGCCATAGTTTTTCATTTTATTTTCCAAGATTTTTTACCCGATCATGTTTTTTGTGCGGTCCAAGACCGAAAGTCTTATATTGACTTTTAAATCACAAAATTCATATTTTGGCTAGCAATAACTCATGGAATAATTTCCACACAAATATAATATTATTTGAAGTAATATTCTAAACTCTGGGAAAAATCCCGACCCGAGTCGTTTAAAGGTACCCGAAACGCAGGATGTTACACAGGGTGGCTGCTAGGGAGGCGGTGTGACATGGAGAAGCTACTCAGAGTGCACAAGGTGTAGAAGACGCCATCCGGGTGAATGTCGGGCAAAGGCCTGTTATGTGTGTGGGGTGGTGGGACTCCTCAAGAAGCACTACCCAACAGTGAAGAGAGAGGAAGTAGGAAAGGTGGACAACTTGACTCCAGCTTGAGTGTTCACCTTGACGCAGGCAGAGGTCGAGGCTAGTCCCTCGGTAGTGACAGGTCAGTTTTCTAGTGCTGGCTCTCCTTTTACTATATTGATTGACTCTGGTGCTACATATTCGTTTGTTTCTAGTAAGGTAAGTGATAGATTGTGTAGACCTAGTGAGTATTATACTGCGGGGTTTGGGACTATACTGCCTACATGGGAACTGGTGGTGTCTAGGAGATGGATTAGGGCACTGCCAGTGATGGTTGATGGTAGGGAGCTATCAATAGACTTAATTGAGTTAGGTATGGAGGATTTTGACATGATTCTTGGGATGGATTGGCAGGTCAGATATGGGGCTACCATTAATTGCAGGAAGAAGATGGTGACTTTTGAGCCTGAGGGAGAGGATCCCTTTGTTTTCGTGGGTGCGGTACATGGACCTAGCATACCCATGATATTCACACTAAGAGCTAGAGACCTATTACAAGGAGGTTGTATTGGTTTCCTAGCTATTACAAGGAGGTTGTATTGGTTTCCTAGCTAGTGTGGTGGATATCACCAGAGTTTTGCCAGCAAGGCCGGGAGAGACCAGATTAGTTCATGAGTTCTTGGATGTGTTCCTTGAGGATTTACCAGGGCTGCCGCCGCACAGGGAGGTTCAGTTCATCATCGAGTTAGCGCCGAGGACAAAGCCAGTTTTGAGGGCACCATATAGGATGGCTTCGGTGAAACTGAAAGAATTGAAGATACAGTTGCAAGAACTTCTTGATTCGGGGTTTATCAAGCCTAGCTACTCGTCGTGGGGTGCTCTAGTTTTGTTTGTGAAGAAGAAGGATGAGACTCTAAGGATGTGTATAGACTACAAGGAGTTGAACAAGTTGACCACCAAGAACAAATACCCCTGACCAAGGATCGATGACCTGTTTGATCAGCTACATGGAAAGATGGTGTTCTCGAAGATTGATATTCGATCTGGTTATCACCAACTGAGGATCAAGGATGAGGATATACCAAAGACAACCTTTTGAATGAGGTATGGGCATTGTGAGTTCCTGGTCATGTCGTTTGGTTTGACCAATGCCCTAGCAACATTTATGGACTTGATGAACAAAGTGTTCAAGGACTTCTTGGATCAGTTTGTGATTGTCTTCATCGACGACATCCTAGTGTACTCTAGTTCAGAGACAGAGCATGAACAACATCTCTGATAGGTCTTGCAGAGATTGAGAGAGCATCAGTTGTACGCCAAGTTTAAGAAGTGTGAGTTTTGGCTACCAGAAGTGACATTCCTTGGACATATTGTTGGTGAGGATGGGATTAAGGTGGATCCATATAAGGTGAAGGTAGTGAGAGATTGGCCGAGGCCAAGGAATGCCTCAGAGGTTAGGAGCTTCCTCGGGTTAGCGGAATATTACATGTGGTTTGTGGAAGGATTCTCAAAGATTACTGCATCGATGACAAAATTGATGCGGAAGAATTTGAAGTTCGTCTGGTTGGATAAGTGTAAGAACAACTTTCGAGAATTGAAGTGACGACTTATTACAACACATGTGTTGAGTCTCCCTTCGGATGGAGAAAAGTTTGTGGTATATTGTGATGCATCAAGGGCGGGTTTAGGATGCTTGTTGATGCAGAATGAGAGAGTTATTGCTTATGCATCATGGCAGCTGAAGGAATATGAGCAGCGGTACCCTACCCATGATCTGGAATTGGCAGTGGTGGTATTCACACTGAAGGTGTGGCAACATTATTTGTATGGAGAGAAGTGTGAGATATACACCGATCACAAAAGTTTGAAGTATTTCTTCACCCAGAAGGATTTGAACATAAGACAGAGGCATTGGCTGGAATAGGTGAAGGACTATGATTGTGATATCCTTTACCACCCAGGGAAATCCAATGTGGTGGTAGATGCGTTGAGCCAGAGGGGCCAGAGGCAGTTATTTAGCTCTGCTCAGATATCGAGAGAGTTGGCAGAGGATATGTCCAGAGCGAGGATAGTACTAGTTGTGGGCCGGTTGGCCAATATTACCTTATAATCGACCCTGTTAGAGCATATTAAAGAGGGTCAGATGGTTGATGCACATTTGTAGGAAGTTAGAGGGAATGTCTTAGTGGGAGTGGCTAAGGACTATTCCATTTCTGAGATTGGTTTGCTGCGGTACAAGGATCAGATCTGTGTTCCAACTGATATGGGGATTAGACATGAGATATTAGATGAATGCTCCAACTCATGGATGCTCCAACTTTTCCTTTCCTTTACCTGCACAATTTAGCACCCGTGAGCCAAGGCTCAACAAGAAAACATAAACACGCTTATAAGTAGTACATTATCAAATCACAGGTTTATAATTAGTATGCCTAGTAGCAATAACCCTACTCATGCATGCAGTCAATCCAAACAAGTGACTATAGAGTCACACTAGGGCCTATTGCCCAATCTCATGGACAACCAGCCTTAGAGTTGGCCAAGCAGGTCTGATGCTTAACATTCTAGACGACCTTAGGGGCGTTCAAGTGTATATCTTGATTCCGGGTTGGCTTAACCCTATCGACCAGCGTTTAGAACTCTATTACCACCCTCGACTCCTAAGTTGAGCCTTTAAACTCTCGACTCATAAGTCGAGTCCCTTAACCTTCAACTAATAAGTCGAGTCTTTTAACCTTCGACTAAATAAGTCGAGTCTTTTAACCTTCGACTGATAAGTCAAGTATTTTACCATTCGACTAATAAGTCAAGTCTTTTAACCTTCGACTGATAAGTCAAATCTTTTAACACCGGCTATACCTTTGACTATTAAGCCAAGTCCTTCATCCGATAACATAGATAAATTTTCATCTTATAAGCTGAGCTTCCCAATCAGTTATACAGACCAACATTTATTACATAGCATAGGAAAACACAGTGCATTTAATATGTTTAATAAAACATTGTCAACATAGCATTAATCATGTACTATAATCGGGCCAAGCCCTAAACACAGACCGAGTGTAGTTTTCTTACCTCAGGTCTGAGTAAAATCTATATTAAGAACGACCCTCGAGCACGATCCTAGTTCCGAGCCCCTAGCGATAACCTAGTCATAACCATAATATAGAATGCCTTATATAATGAGCGAGTAAAGGCTTCTGGATCGAGTCCTAGCCTACGAGACATCGAATTTTATTAAACCGGGTAGTAGGATCGATCCCAGGCCCTTAGGTTTGAGTTCCCACACTCAAAACCTTCTCGAGGCTCAAAACCCTTCAATCGTTGTTGCGCAAAACAAAAAAGCCGCGACCCCCTCAAAGGCAGAGAGCCCAAGAGCTCTCCTCTGGACCACACGCGCCGCGGTGCACCACTACAAGCGTCGCGACTCAAATGGGCTTTCAGCACCTGCTTCTCCCTGCGTTCATGAGAACCGCGACGCTCCAAGAATAGGGTTGTGGCTCAACATGAAAACCCATAGTTTTCCCCCGTTTTCTTCTAGCCAAATCCCTCCGAAAACCTATCCAAACATAGCTAAATCCCAAAAGTAAGGTTGCCAATCAACTCAGCAGCTCAAAACACACAAAACCCATGCTTAAACTTGGCCAAAAACTCATCAAATTTCCAAATTCAAATTGAGTTTCAAAAACTCTAAAAATCAGCTAAACAAGGGAAATCACAATAATTTAGGGCTAGAAATCATTACCTTTATTGCCCCAATCTATGCTAAGCTTTTCCCCAAGCAATCGCGAGCCTAGTCTAACTTTGATTCCTCTTAGATCACAAAGAATTCCCAAGGAATTAGGAGAAAGAGAGTATAACGAGAAAGAGAGAAAGTTTGAACGTTCTACGTGTTTTTGTGTTTTGTGAGGTTTACATAGGGTTCAAGTAACCTTAAGCAAATCCCGAGGCGCGGGGTACCAAAAACGTCCCAGAGGGTAAAATGGTCAAAATCTCCAGAATTCCCTCTTAATATCACTAACTCTGAATATATCATCGAATATTAATTCCCATTACCCGATAACCCGGTAATGTACTAGGTACTTAAAATACCCCTTAACTCAACCAGAGTTGGGCATTGGTCCTATTGTGACTTTCCCGCTAACTTACTCCCTAGGATTGCCTCGTGTCGAGTAACCCAAATATATATCCACATAATAATGTGGTCTCACACATATATCACATATATGCACATATATTCCAGATATAACCGTAACGGGCCAAATAACAAAAATTGCCTTTCTGATAAGAAACGGGCCCACATGCATATTTAATACACCTAAACATGCAAATCTAGTCATATTATAATATAACTTGCGTAATCATTTAATGATAAACATATATATCACATAAGCACATATATCATAATTAAATCACATAATTTCCATAATTTTCCATCCTGGCCCCCTAATCAAGGCCCTAAGCCTGATTAGGTAATTTGGAACGTTACAACTATCGCCTCCTTACTTGAATTTTCTCCTCAAAATTTTACCTGAACAACTCGGGATACTGATTCTGCATATCTGACTCCAGCTCCTAGGTCACTTCCTTGACCTGACTGTTCCTCCATAATACCTTAACTAAAGGTATAGTCTTGTTCCTCAAGACTTTTTCCTTCCTGTATAAAATTTGTACTGGCTGTTCCTCATAGGATAAATCTGTCTCCAGTTCCAAATCCTCATTACTCAGCACATAAGTCTCATCAGGTACATACTTTCTCAACATGGAAATATGAAATACGTTGTGAAAACTAGATAGTGCCGGGGGTAAGGCCAATCTATAGGCCACTTGACCGATCATTTCCAAGATCTCAAATGGTCCAGCAAACCTAGGGCTCAACTTTCCCTTCTTCCCAAACCATTTCACCCCTTCTCAATGGTGAAACGTGGAGGAAGACATAGTCCCCAGCATGGAACTCTACATCTCTACGCTTGGGATCAGTGTAGCTCTTCTGTCTACTCTGAGAAGCGATTATCCAAGCTCTGATCTTCTCAATAGCCTTAGTGGTCCTCTGGACTGCTTCAGGACCCAAATATTTCTTCTCACCCATCTCATCCTAATGAATGGGTGACTGGTTGCTTTTATTATAGGAAAACTTTATCAGAGGAAAATATTTACTCTAGTATCCTTCAAAGTCCAATACACATGCTCTCAGCATGTCCTCTAGTATCTGGACAGTCCTCTTAGATTGATCGTCAGTTTGAGGATGATAAGTTGTACTGAACTTCAGCTGTGTACCCATCACCTTCTGTAAAATTTCCCAATACTTGGAAGTAAAGATAGCGTCTTAATCTAACACAATAGACCTCAGAGTCCCATGAAGGCGTACTATCTCTCTCACATAAAGGTTTGCATAATGGTTAATTGTGTAGTTCGTCCTCACTGGTAAAAAGTGAGCTGACTTCGTATACCGATCCACAATGACCCAGACTAAATCCTACTGGCCCACTATCTTGGGTAACCCCACCACGAAATCCATCGTGAGGTCCTTCCATTTCCACTCTGGGATATCCAGAGGTTGTAATGGCCTTGCTGGCCTTTGATGCTCTGGCTTGACCCATTGACAGGTCAGGCACCTTGCTACATACTCAGTCACGTCCCTATTCATCCCAGGCCACCAATATAAGGCTTTCAAATCCAGGTACATCTTCGTGGTGCCTAGATGTAGAGAATATGGGGTAGTATGAGATTCATCCAGAATATTCTATCTGATCCCTGTGTCCATCGGAACAAAAATTCGATCCTTGTATCTTAATATACCCATGATTGACACTGTATAGACCCTAGCTACTCCAGCTAGGACGTCCCCTCTAGTCTTTCCCAACTGTAGGTCACTTAACTGCTTCTCCGTGATCCTTTCTAAAAGAGTAGACTGCATGGTGATGTTGGCCAACTGGCCCACCACCAACTCAATACCTGCTCTAGTCATATCCCCTACCAACTCTCTGGATATCTGCCTAAGATTGTATAGTTTTCCCGGTATGTTTTGGCTGGTAACAGATTATAAACTTCGCAAACAGTCTGTGCTCCCTCAGCCTCTGTAGAACAAACCTGATATACTGCTCATGTTCTACTTCTGACTGAGCATATACCAGAATATTTTCGATGAAGACGATAACGAACTGATCTAGGTAATATTTGAACATGCTGTTCATCAGATCCATAAATAATGTTGGGGCATTAGTCAATCCAAATGACATTACCAAAAACTCATAATGCCCATACCTGGTGCGAGTAGCTGTCTTCAATATATCTTCCTCCCTGATCCTCAGCTGGTGGTAACCAGATCGAAGATCTTTCTTGGAGAATACCTTCTTACCCTATAACTGATGAAATAGATCATCAATCATTGGCAGATGATACCTATTCTTGATAGTAAACTTGTTCAGTTCTCTATAATCGATAAAGATCCTTAGAGAACCATCTTTATTCTTCACGAAGAGAAATGGTGCACCCCACGGTGAAAAACTAGGCCTACCAAAACCCAAGCCTAGTAATTCCTGCAACTAAACCTGTAGCTCTTACAATTCTGTTGGAGCCATCTATACGGTGCTCTAGATAGTGGCTCTGTCCCTGGCACTAGTTCAATCACAAACTTTGTCTCCCTATGTGGAGGTAACCCTGACAGATCCTCTAGAAACACATCCAGAAATCACAGACTAATCTGGTCTGTCCTGGTCCTACTGGCACGACCTGAGTGTTATCCACCACACTAGCTAAGAATCCTATGCGTCCCCCCTACAATAGGTCTCTAGCTCCAAGTATAGATATCATAGGTATACGAGGTCCATGCACAGTGCCAAAAAATACAAAGGGATCCCCACCCTCAGGCTCAAAGGTTACAGTCATCTTCTTGCAATCTATTGTCGCTTCGTACTTGGCTAACCAGTCCATACCCAAGATCATATCAAAGTCGGTCATAACAAACTCTATAAAGTCAACTAACAACTCTCTACCATCCACTGCAATAGGTAGCGACCTCACCCATCTCCTAGAAACCACTAACTCCCCAGTAGGAAACAAAGTTCCAAAACCCATTGCATAGGATTCCCATGGTCTACACAACCTATCAAACACCCTACTAGATACAAAGGAATGTGTGGCCCCAGAATCAATAAAAAAAGAATAAGAAGTGTCAGCACTAGATAACTGATCTGTCATAACTGAGGGTCGAGCCTCAACCTCTGATTGTGTCAATGTAAACACTCAAACTGGAGCCAAGTCGTTGGCCTTCTTTAGTTCTTCCTTCTTCGCCCTTGCGCAATATTTCTTGAGGTACCCAACTATACCACATAAAAAGTAGGTTTTCGCTCGACATTCTCCCAAATGATGTCTCTTGCATCTGACACATTCTAGATAAGTACTCCAGCTCTCATTGTCACCTTGGTGCAAACCTGTATACGCCATGGCCTTTTTCTAGGCCTGGAACTGTTATACCATGATTTTAGCACGAGTCCATGCACTTAGCTCGGGAACAACTGGCAGATAAATATACGAAGAAATAGCCAAGGAGAATGATATCTGCTTTTTATCCACGTGGACCGCTCGAGATTCATAGTGGTCATACGTAGCGTGAGGCGTCCTGAGTTTATCCCGAACTAAGGATGCAATGGCTGTGAAGCCCAAGCTTGGAGGAGATATCCAGCTCGTGGTAATTCTAGTATATTGCATACCCGCAGATCCCTAGAGACTCAGGATCCCTTTATACATTTATTTATGACCAGGTTGTCATATTTATTATCCGAGATAGCGGGAACCTGTTATTCTATTATCAAATCATATCCCAATATAAATAGGAATTATTCATATTAAATGTAATTATTATGTAAATGCGTGATTGACTCACATAGTTACCCAAACCTGTCCATGGAATTCCCTTATAAATACTGGGAATATTGGACAGGAAAGGGGACCATTATTCTGTAATACCAAAACTCTGCCAAAATAGAGAGAGAAACAACAATAATATTGACTCGTGGACTAGGTAGATTTTAACCACTGAACCACGTAAAAGTTATGTGTTCTTGAGTGAATTCATATTATTTTTCATTATGGTTTACTATTAAGAACTAATATGCCTTATTATTCTTTAATACACTGTTGGCGAAATATTGCGTCAATAGTTTGGTGCTTTCATTGAGAGAGAATTAGTGCTTCATCAAAATCCCAGTCGATTCTCATCATGGTGCTCACTCATTCAATGCACGATAATGAGATAGAACAGCCTGGTGGGCAGGAGACCCATCGTACCGCTGTTCCGAATGAACATGGCCCTGAGATTCAGCAGCGTCTAGGAAAAAAACTGGCGGGTCATGAAGACATTGGGAGTTCGACGTCATTGCCACCGAATCCAAATCCAGACTACCTAATTTTCGTTGAATTTTAAAACATGAAATTGAGAAGCCATCTCGCTAAGGAAAACAGGTAGATTGAGGAGGTTTTGGTTTGGTTACCCTTTCTTGCAACCGACATTAATGTCAGAAAGAGGCAAAGTGGGTCTCACAAGTCCCACAGGAATAATCGATCCAAACCAAGTCGATCAGTCAGAACTGCCACCCCAAGTTCTATACCTACAGGGCGAGATTGCCAGAATGCTCAACCCAGTGACCCTCATAGGGATCATCAGCATGTCAGTAGGTTTGTAACGACCCAAATTCGTTAATGAGGCTTAAGGGCCTTGATTAGTGTGCCAGGAGGGAATTAATGGATTGAATGTGATTTAAATGTGTAATTATATGATTAATAATGTTTGTATGATAATTGATGATGATATGATATATATATGTGATAAATGTGAGAACCGCATTATTATGTGGGTAGGTTTGCAGAGCACGACTCGAGGCGATCCTAGGGCTAGTTAGTGGGGAAAAGTCACAACATGGCTTAACAGCTGACTTTGGACAAGTTAGGGGTATTTTAAGTATTGGGTAGTTATTTGGACTATCAGGTCATGAAAATAAATATATGGAGATATATTTGAGGTTAGGATGTCTAGGCATGAATATTGGGGGATTTTACCATTTTTCCCTCGGGGACGGTTCCGGCACCCCGAGCCTTGGGAATTAACTTAGCGGGTAAGATAAACATGAGGAAACCCTTAGAAGGAAAATAAACTAACTCTTTCTCAGCTCTTTTCTCTACTCTCTCTCAAGGAAACATAAGACAAAAAGGAACACAGAAATTTTAAGGGAATCAAGCTAGAATTTCAGAGAATTGAGGTGGGGATTTGGAGGCTTAGCTCAAGAATTAATCAAGAACTAAGTCAGGGTGAAGGTAAGCATTTAATCTTCTTTTCTATGGTTAGAAATTCTGAGTTTTGGTTGGGTTTTGAGGCAAATATGGTTTTCATGTTTTAAGACAGAATTAAGGAGGAAAGCTTAGGAATTTGCTTGGTTTTGGCTTGGTGAAGAGGTTCAGCAGAAGAGGTAAGTTTCAATTCATGGTTTAGAAGTTTTAAATTGGATGTGAATGGCTGGTTTGAGTGTTTATAGCTCTTGAGTTTCAAAAATTGAAAAGAGAAGATTAGTGTGTGTTAGGCTTAGTTTTCTGTGGAATTATGTTGTTTAAGTCATGCCAAAGGAGTTGGGATTAATTGGTTATGAGTTGGGGAGCTTTGGGATGGTTTAAGGTGAGGTTTCAAGCTTAGAAATGGTGGGAAATCTGGGTTTGAAGGGAAGGGCCGCGGCTCTGCTCTAGAGCGCTGCGACCTTAGGTTGAAGAGAAGCCAAGGAGGCTCGGCCAAGGGCAAAATGCAAGGGCCGCGGCGCGTGTCTTTGTCCAGGATGGCCTTGGTTCCATTTCGAGGCTAGGGCCATGGCTAAGCTTCAAGGGCCGCAGCCCTTAGTTGTGCACATGAACTTTTGAGGATTTTAGGCATGGGAATGTGGTCTAGTACGCTCAGGATTGATTTCACCACCGTGCTTGATGGAATTCGGATTCTCGGGAGTTAGTTTTGTAACCAGAAACCTATATTTGGATATTAATAGAACCCTATACTTTGGTTGTGACTAGGTGATAAAAGATTAGGCTCGGGAACGGATCGTGCTTGAGGAGTGTCGCTCATAATCAACAACCATAAAGACTGAAGGTAAGAAAACTGCACCTAGTCGAATATATGTGACGGGACTAAGGGTTCCCTATTGTAATTGCTTGAAATGATGGTATTATGCCATGCAAGCTATTTAGTGAACCAACGACCTAAGGGTGCCAAGGGTTACACTAGCGCACAGGGCGCAGCTCGGCCACTGGTAGCCGAGGACAGCTTATTATGCACTTAGCTCGGTTTAAGCGGGCCGGAGTCAGTGGGTTAAACAGAGGGTGCGCCCTAAGTCGTCGACCCTGAATATTATGTGATAGGAGTGATATATGTGATTGATTGTATCTTGAATCTGAATATATGTGATGAATGTTTATTGTAGATTATTTGATGGGAGTACATGCTTAATGAGTTAACTATCTGTTATCATTGATTGTGTTGTATATGATGTTTTCTTGCTGGGCCTTGGCTCACGGGTGTTACGTGGTGCAGGTAAAGGCAAGGGTAAGCTTCATCAACCTTGATTGGAGAGCTTTGCGAGTGAAATGTACATAGCCAGCTGCTCAGCCGCCACGGTTGAGGTTTAGACAGGGACGCGAGACCCAGAAATTGTCTATTTTGCCTTAGTATGGCTAACCTTTGTTTATGTATTTTTGGGAGTCTGTAAATTAACTTTTAACTCTATTTCTTTTGGGATCCCGTGTATGTAACAGTTTAATCATATAAAATGAGTCTTTTGAGACCAAAACCTTTTTAACCCTAGCTCTTAGATGTTTAATGACACGTTTTTAAAATGATGACATGATTAGCAAGTCTTGCACCTTTATAAGTACACAGTGTAGCGGTCTTGGCTATCCAGGGCGTTACAAGGTCAGTTAGAACCGCAACCCCAATTTCAGTGCCTCCTTCATAGGTCCCTAGAAATGCCTATGGCAATCCATGAGGAGGGGATGAGACATGCTCACAAAGACAAAATGTTCAAACAAACCCTCCTATGTCGCGATCGGATCGTCAGCTGCAGAGAGCTAGAGACAATGGAGTAGAACATAGGCGGGCTAATTTAGTCCGCCATGATGGAAAAATGATTGCCTCACCAATAAGGCATCCCCCGTCACCTATAAGACATCCGACACCACCTCTTCCTACACAGGATATTCCAGCTTATGGAGACAGTAGGAGAAATCCTCCCCCAACTGCCAATACTTACATCCCACAGACACGTGTTGAAAATCCAGATCCTCGGCCCCAACCGCAAGTTGTAAGTTTTTCAAATGGTAGTTACTAGACATAAAGTCGTCGTAGTGGTAGGTCCGAGGGCAACCTAAGAAACCAGTTGAGTTCAACAAAGAGCCCTCACCACGATCCACAGCCCGATTTGCGCGATCATCTGAATTCCCAGAGGAGGAATCTGACTCGGAATGAAGATGTTAGTTATACTCGACAAGAGGGACGTTGGTCCATAGTATGTGATAATGGGAATAATTCCCCACAAAACCAAGCTCGAGCTTGGAGGGACAATAACCCATCAAATGTATACGTTAGGAAGGGAGCTGTTGAACAACCCCCAAGTAACCTAGGGACCATGTCCCAAACCCTTGAGAGACTAGCTCTGATGGAAGAGCAAATGAAGAGGCTTTTATCTGGAAAAGAAAAAGATGATTACGACTCAGAGGATGAGATCGAGCCTTTCAATCCAAATATTGTGGCGGCCACATATCCGGTAGGCTTCAGAATGCTACACTTGTCAAAATTTGATGGAGATGGAGATTGGTCAGACCACCTCAGAATGTTTAACACCATGATGATCGCCCACAATGTCAGACTTGATCTAAGGTGTATTTTAGTCCATGCAACTCTGGTTGGGATAGCCAGGCATTGGTTTAAGCAATATAAGAGGCATTCCGTAAGCTCATGGAAGATGTTTTGTTCTGATTTCAAAAAAGCATTCCAAGCTTAACAAGCAGCTCAGGTTGATACCGATTCACTGGAAAATGTAAAGCAACAACCTAGTAAGACGTTGAAGGCATATCTAAGTAGGTTTGTTAATGTCGCTGCACGAGCTAAGGATGCTGATGACAGCTCCAAGCTCATGGCACTGAGGAAAGGAATTACAAAGAAAAGGAGTTAAGAGTGTGGATGAATTCTTGGCCCGAGCTCAAGAGTGGATTAATCTAGAGGAGCGGGAGCACCAGCCAGACCCCCGTCCAGCCTGTTGGAGCAATAACGGATGGTGCAGCTAAGGCTCAAACCATTACCTAGAATAACCAAGGGGGAAATAAAAAAAGGAAGGGAAATGGCAAGGGAAACTAGAGCGGGACGAAGAAAAATAAGTCTGGGGAGAAATTCAAACCTGTTTACACTACTTATACTGACCTAACAGACACTAGGGAGCGCATCTTCCTGGCAAATTCTACTCGCCTTCCATTGAAGAAACCAGAGCCATTGAAGAATTAGAGGGCGAAGAGAGGTTCTTCAACGTTCTGTCGATTCCATAATGACATTGGGAATAACACTGATGATTGTCGACAACTGAAGGATGAGATTGAAACTCTCATTAGAGCAGGACCTTTGGCCCAGTACACCCAAAATCGGGTGGTCCCTAATCATCCCGCTGGACCAAACCCTCCATCAGTCCCGGAAGCTCCAGTAAGTCAAACTGGAGTTCAAGCAAATCAGGTTGTCCCTCCTCCGATAGTAGGGGGAGATATAACTACCCTTTCACGAGGACCTCATTTGGAAAGCACGAGCAGTGGGGCCAGAAGAGGTACATTAACGAATTGAAGTCCCATAACGGAGTGGAGTTCATCATCGGAGCAGCGGTTATCAAAACAACAATGATTGGAAAAGCAACCAATCATTGTCATGGAAGAGGATGCTAGCCATGTCCAATTCCCACATAACAATCCCTTGGTCATAACCGTTCAGCTCGCCAACCGGAGGATCCAGAGGACACTGGTTGATAACGAAAGTTCTGTAAATCTACTTTTTAGGTCCACCTTGGAAAAAATGGGGTTGTCTATAACAGATTTCAAGGCAGCCTCAATGACTCTGTATGAGTTTTCTGGTGAAGGGTCGGCAGCCATCGGGACGATCATATTAGTAGTGACATTGGGAGAAGACTCGCGAACTGTTTCCAAGTTACTTGAGTTTGTGGTAATCGATTATCCAACTTCATACAATGCGATTTTGGGCTGACCTGAGTTGATGGCGTTTGAATCCATAACCTCTATCCACCACCTAGCAATAAAATACCCTTCAATTACGGGAATATGCACCATCCAAGGTGATCAGCTTGCCGCCAGAGAATGCTATACCATTTCTATGAAGGGAAAATCACAACCTGCGCAGCAAGCTATGGTCATAAATGACGGAGGTGAGGAGTCCTAGGAAGTAGAAGTTACTTGTGGGACAGAAAAACCTCAACAAAAAGAGGATAGTAGCGTCGCCCAACATGATGACATTGATCCATGGATGGGTGAAGACAGGTCAGAACTCCAAGCCATAGAGGAGCTCGTGGAAGTAAACATTGACCCTAAAGAAGCTTCAAGGTTTGTAAAGGTTGGGAAGAATCTTGATGATAAAAGGAAGAAGGATTTGGTCAATTTCTTACAAGAGAATCTGGATGTTTTCACCTGGTCACATGAAGATATGGTGGGAATAAGTCCAAGTGTAATCATGCACACCTTAAATTTGGACAAGAACGTGCCTACAAAATCCCCAAAAGGGAGATGCCAGGGAACGGTTTGAGCTGAAGCTCTTGAGGAAGAAGTAGCTAAACTATTAAAGTGCGGGTTTATCTGCGCGGCAAAATACCCGATCTGGGTCGCCAATCCTGTGCTGGTCCCAAAGCCAAATGGGAAATGGAGGACCTGTATTGAATTCTCCGATTTGAATAAAGCTTGTCCCAAGGATTGTTTCCCACTGCCAAGGATTGATCAGTTGGTAGATGCCACGGCAGGTCACGAGCTCATGTCCTTCATGGATGCGTATTTTGGATATAACCAGATCGCGATGAATCATGTGGACCAGGAACATACAAGCTTTATGACCCCAAATAACGTATATTGTTATAAAGTTATGCCCTTTGGGCTGAAGAATGCCGGAGCAACATATCAGTGCTTGGTCAACAAGATGTTCGCTAATCAGATCGGAAGAAATATGTAAGTGTATGTCGAAGATATGCTTGTCAAATCAAAGATTGTTGATAACCATGTATCCGATCTAGAAGAATGTTTTTGAATCTTAAGGAGGTATGACATGAAGCTGAATCCTCAGAAGTGCATTTTCGGAGTGGCATTTGGAAAATTTATGGGTTACATAGTCAACACGAGGGGGATAGAGGCAAATCCTGAGAAAATGAGACCACTGTTAGAAATTCCCTCGCCCAGGTCGCGTAAAGAAGTTCAAAGCCTGATTGGAAGGGTAGCATCTTTGAATCGTTTCTGTAACGCCCTGGATAGCCAAGACTGCTACATTGTGTACTTATAAAGGTGCAAGACTTGCTAATCAAGTCATTAATTTGAAAACGTGTCACATAATAATCAGGGCCGACAACTTAGGCCGCATCCTCTGTTTATCCCACTGACTCCGGCTCGCTTAAACCGAGCTCAGTGCATAATAAGCTGTCCTCGGCTACCAGTGGCCAAGTCGTGCCCTGTGCGCTAGTGTAACCCTTGGCACCCTTAGGCCATCGGTTCACTAAATAGCTTGCATGGCATAATACCATATTTTCAAGCATACACAATAGGGAACCCTTAGTCCCGTCACAGATATTCAACCAGGTGCAGTTTTCTTACCTTTGATCTTTGCGGTTTCGGATTACGAGCAACGCTCCTCAAGCACGATCCGTTCCCGAGCCTAAGCGTTTAACACCTAGTCACAACCAAAGTATTAGGTTTCATTAATATCCAAATATAGGTTTCTGGGTACAAAACTAACTTCCGGAAATCCGAATCCCACCAAGCACGGTGGTGAAATCGATCCCGAGCATTCTAGACCACATTCCCATCCTTAAAAACCCTAGCGTTCAAGTGCACAACTAAGGGCTGCGGCCCTTGAAGCTTAGCCGCGGCCCTAGCCTCAAAACAGAACCAAGGACCACCCTGGGCAAAGACACGAGCCGCGGCCCTTGCAATGGGCACCACGGCGCTCACCCCTGGCCGAGCCTCCTTGGCTCATCTTCAACCTAGGGCCACAACGTTCTAGAACAAAGTCGCGGCCCTTCCCCTTTGAGCCCAAAAAACCCACCATTTCCAACATATAAACCTCATCCAAAACCATCCCAAATCTTCCCATTTCAACACCCAACAACCCCAACACTTTCAGAGCAAGTTAAGCCACACAATTCAACAGAAATTCAACCTAAAGCGCATAGAAATCACACACTTAATTCCTGAAACTTAAGAACATAAACACCCAAGGCTAACCAACCAAAACATCAAATTCAAACCTCTAATTCATAAATTAAAGCTTACCTGGTTAGTGGAATCCTTCCTCTAATCAAGACCCAGCTGATTCCCAATGATTTTCCAGCTCAAACTCCACCCTAAACATCAATTAAGAAATAACCTCAATACCCAGCTAAAAACTCAAGGTTGAACTTTAGAGAACACATGGTTTAATCCTTACCTTAGCTTTGATTTGATTCCCTTGACTAAGTCTTGAACTAAACCTCAGAAATCCAACTCAATTTCCCAGCGATTCCCAGCTCAGAAGTCCCAGAATTTCTCTACTTCTCCTTTGAGTTTTCACTTAGTTTCCCTTGTGTTTTCCTTGAGAGAGAGGAAAGAAGAATTGAGAAAGAATATTTAGGTAAGTTTAGTCTTTCTACGGGTTTCCTCAAACTTGTCTTATCCGTTATATTAATTCCCAAGGCTCGGGGTGCCAGAACCGTCCCCGGGGGCAAAACGGTAAAATCCCCCAATATTCCCGCCTAGACTTCCTAACCTCAAATATATCTCCATATATTTATTTTCATAACCCGATAGTCTAGATAGCTACCCGATACCTAAAATACCCCTGACTTATCCAAAGTCAACTACTAAGCCCCATTGTGACTTTTCCCTGCTAACTAGCTCTAGGATCGCCTCGAGTCGTGCTCTGCAGACCTACCCACATAATAATGTGGTTCTCACATATATCACATATGTATATCGTATTATCATCAATTATCATAAAAAAATTATTAATCATAGAATTATGCATTAAGTCAATAAAATCATCAATTCACATTAAACCCAATTATGCCCTCGCGGCACACTAATCAAGGCCCTTGAGCCTTATTAGCGAATTTGGAGTCGTTACAGTTTCATTTCAAAATCTACTGACAAGTGCCTGCCATTCTACAACTTGCTCAGAGGAAACAAAAAATTTGAGTGGACTGAGGAGTGCGAACAGGCATTCCTTGACCTAAAAACTCATATGGCCGAGCCCCCAGTGTTATCTAAGCCTATATCTGGAGAACCTTTATTCCTTTATTTGGCCATGACAGAAAATGCAGTCAGTGTCGTGTTAGTTTGTGAAGAACACCGTGCCAAAAAACCAGTATATTATATAAGCAAGAAACTTCTCGGAGCTGAGTCATGATACCCACTGATAGAGAAACTGGCATTCTGTCTAATATTGGCTTCCAGGAAGCTTTGGCCATATTTCCAGTCCCATTCAATCAACGTCATGACCGACCAACCTTTAATGCAGGTTTTGCAAAAACCTGAAATGTCGGGATGTCTGTTAAAATGGGCTATCGAACTTATCCAGTTTGAGATATTGTACATACCACAGACCTCAATCAAAATTCAAGCCCTTGCTGATCTGAATGCAACATATTTCAAGACGAGCTCTTGAAGGAGTCGGTGCAGGAGTTATGGAAAATATTCGTGGATGGATCATCAAATGAGAACGGATCGGGACTGGGATCATCTTGATCTCTCTAGAAGGGCATCGATTTCATACAGCTCTGAGATTCAGATTCAAAGCATCCAACAACGAAGTCGAATATGAGGCCTCACTAGCTGGGCTAAGAGTGGCAATGGAGCTCAAGGAAAAAGCCGTCAAATGCTATAGTGATTCTCAGCTCGTGATCAATCAGGTATTGGGAGAATATCAAGCTCGAGGTACCAAGATGGCATCCTACTTAGCTAAGGTGAAGGGAGAACTGTCTCAATTTAAGTACAGTTCTATTGAACAGATACCCCGTGAGCAAAATTCTAATGCCGACGCCTTGGAACAGCTTGCCACCACAAAATAAGCTGAGACATTGAATGTAGTGCCAGTGGAGTTCTTGGAGAGTCCGAGTGTAATAGAAGAACTAATAGAAGTCAAAATGATCGACACAAGACCAACATGGATGACTCCCATAATGGAATACCTCACATCAGGAAAGCTACCTGACGATAGAAAAGACGCAAGAAAAATACTTTATCAAGCTCCGCGGTACGTAATAGTGGATGAAGCCTTGTATCGACGTGGTCATTCATTGCCTCTCCTATGATGCATTTTTCCCGAGAAAGCCAAAACTATTTTACGAGAAATACACGAAGGCTTTTGTGGAGATCATGATGGGGGGGAAAATCTAGCACTAAAGATATTGAGGCAAGGCTATTTTTGGCCCACTTTAACGAAAGACTCAATCTCGTATGTTCAGAAATGCGACAAATGCTAGCGTTTTGCTATGATTGCCTGAGCTGCTTCGGTCGAGCTAACGATGATGCAATCCCCATGGCCATTTGCGGTATGGGGAATCGACCTAATAGGTTCCCTACCTATGGGAAAGAAGGGAGTTCGTTACGCGGTGGTGGCAATTGACTATTTCATGAAGTGGGTAGAAGCCGAGCCTCTAGCAACCATCACTTCAAAAAGAGTCCTGGACTTTGTGGTAAAGAGTATTATATATCAGTTTGGGGTTCCTAAAAAGATCGTGTCAGACAATGGGACACAATTCGATATCGATCTCTTCACTAACTTCTGTGAAAAATATGAGATCACTAAGAGTTTCTCCTCAGTAGCATATCCGCAGGCCAACGTGCAGGTCAAGGCTGTGAACAAAATCCTTAAGGCGAGCTTGAATAAGAGGTTAGATGAAGCCAAAGGATTATGGCCCGAGCAGCTCCCGCAAGTACTTTGGGCGTACTGAACTTCTCACAGATCCTCCACAGGGCATACTCCTTTCTCCTTAGCTTTTGAAAGCGAGGTCGTGCTTCTAGTTGAAGCCATGGTAGCCACCCCAAGCAAAGGTCATTTAATCAAGAATAGAATGATGGGCTGCTTAGCACATCTCTCGATCTGATTGAAAAAAAAACAATAGGAATCGTAGTTACAGCTCGCCCATTATCAACAAAAAATCACTCACTATTTCAATTCTAAAGTTAAGAGGCACATATTTGGACGGGGCGATCTGGTTCTCCGAAGGGTCTTTTTAGCGAATAAGGATCCCAAGGATGGTGTCTTAGGCCCGAACTAGGAGGGACCATATCAGGTCATTAAGGTTTTGTGTGAAGGAACTTTCAAGATAACTCAACTAAATGGGGAAGTAGTCCCGCGGACCTGGATTGCCCTACATTTGAAAAAGTATTATCAGTAGTACCACCATCAATGTAAGGCTTATTTATAAAAGCCATTTGATTAAATAATAGATGGATTATTAAATAATTTTTTTAAGGTTGTATTAGTTCGTGTTCTAATATTTGTAAAAGGAACCAAGAAAGTTTCTACTTTCTGGTTACTTGGGGGGCACATAACTTGAGGTTGGCAAAATTAAACCTACTTGATAAGATTAAGAAACTTAGAAGCTTAGAAAAATTGATTATTCAACGACATTTTAAAGCTCGAGTTTTCAATAAACCCAGCGTGAACTAAGTTTAAGTCATTTAAAACCCTGGACATAACTAGGTAAAAGACTTAGAAGCTTGGAAAAATTTAGTATTCAACGGCTTTTTAAAAGCTCGAGTGTTCAATAAACCTAGCGCGAACTAAGTTTAAATCATTTAAAACCCTAGACATAACTAGGTAAAAAACTTGGAAATTTGGGAGAATTGATTATTCAAGGGCTTTCTAAAGCTCGAGTTTTCAATGAACCTAAACTGAAAATTGGATATAGCCAGGTTTGAGGCCTGATTCTTAACATGTATGCTGCAAATAATCAAACAAAAACTTGGATATAACCAAGCTCGATAAAATCTATCTCGATCTAAAAATCGATTCCTAAAATCTCAAATGTACAAGTCTAAGGATTCATAAGCATGAGAGATAATAAAGGAAAGATAATTGGATCAAAAGTTAGATATATATTAAGATAGGACAAATAAATTGAGCCTGAAGGCAATTATTTAATATCAAAGAAACTGATAAATAATTACAAAGAAAAACAAATACAATGGAGATATCATTGGGCTCCATCAGCTCGCCCCGAAGATGTGACCTCCTCGCCATCTCCCTCCGCCATTCCAGAGGCATCACCAGTCTCTGATGGTTCTTGCAAGAGCCGAGCCTTAAATTTTGCAAGGTGCGGGTCCCACAGCCCGGGTTCCATGAAAGAGAAGTTCCCATCTGGGGTGAAGGCCAAGCAATGGTACAACATCTCCTCCATGGTTGATGATGACACCGCCTTTTATTCTTTGGCTTTGACTTTGGCCTCGAGCAGTTTTGCTTTGACCTCAGCAATCTCAGCCTGAAGTTGTGTAGTTTGAGCTTGGGAGGCAGACAGTGCAGTCTTTGCAGCCTGCTAATTTTCTTGGGACGTGGCAAGAGCAGATTTGGCATCATGCTCATTCTTCTGAGCAGTTGTCAAAGCAGCTTTGGCGCCCTGCTCACCTTCTTTGGCAGCAGTCAGGGCAGTTTTAGCAGCATCCAACTCGGCCTTGAGCTCCTCATTTTGGCCCTAGCACGAGCTATGATGCGGTACTGAGCCAGGGCAGACTACAAAATAACAAAACAAGTCAGAGATATACACCTAGTCACAACAAAAAAAAAATCACCAAGTAAGGAAAGAGAACTCACAGTGAGGCTCATCCCCATGGAGGATTCCATGACATTCTCCAGGCTGCGTTCCTCGATGGTCCTCAGGTCCCTCACGCTGGTGTGCCCCACCATATGGCTCGCGGTCTCATAGATGATACCCCAAAAGGCTTCAGGGATCTTCTCCAGGTCCTGAGGATCTACTCATATCCGGATGGTGGGGGCCGTGACTTGAATGACTTGGGGAGGAGGAGGCATGAATCGAGGTGGGGGAGGAGGAAGCTGCCCAACAATGACACTGGCCACCGGAGCTGGCTCCCGAGTCGAGCTTGTGTCTTTATTCTTGGCGGGGGACTTTGAAGTGTACCCCGCTGCACGGGTGGTCTTCTTCGCCACCCTGAGCCTCTTCACGACGAGGCCCGCGCTGACTTTCTTAGATTGGAAAGCAGTTCGGAGGTCTGGAGCTCCTGGTTGTTCCATATCTTCTCCTAAAAGAACAAAAGGAGTTAGTTCACAAAAATAATGTTTCAAAAAGCATTTATAAAGAAAGAAAGAAAACAAAGATCCTACCCTCCGGGCTGAGGGAGGAGTCTATTATCACCAACTTGGGTGTTTTGACCGGGATAGGCATGACCTCTGGCCTTGGAACTAATGGAGGAGAAGGGTAGTCTATAGTTAATACTTCTTGGATCCTAAGGGGTTCAAGTTCTTCATTGGGGCTGGAGTCGTCTACATATTGTTTGAATCCAGGGGCAAATGCACCGTGGAGCAGAGAAGGCCAAGATCTACGGTTTGTTCTGTATTCTTAAAAAATGGCGGATCTAAAATTTAGGGTGTTGTCAACTATGATTGTGCCCCTAGGATAACTATTGTCATGGCGTACTACTAGGCAGTCTATGCACAGGAGCAGGGTTACATTTAGATCTGGGTTGGAAGGATGACGGTGGACGAGCCGATTCAGATTATATCGAACTAACCTAAAATCGGCAGCAACCCTATCTAATTCCCTAAAGAGGTATGGGTTACCTTGGCTGGAGGGGCCGGCTGCTGCCCCTGGTGCAACTCGATCTGGATCAGGTTCCCGAACAACCTCGGGAGCCCGTATTTTTCACACAAGAGGCACCTCGACCTCTTCCTCCTCACTGTCCTCATAGACCTCTTAAGGACCGGAAAGCTCAGGGATGGTTGGGAGCGGAGCCTGAGTCCTCAGAGCTAATTTCTGCCTCTCTTTGATCAGCTTGCATGCCAACATGGTGGCATCGTTCAAGACCTGGCGATAGTCCTTTTCGCCAGGGGGAAGTCTGGATAATTTTTCGTACAGACCCCTGAGGGTCACAGACTTTTCCGTCCTCACAAACATGGTTGTACGAGAAACAAATTCAATCAAGACATGTACAAAAACAAAGAAAACTTACGAGGTCGATTGAAGTAATGGTGTTCGCAGTTTCTGAAGCCGTTCGACATAAAGAATAAATCTTTATAATCATTTGGATGACTGGGGAGCTCAATGACGAAGGCAGAGTTAGGGAATTCCATCACTGCGTCCCCTCTGGTTGGGACTTGCCTTGAGGCAGAAGAAGTACAATATGTCTTCTGGGGTGGGGACCTCCCACTCGTGTTTTAGGAAAAAGTAATTCAGCCCCACCAAAAGTCTATACAAATTTGGGGGGAGCTGGAATGGAGCCTGCTTTACATAATTCAAGAAATTCGTGAAGTACTGGTCCAGGGGAATGAAGGCCCCAGCCTTCAGGTGCTCATCACTCCAAGTCGTGTAGTCGACTTGGAGAGGGGAACAACTCATTTCCCCTTCGAATGCAGGTCGGGCGAGGAGAGTTCCAGCTCTAACCTCTATGTTGTGGCTCAACATAATCTTATTCACTCTCCCCTGGGTCGTGATCTTGGAGATGATACGCTCACCCTCGAAGTATGACTTGGGATCGACCACGAGCTCCTTCTCCACCACCAGACCAAAGTGGGGGATAAGAGATTCGGGGGTGACCTGCTTCCCCTTGTTCTTCTGTTGAGAAGACGAGCTCGAGGCATCCTTTTTCAGAGCATTCTTCTTGTGAGGAGCCATCAGATTGCCTAAAGACAAATGACCTAGTTAGTAGGCGACCTAAAATGATCTAAATCTATGATGTGAGAGTACGAAGAACGAAGCAGTTATTTTGGTTATACGGGCTGAAGTTAGCCTCAGCCCCATCGCGTGATGCCACACAATGGGGCTACGCGCCTCAGTTTCTTAACAGTCCCCTGATATTTAGGGATTCGTGTGTTAGAAACGGCAGGCCACTACTTTCCTCTGAAAAGCTGTTTTGTGCAAAACCGCTTAAGGAATCGTAACCCTTAAGCTACCTGGTTTTAAACCTATAAACCTTTTGTTTTTTTATGCCCCAAACATGTATTTCCTAACACATATTTGATATTAGAACTACCCCAAATTGACTCAAAAAATTACCCAGTTTTATGAATACCTTCATATTCGGTTTCACTTATGGAGTTTAAAATCAAAACCTATTCCCTATGAACATTTAGAAAGAGCCTTCCAGCAACTACAATAAGTGTTGCGGATGAACATGGTTAAGAACAGAAATTCCATTGGATAAAAAAAAGGAAAAAACTCTTCAAACCAAAGAATGAGATACTTACAGGAAAGTACATTCGCAAATTGGAGGGAGTAGACTCGGCAACGGGAAGCTCCAAGAAAGCTTCTGAATGTTCGGGCACGATGAACAGTTTTGGGGATTCTGGGAAAGAAGGGAAGTTTGGAAGTTCAGAAAAAGGAATTTGAGCTAGATTTTTGAGGGGTTAGCTTAGCTTTAGCAAGGAAATTCAACCAGGACTGAGGTAAGGATTGAATCACACTATCTGTTGTTGAAATTCTGAGGTTTGGATTGAGTTCTAAGAGGTTTTTGGGCTTTGAATTTAAGGACTGAATTGAAGCTAGGAAGCTTGGGTTTTAGCTCAGAAATCGTTAAGGGAGTTGGTTCATCAAAGAAGGTAAGCTCTAATTTGTGATTTATTGTTTGAACTCTGAGTTTTTATCGCTAGTTTTAGTGTTCTTGAGCAAATGAGTTTCAAAGATTGAAGTGGGATGTTGGTAAGTTCTTAGGTTAAGTTTTAGCTGGGTTGTGTAGCTGGAATTGCGTTAGAAGTTTTGTGATAATTGAGTTGTGGAATTGGGATAGTTTTGGATGGTTCTGGGTAAGGTTTGAGAGTAAAAAATGGAGGTTTTTCTGGGTTCGAAGGGGTTGGGCTGAGGAAGGAGGGCGGGCCGCGGCATGGGGCTTGTAGGGCCGCAGTCCGTGTCTGGTTTTGGGCGTGGGGGAGTCTCTGGTTGGGGACATTCCGTGGCATGGTTGGCTTGAGTCGCGACCCTTAAGGAATTTTGGGATTTTGGGACTTTAAGCAAGGGAATCTTACCTAGGGTGCTCAGGATTGAATCTACTACCGTGTTTGCTGGAATTCAATGTTGCGGAGACTAGAAATTTATCTAGAAGCCCTTTTACGATTATTGATGGTATCCCTTATCTTGGTTGTGACTAGGTCTTAAGCTAGGTCTCGGGAATCGGATCGTGCTCAAGAGGCATCGCTCGTGACCAGTTTATTTGGAAACTAAAGGTAAGAAAACTGCACCCGGTTGTAGATTTATAATGGGACTAAGGGTTCCCTATCTTGTATGCTTTGAAAGGATGGAATTATGCCATGTAAACATTAAACCAATGGCCTAAGAGTGCCGAAGTTTACACTAGCGCACAAGTCGCGACTCGACCACTGGTAGCTGAGGACAACTTATTATGCACTGAGCTCGGTTTAAGCAGGCCGGAGTCAGTGGGATAAATAGAGGGTGCGACCTAAGGCGTCGACCCTAATTATTATGTGATTTGTTTGTTATTGTTGTTTGGCGGATTGTTGTCCTATAGCTGAGTGATGATTAGCTGATTCTCGGGTTGAATCTTCATGCTTTGTGATTATTGTGGTATGTTAAGTGTATGAACATGCTTAAAGGGTTATCCAAATGTTATTATTGCTTGTTATATAATATGATATGTTTTCTTGCTGGGCATTGACTCACGGGTACTTCATGGTGCAGGTAAAGGCAAGGGCAAGCTTGATCAGCCCTAATTTGGAGAGCTCTAAGAGCAGAATGTACATGATTAGTTGCTCAGCCGCCACGGTTGAGGGGAGACAGGGGCAGGAAAACCATAAACTTCTATTTTGCCTTTAGAAAGGCTGGTGGTTGTCTGTACACTGGAAATTTTATAAACAGACTTTTAAACGCTATTTATTTTGGGATCCCATGTGTAAATGTTTAATTATATGGAAAGTATCTTTTGAGACCAAAACCTTTTAACCCTAGCACATTAATGACTTTAGAATTCATGTTTTTAACTGGTTGGCTTGGTTAGCAAGTCCCGCGTCTTTACAAATACACAGTGTAGAGAATTAGAGTTCCGGATCCATCTGGACCCTACACAATCAATTTCAAGAATGCTAAAGCATCTTGGCGAACATATGGTCATGCCTAATAACCAATGTTTAATTATTTCCTATAAATCGATAAATTCCTGCACTCAAAAAATCCCAAAACAAGCAGATATATTATATCACAACTATATCTTATCTACAAATATATTCCTCCACTCAGAAAATCCCAGAGCAAGAAGATATATTATTTCACCACTATATCTTATCAACAAATATATCCTTGCACTCAGAAAATCCCAGAGCAAGCAGATATATATATCATATCACAATATAATTCGAGACCAACGCTACAATTTCCAACAATTCGAGCGTAACACGACCTCCAACATAAATGCTAATCAGTAAGAGAGAACCGAGTCTCAACACTAAGATATAGCCAATAAATATCCCCATTAAGGGCAACTATCGTGTTACCTAGGGCATCCCTACTTATCCAAGAATGTAATCGAATTTACACGATTTTATAGAGACTTCTATGTTAATCAGTGGTGCTGGTGAGCAGTTGCCCCTAGGGTTTTTAGCCTCACTCAAACTTGGCAACCCCTAGTATCTATAGGCACTCTCACTGAATGGACAATATTCACAACTGCTATCCGGGAATAACTTATCAGAGCACTTGCTCGGGTTCTAACCGTTCACCGATTAAGTAAGCATGAGGGCCCCTAGGTCCCATTCATTTTGGCACCCCTAGGTTTAACTAACGATCCTCACCTCTTGGCCACTCATCACGGTAATGAGCTGGAAATAATAAAATCAAGCAGTGTGACGGGGATCAGTCGTCTAGGATATGCCGGATATCTACCGTTCATATTTTCTAAATCAGCACTCACTAGACTAACGTCTCTAAGCAACTTTCTACGACAGTGTATATATGTGCATGTGTCCCTATACTAACACACAATACAATAATTGTTTCATGTTGCAGCCACACAATATAAGTTGACTTACTTGGAGTCCTTAGCACTCAACAAGTTTTCACCCTCCAACATTCAGTCTAGTTACGCTTAGCCAATACTGTAGTTATCCATACAATATACTTGGATTAATTATGGCACTCATAATTCATTATTATTATTTTGGGCAGTTTGGTCATTTTAATAAAAATCATTTGTAAGGATTTATGATCCTTATTTGCTTTTAAACCCATTAAGGAAATTCATACAAAAATATTTGAGACTAAACCCTGAGTCTCAGGGAGACCTATCCTATGGTCTCGATACCTAGGCTCGGGTATTACAATAGTATTTTCCCACAATTCGCTAAATATCTTATTATTTAAAGGTATTGCTATTAACCCGTACTTTCAACAAGTCGGTTAAAATATATAGAAGATTTTAGCCGGTATTTTATCCAGAAAATACTAATTAAATTCCTTAATTATTTTTCAAGAAAATAAACTCTTAATTTTCCTTTTATTTTTCTTAAGGTTATAATCTCTAAAACCGTTTTAAGAAAATAGGCCTAATTTGTCTTAATTAGGAAAACCGTTAAAAATTTCCCTTCTTGACTAGTTTATTTTTCAAAATCAATTAATCAATTTTACTTACTAGAAAAATAATTCACTTAATTATTTTATCAAAATATAGGGTTTTAAACCCTTTTTTAATTTATTAACTATTAATAAATTAAATCTTTTATTTTTAAAAAGAATAAAAATTCTTTAATAAAAATAATTCACACTAAACTCAAAGTGGTATTTTTTGTGAAAATATTTTTTCAAGACTTACCAAGTTTATATCTTGCAATAAGCAAAATTTTACTTTTTACCTTAAGTTCCAAAATCTCATTTTTTTTTATACTAAGTGTGAAAAGCTTATTTTTCACATTTTTAACTATATACTTTGTTAGTTCATAACTTTAAATTTACTTATCCAATTGTTACCAAAATTTTCAAATTCTATTTTTGGTATGCCATTTAGGTCTTTGTAAAATCTTAGGTCAAAATGAGCATTTTTGATTGGTGAAATCATTTTCCAACAATGAGGTAAAAATGACCTTATTTTCAAGTCCTTATTTTTTCCAAACTTTGACACTTAATAACTTTCAAACTGTTAAGTATTTTCTTACCAAAATTTACAGTGGAATACTAGGTTATGCCAATAATATGTCCAGAAAATTTTAGAAAAAACTAGGTTCATTTGCCTTATACAGTGGCTGTCCAAAAGTGGTCCCGAAATTAAGAATACGATAAAATAGTTTTTTACCTAAACTTTGAAATAGCATAACTCACTCATTTTTAAACATTTTTGAGTGTTTCAAAAGCTCAATCTTATGTACTCAATCTCAAAAACATCACAGTATAATTAAATTTTACAAAATAAATATAAAGTGGATGCTAGACCCCTTGGAAGTCACAGCTCAAAACATGTATTTTGTTTTATGTTTTCCTACAAAACCCTTGGGGGTTTTGGTTCCTATTTTCAAAAATCAATACACAAGCATCATAAAAATTATAAAAAAACTACCATAACCTTAATACATCACCAGTAAGATACTTTATGCATTAACTATACAAAATAATGCTTAAAACTAAAAATCATACAATAACAACCATTAAAGAAAACTTTTTACCTCTTTGGTGTTCTTGCTTAAGGTGTGGATCTTCCTACTAGCTTTTGCTCCTTCAAAACCTTTCAAAAATCCTAACCAACTCCCCCCAACAACATAGATAATTAGCTATTAGAAACTCTATGAATAAAACTTTACAAAGGTCTAGATTATTGAAACTTTACCTTAGGGAAAACCCGTCCTAGACCAAGTTTAGCTTCCAAGTCTCCTTAGTGTTCTTGAGGTTGAATATTGAGAGAAAACTAGAGAGAGTTTTCAAAACAAAAAGATGAGAGTGAAAGAGGGAGAGTGGGGGTAGGTTTTGGGGAGGGGTTGGAAGAGTTTATACAACTTTAAACTATCCTAATTAAATGGGATTTAAACTTAATTAATTTTTTTTTCACACCCACTTAAAACCTATCACATGGCCGGCCACCCATTTGTTATATATGGGATCATTTTTTTTATAAAGGTTAATAATTATTTCCTTAGAAGAAAAGTTCGAATTGATTTTCTATACCTTTTTCACTCTTATTAAGTTTTAAACACAAAACTTAACACTAAATAATTAAATTAAATGTCTCTCACATTTAATTTAATTAATCACACTATAAATTTAACCTAAGGTCCATTTATGGAATAAAATTTCTCATTTCGGCAAAATTAAGCCTTTAACACAAAATGCCCTAAAATTTCCATTTTCTCTTAGGTTTATTATTTTTGACCAAACTTTAATTTTTATGAATGTATTTTATGCCCAAAATATATTTACCATAGCTTTTCATTTTATTTTCTGAGATTTTTACCCGATCAGGGTTTTTGTGTCGTTCTAGGACCGAAAGTCTTATCTTGACTTTTAAATCACAAAATTCATATTTTGGCTAGCAACAACTCATGGAATAATTTCCAAACAAATATAATATTATTTCAAATAATATTCTTAACTCGGGGAAAAAATCCTGACCCGAGTCGTTTAAAGGTACCCGAAAACGCAGGACGTTACACCACATGCGTTGCAGCGCGCCACTACAGGCGCCGCAGCTCAAATGTGCTTTCAGCACCTGCTTCTCCCTGCGTTCATGAGAGCCATGGCACCCCAAGAATATGGTCGCGGCTTGACATGAAAACTCATAATTTTCTTTGCTTTCTTCATTCCAAATCCCTCCAAAATCCTATCCAAACATAGCTAAATCCCAAAAGTAAGGTTCTCAATCAACTCTGGAGCTCAAAACACACAAAATCAAGCTTAAACTTGGCCAAAACATCATCAATTTTCAAAAATTCTAATTGAGTTTCAAAAACTCTAAAACTCAGCTAAAACCAGGGAAATGACAAATATTTAGGGCTAGAAATCGTTACCTCTATTGCCCCAATCGATGCTAAGCTTTTTCCCATGCAATCCCGAGCCTAGACTAGCTTCGATTCCTCTTAGATAGTAAAGAACTCCCAAAAAAAATAGGAGAAAGGGTGTATAATGAGGTTTACTTAGGGTTCAAGTAACCTTAAGCAAATCCCGAGGCGTGGGGTACCGAAAACGTCCCCGAGGGTAAAATGGTCAAAATCCCAAAAATTCCCTCCTAATCTCACTAACCCCAAATGCATCCTCGAATATTTATTCTCATTACCCGTTAACCCAGTAATGTACTAGGTACCCAAAATACTCCCTGACTCACCCCATGTCGGGTATTGGTCCCGTTGTGACTTTCCCGCAAACTTGCTCCCTAGGATCGCCTCGTGTTGAGTAACCCAAATATATATTGTAATGCCCAAATTACCTAATAATGCTTAGGGCCTTGATTATGGGGCCAGGATGACAATTTATGGAATTATATGCTTATATGAGATATATTTGTGTGTAATTATATGATTATGTGAGTTATATGATAATATGACTAAATATGCATGGTTAAGTGTACTAAATATGCATGTGTGCTCGTTTCTTATTAGAAGGGAAATTTCCGTAATTTGGCCCGTTGTGGGCATAATTGTATATATATATATGCATATATGTGATATATGTGAGAGACCACATTATTATGTGGGTTTATTTGGGTTACTCGGCACGAGACGATCCTAGGTAGCAAGGTAGCGGGAAAGTCATAATGGGACCCAATACCAGACTTGGGGCGAGTCAAGGGGTGTTGTGGGTAACTAGTACATTACTGGGTTATCGAGTAACAAGAATGAATATTTGAGGATATATTTGGAGTTAGTGAGATTAGGAGTCGATATCAGAGATTTTGACCATTTTTCCCTTGGGGATGTTTTTGGTAACTCGAGCGTTGAGATTAGGTTATGTTACATGAACATTAAGAAACAAAACACTCAAACACTGTTCACAGCTCTCCCAATCGACTCTCTCTCTCTCTCTCTCTCTCGCTCTCATTCTATCTCAACCTTTGATTGAATTTCTTGAGGAAACTAAGGAGACTTTTGGCTGAAGCTTGGGAAATTGAAGGCCTGAACTTGGGATTGGATTAGCTAGGTAAAGCTTTAACCCCTGTTTTAGTTGAATTCTGTTATGGTTTCTTAGTGTTCTTGAGGTGTTCTTATGCTTTTTAGCTTAAGTGTAGGATAGTGAGTTTTGATGGGTTTTTAATCAAGTTTTAAGTTGGGTTTTGTTGCTGATATTATGTTGAATCTGTTCTAGAGATTGAACTATGGTTCTAGGATTTATTTGGGGTGGTTTATGGTTGAGTTTGGCTGAAGAAAAACCAGAGAATTATGGGTTCGTAGGGTCAGGCCATGACTCTGTTCCTCGGGCGTTGCGACCTGTACGAACCAAGGGCCAGGTGAGGCTTTTATTTCAGTGGCGCGCAACGACCCTATGGGGCAAGTCGCAGGCTGCGTCTTGTCCCTAGGCAGGAGGGTCTCTCTGTTCCAGGAGGCACGCCATGACCCTTAGGGGCATGTCGCGGCCCGCCTAGGCATATTTGGCTATGTTAGGGTTTTTGAAACGAGAATTCAAACCTAAGGGCTCGGGATCGATTCTACTACTCGATTTAGTAGAATTCGAGGTCCTGAAGGCTAGGACTCGATCTGGAAGCCTTTATTTGCTCATTATTGATGTTATCCTATATTATGGTTGTTATTAGGTTATCGACAGCAGCCCAGAACTGGAATCGTGCTCGAGGGTCGTTCTTATCATTACGCTATAATCGGACCTGAGATAAGAAAACTGCACCTAATATAAGATATATGTGATAAGGGCATGATGAGGACACCAAGACCCAAGTCCCAAGTCAAGTTCCAATTGGTCCAGTGACGAGGGCACGAGCTAAGAGATTCAAGGAAGAACTTAACAGCCTAGTCCACAGATTCCTAAAACAAGAGGAGACCGTGGTCAACACTGAAGGAGAACAAAGACTTGTCCTACTCATCAAAGTTGACTAAGTTTAGGAGCTTCATGAGTCTTATTGTATTTTTCATCTTGTATTTTTAATTTATTCACGTTATTTTTGTTATTTGGTCTTGTTTATTTTGTAAAAGTCAAACACTTGACTTGTGTGAGCCGAAGGGTCTTCTTTGTTGTGCTTGTTAGGGTTTCATTAGGAAGACCAAGGGGCTTGTGTGTGTGGAAATTTTGTCCTTATTAGGACTGCCAAAACAATTGGAAAATCATATTACTTTGAATGAAAAATTGTGAGTTTATTTCTTCTTGAGTTCTTGAAGAAACTTTTGAACTTATCAAGGGGTTACTTGTGGCGTTCATCCTGACTTATCAAACGGATTCCATCCCCGTTTGTGGCGTCTTCCTCATACCAAGGTTCGTGCTTGGCTAAGCATTGCGTCGCGGTTCTTCATCCCCAAATTTCGTGTGTTCTTGGTGGTTGTGCCATATTTGGTGTCGGGTTTCATCACAATGTTGGTGTGGTTCGTATCAGTTGGTATCAGAGCTTAGGATCATTCGGTTTGGCCTATCCTTTTTTTTTATTCTTTCATTTGTGTTTCTATTCTATTCGTATTTCAATTTTAGGGTTTCTGAAATAAAAAAAAAAAATCTATCTATTCGTGTTCTTGATTTTCTTAGTCTTTGTTCTTGTTTTCCTTCTAAAAATCTGAAACCATTATAGTTAATCTCTTTTTTCCAGATTGTTTCTTTGTTCAAATCGTGTTCTTATTTCCTTGTTTACATTAGTTCTTTGTGAAATCCCTTGAAATCTGAAACTAATCAACTGAAATTGTTATTGAGTTTGTGAAAATCCTTGTTTCCTTTGTGAAAATATGAGATTGTTATTGAGTCAATTGTTTACTTTGTGATAGTGCCACGGATTGATTGGTCCTTTTCTATTTTGGGTTGTTATTTTTGGGAATATTTGTTCTCTGTTATTGGGAGTGTACCACCGATTGTTATAGTGCCCCTGATTGAAATTTTGTTTCCCTTTATTTGGGAGAAATTCGAGATTGTTATAGTGCTACAAGTCTATTTGGGTTTTCTGTAATTGGGATTGTTTTTGGTATTCTATTTTGGGTGAATCACCGATTGATTTTTATGTTATTGGGGAAGTGTTCTTGAATCACATATTGTATTGGGAGTATTGGTTTTCACAGATTGGTTTGTTCTTGAATCTGTGTTAGTAACTCAGATTGTTTGATTTCGGGTTGGCTCTTTGGTATTCATTTTTTTTTCTCCTTTTCAGAAATTCGTATCTGGTTTCTCAAATTTGAGAGGTTAAAAAAAAAAAAAAAAAAAAGAGTCTGGAAACCCTTCTTAAAATTTTTTGTTCTATTCTTGTTCCCCATGGTCTAGAGGCCTTTTTGCCAAAACCCCACACAAGTGTTCCCAAAATCACCAGTTTTCGTCACTTTTTCATCGGTTTTCGTTTGGTTTGTTTGGTAGGATTGGTTGCTTGAACCTCCATATCACCGTTTCATTAGTTTTCAAAGAGCTTAAAGAAGAATAGAGTGGAAAAAGGCAGTGGTGTGAGCTTATTTGAGGGTAAAAGCCATCATTGAGTGAAACACGAGTGTACTTGAGTGACCATTTTATTTGAGTGAAACACGGGAGGGAGTGTAGTGAGGTCCTTTCTATAACTATCTAACCTTATTGTTTTGCAGATTTTCCATCATGTCACAAAATACAGAAAGAAATACAGGCAATGACAATCCACCACCTACAGTTCCAAATCTACAACTTCAAGCCATTATGGGGGAGATGAGGAGGATGTTGAGGGAGGAGGTTGAACAGATACATGAGCGGTTGGATAGGGTAGAAGAAGGGGCACAACGGAGACCAAGGAGGAATAGGGTGCACCAAAGGGAGGATGAGAATGAAGGGGATTTAGAAGGGGTAGTTTCTGATGATGAGTTTGATAGGATGTCGGCGGGTAACCATAGGAGGTATGGTGGGAATAGAGAAGATAGGAACCAGGTAGATAATTATTTGGGGAATATCAAAATGAGAATCCCAGCATTTCAGGGGAAGAGTGATCCTGAAGCATACCTTGAGTGGGAGAAGAAAATGGAGCTAGTTTTTGATTGTCACAACTACTCCGACGTGAAGAAGGTAAAACTTGCTGCCATTGAGTTTACTGATTATGCTATTGTTTGGTGGGATCAGTTATGCATCAACAGGAGGCGGAGTGGAGATCGTCTTATTGACACATGGGAGGCCATGAAGAGGGTGATGAGGCGACGTTTTGTACCACCTCATTATTATCGAGATCTCTACCTTAAGTTGCAGGGTCTTTGTCAGGGCTACAGAAGTGTTGATGAGTATTACAAGGAGATGGAGATGGCTATGATTAGAGCCAATGTTGAAGAAGATCGGGAGGCAACCATGGCAAGGTTTTTGAATGGGTTGAACCGAGAGATTGCTGACCCAATCGAACTACACCATTATGTGGAATTGGAGGATTTGGTTCATATGGAAATCAAAGTTGAGAGGCAGCTCAAGAAGGGTAGTTCAAGTTCGAGGCCAAGACCGAGCCCACACAATCCAAGTACAACACCTTGGAGGTCGAACTATCCAAAGAAAGAAGACCAACCCACTTCATCATCTACACCAAAACCAGCCACCACAGCCACACCACCTCAAGGTAAAACAACTCCTACTAAGTCTCATTCTAGTGAGATAATGTGTTTTAAATGTCAGGGGCGAGGACACATAGCTAGCCAGTGTCCAAACAAGAGAGTTATGGTGATTCGAGAAAGTGGAGAGATAGATTCTGAAGATGAAGATGATCTTGCTGACATGCCACCATTGGAAGATGCTTCTGACAATGAGTATGGGCCAGAATCTGGTGAGATGCTTGCACTAGTCACAAGGTGAGTCCTGAATTTGCAAGGAAAAGAAGAGGAAGAAGAGGTGCAGCGAGAGAACATCTTTCACACTCGTTGTCATGTGAGAGACAAGGTATGTAGTGTCATTATTGATGGAGGTAGTTGTACTAATGTTGCTAGTGCTTCCATGGTTGCCAAGCTGGGGCTTACAATGCTTAGGCATCCTTGTCCATACAAGTTGCAATGGTTGAATGATAGTGGTGAAGTGAGGGTTACAAAACAAGTACTAGTCTCATTTCGCATTGGCAAGTATGAAGATGAGGTGTTGTGTGATGTGGTTCCCATGCAAGCTGGACACCTCCTTCTAGGAAGGCCTTGGCAATTTGATCGGCGGGTGCAGCATGATGGCTTCACCAACAAGTATTCATTCACATTCTGTCAACGAACAATCACTCTAGCGCCATTGACACCAAAGCAAGTGTATGAAGATTAAGTGAGGTTGCAAAAATTGAGTGACAAAAAGAAAATGAGTGAGCAAAAGGAGAGTGAAAAGATGAATGAGAGTGAGGAAAAAGAGAGACAAAGAGGGAAAAGTGGGGAATCAAGTGAGAGAAAACAAAATAATTTTTATGCAAAAAAAAGTGAGGTTAAGAGAGCATTGGTTACAAAACAGACCATGATTTTACTCATGTATAAGGAGGCTCTTTTAAATACTAACCAACTTGATTCTTCGTTGCCAAGTGTTGTTGTGTCTATTTTGCAGGAATTTGAGGATGTGTTTCCTGAGGAGGTACCACATGGTTTACCACCTATTCGAGGGATAGAACATCAGATTGACTTTGTTCCAGGTGCTTCAATACCAAATCGACCAGCATACAGAAGTAATCCTGATGAAACAAAGGAATTGCAAAGGCAAGTTGAGGAATTGATGGAGAAAGGGCATGTGAGAGAAAGCATGAGCCCTTGTGCTGTTCCAGTGATTCTAGTTCCCAAGAAGGATGGAACATGGAGGATGTGTGTTGACTGTCGAGCCATCAACAATATAACGGTAAAATATCGACATCCCATTCCTCGTTTAGATGACATGTTAGATGAATTGCATGGTTCTTGTGTGTTTTCCAAGATTGATCTTAAAAGTGGGTATCATCAGATACGTATGAAAGAAGGAGATGAGTAGAAAACTACTTTTAAAACTAAACATGGATTGTATGAGTGGTTAGTTATGCCTTTTGGATTAACTAATGCCCCTAGCACTTTCATGCGCTTAATGAATCATGTATTGCGTGCTTTCATTGGAAAATTTGTTGTTGTGTATTTTTATGATATTCTTATTTATAGTAAGAATTTGCATGACCATGTTTTGCATTTGCATTCTGTTTTGGATGTTCTTAGGAAACATAATTTATATGCTAACCTCAGTAAGTGTACTTTCTGCACCGATAAGCTTGTTTTCCTAGGCTTTGTTGTAAGTGCTACAGGTATTCAGGTGGATGAAGAAAAGATCAAAGCCATCCAAGAGTGGCCGACCCCTACAACTATAGGTAATGTTAGAAGTTTCCATGGACTTGCTAGCTTCTACAGGAGGTTTGTGAAAAAATTTAGCACCATCGCCGCACCCCTTACAGAAGTTATCAAAAAGAATGTGACATTTAAATGGGGTGAAGCTCAAGAGGAGGCATTTCAGTTACTGAAATACAAGCTTACTCATGCTCCTTTACTTGCTTTGCCTAACTTTTCTAACACTTTTGAAGTTGAATGTGATGCTTCTAGAATAGGTATTGGCGCTGTTCTTATGCAGGATGGGAGACTGCTTGCATACTTTAGCGAAAAGCTAAGTGGGGCTGCCCTCAACTACCCCACCTATGACAAAGAATTGTATGCACTGGTGCGAGCTTTAGAAACATGGCAGCATTATTTGTGGCCAAAGGAGTTTGTGATTCGCACAGATCATGAATCCTTGAAACATTTGAAAGGCCAACACAAGCTCAACAAGAGACATGCACGATGGGTTGAGTTCATTGAGACATTTCCTTATGTCATTCGGTATAAACAAGGTAAGGAGAATGTGGTTGCTGATGCCCTTTCTCGCAGGTATGCCCTAATCTCCACTCTTGATGCTAAATTACTTGGGTTTGAACACATAAAGGAGCTGTATTCTGCTGACCATGATTTTGGGGAAATTTATGGTGTTTGTGAAAAATCTGCTGAAGGAAAATTTTATAGGCATGAGGGTTTCTTGTTTAGGGAGCATAGGTTGTGTGTACCTCATTGTTCTTTGAGAGATTTGCTAGTTAGAGAGTCCCACGGGGGAGGGTTGATGGGACATTTTGGAGTTGCTAAGACCCTAGTTATGTTGCAAGAACACTTCTTTTGGCCCCACATGAAACAAGATGTTGAGCGAATTTGTGGTAGGCGTGTCACTTGTAGGCAAGCTAAATCAAGAGTTCAGCCAAATGGCCTTTACACACCCCTACCTATCCCTAGTTCACCATGGGTTGATATTTCTATGGATTTTGTGTTGGGTTTACCTAGAAGTAAGCGTGGGAGGGATTCAATCTTTGTGGTTGTAGAAAGATTTTCTAAGATGGCTCATTTTATCCCTTGTCATAAGACTGATGATGCCTCTAATGTTGCAGATTTGTTCTTTAGGGAGATTGTGAGATTACATGGTATGCCTAGGACAATTGTATCAGATAGGGATGCTAAGTTCTTAAGCTACTTTTGGAAAACATTGTGGGGTAAACTTGGGACAAAACTATTGTTTTCTACTACTTGTCATCCTCAAACTGATGGTCAAACAGAAGTAGTGAATAGGACCCTATCCACGTTGTTGAGGGCTATCATAAGTAAAAATATTAAGACTTGGGAAGATTGTTTGCCACATGTTGAGTTTGCTTATAATCGTTCAATGCATTCTGCTACTAAATTTTCACCATTTGAAATTGTTTATGGTTTTAATCCTCTAACTCCTTTGGATTTATCACCTTTACCTGTTTCTGAGCATTTGAATTTAGATGGCAAGAAGAAGGAAGAATTTGTGAAGAAAATCCATGAGAGGGCGAGACTCAACATAGAGAGAAGGACTGAACAATACATTAAGCAAGCTAACAAGGGTCGTCATAAGAAGGTTTTTGAGCCCGGTGATTGGGTATGGTTACACATGAGGAAAGAGCGATTCCCAACACAAAGGCGTTCAAAATTGCTACCTCGAGGAGATGGTCCATTTCAAGTACTTGAAAGGATCAATGACAATGCCTACAGACTCGATTTACCAGGTGAGTATAATGTTAGTGCTACTTTTAATGTTTCTGATTTGAGTCCTTTTGATGCAGGTGACGATTTGAGGTCAAATCCTTCTCAAGAGGGGGGGAATGATGAGGACACCAAGACCCAAGTCCCAAGTCAAGTTCCAGTTGGTCCAGTGACGAGGGCACGAGCCAAGAGATTCAAGGAAGAACTTAACAGCCTAGTCCACAGAGTCCTAAAACAAGAGGAGACCGTGGTCAACACTGAAGGAGAACAAAGACTTGTCCTACTCATCAAAGTTGACTAAGTTTAGGAGCTTCATGAGTCTTATTGTATTTGTCATCTTGTATTTTTAATTTATTCACGTTATTTTTGTTATTTGGTCTTGTTTATTTTGTAAAAGTCAAACACTTGACTTGTGTGAGCCGAAGGGTCTTCTTTGTTGTGCTTGTTAGGGTTTCATTAGGAAGACCAAGGGGCTTGTGTGTGTGGAAATTTTGTCCTTATTAGGACTGCCAAAACAATTGGAAAATCAGATTACTTTGAATGAAAAATTGTTAGTTTATTTCTTCTTGAGTTCTTGAAGAAACTTTTGAACTTATCAAGGGGTTCCTTGTGGCGTTCATCCTGACTTATCAAACGGATTCCATCCCCGTTTGTGGCGTCTTCCTCATACCAAGGTTCGTGCTTGGCTAAGCATTGGGTCGTGGTTCTTCATCCCCAAATTTCGTGTGTTCTTGGTGGTTGTTCCATATTTGGTGTCGGGTTTCATCACAATGTTGGTGTGGTTCGTATCAGGGCATGGCTCGGTTGTTGATATTAACTATGAATAAGGCTTGGGCCCTTGAGAATAAATGTGATTGAGTTATGTTTGCGCTTGTTGATTAAACATACTTGAATATTGTGTTTCTGGCTAAGTGTTATATGATTGTTCACATGGTTTGCGTAGCTAGGGCTCAACCCAATTAAGGAGCATGGTTATTATTATGTTTGCATTTAATTGATGGTATTATATGATTAATATGTATGCATACTAGTATTTTCTCAAGTATGCTTATTTGTATCTGTATTGGTATTTGTACCTGTATTTGAATACCTGGCTCAGGGCTTGACTTATTATTCAAGGGCGGCAATAGCATGCTGCTCACTGGTCGAAAGGCTTAGGCCCAACCAAGAATGAACTATTAAATCCTTGACTATTGCATGAATGATAAAGAGCATGCTTATTAGCATTGTTATTGCTTGTGAATACAAAGGAACTGCTTATTAGAATTATTATATGGACATGTAGGTCAGGACACGCTCATTAGCGTCTTTATTTGGATATAGGCCGAGAAATGCTTATTAGCACTGTTAATACTAGTAGGGACTCAAGAACATGCTCATTAGCATTGTTATACATGTATAAATATTTGAACATGCTTATTTGCATTGTTAATTGCTTATGAATGCTAAAAATGCTTATTAGCATTGTTATTTGCTGATGAATATCAGGAAGTGCTTATTTGCACCATGATTGAGTATATTATGTGTTGGCATGCTTATTAGAATTGCATCTGTTTATTTGTTCGGTTTTGGACTGCCAGGCGGCAAGAGGTATAGTTATTACTTACCTAACAGTCGATTTGATCACTGCTGAGTGGGTTAGATATCAGTATGATTCCTTGAAGGTCAGAGAGGTTGGCTGGCCAAGAGATACAGGCTAGGGAAGGGAATGACCATGGCCAGGCCCTGCCGCCATCTCCAGAGAACTGGCAGCAGTTGCTTGCTTATATGCAAGCCAGGTTAGAGAGGCATGATGATGAGATTCGCCTCTTGAGACAGCAACAGGTTCAAGCAAGGATCCCACAGCCCATAGTACCGGTAGTGTCATAGCCAGAGGTACTAGCGGTTGTACAGCCCCAGGCAGGGGGAGATAGATGGGAACCCCTGTATGAGAGGTTTAGGAAACAACACCCTCCTATTTTTTAGGGTAGCTCAGATCCACTAAAGGTTGAACTATGGATGACCATGATAACCACTAACATGGATTTTATGAGGATAGATGGTAATTAGAGAGTAGCCTACGTCACTTACATGTTTCGGGAGGAGGTATCCCAAACCAGGTCAGTAAACACCATCGAATAAGAAGAATTCAGAACTTTATTCAACGAGAAGTACTCCAAAGGATCTATCAGGGTTACCTCCACACAGGGAGATAGATTTTGTAATTGAATTGGTGCCATGGACAGAGTCAGTGTCTAGGGAACCTTATAGGATGGCTCTAGCTGAGCTAAAGGAACTAAATGTTCAACTACAGAAGTCACTAGACTTGGGTTTTATGAGGCCTAGTTTTTCACCATGGGGCGCACCAATTCTCTTCGTGAAGAAGAAAGATGGTTCTCTGAGGATGTGTATCAATTATAGAGAACTGAACAAGTTGACTATGAAGAACATGTATCCTTTACCAAGGATGGATGATCTATTTACTCAACTACAGAGTAGGACGGTATTCTCCAAGATAGATCTTCGATCTGGTTTCACCAGCTGAGGATCAGGGAGGAGGATATACCGAAGAAAACTTTTCTCACCAGGTACGGGCATTATGAGTTTTTGGTGATGTCATTTGGACTGACTAATGCCCCAGCATCATTTATGGATCTGATGAACATGGTGTTCAAAGATTACTTGGATCAATTTGTGATCGTCTTTATCGACGATATATTGATATACTCTCAGTCAGAGACAGAACACGAGCAACACCTCAGATTGGTACTACAAAGGTTGAGAGAACACAAGCTGTATGAGAAATTCAAGAAGTGTGAGTTGTGGTTGCCACATGTGACTTTCTGAGGTCACATAATCAGTAAGGATGGAGTTATGGTGGATCCAACAAAGATTGAGGCGGTCAGAGATTGGCCAAGATCGAAGAACGCTTCAGAGGTCAGAAGTTTCTTGGGATTGGCAAGTTATTATAGACACTTTGTGGAGGGTTTTTCCAAAATTGCGTCATCACTCACAGAGTTGAAACGCAATAATCATAGGTTCATATGGTCAGACAAGTGTGAAGACAGCTTCCAGAAACTGAAGAAGAGTTTGATCATCGCTCCGATTCTGAGTCTTCCTACAGATCATGACAAGTTTGTGGTTTATTGTGATGCTCGAGGTCGGGCCTAGGTTGTGTCCTTATGAAAACAAGTAAGGTGATTGCCTATGCATCACGTTAGCTGAAGGAGTACGAGAAGAGGTACCCAACACATGATTTAGAACGTGTAGCAGTAGTTTTTGCACTGAAGGTGTGGCGATACTACTTATATGGTGAGAAGTGTGAGATATACACTGACCACAAGAATTTGAAGTACTTCTTCACCTTGAAGGAGGCAGAGATGTTGGTTAGAGATAGTAAAGGATTATGATTGTGAGATCCTCTATCACCCTGGGAAGGCCAATGTGGTAGCAGATGCCTTAAGCCGGAAGGGTCCGGGATAGTAGTATAGTGCCAGACAGATATCTAGCGAGTTGGCTAACGATATGACTAGAGCAGGAATTGAGTTAGTGGTGGGCCAGTTAGCCAACATCACCCTGCAGTCTACTATTTTGGAGAGGATTAAGGAGAAGTAGTTAAGTGGCCCACAGTTAGGGAAGACCAGAGAGGATGTCCTAGCTGGAGTAGCTAAGGACTATACTGTGTCAAGCATGGGCTTATTGAGATACAAAGATCAGATCTGCGTTTCGATGGACACTGGGGTTAGATGAGAGATTTTGGATGAATCTCATACTACCCCTTATTCTCTACATATAGGCACCACGAAGATGTACCAGGATCTAAAAGTTTTATATTGGTGGCCTGGGATGAAGAGGGACGTGACTTAATACGTGGCAAGGTGCCTGACCTGTCAGCAAGTCAAGGCAGAGCATCCTTGACCAGCAGGGTCGTTGTAGCCTCTGGATATCCCAGAGTGGTAGTGGGAGGATATCACGATGGATTTCATGGTAGGATCTCCCAAGACAGTGGGCCAACACGATTCAGTCTTGGTCATCGTGGTTTGGTATACGAAATCAACTCACTTTCTACCAGTGAAGAATAATTACACGGTTGACCAATATGCAGATCTCTATGTGAGAGAGATCGTTCGCCTTCATAAGAATCGAGGTCTATCGTGTCTGATATGGACACTATCTTTACTTCAAAGTCTTGGGGAAGTTTACAAAAGGAGATGGGTACACAGTTGAAGTTCAGTACAGCTTACCATCCTCAGGCCAACGGTCAGTCTGAGAGGACTATCTAGATATTGGAGGGCATGTTGTCAGCATGTATATTGAACTTTGAAGGGTCCTGGGGTAAATATTTTCCTCTGATAGAGTTTTCCTATAATAACAGCTACAAGTCGACTATTGGAGTGGCACCTTATGAGATATTGTATGGTAGGAAGTGCAAATCACCCACTCACTGGGATGATATGGTTGAGGGGAAATATTTGGGTCCTGAACTAGTCCAAAGGACCACTAAGTCTATTGAGAAGATTAGAGCTTAGATGCTCACTTCTCAGAGTAGACAAAAGAACTATGTTGATCCCAAGCGTAGAGATGTAGAGTTCCAGTCTAGAGACTATATCTTCCTCTGTGTTTCACCATTGAGAGGGGTGAAGCATTTTGGGAAGAAGGGCAGATTGAGCCCTAGGTTTGCTTGACCATTTGAGATCCTGGAGAGGATTGGTCAAGTGGCCTATAGGTTGGCCTTACCCCTTGCATTATCTAGTGTGCAAAACGTATTTCATATTTCCATGCCGAGGAAGTATGTATCAGATGGGACTCATGTATTGAGTAATGAGGATCTTGAACTGGAGGTAGATTTTTTGTAACACCCTAAACTCCAGGGACTGTTACGGTGCTCATTATAAATAATGCTAAACTCGCTAATCGAGTCATTTGTCCATAATCGTGTAATTAAGTATGATTAGCAGTTCAGGGATTAAAATTTTTGGTTAAGATATAATGTCTCACTAGAACATCTACTTTATACATTGGGATCCCCAAAAAAATATGATTTAAAGGTCTATTACAAGAAAATATTTACAACCAGCCGATCTAAGCGGCAAACCAGGGTTTAACCCTAGTTCCTCTTTCAACCCTCGGCCGGGGCGGTCGAGCAGCTGCATATGTACACATCAGCACCTAAGCTCTCCAACTCAAGAATGGTCCAGCTTCCTTTTTCCTTTACCTGCACCACATAACTCCCGTGAGCCGAAGCCCAGCAAGAAAACTCAATATGCTCATGAACAGTAATGACATGTCATTAAATCATAATGTGCATGCCTAGCAATAATAGCCTTCCTCATGCATGCAAACAGGTGCAAACAAATGATTATGGGGTCCTGCATATGAAGAGATGACTAATGAGTCAATCTCTGGGGACCTGCTTCTTGAATAGATGACTAGTAAGTCAATCTCGGAGTGGGTGACTAATGAGTCACACCCTGCATAGGTGACTAATGAGTCACACTTTGTATAGAAGACTAATGAGTCTATCTCTATGTCGATGACTAATGAGTCCATCTCTGTCTAGGTGACTAATGAGTCATACCCTGTATAGGTGACTAATGAGTCACACTCTGTATAGAAGACTAATGAGTCTCACTCTGTATAGGTGACTAATGAATCACACTCTGGATAGATAACTAATGAGTTATATAGGTGACTAATGAGTCACACTCTGTATAAAAAACTCATGAGTCTTACTCTGTATAGGTGACTAATGAATCACACTTTGGATAGATGACTAATGAGTCATACCCTATATAGGTGACTAATGAGTCACACTCTGTATAGAAGACTAATGAGTCTCACTCTGTATAGGTGACTAATGAATCACGCTCTGGATAGATGACTAATGAGTCTATCTCTATGTGGATGACTAATGAGTAATACCCTGTATAGGTGACTAATGAATCACACTCTGTATTAGTGACTAATGAGTCACACTCTGCATAGGTGACTAATGAGTCACACTCTGGAGGTCCCATACCCTCCTAGCCATGTGACACGTAGGTCACCTTAGCCTTTCTGGCTCTGGCTCTAAATAACTAGCCCTTAGACTAGACAAGCGCTTTTAATTTTCATCGAACTTGAGGTCGGTCCGGCATTAATGTTCATTTGAGTCATTCAATGCAGATTCGATTAGATCTAATCTTTTATCGGCTTGCGTTAAACATGCTAAGACCGTTCTTGATTTATGAGTCAATACCATGTGACCAGTGCTCAGTACCACTGCCGAACTTGACTAATGAGTCACAACTTCCCAGTTGATACTGACACCATTGCCATTTCTGACTAATGGGTTAGTGCCAAGCACAAGTAAGCAATGCTACCAGGCATATATCATATGTCAAATATCCAAACGTAGGGCATTCAGCATGCTTACTTAATAGTTGCTAGCACAATTATGATCATGCACAAACACAGAGACTCAAGCTCTGATCAGTCTCATATTCAACATTCATGGCATGCCCTAAACACATGTTTCTCGTGCATCGCATGCATCACATTTAATCAACTGACATGCCTCAATAATAATCTTACACAAGTGAGCAAGATTGCTAAGCATTTCATATGCTATCAATGTTCACATTTAAACATCCAACATGCATAAAGAACAACCATGCATGTCACATATGGGGTGCAGTTTTCTTACCTTTGGTCCAAGCACAGGTTACCAATAAATGAGCCACAAGAACGATCCTGATTCCAAGCCCAAACCTCATTAAAATGAGTAAATAAATACTTCCAAACCCAACCCAAGCCTCCGGGACGTCGAATCCCACTCAACTAGGTAGTAGAATCGATCCTAGGCCCTCAGAGTTACGTTCCCATGACAAAAACACAAATCTGGGCAAATTTTGCCTTAAGGACCACGACCCTCCATGCACCATGCCGTGGCCCGCCCCCCTGGCAGAGCCTCCTCCTCCTTCTTCAAGCTTGGGCCACGACCCAACCGCGAACCAACACAAAAACCCCGTTTCTACCATTTTAAAACCTTCCAAAAACCTATTCAAACATCTCCAAACTAAAAAATCAAAGTTCCCAAACATTCCCATGATCCAAAATCATTAAAACCTAAGTCTCAATTCAATCAAAAACTCATCAAAACACAATGTCCAATTCAAGCTTAAAAACTTTAAAAACATAGAACATAAAACTTGGATTACCTTTGTTATCCAAAAACCAGGCATGGATGACGTGGCAAGTGATTTCTGGACACGTGGCTAACACCTGGCCGAGTTCTGCTAAGGTATCAACCAGTAAAGATATTGCAAGCAAAAGGAAGTCGAAGTTTACTTGCGACCAGTATGGTCGCAGGTTCCGCGTGTCTCATGATAATTTTATAAAGATCTTAGTTAATCCCGAGATTGACTCCCATAACTTCCCGAGTATCCGAATATTTAGGAAAGAATATCTGTAACAAATTAATGTAACCCCCCTTGAGCCTATAAATAGAGAAAGATAGCTCAAGGAAGGGACTTTTGGCTTTCGAATTATTTGAGACTAGAGTGATTCTATTTGATATATTGTCTTGTTCTTCAGAGGTTGGTGAAACTCATTGAACCCTAGTTCTTTGATCACTCCTTTGAATCCTATATCAATAACAATTCAAGTGGACGCAAGTTGTTACCAGATTCTGGGGCCAAAACACTATAAACTCTTGTGTTCTTTATTGTTTTTTGTCATCACATTCATTTCAACGTGTTTGTCCACATCAAGCATATTTGACTTCGTGTCAGTTGGCCAAAATTAGGGTCAACAACCTTCGATTGAGTTGTTTCCCAAATAAATCCTCCGGCTAATAAGCTTCTAATCTTTCCTAGGATCTCTATGCCTTGATCCTCGCTTGAATCCGAGTCCTAGAACTCAAAGTTTCCTTCGAAAATGCGATCGGGAGACGGAAATGGAACTTTGAGGGAGAGAGAACTTACTGAATGTTCTTTTTATTTCTTAAAAGGTTACTTCAAGCTTAAGTAGCCTTCAAGCTTAACACCCCCGGGGAAAAAATAGTCAAAACCTCCAGAATTTCCCCCTGATCTTACTAACTCCCAATTTATCATCAAATACTTATTCCCATTACCCAATAACCCAGTAATGCACTAAATACCCCTTGACTCACTCTGAGTCAAGAATAAATCTCATTGTCCCACTAGCTTACCTCCTAGGATCGTCTCGTGCTGGGTAACCCTGGCATAACCAAATAATAATAAAGCACCACACACATATCACATATATGCCAAATATGCCCGAAATGGCCAAAATATGAAAATCCCCCAATTAATCAGAAATGGGTTCACATGCATATTTAATACACCTAAACATGCATATAATCATTTAATAACATAATAAATCAATTATGGCCCCCCCGGCCTCCTAATCAAGGTCCTAAACCTTATTCGGAAATTTGGGGCATTACATTTTTCCTATGAAGAACAACTAGTTAAGGTTTTAGATAGGAAGGACAAGGTCCTGAGGAACAAGACTATACCTTTAGGTAAGGTATTATGGAGGAACAGCAAGGTCGAGGAAGCGACCTGGGAGATGGAGGCAGATATGCAAACTCATTATTACAAGATGTTCAGGTTAAATTTCGAGGAAGAAATTTATGTAAGGAGAGGATATTTGTAATGTCCCAAATTACCTAATAAGGGTTAAGGCCTTTATTAGGGGGCCAGGATGGAAATTTATGGAATTATATGCTTATATGAGATATATTTGTGTGTAATTATGTGATTATATAAATTATATGATACTATGATTAGATATGCATATTTAGGTGTATTAAATATGCATGCGGGCTCGTTTCTTATTAGAAGGGAAAATCGATAATTTGGCCCGTTGTGAGCAGAATTGTATATATGTGCATATATGTGGTATATGTGAGAGAGCACATTATTATGTGGGTTTATTTGGGTAACTCGGCATGAGACGATCCTATGGATTAAGTTAGTGGGAAAGTCACGACGGGACCCAATACTCGACTCGGGACCAGTCAATGGGTATTATGGGTAACTAGTACATTACCGGGTTATCGGGTAACGAGAATGAATATTTGTGGATATATTTAGAGTTAGTGAGATTAGAAGGGGATATCAGGGATTTTGACCATTTTGTCGTCGGGGATGTTTTGGTTCTCCGAGCCTCGAGATTAGCTTAATTACTTGAACCTTAAGAAACAAAACACTCAAACACTGTTAGCAGGTCTCCCAACCGACTATCTTTCTCTCTCTCTCTCACTCTCTCAACCTTTGAGTGAATTTCTTGAGGAAACTAAGGAGATTTTTGGCTAAAGCTTGGGAAATTAAAGGCCTGAACTTGGGATTGGATTAGCGAACACTAAGAGGACTTAAATCACAATTGAGGTAAAGCTCTGACCTTTGTTTTAGTTGAATTCTGTTATGGTTTCTTAGTGTTCTTGAGGTGTTCTTGAGCTTTGTAGCTCAAATGTAAGATTGTGAGTTTTGATGGATTTCTAATCAAGTTTTAATTTGGGTTTTGCTGCTGATATTATGTTGAATCTGTTCTGGGTATTGGATTGTTGTTCTAGGATTGACTTGGGGTTGTTTTTGGTTGAGTTTGGCTGAATAAAAACTAGAGTATTTTGGGTTCGTAGGGTCAAGTTGTGACCTGTATGAACCCATTGAGGCTTCTATTTCAGAGGCGCGCCGCGGCGCTATGGGGCAAGTTGCGATAAGCATCTTATCTCTAGGTAGGAGGGGCTCTCTATTCTAGGGGGCGCACTGCAGCCCTTAGGGGCAGTTCGCGGTCTGCCTGGGCAGCTTTGGCTACCTTAGGGCTTTTATAACTAGAATTGAAACCTAAGGGCTCGAGATTGATTCTACTACCCATTTTAGTAGAATTCAAGGTTCCAAAGGCTAGGACTCGATCTGGAAACCTTTATTTGCTCGTTATTAATGAGATCCTATATTATGGCTTTGACTAGGTTATCGCTAGGGGCTCGGAACCAGGATCGTTCTCCACGGTCGTTCTTATTATTACGCTATACTCGTACCTAAGGTAAGAAAACTGCACCCAATACATGATATATGTGATTAGGGCTTGTCCATGTAGGTGATATTAAGTATGAATAGGGCTCGGGCCCCTGAGAAAAAATGTGATTGAGTTATGTTTGCGCTTGTTGATTAAACATACTTGAATATTGTGTTTTTAGCTAAGTGTTATAAGATTGTTCAGTTGGTTTGCGTAGCTAGGGCTCGGCCCAGTTAAGGAGCATGATTATCACTATGTTTGCATCTAATTGATGGTATTATATGATTAATATGTATGCATACTTGTATTGTCTTAAGTATGCTTATCAGTATCTGTATTTGTATTTGTATTGGTATTTGTACCTGTATCTAGATGCCTGGCTCAGGGCTTGACTTATTAATCAAGGGCGGCAATAGCGCTCTGCGTGCTGGTCAAAAGGCTTAGGCCCAGCCAAGAGCGTACTGTTATGTTGGATGACCCTATGGTCGTTGGAAAACAAAGCTTTTGGCTAGTTCTATGGCTAGTTACTCAGAGCTAAGGGCAAGGGCCCCAGGTGTCTCTATGGTCACATAGCTAGGGCATAGGGCCCAAGGTTAACTCTATGGTCAACTATTCAGGGCAACGGGCCCCAGAATTGATACGAACCACACCAACGATTGTGGTGAAACCCGACACCAAATATGGCAGCCACCAAGAACACACGAAATGGGAATGAAGAACCGCGACCCAATGCTTAGCCAAGCACGAACCTTGGTATGAGGAAGACGCCACAAACGGGAATGGGAATCCGTTTGATAAGTCGGATTGAACGCCACAAGGAATACCCTTGATAAGTTCGAATAGTCTCTTCAAGAACTCAAGAAGAAAACCTCTCAATTTTCATTTCATCAAAATCTGCCTTTCCCCAATGTTTACAAGGCCTAATATAGCCGAAAAATTACATCAAACAAGCCCCTTTGTCTTCCTAATGAAAACCAAAAATTAAAGACAACCCCTTTGTCTTCCTAATGAAAACCGAAAATTAAAGACAAAAGGACTATTGGACTCACACAAGTCAAATGTTTGACTTTTCACAAAATAAACAAAGACTAAATAAAAAAACGTGATTAAAAATAAAAAGACAAGATGAAAAAATACAATAAGACTCATTACAAGAGGCTAAATATTGATCAAGCTCCTAAACTGAGTCTTTTGGCTCGCGCCCTCGTCACCGGACCAACTGGAACTATACTTGGATCTTTAGTCTTGGTGTCCTCATCAAGAATGATCCAATGATCATTTATCTATAAATGTTTGCATGCATGAGTAGGTTATTACTATTGGGCATGCTATATATATATGTATCTAGAATCTGTATTTACTGTTCATGCACATGTTTAAGTTTTCTTGTAGAGCCTTGGCTCACGGGTGCTATGTGGTGCAGCTAAGGGGAAAGCAAAGCTTGACCAACCATGAGTTGGAGAGCTTCAGTGGCAGTGTGTACATATGCAGCTGCTCGTCCACCACGACCGAGGATATTTCAGAGGAACTAGGGCTGTATCCCTTATTTTGCCGCTTAGGTTGGCTGGTTATAACTTTTGATGTATATACACCCTTTTAAATGTTTGATTGTAATGTTTTCAGATCCCATGTATGTATGAATGTTTTAAATGAAATGTAAACAGTTCCTTTGACCAAAAATTTTAACCCTAACCCTTGGCATTAACCTTAGTTACATGTTTATGACTAAATGACTTGATTAGCAAGTTTGACACTATTTAAAGTATACAGTGTAATTTTCCTTGATTAGGAGGACGTTACATATATCCACATAATAATGTTGTCTCACACATATATCACATATATGCACATGTATTCCAAATATAACTACAATAGGCCAAATTATGAAAATTGCCCTTTAGATAAGAAACTGGCCCACATGCATGTTTAATACACCTAAACATTCAAATCTAGTCATATTATAATATAAGTCATGTAATCATATAATGATACACATATATATATCACATAAACACATATTTCATAATTAAATCACACAATTTCCATAATTTCCCATCCTGGCCCCCTAATCATGGTCCTAAGCCTTATTAGGGAATTTGAGATGTTAAAAGATTAGTCTGTGAGTTTTTAGATGTATTCCCAGAGGATCTACCGAGGTTACCACCGCAGCGAGAGATTGAGTTTGTTATAGAGGTGGTACCAGGGGTAAAACCAGTATCTAGAGCACCATACAGAATGGCTTTGGTAGAGTTTAAGGCACATTTGCAAGAGTTATTGGATTTGGGGTTCAATAGACCCAACTTCTCACCACGGGTGCGAGAGTGTTGTTTGTTAGAAGAAAGATGGGACATTGAGGATGTGCATCGATTATAAGGAATTGAACGAGCTGAATATCAAGAACAAGTACCCATTGCCAAGGATTGATGACCTGTTCTACTAGTTGCAGGGTAGGACAATATTCTCAAAGATCGATCTTCGATCTAGTTATCACCAGCTGAGGATCAAAGATGAGGATATTCCAAATACCCAAATTTGTGATTGTCTTCATCGACGATATCCTAGTCTACTCTCAGATAGAGGCAGAATGTTAGCAATTTCTCTGATTGGTACTTTAGAGGTTAATGGAGCATAGGTTGCATGCCAAGTTCAAGAAGTGTGAGTTTTGGTTGCCTCAGTTGACCTTCCTTGGTAACATTGTTAGCAGAGATTGAATTAAAGTTGATGTGGCTAAGAATGTGGCAGTGAGAGATTTTCCATGGCTCAGAAGTGCCTCAAAAACCAGGAGCTTCATTGGATTGGCAGGATACTACCGATGCTTTGTAGAAGGGTACCCAAGGATTTCTACACAACTGACAGAGTTGACATGCAAGAATAAGAAGTTTGTATGGTTAGATAGATATGAGAATAACTTCCAAGAGTTGAAGTGACGATTGATTACACCTCCAGTACTGAGTCTTCCATCAGATCAGGAGAAGTTTGTGGTTTATTGTGATGCCTTAAGGTAGGGGTTAGGTTGTGTTCTTATGCTAGTAGGGAAGGTGATCGCTTAAGCATCATGATAGTTAAAAGAATATGAACAGCGATACCCTACGCATGATTTAGAGTTAGCAGCAGTGGTCTTTACATTGAAGATATTGTTGCACTACCTTTATTGGGAGAAGTGTGAGATATACACCGACCATAAGAGCTTAAAGTATTTCTTTACCCAAAAGGATTCGAACATGAGACAGAGGTGTTGTATGGAGTTGGTGAAGGATTATGATTGTGAGATTCTTTACCATCCAGGGAAAGCCAACGTGGTGGTAGATGCCTTGAGCCGGAGTGGCCTGGGAAAGCTAATCAGTTTGAAGCAAATCTCGATGGAGTTGGAAGAAGATATAATTAGAGTAGGGATAGAGTTGATGGTAAGTCAGTTAGCCAACATCACCTTGCAATCCACTCTTTTGGAGAGGATAAAGGAGGGTCAGTTGAGTGATCCTCAATTGATGAGGCACAAAGGCAACGTCTTAGCTGGATGGGCTAAGGACTATACTATATGAAAGATGGGTTTGCTGAGATACAAGGAGCAGATTTGTGTTTTGATGGACTTTGCTATCAAAGGAGTTTTTCTAGAAGAATCTCACAGGACACCGTATTCATTGCACCCGGGCACCACAAAAATGTACTATGGTCTGAAAATCTTATATTGGTGGCCTGGGATGAAGAAGGATATGTCTGAATATATGGCTAAGTGCCTGCCATGTCAACAAGAAAAGGCTGAACACCATAGACCAGCAGGGTTACTTCAGCCTTTGGGTATTCCTAAATAGAAATGGGAGGATGTCAGTGTGACTTTTAAAATCCCATGATCCTTAGGGGGAAAGAACAGGTAAAAGTTGTGCAATCCTACATCGCCTGGGGAAGGTCAAGTGTGATGATTCTAAGACTGTTGAGGTATGGGAATATACAGTTGAAAATGGCTTAAATGGATTGATGGGTACTACCTATGCCAACAATATGCATCTTCTTTTCGGTAGCCCATCACTTGAGAACTCCAAAGTTAAGCATGCTTGACCTGGAGTAGTCTCATGATGGGTGACCTCCTAGGAAGTTTTCCCAGGAAGCATGCGAGTGAGGACAAAGCACGCTAGAAAGACTCGTGTTAGTTTGTAGGGCCAATCATCATTCCAGGAAGTAACCATAGTGATGTGAGGCATTATAAATGGTATTAGAGCCTTAACCCAGTCGGAAGTGTGGTTGACGGGGAAGTCGGGCCCATAAGGGGGGTGATTGTGACAGCCAGAATCCCGTGATCCGTAGGGGGAAAGACCAGGTAAAAGTTGTGCAGTCCCACATTTCCTGGGGAAGGTCAAGTGTGATGATTCTAAGATTGTGTAGGTATGGGACTACACAGTTGAATAGGGCTTAAATGGATTGATGGGTACTACCTATGCCAACAAGACGTATCTTCTTTTCGGTAGCTCATCACTTGAGAACTCCAAAGTTAAGCGTGCTTGACTTGGAGTAGTCGCATGATGGGTGACCTCCTGGGAAGTTTTCCCTGGAAGCATGCGAGTGAAGACAAAGCACTCTGGAAAGACTCATGTTGATTTGCAGGGCCAGTCGTTATTCCAGGAAGCAGCCACAGTGACGCGAGGCATTATAGTCAGTATGAACTTTATGGTTGGATTACCCAGGACCATGGGGCAGCATGATTCAGTGTTGGTAATTGTTGATAGATATACCGAATCAGCCCACTTCTTGCCAATAAGGACGAACTAAACAGTAGATAGCATGCATTTTGGACTTTGAAGGGTCCAAGAGTAAGTATTTGCCTTTGATAGAATTTTCCTACAATAACAACTATCAGTCAACCATTGGAGTAGCTCCTTACGTGATGTTGTATGGTAGAAAGTGTAGGTCGCCCATTCACTGGGACGCGATGGGTGGAAGGAAATACTTGGGTCCTGAAGCAGTTCAGAGGACCAATGAGGCCATAGAAAATATTAGAGCTTAGATGCTCGCGTCACAGAGTAGACATAAAAGTTATTCAAATCTGAAGCGCAGAGACGTGGAGTTCCAAGTAGGATACTATGTCTTCCTTAGAGTTTTTCCATTAAAGGGGTGAAAAGGTTTGGGAAGAAAGGCAAGCTCAGCCCTAGATTTGTAGGACCTTTCAAGATCTTGGAGAGGATTGGTTAGGTAGCCTATAGGTTGGCTTCACCTCTGGCTTCATTAGGAGTTCATATATCGATGCTCCAGAGGTATGTATCAGATGCAATTCATGTATTCAGTTATGAGGATCTGGAGCTACAGACAGACTTGTCCTATGAGGAGAGTCCACTACAAATCTTAGATGGGAAGGATAAAGTCTTGAGGAACAAGACTATACCCTTGGATAAAGTGTTATGGACAAACAACAAGGTCAAGGAGGCCACTTGGGAACTAGAATCAGACATGCGAGATCAGTATCCCGAGCTGTTCAAGTAAATTTGGAGGACAAAATTTTCTATAAGGAGGGGATAGCTGTAACGTCACAAATTTGCTAAGAAGGCTTAGTGCTTCGATTTGTGTGTCGGGAGGGCATAAGTGGGTTAATATGTAAAATTAATTGAATATATGTGTGATTATGTTAAATATATGAGTTGTACGATGATATGACTATTTATGCATGTTTAAGTGTATTAAATGTGCTTATAGGCCCGTTTCTGTTAAAGAGGGCATTTTCATAATTTTGACCTGCTGATGGTATATTATGTGCTTTGTGAGCAGGACCACATTATTATGTGGATATATTTGAGATGTGTGGCACGAGGCTATCCTAGTGAGCAATTAGGCGAAAAAGTCACATTGGGGATTTATACTCGACTTGGGGTAAGCCTAGGGTATTTTGGTAATTTAATACATTATTGGGATTCATCGGGTAATGAGAAGTTATTTGGGATTACATGGGGAATTATGAGGTGTTAATTGAGAGTAGCGAGAAATGTGGCAAAAGACTAAATTTCCCTTGAGAGCATTAGAGAGCAAGGAAATAGGTAGGGCCATTTCAATCTTTTCATTCCAAAAGAGTGACTTAGTCATTAGGTTGCTTCAGCAGTAGGAAACCCAAAACACACAAAAACACTCAGCTAACTCCCCTCTCTTTCTCTCCCTCTCATTTTTCTTTTTTTCCTTAAAACACTTGGGGTGAAGTTTTCTTACTTGGAGGAGTTTGCTTGAATTTGAGGATTGGAAGAACATAGATTGGGTTAGGTGCAGCTTGGAATTGTAATTACTCACTTGAGGTAAGTTTTAAACTTTGCTTAATAAATTTCAGGTCTGGTTTTCGGGAAATTGAGTTTCTCAAACTCAAGGTTTGAATTTTGATATGTGATTCAGTTTTGGTTTAGTTGTTGTTGTGTTGCCTTAATTGTAGTATTGAGGTATTGGAATTCAATTTTGTCTTTGGTTCATGTTTGGGGTGAGATTTGGAGAGATTCGGTTCGGAGAGAAATGTTGAAAACTGGGTTCGCAGGGTTGCACCGCGGCGCTATTCTTGGAGTGACGTGGCCCGCATGAACCCAGATGCTGGGGCAGCTCTCTGAATCGCCTTGGTTCCGTGGCGCCTGGTGGGTTGCATCGCGACGCGTGTCCAGGGAAATTTCTTAGGGGCTCTCTAACTTGTAGAGCGTCGCGACACTATTGAGGGGCGCCGCGACGCAAATGGGGAAAATTAGCCAAATAGGGTTTTTGAGTACAGGAACCCAAACATAAAGGCTCGGGAAGGATTCTACTACCCAGTTTTGTAGAATTTGAGGTCCTGGAGCCTAGGATTGAATCTTGAAGCTCATTGTCGCCTTACCCTATCATGGAGGACTCGAGGTAAGAAAACCATTTCTTGAACCAAGTATAGGGCTTGTTGCCTAATTGTAGGGCACGAGAATGACTGTGTCATGAAACCGCTATAATTGAATGTCTGTTATGTTTGAATTTAGGCTGATATAATTGTTTGTTTTGACTGCTCAGTCGGGAGGCCATTTACGACATTACATGTGTAATGTATGCCGTAGTGGTGAGGCCATAACACTGGTGCGATATTCGCCATAGTGGCGAGGCCATTGTAAATATGTGACATCCATCAACTTTGCATGAGCCGTATATTGTTTGGAGAATATGTTGTTTGGAAAATCTATATGAATTGGTTGTGGTTATAAAGTATGCAATACATGTTAATGTTATTTGATTATTTTTATGGCTGTTTGTGTTTTCTTGCTGAGCCTTGGCTCATGAGTGCTTCGTGGTGCAGGTAAGGGCAAAGGAAAGTTGGACCAACCATGAGTTGGAGAGCTGTAGGGGCGGCGTGTACATACTCTGTCGGCTCGGCCGCCACGGTCGAGATATTTTGAGGAACCAGAGTTATTAGTTGAAATTTTCCACTTAGGTCGACTAAGTATATAATTTTGGATAAACTTGTATTTTATTTAAAGACTTCTGGGATCCCTAGTAAACACTAAACCCTTTTTGAGGAAAAGTTCAACTTTTGACCAAAAATTTTTAAAACCAAACTATTGTTTAACCTTAATTACACTTTTAAGTCCAAATTACTCACTTAACAAGTTAAGCACTATTTTTAACACACAGTTTAATGGTCCGAACTATTCAGGGCGTTACAGGTTGTCATACGATCCTCCCACTACGACAAGGCACTCGGGTATTCTAACTAGAATTAATGGTTTCTTGATGCCATACATCACATGGTTATTTAGATTAACTAATCTTATTAGAATCCAATTTCCTCAAGTGCAACTTTACTTTGAGGTTTAAAGTTTGTCTTTAGTCATGTTTGAGAAAGGTTGCAAAGACCCTTTCCTTACTAAGACTATAAAAGTAACCTTCTTTTGTTTAGGTAGCATAGCCAACAAATATGCAAACTTCAAACTATTAGTACATTTTCCGAGTCTTTGTTTTCAAAGAAAACGTGAGTGGCGAATGTGGCGTAAACTAGCTTTAGTGCTATTTCACATCTCAAAATGTGTCTTTTCACAGACTTGAACGAAACTACATTCAAAATATATGTCGCTCTTTGAAGTGCATTTCCACAAAATGTGAGTGGTAGCGATCAGTAGCTTAAAAATGACCTAACCATATCTAATAAGGTTACATTTCTCCTATCTGCAACACCATTTTGTAGTGGAGTTCCAGTTGGTGTGAGTTGGGACAGATTTCCATTCTCCAGCAGAAGATCCTTGAACTCAAATCAATGTATCCACCTCCTTGATTTGATCAAAGTGTTATAAGTGATTTCCCTAATAGCTTTTCAGCTTTCGTTTGGAATTCTTTGAACTTCTTAAAAGTTGTAGATTTCCTTTGCGTTAGTTATAAATATACATATCTTGAATAATCATCAAAAGGACTACAGACGTCACTATGTACTAGCTGAAGTTGATATTTGTCTCTTTTGTCCTTTACAAAGAAAGGTCTCTTAGTCATTTATCTTTCTGGATAGGATATATAAACTGGAAGAGTGTTAATTGTTAGCACTCTTAAAGGACTATCATTTACTATCCATTTTGTCTTATCAAGATTGGTATGTACTAATCTAAGACACCAAAGATATGTATCATCACTTTGAGAAACTTTATGTCATTTTAATCAAGAATTAGCTACTTAAATAATTCCAAATTACTTATCGATTGTTCATTGGGTTTTCAAAGACACAATCCCTTAGATTTTATTATAATTTATTGATACCATTCTCTTAAATAATAATCTTATTAATAATAAAAGAAACATCAAAAAAAATTTCCAATCTATAAAGATAAAGAAATCAGATTTCTAGATAATTTAAAATAATTATTGTTCAAAACAATAAATCTATTTTAAAATTAAATAGATTGCTCCCACTACCTATATAAAAACAATGACATCACTGCCAACTCTCATGGTCACATTGCCTTTAGAAAACTTCTTTAAAGAACTAAGTTTCCATAAAGAATAATAAGCATGATTAGTGGCTCCCGGATAAACTATTCAAGATGACAAAACATCTCCCACTAAAAGGCTTTAAAACAGCTAAATAAAATTTACTTTTTGTTTCCTTTGCAAGATTAGAGATTGAATAAAAGTTCTTGGTTTAATTCACCATTTATCTCTAACAAAGCATGTATCGACTCACATATCATATATGCAACTCTCATTTTCATGTTTCTTCGCAAGGAACATTATCTATGCCATAGGGTAAGTAATAATGAGCCTTTTTCATTAAATCGCATCCAATTTAAGTACTTCTCTTTTCTTCATGAGGTTTTGTGACAGCTGGCACTTGAGGACATTCCTCTTTCACGAAAAACTTATGTTTTTCACATTAATACAATATTAGCATGAAATTATCACAATTTTGATTTGTGTTTGTTGAGTAAAGCAACAATAATAAAGAGGTTATTGATTGAAGATATTGGCTGCTAAGATAATAAACTAAATATCTTTAATATAACCAAATATAAATATCGAGTTTCAGAATAGTAAACATGATGCATGAATGCAACAATTTCAAAATAACACATAAACAACAACTGTTACTAAACCACGATAAATTAATTTGACAATTAATGGATCAGCTTTAGGGTAGGTCAGACTAATTTCAAATTAATTTTGAGACAATCTCAACTTCATAAGTGGAAACTTAAAATAAACTATTATCTCTTTCGACTTACGGACAACTGTTAATTTGGCCAAGATGAACTAGTTCGAAAGCCTAATTTCATCTTTGTGAGTGTAGTACATTATTTTAGATCAATCAGTTAACTCAAGAGTGTACCTTAGGGTCAGTAAAATTTGAAATACATCATTAAATCCTATTCTTTAATTAATAAATAGTTAACCCTGAAAATAACACAATCAGAAACCTTCCTTAGGGGGACACAAACAGAGTGTCATATCTCCTTCTCCTAGTCACTATTTTATAATATGTATTTTCTCAAAACATCTTATGTTTTTTAAGTAGGATAAAATTGATTAAATTAATTTTTAGATATGTAAATGGCTTTAATTACAGTTAATGTGTTTTACATTATTAATAAATCATATTTCAGAATATTGGTTTGTGGGCCTAAATAAAATAAAGGTCCATTAGATGTGACTTACCAAGTTTAACTATTAGAGTAAATTAATTAGGCGTTTCCTTTTAATCACATTAAACATAAACAAACAATCAATTATGTTGATCTTATTTAAAGCATGTTTCTAAATAAATAAGATGCATGATTTAAATATAAATTGTATGGGATTCATGTATGACATGTTATATGCATGAACATGTTATTAACCATGTGTTCCTTCATATATCATGGTTTACTAACTCTTTTGACATTTCTTGTAATCATAGTTCCTTTAACCTTATCATAGCTTGGGTATAACTCCCCTAATTGCCTATGTTTATTAAAATACTAATTTTTAACAATAACTCAAAATGTTTCATAACTTTGTCTAAAAACACAGTGGGACTTTATTGGATATACATGCAGAGTTTGGATACAATGTTCAAAACAAAAGAGAGTTTTATCCAGCCTTAAAAATAACTAGAATACATAACATTGATAAATTAAAATAAGAATGACTATAGGGAACTACGGCGTTCCAGATCATTACCTCGTTCATTGGCTCCACGCAGATGTATACACACTCATGCAAAACTGACTCAGCTCACCATGTGTGCCAAACAAGTCTATCTAGTGTCTACTTGCAAGGGGGAAAGTAAGTGGGGGAGCTAAAACCTCGTAAGGAAGTACAAAAAAGACATACAAACATGAGCGACATATTGCATTCGTTCTTAACATAATTTTCTTATAGCAATCGCTATCAACACATAGTCATAATCATAAACATGATACTATTTGCAACATAAGCATAATCATACATCATAAGATCGTAATCATAACCATAAGATCATTTGCAACGTGGGCATAAACAATCAACGTAAGATCATAAGCATACAACATAAGATCATGGCTCCCCTATTGTCCAATGATCACACGTGACTCCCTTTTGGTCACCTCCATCACACCCTTTTGTCCATAATTCACCTGACACCCTTTTGGCCATGAATTTCCCTTGCACCCTTTTGGCCAGTATCTTAGGCACGTCTGCCTTTAATAATGTTGCGGCACTATGTTAAGCAAACACAAACAATTTCATACATATCATCATAACTAGAGTCCATTCATAAACAAAACAAAATTCTACCTAACTTCCTTACCTCAGGTCCAAGTAGAAAATAATAGCGGGGTAACTTCATAACGAGCCTAGAATAACAATCAAACATTCGTCTTAATATCTTGTAAAACCACACATGGACATTTCAAGCACATCTCACGTGTGCATAAGCCATGCACACGTGCCACCTATCTCATACAGTTGCACCACCGTTTTAATTATAGCAACAATCCATACATCAAAACATGCTTGCAAGTCTCACATAAAATCACAAAAATGTTATTTACTCATTAATCCTCAATCATCTTAAATGAGAAACTTTGACTTAAACAAATTGCATATAATTGTGCGTAAACATGTACTTGCATGTAACATGCATACGTGAAACAGTTCTTAAAAACTTGCCTTGAAGGTTGGTAAAATTTATTCCTTTATTTTCTTGTCAATTTCACAAAAACTCAGCAAGCATAAAATAAATTGCCAATTAGATTATTACTATTTTATTCCTTTAAATCATACATTTGTCATTCATAAATTTCATTACAAAAATATTAAACTAAAATTATTATTTAGTTTTAATTGTATAGAATAACAATCCTACTTATTATTTAATAAAAATTAAAAGATTGTGACAAAATTTTGTAGTTACTTATATAATAATTAATTTGGCATGATTAATTTATTTCACAAAAGTTCTTTTTATCTTGTCAAATAAAGTAAATAATAAGACATGACATATTTTAACCTTTGTTAAATATAAGACCATCTGGGTCACAAAATTTCATATTAATTCATTACTATCTAAAATTTGGAAAAATGGCTAATTATACTCACATTTTATTAATTAAAATTCTTTAGTCCTTTCACTACTACAAAAATGGGCTTTCCCGACAGTTTTTAACTGTCGCTATTGAGCTATGACGACAGTTGACTAACTGTCGTATATGCCTATGCCGACGTAGGAGTAGCTACGCCGCAGTTAATAAGTGTCGTCCTTGCTGGCTACGCCGACAGTTAATAGGTTTCGCCGTTGTTGGCAACGCTGATAGTTAATACGTGTCGCCGTTGCTAGCAACGCCGACTGTTAATACGTGTCGTCGTAACATCAAATTTATATATATATATATAATAATTTTTCGATATATATTTTTTAAAACTTTTAATGAAATTTTTAACAATTGAAGTTTGATATAAATTTAACTAAAAAAATTACTCACATAATTAATTATTATTATCATAACTTGTAAAAAAAATTATATTTATCATAATAAAAATCCATATGCATACACCATTTATTCATACAATGGAAATGTACATAATACATCAAATCCCCATGAGGCTAAATAATTCTCAATAAAAATTCATTATAATTCTCAATAAAAATTAATTATTCTCAATGTAAATAATACATCAAATCCTCATTGTACATAATTCTTACAAGCAAGAAAGAAAACAATACCCAACAACTTGAAGAAAAATTTCTTGTTGCCTTGGTTCTCTTATATAATTGTCTTGGTTCTCTTAAATATCCAAGTAGAGTTTTAGCCTACAATACAGAATAAACACCATTAAAGTCAAACCAAAACTAAAATAAATAGAGAACTTAAGAAATAAAAAGGATGAATGTGGTTTTCAGTCACAAAAATGATTTATATAAAAGAAGTATTTTTCTTATCAAACTGGATAGCCTCATGGCTTAAGTAGTTAGTCTTAGTTCTTTAAACTAAGGAATACAAACCTATTAGTCTCAATTTAAAAGTTTTAGTTCTTTAAACTAAGGTGATGCTCGGCATTCTCTCCATAGTAGTAAACTAGAGACTAATAGCTACAGTTTAAAAGACAAAATCATAAAAGAAAATCAGTATATGTGGTGTATGGGTGGAAAGGAAAAAGTAAATATCACTAGATAGCTGGAAAACCAAAACTACTTTTCAACCACGAACCAAGAGGAAAAGTGAAAATGATTATACTTGTTAAATTAAGAGAAGTACCTTGTACACTTCAGCAAGAAATGAAATAGTTGCATAGTCATACATGTACTTGCCATTGATTTGGGAAAGAGTAGTCAATATTCTGTAAATTATTTATAGAAATAGAGCATATATAAAATGCTTTGAAATAACATATATAAAATACTGAAAGAATCGGAATATAAAATGCTTTGAATAAAATAATGGCAATCTCTCTTAAAATTCTAACATCAACCTCATATAATCACCTTTTTTTCAATAAGACAAATTGTTGAATACTTTAAACTTTCCAGCCTAAAGGTTCCTCGTGTCCTGTGTGTGCAGTATTAAAATAGGTTGTAAATAAATGTCATGCTAAAAACTCACCAACACTGTAATGACCCACTAATCTAGACTAACTGGACCATTATCGAAACTATACATAAAACTTACATTTTTACGAAAATACCATAATTTATTGAGTAACTTGAAAATAAGAGTTATTTACAAATAAACAGAATACTAAGAAGGATTTTGGGATCCCATTGTCTTAAAAACAAAACAAGATTTAAAATAAAAGACATTACATAATAATGCGGAAAATACACATAAAAAAACCATAAAAACATAAAAGGAGACTATATCCTCGAATCGAATAACGCTCGGCCCCTTGACTCCATTCATCATCGATACACACCCTCCAAGCGTCACGAATCTTACCGCCTCTAAACTTATTTTCCTGCACATAAACAGAAAGGAGTGAGCCTAATGCCCAGCAAGGAAAACCTAACACATAGTCATATACATAATTTCATAAGAAAACATAAAGACATATCATAACACATAATTCACTTATTATAATGGCCATTATTACTTGGGGTCCCATAGACTAAACAAGCTTATGCCCATGAGATTAGTGGGGTCCTACCAGCTAAATAGGCTTATGCCCACAATCCTTTTGGGGTCTTGTTAGTCAAATAGGCATATGCCCAAGCCTACAACATACACATCAATAACATATAACATATGAAAACATAACACAAAAAATAGCATAATCATAAACATGTAGATTCTAGCCTATTTTCCTTACCAAAGTTACCGAGATTATGGACTGAGTTGGGATTGTTGGAACACTCCTAAAACCATAAAAAAAAGAGTAAGTCTAAAGAAAGGAGATGAAATGAAAGAGATGGAAAGACTAAACCATAGAAAACATACTTACCAACTTATATGCTTAAAAGCTTGGATTCCCTAACCAAAATAAGAATAAGGTTAGGGGACTGAGTAGAAGGTTTTGAGAAAGGAAATAACATAAAATACAGAAAATAACTAGAGTTTTGGGTTTACCTCAAAGATTGCAAGATCAATCTAACATCCACCGAAATACTATAGCACTCACTTACTTCCCAAAGTGTTTGATAAGCTTATGATGTTTAAGCTTATAGTTTTTCCCCAAACCAAGTGTTTACACTCTCACACTCACTTAACACTAGCAGCCTCTGAACTTAGAGCAAATGGTGAATAATGGCTGGGTACTAGGTCCTATTTATAGAGTTTGGGAATGAAAATATCTTGATTTTACTTGAATAAAAATAATGGCTTTTTAGGTGAAAATCATTTGAATAATCGTTCAGCAGAGGCTGAAGACTCGTTCAGAAGATGCTGGACTGTTGAAGGAGTTTGAATGGCTGAAGGGAAAAGAATTCAAATGTATTTGAATTCATGCTGGTGGAGGCGATATATCGCCCCCTATAGGCGATATATCGCCTGGACCTTTGTTCCCGAGGCGACCGTGCATCGATTCGTGTTTTCCGTATCTACGTGCTGCGACATATCGCCCCCTATAGCTGCGATATATCGGCATACGCTGAATATTTAAACACGAATTTACACATTTTTAGCTGAGTTTGAATGGAGTAAACAGCCTTGACTAAGCCCTCAACGTGCTCAAAGCTGCTGACTGACCCTATACATTCAAACTTTTACCCTTATTTAATTTAATCCTAAAAAAATACTTAATCCTTAATTACCATTCAAAACATGTGCTTAAAATCCTATTGGTTGATGTCTAAACCTTATAATATAATAATATAATCCTTAATATCAGTCACATTAATCAAACCTTAGGTTATACTTAATATTCTTAAACTATAGGTTAAACTTAGAAAATCTATAAGTACTACTATGAGTGTCCAAATAACTCCCGGTCTGAACCAAAAATCCAAAGTAACAATGATAACACTAAACATACTATAATACTACTAAACAATTAGCTAAGTAAAGTTCTTGGACTCTACAAACACATACCTGGAAGAGTGTGAGTTGGGCAGATAGAGTTGTAGCTTTTGTTTGAAGAGTCTGAACTTTTCGCTCAAGTTCCTGTATATAGCGAGCTTTCCTCTCCTTTGAGCGAGCCGTAGACTGCCGATTAGCCAGTATCCTTTGTCATATAATGAAAATTTCAGGGGAAGAGAGCATACTTAGAAATAGAAAATTAATACAAGATATAGAACTAAAACTATAGTTGTATTTGACCAATAATGCATGAATCTATTTAGTGCCAAAATCTCAAGTAATTCATAAACTTCTCAAAAGAATCATATTGCCCTCAACTTATTATCCAAAACCTTTTTACAAAACAATACATTTAATTGATTGCCTGCCAAAGATCTTATCCTATAAAAGGCTATATAGCATGAAAATTTCATCGAACTTTCCTAGTCCCATCTTTTAACTAGTGTTATATTCTTTTTACTAAAAGCTAGGAAATCTCTATGATGATGGCTACCTTTTCACGACCTCAATTGCTACCAACAGTCGTTCAAATATCAATATAGAACAAATACTGCACTATTACATCCTCTTGGATGCTAAATATTATAAATCATATTTTCAACAGTTTCTAGCCTAATTCAATAGTTAATAAGCATGATATAAAGCAGTTACTTCACTATATTCTTTATTGAAAAATGAAACAAGCATACATGGGGTTTCCCAAGCAAGAAAAAAAAAATAAGTCATTTAGTTTTTGGAGTGGAAAAAAAATCTATCAACAAAAGTTGTTTGTTCTTTAACTACTAATACATGTGTGACACCATAAAACTATATGTTCTCTCATAAATACCTCCCTCCCAGTCCCAATGGAGTGACTAATAAACCTCTTTCAATATGTGGAGGGAAAGAGAATCATACTTGGTTTCAAATATGTCTCCAAGGAAAAGGAGTTCTGTAACGCCCTAGATAGCCAAGACCGCTACACTATGTGTTTATAATGGTGTGAGACTTGCTAATCAAGTGGTTTAATCAAAACGTGCCATTAGTTAAAGTGTTCTAGGGCTAAAAGACATTTTGGCCTCAAAAGATTCATTTTATAAATTATAAACAATTTACAGAAGGGATCCCCAGAAGTACAAAGTTTAAAAGCCAATTTACAAAATTCAATAGTTAAAGGTAAACATTAGCCATACTAAGGCAAAATACAAGGTTCTGGTCCTCTCATCAATGTAATCTCCTCAACCGTGGCGGCTGAGCAGCCTGACATGTACATTCACCCTGCAGAGCTCTCCAATCAGGGTTGATCAATCTTGCCCTTGCCTTTACCTGCACCATGCAGCACTCGTGAGGTGAGGCCCAGCAAGAAAACAACATACATAGCATATTCAATATCATCAAACAAATATTCTAGTAAGCATGTTCAGATGTTCAATCCATAGCGTATAAGCATACTTCAAGGTACAAATAACCTCATCTATACTTAGATTATGCAACAAACTCATCAATCACATTCATAGCCAAATATAATAATCAATTAACTCAAATGCTTGGGCTGACACCTTAGGTCGCACCCTTTGTTTAACCCACTGACTCCGGCCCGCTTAAACCGAGCTCAGTGCATAATAAGCTATCCTCAGATACCAGTGTCCGAGCCGTGCCAATTGCACAAGTTAACAGTGGCATGCTTAGGCCGTTAGTTTACAATTTACATCGCATAATACCATTCTTTTCGATCATATGTATCAGGGAGCCCTTAGTCCCATTAAAATATTCAACCAGGTGTAGTTTTCTTACCTTTGGCTTCTAGATGTACTAGTTACGGGCGATACTCCTTGAGCGCGATCCGATCCCCGAGTCCTAGCTTAGCACCTAGTCACAACCATGATGAAGGATACCATTAACAATCTTAAATGAGTTTCTAAACCAAGTTCTAGTCCCCGGAACATTGAACTTCACCAAATATGGTAAAAGACTCAATCCCGAGCACCTTAGGTTAAATTCCCAAGCCTAAAATCTCAAAATCCCAAAATCCCTTAAGGGCCCCGGCATAGGCCATCCATGCCGCGGCATGGCCCCAAACAGAGCCCACTTAAAGCACAAAAATAGGTAAGGGTCGCAACATTCCTTAGGCCATGCCACGGCCCGCCCTCCTTCCTCAGCACAACTCAACTTCCAAGGGTCGCGGCTCACCAAGAACTATGTTCTGGCCTGACCCCTTCGAACCCAGAAAAACCACCATTTTTAACTCCCCAAACTCATGCAAACTCACTCAAAACCACCCCAAATCCACAACTCAATTATCCAAAGACTACCCCCAAGATTCCAACAACTTAACCCAGCTAAATCCTAGGCTGGAAACCCATCAAAGACTCATTTCAATTACTGGAACTTCCTAACTTAAAAACAAAAAACCCAGCCATGGAAACTCTAAAATTCAACCATTAAACTTTGAATTGAACCTTACCTCAGTTGTAGAATCGTTTCTCCAAGGACCCCCTGGCCTATCTTAAGAGTTTCAAGCCTCAAACTCCACCTTAAATATCAAAATCACAGCTATCAAAAACTCAGCCATTTTTCTTAAAGTTCCTAAACACAGAATGAAAATGAATGCTTACCTTGGCTCTAATTCAGTCCTTGATTAGTTCTTGAGCTCAACCTCTAATTCAGCCCTTTAATTCCTCAAAGATTCAGCTTGATTCCAGTAATTCCTCCTCAAATATCAGTGTTGTTCTTCCTTAGGAGAGAGAAGAGAGAGAAAGAGCTGAGAGAGGGTTGGTTTAATTTCTATGTCTAGTATTTTCTACGTCTTTCCAAGTATATCCTTAGGTTATTAGACTAATCCCAAAGCTCGGGGTACCGAAACATCCCCTTGGGCAAAACGGTAAAATCCCCCAATAATCCCGCCTAGACATCCTAACCTCAAATTGTAGAGTCCAAGAACTTTACTTAGCTAATTTAGGTAGTAGTATTATAGTAATTATAGTATTATCTTTATAACTGTGGATTTTTGGTTCAGACCGGGATTTATTTGGACCCTCATAGTAGTACTTGTAGATTTTCTAAGTTTAACCTATAGTTTAAGAATATTGATGTTAACCTAAGGTTTGATTAATATGGCTGATATTGAGGATAATATTTATTATACTATAAGGTTTAGATAAGAACCAATAGGATTTTAAGCACATGTTATGTATGGGTGATTAAGGATTAAGTATTTAGAGGATTAAATTTAATAAGGGTCAAATTTGAATGCTCTAAGGTCAGTCAGGAGCTTTGAATATGTTTGAGAGCTTAGTAAAGGCTGTTTACTCAATTTGAATTAAGCTAAAAATGTGTAATTTCGTGTTTAAATAATCAGCATATGCCGATATATCGCAGCTATAGGGGGCGATATATCGCAGCACATAGATACGAAAAACATGAAACGATGCATGTTTGCCTCGGGCATAATGGTCCAGGCGATATATCACCTCCTTCAACATATTTTGAATGTTTTTGAAATCATTTTCCATTCAACCTTTCAACCTCTTGATAAGTCCAGCACCTTTCTGAACGAGTCTTCAGCCTCTGCTGAACAACAATTCAAATTATTTTCACCTAAAAAGCCATTATTTTTATTCAAGTAAAATTAAGATCCTTTCATTCCTAAACTCTATAAATAGGACCTAGTACCCATCCATTATTCATCTTTTGCTCTAAGTTCAGAGGCTGCAAGTTGCTAGGTGAGTGTGAGAGTGTAAACACTTGGGTTGGGAATCATAAGCTTATCAAACACTTGGGGAAGTAAGGTTTTATAGTATTTCGGTTCAAGGTTTAGATTGGTCTTACAAGTCTTCAAGGTATTTCCACACTTTAGTTCATTGGTATTATTTTATTTTAAGTTCACATAGTCTTCTACTCAGCCTTCTAACCTTAATCTTTATTTTGGTTAGGAAATCTAAGAACTTGCACATAAGTTTTTGGTAAGTATTTTCTCAATGGTTTAGTCCTTCCATTCCTTTCATTTCTCTTCTTCACTATACTCACTCTTTTTCAAATGGTTCTTAGGAGTGTTCCAAAGTCCCAACTCTGCCCTTTTATCCCGGTAATTTTGGTAAGGAAAATAGGATAGAATTCATATGTTATATGTTTTATATGTTATCTTATGTTTTTATGTTATGATATGTATGTATGTAGGCTTGGGCATATGACCCATATGACTAACAAGCCCCAAACGGATTATGGGCATATGACCTACTTAGCTAGTAGGACCCCACTAATCTAATGGGCATATGACTTGTTTAGTCTATGGGATCCCAAGTAATAATGGCCATTATAGTATGTGTATGATATAAGTGTTATGTTATGTTTTTAAGTTTCTTATGAAATTTATGTATATGAACTATGTGGTAGATTTTCCTTGCCGGGCATTAGGCTCATTCCTTTTTATTTATATGTGCAGGAAAATAGCTATAGTGGCGGGTAAGATTCGTGGATGCTTGGGGAATGTGTATCGGTGATGAATGGATTCAAGGAGTCGAGAGTTCGATTTCGAGGATGTAGTCTTTTATTTATGGTTTATGTGTATTTTTCCGCACCTATTTATGTAATCTCTTTTCATTTCAATTAAGATATGTTTTCTTTTTAAAACAATGGGATCCCATATCCTGCTTTGAGTTATGTAAGTTTAAACATTGGTTTTTACAAGTTTTTAATACAGTATGATCTTTTTCACTTGTAAGTTCTATTAAATATTAGGGTCTATGTATAGTTTTCGTTAATGGTCCAAAAGTCTAGAGTAGTTGGGTCATTACACAAATATATCTCCAATTATTTATTTCCATCACCCGATAGTCTAAATCACTACCCGATACCTAATATTTCCCCTGACTTGTCCAAAGTCAATTATAGTGCCCCGTTGTGACTTTTCCCGCTATCTAGCCCTAGGATCACCTCGAGTCGCCGGCTACAGAGTTATCCACATAATAATGTGGTTCTCACATATATCACATACATATATTTCACATCATCATATAATATCATCAATTATCACATGCTCACTATTAATCATGTAACACTAATCAAGGCCCTTAAGCCTTATTAGTGATTTTGGGTCGTTACAAGTTCATTCCAAAGTTGTCTGATTATTTTGTAGGCAACCATGTATTAACACAAGTAATTAAGTCAAAAATTTCAACACTCAATAGCTTTGCAAGTTGCAATGGCTACAATTATATATCTCAAGTTCACATGTTGTGCTTACTTCAAAACTAAGAGAACAAAACTAACAATTGTATCCAAATTACTTCACATTAGGCCCTACTTGAATATATTGCAGCTGTGATACAACAGAACAAATATCAACTCATAATAGAAAGGAGAAAAAGATGAATACCAGACTATGAATATTCTCCCTACCGCTGCACAACCCGACCCCCCTGCGCCATCGAGCCCAGGCCTGAGACCCCCCCACCCGCCATCGAGCCTAGCCCCTGAGCCACCAGTCGTTGCCTTCGAGCCCAGCCCCAAGCCCCTGCCGCTGTACAGCCCAACCCCGACCCCTTTGCGCCATCGAGCCTAGACCCGAGACCCCCCACTCGCCATTGAGCCCAACCCCCGTGCCCAACCCTGAGCCCCTTGCTACTGTACAGCCCGATCCCGACCCCCCTACGCCATCGAGCCCAGACCCGAGACCCCCCACCCCCCGTCAAGCCCAACCCCCGAGCCACCAATCGTTGCCGTCGAGCCCAACCCCGAGCCCCCTGCCACTGTACAGCCCGACCCCGACCCCCTTACCGCCGTCGACCACCATCCCCCGAGCCCCTGCCGCCGTACAACCTTCTCCTTTTATTCTTCTTGTGGTTTTGTGTCGCTGAGAAAAAATAATGACCTAGGATTGTGTCTATTATGATATTTGAGGTCAAGCCAAAAAATAAAATTGGACACCTATATAAATATTTTTATATTCATTTTTGTTCAATAAGATGTGTTGGTGTAGTGTTAAAGAGTACCTAACACGATTTGGAGGGCGGAGGTTCAAAACTTGCTTGCTCCATTATATATATATATATTTTTTAAATCAAAATTTTAAATATTATATGTGTACTATTTAATATCATTAAAAAGTTTCACAAATTTTTCAAATAATATTTTTTAACTAAGACTTTAGTATTACAATTTAGTAATTAATATTTTTTTATAAAATTAAATTAAAGTATTGCTACTCTTAATACCATAATTAATTTAAAATTTGATATAAAAATTAGTATTAATACAAAAGTTAATAATATGAAAAATTTAGAAACAAAAAAAATCTAGTTTTAAAAGTTTTTAATAAATACATATTTACATAATTTAGTTTATTTTTAAAATTTTATTATTCATTAATTATAATTTTTTATTTGAATTTTGGTGACATTTTATGACTGTCGGCATTGAACTTTTATTAATTGTCAGTGTTGGGTCAATAGCGACACCTTTTAACTATCAGCATTGATCTTGAATTAATTGTCGGCGTTGGGGTCAATAGCGATACATTTTAACTGTCGGCATTGGAGTCAATAGCGACACATTTTAATTATCGGCATTGGTCTCGAATTAACTGTCGGCGTTGGGGTCAATAGCGACACTCAAAAGCAACGGTGACAGTTATTAGCTGCTGGCGTTGGTCTCTATGCCTATAGTTTTTAACTGTCGGCGTAGAGTCTCGCTAAGCAATTACGACAATCAACAGAGTTGACTGTCGTGGTTGGGTGTTGGGAAAGCCAAGTTTTGTAGTAGTGTTTAAATAAAATAATTGTCCTTAATTTTTTTGTCAATTTAAATTGCATAAATGTTTTCAAAAGAAATACATTTTTTTAAGTATGAAAAAACCATATTTATCATATATAAATATTAAGGCATAAATTTCTAAGACATATATATGATATCTTTTAATTTAAAAGAGATTTTCCATGAATCTAAATAAAAATCAGCAAGCATGTCATCACATACTTTAATTAATTAAGCTTGGCGAAAGAACTCACAACACATATATGTTTTTTTTAAAAATAAACCTTAAGCATTCTTCAGTTCAAAACTTTACAACTTTTAAAAATAAAGTTTCAACACATGTCATGTAAAAGTGCAAGAACACATGTACAAAATTATACATTTTCTCATTTTAACCTATAACATGAATTCAAGACACAATTTACTCTCTTTTTAGCCCTCTTTGCAAATTAACATGCTAAAACTATAAAAATCAGCAAGCAAATAATTCACCTAATATGCTAAAAATGCTCATAATTCATTTTTAGCAATTTTAACCATATTCACCCTAACATGTTTCTATACTTTCTACATCTTAATATTACAATTAGCATGCAAAACTAACAACACTAAAATCAAGTTGTTCTAAACTATATAAAACACCCAAAGTCGATTTTCCATATAGCATAATACATAAAAGATTTCAAATTTGACATGCTCATAACTAATATCTTAGAAGAAATAATAAAGAATACACAAACACTAATACAACCCTAATATGCATTCTATTTCCAACATATGTATTTTGATTTCCCAAAACATCAAGATCTAAGAATAGGAATAATCCATTATGAACACTTATCACCAAGACATCAACTTTTAACATATATATGCATATTAACACATAACCAATATCTTACATACCTTACTCATACATTATGCATATTCAAAATCCCTTCGTGCTTGCCCAAACACCCATACATGCCCAAACATACACACACGCACCCAATCTTAGAGTCACACATGCCAGGCCACTTACAAGGATACATATTTTCATAGTAAATCATTTATAGAAACGACTCATACATAACCAGCATGCTTATCTCTTTTCATGATTCTATGTATTTAGGAGAAATAAGAACGCAGAGAACAATCATAGAGGCAAAACCATTCAAGCAACCAACAACATATCAAAATATAAACAACAAAGCATCACCATAACATCAAAACGGTATGATTTTCCATTACCTACTCGACTGTGATCAAAACTCAAAAGCAATAGAACACCTTTAGGCACCTATGATTTTCGAACCCAACATGACAAGAAAAGAAAGAATACTTAGAATGCAGGGAAAGAGATATTCTTAGAGAATCGAAAACCACAAAGATTAAAAGCATACCTAGGATTTTGAAACCCAGGCCTCCTTCTCGTTCCCCTCTTTCTTTCTCTCTTCTTCCTTCTCTTTTCATGCCCTTCCTCTTTCTTTCTCTCTCAAATTCGACAGCCACACAAAGTTTCTGCAAGGCTTCTATATTCTTCTATTTATAATACCCCAGTGACCTAAACCTAAGGAAAGAAACCAAGTGTGAAAGCCCCAATCCTATCCCGCCAAATATGCTCAAATCCCACAAAATATGCTTCAATCCCACCAATTCCTCTCCTTACACCTCACCTAAACCCTATCCCAAGGTAAACACATTCTAAAGACAAGCCTTGTAATCTTATCCCAAAAGATGACAACCCATTTCTTTTTCCCTTTTAATTTCTTAATTAAAAAAATAAAACAATTATCTACACACACACACCTACAATTCACCACACACACATTTTTATAAAAGAATGTAACCTATTCTATTCACATAATTTGTCACACCTAATAAAATGTAACACTAATAATAAAACAAACAAGTTACACAATTATTCCAAATAAATAAATTAAATACTAATTCGCATAAAATAAATAATTCAAAATATTTTCTACAAATCAAACAATTAAAAGGAATTTCTTCCTCGAAATTATTCCTTATCAAACAAGAAATTATCCCTCATTTCCTCTGCAACTCCCATGTTACCTCTCTAGTTGAACAAATCTTCCACAGGACCTTTACTAGCAGAATCTTCATGAACCTTAGTTCCTTGACAACTGTCTTTAAGATTTGCATTGGTTGCCCATCATAACTCAGGTCTTGATGCAGTTCCAACATTTCATAACTCAACATGTGTGAGGGATCGGGCACATACTTCGTCAACATAGAAATATGGAACACACTATGCGTCTCAGGGAGCGCTGGTGGTAAAGCCAAGCGATAGGCAACTTACTCGACTCTCTCCAATATCTCAAATGGACCTATATACATTGAGGTTAGCTTTCTCTTCTTCCCAAAATGCATATCCCCTTTCATAGGTGATACTCTCAGAAACACCTTATCACCTACTAAGAATTAAATTTCTCTTCTCTTAAGATATACATAGCTTTTCTGCTACTTTGAGTAGTCAGCATCCTCTGCCTAATCTTGGTGACTGCTTCAGTGGCCTCCCTCACTACTTTTGGACCTAGAATCTATTTCTCCCTCACCTCATCCTAATGTAGGGGTGTCCGGCATTTACATTCATAAAGCATCTCATACGGGGCCATACCAATAGTAGACTAGTAGCTATTATTATAAAATAATTCTATTGGAGGTAAATATTGACTCCATGACCCCAAAAATTTGAGTGCACAAGACCTCAACATGTCCTCCAGAATCTGTATTGTTCGCTCTGATTGACCATCTATTTGGGGATGGAAGGTCGTACGAAGTTTGAGCCTCACCCCCATAGCCCGCTGTAAACTCTTCCCAAACTACAAAGTGAGCACATACTCTCTATCAAAGATTATATACTTTGGTACTCCATGTAATCGGACGATCTCACTTGCATATAACTCTGCATACTGCCCTGCTGTAACGTCCCGAATTTGATAATTAAGGCTGAGTGCCTGGAGGGCCTAATTTGGATTATATGCATGATGATGTGTTATAAATGAATTATGGGGTAATGTGATTAGACATGCATGATTGTGTGTATTAAATATGCATGTGGACCCATTTCTGTGAATAGGGGCGTGTTTGTAGTTTTGGCCCGTTGAGGGCATAAATGTAAATATGCATGTGTTATGAGTGAGACCCCAGTGCTATGGGGATATATTTGAGATGTGTGGTTCAAGACGATCCTAGGGAGCAGATTAGCAAAATAGTCACAACGGGTCAGAAACCCAGCTCGGGAGGAGCCTAGGGGTATTTTTGGAACACAGTTGGTGTTCGGGATTTACAGGGTAATGGGTAATAATTTAGTAATTTCTTGACATGTCGAGATTAAATGAGAATTTATAGGAACACTCGAGGACTTAACGGGATGTGGCAAATGACGGGAATGCCTTTGGTGGTATTAAAGGATTGAGCATAGGCTTGGGGCATTTTAGGCATTTTGGGACTTACGCAACTGGGGATTACATTAAGTTACCACATCGTTATGGAAGTAAAAAGAAAACAGAGTAGTCAATTCCTCTAGCTTTCTCTCTCCCGGTTCTTCCTCTCTTTCTCTTAGAACTTAAGCAAGCTTTGGGGAAAATTCAAGTGGTTGAGGCTGTGGATTTGAGGCTGAAGCTTTAGTAAATCTAAACTTTGTGGAAATTGAAATCAGCTCAGGGTCGAATACAGTTCAAAGGTAAGCTCTTAGACTTGATCTTCTTGCTGAATTTTGCTAGGATTAGAGGTTTGCATGAGAGTTCAATTATGAGTTTGATTTTGGGTGTTGATGAGTATGTGGAGTTGTTTGTGATTTTGTTGTGATGTTTAAGTCTAGGTTTGATTCTGGGTTGAATTGGTGTTTGGGTTATGAAATTAGAGTTTAGGCTCGAGGAAAAATGCAGAAAATAACTAGGATTTTTGGGTTTGGGTGCTGAGGCCGCAACCCTATTCTTTAGGCGCCACGACCCGTGTGTACAAAGAGACTGGAAAGCCTGTGTTTTTCCTAGGCGCGCCTCGACGCAAGGTGTAGCGCACCGCGGCCCATGTCCCTCAGCTGAAAGGAATTTTGCCTCTAACTTGAGCATGTCGCGGCCCTTAAGGGGCTAGTTGCAGGTCAAATGCAAATAATGGTTGTTTGAAGGTTTCAGTCTCGGGAACCCAAATGTTAAGGCTCGGGAAGGATTCTACTACCCGGTTTAGTAGAATTCGAGGTGCCAGAGGCTAGTATATTATTTCAAAGGCTTTTATTTGATTTAGATCATGATGGATATTTATTAATACATTGTGACTAGGTTTTACCGCTCAGGCTCGGGATTAGGAATCGTCCTCGGGATCGCCTTGGGTTGTCAGCTCGGGACACTAGGTAAGGGAACTATTTGTACCCGTAGAGCTACGTGATGTGTAGCATTGTATGTATTCTTTATAGTTGTTATGTCATACATGTGAATATGAGTGATCGACAAGAGCTGGGATCGGCAGGAGCCGGAAGCATCGGGAGCTGGAAGCGGTAAGAGCCGGAAGCAGCAAGATCTGGAAGCAGCAAGAGTCGGAAGCGCCAGGGGCCAAGATCGGCGTTAAGCATGCTGAATATAGGTCGTCAGGGCAAGACCCTCGAGGGTGCTGTACACACCCATTCGGGTGGGACCGTGCACTTGGTGCCTAGTACGCACCCCGATCGGCGAAGGCTGTTGTTGTAGTATTGAGCTGCTATGTTATTATACTACTATATTATAATGTTACCGTGCTATCTTACTGTATTGGGTTATTGTATTGTCATGTTATGGTACTGGTGTGTTATTGTATTGCTGTACTATTAGGTTGTTGTGCCATTGTGCTTTTTAGTTGTTCTACTACTGTGTCGTTGTGCATTCTAATAGGATCTGGTAGTTGTTTGTTACTCTAATTAAGTATGTTTCATTGAGGTATATTGTTATTGTATGTTGTGCTTGAAGTTCTCTTGTTGGGCTTCGGCTCACGGGTGCTCTGTTGTGCAGGTAAGAGCATGGAAATTGGGTCGAACAACCATGAGTTGGAGGGCGTGGAGCGGTGTGTACATGTTTTGCCTACCTGGCCACCACAGCTGGGGTTATTTTAAGGAACACGTGGTAAACGTTCTGTTTTGTCGCTTAGGTCAACTGTACTGTACCTTTGGATTGTAAATGTATTTCAAAACAGTGTTTTGGGATCCCAATGTAACATTTTTACAAATTTCAATGAAAGACCAACTCTTTGTACTTAATGTTTATTAAATGAGTCTTTATTATTTTTTTTTTATTCAATCACACTTTTTAACCTAAAACCTCGATTAGCGAGCTAATGGCACATTTGTAAATCACATGGTAATGACTCTAAGGAAGTAAGGCGTTACACCTGTACTATAAGTTGTCTTAACCAGTAGAAGTGAGTTGACTTGGTGAGTCTGTCGATTATTACCCAGGATGAATCATGTTGCTTTGTGGTCCTTGGCAATCCTACCACAAACACCATGACTATGTCCTCCCATTTCCATTCTGGATGGTGATGGGTTGGAGCAAACCTGTTGGCCTCTGGTGCTCTGTTTTAACCTTCTAACAAATGAGACACCGCATCACTTACTCTGTTATGTCACACTTCATTCCTGGCCACCAGCAGTACAATGCTTTTATGTCATTGTACATCTTGGTAGAGCCTGGATGAAAGGAATAAGGGGTAGTGTGAGCCTCTGACATCATGCTATCTTTCAATTCCTTATTTGCTAGCACACAAATTCGACCCTTATACTGCAACAATCCACCCTTGGACTTAGTAAAGTTGTTATATATCCTTTCCTTGATTACTACTTCTTGCCTAACCAAAGCCTCACCCAGTTTCTCCTTCTCCTTTATCTTCTCAAGCAAATATGATTGCAAAGATAGGCTTGACAAGCTCCCAATAACTAATTCAATGCCAGCTGTTACCATTTCTTTCTAAAGTGGCACCTTAATTGAGTTTAGTGATGAGAAAGTCCCATAACTATGTCTACATAAAGCATCTACTACAACATTTTCCTTTCCTGGGTGGTAAAGGATCTTGCAGTCATAGTCCTTTACTAACTCTAACTACCTTCTTTGCCTCATATTTAGCTCCTTTTGAGTGAAGAAATACTTTAGGCTCTTATGGTCTGTGTATATCTTGAATTTCCCTCTGTAAAGGTGGTGCCTCCATATCTTAAGTGCAAACACTACCGCACCAAACTGTAAATTGTGGGTAGGGTATCTCTGCTCATATTCTTTCAATTGTCTTGAGGCATAAGCCACTACTTTACCATCTTGCATCAATACACATCCTAAGTCATTCTTGGAAGCATCATAGTATACTACAAACTTTCCTTCTTCAGTTGGTACACATAACACATGAGTTGATATAAGCTTATTCTTTAGAGTCTGAAAGCTCTCCTTACACATTTAAAATTCCAAGCGTATTTTTGATTCTTTCTTGTCAAGTTGGTTAGGGGTGCAACAATCTTAGAAAACCCTTCAACAAATTTTCTGTAATACCCCGTCAATCCTAAGAAGCTTCTAAACTCTACTATATTCTTTGGTTAAGGTCGATCTCGAATAGCTTGATCTTAGCTGGGTCCACCGCTACTCCCTCCTTAGACACTATATGGCCCAAAAATCCCACCTTCTCTAACCAGAATTCACACTTCTTAAACTTTACATACAACTGGTGCTCTTGAAGTCTCTTTAGTGTTAATCTCAAGTGTTCTTCATGTCCCCCCTCAGATTTGGAGTAGATTAAAATGTCATCAATAAAAACTACCACAAATTTGTCTGGAAAATCCTTGAAGACTCGATTCATCAAATCCCTGAAAGTTGCTGGAGCATTTGTGAGTCCAAAAAACATCAAAAGAAATTTGTAATGCCCATACTGAGCCCGAAAAGCAGTCTTTGGGTTGTCTTCTTCCCTCACCTTCAACTGATGGTACCCTGACCTCAAGTCAATTTTAGAAAATACTACCACTCCCTGAAGTTGGTCGAAGAGGTCATCGATTCGTGGCAACGAGTGCTTGTTCTTGACTGTGACCATGTTAAATTCCTGGTAATCTATGCACATTCTAATGCTCTCGTCCTTCTTCTTAACAAACAGTTCCTTTAGCTCTGTCAGTGCCCCATGGAAAATAACTTGGTCTTATGAAACCTTTGTCCAACAACTCTTGTAGTTGTATTTTCAGTTCCTTTAAATCCATCAGTGCCATTCTGCAGGGTGCCTTTGACATAGGTGTAGTCTCTGGAATCAAATCAATCACAAATTCAATTTCCCTGTCCGGAGATAGGCCGGGTAAGTCCTCTGGAAACACCTCCGGGAATTCATACACCACACGAACGTCCTTAGGCCTTACCTCATTTTCTTTTGTCTTATCAACTACGTTTGTGAGATACATCTAACATCCATTGCGAATCATGTTGGTGATTTTAAGGTCGAGCTTATTGGTGTATGAAGTTCTGCTGTATCGCCCACAAAGGTGTACTGTTCCTCGTTGTCTAGCTTAAACTTCACTGCCTTCTTGCAATAGTCAATGGTTGCTCCATACTTAACCAACCAATCCATACCAAGAATCCCCTCCTAGTCTGTTACATCCAACTCGATCAAATCTCTTGGACATATTCTCCCTTCAATCTCTATTGGGTTTGCTGGTATCCACCTAGTTCACATCATTACTTCACCCGAGGATAACATCATAGCAAAGCCCTCACTAAAGTCCCTATAGGGCACTCCTAGGCTATCTATCATTTCCATGAAAATAAAAGAATGTGCAGCTTCTGAATCAATAAGGACTTTACGTAATTTAGCAGCTATAGGGATCAAACCTGTTACAACTGTGTTACTGGCCTCGACTTCTCCTTTTGTCAATGCAAAGACTCGGGCTGGTACAAGATTGTCATTGTCTCTTTGTCCTAACCCTGCCCCCATCCATGGAAAGTTTCTCTTTATGACCCTCTTGGCCAAACTTGAAGCATTTTCCAGTGTTTGCCCTACACTCACCCAGGTGCTTACGGTACACTTCCGAAAAAATGGGAACTCGGTTTATGCATTCCTGCTGGTTACCATTGCCATTGCTTTGGGCTACTGGTTTGGAATTCTTGTCTAATCCATTGCCCTGATCCTCATGAAATTTTCTCTTGTTGTCACTTGACCTTGAGTGATTCTTCCTTGCCTCTCTCCTCCCTGCCCCAGCTTTCCAGATACGATCTCCCATGCAGTACTACTATGTAGCTTAGGCACGTCTGCCTTTAATAATGCAGTACTACTATGTTAAGCAAACACAAACAATTTCATACATATCATCATAACTAGAGCCCCTTCATAAACAAAACAGAAATCTAGTTAACTTCCTTAGCTCAGGTCCAAGCACAAAATAATAGCGGGGTAACTTCATAACGAGCCTAGAATAACAATCAAGCACTCGCCTTAATATCTTGTAAAATCACACATGAACATTTCAAGCACATCTCACGTGTGCATAGGCCATGTACACGTGGCACCTATCTCATATAGTTGCACCACCGTTTTAATTATAGCAACAATCCATACATCAAAACATGCTTGCAAGTCTCACATAAAATCACAAAAATGTCATTTACTCATCAATCCTTAATCATCTTAAACGAGAAACTTTGACTTAATCAAATTGCACATAATTGTGCATAAAAATGTACTTGCATGTAACATGCATACGTGAGACGGTTCTTAAAAACTTTCCTTGAAGGTTGGTAAAATTTATTCCTTTATTTTCTTGTCAATTTCACAAAAACTCAGCAAGCATAAAATAAATTGCCAATTAGATTATTACTATTTTATTCCTTGAAATCATACATTTATCATTCATAAATTTCATTACAAAAATAATTATTTAGCTTTAATTGTATAAGATATTAATCTCATTTATTATTTAATAATTAAAAATTAAAAGAATGTGACAAAATTTTGTAGTTAATTATATAATAATTATTTTGGCATGATTAATTTATTTCACAAAAGTCCTTTATATCTTGGCAAATAAAATAATTAATAATATGTGACATATTTTAACCTTTGTTAAAAATAAGAACATCTAGGTCACAAAATTTCATATTAATTCATTAATATCTAAAAGTTGGAAAAATGACTAATTATGCTCTTATTTTATTAATTAAAATTCTTTAGTCCTTTAAAGAAAATAATTTTCCTTAATTATTTTGTCAATAAAAATTGCATATATATTTAAAAAAGAAATACATTTTTTAAAGTACGGAATAATCACATTTATCATACATAAATATTAAGGCATAAATTTCTAAGACATGTATTTGGTATCTTTTAATTTGAAAGAGATTTTCCATGAATCTAAATAGCAAGCTTGTCATCACATAATTTAATTAATTAAGGTTGGCAAAAGAACTCACAACATGTATATATTTATTAAAAAATAAACCTTAAGCATTCTTGATTTCTAAATTTTACAACTTTTAAAAATAAAGTTTCAACATATGTCCTATAAAAGTGTAAGAACACATATACAAAATTATACATTTTCTCATTTTAACCTATAGCATGAATTCAAGACACAATTTACTCTCTTTTTATCCATCTTTGCAAATTAACATGCTAAAACAATAAAAATCAGCAAGACAATAATTTACTTAATATTCCAAAGACATTGTAAACACAATCCAAAGACAAGCCTTGTCATCTTATCCCCAAAGATGACAACCCATTTCCTTTTACCTTTTAATTTCTTATTAAAAAAAATAAAACAATTATACACACACAGACACACAAACAATTAAATAAAAAAAATGTAACCTATTCTAATCACATAATTTGTCACACCTAGTAAAATATAACACTAATAATAAAACAAACAAGTTACATAATTATTCCAAATAAATAAATTAAATCGTAATTCACATAAAACAAACAATTCAAATTTTTTTCTACATATCAAACAATTAAACTACACATAACAATTAAATAAATAATAAAAATTTGCATCACTACATTGGGCATATTCCTATTGCCTCGAATTTCTCCAAAATAGGTAAAATCACTGCAGACTTAATCAATAACTCGTCTCCCTTAAACATTTTGTCCATTACTTTTGCATCCATGATGCATGCTCCTCTGTTGTTTGGCCCTCCTGTTTATGTGCTCCTCATATCTGATGTCAGAAGTGAAATCTACATGACACATGAAATCTCTCCATATGTTTGTAGCCTCCGTCATGTCATGTGAACAAGTGACGCATCCAATTCTGGCGAATTCTTTGTGTGGCCTTATCAATCATGTCAATAAGTAAGCTGATGCGTTGTCCTTTACGTAGTGATCTCTCCTCATCTGTCAATCCTCTATTGTCCTCGTCTAGTTCGCTTCATTCGCTTGTGTTTGTCGGTCGTCTTCTTTAAAGTGAGTGTTTCACCCTTTCTTGCCATTCTTACCATTTCTTTCAAGATACCATATGTCCAATTTCCTTATTAAACCTCGTATGGTTTGTCCATATATATGTCGTCCTTTCAAGTAGGTAAACTTTCATCGGTGTACTTCTCCAAGTACAATCATTATCAATCTAACTATATATCCTTCGCTATTTATAGGTTTCAACTCCTCACTTTTCCTTATATCCTTTTTAAAATAGAGGTGTCTAATCCTTTTTCATACTTAATGTCTGTTATACCCAAAAAATAGGAGAATGCATCCTAGGAGGCTAAGGGGAGTGGTCCTAGGAGACCCCAAGGAGGATGTGGTCCTAGGAGACCCCAAGAGAGTGGTCCTAGGATACCCCAAGGAGGATGTGGTCCTAGGAGACCCCAAGGGTGTGTTTGAGGTAAGCCTCCCAAGGTTTCCTAAGTGTTGGCTTGAACGTGTCCAAGGTAAGTAGCTAAGGAGGAGGAGTCGCATGCAAGCCAAGAATGGAGACTTAGATTTTGCCAAGGAGAGCCTACACAATGTCCGATCGGACATAGTTGGGAGATGCTAAAGGGGAGTGCCTCAGGCTTGTCCAAGGTGAGATGTCAAGGAGGATGCCTTGGACCACTTTGGTCCAAGGAGAAGGCAAGAGGAGGATGCCTCGGACCACCTTGGTCCAAGGAGAAGGCCACAAGGTCCGAAGGGACCTTGAATGGAGGAGGTATGCTCAAAGTTGTTCGAGGTGAGAAACAAGAGAATTGCCTCAGACCTACCCAAGGCGAGAAGCCAAGCTTGCATGACCTTTGGTCCGAGGAGAGCCATGCATATACCACCTTTGGTCCAAGAAAAGCTTGAAGGAGTAATCAACATGCATGTGAGACTACGTCAAAGTCCCCAGAACGACTCTAGCAAGAATTGGTCTAGGCACCCGAGAATCTCTCACTCCTCACTCAAATTGAGGAATCAGTTGTATTTTAAACATTTATTGTAATATAAATATAAGATGAATAATAAAATATCCCTATCGAAAGGGGATATCATTGAGGATCCCAGGCCTATAAATAGAGAGCTTATGGGATAAGAGAAGGGCTTCTGCTGCTTCTTCTTTCTAGAGAGAGAAAATTGGGTCTGAGTATTCTAGAGAGAGAAAGTGCTGAAATAAGAGAGAATTATTGTATTTTTGCAATTTGTACTGAAGAAACTCAGTTGGCTCAGTCCATCTGATCTTGAGTACGGATCTATAAATCACAACTCTAAGTGGATTAGGCTATTACCGACAATTGGGGCTGAACCACTATAAAAATCTCCTGTGTTATTTACTTTTCTTGTTTATACCGTCTATTGTCGTTTATATTCTCTTGAAGGCTTGTCGTATTTGACGTTCTCACATCGTTGGCTAAAAAGACAGTCAACAATGTCATTATTCATTGGTTGGTAGTCTTTCCTTTCACCATGCGAACTCCTTTAATATGAAGAATTACGATCGCCTGCCATGCCATGGTTGGCATTCAAAGTGGTATGCAACGCAATGGTCATACCAATCCATACTCATCGAGAATCTCTCGATACCATTTTTGAAGTCGAAAGTCTCCTTCTATAAAGAAGCAGCTATCAAGAGTGAAGTGGACGTCGAATGTCCCTCTGCAGAAGTGAGACTGTGGTGACGTAGTGGTTGGATCATTGACAACAAGGAAGAAAATTGAAACATTCTTGGTTTTCATGGTTGAAGCCGAACGTCCATCTTGTCGTTGTTGGAGCTGGTAGCCAATGAAACTTTCGGCGACGGCGAAGGGATCGCGTCGGGCTGGTGGTGACGTACATCGAACAAAGGATGTGAAGGTGGTGGCACGAGTCTCACGTTGTGGCCATAGTCGACAGAGTGGTGGTTAATTGAAGGTGTCGTGCCCGAGGCCTTCAGTGGAGAAGACCAAGCATCTCTGATTTGTTACGTAACTTAAGTTACATAATATACTTAACTAATTTTTTTTATATATAATAGGGTAAATACTCATTTAGTACCTTGTGTTTTATCGAAATACAAATTTTGCATCATCTGTTTTTAATAATTATCAATCTATACCCTTTGTTTGCAAAAATTACATAGTTTGATACTTTCCGTGTGTTTAAATGTTTAATATTCTCAAATTACCCCTCATTTTAGTGATTTATTTGATTTTAAATAATTTTATTATTTTTAAATGATTTGAATATATTTTCAGAATTCTTAAAATAAAATATATATTTAATTAATACTTTAAAATAGTTTAATAAAAAATATATATCATATATATAGTTTTATTAATTTACATAACCTTATATATTATATTATATATATTTACATATATAAACGCTGTCAATTACAAAAAATTACAACTCTCACAAGAGTGATAAAAAATTTCAAGAACTAAATTGGTTGTCGTAGGAGCAAATAAAACTACTCACACAGGAGCGGAAAAATATACCATTAAAAAATAATTCTTAGAGACTATATAATTAATGACTGATTTCCAATCCATTAATGAACATATATATATATATGTCAATATATATAAAAACATTAAAAAAATCTCATACAATGATTAATATATATAAATACATAGACTGTAAGAGTACCAATTGTTAGAAACAGATTTTCTCAATGTGCAGCAGAATGCAATTTATATATATATATGTTGACTGCCTTTTTCGCTATCAAGCTTAAGAAGAGAGATTACAGAAAGAAGTAATACGAGCATAGGGATTTTTATGTGGTTCAAATTATAAGAGAACCCTAGTCCACGAGTCTCTGGTATTAAGAGGATTGAAAGCTTGTGATGGAAAGATCCAATGGTGTATTCTCAGGCAGCGTTTAGATTGCTCTGAGTACATGGTGTTTTCTCTCTAAAAAATTGAACCCTTTACAATGAGACTCTCAGCCCTATTTATAGAGGCTGGGGTCATTAGTACTAATCATCAGTAATTAATACACATTCTTCCCATTATTGGGGGATTAATACTAATTCAATGCATTGGGCTGCATTGAATTGAGACCACGACCCAAGCGAGATTTACAGTGCCCACTGCAGAAAAACAACTACTTTATGGGGAACATGCCCTAGGTACTGTCAGGGTGTGTTTTAAGTACCTCAATGTCAGACGTCGTAGTTGAAGTGTGAATTGTAGAATCGTACACTCGACAACAATGTTCACGGATCGCCCAAAAAGGTTTTTAGACGATCCTCTGGCACTACAAACCCGCATTTGCTGGGGCATCGGGGAGTAGCATACCCCAATGATGTCTACAAGCATCTGAGCTAATCATTGGAGGTTGTCATGTGTTGGAGGTAAAAATACAGATAACATTTGCTCCCCAAGTCTCTACTCATCCCCAAGCAGTGGAGAGTTAACTTAAGTGTGATTTGAAAAAATGGAAGGAAAAAACATTTGGGCTTTCCTCTGACATCACTCTAAAGAGAAAACACACTTGTCAACGCCCCATTGCTGGGCCCATTAGTCCATGAATTTAATTAGGGGTCAACTCTGAGATCCCAAACGTCTATTCTGTACCCGAGGTGTCTTTTCCCAAGGAAACAATGATTGTGATCCATGCCTTTTGAACCCCGACCGTTGGATTACTCCCATGACCTCACCAGGGCAAGCCATCCAACGATCGTGGGGAAGTTGCTTCCCTCATAAGTTTCACTGGGTATAAAAGCCCAGGAAAACCATCTTCAGCCTCACACGGTAACCATACGAAAATAATAAATCCTCTCACAAAACACTCTCTTCTCTCTCGCCTATCCCTCACCTTCAATCCTTTTTTTAGGAGATTTGGACGACTGGCTTGAATCATCGTACTTCTGGGCAGACGGCAAACGATACTTCAGGGTTACGACTCACCTCAGCATCTACCTTCGTTTCATCTCGGGTAAGTGCCTTCGACCCACCTTTCTGTTTTTGTGTGTGCTTGAGGTTTTTCGATATATGTTTAGGAATGCCAATGGTATGGAATTTTAGAGTCTGTTTCTAGTTTTCACGAGTCATGTTAGGCACATTTTGATATTAGGGATGCTCAAAATGGCCTTCAAATTTTTTTATGTCAACTTTACGTTTCTGAGACTGTGACCGGAATCTGAGGAATTCCTAGAATCTGGTGGGTTTATCCCCTCTGGCTTGTCCTTAGGCACTGGGGGTACCCCGCATTTCCAAAACCTTTCTCTTCTCCCCAACCAGTATCCCTAGAGTCATCTGTGTTTCGGCCATCTTTCCTTTGTTCAGAATACTAACTACTTAGTTTTTGTCTCAGATGTCTAAGGAACTCCGACAACTACATGAACATGAGTTCTATCTCTTCGACCAGGAGATTTCTGATATGGCTTAAGCACAAGGTGCCTCCAAAGGAAACACAAGGACGGGAGCCCAAGAGCCAGCTTGGGAGTTAGTCATCCATCCTGACACCTAAGTGGCAGAGAGGCCCAAAACTCCTGGAGATAGGGGATTAACTGTGGAGGAGGTTAACAGGGCCCCACTTCCTTACCCTACACAAACATATGAGGGTGAGGCGTTCGAAGTAGAGGATTACCACACTCTACTTTGACACCCCGATGCCATGAAGGCTATCATGAGGCACTATTCAATCAGGGACAAGTGCCTTATCCACCTCTGTCGGGAGTTTGAGAGGGTGCACTGCAGCGTCAACGGAGCCAGGCCCACCTGATGGCTGGGGATATCCTATCCTCCAAGCAATATTTTGTGAACTTCCTGAAGTTTGTGGGAATAGCCCCTTTCCACCCCAATGACTACAGAGTGCTTATGGGGATGTACATTCTGTATTGGAAGCAGAAATAGCCCAAGCCTTCGCCGGCGGAGATCCTCTACTTCTATAACTTCCGCACCACTCCTCGGAAGAAGAACACCAAACGAGACGGGTACTATGCTCTGGTGAAGTACGCGACCTCATCACTCGACTACAAGGCTCCTCACCATAACAAGAATCATTCTCGGGATTACAAGGACTCCTTCTTCTTCACGAACGGCTTCCCAACTCGCAGCAATCCGACCCTGATTCTTGACTTCGCCCGAGTTGGTGAGAATCTTCCCGATCGTGCTATCTTTCACATTTTTAGGGCATTTTGTGTTCGACACTTAGTTAATTCCTTTTGAATAGGTCCTTTTCGCCGAACCCACTACGTCCAACTCTTCGAGGATCATCTCCAGGCGATGAAGGCTCTCCCCGACCGAGATTTGGACCTCGGCGTCCTTGTAATTGAAGCAAAACTCATTAGGTCGGGGCTTCTCAGCATAGAACAAAGAATCAGCAACTTGGAGCTAACCAAGTATCTCCAGTCCAAAAAGTCTCGGGAGTTGGTGTCCCATCACATCGGCTACATAGACGGGTTGGCTCAGAGGGCTTTACAAAAATGATTGGCAGAGGAAAGGTTAGTGAATGTGCACGCTACGGAAGAGGCTTAAGAGGCACAAGAAGATCGAGAGCTTGAGGAAGACCTTCAGGCAGGTGTCCTTGCTAACAGAAGAAAATTTACCTCTTGAAGCCTATCAAGTGTCCTTGCTATCTTCTTGCATAATTTCGATCACCCTATCCATGTGTATAAGACTCACACCAAAGTCTTCTAGATAGTAATCTCAACATAACAAGATGTGTGTGGGCACATAGAGATTCAATAGGACAATCTAGGACTCCATTGCATTCTCAACACACGAGATCAATGGAGTTTGGGTAAGGAGAGGGGTTGAAACAATTTCTTTTCTCTCTTTGTTTTTCTCCCTGAGAAAACTCTCTCTGTTTCTCTAATGATCTGACATAACTAAATAATTTACTACAAAACATTTATTGAAATCATTTGAAAATAAACATAAACTTAATATCCTTTACAAAACATGCAACTCGAGATCTCGTTATTTAGAATTAACCATCTTTTACATGCATACCATTGGTAAAGATACAACCTATTTTAAATTCAACTTAAGACCATGACTTGAAGACTTTTAAAACCATGCATAAGTAGCAACCCATTTTTGACCCCTAGGTCGACAATCACGACATGCACACATCTGACCGAGCCTACTCTAACTCATCGCTTCGTCAACTATGCTTTTTCTTGTACCTTCAACACAAACTACCCATGAGCTAGCGTCTGGCAAGAAGAACTATATATGACACAATCTCCAAAACCCAACAATATAAGACATACAACATAAAGCATAAAACATAAAAACATAGACATAAACTAACTCTTATCATGACAACCTAAAAAATCAACTACCCATGGATGATACCTTATCATACATAGTTCCATAATCAACCATATCGCAACGTAACATAATCATACTATAATGTAATCTATCCTAACCTAACCATAACTTAACGTAAACATATCATAAAATAACCTATACTAGCATAACATATTCAGTCCTTAACACGTATTACCACTGTTGTTCCAGCTGTAAACCAGTTCTGATCTGGTCAGTTGTTCAATCGAACACGAATTAACATAAGCATGCATTTTTTGTAATGTAAGCATGAAATTTATCGTAATACGAACATGCATTTTCATATCATAAGAATGACATGCAAACATACAACACATTCACACATATTTCAGTAACACACAACATGCATCACCCATATGCTCCTAACATAAATTATAACATAATTCATAATACAATTCATAGCATAACTTATAACATAATTTATAATGTAACATACAAAATTTACCACACTTCAGTACGTCTAGTGTACGCCCTGCGTGTAGGTGTCCACTCTTCTTACCTCAGGTCCAGTAGTGCTCCACACACATAAGCGCATCCTTTCAAGTTTCCTTAGCGAGCCTATCATATCATATAACATCAAAACATTTAAACTCAAGCCAAACCAAAACCATATTAAAAATACACCCATGTCCCTCTTAAGGCAAATTAATCCTCAAAATATCGTTAAGAAATTCTTAAAACCCTATTGAATAAATCTCCAAACCAAAAGTTACCAATATATATCAAAAGGGTGCATTTGAACCAAAATAATGCATTTCTGGGAAACCGGCGCAGTTGCACCAGTGCCAGGGTGCGTTCTTGCCCACAGAGTGCACAAGCTTTCCAATTGAGTAGTGCGGTCGCACCAGGGCTAGGCGCGGTCGTGCTCGTCCCCAAATAAAGAAATCACAGAAGCAATTTTAAACCTAGATTTCAACCCCAAATTGCAAAGTTTTGACTGCAATTTGCCAAATCAGTCAACCTAGCATGTTTCTAACCCTTGAGCTCAGATATAACTAATCCTAAACATATAATGAACATCAATAATAACACATACAATAAAATCCCTTTTTCAACATCAAAAACCTAAATCTACCATCAAACCTAAACAGTAAAATTTGAAGAACTTACCAATCATTATTTAGCCACCAATCTCCCGGTCCTTGCTCCTTTGTATGGTTCTCAATCTGCGAAATTACTAAATCCACGTCCTCTTTTGGATCCCTAAGCTTCAAAGATCCATATCAAGAACAAGAGAAGTGTTATTGGCAAGTTACTCTATCGCGTATCAAAATGAGAAGTGTCTGACTATCATATCAATTCTAAACCTAATTATCAATATTAATATATTTCTGATAATTAATCATATAAAGTTAATTTACCATACTATCATCATTCTCTAATTTTCCTTGGTAATTACTTAAGCCCATTTTTGTATTTTCTATCGAAGCTAATAGTTTTGACTTTCCTTCACTTCATTCCATAAAACTCCTATTTCTACTTTGACCCCTTGTTTCCAATATCTTTGGAACTTAATCCCCAAATACTTGAAGGAACTTGTTTAAAAGAAAATAATTCACATATGCATCAATTATAAATTATTGATTTTCTCTCAAAGGCCAAAATTACCAAAATACCCATAAAATGAAAAGGCATATATTACAGTTTCAGTCACATTGAATATCACGATGTAAATCTTGTTGAGAGAAATATAATATATATATATTTATATTAGTCATCTAGGGTTTTATTAATTAAAAACAGCTATAGTTAATTCAATTAAAAATATAGATTATCTATTATTATATTCAAAATATATTATTTGAATTTAAATTGATTCAAAAACTATAACATCCTAAATTCCCTAATATGGATTAAGGGTCGGGAGGCAATAAGTGTGTTAATTATGTGTTAATGTGGTATGAGCATGTTATTATGTGAATTATATTATAATATAATTATGCTTGCATGTAGAAATGTTAAATAGGTGTATGTGGGCCTGTTTCTTATAAGAAGGGAATTTTAGTAATTTGACCCATTCAGGGTATTAATGCAAATATGTCTTTATGTGATTGAGACCACATTATTATGTGGATATATTTGGGTTACTCGATGTGAGGCGATCCTGATGAGCAAGTTAGCGGAAAAGTCACAACGGGGTTTAATACCTGGCTCGAGGTGAGCATAGAGGTATTTTAGTAGTTTAGTACATTACCGGGGTTTATCGGGTAATGGGAGATTAGATGATCATTGTTCTGTGAGCAATGGGGATTTAGAGGAACGCTCGAGGATTCACGGGAAGTGGTAATTGACAGAATGCCCTTGAAGGGCTAAGGAAAGTTTGGTTTGGCCTAGCGGTATTTAGGTCATTTGTGCCTATTTATAAACTTAAGGTTTATGTTCTTTCGGCTGAAGGAAAATTAGAAACAAAGGAAAAAAATAGAAGCACCATTCTCTCTCCCTCATTTTCTCTCTATCTCTTGAAGCTTGGGAAGAATTTTGGGGAAACTGAAGAACAAAGCCTAGGAATTGAGGTATTGAGCTTGGGGAACTAGGAGATTAGCTCAAGGGAATCATCATATCAGAGGAAAGGGCTTGGATACGAAACCTGTTCATATTAATTTTGTGGTTTTGTTTAAAGCTTAAGTATATGCATGCTTGGTAGTTGGGAGGATGAGTTTTGAGGTTTTTTGATGAGTTTTAATCTAGTAATTAGCTAGGTTTTGTTGCTGGAAAGAAGTTATTTTGATTTTGGGGATTCAATTGAAAGATTAGGGTATAATTGGATTGTTTCTAGTTGGGTTCAGCAAAGGAAAAACACAGAAATTCTGGGTTCAAAGGGCTAGGTCGCGGCTCTGTTCTTGGTGTGTCGCAGCCCTCTAGGGCAAAAAGGAGCCAGGTAGGGCTCTATAGCAACGGAAGGCTGCGGCCCCACAATGGCTGGGTCGTGGCACATGTTGGATGGCTGGGGAGGCTGAGCCTCTGATTAGAGGCGGGTCACGGCATGGGAGCATGGGGCCGCGACTCTTAAGGGGATTTTTTGCCCTGAGAAGGTTTTGAATTCGAAAACTCAACCTTTTGGGCTCGGGATCGATTCTACTTCCGTGTTGGGTGGAATTCGATGTCTCAGAGGCTAGGACTCGGTCTGAAAGCTTTTATTCACTCGTTGTTGATGGAATTCCTTATTATGGTTGTGACTAGGTTAACGCTAAGGGCTCAGATTAGGGATCGTACTCAAGGATCGTTGTTAGTAACTTGCATTCGGACAGAAGGTAAGAAAACTGCACCCATTTTATGAATGTGTGATTAGGGCTTAGCCCAATGGTTAAATATAGACATGGTTAAGGCTTTGGCCCTGTTAATGAGCATGATTATAATTATGTTTGTGAATATCTGGAATGTGCACAAAAATTATGATTATGCCTATGATTATTGTTTGAGTGTATTATAATGCATTGTATCTGTAGGTATGTATGTTAAATGAAATATGTGATTGTCTGTTGTGACTAGAAAGCTCGGTTTATAAACCAGGGGATTGTTAGGATGCTGGTTGGAGATCGACTTATTAGTCGAAGGTTCATTGAATTCTGAGAGACTCGTCTTATAAGTTGAGGCTCTTAAAGCTTGGACTTATAAGTCACGGAATTATGAGGCTCGACTTATGAGTCGAGGATCAGTAGGACTCAGCTTATGAGCTGAGTTAGCATTATGCACGTAAAGTGTGGGCCACCATGGCTGGGCCACCCTGGGAGTGCAACACGCACTTGACTGGCTCGGATGCCAACAAATTGAAAGGAAGTGCAACACGCACTTGTGCTACTCTATGGTTGCTGATTTGTATAATGAATACACCAGATTCAGTTAATACTGTTTGAGAGATATTACTTTGTGAATTATTTAATATGTTTTCTTGCTGAGTCTTTTGCTGACGGGTGCTTTGTGGTGCAGGTAAAGGTAAAGAGAAGCTCAACCAGCCATGAGTTAGAGGGCGGTAGTAGTGACATGTACATATGTAGTCCGCTCGACCACCACGACCGAGATTCTTAAGGAAGCTAGGGTTGAACCCACCTTTTGCCTCCTAGTTCGGCCTATTATGTAATTTGGATGTTGTAACCAGTTTTTAAACTAATGTTTTTGGGATCCCATATAAAGAACATGTTTTTTGTGTTTAATGAAATTGTTATGACTTGATCTAAATTTTAAATACCTAAACCTTTTGTAGCTTAATCACATGTTTAGCCCAAATGACTTGTTTACCAAGTCCAGTATTGGTTTTAAACACACTTAGTAACAAACCCTAATTAGCAGGGCGTTACAACTTGGTATCAGAGCTGCCAAGGTTTAAGGGTTCCTGATGTTGGACTGGGCATGTACATTCATTGCTAAAGACATACTCGACTCACGGTTGGGTAACTATTAATATAGTTATGTGTACATTTTCTTAAATGGATTATATATGCTTTACTTGGTTGTTTAAATAAGAAGCTTGAGTTATTCTGATAGGGCCTGGCCCTTGACTGCGGTATGTAGGTTAAGAATGTGCTTATTAGTACGATAGACATTTGTAAACTGCTGTAGAAATGCTTATTAGCATTGTTAAGTGGTTATGCATGCTGGAAAATGCTTATTAGGATCCTGTTTGCTCTTGAGTATTGGAAAATGTTTAATAGCATTATGTTATGTGTATGCATGCCAAAAATGTACTTATTAACATCTTGTTTAAGTAATGTCATGAATTCCTCTGCTTATTAGCATGATTGTTATGTGTGAATTATTGGGATGCTTATTAGCATTGTCAATGCATGTGGATGCTTATTCGATCGGTTTTGAACCATGGGTTGATGTGAAATATTGTTTTTAACACCTGATAAGTTGAGTCATTGATTGCAGATAGACTTGGAAGTATGCTTCCAGGGAAATCTAATGAGCCAACTGGTGCTGGGAATCAAGTTAAAAGTAATGATCAGGGTCATAACCCTCCGCTAGTCCCTGAGAACTGGCAACAGATGCTTACAGACCTACAAGCTAGACTGTAGATACAGGATGAAGAGATTTTCCAGTTGAGGCAACATCAAGTTCCAACTAGGAACGCTACATTAGGGGTCCCATCTATTGTTCCAGTACCGCCCGTACAACAGCAGACAGAATTAGAGAACCGTTGGGAGTTGGTATATGAACGGTTCAGGAAGCAACACCCTCTGGTTTTCGAGGGCAATGCATATCCACTTAAGGCAGAATAGTGGATGGCCATGATTACATCCATCCTGGATTTCATGAGGGTGATGGGTAATGAAAGAGTGGCATGTGCCACATACATGTTTCGGGAGGATGCCCGAATCTTGTGGGAGGTGGTGTCCCAGACTAGGGATGTAACCACAATGAATTGGGAAGAGTTCAGAACCTTTTTCAATGAGAAGTATTACAACGAGGTCATTAGAACTGGAAAGGCAAAGGAGTTCAGTAAACTCTTGCAAGGGAATATGTCAGTGATCGAATATGCTCTGAAATTCGACAGACTAGCCAAGTTTGTTGTAGACTTGGTGCCCACTAATGGGACAAGGAAGGAAAGATTCCTTCAGGGGCTACAGCCTATGATAGCCCGGGATGTCAGAATTACCACAGTACCTGGAGTAACGACATACGCTTAGGTAGTGGAGATGGCCCTTACTGCAAAGGGTGATGAGAATAAGATCTAGCCCAAGAACGCGGCCATGAGGGATATGAGGAGGACGGAACCTCCCTTCTTAGGATCAGGTAGGGGCGGAGGCCCCAGCAACCAAAAAAGGAAGACTCCGGATACTAGTTCGGCTCCTAGACCTGATAGGAGGCCACAAGGTGTATAGGTTGGCCGCCAGGAAGGCAATGAGAACTGGAAGACATATCTAGAATGTGCCAAATGCAGGAGGCGTCATCTGGGTGAGTGCCGGGCGAAGGCCTGCTTTGTATGTGAGCTTGTGGGGTATCTCAAGAAAGACTGCCCAATATTAAAGAAAGAAGACAGACAGCTTGACTCCAGCTCGAGTATTTGCATTGACACAAGCTGAGGCTGAGGCTAGAACCTTGGTGGTCACAGGTCAGCTTTCTAGTGCTGACATATCTTATTTTGTGCTGGTTGATTATGGTGCTACACAATCTTATGTTTCTAGTAGGATTATTGATAGACTTTGTAGACCCTGTGATTTTTACGCTGTGGGATTTGGGACGTTACTACCCACTGGGGAATTGGTGGTTTCTAGGAGATGGGTTAGGTGTTTGCCAGTGATGGTGGATGGTAGAGAGTTGTCGGTTGATTTGATAGAGTTAGCTATGACCGGCTTCGAAATGATTTTGGGGATGGACTGGTTAACTAGATATGGAGCAACCATTGATTGTAAGAAGATGAGGAAACTTTCGTATTCGTTGGTACTGTGCATGGACGCCGAGTACCTATGATTTCAACATTGAGGGCTAGAGATCTACTGCAAGAAGGTTGCATGGGATTTCTAGCAAGTGTGGTGGATACCACTCAGGTCGTGCCAGTGGGACCATAAGAGACTAGGTTGGTCAGTGAGTTTCTGGACATGTTTCTAGAGGATTTACCAGGATTGACGCCACACAGGGAGATTGAGTTTGTTATTGAGCGGTCACTTGGGACAGAGCTAGTGTCGATGGCACCGTACAAAATGGCCCCAGTAGAGTTGAGGGAACTCAAAGTCAGTTGCAGGAGTTGTTGGATCTGGGTGTAATCAAACAAGTTTCTCTCCATGGGGTACGCCAGTGTTATTCGTAAAGAAGGACAGTTCTCTAAGAATGTGCATAGATTATAAAGAACTGAATAATCTGACTATCACGAACAGGTATCCTCTACCAAGGATAGATGATTTATTTGACCAACTGCAAGGTAAAATGGTATTTTCGAAGATAGACCTTTGAACTGGTTATCACCAGTTGAGGATTAAGGGAAGAAGACATACCAAAGACAACTTTCCGTACCAGATATGGGCACTATGAATTTATTGTTATGTTGTTTGGTTTGACTAACGCCTCGACAACTTTCATGGACTTAATGAACAGAGTGTTCAAGGACTACCTGGACCAGTTCGTGATCGTCTTCATTGATGATATTTTGGTTTATTCACAGTTCGAGGAGGAGCGTGTGCAGCACCTCAGGTTGGTCTTGCAGAGATTGAGAGAGCACAAGTTATTTACGAAGTTTAAAAAGTGCGAGTTTTGGTTACCGCAGGTGACATTCTTGGGTCATATCGTTAGTAGAGATGGGATCAAGGTAGACCCAGCTAAGATTGAGGTTGTTAGGAATTTTCCAAGGCCAAGGAATGCCTCCGAGATTAGATGCTTCCTTGGATTGGCAGGCTATTACAGGAAGTTTGTGGAAGGATTCTCAAGAATTTTGATCCCACTGACAAAACTGACATGTAAGAATCAGAAATTTACGTGGCCGGATAGATGTGAGAACAACTTCCAGGAGTTAAAGCAGTGTTTGATTACCACCCTGGTCCTAAGTCTTCCAACAGATCATGAGAAATTTATGGTTTATTGTGATGCTTTGAGGCAGGGGTTAGGTTGTGTCCTTATCCAGGCAGAGAAGGTGATTGCCTATGCGTCACATCAATTGAAGGATTATGAGCAGAGATACCCAACCCATGATCTGGATTTGGCAGCAATGGTTTTTACATTGAAGGTGTGGAGGCATTACCTTTATGGAGAAAAGTGTGAGATATATACAGACCACAAGAGCCTCAAGTACTTCTTTACACAGAAGGATTTGAATATGAGACAGAGGCATTGGTTGGAACTGGTGAAAGATTATGACTATGATATTCTTTATCATCCAGGGAAAGCCAACGTGGTGGCTGATGCCCTAAGTCGGAGAGGTCCAGGGTAGTTGTATAGTGTGAGGCAGATCTCCAAGGAGTTAGCAAAAGATATAACAAAAGCAGGGATTGAGTTAGTAGTGGGCCATTTAGCCAACATTACCTTGCAGTCTACTCTCCTAGAAAGGATAAAGGAGATTCAGTTACAAGAACCCCAGTTGGAGAAGATTAGACAGGATGTCCGACTGGAGCTGCTAGGGATTATTCTATATCAGATATCAGTGTTCTAAGATATAAGGGTCGGATTTGTGTTCCGATGGATGTTGCTATTAGATGGGAGATTCTTGATGAATCTCATACTACTCCGTATTCCTTGCATCCTGGCACCACAAAGATATAACAGCTTGTGAGAACTTTGTATTGGTGGCCGGGGATGAAAGCTGATGTAATAGAATATGTAGCCAAGTGGCTGGCGTGTCAGCAGATTAAAGCTGAACATCAGAGACCAACAGGACTATGGCAACCTTTAGACATTCCAAAATGGAAATGGGAAGACATCGCAATGGACTTTGTGGTGGGACTGCCTAAGACAGTGGGTCAACATGATTGTAGACAGATATACCAAATCGGCTCACTTTCTGCCAGTGAAGATGACTTATACCGTTGACCAATATGCAGATCTCTATGTAAAAGAGATAGCATGTCTTCATGGAGCTCCATGCTCGATCGTGTCGGATTGAGACCCCACTTTTACTTCCAAGTTTTGGGGAAGTTTGCAGAAGGCAATGGGCACGCAGCTGAAGTTTACTACAACATATCAACCTCAAACTGATGGTCAGTCTGAGAGGACTATCCAGATATTGGAGGACATGCTGAGAGCATGTGTACTGGATTTTAAGGGGTCTTTGAGTAAATATTTACCCCTGATAGAGTTTTCCTACAACAACAACTATCAGGCGACCATAGGAGTGGCTCCTTATGAGATGTTGTATGTGTTGGGGTTTTATGCCCTAATTAAAACTCAAATTCTTTGTAATCTCATTTTATTATCAATAAAAGAATAGAAATCATTTTTTGACTTGGTCAATCACTTTGCTGACATGTTTTATTTTCATGATTATTTGTTTAATATAAACTTCTATTAAATCCCGAGCATATAGCTAATCTTATTTATAGTGACGTAATCACAGTGGAATATAAATATGATTATATGTTCAAAATAAGTTAGTCCTAAGATTATTCAGTGCACTGGATTTACACTGACTTGCCAATCTACGATATGATCTACTTACACATTACAGTGTTATGTTCTTTCCAGAACATTAGCAAAGTAGATAAGATCGGATGTATTTGTTACATCGGACAGGACCGATATTGACAATTGATAAGATAAGTAAACATACCGTTATTATCTATTCTAGTCATATCATATAGTTGACCATAGGTCAATTCAATCTAAATTCTGAGTGGTTAGTATTCTAACTGATTGTATTATTTGAGTTCTTTGACTTGTTCGTTATCAACTTACCCTACGGACTAGCCCATACTTACATCTTGGGAACTCGGTAGTATAATTGAGTGGGAGTGTTAATCATAGATATGAACATCTATAGCTTCTGATGAAGAAGTGAAACGATGGTTTCCTTTTAGTTTGGTTCAAGGTGATAAATGATAGAGATCTCATTTCAGTAATTAAATTAGTTTACTGAAATATCATTTACAAGGAACTAAGTGTTTTGAGGATAAAATACAATGAGGGGTAAAACGGTATTTTAGTCCTATCTCATTGTAGACCGTCTATAGAGGATTGAGTGACAATTATGGTTGCAACAATGGATAATTAATAGCATATCTATATTTGTTATAGAGCGTTCTATGAATTCAATAGTGCAATTCCAAGTCTATAGTGGAGTCACGAGGAATTAATAAGTTAGTAAATTTATTTATTAGATTTATGATGACTTATTGGAGTTTGATTTCATGGGCCCATGGTCCCCATTGTACCTTGGATAAAATCATCTAGATAGTCTCAATTAATTGATTTAATCATCAATTAGAATTAGCAAAGTTGACCAGGTCAATTTTGGATAGTTTCACAGAGTTGTGTAATTTTGAGAAGAAAAGAGAAATTATGGCAGATTTATTAATTAAGATAATTTGGTATCTAAATTAATAAATAAGTTTAAATCAAGGTTCAAATTATATAAATAATTAATTTGATAAATGATTTAAATAATTAAATCAATTGAAAATAATACAAGCCTTGATTTTAAGTCCAACGGGCTTATAATCAAATGGGAAATTTCACGGGCCTATAGCCCATGATAATTTCGACCTAGGGCTTCAAAATAGCAATTATTTTATTGATTTTTTAATTAAATTAAATGGCCTAATTGAGTCTATAAAAGGAGTACTTATAGAGAAGTCAAAACAATAAGTTTGTAAGTCACAAGTCAGATTTTCTGATAAATTTAGATTCTCTCTAAACACAAGTCCTTTTCTAAGCCTCTTTGTTATTTTATCTTCTTCTCTCTATATCCATCTCATGTGTTGAGAATTTCCCACACTAGTCTAGGTGGTTCTAAGGATACATTGGAAGATTGTGAAGAAAATAGAAGATCAGTTCAGTTTCTTGATAATACTCTGCGACAGAAAGGATACAAGAGTTAGAGAAACTGAAGGAAGGACTCTTAATTCCGCTGCGCATACTGTAAATATTCTATTATTTTTTTCTCTTTGAATTCAATTTTAGAAACATGTTTTAGGCTATCTCGTATTAATTTGTTTAATATTAGATATACATGAAAATAAATAAAGATCATGTATAAGCTAATCCAACAGTATGGTAGGAAGTGCAGGTCATCTATCCACTGGGATGAGTTGGGTGAGCGCAGATACTTGGGTCCTGAGGCAGTTCAGAGAACCAATGAAACCATTGAAAAGATCAGAGCTCATATGCTTGCATCACAGAGTAGACAGAGAAGTTATGTGAATCCAAAGCGTAGGGACGTGGAGTTCCAGGTGGGAGACTATGTTTTCCTTAGAGTCTCGCCACTCAAAGGGGTGAGGAGATTTGGCAAGAAGGGCAAGCTGAACCCTAGGTTCGTAGGGCCATTTGAGATTCTGGAAAGGATCGACTAGGTGGCTTATAGGTTGGATTTACCTCCAGCGTTGTCAGCCATGCACAACGTGTTTCATATTTCAATGCTGCGGAAGTATGTATCTAATGAGACTCACATACTGAGTTATGAAGATCGGGAGCTGCAGAAGGATTTGTCCTTTGAGGGGCAGCCAGGCCAGATATTAGACAAGAAGGACAAGGTCCTGAGGAATAAAGTTATACCTTTAGTGAAAGTATTATGGAGGAACAGCAAGGTCGAGGAGGCGACCAGGGAGTTGGAATCAGCCATGCGGGACCAGTATCCCGAGCTATTCAGGTAAAATTTTGAGGACGAGATTCCTGTAAGGAGGGGATAGTTGTAACATCCTAAATTCCTTAATATGGCTTAGTGCCTAGATTAGGGGGTCGGGAGGCAATAAGTGTGTTAATTATGTGTTAATGTGGTATGAGCATGTTATTATGTGAATTATATTATAATATAATTATGCTTGCATCTAGAAATGTAAATAGGTGTATGTGAGCCTGTTTCTTATAAGACAGGCATTTTAGTAATTTGACCCGTTCGGGGTATTAATGCAAATATGTGTTTAAGTGATATTATTATGTGGATATATTTAGGTTACTCGATGTGAGGCGATCCTGATGAGCAAGTTAGCAGAAAAGTCACAGCGGAGTTTAATACCTGGCTCGGGGTGAGCTTAGGGGTATTTTAGTAGTTTAGTACATTAAAGGGGTTTATCGAGAAATGAGAGATTAGATGATTATTGTTCTATGAGCGATGGGGATTTAGAGGAATGCTCAGCAATTCACGGGAAGTGGTAATTGATGGAATGCCCTTGAAGGGCTAAGGAAACTTTGGTTTGGCCAAGGGATATTTAGGTCATTTGTGCCTAGTTAGAAACTTAAGGTTTATGTTCTTTCAGCTGAAGGAAAATTAGAAACAAAGGAAAAAAATAGAAGCACCATTCTCTCTTCCTCGCTTTCTCTCTATCTCTTGAAGCTTGGGAAGAATTTTGGGGAAACTGAAGAACAAAGCCTAGGAATTGAGGTACTGAGCTTGGGGAACTAAGAGATTAGCTCAAGGGAATCATCATATCAGTGGTAAGGGCTTGAATTCAAAACCTGTTCATGTTAATTCTGTAGTTTTGTTTAAAGCTTAAGTACATGCATACTTTGTAGTTGTGTAACGACCCAAATTCAGTGTTAAGGCTTAAGGGCCTGGAGTAGTGTGCCTGGAGGGCATGATGGGATTTTGTGTGTGACTTTATTAAGTTTAATGCATCATTATGATTTATTGCACGTTATATGACTATTTGATTATTTGAGATGCATGACTATGTGAATCAGTATGCATGTAGAACTGATTGTCTTAAAATGAGCATGATTGTAACTTGGCCATGTTAGGGCATAACTGTGATAATTGTATTATGTGATTTGTGCCATGTGAGTGTGATGTTTTATCAGGATGCACGCATCGAGACGGTCCTAGAGAGCCAGTTAGTCTAAAAGTCACAACGGGATGTTGTACCCGGCTCGGGAGGAGCCCAGGGGTACTTCGGGAATCTTATAAGTTGAGTTTAGAAAGAATGATTGGTTATTGGTGTTTTGGTAACCATTTGTAACTGCTGTGAGTAACAAGTTTTGAGATAGGAAGTGGTAGAATTGAAATGAAAGTGTTAAGACTTAAGTACCCTTGAAGGTTTAGCTTAGAAGGATTAGTAAGGAGGGGTAAATTGGTCTTTTGGCAAGGGTAATAGACAAAAGGCAGCTGGGATATAGGGGGCACGGTTTGGAGTATTGGGCATTTAGTGTCTTGATAAAATTTGAAGAGAAGGAAAAGAAGAGAAGAGAAAGGCTAGGGCAAGCAAGAAGAAGAAGAAGAAGAGAAGGAGAAGTGGGAGTCTAGGAGGGGATCAAGGACTTATGTGGATTCTTCATTTGAGGTAAAGGTTTTATACATATCTAAGTATGGATTTTGTTTTGACTTAAGGAATTAAAATGCCTAAGCTAAACATTGTTGGGTTTTGGGGTTAGTTGCTTAAATTTGAAATCTTAGGAGTGAATCTTGGGTGTGTTGATGTTTTGAATTGATTCTAGTGTTTATAGGATGTTAGATTGTTCATATGAGGTTTGGATTTGAGTTTTGGGGTTTAGGTATTGGTTTGGGGTGATTTGGAGAGGTTAAAGCTCGGGGAAAATGCAGGAAAAACCCAGATTTTCTGGGTTCGCGATGGAGCGCCGCGGCCCTGTTCTTGGGCGTCGCGGCGCGAGGAGGCTTCAGGATGAGGGCATGGGCTCTGGGCGCCACGGCCCTTGAGGGGTGTGCCGCGGCCCTAGGCCATTTTGGCAGCCCAAAAGTTGAGTCTTTGGGGCTTTTGCCCGGGGACTCGGGGGATGGTTCCGATACTTTGCTTTATGGATTTAGAGGTCCCGGGAGTGCGGGATTGGTCCCGGGAAGTGGTTCTAGGCTTGGTTAGTATTGAAAGTATTTTATGTGTGTTGTGACTAGGATTTCGGAGGGGCTCGTGCTTGTGGACCGTGCTCGTGATCGTAGTGCATCGGAAAGCACGGAATACAGGTAAGAAAACCGTAACACCCGAGTTTAGGGCATGGCCCCACTGTGTGATTGTAGGGCGTGGCCCCGGATTGTATTACGTGCAAATGCTTAACCTTAAATGAACCGTGATGTGTGTGAATGTTTATTTTGAATGTACTATATGTGTGATTATGATGAAATGAGCGGCAGAGGCCGGGTACGGCGTAGGCCGGGGCGGCCGTGGGCCGAAAGTAACACACAGCACATGGGATGCTTATATTCAGGGTGGGACCCAAGGGATACATGAGTTATCCTCGCGGTGAGAACCGAAACTCCAGGCTTTGGTAAGGCCTTGGGAGCGGCATGGCCGTACTTGTTTATTATGATGGTTTTCCTATGTGTCAGTGAATTATTGCCAGCTATTTGTTTTGCATATGTTATGTGTTATTTGGGTTTTCTTGCTGGGCTTCGGCTCACGGGTGCTCCGTGTGGCAGGTAAAAGCAAGGAGTCAGTCAACCGGCCATGAGTATGGAGAGCGTGGGGGCGGCGCGTACATGTTCGGCCTGCCCGACTGCTTTGGTTGGGGGCATTTTGTATATGGCTGTATTTAACCATTCTTTTGATAGCTGATCAAGTGTAAATCTATTTTGGTGTTGTAAACATTTTGTAATCCTTATTTTGGGATCCCAGATGTTTTATATTTAACGTTTTCAATGAAGTTGACCATTTTAAAAGAATACAGCCTTAAACTCTGGTTTAATCACACTTTTGGTTTTAGAAACCACTTTGAGTCAATTAAATGCACAATTTCTGTTTTAAACTCACTTAGTAACGGCTCTAAGGTAGTAGGGCGTTACAACTTGGGAGGATGAGTTTTGAGATTTGTTGATGAGTTTTAATCTAGTAATTATCTATGTTTTGTTGATGGAAAGAAGTTATTTTGATTTTGGGGATTCAATTGAAAGATTGAGGTATAATTGGATTGTTTCTAGTTGGGTTCTACTAAGGAAAAACCCAAAAATTATGGGTTCGAAGGGCTAGGTTGTGGCTCTGTTCTTGGTGTGCTGCGATCCTCTAGGGCAAAAAGGAGCCAGGTAGGGCTCTGTGGCAAGGGCGGGCTGCAGCGCCACAATGCTTGGGCCGCGGCGCATGTCGGATGGCTGGGGAGACTGCACCTCTGATTAGAGGCAGGCCACGACATGGGAGCATGGGGCCATAGCCCTTAAGGGGATTTTTGGCCCTGAGAAGGTTTTGAGTTCGGAAACTCAACCTTTTGGGCCCGAGATCGATTCTACTTCCGTGTTGGGTGGAATTCGACGTCCCGGAGGCTAGGACTCGGTCTGGAAGCGTTTGTTAGCCGTTGTTGATGGAATTCCTTATTATGGTTGTGACTAGGTTAACGCTAAGGGCTCGGATCAGGGATCGTACTCAAGGATCGTCGTTAGTAACTTGCATTCGGACCAAAGGTAAGAGAACTGCACCCAGTTTGTGAATGTGTGATTAGGGCTTAGCCCAATGGTTAAATATAGACATGATTAAGGCTTTGGCCCTGTTAATGAGTATGATTATAATTATGTTTGTGAATATCTGGTTAAGTACACTAGAATGTGCACAATTATGATTATGCCTATGATTGTTGTTTGAGTGTATTATAATGCATTGTATCTGTAGGTATGTGTGTGTAAATGAAATATGTGATTGTCTGTTGTGACTAGAAAGCTCAGTTTATAAACCAGGGGATTATTAGGATGCTGATTGGAGATCGACTTATTAGTCGAAGGTTCATTGAATTCTGAGAGACTCAACTTATGAGTCGAGGATCAGTAGGACTCAACTTATGAGCTGAGATTGGCATTATGCACATTGAGTGCGGGCCACCATGGCTGGGCCACCCTGGGAGTGCAACACGCACTTGATTGACTCGGATGCCAATAAATTGAAAGGAAGTGCGACATGCACTTGTGCGACTCTATGGTTGCTGATTTGTATAATGAATACACCAGATTCAGTTATTACTGTTTGGCAGATATATAACTCTGTGAATTGTTTAATATGTTTTCTTGCTGAGTCTTTTGGCTCACGAGTGCTTTGTGGTGCAACTAAAGGTAAAGAGAAGCTCAACCAGCCATGAGTCAAAGGGCGATAGCAATGACATGTACCATATGCAGTCCGCTCAACCACCACGGCTGAGATTCTTAAGGAAGCTAGGGTTGAACCCACCTTTTGCCGCCTAGGTCGTCCTATTATGTAATTTGGATGTTGTAACCAATTTTTAAACTAATGTTTTTGGGATCCCATTTAACGAACATGTATTTTGGGTTTAATGAAATTGTTATGACTTGATCAAAATTTTAAATACCTAAACCTTTTGTAGCTTAATCACATGTTTAGTCCAAATGACTTGTTTAGCAAGTTCAGCACTGGTTTTAAACACACTTGGTAACGGACCCTAATTAGCAGGGCATTACAAAAACAATCTAACAACCTAGATAAGATATATTATTTATTACAAATCCCTTATCTAAATTTAAATTTATAAAATTTAAATATTAAAATAATTTCTCAAACTAATTTAAAATAAGATGACATAATTTATTCAAAACTAATTATTTTATTTAACTAATTAATAATTACGAAAAATTATTATTAATTAAATAATAAATATATTTTCCATAAGATTCTCATAATTACGTATTTACCAAAAAACTAATTTTCTTGATAAGTATAACCACACATATTCTATTGCTCCTCGTAGCTTGTACAATGTTTATAGATCCGATCTGAGGACCTAATAATTCCAAGCTCCAATATATTTATATTATTAATTACATTCTTTAATATATCAATCTTATTTATAAATCCCAATATTATTCCACTAAAAATATGAGATTGCACTCTTGTAATTATAGACTTATATTTACTGAGTACTTTCTTAAATGTCCATTGATGTAATCAGTCCATGCAATTCAATCCTCCAATAATTGGTTCATAATTAGAGCTAGGTGAAATTACCGTTTTACCCCTCTAATTAACTTTTTATCCTTAACTACCATTAATTCACTAGCGAATAGTTAATTTATAACTATTTTATAAATTAGAGGCATCTAATTGTTCACTTCCAAAATTAACCCTTAAGGGAACAATTATTCAATCTTCAAAGAAGAAGGCTTGGATTCTATATCTATATATTATGTCCCCATCCATCTTTACCAATGAGTCCCCAAAACAAATTTTTTAGCATGGTCATTCCAACAAACCCTAACGAGTAAATCAAAGGACTCAAATGATATAAAAAGGAGTTCATAACAACTTCATAATTTAGATCAATCTTCATATGATCATCGAGTGATATGATTATAACTCTTTAAGGTAAACAATATTTTAATAAAAAGTTCAATACATATCTGGTCCAGTCCTATACAATCTTATTGTATAAAGCACCTCCACTAAGATGTCTTACTACACTAATGATTCGAATCTGGATCACATTTATTCATAATACTAGTGGATCGTACTAGCAGTGTTTGATTAAAGATTCCATAACTTCAATATAATCACTTCATGCAATTCAATCCTCCAATAATTGGTTCATAATTAGACTTAGGTGAAATTACTGGTTTACCCCTCTAATTAACTTTTTACCCTTAAGTACCATTAATTCACTAGCGAATAGTTAATTTATAACTATTTTATAAATTAGAGGCATCTAATTGTTCACTTCCAGAATTAACCCTTAAGGGAACAATTATTCATTCTTCAAAGAAGGCTTGGATTCTATATCTGTATATTATGTCCCCATCCATCTTTACCAATGAGTCCCCAAAACAAATTTTTTAGCATGGTCATTCTAACAAACCCTAACGAGTAAATCAAAGGACTCAAATGATATGAAAAGGAGTTCATAATAACTTCATAATTTAGATCGATCTGCATATGATCATCGAGTGATATGATTATAACTCTTTAAGGTAAACACTATTTTAATAAAAAGTTCAATACATATCTGGTCCAGTCCTATACAATCTTATTGTATAAAGCACCTCCACTAAGATGCCTTACTACACTAATGATCCGAATCTGGATCACATTTATTCATAATACTAGTGGACTGTACTAGCAGTGTTTGATTAAAGATTCCATAACTTCAATACAATCACTTCATGCATTGATTTAATCACTTCATGGAATTCAATCCTCCAATAATTGGTTCATAATTAGAGCTAGGTGAAATTACCATTTTACCCCTCTAATTATCTTTTTATCCTTAAGTACCATTAATTCACTAGCGAATAGTTAATTTATAAATATTTAATAAATTAGAGGCATCTAATTGTTCACTTCCAGAATTAACCCTTAAGGGAACAATTATTCAATCTTCAAAGAAGAAGGCTTGGATTCTATATCTGTATATTATGTCCCCATCCATCTTTACCAATGAGTCCCCAAAAATAATTTTTTAGCATGATCATTCTAACAAACCCTAACGAGTAAATCAAAGGACTCAAATGATATAAAAATGAGTTCATAATAACTTCATAATTTAGATCGATATGCATATGATCATCGAGTGATATGATTATAACTCTTTAAGATAAACGATATTTTAATAAAAATCTCAATACATATCCGGTCCAGTCCTATACAATCTTATTGTATAAAGCACCTCCACTATGATGTCTTACTACACTAATGATCCGAATCTAGATCACATGTATTCATAATACTGGTGGACCGTACTAGCAGTGTTTGATTAAAGATTCCATAACTTCAATTTAAACTACATACTATTTAATTCGTTATAATAATCTTAATCCTCTTGTACCAATAAAAGATTATAGCTACATTAATTAATTATGAATTTTATGATATTTATCTAAATAGTATTCAATAATAACAAACAATGATTATATATAAATATATTTCTTCTTTTATAACTTTCATAAATAATGAACTACTTTCATTGCTTGAAATGCACTATGCTCAACAGGGCGCACTAGAGGCATGGTAGGGGCGCGGCAAGGACGCACCAGGAGCACACCTTAGCATTGTTGTGTGAAAGCCTCAGGGCTTGAGTGGCTTGGCGCTCGAGAATACTCAATTTTGTAAAAAAAAAATTGCAGCACCAGTAAATTAAATTACAAAAATCCTATGCCCCAAATATGGCTTACAATTTTGTAGATCTAGAAAAAATTTAAGAATGATTCCTAAACCTACAACACCATATAATTTTCAAATCTTTAGAACAAACATTCATCACACATACATCCATTCATTCATCACATATTACAATAACATAAGAATGCATATTATACCCACACATCAATTAATGTACACAGAGATTAATAACCGCTCTAATACCAATTGTTGGTAACATGTTTACCGTGTGCGTAGCGGAATGCACGGGGTAGTGGGCCCAAGAGATTTTAAAAAAATTAATTAAATAATCTTTAAATAACTGATACATTAATATACATACATTAATCAAAACAAATGCAAAGAATAAGAACATACCAGTCGATGTCTATTTGCATTTTTTCTAGTATTTAATTAACGAACATTCAGTCCAAGCTTTCAGTAGGTACTCAGACCACGATCTTCTAAAGTGTTCTCTACCCCAAGACGTGTGTGGGCACATAGAGTAACGGTGGTAATATTTTAGTATTTCGTAAGATGTACTCAATACATGAGATCTTGTAATTAGGTATGAGAATGGTTCTCAGACTTACAGAAAAGATATGATATATTTTTTCCTTGTGTGTGAAAAATCTCTCTGTAAAAAACTTAATCAGTAAGTCTCTTTTCAAAACTCTAGAAAATATTTTCTATTTAAATTTTTTAATAATTGAATTAAATTAAAAAATTAAAAACCAACTATATTAATTATTGAATTAATTAAATAAATAAAATATCCCAGACTGATTCTTGGGTCATTGTTACACTCCAACAAGCACTGTGTCTTGCGTGTGACGCATGTCCTTTCAGGGCATGTATCTTAACCATTTTATTTACTTAATAATATGTGTAACATCCCGCGTTTTGGACATCCGTTAGTAGCTGGTTGGAGTCAGTGAAGAATTATGTGAAATATTATTTTGATAAATGATATTATATAAATTTGCAATGATTAGTAAATTTTATAGCCGCTGTAATGATCTGGTAATGGATCTAGCTTTATGCAAAGAAAGATTGGTCTCAGACCAAGGAACAAACTCTAACGGGAGAAAAATCTCTTATTAAATAAAATAGGAAATACTATGGCATAAAAATATTAATTTTTTCTGGCCACTGGGACTTTATAGTCGAGCCAATAAGTTTAAGAAAAAATTGATTGAGGTTTGAATTCCAATCAACTGGACTTAAGAATGAGAATTTCTTACTCGGGCCTCTAAGGGCATTTTGGTCAATCTGATAAAATTACCAAAATTATGTGATATGTAACAAGTTTATTTTTGGGTCACATTTAATTTAATTATTTAAGCTTGGATATATTTAAAATCCATAGCTGAAAAGTTAAGGGAAAATTACAGCACAAAATTCCCAAAGGGCCCTTGGATCCTGTAAATGTGAGGTGAAATAATCAAGGTCATAAAAGTAATATCTAAGGATAGAGAGACAGAGAGGAGTGGGTAGCAAGGCTAGGTCCTAGGCCTCTCAAGAGCTAGGAAACACACCCCAAAGAAAATAGGAAAAGACTTACCCATTCACGAGCTAAAGATGTAATCATTGTTTTGTTTTTTTTCTCAAAACAATTTTCCCTACCAATTTTCCTCCAAAACCGAGGCACCCTCTTTCCCTTCCCTTTTCATTTTTTTCTAACTCTGAAAAAAAAAAATCAGAGGCTCTCTCACTCCCTCTCATTTCGTTCCCCTCTCTTTCTCTCTCAAGGAGAGAGACCATTGAAGCTAGTGTTCAACCCTAAGCAAACCGAGTTCAAGGTAAGTTAAATCCTATCTTGTGATACATTCTTCTCCTTCTTATTCAAACCCGAAATCTTAGGGTTCCTTGTGCATGCATGTGATCTAAAAGCGATGCATAGCCTTGTTCTTGTGTTCTAGGGTTCAAGAGAAGCCATACTAGTCGGATCTCAAAGTTGAGCACCATTGGGATCAAATAAAGCAAGCTAAGAGGTTTTTGTGAGCTTGCATGTTCTTGTCCCTCATCTAAGTTTCTTTCTACCCTAATCCATTTCTTAAAGTATGCATGTGAATGGGACTTGAGGCTCAGTTTTGAGAGTTTATAGTACCAAAGGAAGGTTTTGAAGAGCTAAGGAACACATCTCCAAGCTAAGGCTTCAGAAGGTAGAATCTATGGTTGAGTTCTTTATGTTTTGTGGTGATCCTTGTAGATCTGGTTGTATAGGGTATTTCAATAGTTTTTGAGCTTATTTTTTGCTTAAGGTTGAGATTTATGTGTGGTATGATGATTTTCATGCATGCATGTGGCTCGGGTTATGCTAGGAGTGCTTATTGATGTTAGGTTGTATAAAAATGCATGCTGCCAAAACTTTTGTGGTCAGGATTCCAACGGGTCAAATCAAACTCTACTGCCTCTATCGGTGAAAAATATTTGTGTAGTTGCATAGTTGTTTGTGATTACTTGATGATAGGATTTGGAAAATCGTAAAAATGTATTTTTAAACCCAAGTTATGAATGTTTTGGCAATTCGATGTAAATCTAGAAAATTTTTGGGCAGCATGCATTGCCTAGATTGTTTTCACTTTTGAACAAGTTTTATGAATCAAAAAGCTATTAAATTTTGTAGGTTGTTATTATAAACATGTATAAGGGTCACTATAAATTTTTAGAGGAAAATGTATTAAGGTGTAAGAGATGTGATTTTTCAAAGTTTGACCTTGAATCTGGAAACAAAACTTCTGGGCAGCAAGCACTGCCCATATTACATTAAACATTTTTATGAGTTTTATAACTCCGAAAATTTTGAAATTTTTAAAGAAACTAATATAGATATGTGTAAATATCTCTGTAAAATTTTAGAAAGAACTGGGCTACGGTGTAAGAGAAATGAATTTTTAAAGTTACCTTAAAATCAGGGAAAAACTTCTGGGCAGCAGACACTGCCCAGATTTCTTTACAAAATTGAATAAGTTTTGCCATTAAAAAATTATGAAATTTTGTGGGAAATTAGTTAAGATGTGCATAAAGACTCCTGTAAATTTTATAGAAATCTGTGTCACGGTTTTAGAGAAACAATTTTTCCCTAAAAACTAAAAGGTAATAATTTCGAACCTTAACGAAAAATGATTTTTGGGAGGTTAGTTCTCTTAACCTAAAATAAGTTTTGATGCGAGACTTTTTCCTAGTTCCCGTCCTTATGACACAGAATACGTGAATGATAGTTTAAGGGTTTTTTCCCAAAACTCAACTCAGGGCAAAAGTTTAAAAAAGAGATTTTACCCCTTAAATTAAATAGTGGAAGCAATGTTTTGGAAATGAGAAGAAATAATCATTTGTAAACATAACTAAGGATTTGGATACTTAACCAATTCCAAATCAACTTGAGTTAATTTAAAAGTTAATTTTTACCATTTTTAAGTTAAGGGTGTAACGACCCAAAATCACTAATATGGTTAAGGGCCTTGATTAGTGTGTCGGGAGGGCATAATTGGTTTATGTGTGAATTTATTAGTTTAATGCATGATTCTGTGATAAGCATGCTTGTATGGTTATATAAATGTAAATTTGATTACATGCTATAATTGTGAGGACCACATTATTATGTGGGTAAATCTGCAGCATGCGGCTTGAGGCGATCCTAGGGAGCTAGTAAGCGGGCAAGTCACAACGGGACCTAATACTTGAATTGGGGAAAGTCAAGGGGTATTTCATGTATTAGATGGTTATTTGGGTTATCGGGTTATGGAAATAAATAATTGGAGATATATTTGAGGTTAGGAAGCTTAGGTGGGAATATTGAGGAATTTTACCATTTTGCCATTGGGGACGTTTCTGGTACCTCGAGCCTCAGGATTGACTTAAATGCTTAAGGATAGATAGAAAAAACTTAGAAAGTGGTGGAAACATTAAGAACCGACCCTTCTCTCCTCTTCTCTTTCTCTCTCAAAGAAAACCACAAGGAACCAAGAAGAACTTGGCTGAAATTCAGAGAAATTGGAGCTGTGGTTTAGGGGATTAGCTCAAGGATTAGCTAAGGATTCAATCAAGAATTAAGGTAAGCCATAAGTTTTATGCATGGTGGTTAAATTCTGTGATTATAGCTGAGTTTTGAAGTGTTTATGGGTTTTGACATTGAAGAACTGAATTGAAGCTTCGAACTTGGGAGTTAGCTCAGAAACCTCTTAGAGGATTGATTCATTAGTGAAGGTAAGCTCGAATTTAAGGTCTAATGTTTGAATATTAGTGTTTTCTTGATTGGTTTTGGAGTTCTTGAGTGTGTGGATTTCAGAAATTAAAATGATGTTTTGATGAGTTTTTAGATTAGGTTTCTGTTGGCTTAAGCTTTTGAAATCATGCAGAAATGTTTGTGACAATTGGAGTATATTATTGGGATGGTGATGAGAGGTTTTGAGTGAGGTTTGAAAGTTAAAAATGGTGGTTTTTTGGGTTTGAAGGGGTCGGGCCGCGGCATAGTTCTTGGTGTGCCGCAACCCTCCGAAGCTGATGAGTGCTGGAGAAGGAGGGCGGGCCGCGACATGGGGCATGTAGGGTCGTGACCCATGTTTGGTTCTGGGAGAAGATGAGCCTCTGGTTGGGGCCATGCCACGAAATAGGGAGCTTGAGCCGTGGCCCTTAAGGAAATTTGGGTTTTTGGGATTTTAAGCATGGGAATTTAACCTAGGGTGCTTGGGATCGAATCTACTACCGTGTTTGGTTGAATTCGATGTTCCGGGGACTAGAAACCTTATCTAGAAGCCTTTTTACAATTATTAATGGTTTCCATTATCTTGGTTATGACTAGGTACTAAGCTAGGGCTCCCTACTTTGTATGCTTAAAGGTAAGAAAACTGCACCCGGTTGTGAATTGATAATGGGACTAAGGGCTCCCTACTTTGTATGCTTATTGAAGGATGGTATTATGCCATGTTTATAATAAACAAACGACCTAAGAGTACTAGAGTTTATATTGGCGCATAGGGCGTGACTCAGCCACTGGTAGTTGAGGAAAGCTTATTATGCACTGGGCTCGGTTTAAGCGAACCGGAGTCGGTGGGGTATACAGAGGGTACGACCTAAGGGTGTCGACCCTAATTATCATGTGATTTGATTATTATTATTGATTGGTGGAATTGTCATGCTAAATGGCTGAGTGTTGGTTTGTTGATTCTTTGCTTATGTGTATGGATTATGTAGTTAGTGTGGTACGCTAAGTGTATGAACATGCTTTAAGGATTATTCAGTTAATATCATTGTTTGTACTATAACGTTATGTTTTCTTGCTGGGCCTTGGCTCACGGGTGCTACGTGGTGCAGGTAAAGGCAAGGGCAAGCTTGATCAGCCTTGATTCGGAGAGCTCTGAAGGTAGAATGTACATGATCAGCTGCTCAGCCACCACGGTTGAGGAGGAGACAGGAACAAGAGAACCATAAATGTCTACTTTTCCCTTAGAGTGGCTAGTGGTTGTTTGTACTTTGGAAATTTTGTAACTGACTTTCAAACACTGTTTCTTTTGGGATCCCTTGTTCAAAATGTTTAATTATATGAAATGTGTCTTTGTGACTAAAACCTTTTAACCCTAGTTCATTAATGATTTCAATGACACGTTTTTAACTAAATTACTTGATTAGCAAGTCCTGCACCTTTATAAATACACAGTGTAGCGGTCTTGGCTATCCAGGGCGTTACAAAGGGTCCAATTGCCCTACTTTTAAAAAATAACGTAAAATGAGATCCTAGGTTATGGTTAAAAATGGTAAGAACTGGAGTTGGGCTTTTGTAGAATCTTTAAGAGAACGCGATAACATTGTCATATATTATTTGTAAAAGGTCAAAAAGTTGTACGTTGGTAAATGATAGAAAATGGTAAACTTTCGTGAGAAGACAACAAGTTGGTATTTTTCTAAGATAGGAATTGAGTAGAACTCCTTTTTCATAAAACCAAAATATGAGTTATCTGATAAAAGAGTTCTCTAGTTAAAGAATATTAAGATACACGGCATGGAGAGTGTGTTCGGTGAGGCCGATTTTCTCATGTTACTGTAAAGATTGAAACGAAATTCGACCTTATACATTGTAAGGTGTATAAGAGGCTATAGTATAGAGTCTCTAAGAGAACTTTATCGCAGGTATCTATCATTGAATATTAGCTATAAGAGTATGCCATAGTTCAATCTGAGTACACTGTATTAATTACAGTGACCGCGAAAGGGAAAACGAATAGCGGTGTTAAAGATCCAGCTGGGACCTAAGGACTCCAAGTAAGTTAGCCTTTCTCTTTCTTGGCGACAACATGAATATACTAGTGTGTGCCTATAGTATTAGATTACGCTAGTTTTGTTTGGGTCATTAAGACCAGGCATGCTTAATGCTTACTCTTGCAATGTTTTTGCACTCTGTGGCTAAATGGTAAGTAGGTTTGGGTTGGAGTCAGAACCCTAACGTAAAATAGTTTGGGTTGGAGCAAGGACATGGTAATTATATAGTTTGGGTTGGAGCCAGGACATGGTAAGTATATAGTCCGAGTTCGAGTGAGGACATGGTAAAAATATGTTCATGTTGTATGTAAGTACAAAAAGAAAGTGGAGCAGTGAACTTCAGCGTCTGCTTGTGGATATGCACATGTGGCCCGACTTAGGGAGGTTTTTGATGGAACACCATTTTGAAAATATACTCTGGGAGCTTATTATTTATTTTATGACTTTTTTTTTTTTGCTTTAACTCTGTAAAAGAGTATTTATAATTTTTTTTTGCTAAACTAAAAGTGTGTGCACACGATCTTTTAAAAGTTTTTTTTATATGGATTTTCGGTACAGTGAGTTAAAAGTAAAATGTTTAAAATTTCCACATGATTTGGTCTTGTATGTTTTCAGAGTCATTACAAGTGATATCAGAGCTCGAGTTGAGGCGATTCTATAGACAAACCCGAATGTACATTTTGCAAGATAGACAGACACTCACTGTAAGTACTGTATTTTCATATATGTTTCCTTTGTTTTCTGTAATTTACCTTAATCCTATAAATTGTAGGTGGGATGGCAGATTTTCCATCGATCGCTAATCCGGTTCTAGACGACCCACTTTTCGGGTATACTCTAGCACAGAGACTCTGCTTTCACCAAGCCTTCAATAGTGCATACCCGCGCGTGTTCGCTGGAGAAAATGACTCTTTTGTCCGAAGTATGGGAGTGGATGTATATGATCGATATAATTATTTGGGATATGGAGATTCTACCTGCCTACCAGGTGAGGCTGGCTAGCCTATATCTAAGAGACAAGGTGTTTTACTTGTTCCAGCATCGCTACGAGGACATCACCACCGTCTTCTGGCCAGTGTTCCGGGCATCTATTGAGCTCACATTCGGGTCGTACTTTCTCACACTACTACAAAATTGACATGGGACGATGGTTTTAAACCGTCGTATGGACTCTCGTACGTCGGTTCTAATACCATCATCCCATGCAATGTCATACCATGTAAATCATGACATGACGGTTTAAATAAAAGCGTCATCTCTTGTCGTAAATGAGACAATGGTTCCTATACAAGCGTTGTCTCTTGTGGTACATGAGACGACAATTTATGTGCAAGCGTCATCCTCCTGCAGTACATGAGATGACAATTTATGTGCAAGCATCGTCCCCGCAATACATAAGACGACAGTTTTGTGGAGACCGACGTCCCATGTAGAATATGAGAATTTTTTCATTTCTCTATTTTCAACCACTATATTCATTCATAATTTCCTGTGTAATTACAACATAGTTCAGACAGAATCAACAGGCAGAAATAGAACTCAGTATGTTCCAAATCTAAAAATTACAAGATCAAAATATACATTTATATGGTATGTTTGAGTTTTATGACATTTCTTACTCTTTGTTTGAGTTTTATAAGACACATTGATCTTACTTTATATCTTTAAATGTTATAAAATTATTTTTTTAATTAAATATGTGAGGCATACGCCACTCACAAAAACAAAACGCCTTGAGGCGTATTAGCGGTATTTTAAACATTGCTTGCTACCAATGTATCAGTTCAAGTGTGACAACATATTCATTGCGATATCATTTATAGGAGTATTGTCATTAAAATTTTGAAGAGAAAACATTAAAGTATAAAAGTAAATCGGATAGCAAGTACCCTAATTTACTAGCTTAGCCATCTATCACAATTAACACAAACAAATCAAACAACACACATGTTTTCATCCATATATCACGGCAGCACACAAAATTTTCAAAACCTACTTCACTAATACATGCAAGTTTTCAACCTTCCGTTATCACCGCAGCACACAATTATAATCCCAGAACCTACTTCACTATGGATGAATATTTAAGATATTCAAACTCCTCTAAAATACACATGTATAATATTAAAAAGAATAAAAGAATAATAATACTACTGCCAGCAAATGTACCTGATAATCGCCCGCATGATGACAGCACATCGCTTGCCAGGTGATGAATAATTGCTTTAAATAGAAAATTCTCAATATAATGGATTAGATCTAAGGATGATATGCATATTATATAAACCTAGCTATCTATACTTGCGATGTTAATCGAAATTTATAACAAAATAGGTCTAATATCCAATCAATTTTTTTATTACTGTTGTAAAAGGAAAAAAAAATGCAATTATGACAGCTAAAGGTAGATGCAGGTACTAAACGAGTGATAGATTGACTTAGTTACTTATTTGCTTATTACCATGGGACAAATGATTTTCTCATTTTCTGAATGAAATGTATAGGGGTCAAACAGAAGCTTCTCTATCCGTATACAATAATTCAAAATATTTTACCAGGAACAAATAAAAAAAAATTCATTTATTTTTATGAAACTTTATTTTTTTTTATGAATTTAATGAGACCATATTAATGGATATAAATATCCCAGGAACATAGAAGACCATTAGTAGCACCTTCCGTAGGGGGTCTCTCCATCTGTCATGCTTAGGAGTGTTCCTTCAGTGTCCAAGAAAAACTCATCATCTTGTAACAATGTTGTATGTTTCTGTAGCAAAGAGAGGTTACGATTTACTGCATGCAGATACCAGAGAAGTGAGATTACATTATTATAATCGCATTAAAAATATAAAATAAATAGAGTAAAATTCAACTTACTAAGACTGATATTGGTTGGATTTAGCATAAAACGCATATCTTGCGACTTTGCTAAATCTATTGGTCTTTGTCTACTGGTAAGCATAAGTTGAATTGAAGAGCATATATAATGGTCTGTTCATGCATATGCATACAGCCGCAAGCAAAAAATAAAAGAAAGCATCAGAAGTGCATGGGCGATGGTCTTATTCTTAGAGACTACAAAGTAAAATGAACATAGTCGTTATGAGCAGGACGAAAAGGACTAAACATTGTTCCTACCGCAAATTCAGAACTTCACTAATTTGCTCCCCAGCGTAAAAGAATCTCTGCACAATCCATATGGTCATTCTTTACTGCAAAAAACAGTGGCGTTTCTTTCATCTCTGTCTTGTAGTTGATACCATCAAGATCTTCCAGTAGAAGGATCTGTCAGCTCAAAGTTAAAAAACTAATAAATTTCTAGAAAGAAACATGTGCATATTTGTCAACTCAAAGAGAACACCAGACTAGATTGACGTGAGATTTTTTTCATACCTGAAGTGCCTGTGAGTTACCATTACCAGCAGCCGTATGAAATGCAGTCAATCCTAATTTATTCTTTTGGCTCACTCTAGCGCCATGTTTAAGGAGAAGCGATAGAATGCTGAGGAAATAAGAAAATAAAGTTTCATTTATTTTAAAACAAATATCATGAAATTATTAAGCCAACAAACCTTGAGCCTGTTAAATTCAGCAACTGCTGCAAGAGATGCTTTCCAACCCCCTTCATCATCAGCAGAGCGCACGTTAAACGCAAGCCACTGCCTTCTGCCTTTAGGAAGGTAATCAACATGAAAACCCTATACAAATAAGAAAAAAAATAATAAGCAAACCTTCATATTTACAAAACAATGAACTCCTAAACCCTTTTCCCAGAGTTTTAACCACTGCATCAGGTTTTCGATACCCAGTTGAACCATAAAGGATAATTTTGTTCAATATCTAGTTCAGGTCTGAGATGACAATGTATAAATACAGGGAAATCGCATACGATTGAGTATTTACTATCTGAACTCTACTAAACAACTGTAAATATGTGTTCTTGAAAGGAATTGTTTCGGAATTAGACTGTAGAAACTTATGGGGTTCATTGTTATGTCCTGAATCACTTAATATTAAACTATCAAATGGAATACACATATATCTACTACCATTTATTGAAATATGAATTTTATGAGATTTTAATAAAGTTCTTGCCTCCATGAATTGTACGATAAAATCAATGAGCTTGTGCTTCTGCATATCCTCACAGTGGTAATTTGTTATAAGGAAGCTAATATCATAACCCTGCATGCAAAGCAGCAAAAAGAGCAAATGAATAGACTGATAGTCCTAAGACTGATAAAATGTTAAATTCCATATACACACAGCAAGTAAATCTGTATGCTACAGAAACATAAAAATTCCACCAGAAAATGAAACTCAATATATATGCAAAATGGCATAATGATAAAGATGAGTAAAAAGATTTATGTGCACTATCTCTGAAAAAAAAAAGAGTCAGATATGGTATTTTTATTGTTTCCTATACATATAAGGATTCTCAGAGATGACCAACCTGAAGTTGTTTTTCACTGCTTTTAAGTCTTTGCGTATAATCTTTTACTTGCAGAAAACATTTGTGAAGCTGCAAATGATTAAAGAAACATCAGCATTGAATCCAGTCCAATCATTGTCTGAGTAGAATTTTCACCAGCTTTATATTAATAAATATTTGAAAATACCTTGGTCAACTGTGTGTTATTGTATTTTTTTGATACATGTCAACTTCTAATAATAAAATAGTAAAAACAAAAGGAAACAAAAATTGTTTTAATGTTACAATAACTCAACTAACTATGCTAGACAAGTAATTTAATAATACATTTCAAGAGGAAAATTGATCAACTAATTATATGTTCACATATAGAAAAATCATCTCTTACTTGCCTTCTTATTTGCTTGGTAACCAGGATAGTTCTGGTTCATTTGGGCTTCCATTTTCCTAGCAGTGCGTTGAATAGCAGTTAGTTTCTGACGATGGTTGTGACTTTTCCGTTTGCTCAAAAACAATAATACAGTTGTAAGAACCATCCCTCCAACTGCCCATGAAACTCTATCAGCAAATGCCATTTCCAGCACCCACTGATGAAAATCATCTAACAGGCCTACAGCCCCAGTTTTCTGGGGCATTGAAGATGACCGTGAAGATTTCCATGAATCAGAAATTAAGTTTAGACTGGCTTTACCACCATAGCAAGAAGTTTCTTCACCAAGCAGATCATCTTTAATAGCAAATCCTGCAGCATGACACAACTCTGTGCCATTATGAACCCACTGTGAAGCCCTACCACAAACAATATCATTTACCCCACATGGTGCTAGAACCTGTGTCATTGCCTCCATGGAGAAGCAAGCATCAGAGCAAGCATTAAAAACTGTCACACAAAGAGCTACATAATCTAGGAGGTCCTGGATGAACGCCAACTTGTGGATTACATATGGAACATTCTATTAGCTCCCACAATTGCAAGCACTCTTGATTGGCCTCCCCAGTTGAAGCAAGCTTCCTTATGTTTAGCAGTGCAGGGTGTGTCTGAGCCACATCACAGCAAGTTTTTTGGCGGAACACCCTGAAAAGTGTCAGATCTTTGGATCCCCTGCTAACCTTTTTTGGAGGCTTCCCGTCAGATGAGAATGGTGGAAAGCGACCACCTTGGGAAACACAGAGTCCATCGGATTTACCAGATGAGAAGGGTAGGATCAGAGTAAGGAGAAGCAAGGAAATCAGAGAAGCGTAACCCATTTGCTTTTCAATCCGATTCATTAACTGGTAGACTCAGTAGCGAACTGACTCGGAAGCGGTGGGAATTACGCCATAACGTCTTGATCAACAAACAGAGTCTACTGTGTCTTATTGTATGATGAGGTTTTCTTTGCATTAATCAAAGAGTCTTCCAATTTCTGCATCAATCATCAAAATATTACGAGGAAATGAAAGCCACTTGCTGATAATGTGAAAACGGAAGTGGTGAAAAGAATAATTATCGAAAAACAATTCTATCTTAAAATCAGTCAAATTGTAGACAAAAGTAGAACAAGTTATCTATGAACAAAAATAAAATCTGGGAATTTTGAGAGTAAGCACCTCAGTACTATACTTTGAAATTTTATAGAATAACACAAAGATAGATACAGAGATGCTAAAAAAGAAAAAAGAATGAAAGAAACACAAATGGAAGATACTTAATAGAAATTACGATCTTGATTTCTGCCCATAGCTTTACCGTAATTTCTTCTTCTTTTTTCTTTACAATACAAAGACATACAATGCATATTTTATAATCTAAATATCACCTCTTCCAAGGCCATAATCACACTTCTTTTGGTCATCCTTATTGTCATAAGATAACTAAAGTGGTATTATATCAAAGAGTTCTGTACATACAGTCATTCTATTGGTCATGGTGTAATTGCGCATCTTAGAAAAGATTTGTCCTTTCCAGTTAATGCCATTACCAACATGAAAGCCACCTCTGGTAACCACCTGAAAGGCATCAGTACCAAAAATATCAATTCAAGAGTTCCTACACTTAAATTGAATGAAACAAGTTGGAGCCCAAGAAAAAGAGCTCACCTCTTTTTACAAATTGTAGAGGTCAAGATGCTTTCCATTGAGTATGGCATCCGAAAACTCAGCAATCCCACTTTGAGGGATAAGTCGGGTATGTCCTCGAAGCATTAGAAACTGCATCACATCCTTCAAAAACTCCTCCTGCAGGTGAATGAGTGATTATGGGAGAAACAAGATAACCAAACACATACCACTGGAGAAAAAGTCGTGTATGTAAATTAATTCATTAATAATAAAATGAAAACCATATACTTGTACAGTAATAGAAGTTGACACCCAAGCTTGTTGTTGCCCATATTTTAAATACCAGAAACTCAATTCAAACTCTGAGCAGAACATAACTAACCTCTAAACAAGCATGTATTGGGCTTCTACCACAACCATGTTTCTTCAAAGACAAAGGATTCAAGGAAATAATTTGCTTAGCCTATGATGAGCTTGAGAATGATTTACGCTGAGTGGCAGGAGTTAATCCTACTATGCTGAGCTTAGTGGGGGGGAGAAATTGGAATGTTTGCCTTAACTTGGCTTCCATCATGCCAATCTGCCTCTGAAGTTCCTGAAAAGGGTGCCATTTTTGGATGACGAACATGAACAAATATATTTTGTCATTTTTCTTTGTGTTCTCTCAATCTAAAACAATCCCAACATTAACAAATATATACATACTGATTATGTTCAAAACATTTTCTTGATATTAATTTGAAATCTGAAAAGAAAAAATATAAATATACCAGCAGGGTTACCTGGTTCTTGCTTCGGCAGTGTTGTGGTCGTGTGTGCTTCAACAACTCAACGGAAGAGAGTGGCAAGAAACTAAAGAATTCAGTAGGCCTGCTTATGGTGTTCTTCAGTTGGATTTCAGTATAGAGAAAGAGAGAAAGCGAATGTGATAGAGAGAGATTAGGGATTCAGATTTGAGAGATTAGGGTCTGATTGGTTCGCGATTAGAAAATTGTATTTTTGAAAAGTGGGATTCTGAAATGAAAATCTGAATTTAGTGACTGAAAACATGTTTCTGAAAATGCGATTGGTTCAATGTCAGTAAACTGTTTTTGAGTTTTAAAAAACTGAATCTGTGATTGGGATTAAATTTGAAAATATAACAGACACTGAATACGTGATTGGATTAGCTTAAAGTAAAATTTAATTATATTGATAAATTAAAATTTAATAATAGTGCATTAATTAAATTCATAACAATATTGCATTGTAATTAACTTTGATTTTTTTTATAAATTAAAGTTATATTTTTTTAGGGCATGATTGATTAGTGATTTAAAAATTGTATTTTGAAAAAGTATGATTCTGAAAAAAGAATCTAGATTTAGTATTTGAAAATATGTTTATGAAAATGTGATTGAATGTATTGTCCGTTAACTATTTTTGAGTTTTATAAAATTGAATAATTTTTTGGTAGAAAATCTAAAAATTGAATATGTAATATATATTTTTTATTTTTGGTATAATAATAATTGAAGTGAAAATATTTTTTTTATTTATTTTTTGTAATTTTTATTTGATCAATGAATTTTTTTAGAAAATATATTGTAAATTAGAATTAAATTAATTTCTGTTATATGATTTTATAATTAATTATTTTACTAAATTTATATGGATAAAAATTTTAAAAAGTAGATTGACTTGTAAAATTGACAAAAGAAAAAAAATAAAGACTTTAAGAAAAATAAAAGAAAATTAGCAAGAATTTTTTTTTTTTTTTTTAAACTCAATTTACAATTTGTGGACTTAGAAAAATATTTTACTTTGTTAGCTATTTTTATTTTATAATATTTAACTTTTAGTATAGAATTGAAATGATAAATTTATATTTATTTATTAATAGTAATTTTTTTTTGTAATCTTGATTTTATAAAATATTTTATCATTAGTTGAATTTTATTTTAAAAAATATATTATAAATTAGAATCAATTGCATCCCTTTGTATAATTTTACAATGAAATATTTTAACAAATATATATAGTTATGGAGGTGAATAAGAATTTTAAATTGAAGAAAATACCCTTTTTATTAAAAAAAATACAGTAAATATTTTTACACTAGAATTGTAGAAAGAAGAAAAAAAATTGTCAGTAAAGAAAAATTATTGTACAACATAGCACCTTAAAAAAAATGTAAAAAGTCTATTAATATATAAATTAATATTATTTATTAGAAAATAATATAAAGAGAGAGATAGAGAAGCAAGATCCGTGAGATGAGCCTTAGATGAGATGTTATGAGAGAGAGAGAGGAACATTATGAGTCCTTGAAACAAGTGGTCAGAAAGAAAAAAAAAACGTGAAAACATCATTTCCTAAATCCTTTTATAAATTAGAGTTTGTTTTTAAAAATAGTTTTCAAAAATGATAAACCAAACAAGATTTTTGTGTAGGTCCCACAATTTTTAAATTTTAAAAACATAAAATTTGATTGGAATTCTATACCAATCACACCCTTAAGGATTCAGTTTTTTTTTTTCATTTATTTTTTATTTTCTCACTTTCTGTTGCCGGAACCGAAATCAGCACCATCATCCATGAGATTCACGGAGGATTCTGTGGCGACCATACCTCCGGGCTGAGCCTCTCCAAAAAGATCCTTCGTCAAGGATACTTCTGGCCCACCATGAAGAAGGATTGTGTGGATTATGTCAGAAAATGTGAGCAGTGCCAGAGGTACGCCAAGGTTCCGCGAGCGCCGCCTACAGAAATTACCTTAATGACCAGCCCCTGGCCGTTCGCCGTTTGGGGCATTGACCTAGTAGGTTCCCTTCCAACTGGAAGGGGTGGAGTGAAGTATGCCATAGTCGCGGTAGACTACTTCACCAAATGGGCTGAAGCTGAACCTATGAACACGGTCATGTCTAAGAAAGCACTGGACTTTGTCATCAAGAATATAGTGTGTCGTTTCGGGCTTCCACGAAAAATTGTGTCCGACAACGGGAAGCAATTTGATAGTGAGCATTTCACGGACTTCTGTGCTTCGCATGGAATCATCAAAAGCTTTTCCGCAGTCGCCAGACCTCAAGCTAATGGGCAAGTGGAAGCAGTAAACAAAATCTTAAAGACCACGTTGAAGAAAAAACTCCAAGCATGCAAGGCTCACTGGCCGGAAGAGCTTCCGCGAGTACTTTGGGCCTATCGCACAACAGAAAGAACTTCGACGGGGCACACACCTTATTCCATGACCTTCGGTTGCGAGGCCGTCATCCCAGTAGAAGCTATGATCCCCTCTCACAGGCAGGACACCTACGACCCTACCCGAAACCACGCCCTTCTCCAGGAGTCCCTGGACATGATCGAAGAGCTCCGGGAGCAGTCACAAGTCTAACTCAAAATGTACCAAGGCAAGATAGCCCGACACTTCAACACAAGAGTCAAGAGCCGTACATTCGAAGTTGGGGACCTTGTCCTACGGAGAGTATTTCCTGCTACGCAGGATCCGGGAGTGAGAGTCCTCGGACCCAACTGGGAAGGCCCCTATGAAGTCCAAGAAAAAGTGGGCCATGGGACGTATCACTTAAAGAGACACGACGGATCTAAAGTCCCGCGCGCCTGGAACGCGGAGCACCTCCGCTGTTACTATCAGTAGGCCCCGGACTATCTAGTCGAAAGTCCTTGGTGGACGTAGCAAAAATGTAAAATATGGAGATAATCCTCCCAGCTGTAAAACACATGCCTAACAGGCTAATTTAATAAAACACGAAGAGATTCACTCCGCTTTTACTGCATTTTTTATCCCTTTGTTCCAAGCTGCGTTTTAACAAGTGACCACGCGGTCCGGAGACGTCCGGACCCCATGCTCACTTGGGGGGGTATACATGGCTAAGGCATAGCCATACGCCCCTTGAACAAAACATACAGAGAACACCACTTATGTGTTAGCGTTGTGTTTGAAATTTTTAAATTGTTAAGCTTAGGTTGATTTGTTGCCATGAACATATTTGCATTACGTGTCATGTGTGCATTATGTGGTTATGTGAAAATTGCCATGAAAATTTCTGCCATTATGCATCATGAAAATTATCTCCTGTGTAACCCAGCGATGAACAGGACTGGGGGTTGAGGCACATTCAGAGAGCTACGCCGAAACACCCCCAACTTCCTGACAAGTCCTTCGCAGAATACTCCGCGACCGCTGTAAAGCTTTGCTTCGCAAGCTTCAGCTCCAGGTCTCAAAAAGTAATGCATGGCAAGATCCGCGACCGCTGAAAGATTTGCTTCGCAAGCTCCAGCTCCGGGTCCCGCAAGGCGAAAGATGGCAAGATCCGCGACCGCTGTAAGCTTTGCTTCGCAGGCTTTAGCTCCGGGTCTCACAAAATAATGCATGGCGAGCTCCTCGACCACTGCAAGCTTCGCTTCGCAAGCTTCAGCTCTGGGAGCAGATATAATCGATCCCCCAATTACAGCAGGCCTTGCTTCGCAAAGCCCCTGCTCCAGGATCGCACATGGTAGGCGTGACGATTTCCCCGACCGGAACGAACCTTGCCTCGCAAGGCTTCATGCCAAGTCCCTGAAGTCGGCCACCGTGAGGTCCGCAACGACAGTTAGTTTTGCTTCGCAAAGATCTAGCCCTAAGTCTAGCGACGCTCACCAAAAGAACTCTCGTTCCGGAACCATCCCGCGGAATCGTATTAAGTGTTTGCCTCGCAAGCTTTGTGAAGATCGCGATGGGGAGATGGAACGGGTCACCTTATCCATCCCAGCGAACGGTATAACTACAAGTCCCGGGATTGGCTATTTACCTTAGGAAAGCTGAGTACGATGAAAGAGGGAGTCTGGCCGTTGGAACCAAAACCTCATGCGCCCCTACAGTCATTTCTACCGTATAAAAGTCTCTACCCTAAACACAAAATTAAACAAGGAACCCAGCAGAAAAGGAAAGAAGAATTCAACAATTATTACAATGAAGGCCCTGCGGACCGGGCATCTGTAATGTTCCCGCAATTAAAAAAGAGTACAGCGAGCTTCGCCCCAAAAAAAAAAAAAAAAATTATATACACAAAGGATAAGACCCCTTCAAGCACTGGGGTGGCAGCAGCTTCCACGACCGGGGCCTCGGAGACAGCGGTTTCAACTGGGGCTGGCGGAGTCGGCTCGTTGGAAGGTAGAAATTCATCACTGGCAGGATCAGAGGTCCCCGCCTCTTCGGGATCTTCTGCCTCAGGGGCTCCAGCAGGCTCGTCGATGTTATAAGTCTGGACGTACACCTCTGGGCTTTGATCCCACACCTGTATCTTTTCCCTCATGGCGGCGGCGTCCTCTCCCAGGTAGCCTACTACCTCCGGGTTTATTTTCCAAAGTTGGTGCATGAGGACCACGTGGGATAGATTAATCGTTCTATTCAGCACCACCTCGGCATCTTCCTTCTCCTTCAAGCGCTCCGCCTCAGAGGTCGCCAGCTTTGCCTCCGCGACAGCCAATTGAGCCCTCAGTTTTTCTAGCTCGGCCTTGGATGCATCCCGCTCTCCCTTAAGGGAATCAATCTCCTTGCGTTGCACCTTATTATGATCCAGCAAGGATTGCTTCTCGGTCACATGCCCCCTGACAGTGAATTGCAAGGCTGCAATCTGTTTATCCTTCTCAGCGAGCCCCAACTCCTGCATAGACGCGAGATCCTTGCTCCTCTTATGATCTTGCTCCTCCTCGTGCAGCCTATTCTGAAGAGTGGCATATTCCTCATTCCGCTTAAGGAGGAGATTATTTTTCGATTGCAAGCGGGCATCCAGGGTATCCTTCTCCTCCCTGGCCTGGGATAGCTTTTCCTGGAGCTTGGATTTTTTGGCCTTCAAGTCATCCGACCGCTGCTTGAACTCATTCTCCGCGCTGGCTTGGTACTCTTGATATTTGGCAAGATATTTCTTGTCCGCCTCTTCTTCAGCCTTACGCCGGGCCTGGTTAATCTTCTCCACAGCCTGCCCCTTTATGCTCTCGACCTGTTGGGTCAGTTTCTGCTTCTCCGCCTCCAAGGCCTGGCAAGCCACCTGGCTCTCCTCCAGCTGAACCAGAACTGCACCCACCTCCCGGAATGAGCGTTCCGCGATGAGAGAGGCCTGCAAGGAAAGACAACAGAATGAGTTAAACAGAACCAAATGTACTAAGACAAATGATCCCATGACACAACAACTGACAGCTTACCCCAGAAAGTTGTTGCTTTACGGCATGTGTCAGCAACAGTGGGTCCTTACTGCTACTGATGGCCCATTTCTCAGAATTGAGCTCGCACAAGCTCAGAGCCATGTCCTCCATCATCTCCGCTCCGAACGGCGCCAATGCACGTCCGAGCCTAGGCACCAGCCTCTTCTCCAAGGCTGGGCCATCCAAAACCGCTCCAGCCGGGTGAAGGGATCTCACCCCTTCTGCCAGCTCAGCTCTCTTCACGGCAGACAAGTTGTCTGCCCTTCCCTGAATAACAGCCTTCTCGGCCTCCAACCGCCTCCTCAAAAAATTATCAGCCCGTCTTACACCCTCCAGGAGGGCAGCGGGGAAACGGGTTGGTTTCTGAGGGAAGTGGAACTTCAGGCCAGGCTGAGGAAGGCTTGTTTGTTGAGAAAGTGGAAGAGAAGGAGAAGAAGGAGACCCCGAAACGGTGGACTCCCTTTGGACTGGAGGAGGAGGTAGACGGGGTATTAGGGACGGTAGCGAAGACACTACCGCCCCGGTTTGTTGTTGCTGCTGATGTTGCTGTTGTTTTTGCTGCTGCTGTGGCGGTGTTGGTTGTCTTTGTTGTTGTTGTTGTTGTTGTTGTTGTTGTTGTTGTTGTTGTTGTTGCTTTTGCTGTTGGGGTTGTGGTTGCTGTTGGGTGGGGGTAGTCTGGCGGGGACTGCGCGCAGCCCGGAGGTCTCCATCACCTCCGGGAGAAGAATGTCTAAGGCGTTTCTTCTTGTCGCCCTCAGCCTCTCCTCCGGGGCGCTTGCTCACCTCGGTCATCTTCGCGGGGAACACAAGACCTTCCCCCTCGCTGCTACTACTCGAGACCACCATGGTCTCGGAAGGCCCCTTAACAGGAGGCCTCTCCACCACCGGAGACACTTGCGCCTCGCCACTTGTCTTCTTGGGTATGGCAGCTTTACCTCCCCTACCAGCTCTGGCCTTTCGTTCTTTCCCCTTGGACGGGTCTTGGCTAGTGGCGGCCTTCTTGATAAGTGAGGTAGCTCTCCCCAACATCTTTGCTTCGGGATGTTCTGCAAGAGATGTACGAAGCAAGGTTAGCCAACCAACAAGCGATGTGAAAAAAGATAAGCAGAAAACAAAACAAGCAACAACATAAAAGCACAAACAAGTCCACCAGCAGGGAACAAGAAACAACACAAGAGAAAAGTTTGAAAGGGACGACCATGCACGAGAAACGTGGATGGCCTTCCCCGAGCAAAACAAGACACCGCTTCCTGCTCCAGGAAGCTCTCGTACTCCTCGAAGTCCGGGAATAACATGCTGAGGGAAGAAGGGTCAACCATGGTGACACCTTCTGGCAGACTACCGTCACTCAAACACCCGAGGAGCTCATCTACCCTATCGCAATATCTGTCAAAGGGTATCCTATGCGGATCTAGCCTAAGGAAAAGGGGATCGAACCCCATCTGAGAAGTCTGGGAAACCTCAGACAGGCTGGGGGTGTGGATCAATCGAAAGCTAGTCTTACCTTTCCTGGAGGTACCGGCTCCCGGAGTCCCTTCATTGGGGTAAGCTGCGACGTGGCGAGCCTTGATTTCTTCTTCCTCCGACTGGGGGTCGGGGAACCTCTCCGCCCAACTGAGGGATAAATTATTCTCGTCCTGGGCCGCCTGGCAGATCACCTTGGATAGCTTCAGGGCAATCTGCTCCCGGACGTCCGCTGACACTTGACTTTGCCCCCTGCCACTCACTGGCTCAATATTTTGGAAAGAGGCGAGTATCCCATACTCCCTCAAAGATTCGGTGGTCACAAGTCTTTCTACCTTCAGCTCTTCCTCCGAGAGCCCCTCGTAGAAGTTTGACCTCCTTATCATCTCCGCACAGCGAGGTGTCCGCGGGACGGCTTCTGCAAAATCCAAACATGAGTGTTAGAGATCCTCCCGGAAGGCAAACCAAACGTGAAGAAACAAAGTTAGAAAAGAAAGGAAGGAGCACTTACCAGGGACTTTGAAGTCCAAAGACAGAGCTGGCACCCTCTTCAATGGGAAGTCAGTCGTCAGGAACCAGTACTCCCGGAGATCTGGAACCCTCGCGGTATGACATGTGGGACACATCACGTCCGGATACCTCTCCAGCCTATAAAACCCCACCTTGTCTGCATGACCTCTCATGGGCTGAGACTTCAGCCCATAGAAGTATAGCACCTCCTCCGGGGTAGGGGCCTCCAGGTCCCGGGACTTGCAAAAGATATACCACCCCGCTAGAAGCTTGTAGCTGGGGGGAATCAACTCGAAGGGGGCAATCCCCGCCTTCACGCAGAAGTTGGCAAAATAACTTCTTAGGGGCAAGTGTGCCCAGCTCCAGGCACCAAAACCCTCGTGACTCTGGCTGGCAGACTCACCCAGCACCGACAGACGGTGCCACATCAGGCCTGGGATGTTCTTCAGGCCTGCCTCTGAGGAATACAACTCCAGCATGCCATAGTTCCTGAACAGGTTCGGCTTCTGGTCCATCTCCCAGATGGAACTGTTGATAGTCGGAGGGCTAGCCACAGCCACCTTAGTTTTTGCTTTCTCCTTTGCGCCGGCAACAGGGGAACCTTGCTCCTGGGCAGATTCAGCCTCTACCGTAGCGATGATTTGTTCCTTTGAGGTGTTCGTCACTGAGCAAAAGAAACAAAGAAGAAAACACTCCAAGCAGTCAGCACCCTTGTCATACCCTAACGGTATTAAAGGCGTCGGGGAGACCCTCCCCGAAAACTGCTTGGAGAGGCTCCCACCGAGCTTGCCGAGGGGTTGGCACCATGCCACCCGGAGGACAGCAAGGAACCAGATTCAAACTTCGAGCCTAAGCCCGCCGAGAGAAGTGTTTTCCCAGGGGAAGACACCCTAAAGGCGTTCACGCTTATGCCCTAAAATAACAAACCAGAACAGCACAAGCAGACGAGAAACAACTTTCCAAAAGCAAATCGTCAAAGCATGCAAAGAAATGACTTATTGACTCACATCAGTCACATGCCTATCAAAGCCCTATTCACGCATGCATAAAGATGACACCGGCAGAAAACTCAACCAAAACAAATACCAACAATCTGCGGCGTAGAAGGAAAAAGAAAAGCAAAAATACTTACTGGTGTTCGGGTAGTTGAAGATTGAGGGAGTAACCGGGTCACTGCACCGCACGAACACGTGAAGTAAAGGCTGCAAAGACAAGTAACGATTCAAACCTAGAACTTCGGCGAGCAAACCTACTGCCAAATCGAAAGAAAAGTTTCTGGATTCCTTACCAAAAGAAGTGGCGAATTCGAAGGAAAGGAAGCTTGGAAGCTTGAGAGTTCGAAGATTTGGGAATCTGAGAATCTGAAAGCTCGAGAATTTGAAAGCGTAAAGAGGAAGAAGGGTCCGTTCCCTCATTTTTATAGCAGGAACGAAGTCATTTCGAATTCCACAAATGGACGGTCCCGATCTTCCCATACCGCATGCATCAGATCCAACGGCTGGGGATGAAGTGCCGGTCCCATTTATGACTCCTCGGATGGGAATAAAGTATTTATTTCCCATCATTGTACCATCTCGGGCCCGGTGTACCATTAAATACCGTCAAATCACTACTCAGACGCCTGACGCACGCATACTCAGCCAGTCGACTCACGCACACGTCTTGGTCACAGAGCCATTCCCTGCATGACGCGTGGCCCTTGCCACACTTGAGTACTTGAGTTCAAACAGAAGAAATTTCCTTTTTTTTCGTACTAACACTCAGACGGGAAAAATGAACCCTTCTAGGAACACAGGAGGTGACCCCTCGCCTAATCTAGAAACCAGAATACCCGGAGGACTGTACAAGCTCCCGGACCTCTCAAGCTCCGTGACCTTGGGGGGTAAATGTTATCCAGATTTCCGGATAGCATTTAGATGGATAGCCTCGGGGAAGCAGAACTATCAAAATCTTTCACGAAGGGTGACCAGGGCTCGCGGATGGACAGAAAGGCTTCGCCTCTCCCGTTTAGTGTCTAGCACACTCTTTCAAGCAACCGTAACCCGGAAGCTCGTCAATTCTCCCGGACTCCCGAAGGGATATCCTTCGGGGAAGGTCCTTCCAGGAGAAGCACTTCAGGTTACCTTCGCGGATACAGTTCCGTGCCTCACACGGAAGAAGACCAAGCGGTCGAGTCACGGAGGAGGCATAGTTGAAATGATACTCACCTGACACAGGATCCCGCCTGACAGGTCGAGGCCGCACACATCCCAGCACGCCTAAAAGTGCCTTTTCGCCTACTGTTCCGCTGACAGCCTGGAAAAGACAGCTCCCTTTTGACATTCCCCATATTTTCATGTAATTATACCTACGTAGAGCCTTGTAGCCATGCTACTACGGTAATTGTGTCCCCTATTTACAGCTGGTGTAATTAAGACTCATAGGGGCAGAGTAAAACCCTAATCCAAAACCCTAGCTATAAAGACCTCCTCATTTTACGATAGGAGGGAGGCCAAGAAATTACAGAGCAAGAACTCTGCCAAAAAATCTCTCTAGCTTCATCTTCTTCAAGAGGACCCGAGAGAAACATTGTGAGTTTGTGAGGTTCTTGTACACCAGCCATTTTACTGTAATTCTCTACAAGTATAATAACATCGACTCGTGGACTAGGGCTCGTTAACGCCTGAACCACGTAAAAAACCTGTTTGTCTATTTATATTTCCGCACTTCCACAGTTCTTATCTTTTTATTATTTTGTTTGTATTCGTTTCCGAAAAACTCGGTAAACAGACTATGCATGAGCAGATTGCGGCAAATACTAAGATGTCTGAGGTGTTGATGCAAAGATTCCCATAAGCGCCACACAATCCCTCACTTCCAGCACCCCGGGAAGACATTCCCGAACAACAGGATTTCCCAGCGCAAGAAGACCCACTAGTGGGAGTAAATCCGCCAGCGGATGTACCAAGAACTGAATAGCCAAAACTGATCTCGGAGTGGTTTAGCAGGCAAAACCCACCTGTGTTCGAAGGAACTTCAGACCCTTTGATGGATGAAGAGTGGGTCAATATGCTGGACAGAATCTTTGACTTTGTGGCGGCTACTAAAAGGGAAAAGGTAATATGTGCGGTGTATATGTTGAGGAGGGATGCCCGTATCTGGTGGGATATTGCTAGGAATGGGCGTGATGTTGCACAAATGGAATGGGTAGAATTCTTGACCCTGTTCAATGCCAAGTACTACAACCAAACAGTGGTAGATCAAAAGGTGGTTGAGTTCGCCAACTTAGTCCAAGGGTCATCTAGTGTACAGGAGTACGTGCGCAAGTTTGATTAACTCACAAGATTTGCTCTAGATCTGGTGAACACTGAAGCCAACCGGGTACGGAAATTCATGAAGGGGTTAAAAAGGGAGATAGCTCAATTTGTGGATACCAGGAACACCAGCCCGGGTACTTATGATGAAGCCATAGAGCGAGCAATTTTCCAAGATTCATGGATGGTACAAGAGAAGAAAGAGCCCTAAAGGGTTGAAGAACTAGCATATATCTCCAATGACCGGGGAAGGTACTTTAGTAACAAGAGCGACCCTTCTGGAAGGTTTGCATACCGAGGCAATAGAAGTGTGGGTAAGACCAATACCCTAGGAAACTCTAGGTTTCCCAATGGTGGAAACAATTAATGAAGAATGGAGCCACCAAGTCGAAGTTCGAAAACAAGCAGCCAAGGAGAGAAAACAACTATTGGACACAATGCAACAAATGCAATTGGTGCCACCAAGGCGAGTGCAACAACAACAACTGCTTCACCTATGGAGATCCAGGTCATTTCTCCAAACACTGCCCGACTCATGGTTAGAAGGGAGGAAATGACCAACCAAAGCCAGTAGGAACTGCACCGCGAGTCTATGCACTCACACATGGTGATAAAGGAGCTAGGACTTCCGACATGGTGTCAGGTCAGCTTCCTATGGCTAATAACTCAGCATATGCATTGATGGACACTGGTGCATCCTATTCTTTTATTTCTCCATCATATGTTTATAAGATAGATAGGAAGCCTAAGCCTATGGCAAATGTAGGTGGTGTATCCTTACATTCGAGGGAGGATACGATGGTACGGTCTTGGGTTAGAGTCGTACCAGTCTGGGTAGAAGGTCAAGAGTTGACCGTGGATTTGCTAGTTTTAGATTTACATGAGTACAATGTTATTTTGGTATGGATTGGCTAACCAAATACGTGGCGGTGGTGAATTGCAATTGAAGATAGGTGACTTTTAACTCACCTGGGGAAGAACTGTTCGTATTCCAAGGCACAACCTGCGAGAAGAATTTCGCTATAATCTCCAAATTGAAGGCTAGGAAATTACTAGATGATGGATGTATCGGCAACCTGGGAATGTAATAGACAAGGATAGGGATTCTAAGCTACAACCAACTAAGGTAGCAGTGGTGTGCGAATTTCTGGAAGTGTTTCCTGAGGATCTTCCAGGGATACCGCCAGATTCGGAAGTCGAGTTTGAGATCAAGTTAATTTCAGGAATTGCACCTATTTCAAAGGCACCGTACCCAATGTCACCAGTAGAGCTTAAAGAACTGCAAGCGTGATTACAGGACTACCTAGATAAAAGATTTATATGACCAAGGCATTCCCCATGGAGAGCCCCGGTAATTTTCATGAAAAAGAAAGACGACTCCATGAGAATGTGTATAGACTACCGTGAACTCAACAAATTGACGATCAAGAACTGATACCCATTGCCTAGAATTGATGATCTATTCAATCAACTACAGGGAGCATCGGTATTCTCGAAGATCAAATTGAGATTTGGGTACCACCAGCTGAAGGTCAAGGAATCGATTATTCCCAAGACTTCATTCCAAAACTCGGTATTGCCACTACGAGTTCCTGGTCATGTCTTTTGGACTCACCAATGCACCTACGACATTCATGGATCTTATGCATAGGGTATTGGGTGAGTATCAAGAAAAATTTGTGATCGTATTTATAGAAGATATACTCGAATACTCGCGAAACCAGGAAGAACACGCCAAGCACCTGGAGTTGATCTTACAACGATTACGCGAGAAAAAGTTGTATGCCAAATTCTCCAAGTGTGAATTTTGGCTGACTCAAGTAAGTTTCCTAAGGCATGTGGTGTCAAGAGACATAATTGCAATTGATCCAGCCAAAAATGAAGTAGTAAAGCAATGGAAGGCCTTGAAGAACGCACAAGAAGTTCGTATTTTCTTGGGCCTGGTAGGGTATTATAGGTACTTTGTTGAAGGTTTTTCCAAAATAGTGACACCTATGACCGCACTAACCCGAAAAAACGTCAAATTTGAGTGGACAAAGAAGTGCAAACAAAGACTAGATTAACGACTGCTCCCGTACTCACTATTCCAAAGGGTACCAAGGGATATGTCATTTATAGCGATGGATCATGTCAAGGACTAGAGCCGTACTAATCCAACATGAGAAATTGATTGCATATGCCTCCCGACAACTAAAAAACTATGAGGGAAACTATCCAACACACGACTTAGAACTAGCAGCAGTAGTGTTCGCAGTGAAGATTTGGATACACTATCTCTATGGGATCCACTACGATGTATACACGGATCACAAGAATCTAAAATATTTCTTCACCCAGAAAGAGTTAAACATGAGACAGTGGAGGTGGCTATAATTTTTTAACGATTACGATTGCGATATACTGTACCACCCAGGCAAGGCTAATAAAATAGCTGGCGCACTAAGTCGACGACCAATGGCTTATGTAATTTTTTTTTAAAGAAATACCCCAAGAATTAAAAATCGATATATCCAAATTGGATTTGGAGATAGTAGTGGGAAGATTGGCAAAGTTATATGTGTGACCCATGCTCATGGAAGCAATCCAAGGGGGATAACTCGCAGATCCATGGATCCAACAACTGGTGCATGAGACTACGAATGACATGTGACCAGGGTTTCACATTTTGGAGGATGGAGTGTTGGGTTTCAAGGGTAGATTATGTGTTCCTAATGATGAGGAGATCAAGAAACAAATCTTTTATGAGGCTTATAATACTCCTTACGCTATGCACCCGGGAACCACAAAGATGTATCAGGATCTCAAAAGATACTTTTTGTGGGTAGGAATGAGGAGAGATGTAGTGAAGTACATGACACACTGTTTGACGTGTCAACAAACCAAGGTGGAACATCAGCGACCTGCAGGGTTATTGCAGCTGCTAGAGATCCCAGAGTGGAAATGGGAAATGATCACCATGGACTTTGTTATTGGGTTACCACACACTCCGAAGGGGCATGATGAAATATGGGTTATCGTGGATAGACTTACAAAATCCACTCATTTATTACCCATTAAGACAACAGACGGTGCGGATAAGTTTGCAGACTTGTACATTACTGAGATAGTGCGGTTAAATGGGGTTCCCATCTCTATAGTGTCCAATCAAGACGGGCGATTTACCTCCGCATTCTGGAAGAGAATGAAAATGGGATTGGGAACTAAACTCAAATTTAGTACTGCTTTCCACCCATAAACGAATGGGCAAAGCGAATGAACAATTCAGACCTTGGAAGATGTGTTGAGAGCTTGCGTGCTAGATTTTCAAGGTTCTTGGAGTGTAAATCTTCCATTAATTGAGTTTGCCTAAAAACAATAGCTATCATGACTCGAAAAAATGGCTCCGTATGAGGCACTATACAGAAGAAAGTGTTGATTTGTAAAACACTAGCATGAGACTAGTGAGAGGAAATTCTTGGGATAAAAAAAGATGGACCAAGCTACGGAGGACATTAGGTCGATTCATCAAAGTACAGACCTCTATAGATTGCCAATGCAAGTATGCCGATCGTTGATGGAGACCTTTAGAATTTGAAGTTGGGTACAAGGTACTATTAAAGATAGCTCCATTGAGAGGAGGTATGAGGTTCAGCAAAAAGGGCAAGTTGGGTCCTATGTACATAGGACTGTTCGAGGTTCTGGAACACGTTGGGAAGGGGGCTTATTGACTAGCCCTTCCACCCGAATTCTCTAGAGTTCATGATGTATTCCATGTTTCAACCTTAAGGAAGTACGTGAACGACCCCATCATGTGCTAAGTTACAATGAAATTAGCATAGATCCTCAGCTAAGATATGAGGAAAAATTGGTCATAATTCTGGATCGGAAAGACAAGGTATTAAGAAATAAAACAATAACTTTGGTAAAGATGCAGTGGTGTAACCACGACATTAGAGAGGGGACCTGGGAGATGGAAGCCGAGATGCGGGAGCGGTATCTCCATCTGTTTTGAGTTTCGGGGACAATTCTTTTATAAATTGTAGTTATTGTAACATCCCGTGTTTTGGACACCTGTTAGTAGCCCGTTGGAGCAAGTGAAGAATTATGTGAAATATTATTTAGATAAATGATATTATATGAATTTGAGATGATTAGTGAATTTTATAGTCGTTGTAATGACCCAGTAATGGATCTAGCTTTATGCAAAGAAAGATTGGTCTCAGACCAAGGAACAAACCCTAATGGGAGAAAAATCTCGGATTAAATATAATAAAAAATGCTATGGCATAAATATATTAATTTTTTCTGGCAACTGGGACTTTATAGTCAAGAAAATAAGTTTAAGAAAAAATTGATTGAGGTTTGAATTCCAATCAACTGGGCTTAAGAATGAGAATTTCTTGCTCAAGCCTCTAAGGGCATTTTGGCCAATTTGATAAGAATACCAAAATTATGTGGTATGTGAAAATTTTCTTTTTAGGTCACATTTACTTTAATTATTTAAGATTGGAGACATTTAAAAGCTATAGGTTAAAACTTAAGGGAAAATTAGAGAACAAAATTCTCAAAGGGCCCTTGGATCCCTTAAATGTGAGGTAAAATTAGCAAGGGCATCAAAGTAATTTCTAAGGGTAGAGAGAGAGAGAGGAGTGGGCAGCAAGGCTAGGTCCTGGGGCTCTCAAATGCTAGGACACATACCCAAAGAGAATATGAAGAGTCTTACCTATTCAAAAGCTAAAGGTGTAATCATGGTTTTGTTTTTTTTTTCTCAAAACAATTTTGAGGGGAATTAGCTAAGGTGTGTATAAATACATGTGTAAATTTTTTGAGAAAAATGTGTCAAGGTTTAAGAGAAATAATTTTTCCAATTTTTGCCTAAAAACTGAAAGGTAGTAATTTCAAAACCTTAAAGAAATATGATTTTTGGGAGGTTAGTTCTCTTAACCTAAAACAAGTTTTGATGCGAGGCTTTCGCCTAGTTCTCGTCCTTATGACACAGAACATGTGAACGATAGTTTAAGGGTTTTTTCCCAAACCTCAACTTAGGACAAAAGTTTAAAAAGGAGATTTCACCCCTTAAATTATATAGTGGAAGTAAAGTTTTGGAAATGAAAAAAAATAATCCTTTGTAAAGATAACTAAGGATTTGGAGACTTAACCAATCCCAAATCAGCTTGAGTTAATTTAAAATTTGATATTTACCATTTTTAAGTTAAGGGTCCAATTTCCTTTCTTTCTAAAAATACATAAAAAGGGATCCTAGTTTATGGATAAAACAGGTAAGAATGGGAGTTGGGTTTTTGTAGAATCTTTAACAGAACGAGATAAGATTGTCATATATTATTTGTAAAGGGTTAAAATGCAGTATTTTGGTAAATTTTAGAAAATGAAAAACTTTTGTGAGAGAACGACAAGTTGGTATTTTGGTAAATGATAGAAAACGGTAAACTTTCGTGAAAGGACGACAAGTTGGTATTTTTCTAAGATAGGAGTTGAGTAGAACTCCTTTTCCCAAAAACAAAAATACGAGTTATCTGGTAAGAGAGTTCTCTAGTTAATGAATATTTGGAAGCATGGCATGAAGAGCATGTTGCGGTGAGGCCGATTTTCTCATGTTACTGTAAAGATTGAAACGAAATCTGACCTTATACACTGTAAGGTGTATAAGAGGCTATAGTATAGAGTTTGTAAGAGAATTTTATTGCATGTAGCTATCATAGAATATTAGCTATGAGAGTATGCAATAGTTTAATCTGAGTACACTATATTAATTACAGTAGCCGTGAAAGGGAAAATGAATAACGATGTTAAAGATCATGTTGGGAGCTAAGAACTCCAACTAAGTTAGAATTTTTCTTTCTTGGTTGCAACATGAATGTAACGACCCAAAATCACTAATATGGCTTAAGGGCTTGATTAGTGTGCTGGGAGGGCATAATTTGTTTATGTGTGAATTACGTAGTTTAATGCGTGATTCTGTGATAAGCATGCTTGTGTGATTATGTGATTATATGTTATAATTATGAGGACCACATTATTATGTGGGTAAATATGCAGAATGCGACTTGAGGTGATCCTAGGGAACTAGTTAGCGGGAAAGTCACAACGGGACCTAATACTTGACTTGGGGCAAGTCAAGGGGTATTTCGAGTATTAGATGGTTATTTGGGTTATCGGGATATGGAAATAAATAATTGGAGATATATTTGAGGTTAGGAAGCTTAGGTGGGAATACTGGGGAATTTTACCATTTTTCCCTCGGGGACGTTTACAGTACCCCGAGCCTCGGGATTGACTTAAGTGCTTAGGAATAGACTAAGTAAAATGTAGAACACGGTGGAACAAAATCCAAACTGACCTTCCCTCCTCTTCTCTTTCTCTCTCAAAGGAAACCACAAGGAACCAAGAAGAACTTGCTGGAATTCAGAGATTTGGAACTGTGATTTAGGAGATTAGCTCAAAGATTAGCTAAGGATTCAATCAAGAGTTAAGGTAAGCCATAAGCTTTATGCATGGCGGTTAAATTCTGTGGTTATGGATGAGTTTTGAGGTGTTTATGGGTTTTGACATTGAAGGACTGAATTAAAGCTTGGAACTTGGGAGTTAGCTCAGAGATTTCAGCTCGAATTTATGATCTAATGTCTGAATCTTAGTATTTTCTTGACTGGTTTTGGAGTTCTTGAGTGTGTGAGTTTCAAAAATTAAAATGGTGTTTTGATGAGTTTTTAGATTAGGTTTCTGCTGGCTTATGCTTCTGAAATCATGCAGGAATGTTTGTGATAATTGGATTATATTATTGGGATGGTTATGAGAGGTTTTGAGTGAGGTTTGAGAGTTAAAAATTGTGATTTTTCTGGGTTCAAAGGTTTCGGGTCACGGCATAGTTCTTGGTGAGTTGCAACCCTCTGAAGCTGTTAAGTGCTGAAGATGGAGGGCGGGCCGCGACATGGGGCATGTAGGGTTGCAGCCCGTGTTAGTTTCTGGGCAAGGTTGAGCCCCTGGTTGGGGCCATGCCGTGGCATAGGGAGCTTGAGCTGCGACCCTTAAGGAAATTTGTGTTTTTGGGATTTTAAGCATGGGAATTTAACCTAGGGTGCTCGAGATCGATTCCATTGCCGTGTTTGGTGGAATTCGATGTCCCGAAAACTAGAACCTTATCAGGAAGCCCTTTTACAATCATTAATGGTATCCCTTATCTTGGTTGTGACTAGGTACTAAGCTAGGGCTCGGGAAGCGGATTGTGCTCAAGAGGCATCCCTCGTAGTCAGTACACTTGGAAATTAAAGGTATGAAAATTGCACCTGGTTGTGAATTTATAATGGGACTAAGGGTTCCCTGTTTTGTATGCTTTATAAAGGATGGTATTATGCCATGTAAATTATAAACAGCCTAAGAGTGCCAGAGTTTACTTTAGCGCATAGAGCGCGACTCAGCCAATGGTAGCTGAGGACAGCTTATCATGCACTGAGCTCAATTTAAGCGGACCAAAGTCATTGGGGTATACAGAGGGTGCGACCTAAGGGTGTCGACCCTGATTATTATGTGACTTGACTAGTATTATTGATTGATGGATTTGTCGTGCTAAATAGCTGAGTGTTGGTTTGTTGATTCTCTGGTTATGTCTATGGACTATGTGATTAATGTGGTATGCTAAGTATATGAACATGCTTTAAGGATTATTCAATTGTTGTCATTGTTTGTACTATAACATTATGTTTTCTTGCTGGGCCTTGGCTCACGGGTGCTACGTGGTGCAGGTAAAGGCTAGGGCAAGCTTGATCAGCCCTGAATCGGAGAGCTCTGATAGCATTATGTACATGATCAGCTGCTCAGCCGCCACAGTTGAGGAGGAGGCAGGAACGAGAGGACCATAAATGTCTATTTTTCCCTTAGAGTGGCCAGCGGTTGTTTTTACTTTGTCAATTTTGTAAACTGACTTTCAAACACTGTTTCTTTTGGGATCCCTTGTGTAAAACATTTACTTATAAGAAATGTTTATTTTATGACCAAAACCTTTTAACCCTAGTTCATTGGTGATGTGAATTGACACGTTTTTAACTAAATGACTTGATTTGCAAGTCTTGCACCTTTATAAACACACAGTGTAGAGGTCTTCACTTTCCAGTGCGTTACAATGAATATACTAGTGTGTGCTTATAGTATTAGATTGCACTAGTTTTGTTTGGGTCATTAAGACCAGGGTGTGCTTAATGCCTACTCTTGCAATGCTTTGGCATTCTGGGACTAAATTGTAAGTAGGTTCGGGCTGCAGCTAGAACCCTAATGTAAAATAGTCTGAGTTGGAGCAAGGACATCGTAAGTATATATTCCGGGTTGGAGCCAAATCATGGTAAGTATATAGTCCGGTTTGTGGCCAGGGTAACGGTAATATGGTCTGGGTTGGAACCAGGACATGGTAAAAATTTGGTTCGAGTTGGAGCCAGGACAATGGTAATATAGTTCAGGTTGGAGCCAGGACATAAATTATGGAACCGGGTTTAGGCCCGAATCCCTTGTTGTTAACCTATTGATTAGTTACTATATGTGTTATATATCTTAAATGTTCTGGGATTTTCTAAGTGCAGGTTATTATGATATGTGTAACATTGTTTTTTAGGTACAGTTAAAGTATTTGATTATGATTTGGTTATTGTTTGAGAATTGTTTGATAGGGTTGGGATTTATCCAATACCCTAATGATCGCTAGTGATAACTACCTTAGGGCAACTCGTTACTGGGTTTGGAATATTTGTGTGTAAGGCTATTCCTACTATGCATTTTTGCCTACCTAGTTGTTTCTTGTTGTAGGTAAGTTGGAAAGAAAAGTGGAGCAGTGAGCGCCGGAGTTTGCTTATGGATATGTACATGTGGGCGGACCTGGGGAGGTTTTTGATGGAGCACCATTTAGAAAAGAAGCTCTGGAGCTATTTATTTCTTTTATGACATTTGTTTTGCTTTAACTCTGTGAAAGAGTATTTGTAATTTTGTTTGTTAAACTAAAAGTGTATGCACACGATCTTTTAAAAGTTTTTTTTATATGGATTTTCGGTACAATGAGTTAAATGTAAAAAGTTTAAAATTTTCTGCATGATTTGGTCTTGTATGTTTTTAGGGTCGTTACAATATTTTTATTCAAAAATTATAAAATATCTAAAAACTGATAACTGACCTTATCAGATAAATATTTTAAATATCTGAATAAATTTATAACCAATTCAAATCCAATTTGAATTATCAAATTTATTTTTCACATTTTTAAGTAAATAAAAACTAATTAATTCAAAACTAATTATTTTTATTATTTATAAATTTCAAAAATTATAATTACTATTTGATAATAATTTCGGAAATTATAATAAATTTTTTAAATTATTAATTAATTAATTAATCTCAATTACAAATTTTCCATGAATAACAAATTTCTTCCAAATATGTCATCTCACTGATTAATCCCGATTTCAACTCTTACCTTGAACAATGTTGATAGAGCCACCTTGGGATCCTATGGACCTATAATTTCAAGCTCCAATAAATTTAGATTATTAATTAAATTTCTTAATAACCTTAATACATACACTAATTTATAAGTTTGAGTTCAATAACATTTCAGTTCCAAAAGTTAAGCCTTGAGGGGACCATTATTCAATTCTTCTCAGAAATGTATAGATTTCATATATTTATACTATGTCCCCACATCAATGAGTCTCCAAAACAAAAGTATATGATCATCTTATTAATATGTTTAATTAATACTTATAAAACAAAAAATAGTATTTAACTAAGTATTAATAACATATCGGGTAACATTATACAAGGTACTTCCACTAAGATGTCCTACTACATCAGTAATCCGGATCTAGATTACATGTATTCATAATACTAGTGAACCATACTGGCAGTATCCAAAGATTCCATATAACTTTGTTTTATTGTGAACTATTTAAATCCATTCCCTACAATCTTAATCATCTCGTACCAATACAAGATTGTAGTTGTACGCCCTGATTTTCCCACGGGCTGATTAGCAAGCTGAGCTGCGGCCTAACCTTGATTATCTCGCGGACATCCCTCGCAACCGGAGCTGCGACGTAAGGTCATACCTCCTCAGCTCGAGGATTGTTGGGGGTTCGCCTCTGATAACTTAAAGACAGAGGCCGGGCTACGACGACCGAAGGTCGGGTCAAGCATCCAGCCCGTAGTACGAGCTGGGGTTGAAGGCTGTGACCCTTTATAAAGTCAGCCACGCAAGGTAAACGTGCATATATCAGACATCACATGTCTGATATATCCCTGACTTCTCGGACACACAGCAGGAACGTGCGTATTCAGACATCCTCAACTAGGATGGGCCGTGCGGCCCATTATCCCTTTACCTATTGATTTGACCACACTTATGTGTCAGGTTTAGGAATTAATCATGAATGTCACAGAGTCGACATGATGGGTAAGAAGGTCACGGGATGGCCTTCTTACCAACTCCCAGGTACCTTCTCCTATGAATATGGAGACCTTGGGAGTTGATAGGGGTTGGGTTCTCTCTTGTAAAAAACACCCTATAATTGTATCCCCTGAATATAGCAATAATATCGACTAGTGGAGTAGAAGGATTTTAACCTTCGAACCACTTAAAAAATGTGTCCCGGGTAGCCATTTCTTTTTCCTAAGATCATATATATGTTTCGGTTCACCTTTAGCACTAATCCTTTTCTCTTCTTTTCTAAATTTCCTGTTGGCGAAGAACCGCGTCAACAGTTTGGTGCTTTCATTGAGAGCCTATGTTCGATTAGTGCTGTTGCAAACATCCAACTATGGTGACTACTCGGTCCAGGCATGGTAACGAGACAGAGCAACATGATGGGCAGGAGGCTCATCATACTACCATCCCTGGCGAACAAGTTCTTGAAATCCAGCAGCGGCCAGGAAAGCAGCCAGCGGGCCAAAATGATACTGGTAGTTCGGCGCCCTGGCCGCCTAATCCGAACCCATGTTATTATACTGCGGTGGAGATGGAGAATGCTCAGGTGAGGAGCCAGTTAGCGACAGCTAGTTAGCAAATCCAGGATATGCTGGCCCGACTACCCCCTCTCACAACTGGCGTTAACGTCGGAGAGAGGCAAGGCGAGGCTCCTAAGTCTCGCCGGGGTAACCGGTCCAGGCATAGCCGTTCGGATGGACTTCCAGCAGCCAACTCCACCCCTTCCTCAAACCATCGGGAGGCAGACTCTAGAGGAAGGCCTAGAGCGAACAACAGCAATACAGCCGTTCGGTCAGAACGTCGACTCCTAGCTCCCAACCCTCCTCGAGCACGCCCAGGAGGGCTCGAGGAAATTCCCGAAGGAGATCCGGGGAGGGCTCAAAACATCAGCCCGTTCCCAAAGACCGTCCTGCGCCCCATCCAGATCACCAGGCGTGGGACCAGCGGGCTGGTAGGGCCGAAAGGCCCCCGCTGAATTTAATCCGACCTGACGGAACCAGGATCGCCTCTCCAATCAGACATCCTCCATCTCTGATCAGATATTCGGCTCCTCCTCGGCCTGTCCGAGATATCCCAGCCTATGGGAATAATAGGAGAAACCCGCCATCAGCAGAACCTTCCCGGCGTAGCAGGGCGCCAAGGGAATGCCCGAATCATCACCACCGAGGGCGGACACCAGGCCTGTCTAGCAGGAGCCACGGGACCGACAGTCACCGGAGTGATCTTTCAGGAGGAGACCTGCGTCAGCGTTTGAGTTCGGCACAAAGTCACCAAACCACCCAGGGAGGCGACCTTCGAGATTGCCTTAACTCTCATAGGGGAGCACCGGCAGGAGGAGAGAGCCACGCTCGCTCAAGGGGGGCCCTGTCCGAAGTACGTCACTGTGGGAATGTCCCAGCTAACCTATCTCAAGATAGGAGGGGCAATAACCCACCAAATATGTACAATGGAACCGGAGCTGTTGATCAGCCCCAGAATAACCACGGACATCGGGACCAAACCCTCGAGCGCCTGACTCAGATGGAGGAGTTGATGAGGAAGCTCCTGTCAGAAAAAGAGAAAGATGAATATGATTCAGGGGATGAAATGGAACTCTTCGCCCCCAGCATAGCAGCAACGGCGTACCCATCTGGTTTCCGTATGCCGCACTTGTCAAAATTCAACGGGGACGGAGACCCCTCGGACCACCTGGGGATGTTCAACACCTTGATGATGGCCCACAACATTGGCCCCGAGCTGAGATGTCTCATCTTCCCTTCCACCCTGATCGGACCTGCCAGACAGTGGTTCAAGCAAAGTAAAATACAGTCAATCAGCTCCTGGAAGACATTCTCAGCAGATTTCAAGAGGGCATTCTGAGCGTCTCAGGCCGCCCATGTTCAGGCCGACTCCCTGGCTAACGTGAGGCAGCAGCCCGGTGAGACTCTAAAGGCCTACTTGAGCAGATTTGTGAACGTCGCTGCTTGTGCCCGAGACGCAGATGATAGCTCCAAGCTCATGGCCATGAGAACTGGAATCCTCGTCGGAGGAGATCTCTGGAAGGATATACAAAGGAAGGGAGTCAGCTCGGTTAACGAATTCCTTAACAGGGCCCAAGAGTGGATAAACTTGGAGGAAGCCGAAGCCTTGGCTGCGGGAACCAGCTAGGCCCCCGAACAGCCCACTGGAGTGGGGACAGAGGTCATGGCAGCGACCCAAAACGTCGCACAGAACAACCAGACCGGTGGAGGTAAGAGAAAGGGTAATGGTGAGGGCAGCCAGCACGACCAAAAGAAGAATAAGTCTGTGGACAAAGTCAAGCCCGTCTTCGCGACTTATATGGAGCTCACCCAGTCTAGGGAGAATATCTTCCTAGCCAACTCTACTCGCCTCCCCTGGAAGAGGCCTGAGCCGTTGAAGCACCAAAAGGGGAAGAGAGACACCTCCAAGTTTTGTCGCTTTCACAACGATGTTGGCCATAACACCGACTATTGTAGGCACTTAAAGGATGAAATCGAGACTCTCATCCGAGCCAGTCCTTTGGCTCAGTATGCGCGAAACAGGGTTCCAGCCGCTCGACCTGCTCCAGAAGTACAGGCTAGTCAGCTCGGGTCTCGGATTGATCAAGACGTCCCCCCTCCCTTGGATGGAGGGGAGATATCCACCATATCTGGAGGGCCGCATGTGGCTGTTACGAGCAGGGGTGCCCAGAAGAGGTACGTGAACGAACTTAAGGCACACAATGGAGAAGAGTTCGTTCCGGAGCAGCGCCTGCCGAAGCAGCAGCAATTGGAGAGGCAGCCGATCATTTTTACAGAAGATGATGCGGACCGTGTCCAGTTCTCGCACAATGACCCCCTGGTCGTGGCGGTTCAGCTCGCTAATCGGAGGGTTAGGAGGGTATTGATCGACAATGGAAGTTCGGTGAACCTCCTATTCCGGTCCACTTTAGAAAAAATGGGTTTGACCGTCACTGAGCTGAAGGCGACCTCCATGATGTTGTATGGTTTTTCGGGAGAAGGATCCGCAGCAATAGGGACGATCGGGTTGGTGATCACCCTGGGGGAAGGATCACGGACAGTCTCCAAGCTCCTCGAGTTCGTGGTCATCGACTGCTCTGCTGCCTACAACGCAATTTTAGGATGACCTACACTCATAGCTTTCGAGGCCGTCACGTCCATTCGCCACCTCGCGATGAAGTTCCCTACTTCGACGGGAATATGCACTATCCATGGCGATCAGCTCGCTGCAAGGGAATGCTACAGCATTTCCATGAAGGGAAAATCTAAACCCGAGCAGCTGGCAATGGCCATTCAGGGTGAAGAGGAATCTCAGGGACCCTCAGTGGATCCTGAGATTGAAAAACCTCAAAGCGCCAAGGAAGATATTGACCATCGAATAGGCGAGGACAGGTCCGAGCTCCAAGCAATTGAGGAGCTTGAGGAGGTGAACATTGATCCACAGAATTCGTCACGTACGGTCAGGCTCGGGAAAAACCTCTGTAGCCAGAGGAAGACGGAGCTGACCAAGTTTCTATGGGATAGCCTGGACGTGTTTGCTTGGTCCCATGAAGACATGGTGGGGATCAGCCCCAGCGTCATCATGCATACGCTTCATCTAGATAAAAGCGTTCCCGCCAAGTCCCAGAAGCAAAGGCATTTAGGAACGGCTCGAGCTGAAGCCCTAGAGGAAGAGGTGGCCCGGCTCAAGAAATGCGGCCTTATCCGTGAAGCCAAGTTTCCAATATGGGTTTCCAACCCCGTGCTGGTCCCGAAGCCTAACGGGAAATGGCGAACCTGCATCGACTTCTCCGACCTGAATAAAGCTTGCCCTAAGGATTGCTTTCCATTGCCCAGGATTGATCATTTGGTAGACGCCACGGCAGGGCACGAGCTCATGTCCTTTATGGATGCGTACTCGGGCTATAATCAGATCGCGATGAATCCGGCGGACCAGGAACACACTAGCTTCATGACCCTGAAAAACGTCTACTGTTACAAGGTCATGCCTTTTGGTCTGAAGAACGCCGGAGCTACCTACCAAAGGCTAGTAAATAGAATGTTCGCAGATCAAATTGGAAAAAACATGGAAGTGTACGTTGATGACATGCTAGTCAAGTCAAAGACTATAGATAACCATGTTTCCGACCTGAAAGAATGTTTTAAGATATTGCGGGAATATGGTATGAGGCTCAATCCCCAGAAATGCACTTTCGGGGTCGCGTCGGGGAAATTCCTGGGGTTCATAGTCAATACCCGAGGAATCGAGGCAAACCCCGACAAGATCAGATCACTGCTCGAAATTCCTTCGCCCAGGTCGCGATAAAATGTCCAAGGTCTGACCGGAAGGGTAGCAGCCCTCAACCGGTTTATTTCTATGTCTACCGATAAGTGTTTGCCCTTCTACAACCTGCTTCGGGGAAACAAGAAGTTTGAATGGACAGTAGAATGCGAAAGCGCATTCCTCGACCTGAAGGCACATCTGGTCGAGCCGCCCGTACTGTCCAAGCCCAAAGCAAGAGAGCCTCTTTTCCTCTACATGGCAGTCACCGAGGACGCAGCAAGCGCCGTTCTGGTATGAGAAGAGGACTAAGTTCAGAAACCAGTCTATTACATTAGCAAAAGACTTCTCAAAGCTGAGTCCCGATACCCGTTGATGGAGAAATTGGCGTTCTGTCTCATCACGGCCTCTCGAAAGCTCAGACCGTACTTCCAGTCTCACTCGATACACATCATGACCGATCAGCCTTTAAGGCAGGTATTGCAAAAACCTGAAGCATCGGGACGATTGCTAAAGTGGGCCATTGAACTCAGTCAGTTCAAGATTATGTATACTCCGTGAACTGCCATAAAAAGTCAGGCCCTGGCCGATTTTGTAGCCGAATGCACGGGATTCCAGGAGGATCCCGCAGACTCACCCCAGGTCACGACGTCCCGGACGTCGTGGAGGATCTTTGTGGATGGTTCATCCAACGAGAAAGGGTCCGGAGCTGGAATCATCTTGATATCCCCCGAGGGACATAGATTCCACTCGGCACTGAGATTCGAGTTGAAGACCTCCAACAATGAGGCCGAATACGAAGCGTTACTGGCTGGACTGAGGGTAGCCTGAGAGTTGAAGGCGAGCTCCGTCCAGTGCTTCAGTGACTCCCAGCTTGTGGTAAACCAGGTTCTGGGCGAATATAAAGCACGGGGACCCAAGATGGATGCTTACCTGGCAAAGGTAAAGGCTGGGCTGTCTGCGTTTGTGCAAGGATCGATCGAACAGATACCTTGGGAACAGAACGCTAATGCAGATGCTCTTGCCAAGCTCGCCACCTCCGGAGAGACGGAGACCTTGGGGTTGGTACCAATAGAATTCCTGGAAAAACCAAGTATAGAAGGAGACGGGGCAGAGGTTGAGATGATCGACTCCCGGCCATCCTGGATAACCCCCATCCTTGAATATCTCGTCGAGGGCAAACTGCCCGAAGGACGTAACGACGCACGGCGAGTCCTATATCAAGCTCCGAGATATACGATAGTCGATGGTGTGTTGTACCGACGCGGACACTCCGTACCTCTCCCCCAGTGTGTTCTTCCAGATGAGGCGAAGGCCATCCTGCAGGAGGTGCACAAGGGTTTCTGCGGAGACCACGTGGGGGGCAAAGTTTGGCCTTAAAGGTCCTTAGGCAGGGATATTATTGGCCAACTTTGTCCAAGGACTCGATCTCATACGTGAAGAAATGCGACAAGTGCCAGCGATTCTCTGCGGTTGCCTGAGCTCCTCCAGTCAAGCTGAAGATGATCTTGTCCCCATGGACGTTCGCTGTTTGGGGAACAATTTGGTGGGCGCCCTCCCTATTGGAAAAGGCGGGGTCCGCTACGCCGTGGTAGCCATCGACTATTTCACAAAGTGGGCTGAGGCAGAACCTCTGGCAACGATAACGTCCAAAAAGGTGCTTGACTTCGTGGTTAAAAGCATTATCTGTCAATTCGGTCTGCCCAAGAAGATTGTCTCCGATAATGGTACTCAGTTCAACAGCGACCTGTTCACCGAGTTCTGTGAAAGATACGGAATCGTCAAAAGTTTCTCCTCCGTGGCATATCCTCAGGCGAATGGCCAGGTCGAAGCTGTCAACAGGACTCTAAAGGCGAGCCTCAAGAAGAGATTAGATGAGGCAAAGGGAGTCTGGCCAGAACAACTCCCCCAGGTCCTATGGGCATACCGGACCTCGCATCGGACTCCTACGGGTCATACTCCTTTTTCCCTAACCTTTGGGAGTGAGGCAGTCCTCCCCGTGGAGGCTTTCGCATAGGGTCCAGTCTTACGACCAGGATCGCAACTACGAGCTACTGTGCAATTCCCTTGACCTAGTTGATGAAAGGCGAGAAGATTCGCAACTCCAGCTCGCCCATTATCAGCAAAAGATCACTCGCTATTTCAACTCCAAAGTCAAAAAGCACGCCTTTAGCGTTGGCGACCTGGTCCTAAGAAGAGTTTTCTTAACCGGTAAGGACCCCAAAGATGGAGTCTTGGGACCGAACTGGGAAGGACCATATCAAGTCATCGAGGTCATTAAGGAGGGGACTTATAAATTAGCTCGGCTTGATGGAGGGGCAGTCCCGCGGACTTGGAACGCCATCCATTTAAAGAAATATTATCAATGATTCACTTGTAAGGCCTGGAAGGCCACTTTTTATGTATTAAGCAATGAGAATCAACTTTGTGTTTATATTTGTACATGTTTTCAAGTGTAATCTAAAGTAACCATGAAAGACCCTTTCCCAGTTACTTGGGGGGCATATGGTACCTGGATATAACCAGGTCTCCTTAATGACTTAGAAGTTGACTCATATCGATTGACCGTTGTTTTTTTTTTTTAAAAAAAAAAACGCGAGATATTGATAGGAGTTAACGCCAACTAAGTCCTATCCTGGATATAACCGGGTCATAAAACTTAGAAGTTAATTTAAATCTGTTGATCGTTGTTCTTCCTAAAGAGCTCGAGATATGGATAAAAGTTAACACGAACTAAGTTTTCAAATTAAGTTCCTGGATATAACCGGGTCATAAAACTTAGAAGTTAATTTAAATCTGTTGGTCGTTGTTCTTCCTAAAGAGCTCGAGATATGGATAAAAGTTAACACGAACTAAGTTTTCAAATTAAGTTCCTGGATATAACCGGGTCAAAGAACTTAGAAGTTGATTTAAATCTATTTGATCGTTGTTCTTCCTAAAGAGCTCAAGATATGGATAAAAGTTAACGCGAACTAAGTTTCTCAAAAAAAAATTCATTGTAACCAAAGTGCGAAAAGACAAGAAGATCAATTAAAAACATAAAACCAAATTGTCTCGAGGTAGAAGCACCTCATGCAAAGGTTACACAAAAAATCATAAAAAATAGTGAAGGGCACAAGAGAAGAAAAGCCCTAAGCTCCGCCAGGTGGCCCCTTGGAGGTCGCCGTCTCACCTTGCTCAGCTGCACCAGAGCCCTCCCTGGCCTCGGAAGGCGCGCCTCTTTGTCGAGGCGAGCCTGGAACTTCACCAGCAGACGCTCCCAAAGACTCGCTGACAAAAAGGAGTAGTCAACATCTGGGTTGTAGGCCTAGCAATGATAGAACAGGTCTTCCAAGGCCTTTTCCGAAGTTGCCTGCTCGGCCTCCAGGGCGGCCTTGGCCTCAACCTTCGTGGTATCTAGGTCTGTCCGCGAGGTGGCGAGAGAGGTCTCGAGCTCTTGGACCTTCGAGCGTGTCTTCTCCAACTTGGCCTTCGAGGTTGCCAAGGCATCCTTAGCCGCCTGAAGACAGGTCTGGTGCTCGATCCTCATATCCTCGAGCTGAGTTTTGGCCCTGACGATGCTCCGGTGAAGAGCGACGACGCCCTGAGAAAAATGAAAGATAAATTGCCTTAAGAGGAAAAATAGGGCAAAGTGTAAGGGTAAAAGCTTTAAAAGAATAGGGCAGCTTACGTTTAGGGTCATGCCCATTGAAGACTCCATTATGCCAACCAGGCTCATTGTCTCAATGGCCTGGAGCTCCTTCTCGGTGAACTTGTATATATGGTTGACGGCGTAGTTCGCCGACTCATACACCGTTCCCTGGAAGGCCTCCGGGATCTTCTCCAGGTCCTGGGGATTGACTGGGATGTGGACCTCGGGGAGACAATCGCCGAAGCCCCGACCTCCGTTTCTGAGTCCCGGGTGGTTATAGGAGCTCGCGAAGGAGGTGGGGGCATGTTGCTCCCACCAGCGGCAGGAGGATTACTTCCCACGATCTGAGCGGGGGGGAGCTGCTCCTTCTCCTTTGCAAGAGATTTAGTGGGAGTTCCAGCAGGTTTCTTTAAGGTCCGGAGCTTCTTCATCGTTGGCCCAGAGGCCCCGGCGAACGTACCTCGCAGGCTCTCTTCGGGCTGAGACATCTCTTCTGCCAAAACAAAAATATGGTTAGTACGAAATTTAGCAATCATATAGAAACCAAAAAAAAAGGGGGAAAAAGAATAATCAAAGTACGCGCATGCTAGAGTAATCCCTAACCCCCGAGCTAGAAGAAGAACCTATGGTTACGGCCATCGGTTCTGGAGTTTCTGCGGGAGGGTCTAAGTCAATTATTTCCCGAGCTGGGGCAAGTTCTGGATCCGACTCTTGTTCTGGGCTGGATTCTTCTACATATTGCCTAAGTCCCGGAGCCACGGCACCTCTCTTGAGGGATGGCCAGGACCTGAGGTTGGTCCCGTACTCCTGGAATAGGATCGACCTAAAGGACGAGGTGCTATCTACAACTACGGTACCCCTAGGTCGGCTATCTTGGTAGTCCAACACGAGCCGATCGACGTAGTGGAGCAGGGTTGTGTCCAGGTCCGGATCACTTCGGTGACGATGGACGAGCTGTCAGGGGTTGAATCTAGCTAGCCGGGGGTCGGAAATGGCCCCATCTAAGTTCCTAAACATGTAAAGGTTACCTTGGCCCAAGGGACCCGCAGCTGCTCCAGACTGGATCCTCTCTTCATCTGTTATCTGGGCGACCTCCAGCGCCCGCTTCCTGTTCCTCGCAAGTGGAGTCTCGTCCTCCTCGTCCTCGTCCATCGCGACGTCCTCCACGATGATGGGCATAGAGGTGCGAGATGGGGGAGGCCCCCGAGGCCTCCTTAGATTCAAAGTCTGATTTGGGAAAATCAGCTTACAAGCCACCATCGTCTCGTCCGTCACGAGTACCCGGTAGTCCTTCTCACTGGGGGGCAAGCCCGCCAGTGTCTCGTATTGACCCCCGAGGGTCGCAGATTTCTCTGTCCTAGCGAAGATAGCTGCAGGATTAATCCAAGTCAGAAAGGGACACAAGAATTGTATGAAACCTAACCTATGAGCTAAAGATAAAAAGAACTTACGAGGACGATTGAAGTAATGGAGCTCGCAGTTCCTGAACCCCGTCGACATAAAGAATTGATCTTTAAAGTCATTGGGGTGGCTGGGCAGCTCGATGACCGCAGCCGTATTGGGGAATCGGGTTAGATAGTAAAACCCATCGCCTCACCCCCGCTGATCCGGGCTGGCCTTGAGGCAGAAGAAATACAAAATATCCGCAGGAGTGGGGACCTCCCACTCGTGCTTCAAAAATAAGTATCTCAACCCCGCCAACAACCGATAAGAGTTGGGGGGGAGCTGGAAGGGGGCCAACTTCACATAATTCAGGAAGTCAGCAAAGTACTGGTCCAGTGGCAGGAAGGCCCCCGCCTTAAAATGCTCGTCGCTCCAGGCCGCGAACGATTCTTCTAGAGGCGCATAGCTCCGCTCACCCTCTGTGGGAGGTCGTGCCACCACAGACGCCTTCCCCAACGCGATGTTGTGGGAGAGGAAGATTTTATTGATCTTCACCTGGTCGGTGATCTTTGAGACAATCCTCTCTGCCTCAAAGAACGCGTCAGGAGCCACCTCGAGCTCCTGCTCCACTGCCGGCCCAAAGTTGGGAATCGGAGAGTCCGGTATCACCGCCTTTCCTTTGTCTTGCTGAGATGCCGAACTGCCAGCTGTCTTCTTTGGAGCGTTCCTCTTCGGTGCCATCAGGTCGCCTAATGAACAAAGGAAAATGTTTCAGAAAAGGCGACCTAAGCATATGGAAGATCAAATCATTCTTTACACGAGCTGAGATAAGCCCAGCCCGTGGAGAGTGAGACCACGCGGTTCAATGAACACGCACCTGTGCCCCCAACAAATCCCTGATTACTCAGAATTCGTGTGTCAGGAGGGTCAGATTAAAATTTTGCCTTGGAGGGAAAATTCTAGTAGGCATGAAAGGCAAAACCGCCTGTGAAGCGTATCCCCTAAGCTACCCGGTTTTGCCCCCAAAATATGTCAAAATTCCTACCCAGAAATTGTCCCCAGAAAAGGCATCCTGCAGACCATATTCTTAGATAATTTCCTACGGCCAAAATACCCTAACCTAAAAGGCTTTCACCCTTCATTCCCACGAAAACCAGTAAACCCATGCATGTGACTATAGTAAATATTTACCTAAGCTACAGTGAAAAATATTTTCAAAACACGCATGGTCAGGGAACTTACAAGATATTTGATTGGAAGATGGATGAAGGTGTCGCCTGTAACGACCCCAAATTCAGTATTAAGGCTTAAGGGCTTGGAGTAGTGTGCCTGGAGGGCATAATAGGATTCTGTGTGTGACTTTTATGAGTTTAATGCATGAATATGATTTAATGCACGTTATGTGACTATTTGATTAATTGTGATGCATGACTATGTGAATTAGTATGCATGTAGACCTGATTGAGCATATTTGTAATTTGGCCATGTTGGGCCTGACTATGTTGATACCTGTGATCTATGACTCGAGACGATCCTAGAATGAGCGGGTTAGCGGAAAGTCAAAGCGGGAACCTGTACCCGGCTTGGGTTAAGCCTGGGGAGTTTAATTGAGAATCTGGGACTATATTTGATGATTAATCGGGTATTGGGTAGCGAGCGGGAATTATTAGGAATACTTGAGGAATTAGTGGGAATTTGGGTAATATGACTAAAATGCCCTTTATGGACATAAAGGTTTAGAATTAGTAAGGGAGGGCATTTTGGACATTAGGCTTGCAAGAGATAAAATAAAGAAGGTCTTTACACTTAGTGGATTTAGTAGAGAAAAGTTATAGGCTGAAAAGAAAGAAGGAAAGAAGAGAAAAGAAAAGAGAAGGAAAGCTGAAGGGTTTGGCCTTGAAGATACGGTTTGTGGCTCTCCCAAGCATTTCCCTTGATTTTTCTTGAGGTTAAGCTCAGTGGAAAGCTAGGGTTAGCTGAGCATCAAGGATCCTAAGCTAGGCTTGAGGATTGGCAAGGGATTAGCAAGATCACATCAGAGATTTGAGGTAAGTTCTTGAGGTTTTCGGTTTTAGGGTTTATCTGGTTTTGAGCTGTGTTTTTGAGCTAAATGGATGGGGTTTTTGGGGAAAACAGGTCAAGGTTGTCAAGGTGCAAGCCAAGGAGGCCTAGGATTCAGTTCAAGGTCGAAATTCCACCCACGGTATGATTTCTAAGACCCTATCCTTGTTGTTTGAGTGGATTTCTGGTTTTTGGGTTGTTTGTGTTAGATTTTGAGCTTTTGGGTTGCTTGAGCTTGGGATTGGGTTCTTGGGATGCTTGGAATGAGTGTGAGGTGTGTATAAGTTTGTTTTTGGGCTTGGAAAAGAGTTGGACAAGTTTGGGGTTTAAATGGGAGAAGAAAATTGCAAGATGCGATTTTTGGTTTTGGTCTGCTGCAACTAGCGCTACAGCGCTAGTCAAGGGATCTAGGACTTCCCGGGGGCTCGGGATTAGTCCTGAGGCTAGGTTTTGGACTTGAGGATTGGTGATGACTTTGACTTGTGGATTTTGCTTAGGTAGGCGCTAGGGCTCGAGTAAGATCGTGCTCAAGGAGTCAGGTTGATCAAGGCTACTAAATCTAAAGGTAAGAAAACCGTAACACCCGAGATTAGGGCATGGCCCCACTGTGTGATTGCAGGGCATGGCCCCAGATTGTATTATGTGCAAATGTTTAACCTTAAATGAATCATGATGTGTGTGAATGATTATTTCGAATGTACTATATGTGTGATTATAATGAAATGAACGGCAAGAGCCGAGTGCGGCGTAGGCCGGGTACAGCCGTGGGGCCGAAAGTAACACACAGCACATGGGATGCTTATATTTAGGGTGGGACCCAAGGGATACATGAATTATCCTCGCGGTGAGAACCGAAACCCCAGGCTTTGGTAAGGCCTCTGGGGCGGCATGGCCGTACTTGTTTATTATGATGGTTTTCCTATTTATCAGTGAATTATACCAGCTATATGATTTGCATATGTTATGTACTATTTGGGTTTTCTTGCTGGGCTTCGGCTCACAGGTGCTCTGTGTGGCAGGTAAAAGCAAGGAGTCAGTCAACCGGCCATGAGTATGGAGAGCGTGGGGGCGGCGCGTACATGTTCGGCCTGCCCGACTGCTTTGGTTGGGGGCATTTTGTATATGGCTGTATTAAATCATTCTTTTGATAACTGATCAAGTGTAAATCTATTTTTGAGTTTTAAATATTTTGTAAACCTTATTTTGGGATCCCAGATGTTTTACATTTAACGTTTTCAATGAAACTAATCATTTTCGAAGAGTACAGCCTTAAACTCTGGTTTATTCACACTTTTGGTTTTAGAAACCACTTAGAGTCAATTAAATGCACAATTTCTGTTTTAAACTCACTTAGTAACGACTCTAAGGTAGTAGGGCGTTACATCGCCTAGGTGGGGGCTTCGCCGGAATACTTGTCCCAAGCTTTGGAGGAGTCCTCACGCTTGAGCTTCTTGGATGCAGAAAATGGCGGCCACAAAGAAGAGGGTTTTTCTTCTGAGATGAAGGGAGAAGAAGGAGAGAGTTTCTGAGAAATTTCGAGTAAAAGGGTGGCCCATGCATAGGGTGGCCACCCCTTTTATATATACGCGAAGGGTCACGTTAGAAGGGCCGTTGGATGGCCCTGATGTGGGATCCAAGGCCCTCCACTCGAAATATGAAATGACGGCTGGGTGTAGGCTAGGCCATTAAATGCGGTTCTCGGAAGAGGTACCGTCGCCAACCACGATGTTCCACGTGTCAAATGCCTGCGTAAAGAGTGGAAGGCGAAGAGTTCGTGGGGAAGCCTAAAAGCCCCTACTGTGGCCTTATCCGACGTCGAGTGCCACGAGCAGGGGCTTGGGGGGCAGATGTACGCCCTGATTTTCCCACGGGCTGATTAGCAAGCTAAGCTGCGGCCTAACCTTGATTATCTCGCGGACATCCCTCGCAACCGGACCTGCATCGTAAGGTCATACCTCCTCAGCTCGAGGATGGTTGGGGGTTCGCCTCTGATAACTTAAAGACAGAGGCCAGGCTACGACGACCGAAGGTCGGGTCAAGCATCCAGCCCACAGTACGAGCTGGGGTTGAAGGATGTGACCCTTCATAAAGTCAGCCACGCAAGGTAAACGTGCATATATCAGACATCACATGTCTGATATATCCCTGACTTCTCAGACACGCAGCAGGAACGTGCGTATTCAGACATCCTCAACTAGGATGGGCCGTGCGGCCCATTATCCCCTTACCTATTGATTTGACCACACTTATGTGTCAGGTTTAGGAATTAATCATGAATGTCACAGAGTCGACATGATGGGTAAGAAGGTCACGGGATGGCCTTCTTACCAACTCCCAGGTGCCTTCTCCTATAAATATGGAGACCTTGGGAGTTGATAGGGGTTGGGTTCTTTCTTGTAAAAAAACACCCTATAATTGTATCCCCTGAATATAGCAATAATATCAACTAGTGGAGTAGAAGGATTTTAACCTTTGAACCACTTAAAAAACGTGTCCCGGGTAGCCATTTCTTTTTCCTAAGATCATATATCTGTTTCGGTTCACCTTTAGCACTAATCCTTTTCTCTTCTTTTCTAAATTTCCTGTTGGCGAAGAACCGCGTCAACAGTAGTCACAATAACAAATTATGGAATTTTATGATATTCATATAGTATTATTCAAATAATAATAATTAACAATCAATATATTCAAAAATTCATCTCAATTATTTATTTCATAAAAAAATTGTCTAATACATATGCTTTCAAGGGCACCATTCCTAACATTAACAACATGAAATTTGATTTTCAAACATATATTATTACTCAAAATAATATTCACACAGAACTAACCACCCCGTTCTAGATAATAGTAGGTGTCTGAAACATGGGGTGTGACAATACTTACAATTTATAGAATTTTCGTCTTGAAACATAAAAATAAATGGGGATATAACTCTTTCACTTTGGCCTTTGTCTCCCAAGTGGCTTCCTCAACGTCGTGGTTACACCACTAAACTTTAACCAATGACACCGACTTGTTCCTCGACACTTTGCCTTTTCGATCCAAAATTGCCACCGACTTTTCTTCGCAGTGTAGTTGAGGATCAATGATTATTTTCTCGTAACTAAGCACAAGCGTGGAGCATTCACATATTTCCGAAGCATTGATACGTGAATCACATCATGAACCTGAGACAATGCTGGGGGAAGGGCTAACCGATAAGCCACTTTCACAATTCTTTCCAGAATCTTAAACGATCCAATAAACCCCAGACTCAATTTTCCCTTCTTCCTGAATCACATAACTCCTTTTAATAGATCTATCTTTAATAGCACCTTGTCGCCAACCTCGAACACCAGGTCTCTCCTTCATCAGTCAGCATATTTGCATTGTCAATCTATCGAAGTTTGTAATCGTTGCCTACTTCGCCGGATATCCTCAGCAACTTGATCGACCTCGTGCGATTGAATTTGTGAATGACGTGTAATGCCCTGACTAATTCTAAGACCTCGGACCATTAGAACTACAAAACATAACTACTATTTTGGAATACATTAAAGAAATAATATAAATTTATTAAAAATCCAAAATACGGGATCCCATTGTTTAATACATAAATACATAAAGAAAATATAAACCTTTAATTTCTTGTTCAAAGACTAAATGCGGAAAAACAAATACATAAATTTAAAGGACTCAAAAATATAAACTTCATCATCGATCTTCCAGCAGTCCATCCATTCAGTCAATCCCCAATACACATGCCAAAGTTGCCATAAATCCATCCCGCCTTCCAAGCTTATTCTCCTGCACCATCTAAAATAAAAGGAATGAGCGTAATGCCCAGCAAGGAAAATCTTCTAAAACATAACATAAATCATAAGACTAAAAACATATATCATAAAAACATTTGACGTAAAAACATTTATCATATAAACATGGGACTAAAATATTAATGGCCATTAACTCATTACCATAGCATGTGGTAAAACCATCTAGGTCCTCAGTCTACCAATCAAGGTAGGTTAGATCACAAAATAGTATATGATAACCCATCTAGGTCCTCTGTCTACTAATCGAGGTAGGGTAAATCATAAATCTAATTTATGATAATGATACAAAATCTTGGAATTTGATTTTCTATCTAAGCAACTATAATACCCATGTGACTATAACATATCATATCATACAAACATATCATAGCACATATAATCTAACCTATTTTCCTTACCAAAACCGGGATAATGGTGACAAGAACGGGATTGGAAAAATCCTAAAACCAACAGTAAGAATCATAAGTTTCTAAAGAAATGGAGATGAAAAGGAGACCTAAACCATGAAGATAGAAACTTACCGAAAAACCTTAAGTTTCAAGAAACTTAAACACCTAACCAAAAGTCATAATAACGAGTTAGGATCTAAAAGAAAATAAAAGAATTCTAATGAATTAAACCTGAGGATAAGAATACCTTTGATGGAGTAGAACTCTGATCTACACCTCAATACCAAAATATCACCCTATCTTACTTCCCAAGTGTTTAGAAAAACTTAGATTGAAAAACTTTAAATCCCAAAACCCTAGTGTTTTCTCTCTAAAATAACTTAGCAGCTTGGAGGCTCTGAAGAATACTTGAATGATGAATGAAATGGCTGAGTACTAGGTCCTATTTATAGAGTTCAAGGAGTGAAACTAACCCCTTTTAAAAATAATAAATAAATAAATATAAATTGAATAAATTTTAATTTTCAGTTCAACAGATGCCGAGAACTCGCTCAAAAACATTCAAGAGCAAGTCCAAGTTTTTTAGGGCTGTTTTAAGCTCGGATTCCACCAAGTTTCAAAAATCAAACCTAGGGCTGATATATCGTCCCCTATAGGCGATATATTGCCTACCCCTATGTCCCGAGCCTTCGTGGTTTTGTTCGTGCGTAGATAAGGTGTTTTCCGTATCAACCTTTGGCGACATATTGACCCCTATAGCTGCGATATATCGGCATACACTGATATTTTAAACACGTTTTTGGACAATTTCTACACCCTTGAAGTTTGGTAAAACAACTTTGACTGAGTAAAACGTAATCCTAACAGCTGCTAGAAGGTTCTAGAGCTTCTAGATCTATCTTTTATTAATTTATTCATCTAAAATCCTTAAAAATATACATGTGACAAATGTCACATTCTTAATTATACTATCTAAACCTTAGGTTATAAGAAATAATATATCTAGGACCAACTATATTAATCAAACTTTATGTTTAAATTAATATTTGTAAACTATAGATTAAACTTATAAAATCCATAACTAACCACGAAAACTAAAATACTACAAGCTACTACTACTACCACTACTACTACCACTACCACCACTACCACCACCACCACCACCACCACCACCACCACTACGACGACGACGACGACTACTACTACTACTACTACTACTACTACTACTACTACTACTACTACTACTACTACTACTACTACTACTACTACTACTACTACCACTACTACCACTACTACTACTACCACCACCACCACTACCACCACTACCACTACCACCACCA